>NC_068953.1:32823635-34060279 GCF_026419915.1 Harpia harpyja
ATACAGTGTGACAAATGTGATGCAGAACTATGGTAGTAGTAATACGGCATTCTTTCTCTTGAGAGATGCAGCTGATAGTGATCCATATTTTCTTAGACTTCAGGAGAAATTGAACGTTTAACTTCAGTGTTATCCCTTTTTTAAACATAATCTTAGAGCATGGTTGTATGAATGACAATATAAGTTTGATAGTGATACATGTTATTGAAGCGTATGTAATTATATTTTGGTTTTAGAAAGCAGTTAGGTGCGAGGATATTTGAGATGACTAGTAGCACAATTCCTATTGAATGTCTGACCTGGGTAAACTTGTTGAAATCTTGCTTTATTTAGGCATAGGCTTTTCATTTTACTCACTAGCCTTCTTTAAATGTTATTTTATGTTTCTGAATACATTTAATTCCTACAAAGTAAGGTGCATTGCACAGCAGATTTAGCTTTTGGAATGTAAATTTAATATTTGAACTTGGTAGTGGGACATTCATGATAATTCTGAAGTAGATAAGTCTACTTTGATATGAATTCACAGAGAAGTGATCTACTGTATGGTTTGGATTTTTTTCTTCTGCTATGTGAAACTTTAGCCTTGAATAACATAACTCTGTCCTGTTTTGCATTTCCACAGTTTGTTGGACATTTTAATCTATTGAAATAGAAATGCAGTGTAGGATTTCAGATTCTACTAAATATTTTTAAGAGAAAAGTTTATCTGCTGAGTGCTCAGAGATGATGGAACAGAAGTTAGAATTAATCTGTTGCAAATTCCAAATTCAGAGCCTGTATTTGAAGCTTTTCAGATGCTGTGAAAATTCTGAAAAACAAATTGCAGCTGGCTGTTCCATAAAACTAAGATATGCCTGATTGGTTATTAATAACATTTTGTTTGCCCAAGGGGAAAATAACACTATACCTTCAAGGTTTTTAGTTTTTTAAGGACTAATAAAACTGCAAGGCAGATCTTACCAGCATGTATATCTGATTTGGGTTATGGATTACAGACATTTTTGCTTCTCTTCCATGTATGTTGTTTGGAGGGACCACAAGGCATTAAAGTTTATTTTCAAGTAGGAACTCCATATTAGTGGGAAAAAAAGCAGGGTCCCAGATGCAGGGATTTGATTGTGAAGGTTGTGAGGTCTCTGTCAGATTTAAAACCTTCATTTCTTGACATGCATTTCTAATGCAGTATGAAAAGGTCTTGTGGAAGGAACAACAACAACAAAATAAAATCCATCAAAACTGAAACTATGACTGACTGACCCTAGTGTTAGTGCTTTCCTGTCCTATTACAGTGGTTTAGATTGATGGTCACTTCCTCCCTATGGACTACACTGTCAGAAGAATTAAATCCTTCCTGAGAAGGAACTTTGAAGTTATCTTAACTCTGAATGCATCTGCTGTATCTACTTCATGAACAAGAGCTACCTTGGCATGGATTGACTTCCTGTTGGATATGTCCCTTTCAAGATCAGAAGATCTGGGCCCTGAGCCACATGAAGAAAAACATATTAAAAGCAACTTCTCTTTGTAGAGGTTATTTGTGCAAGTTCAAGTCTGCTGTAAGATCGAATTAATTGCAACTGCTTCATTTTTTAAAAGTTGGTGGAAAATGTGGATGGGAAAAAAAAAAAGCTTGAGAGCAACAAGCTGAGGAAGAAAAGGTGCAAAAAGTCCTCAAACTGAGCTTAAGGAGGACATTAAAAATGTATTGAAAACAATGAGTCTTTATTTAGACTCTGTTCTGCCAAGTGTTTGTATGTTAATGAGGAGAGAAGTTCCAGGGGAATCCTCTTAGTCCTTTCATACAAGCTTAACTACAGACTTGACACTCTTAGGTGTGCACTAGAGTACAGAAATCTGCCAACAGACTTGCTTCAGTATTGCTTTGAGTTCTGGCAGGGTCTTCAATGTTGTCTGTCTTTCAGTATTCCATACTGGTATGTACACCACTGTGCTTGCAGTTTTCCTGGATATAGAATTTCCATAACAATCGCTATTTGAACAGTCTGTCAAAGTAGTTTTCTTTAGTCCAGAGGAAGTTCACAGATGTCTCTTGAACAGTCTTTATAAAACTCAGATTCTAGAACATGCTCTTCTTAATTTACTAATAAAAAGGACTAATTACGCTTGTATGGGTTTTTTCACTTGTGGAGGATGGCAAATTATCCATAGTCAGTCTTGAAAAGAATACAGAGAATTAATCTTACAAATCTCCAGATACAGTGCTAGAGACTTGGAAATTTTATAGCCAGCTGATACTGAATTAGGTACTAAGTGTATAAGATATAAATATGTCCTGGTTTTGATGAGGAGCTCTCTGAGCAGATCATGTTTTAAAGGTTAAGTATAGTTTTAAAAGATGCATATAATTTTAAAGATGTGCAGAACAACAACTGTTTAGGCAGAGGATAAATGCATCTTAAATATAGAATGTTAGATAACTTAAGGCAACTTTGTATCATCTGTTAAGAGCTGTACTTAAAAAGCTGGAATGAGCAAAAGGGGTCTCTGCACCCTAAGTTGGAGAGTACTTGGGGGGAAGTATCATATATACTCATTCTTACCTATCTGGCCTTAGTGCTGGCAGTAACAAGTCGTTGAGCTAGATAAGCTTTTGGTGCGACCCATCCTGAAAAGTGGCATTTACAGCCAGATGCTGGCAAGCCTGCCAAATTACATCTCTGGGCTGCCCTTTACCAATTGAAGAACTCCCACTTGGGAATTTTCTCTCTCATACTGCCTTCCTCACCTGGGTACTAGAATAGTAAAAAATGTTTTCTGATATGTTTAATGCTTCAGCATCAGCAAGAAAGATGTGGTAGCTTGAAGAAATCCCTGTAGAGGTCATCATTATTTCTGGAAGGATGAGGTTGATTTCTGTAATACAGCTGTCAATTTATATATTGTACAAGAGATTTGTTCTGTCCATTTTCAAAACAAGTTGAAAAACTGGAATGTAGGACAAAAATGAATGCTATTTTGAATGTACTTAGGAAGGAGCTTCTTGGCTCTTACTATCTTCTTATGCTAAACAGTTTGAGATGTGCTAAAAACACATTTGGAAAGAGCCTACATGTTCATATTTTTCAAAACTTTTTCTGTGCAAACAAACATTCTAACTGTGTGTTGCAGACCATCTTTTTTTGTTCTGAAGTGATAGCCACTGTTGATAGCACTAAGTGTGTAGCTGACTGCATTTTGTGACTAAAGGTTATTTAAAAATGCTTCTGTTGGGTATACTTTAAAAGGGGGGGGGGGCAGGGAGGAAGTTAGGTAAAGGGGGCCCTGACAGAGCACAGATGTTAAACAATAGTGTCACAGTGCGCACAGTGAACAACACTTTTGTCTCTTGGGAAGTGCAGCTGTCAGTTTTTAACAAGTTTCCATCACCTAGAAACAGTGACAGCATCAAGTTGTTTCCTGTATCATCTTGCAATTTGAAATACTCGGTGCTTACTGGACAACTTAAGCTAAATCAAGAAAAATTATACTCTCTTGGTGTTCTGATTTTTTTCCGTTTTGTTCTGTCACAGTTGTTTTTCTATCAGCTTTTTCTCCACTTAAACTTTGTTGTCTTATCTAGAGTAGAACTGACCTTTTGCAAACATGCGTAGCATTAGCCCAGTCTGGAAGCGTATTGCTTCAGAGATTTACCTGACTATTTTGTGCTGTGCTCTCAGTGTCTGTATTTTAGTTACTGTTCTTGAGAGCTGTTTTCTTTCATATTTATGCTCTTTTTTTGATATATGCGGGTATAAAAGCAGCATAAAATTACAGTGGGTTCAGACTATGTGGAGAGGAAATGTAAAATGAACTTTGTCCTTGTGTAGTAATTGCAGTATTTTTGGCCTTATTTTTAAAGCAAAACAGAGATACTACTGTTTTGGAATAATGCTTCTGTTGAGTGTTAGGAGATGCTTGGAAACAGGTAGAGATGGTTCATGGGGAAATTACTGTAATATCTCATTAACTAGTGCTTATTACCCAAAAATCTTTGGATGGGGAGGGGTATTAGTTGTAGCTTACACTACTGCAGGACTTTTTTTGTTTATAAGACACATAACATGCATTTAAACAGCTAAATGTATGTGTCTGTTTTTAAAGAGCCAGGAACTATTTTCAGGGGAATGAGGAGTCCAGTCATATTTTAGTCTAGTGCTGGAAGTAAAATACATAAGCTTTCAGCTTATGCACTTAATTTTATGTACAAATGGAAATATGCTGGAAATCTGAAAGAGAAGTAAGAAAATTTTTGTTGGTGAAGTTTAGGAACAAAGTAGAAGGATAAATGCTTACTTTTCATTTTGCTAGATGTAATGGTTGTAGCATCGTTTTAATCAACTCTGGAAGCACCCCCCCACCCCCCCACAAGAGGTTTATCTGAATAAAAAGGCACAAATAAGGATTTTAAAAATTAGGCTGCTGTACTTGTTTTTACTAATTACTTAAAACAAGATGGTTGTTTACAGTGCAAGGGTGCCTGTGTCTTCCCGGATTGTTCTGATGATTGCCGCATTTTTGTGTATTCTGGGTTTTTTTTAGTGGCCTTCAGACACAGTTTTATAACTGGCAGAAGAAAGTACTGAGAAGTCTTAGTATGTCTTGGCTGAATAGCTAAGCTTTGTTTCTGATGTTTCAAACTTCACTTTGCTTCAGGAAAGCACATTCTGCTTGTATTTAGATGTTTACGATTTCTTTTATTCTTTCTCACACATCTTGGACGAGTAGATTTGCTGGCATCTGTTTTCCTAAGTCATATTTCCAACTCTTGACGTATCGGTTCTGATTAAAATAAACAGTCTTTGTATAATGGATTTTTTTGGATACATTCGTGCTTTATGGAAAGTGATACTCATTATTGCCTAGTAGCACCATCTAGCTGTTGGTAGTGAAAAACTTTTTCCTTTATGAGAGGAGATGGGCTTGCACCTACTGACCAAGCCATTGTTATCTTTGAGGAAGTACCTTTTTTCCCCTCCTTGGCAATTAACTCTAATACCGTATAAAAAGCTGTGGTTGGTTTGTGTGTGTCTTCTCTCAAATACTTTTTATATCCTTGTTTATTTGCCAACTCTCAGGAACTGGATAGATACTTTTGAGCATCTCATGACTTTTGTTTTTTTTAAGAATGTATATGCTCTGGAATTAAGACTGTTTCTTTGGCATATTGATCTACTTTTGTTTTCCAGCTGATTATTAATGTTCATCTGCTCCTACCCTAGTAAATTATTTACTGTTCAACAGATAGCAGTGTAACAGTTAACACTTCAACATACAGCGTATGTTCTGTTCAGTTCTGCTGTGGTACAGCTGGTAGCTGTATGTCTATGTAACAACACAAAAATACCCGATCTTTTGAGCTGAAAGAATAGAAATTATGTTCTTTTGAGCTTTAGTTGCTGTCATCATTTAAAGAACATGAGAGGATTTTTTTTTTCTTTTTTAGCTTGTCATATATGCCTTTGTTTTACATTGTAAGCATGTATGGGAAATGCGTAAGAATCAGCAAGTTGTCTTTTTATTAAAATACATGGATGACTGAGTGTGAGAGGAGCGCTCCTCTAATAGCTGTGGATTGAAGGCCTCATCCTCTGTGAAGACTGAGAAATCAGGGGCATGTTTGCATTCTACATTTTAGCTCTGTAAAGCCCTACCAAGAGCCACACTGGCAGCACTTGTGTTCCAGGGCAGCTGCCATACAAAGGAGCAGATAAATTAGCTTGATCACAGCAAAGCCTATGAGTTAAGTCTAAAGAGCCATGATTTCTGTAGGGAGGGGTGAGAAAAAGACCATCGTAACTGCTCTTCTCCCATTCTTCCCTTTGCTTCTCAATTTCTTCTATAGCTTTTAATATATAGCACATGTGTATGACTTCTGTGCTTGAAGCAGACCAGTCTGTTTAACCATGTCATTTCTCCTTCTAAATAGTCATATGTAGAGAAGTCCTTTATTAATGTGAAGTTAGGGACAAAATGCTCAGATTTAGAAATGGTAAAAATTATTAATAATGTGATAGTCTTAAGAACAAAATCTTGTTAAATAGTAATTGGTAATTCCTTACCCACCAAGCGTGAACTTCATGAATTAAAAGATTTATTCTTTAGTCTTAGTAGACTGAGGTCATAGAAACAATTCTATATGCACAGTGGAATCTTTTTTTTCTAATATAGTCTTCGAAGCAGAGAAGATGAGAGAGTAACTAAACCAGGAGCTGTCTCTACACCTGTAAAGAACGCAGATGATATTTCTAAAACTATGGAAGAGGTGGTAGTCGAAAGAACTGAAAAACAAACTCCACCACTCCCAGGTAAAAACATTAAAATGTATTAATTATGCATGTTGTTGAGAATGCATGACCAGTAAAGACTTTATGCTATTGCATATACGGACAGTCTTTGTAACCATAAGTCCATTTATATCTTAGTTTTGGTCCTGAAAACCTAAAGTGTGGGGTCTGCCCATTATATAGGGGTCAAACGACAGTGTTTAGAGCTGTATTTATAGGTGATGATTGTCAAGAGTTTTGTCCTGATTTCTCAAGCAAGGTTAAAATCCATCATCTCTTTTTGGAGAATCAAGCAGTAGACTGGGTCTTATGGGTTACTGTAGCAGACTATATTTAAAGGAGGATGTAGTTAAACCTATTTAGAACTGCTGTTCCCAAGACACAACTCAAAACACTGAAATGCTTTCTTACTGTAGCGCGCGCTTACTACAGTCATGGACCAAGAGGGCATTTTAACAAGTACAGTACAACTAATAAAACCAAAATGAAATCTCATTCCTTTTTTCCAAAAAGGGAAGGATAATGGCAGCAGATAAAAGCCAGGTGGTGTAAAAAAGAAAAACATAAGATAATACAGTGACAGGACACTGTTCTGAGCAGGCTGACTTATAAGATTTTTGTTTACAGAATGAGGTGCCTTAGTGAAATTATAAGTGGAGAAAGAGGAGCTGTGCAGATGGTTTAGAGGGAGCTGTTCTTGAAAGGCTGGGTAGAATAAGAAAAAGCACATTCAAACTTGAAAAAATTTGAAGACTTAATGGATGAGCAATGATGCTTCCACATGTAGTATTCAGTAGCTCAGTGAAGAGTTATGATGTTGATAGACTCCGAAAGATCTTGAAAATGAGAACAGTAGGTTTTCTGATGCAGCAGCCATTACTAAAAAGATTGTCATAGGAAGTGACCTTTTGCAGTGGTGTTATGAAAAGATACAAATGAAGTAAGTTTATATTTGCCAAGATAGAGAAAGGATGTAGTAGTGAGATTAGAAAGATGAATTCAGTATTTCTGTAAGATACTGAAGATTAATAATTGGCATAATACAAAGCCAGCCAGGATAGGAGACCCTTGAGATGGTTCTTAATCCAAAGTAAAGTACTAATAATTGGTTTGAGGGACTGGCAAGCAGGTAGGAAGTGCTGTGGGGATTTTGTTGGTTAGTGGGGAAGAAGAAATGTTCTGTTCTTGGGTGAATGGGAAGAAGCACATGGAAATATTTAGTTTGGGTGGGAGGAGATGTAGGCCAATACATAAAGATAATACTTAAAATTTTTCTGCAGATAAAATTAACTTGCCATAATACATAGTCTGAGATAAAAAGGTGCAATAAAGGGCATAATCCTTTAACAGCATCACAGAAAGCTCTACGGAAATGACAGTCTTTCAAAGAATGTAATGAAAATGTGGTTAGAAAAGTAGTTGATGGATTGTGTGACAGTTTACTGCTTAGACTACGGGCAAGATGACTGTCACTGTTTATTGTGTCAAAGGAGGGTGGAAGCAGAGTATTTGTTCAGAGGAATCATCAGAGGTTTAGGCTAGGAAAGGGTCATTAAAGACTTAAAGGAAAGTGCTGTGTTACTGTATGGTAAGGACAAAAGTCACATTAGCAGAGGCATTATTACCAAACTGTCATCTGAAATTTCGAACTGGTTTGTTCAGTGATTTGAAGGGAAGACAGCATAGTTGTTGGGTAGATCAGGGATATTAGACTAGTTCAAAGCTAGCCTAGTTTGAAATCGACTTTTTTCAAGTGTACAGAGATAAGCCTTAAATACAAATTCTTCTAACCAAGCATGTAGCAGAGAAGAGCCCCTATTAGTGTTCATTACTGAGGGAAGACTGCAGTGGCAGTTTCTTCCCAGTGACTCCAGAGAATCTATGCAGCAGAGCCATACTAAGTGCTTATCTTTAAGAACCACCAACTGGACCAAAGTAAGCATTGAAATCTGCCTACCTCAAGGCATGCAGCAGTAGTTCGAGTATTTGTGGTATTTTTGTTTCAAAAATTGAATTCTTGAGGGAAGAGAGCCAATGGAAAATGAACAAGTTACATCAGATAAATCAAGATGAGAAACAGCAGGGTTGCAAGTGGTCTTGTGAGCATGAAGCCTTCTAGTTCTTGTTTTACAGTGTTCAGAGTACTTAATGAAGTACAAAGAAAGTTTTGGGACTTTTACTGAAGTGATAATTAGGCCAGTAATTACGCTGCTTTGGCACAGTGAGAGTGTCTTCTGTTGTAAGTTTCTAGTATTTCACTTTTAAGTGGGTTTAAGTAGGGTAGAAGGAGGCTACTGAAGAAGTCATTAAGCTCTTAATTAAAAGTTAAGCTTTACTTTCTCATCTTTAAATGACCAAATGGACATTTGAAATCTTTTGATATTTTAATAGAACCAAAGCCAGTGTATGCACAAGGAGGTCAGCCAGATGTGGATTTACCAGTCAGTCCCTCTGATGGTCCTTTACCCAGTTCAACCCATGAAGATGGAATGCTTCGGTAATGTTAACTCTAAACTCTATTTGAATCTGCCTGGTCCTTGAGCAAACTAAGCTTTTATCCAAGGCGATGAATAACCTGTGTAAATGGTCTGATGTAAAGTCCAATATACTGTCCTGACACTTCTGTTCAGAACTACTAGGATGAAGACTTTAGGTGTGTTCCTGAGTCTTGTTGGCACTTACATTGTGTAATATACTGTTTTTCAGTCTGTTAATTTTCTATGGAAATGAGCAGTTACAGTTATCAACTGGTGAAAAGAATTTGTGGTGTTTCTCTCTCCCTGAGCACCCCCAACCCTCTTGCCCTGTCACCATCTCCAGAAAGAGGAGAGATACTGTGGCATATTCTTTTCCTTTCATAATAATTGGAGAGCAATAAAGGTCACTGCAGAAATGTGTGAAGTCATTATGTGGAAATGAGTCTGCTTCAACTGGGATCTCCTTTATGGACATCAGTGTACAATGAGAATAGATTCTAGTTTGGTTTTGTCTCAAATTCATCTTGTTCTCTTGAGAGCCAAAATAGATCTATATGCCAGCACAGCTCTTTAAAAGGATGAATGTTTTTGGAAGAGAGTGTCAAAGTGCCTCACTTAAATCACTGTAAGAGTGTAAGACAGATCCCACTAAACGAGTAAATGCAGTGGTTTTTGGTTTTTTTTTTTGAAGTGCTGATAATGTGTGTTGTAATGCTGCAGTTCATAAGCAGTTAATGGTATGTATAGCTTTATATCCTCTAATTGAAATGATAGGCAAATTAGTTCTTTGCATGTGTTCAGTCTCAAATTTACCAGGTTATTTTGTGCTATTACACCTCTAAGTGGAAAATTTTCTAAATTTCCAGGCCAAGCATGAAACTGGTAAAATTCAGAAAAGGAGATAGTGTGGGCTTGCGACTAGCAGGTGGCAATGATGTTGGCATATTTGTAGCTGGTGTTCTGGAAGACAGCCCTGCGGCAAAAGAAGGATTAGAGGAAGGGGATCAAATTCTCAGGGTATGTCAAAAATGGTAACAGTACAAATGTTTTGTTGTACCAAAGTAGGTTTTCTTTCTGTAATATTGAATATATTGCCTTTGTAGTTCATACAGGGTTTTTTTTTTTTCTGTATGTAATCATTAGATGATTTAATAGTAGCAAAATCTCCTGTTACTATACTGTTGCTAGGAAGGTTAGTAAGTTTCACATTCAATTTCTTAGACTAATTCAGTTGATAAAGTTGTTTGGTTTTTTAACTGTTCGGTCACTAAATTGTCAGGGGGCTCTGTATGTTACTAATGTTTATAGGTGCTCCATAACATGGATCTAAAGAATATCAAATGAACAGCTACCTATTATTCTGGAAGCTATGCTTTTATCAAGAAATAAAGTGGTACAAGAGACATCTTGAGATACATGCACTTGGTGTGTATGTATGAAACTGAGTAAAAAAACCCCAAATCTTAGCAATAAGTTAATTTAGATTTCCCATTGTGTAGTTAAATCTCTGTTATAATGTCATACACTAAATCAAACTCATTACTTCATTGATACCAGGTAAATAACGTAGACTTCACAAATATCATCAGAGAAGAAGCTGTCCTTTTTTTGCTTGATCTTCCTAAAGGCGAAGAAGTAACCATTTTGGCACAGAAGAAAAAAGATGGTAGGTATTTGTATATTGGGAGCAATTTAATAGACTGCTTGGGACAATATAAAAAGTATAGCGAATGATGACTAACTTGTGGCTTGCAGGAAATTGGCACCTTATGAAGACTATTAAGTTCTTTTGGCTTTGGGATAGGTTACTACTACAAATGGACTAGAGATTGATAATGTAACAGTACACCCCACACACACCTCCCCCCAAACAAACAAACAAAACCCCCAAAACAAAACAACCCCCAAAACCCCACCAAAAATAACCCCTAGCATCTGGCAAAAGTATTGGCATTAAACCTTTGGGGGGAGCAGGGGGGTCTGTTGTAGTTACGACATTGAAAATGAGTGATTACACTGATGTGCATGCACACACAAACTTCTTTCCCAGTAAGATTCATTCCTTCTAGGGGAGCTGAATTAAGCTTGCACTAGCACCAAATTTTTGACCATGACAGTTGAATTTATGTTGGTAGAGTTTGCTATTAATAGTTGTGCTGCTTAAAATAGAGCAGCTCTGAGACATTAAGGCTTCTTGAAGTAATATTGTTTATTTAAAACAAGGAGAATTAAGATGAGCCACTACTTTGAGTAATTCTTGTGAGCATTAGGACATCACTTACCTAACACTTTATATTTTGGGGTTTCTTTTTCTTTTTTCAGTTTATCGTCGCATTGTTGAGTCTGATGTAGGGGATTCTTTCTATATCAGAACTCATTTTGAATATGAAAAGGAATCTCCTTATGGACTAAGTTTCAACAAAGGTGAAGTGTTCCGGGTGGTGGACACTCTGTACAATGGCAAACTGGGTTCATGGCTGGCAATTCGGATTGGCAAGAATCATAAGGAAGTTGAAAGAGGTATCATACCTAACAAAAACAGGTACGATCTTAAAATATTTAAATTGCTGTTTTAAAACTACCATTTTAAATTCTGTGTCTGTATAATGAATGATTGGACTTGTCTGCAGGATGCTAGTTTATAGAACTGGTTCAGTCAGAAAAAGTGACAAAGCGTTAGAACAAATTAAAGTTAAATATCTGATTTATGGATTCGTTTTTGACTCTTACACAGCCCACAAAAACCTAAAACTTTCTTTTCAATACAAGAGACAAGGCTATATAAAGCTTTAGAAATGTGGTATCAGCCTCAGTAGTTCAATTTTGTACTTCCTAATACAGAAAAAACAAAAGCGTAATTCAGCAGGTGGTAGTGTTTTTTGGAAGTATAAGCTTGCTAGTCAAGTATTACTTCAGAAGCTGACTTCCTTGATAACTGGTTGGGATTTGTTGTCATCTTAGAGCTGAGCAACTAGCTAGTGTACAGTACACGCTTCCAAAGACAGCAGGAGGAGATCGAGCGGATTTTTGGAGATTCCGAGGTTTGCGTAGCTCAAAAAGAAATCTCCGAAAAAGCAGAGAAGATCTTTCTGCCCAACCTGTTCAGACAAAGTTTCCTGCCTATGAAAGAGTTGTTCTGCGGGAAGGTATGGCTTTATTCTTACTGTTGCAGGTTAACAGGTTTGTGTGGTTTGCTTTGTATTAGCCTATGTATTTAAGAGTATCTTGCATTTGTTTTAAGCAATCAATATATTTTGACTTTTTTGTTTCCTTCAATTGTAGCTGGGTTTCTCAGACCTGTAACCATTTTTGGTCCAATAGCTGATGTTGCACGGGAGAAACTTGCTAGAGAAGAACCAGATATCTTTCAAATTGCAAGTAAGTGCGAGGTCAGGTTTTTCTGCGGTTGTGAAATAGTCAGCTTCCTTTTGCTAGATTGTTTGTTTCTACATTATTACTTTAGCTGTTAACATGTTTAACAAGATGTTGACAATGTAAAGGAACCGACTAATTGTAAGCTCTTGTACTGTTTGGTTGCTGATAATTCTCTGAAGGTGAAAGTAATAGTTCTATTTATAGCCTTCTCAAATTTAATTTTAGATTTCTGTGTATTGTTTTGAAGCAGGAGGAGTGTCTTCAATCTGAATTAGACAATTTGAGCTATGAAATGGTTTGTTTTATCTTAATGAGGAAATGTAGACTATGTTGTAAACTTACAACAGATTTTTACTGTCCTCTTTACCAGAAAGTGAACCAAGAGATGCTGGTACTGACCAACGTAGTTCTGGCATTATTCGTCTTCACACTATAAAACAGATAATTGATAGAGTAAGTCTTTTATTGTCACTGTACTTCTAACACAAGAAGAGAAAAACTGGTATCAAGTAAAGCGTTGGGTGTTTAAAATGTAGAAGAATAATTAATGAGTGTGCTTAAAAAATAACTTTCTCGTATTTCTATTGGTTAATTAAAAAAAAAACATACCACCACCCCTTTCCTTCTCCATATTAATAGCTGCAGCCTAGAAGTAATTCTAGGCTTTGTTCCTGGGAGTGTTGTCCTCTCTCCATTAAGGTGGTTTTAAGCTGTTTCCTCTTTCACTTAAAGCCATGGTGTGACATTACAGCTAGAAATTGTTACTTTATTTATGGAGTTGTTAGTCTTCTCCCATCCCAATTTACAAATTAATAATTTCACATCATTTTTTGTGCAAGGACTGGGGGAAAGGGTCCTTCAATCTCACCTCCTTAATATCCTTAAAACTTTTGACATTAGTTCATGATACAAGTCTCTATTCCTCACCTTTTTATTTCCTTACTTAAAAACAAACTGTAAGCCTTTCAGATGCCCAAGTTGGGAGGGGGGAAGCTATTTAGCAGGAAAGTGGGGATACTGTGTGCTTGAGATGAATCTTGCAGTGGATGAAAGCTGGCTAAGTTCTTGCATTCAGAGTGGTGGGGGTTTTTTTATTGGGTTTTTGGTGTTGTTTTTTTTTTGTTTTGGTTTGGTTTTGGTTTTTTTTTTTTTTTGAAAGGAAGATGGAAGTGTGTAATGAGACTAGGTCTTGTGTTTCAATCTTTCCTTTTTTCCTATTAGCAGAATACTAATAGGAAACTTATTTTTAGTTTAATGCCTGCTTTACTTTGAGGAGCCTTTTTTAAATAGGGAGTTAAATATTAAAAACCTCATAGTTACACAGTCAGTCCTGCAGTTCAAAATGTATATGCCTATGTAGCCTGGTATTGGAATTGGTTTGGTTTCCATTCATCTATTATTCAAGTAGGAAAAGAACTTAAATCAATACTTTGAAACAATGAACTCTGTAAAGGCAATACAAAATAAATTTGTAGAGGATGCTTAAAATCTAGTATATAAGTGATTCACTTTCTTGTCTCTGTGCTTTTTGTTACAACAGGACAAACATGCTTTATTAGATGTCACTCCTAATGCAGTGGACCGTCTGAATTATGCCCAGTGGTATCCTATTGTAGTGTTCCTAAATCCTGATTCTAAGCAGGGTGTAAAGACTATGAGAATGAGGTTGTGCCCAGAATCACGAAAAAGTGCAAGAAAGCTGTATGAAAGAGCTCACAAGCTACGCAAAAATAATCACCATCTCTTTACAAGTAAGTAATTGGATATACTGGATCAGTATTTCTGAGAGGGAGGGGGAGGTGAGATGAGAGTAACTTCTTCCTCCAGACTTTTCTGCAAGTGGGCCAAGTCAAGCAGTTGTTGACTTGTTTGGGCTCCCCTGTTCAATAACCAGTAGTTCATTGATGTGTGCATCATTTGCACATGTCTGCGCAAATGTGAAGTGAATCGAAACATCAAAATGACATTTCTAATAGATTTGGTGTCTTTGCAGGATCATCAGCCAAAATCAAACATTTGAATAAATAGGAAGATGATATAATTTTATTTTTTTTTAGTCTGGCTAAACTGAAGCCTCAATTTATTCTAAGCTACTGTTAACTCAGTATTTCCTACGGGATAAAATGTCCCAAACCACATCAGGCCTTAAGGTTGCTTTGAATATTAATATTTACATTACTAATTAAATCTCATAGTTTTAACCTACCAGTTTATATTGCTTTTATTACTGGTGGTACAGATCCTTCTCATAATTCTGCAGAAATCATAAGTCAAACTAACCTGCTGTACTTCTAGCTACCATTAACTTGAATTCAATGAACGAAGGATGGTATGGAGCTCTGAAGGAAGCAATTCAACAACAACAGAACCAACTGGTGTGGGTTTCAGAAGGAAAGGTAAGAAATAATATGTTTGGGGAGAAATGACAAAACTGTATTTGAGAGGTTTTTTGTTCATTCTTTCTTACTGGCATTACAGATACGGGCAGATAGTTGTGGAATGTTTTCCTTTTTTTTTCCTCATTTTAACCATCATTTGAAGATCTAAAGCAGTAATGCTTTATGGCTGCGTGAACTGCTCAAAACTGATTTGTCACTATATTAGTGCAGTTATTCTGTTAATGAGGGCTGTACAGTTGTCCTTGTGCATGTAGCAGTGTAGTAAGTGAGACCATTTGCCCATTGCCACTGTCGACTGGAGGTTATATTATTGCTTTGAAGACTTTGTGGGGACTGGATGCTTTCTCATGAAAGAACTTCTGGGTGTTCTGCTGCATTGGTAGTAGGGGCTGGGATTGCCTGATGAATTGTTTTTTCGTTAATATAAAAGCAAGTGACACATTCTTGTTCTTTCTGACCTTTCTGAGAACTGTGTTCTTTCAGTTTTGAGAACACAGATACAAAATTGCAAGTTGGTATTCTATGTTCCCCACTAAACTCCACTTGCCTTCTCAAGCTGCATGTTACACTATGCACATTAGATCCATCCTCTTGAAGAACTAATATCAAGCAAAGTGCCAACTACAACTAAGCAAATGATGAATCAGTTATTGCTATATGTTTCTTAATATTTGGATCATCTATTTCTGTTCAGATTGAGCTCCTTTCACCTCCTTAGATCTACCTTCAAGTTAATGAGTCCAATATCGTAATATCACTTTAAAGTGCAGCTTTATATCTTTCCAAAGAATTTGATGTCTGTGGACACTATGCACTATCCCATCCCTTACACTGACAGTCATCTGACCCCTTAGTAAAATGATTCAAAGAGCTATTACTGCAGAAAAGGCTTTTAGGTGTAAGCTTAACATCTTCAACGGTTGAAACCTGATTTCTCCTCCCCTGTGATATTCAGAATTGTTGAATTTTCATAGTGTTGCTGTGCCGTTGGATTTGGAGTATGACTAACTTTTTTAACTACTAGACTTTCTGTTGTGGTTCAGAACAAGACAGATGCATTCTATTTGTTCTGTTCTTAATTAATCACAAAAAAATTTCCTAGCTTTACATTGCAAGAAAAAGGGCATTCTTTAAAAGGTATTTCAATAAATGTGTACTATAATTTTGTTTGACACAGGCAGATGGTGCTACAAGTGATGACCTTGATTTACACGATGACCGCCTTTCTTACCTCTCAGCTCCTGGTAGTGAATATTCTATGTACAGCACAGACAGTAGACACACATCTGATTATGAAGACACAGATACAGAAGGGGGTGCTTATACTGATCAAGAACTGGATGAAACTCTGAATGATGAGGTTGGGACTCCTCCTGAATCTGCTATTACACGTTCTTCTGAACCTGTTAGAGAGGATTCTTCTGGAATGCATCATGAAACTCAAACTTACCCTACTTATGCATCTCAAGCTCAGCCACAGCCAAATCTCAGAATAGATTCTTCAGGATTTAAAGCAACTACTTCTCAGCCGGTAAGAAAGTAATTTTATACACTGACCACTATACCTTTACTTCAGCTTGCAAGTTCTCTTGAACAAAAAAATCTGTGTTTATAGTCTCCTTACCAGTATTGTGAGTGCATACAAAAATCTGTCAACAGCAGCAATAATATGTTATAATAAATTGGAGAATCAGCTTGCCCTACCTGTTTTAGTGACTCATTCTGACAGGAGGGTGGTTGAAGTACCATTCTACTTCGATTAAATATTTCACTTTTTTAATCTTCAACGTGATGAGTTTCTGGAAGTGCTAGTGCATGATACTTTCAGTACATTTCATTCTACATCTAGCTGCGTTGATTAAAGCATCATTTAAATTATTTTAATAAAAATCAAAAAGTCATACAGTGATTCAATAGCGGTATATTTAAAATATTTTAAACACTTCACAGAAAGCAGAAGCCTCACCTGCAGTCCCTTACCTTTCCCAGTCGCCTGAATCAAACCCTGCAACCTCATCAACCTCTGCAGTAAATGCTAATGTAAACCTAACTAATGTCAGACTGGAGGAGCCTACCGCTGCTCCTTACAACTCTTACCAACCACAAGCGGGCCCCTTAAGAACATCAAGTACTGAGGGAGCTCATATAGTCCTAAGAGATCAAGAGCCATCATCCTTATCGCCGCATATAGATCCAGCAAAGGTACCTGTGCCACGTTGTTGCGCTGATTTCCTGCTATAGATCAAGCTAGCACATGATCTTTTTGTTTTGCCCTTATTTGGACAATTCCTTCTAATTTTTTTTCCTGTAAGAGATCATGCAGGTTACAAAAAACCAGTGCATCTGAATTTCTAAGCATCATCTAATGTTTTGTGTGCATGGCTTCAAACTATACACTTTTCACTTCTGAAAAAGATGGCATTTTTTAAAATAAGGCTGCATTCTGCATTTTGATTTTACTTTACGTGTGACTTTTTTTAGCTTGTCAATGTTCTGCTGTTTATTAATGAGGCTTTGAGAAAAATCTGTTGTTCCCCTACAAAGACACTAGATCTTTGTATGCTTTCAATCATGCCAAATCCTTGAACATGAAGATGAATCCAGTTTGTTGGGTGACTTTATATACTTCCTCAGCAATGCTAGAACTAACTTAAATGTGTAAATCTATTTACTTCTACTTTTCCTACCCCGTGCAAAAAAGTGTGTATGCCCCCCCACCCAATACCAGACCCCAAAGGTGAGAGACTATTACCTTTGTCTTTCCCTTTTAATCTACTTACGTGTTTTTGCTTAAAAACAGGACTGGAAGGGATCTCTTGAATCACCAAGTTCAGCTTCCTGTGATTGCAAACAACTGCATCAAATTATTCTGCTTTTAAACAAAATTAAAGCCAGTATTTAAAACTTAGGTTTGTTTAAAATATTACATTTCAAATGTCGCTGCAGTTACTCTTCATTTGAACTGAAAAGTATGCCTCTCTTTAACAGGTATACCGAAAGGATCCATATATTAACGAAGAAGTGTCTAGACAAAGCTATGTCTTAAAACAGCCAGCAATTAATCACCCAGTACAGAGACAAGAAAGAGACCCAAATCTGATCTATGAATCCCAGGCTCAGTATGCAGAAAAACAACCAAGTAGGGACTATGAACAGTCAACATATAGGTATGATTCTACAAACTATGTAGATCAATTTTCTCGTGGTTATGACCCTCGCCTACATTATGATGACCGTGTGCCTCCATATGAGGAGCACTGGGCATATTATGATGAAAAACAGCCCTACAACCAAACAAGAACAGCTTATGAAAACCAGCCTCCTAGGGATCTCGATTCCAGACAAAATATAGAAGAGAGCACAGAACGCAGCTATTATCCAGCACAACCTCGTTTTGAGGAACCCCCTCCAGTGAGCTATGATGGCAGACCTCGCTATGAGCATGCGCCCAAAAACTTCAGCTTACCACAAGTGCGATACGAAGATCAGCATACTGTTGGATATGACACGCATGGTAGATACAAACAAGAAGCTCAGCCATACCAGTCAGCCATATCTCGATCCCCTGAACCGAAGCAGTACTTTGATCCACATATAAGGGCCTATGAACAAGGTCCTCCTCAAGCTTATAATGCTAAAGCTGGACAATATGAGCCTTCTCATAGCACTTCAGGTGTTTCTCTTCCTCCTCCCCCTTCATCACAAACCAAACCAGAAGTTTTGCCTTCTAACAGTAAACCACTGCCTACACCGCCATCTCTAGCAGAGGAAGAAGAAGATCCAGCCATGAAACCACAGTCTGTGCGAAGTAGAGTTAAGATATTTGAAAGAAGAAGATCGCCATCTTTGGAAAAAATGAAGGACCCAAGTGATACATCAGGTGTCAAGGTAAGTCATTTAAGTGTGTTTTGTTTTGTTTTTTTTTTAATTCCTGGTTTTTGCTAATGAGACTACATTGCAAGAAGTAAAATACTGTCTTGGAAAAAAGCTTTACTGCTTGTGGAATAGCCTCTTAGCAACCTAACTGCAGTATGCTTTAAAAGCAGAAGCTGAAAACTTTTGTGAAAACACTGAAGGGGATCTTGCCATTCTGAAAACTCCTCCAATTCATCTTTCACTAGTGCTTCTGTTTCTCCTTGTGGGGGAAGGGAGGGTGGCAGTCTTAGTTTTGTTACTCCTAAAGTGCTGTGTCTTTCTAAATGTTAGGATCTAAGAGAATATGCTGTGCTTTTCTTTACAGCCTCCAGAACTAGCACCTAAGCCTACACTCACAACTGTGAGTGGTCCAAAACCAACTTCTCAAACCCAGTATGAACACGACAAAACAACTTACAGGTAGATGCACAACTGATTAAATAAATTTAGTTTTCAATATGAGATTAGAATATTCAGAAAATACATTGTAGTCATTCAAATTGGAAACTGCAGAGTGGAGATTTGGAATGTGTCAATATGATTTCTGTGTCAATAATAAGGCAGGGCATAAAGTCAGTTCTCATGGACATGATTGCTGGGAAGGGGGGAAAGGACACTATGTTTTTTCAGCATTTTTGAGGAAGAAAGTTAGTCAGTATCTCCATCTTTTTTCTATGTTTAATTGAGGTAATTAGAAAGTAAAACAAAAAGGAAGAGGTAAGGTAGAAGGGAAATAAGGGTTTCTGTTCTTTATGCTGTGTCACAGCTATCTAATTTCCATGCAATATGTGTTAAAAGGGCAAGGTGTGCAATTATAAGAGTTACGTTTTGGTTGCTTTATTACTAGCTTGGTTATAAAATAGAATTTTAATTCAGGTACTTATGCTTGTTCAACTGTGCGAGCCAACTGTATATTATTATTCTTGGTTAGGGCCCCAGAACCACAGAGACCTCAAGTGAAGCCACCCGAAGATATTGTGCGTTCAAATCATTATGATCCTGAAGAAGATGAAGAGTATTATCGAAAGCAGCTCTCATACTTTGATCGCAGGAGTTTTGAAAATAAGCCATCTGCGCAGGTTCCTGCCAGCCATCATTCTGAGCCCACTAAACCAATACATTCACAGAATCAGCTGAATTTCACCAATTATTCTAAGTAAGTTTGGGGGATTTCCCCCTCCTTTTTTTTTTTTTAACTTGAAAAAAGGGGGAGGCATATAGGACTAAAACAGAAATTCTGCCTCTGTCAATGGAATTCCACGGGTTCATGGTATCTAACTGAAATTTTTGTATTCACAAAGTCAGTTTATCTGTTTAGATGTAGCTTTACTTTGAAAAGATGTAACTGCATAGCTTTTTATTTTGGTAAATTAAGTTAATAATTTTTGAAGGTTTTGGGACCTTCAACATGTTACTTGTTTTGCTTACCGCTTACTAACAGAACATAACAAAGTATTTCCTTAATCTAACTAATACTGAGTGCTTAAACATCTTTCAAACCAAAGGTTTTGGTTTATTCCAGTTCTGCTTGTATTTATTCTGCAGACAGGCTTGTACACGTTAGCCATGTTTGACATTAGGAAACTGAGTCTTTAGGGAATATTGCTGAGGCCAGAATTTAATCTGTTGATGGAAACATCTGTTTCCTGTATTGTTCAGCCTCCTTGATTTGGAACATTTGGATACAGAAATTGTGTGAAAGCTCATGCACAGATTTAGCTCAGGTAAAGAACTGGCTATATTGGAGGATACTTACGCAAACTTTGTGAATTACTCTCCACAGTTACCTAAATTTCCAAGATTTGTTTTGATTCAAACCATAACAACATGTTTCTAGTTGTTACTGTGAAAAGCTATCTTGGCTTACTGCATGCACGCTGACAGTTGGGCATTTTTGAAGGCTTTGGTTGCTTGAAATCTGGACTGTTTGGGTCAAGATGAAAATCTGGCAACCTTAAAGTAAATGAGATATTTAGAGTGAAATAATAAACTAGCTTGCTGAAGTTTTATAGTGCTAAGTGTATGTGCAAGCTGTCTTTCATGTACTTGATACACTGTGTTCCAGTGCTTGTCTTAAAGATTTTGAGCTAGGACTCAGGAATCCTGTTCTTATTTGTGTAATATTGTCTATCATCTCCAATGTCTTCCTTTGTGAACTGAGAATATTGGAATCTTTCCAAAAGCTTGATAGGTTTTAAAGGATTCACTTTTTTTTCTAATCAAGAAGTCTACATATGGTAACTATTTCTTATTTTACTTTTCTATATGTTAAGGAAGGAATGCGTATAGTAATCTAACTAAACTAGTTCTCATTCTCAGTCAAGGATGTTCTTTATCCTTCCTTTTCACTTGCCCTGTGTCTTCTGATGGAAAGACGGGATCATATCTGTCCTGCCATCTGGGCATCACAGGAAGAGACCTAAAAAAAAGTCTTGGCTAGCCTCATAATGCATTGCAGTAGCTGTCAGAATTACTTTCCCACATACAAAAAACAATGTTACCTATAGATTGTCCATTTTGATCTGTAGGCATGGACTGTGTTGCCATCGTAAATGCAAGTAATGCTTTGGGAGAAACGTAATCTTTCATCAAGTAATTGTGAAGATTGTAAAATTCTTCAGATGGAGAGTGTTGTCAGCTTTTGTTGTACATTTGTTATCCTCTGTAGTGTTGTCACGCGCACTGAAAAACATGAGAAACACACACCAGTATTGAATTTTTGCTGCAGAATAGCTAATAGTTGAGAGAGATTGTTCCATATTTCTTTCTACCTGCTACTTCTGTCTGTCCATTCTTTGGCTGCTTAGTTGTGGCTTTGTTTTGATCGTGAGTTAGTGTATAACTTCAGGGCTTGTACTTAGGGGAAGGTGACATCTTACTGCCACAGAGGAATATTGTTTTTAAGGCTGATAGTTTTATATGTCAAGGGACAAAAATGTGTTGTGTTTTTTCTTTATGAAAGAATGTAACCCTTAACAGGAAGGGACAGACATGGGAAAGAAAATTTACCCAGGGTAGTCCAGTGCAAATAGACAAAGACTGAAATATTAATGGAAGTAAGTGGAAATTGATAAACTCTAACACTACTCAATTGGACAGTACTGCCTGTAGAACCATACTGCAGTGTCTTTGCATGCAAACGCAAAACAATTGCTGTCTTGAGAAAGCTTTCATATTTAGGACTCTTCTTTTGCCAGGTTCCAGTTTGTACCCTGTTACTCACTCTTATTTATCTTTTTTTTTCCAGTGAATTTATATGGTAGCTGCTATTCTGTGAATAAACTCTTCTAAAAATTAACAGGACTAAATTTGGATGATACAGGAACTATAGATTATGCAATCTCTTGCTCCTGTATAATCCATATAATGTATTCTGGGTACGGAGGACAGATTTTATTTATTCATGAGCAATAGCTACAACTTTTTCAGTTTTGAATATTAATATTAAACATTAAATTATGTGAAATTCTTCCCCACTAAGTATTGTGAAAGTATGTGTTTTTCCCATTACGTGTGTACAAATGTCTACTCTTTTAATTTGTTGGGGTGTTATTTGCATCATTTAGGAAATTTATGCCATTACTAAAGCTGCTTTGTATGGGTAATGCCATTATTTGCATGCTATAGTTGTCATTAACTGTAGAATAAGAAATAGTTTCTCTTGATGTGAGGAAATAGTAGAACTTGTAAATTGACATGTTTCACACATCTTGTTGGAACAATTTGAGGCTACTACCCCTGTGGCTGAGAGTAGTGGAGTTGTTCCTGCTTGGTTCAATGTAGTTACCTGCATTAGCTTGACATGCTGCAGAATGAGGTAGCTTATCTAAATTTTGCATTGAGCTACAGTTAAGAATACGTACATGATCAGTTACAGCCTCATCTGAGGAGGCAGTAAGGAAGAGTGTCCTGTGTTTACTTCTTAAACTGCTGTAGCTGAACTCTTACGTATCTGTTACAGAACTGGAGCTTTTTGAATGGGAACTGAAGATCAGCAATGCAGTTTGATAAGTTTTCTGTTGTACACTGAGGCTTATAACTTGTTGCCTACTGGTTTGTTCTCATGGTTCATTTCTGTTTCATTTCAAATTAAAGTAGCAGTTTTGTAACAAAAATGAAGTGGGAAGCAGCTTAGAAAACAGCACATGAATAATTTAGAGGAACTTATTTTACACACTCACAAGTTGTAAGCAAGCATTATGTGGCTGACCTTTGGTCAGGGCCCTATGACAGAAGAAAGTGCTTCATATTGAGCACAACTTTGTGCTGGTTGTGTTTGTATTGCCACGGCTTTCTCTTCTGCTTCCTCCATCAAAATATACTACCCTTCCCCATTTTTTTAATTCCTTAGAAAGCTGGCAACCAGTTCTGATTAGGTGTGGAGTGTGGTGGGGTTTTTTTCTGTGGGCTTTTGTAGTGCTTCCCTCCCCTGGTTAATATCCCCTCTGGGAAGCAGTGGTTTCAGGTGTGCAGTTTTCTGAGAAAGCAGCTACTGCCCACCTGGAATAAAGACAACAGTCAGTGAGTGTGCAGTAATTACTTCTCTTGTTGGATGAATGGTTTTATGTAAAATCATTGGGAACAGAACCTTTCACAGCAGATCCAACATGATCTTTTTTTGCCACACTGATTTTAGAGGCACATACATACAGATGCTGTTTAGCTCATTGAGCATCACATTCCACATTCATGTGGTCATCAAGCAGACTTTCAAAAGTTGATCAACCCTTTTCTTAGTTTTATAACATACTCCTCTGAAGCAGCAAGACTGGTGTCTAGAATTGTTGCCTGTTACATTTCTATGAGCATACAGAAAGTGAAGGGATGAGGGAATGCTGTCCTAATGTAAAATGTATTTTTTTGCAACATATAAGCAAGATAAGTGTTAAAAATCGAGGGAAAGTCATCAGTATACTTACAGTTTTCTGTCTCTCCTAGTATTCATGAACAGTTGTTCTAAGATGTCCTTTTAGGAATTGTTGAAAACAATCAGAAGCATTTTATAGTGTGGGCTCTGCTATTGGATGAGATGATAGTGCTATAGAAACATTTGGTATGAATGTACCCCTCAGTACATGATCTACAATACAAACCCATCATCGTTCTGTGTATGTTAAAACTGAGGAAATTAATGCAAATTGGACCATAAGTGAGAGATTGTTAGAATATGGGATTTAGATTTTGTTCACTTTTTTCAACATATTGAATAACTTTATACAGATAGGAACAAATGGCTTACTGTAGTCTTGTTCTTACTTTCAATATCTGTCAATTTTTGATCTTGATCATCTCCTAATTCACTGACAATCTCATTAAATATAGTAGGTGATCATTTACATATGCATATAGTAAAAGTCTTATCAGAAACAGCACTGTTAAATTAGCGTTTGTCTTTGTTTCAACAACCTTGTTATATGAGAACTGCTAGGACTAACATAAAAAGTGTGAAGAAATAATATGCTCAAGATAGAATGACTGTTTTCTTTCATTCTTCTATTGCTGTTTGCTTTGCCATCACCTAGATTTCTTGGCTCTTACACTAGCTATGACTACTTGAAAAGGAACATCAAGTGGTAAGACTGTTGTTGATGTGAGGATGTTTTCAGGTGTCCTCTCACTGTTACATTTCATCACAGGCATTATGTGCACTTAAAATTTTAAACATCCAAATTCTGAAAATTAAGGGCTATATACTGTAGTCCAAAATTACAGATATTTGTGAAATCAGTCGTTTCCTGAAAGAAACTTCGGGAGAAATAGTTCTAATATAAGAAAAAAGTTTTGAAAATAAGATTTTTAAGTTATCTATACTATGCACATAAAGCTAGTGAAGCTTAAGCTGATTGCATTTCTAATTAAGATGGCATTGTTCAAATACTAGGTGTATTTAGAAAAGTTGTACTAGAATCCATTGTCCTATTGGCTAATTACGCTTTTCAAAAACAATCCACCACCCCCACCCCCCCCCAAAGTGGATTTATATTTTTAGTTTGAAGACCTGCTAAATTAGAGAACACTTTTTCATTGAAATTACCCCAAATGAAATTGAAAAACTAAGATCTTTTAGGCAGTTATGCAAATACACCTGAAATGTCATCTGCCTTTTGTTTGCCATGGTTTGTGTTTCTAATCTTCTTCTAAAGGTTCAATGTTGTCTTAATCTCTTGTGCTTACCAATAAATGTTTTTATACTTGAGACAGGATATTAAAGAAAATCATGTTTTAATGTTTATAGGAAGAGATGGAAATCAGGTGACCATAGAAGAAAAAAATAGCAGTGAATGCAGGAGCTCAGAGCCCTGAGGAAACCAAACAGTCAAATGTTTTTTGATTTTTCTTTTATTTCAACAGGGGGAAACCAACTGACAATGAATCAATGGATAGGCCTGTTGGTGAAAAACGCTATGAGCCAGTCCCTCAAGTTACAACTCCTCCTCCTGCTCCTTCGGTCCAGTATACACAACCTCAGTCAATCAATAGTCCTGTCCTTTCTCTCCCAGCACATCACAAGCCTGCACTTTCTGAAGGTGAGCAGCTGGAAAGCTACCCTGTCTCCTGGTAACAAGTATCACTTGTCAGGTGCTTGTGTGCTTGCTTCAGCATGTCTACACTGGTAACTATGTTGTTCTCTAACTGAAACTTGGAATAATTATTAGTGAAAATAGTTTTTTACTGTAGTGAGATTGAGTTTTGTGAAATGATTTGGTAATCCTGTCTGAAATTGTAAATTCCAGGTGTTAGTAGTCACTGTAACTGTCTCGTCCATATTTAGTCATCTCAGCAAAGATGAAGTAAAGTTTCCAGTACTTAAAAACTTAGCTCTCTATGCTTTCGACCAGAGTTCTTTAGGCATGAGTAATAGTTGTAGGCTTCTAAAAACAGAAGAAAGTTGTTTTCATTTCCACATTGAGCAGATTGCCCAATCCAAATGAATTTTCCAGTTTGTGCAAGTGCCTGATAGTATTTAAATACTGGTTTTCTATTTTTTTTTTTGTCATGCTATAAATCAGTCTAACCTTTTTATTGAAAGGTCATACCATTGTATCTAACTTACCTATTTAATGAAACATTAGGTAACTTGCCTGAACATAAAAAGTATAATGATATGACAGACGATCTGAGCGTGCTAAGCTGAACCTATATATATATTTTATATAGTAGGTTAAGAATGGACTAAAATGTATTTTTATGCTATAGTGTACATGACTAGAAGTTTCTGATGGTTACTGACAAGTTCTGGTCTTTCTATTTGTCTTGCAGTTAACTCTGTGTCTGACCCTCCTCCACCTCAGAATAAGCCAGCAATTTTCAGATCCTCTAGAGAGGACACTGTGCAGTCTACTTTTTATCCTCAGAAAAGCTTCCCTGACAAAGGCCCTGTTAATGGAACTGAACAGATTCAGAAAACAGTCACTCCTTCTTACAACCGCTTTACAACAAAACCTTACACTAGTGCTGCGAGGCCCTTTGAGCGCAAGTTTGAAAGCCCTAAATTCAACCATAATCTCCTGCCAAATGAAGCTCAACATAAGCCAGAGTTGCCATCAAAATCTCCAAATTCTCCTCAACCAATTTTGAAAGCACACAGCTCATCGCAGCCTCCGGAGTTTGACAGTGGAATGGATACCTTTGCTGTACAGGTTGACAAGCCTAAATATCAACCAAATAATGTTAATGCTGTGCCTAAAGCCATTCCTGTAAGGTAAGTTGCTGCTTTTTTATTTCCGTTAGTACATCTATAGGAGTTCATCTGTGAAACCTGTGAAAAATACAGCTGCTTTTTTTTTTTTCTGTGCTTCCAATTTCTGTTGATGTTACAGTTGAAAGATTGATACCATGATTGTAAAACTTTGCCAAAGGGTATTGAAGAGCATTTGGATAGATACTTAAAGTATGTTCTATGTCCCTGTATAATCTTGCATCCTGTTACTAGAAAGTGGCATGGCTTTTATTTCCAATTTCTCATGCTATAATTGTAAATCTTCTGGTAGATGGTAATCATTTGTCCTCTCAATTTGTTTCCGGAAGGTGGAATTAATTTCTAAAGATAGCTGTTGCACCAAATTATATTCATTCTATGTGCTTAGAGAAGAGCCTTCATAGTATGTGTGTAAGGGATATTTAAAAATACTTGTAAAAAGAGAAAGTCACTTGAGCAGTTTCGTATTGGTTCTCTTTACTATGAGACAAAACAACAACTGCTTAAAAGCAGCTTGTGCTTGCCTAATATGCTTTAAGAACTATGTCAAGAGCAGCAGATAGTATTACAATCGTAAGCTGTTTGCTGACTTGTTAAATTCTTTTCACTAATATTTGCAGAACAGTGTTTTATTATCCTTTGATTTCAAAGTAATAATGTGTGAACCAGACTTGAAATCATGCTTGATGTTTCAGTAACTCAGAAATGTAATAGAAGAATGAATCCTATTTGTTCTTAAGCACCTGAGAAATGTTTTGATGCTATATAATTTTGTAGACTGCTAGAAACTTTGAAATTACTGGTTCTTTGAGTGAAATTCTTTGGAAATTTATCTGAAATCTACTCAAACTAGCCACTCAATAGTGTTATATGTTTCTCTTCAGTTATGTCCTGGCAGCCTGGAAAAAAATGTGTAGGTTTTTCTTTTTTTACAGGCTTTGTTTTCAGTGTGTATCTGAGTAGAAGGGTTCAGTGTGGCTTGAATAAGAATTATTACTCTTTATGGTATTGAAGTCATAACGGAGTTTTGGGAGGGGGAAGAAGCTTTCAGATGTTAATTACATTTAGTTTTACTAAGCCGAAGTGTGTAGCTGGGGCAAGCTCTTTCTGTATAATCCCAGAAGTAGGCATTTGAAAACACAAGATTCAACTGGTCCAAATTCTTGCTTTAACTACTTTCTGAACTCTTTCAGAGTTTGTGGGCTTTGGTGGGTTTTTTTTGTGAAGATGATCTCTTCTTATGGCAGAACTTTGAACTACTTTCATCTTAGTTGTCCCGCACAATCAAGTGTGGGATACGTTTACTGTTTCTTTAAAATCAGTGCTAGCCTACTTCAGGCTGTGCTCTGCTAAAATATTAGAGGGAAGTATGCCACTGACACTCAGGAAGAAAATATTGATAAAACTGCTAGACTTTCTGTCTTACATTCAGCCCTTCAGCACTCGAGGATGAGGAAGAAGAAGATGGACACACTGTTGTAGCCACAGCAAGAGGTGTATTTAACAGCAATGGTGGTGTATTGAGCTCCATAGAGACTGGAGTTAGTATTATTATACCACAAGGAGCCATTCCAGAGGGAATAGAGCAAGAAATATATTTCAAAGTCTGCAGAGACAACAGTATACTTCCACCTTTGGACAAAGAGAAAGGTAAGAGCTGGCACTGCACTCTCTTCTGTTATTTAATACAATTATATTCTAACAGCAGCAAAATAGAATATGAAAATACGTTAATATGCTTCAATGTATAACATCTATTTCTGTATGAAGATACAGAGTATACATCTCACAGGAAGTACAAGGGAAGCAATATTCTGCTCAATATTGAAAGTTATAAGCGAGGTGGAGGCCCTGAATTTTAACTTGGGAATATTTAATTTGTAGACTTAAGTACTGGTTTAAAACTTACCTAGTGCACTAAAGGAAGGTTCTAATTCTTTTTCTAAGAATCTTTGAAATTGTAGATTCCCTCACAAAGTGCAGGGATTTTTTCTAGGCATTCTTAGTAGATATATTTCACTTCATCTCACAATTAGGACCAAAAGAATTACAAAGCACATGACTTAAACTAATTTAACTTGAGTTAAATATTTGGAATTTACTTCAAGACTTGAAAATACTCAGCTTTTTAATTTTTTTCAATTTCTCTAAAGAAAACAGCTTCATGGTTTTAAAAAAATATTTTAACTTTTATTTATGTAGAAGTATATTCCTGACTGTCTTATTAATAAGGGTTGAGTAGTGTGTCGTAGTTGAGCACTTTTTTCATAGAAAGTCTGTTTTTTATACCATTAGTCCAGTGTACATGCATTTTCTGACCTGTCAGATTGCCAATTTCCTCAAGTCAAGAATATAAAGGGGTTAATTTCATAAATTTGCAGTTAAAGCATTACTTGCAGTCTGTAGTTACTTTGAATCTTTATAAACCAAATATAGCATGTTCCTCAACTGAATAATCCTGCGTTAACATTTGGAGTTTTAAACTAAAAATAGATCTATGTTTGTATGTTTTCCCTTTTGACTGTTAGGATAAGGGTCATAGGTTATTGAGCTGCTGAAGGCTTTATTCAGACCAGTGCACCATAAATCCACAAGCAGAACATCACAGCTGTAGCGCAAAGAGAAGCATGAACAAGGCTGCTTACAGATTAGAGATTTGTTTCTTTTGATGCACTTGCTTAGAAATTAGTGGGGGGGGGGGGGGAACCCAACATGATTTCATCATCAGACTGTTTATCCTTTTTCATTCTGAGAGTGTGATATGTTCCATTGAAAAGGCAGTTTAGTGCTCTGAAAGAGACTATATGAGAAATGGTCTTGCTAAGTGCTATTCTTTACTGACAGGTCAAAATGTTCGTATTTTTCTCTAACAAAGAAAAAAAAAGTTGCTGAGTGGCTCTGCAATTTAATTATGTAGTACTTTGAACCGATTTCAAGAAGAATCAGTAACGGGTTTTTCTTTTTCTTAACTATAGGTGAAACACTTCTTAGCCCCTTGGTAATGTGTGGGCCTCATGGACTAAAATTCCTGAAGCCAGTGGAGCTGCGCCTGCCACATTGTGCGTCTATGACCCCTGATGGTTGGTCTTTTGCTCTAAAATCCTCCGACTCCTCGTCGGGTATGCTGTCCTCCCTCTGTCCTTTTGGGGCTTTTGGGTGCTATCGTATAATTTAAGTTAATTTGGCTAAAGGTGATGCTGTGTAATATAAAGAACTCAATCATTGTATTTGTGTCAAACTCTCCCATTTCACTTTCATTACAAATGTCTTTCTTACATTTACTCATGGTGCAAATTCATAGCTAAAACCATGATAGCAGAAAAAGAGTAATATCTCTAGTCTATTGAATATTATCGTATTTTTCTATTCTGTCTTCTTTCTTGAGGACTGCTACAGCTGAATACACTTGAAATGATAGTCGCACTAAAATTGAGAGGAAATTATGTACCTCTGATTGGCCTTTGTAACATAACTGGTGTTTGTCTGTTGCTTAATTAACCATATAGGACTCTGGCAAATCTTAACAATCTGCATGCTCATAGACCATGATTTAATGCTTGTTAACTGTTTCCATGTGTGCAAGTTGATGCTAACAACTGGGTCATTTAAGAAAACTATAGTGTTCAGTAAAAGCATTTACAATTCATTCTAATGTAGCTGGATTTTCCACAAGACTTTTCTTGCTTGCTTCTGCCTATTTCTCCTCTACTGCCTTTTACCCAGAAGTTTCTGGTTGATAGTAAAAGTTGCAACTAGGTTGCAATTTTATTTACCTGTTCATTTTTACCTCACTGTGGCTTTCTGGGATGAGGGGGAGAATGTATTGGCTGAAATTGTCAGTGAGGAACCTAATTGAGAATTCTGGGCAAGTTTCAAGCAATTTCATGAAATGGCTGTGAGGTTACAGAGATTTAAAAAGGAATGTTTGCACATCTGGGGAAAAAGTCTTAAGGTTTTATTCAGCTACCTTCAAAATTTATGGTGGAAGGTTCAAACCATTAATGTGTACGTATGTTCTAAGTAATGACTGAGCAATGTACTTCTGTATGCAGCATTTAAGCCACCATGTATGCATATCTTCCGTCACTAATGTATCTATCACTGTCAACACCAAAGCACTGATGCTTTGAAAGATTAAAGCATCAATCCCCTTGATGGGGATTCAATAACCTAGAGGTATTAATGGCAATAATTTTTAGTTGTTTTTTATAAGCTATTATATGCATGTGTTGCATGCATCTATTTAACAATGTGTGTATACATGGCAGTGTTAAAACACGGACTCATAAATGATAGGGTCCCAAAAGATACAACAACTATGTACAAAAATGACACAACACTTCCTTTGTAACTAATAGCACCTGTTCATGAACTTACTTGAAGTGAAGGGAGAGGACTCGAGTGATCTAAACAATAACTGAAGTTACTGAGACATTTTTCTCCCTTTCCAAAGTGGAATGTGTGTGTGTGAGCATGTGTGGGTGAGAGCAAGGGCGTGTATATTTAAATCTTAACACTTTCTGTACTGTAAATACAACACCACATTCTGTTAATCTGAAATGGGATGTATATCATAACATTGCTCTTTTGAGACAAACTTTAAAATTAGGCAATTCTGTCTTATGATATGTAAGTAGACCATACTGTGTCTTAAATAAATAATTGTTTTCTCTCTTTCTAAATTAGTTGGTTATGGGACTCTGATTTTTGAGGTGGCTTTATAATAACAGTTTATGCAATTCTGGGTTTTTTCCTCTCTTCAGTTGTCTGCTCTACCTCATCTTTTCTCAATGTATGCATGTTCTGTCCTAAAAGTGACATTCATTTGCACTTACTAACATCCTTTCTGCCACATTTAAGCCTCATATATTGATATTTTACTGTTAAACCCCTTCAAAAGCTTGAATGATTCTGGTATTAAAACTGACCAGGAAAAATGTTGCCTTTTGAGGCCACACCTATTAGAATGTATTAGTAAAAAATACTGAAGGTTTTTTTTTTTTCCAAAGCAGTTGTATGTAAGTATGGGAAAAACATCCTCTACAGCTAGAGGTTGCACTGGTGACAGTCTAATCCTTACTATGTATTTAGGAGGAAAGGTTGGAAAAAATCCTGCCGTTGTCTCACACGCATGACTAGGACCTGCCTGTCCTACAGTCTTGTTTTATCCTTCTCCTAATACATTTGATCATGCGAGTTTTGAACGGAATTCCCTGCATCTATAAAATGAAAAATTCTCCAGCATTATTGAGTTTCTTGGCTGAAATAAGTAGTCTTGGCTGGTTGCAGCAAACTTGTTTGCATTCTCTAACTATACACAGGCCACTTCTATTCTTTGTCCCTACATCAGATGTTGCCATCACTCAGTGCATTGTGTACTTCATTTTGTTTTCATGAGTTCTTCAAGAAAATTACCTGGAATGTACATCAGTCTCATTTAATACAGAGCTCTCAGGTGTTTCCAGTCTGTGTGACTACATTCTCTAACTTGTTGCACATTTCTCAAGGCAGATCTGTTGTGGCCAAGCTGCTTATTGGCATTTATCTGGAAGGCTTAAAAGAACTTCAGTGCCTTTTTCACTGTTCTCCTGTAGTGGGATCATGAAACTTTTTGTGTAGTGGCAGAATTTAGTAGTGGTTTTAGGTGGGTAAATGAAGAATACTTTCTCCAGTTGAAAGAGACAATTGACTGTGCAGATGGAGTGTACCCTTTGTCTGGTGAGATGGCAGGTGATGACTTCCCCTTATAACAGTGTTACACAGGACCTTCGACCATGAGTAGATAAGATCTGCTGTAAAGATTTTTAAGTATGTACCAGTTAATTAGAATCCCTTCTAGAATGTCAGTATTTCAGGCTTTTAAATGAGTATACTTGGATGTAGCTGCAAAATGACTACAATCCTGTCTACAATAACTTCTGTAATAGAAAATAAAACTACCAGTATGTCATAGTCTTTAGTTACAACATAACTTCTGATTTGACTCATCTGTGTTCAGAACTGTTCCAAGAAACTTCAAATGCATCCTACCCAGATTAGCCAGTGAATACCTGATTCACTGTTAACACTTCTCAGATGGAAAGCACTATGTTGGTGCTGTAGAGTAGAATGACTTATATTTAACAATTGCTGAGTTCCACAGCATCTGTTTTGAATAACTCATCTATCCTACATTATAAGAAAATAAAGGGTTAATTTTTTGTTAACGTACAAACTGCAGGGTTTAAAAAACAAACCAACCAACCCAAACAACAGGTTTTGATTCAGAAAAAGCTCCTGTCCAAAAGCTTGGTTGTTTCAAGATGTACACTGTTTGACAGCAGATACTAAACACCAGCATTGTGTTTTCCTCCCACAGGTGACCCCAAAACCTGGCAGAACAAGTCTCTTCCTGGGGATCCAAACTATCTTGTTGGAGCAAACTGTGTCTCAGTCCTAATTGACCACTTCTAAATATTAAGTTAGCTGGCTGAGTAAATAATGTGAAACTGAGATGGACCTTACATATAAACTGAACCACTCTATCAAGTATTAACTGTTCTATAAGTGATAATGGATCTTGGTGTTTAAGCATCTTGCTTTAACTAACAATGGTTTAGCAAGTACACTCTTTGAACCATGGTCACAATACATGCCACAAGCAGGGAGTGTACAGTGGGAACAAGGTAGGGGTTTTGCAGGTTCTGTATGCTTTTATTTGGTTGTTCTTTTGTGGTTTTTTGGTTTGTTTCTTTTTTGTTTGTTTGTTTCTGGTTTGTTTTTTTTTTTTTTTTTTGAAGGACACTACTAGTATTTCATTGTTTAAAATCTGAAAGTACCAATGGAATTATATTCAGAGGAACTGAATTTGGTTCGTACTCCACTGGTGAAAACAGAATTTGGCCTGCATTTTTACGACTGTGTGTTTGTAACTCACAAAACTACATTTTGGTCTAGTTTTTAAAAAACTTTGGGTGTACATGGCCAATGAAATGGCAATCAACTTGGGGTAGCACAGTTTAGATGTTTTCCTCTGCTCAGAGGCTAATGCAAACACATCTACTTAACTGTATATGGAAACATTGTCATGAGAACAGGGGGGAGGGGGAGGGGGAAAAGCATGTGGGATGACTATGGTTCAGTTGCCTCTGTGGATTTGTAAATTAACCACATTATTACAGACCTATTAACCAGCAGGGATGCCTTACCCTCATGTTTTTAATAGTCTTAGCTCTCATAGTTCTCTGTATTAAGTTTGTATGGCTTTTGTGCTTATCTTGATAATATATCATGAGAGACTGGGGAAAGGGCGGGGGGGGGGGGGGAATTGTGAGTTTGGTTTAGAGAATGAATATTGTTTGTGTTCATCAGCCAGAAGAGAACCAGAAGAAAATGATGGTATGTTTTCTGCTATGCATTTGAAAATTTATAGATGTTATAGACCGCTTGTATATAATGCGTGCATACCACTTTTGTTCTTGGTTTGTAAATTAACTTTTATAAGCTTTACCTTTTTATATATATAAATATATATAAAAACAAACAAAGTTTCTTAAGGATATCTTTGTATTCTCATACCTTTTGAGCCTTGAACTTTGACATTAGCAATAAAGCAGCATTTCTATAATACACGAACAAGGACATTTTTTAAAAATGCACAAAGTTGTTACCTTTTAAAGTGCTGCATTTAAAGAATATAACTCGGAATTCTCTACTTTGATTAAATTCTTGAAAAGTATCCCTACTGTAATTTGTCATAAGGATGCTGTACTATGTGCCCTGAAATGTATTTTTTTACTAATAGACAATTTATTACGGCACAATGGCACTACTACTGTTTAGATAATATACCACTGCATTCTGTTAATGAGTTATTAGCTATTCAGGTGTGGCTGATTTTTTTTTCTCTGCAGTTATTAAAATTACACGTTTCTAAATATACAGAATAAAACCGTTTTTAAAATAATAAAGGAGATTGTAGTACCTCATTGTTTCTGAAATGCATTTATGTGAACATGACAATCAATTTTTTTTTCTATGTAAGTAGACAGCTGGATTCTGCCTTATGTTCATGCACGAAGCAGAGCTCTTTTGTGGAGTCAGTTGGAGTTGTCTACAGCAGGGCTTCTGAAATGAACTCCAGTGTGGATCCATTGGAAATACTCAATAAAAGTAGGAGTGGTAGACTTGTCCCTTGAATCACTTTGTTGGTGCTAGTTTACTTATACTTACTCTTCCAAATACTTTGGTAGTGTTCTAGCACGTAGATTTACAGATAGTTTAGTTATACAGTTTTAAAGATATTCCTACAGAATCCCATTATCAGGCCTGTTTGGAGTACTCAGTGGCTGCCTAGTAAGCTACAAATATTCTATAAGAGAAAATAAATTCTAGAAGTTATTTTCAAATAATGCTGGGAAACAGTGCATAACCCTGATGTTTCCTTTCTGTACTTTTACTGACCAGTTAGTTTGTTTCTCAGGCATGACCTGCCCTACAAGATGCGTTCACTACTATTACTCCTCATGGCTTATCTCAACTCTAAGAGCAGGCAGAAAATTTCAGTAGCAAAAAAGCTGTTCATGTCAGGATGGCATTTTTCATTTCTTAGTGATAATATATTGGTGGTATTTTTTTTTAATCAATAGAAAGGAAGGTTTCAAAATGGCATGCAAAGCATCTTGGAGAAAATTCTAATGCTAAAATTTCTAAGTGTTCTTTTCCAGTTCAGATCTTACTAAGAAGTATGTGAAACACTACAAAAGGAGTCAGTCAGTTGGACTTGAGGGACCCTGGAGTTACACTGCACGGACTATTTGCAATGGTGTCATTTGTGTCTTGGACATCCTGAATCTAGCATGCTGTAAGGTGTAACTGTCCTGAGTTGCTTTTATTGTAGTGATCCACATAATATCTTTCTGCTCCTCTTTTAAAGAGTGTAGGCTCATGCCTTTCTATACAAATGAAAAAAAAAAAAAAAAAGTGACAGCTTTTGCTCTGCTGTCATTTCATAAATAAAATGAGAAGGTTGATGCTGTTAAAAAATGTGGCAATTCCCTACTGCTGAGCAACCTGTCAATGGAATTGTCTTTTGCTGTCTACCTGGAGGAATGTTTATTGAAGTGGCTAATTTAAACCACATGCGTATTTTCCTTGTCATTAAATCCCAATGCTTTTGGGTTAAAACATGACCATTGAGAATAACTGTGCTAAAACAACACATTTTCTTATTTTAAAATACAAGTGTTTTTGAAATCTTTATCCTTGCAAGAGATTACATTCCTTACGTATTTTATATAGGCTAGGCTCTGCAGGAGGTAAGTTCACATGTAATATTTTAATTTACTATAGGTCTCTATTCACTATAATGTGAACTTCAAAAACTGCATTCTCTTAATTCTTCCTATTTGTCTCGGTGTACTGGCCAGCTTTAGCCTTGCAAGTTGTACAGAAGTTTTAATAATGTGAATCTTGGGTTCTGTGCTCCTTTCTAAACAAATGGCTTCAGTGATAGAAACAGATGCTCAATGGCTACAGAATTACTGTTCATCTCTGTGACCTAGGTTCTTGGTAAAAATTTATTTTCCTTTTAAAATTTTTTCAAGAAAAGTAGTAATGAGTATTCAACTACACATACGCAAGCAAGTTGATTGTAAAGGTACTTTTCTGTTCCTGCCAGCCTGGGTTAGGTGAAGCAAATCAGCAGTGTTTAGGGTCTGGCTGAAGATTCTCTGCTGTAATATAACCTGGATTGGATGACAGAAATCAAAGCCATACAGGTTTGGAGAATAAAAGATGTTAAGCATGTCTGAAAATTTTTTTCTTAGTATCTAAGTCACTTGTGAGGAAAGCATTTGTAGAAGCCTCACTGAGTGCTAGTGGTGGTCTGTTTTGTATGGTGTTCTCTGGCATCTAGCTTCATCCATTGGCAAGATCAAATGAATGGGTAAAATAATTTTTCATTATATCCAAATGAACTGTGCATTATGACCCTGCAGGCAAGCATCTAAGAATAAATATGCTTAGTATTAGTGAAAGTATATGAAGCTGGCTGTTTGTGCACACACAGGTGGACGTGAATGTTATTTATTAGATTTTTTTCTACTAGCTTGAATACTGTGGACTACTCAGCTCTATGCCAAACAGTTGTCAATCCAGTGACAATAAAATAATTATGCTGGCACTGAATTTGGCTTGAAACCCAGTTTTGACAAAGATTAAAGGATGTTTTGGTGGGAAGCAGTGGTGCTATCCTAGTTACCTTAATTAAACTTGAAACACTTACAGATCACTTCACATTGCTGTGAATTGGAGTTTTAGCACATACAGCTGTCTATCAGTGACTCTAAATAGTAACAGTTCTTACTGTGTAAGACACAGAGAACAGGTCCAGAACAGAACCTCTGTATCTACAAGTACAATTGTCCTGTTTTGTTACTACAGGAGTAATAAAGGAGCCCAAAAGTGAAGAAAGGGAAACACTTAGTTTCGCATGCTGCTGTACGACTAGAATTGCTATCGTGGGAACTTGGGGAAGAGAGCAGGAAGCGCAATTTATGCTTAGAATGACAAGAAGAAATTTTAGGCTAACTTTTGTCAGTTGTGAATTCACTAATGCTGATTCTGAAATTGCTCTGATCTGCCCTGTGACAATGTCCATAAAGTTTCCCATTGAGGTTTATTATGCAGCACTAACTGCCTATTGCTTCTCATCTGCGGTGCTGACAAAGCAACAGTGGAAGAGTGGAGACAAATGCAAAATGTCTGACTTCCCTCGGCCTGGAGAGACTGCCAGTAAGGCAGGTTTGGTATCTGTCACTGTTACTCGTTGCTAACAAGGGAATAACTACGGCTTGTGTTACATAATTGGACCTTGCCAGATCATCCACTCTGTGTATCTCATGAAAGCAGTAAAAGATGTTATGCTTTTGTATGAGGAAATTAGGTGCTCTGCTTGTGGTTAGGGGCCTATGCAGGGTTTTGTGTGTACATCTTGGTTCTTTGGCTTTTTTTTTTTTTTTTGTTGTGGCTTGCTCTCTGTGAAGAACTTTGTAAATCAGCAGTACTTTAGAACCTCCAGTAGTTTCATCTGGTTTTGGATTATAAATGCCAGTGTTTTGTACCACTAGAGACCAATATCAAACCAGGAGTGTCATGTGTTTTCATTGTCTGCAACAGCTTGCTCTATTACGCAGTGTTCGCTTGTGTTTCTGACCTGATGTCCTGTATATCTATTCTGAGTTTATTGGGGTGGGGTGGGGGGGTGGAGGGCAGATGGATGGATGAGGAATGGGACTTCTGCAGACCTGGGGACAACTGAAATAAAAGAACTGTGGGTAGAGGGGAGAGTCTGAGAGGTTTTACAGTTTCTGTAAAACGTGAATGCTGCTGCCATTCTCTGTATTTGGGAGTCTGTTGCTTTTCTCAGCCTGGCAAAATCTGCTGAGCGTTATTGCTACTCTGAAAATAGTGCTAGGCTGTGATGGCAGGCAGGAGCTCTTACGATAAGTAAAACTGGGGGAGAGGGGAGTTGGGTAGATACATTAGGCACACAGAGAGTTGTATGGTGTTTACCTATTGAAGAGAACTTATTTTCAAGTTTTACGCCAAGTTTTTCAAGTCTATTCAAATAATGTGAGTAAAGCTAAAGTGATTCCACCGTTTTGTGTATCTGTTGCAGCAAATCATTTCCACTAGAGAAACCTGCAATTCTCTGCTTGTTATTCTAATGCTAACTATTGCTATGTTCTAAGGGTCCTTTCTATTGACTTTAATAGCAATTAGCTAGACAACTGAAAAAATAGATTCCTAAGGAAATAAACTGTAGTCTGTTACTGACTACTGATAGTACCTTTTTTCTTGGGTGTTGAGTGCATATTAAATTTTCTTTAAAAATAATTGAACAAAAAAACCCCTGTTACTTAAATATTCAGCTAATGTACCTTGTCTTTACAGTGTTCTGCAGCATTTGTCCATTTTATACAAAAGTTGCTATGCACAGTAGATACGATATGCTGTGAAAACACTGTATATAAATTACAGCCTGTTGAGTGCAGGTTCAAAACATGTTGGTTAATGTATCAGTTTCTAAATTATATTAAAAACAAGCAATGTCTTCCCAGAAGAATTATGACCTACTTCCACCCTTCTTCCTTTCAGCTTTAGGGCTTACAATTTGGGGGAAGATCTAAGTGAGAAACAGGCTGTAGAATTTAAGGAAAATGAGATCTGGCATTCAATTGTGTAGGTGCTTTTGTATCTTGGGACTGGATTACCAATGGTGATACTTAATCAAACCTATAGCATGCACTTAAAACTAAGTCTACATACATTTAAAAGTCTTGCTAAAGACTTAAATGATTTTGACGTAATCTTGCCAGAGTGGGAAACTGGCATTGAAAATTCTTCTTTGCAGAAATAAGACAAGAACAAACTTCTTTGCTTGAAGGAGCATTTGTAATACAGAGCTTGACAGTGAACTTCCAATATGGGTGATGTAACAGTGAAGCTGGCTACAGTGATTTCTCTCCTAATTATACTTAGTATTGTCCTTACTGAAGTAATGATCAAATATTTCAGGTTCATCACATTGCAGAATAAAAAGGTAAGGCAGAATTAACTAAACTGGCGATAAAGGAATTTACATATTTGATTACTGAAGTAGCATGTTGGTAAAGTAGTACATCAGGGAAATCGGTTTAGTGGCCAGGAAATAGTTGCCTTAATTTTAAGGTTTGTATTAACTGTTTTCAGTTTGTCTTGGATAAAAGCTGTGGAAAGGCACAAGATGTATGCAGATGCAAATCTTATTCTCTGGTATATAATGCTATGAAATTAGCTACATAAATGACAACCTGCTGCCCCTGAAGACCAGTCAGAGCCTATACCAGAAGGAAGAGTTGCAGCTCTTTTCCCTGAATATCACTGGCAGTCCCACTGCTGCTGCCAGTATTGGTGCCACTTTTTTTATTTTTACCAGCAACACACTGAAGTTAATTATAGCACTTCAGATGTCTGCTGAGAATGCAGGAGTGATGAGAGCAGGCTTATGTGTCTTTGAATTACATTTTATATACAGGTTTTAATTTTTTTAAAATAATTGACATCTTTGTGGTGCTAGGCAGTCTTGAAAGGTAATTCAGACATAACTTTTTGCAGTAATGACCTACACAGCTGTGTCAGTCTCCCCAAAATAAGAAAGCTTACTTATCTGATCTGGTCTTCCTAGTCCCACATCTTTATGTGGTACTCTGGTGGTAAAGAAGCCTGTCGGGTTTGTTTGTTTTCAAGAGACTAGAAACTTTTGTTTTCTGGTTTGGTAGCATATAAATATAATTCCCATTGTTCAGTGGGCATGGATGGCATGGAGTTGCAGCCTGTGATACTAACGGCTGCCCAGTTTTAAACCATGCCAGTGAGTGGGGAGAGCAGTTTTGCACAAAATAAGCTCAAAATTACCACAAAGCAGAAAAAGTGTTTCCTGAGAGCCCATAAATAAAGCTGATTCTGCTGCAGTGTTCTATTTAATACCACCCCCAACCCCACCCCCCGAAAAAAACCACCACCACTAGCAACACTCCCTGATCATGTGTTTTTTGACAGGTTTCTGTACAGGATGTAAAAGTTTCTAGGCCCCAGTGAATATGAGGAAGACTAGCATCAGTCTATGAGCAAGGTTTGGACTTTGCTTCTCTGCAGCATGAGAATAGGTGAAGAGCAAGCACAGACTTCGTGCTTCCTTATTACACTTTATTTAAATTAATAACAAGCACTGCTCTGACATACCCATAACCTGATGTTTTCTGTTTCTGCTTTCTTTTGATTGGATAGTGTCGTGGTTTAACCCCAGCCAGCAACTAAACACCACGCAGCCGCTCACTTGCAGACTATCTACTAACCAGATAGTTAGAAGTTTGCTGATGACCTTGCTACTCTGGTCTGTAGGCAGTAGCTTTTTAAAGTATAGCAGTGGCAGTCAGTGACTTGTGAGGCCAACATACTTTCTACTGCTTTGTGTGTGTGGATTTCAAAGCACTTAACAATTCTGAAGGAATTAGGTGTCACTCTTGCTTTCTAGGTGTGATCCTCATTTTTTAATATGAAAAATGCAAAGTAACTAGCTCTGACTTCCTAGTGATGAAGCCATATATAGAGAATACACCATACTCCCATGCAAAAATACCTGCATGTTACTGTGTTTAGGTCAAAATGTGACAGAAATGGAAATAAAGGAGTGTACGTTCTTATTGTGTGTGTTGGTGCTCCATCTCAATCCTCTTGAGGGAAAAAGGAATTCTTCTAGCATAGGCAACTAGTTTTACAGTGGCAGAAGCTGTCGGGGAGGACCACTCTGAAAACCCCTCAAAGAAACAGAAAATGGATCTGAATGTAAATAAGTGAAGCTTACTGGAATTAACCCTCAGGTGTAAAACCCAGCAAACTATTCTACTTAGGCAGTGTATCCTGTGAATCTGGTTTTGTGTATATACACATACACGCCTGCCACCACTGTAAGGTCTGAACTTTGCTGATGGTAATGAAGGTGTGTTTCTATATGTAAGTCTTGTTCACCTCCCATAGGATCCATCGGACAATCTGAGATGGTCAGAATGCACATCTGCAACGGAAGTTGGTAAGCTTTGATCTTTTACTGGATTTTCATAGGAATAGTGTTGCATCATATGGTCTTGAGGGTTTATCATGTCATAATAATGCGTGTGTAATTGGGTTACTCTTGGGAAACAAGAAAAACAAAGGTAATCACCTGTCTTTGGAACAAAAACATCTCTTCAAATAAGAGGTTTGCTTTTTCTTGCCATGAAAGAAAGAATATATAACTTAAAATATTTCAATTAAAAATGAGTAATTCGGATCAGCGATTTGTGTTAGATTCCCTTTGTCAGGCAAAGGCTTCTCGTGTGTAATGAGAGCTTTCTAGCAGAACTCCTGTGCAGTGCATATATAACACAAATCAGTTAGTACAAAATGACGCTTAACTTCTGACAGCCTCTTGTCAATGCTTTTGATTTATCAGACTTGTTACTGGCAAGTGTTGCAGGTTTTCCTGCAGACTGAAGAGTTGTAGCAGTTGTCTTATGAGTTTGTGTGTGTGAAAATAACCAGCAGCCACTAGGGGTGAGTCTTCCCTTAACAACAGCGGCAGGCTGCTTTAGAGCTGGGGAGATGGGGTGAAAGGCACTAGGTTTATGTTGAGTGCCAAAGGGGGGGGGGGGGGAACATATATATATATGTATATATATTCCTTTTTTATTCATTCTCCGGGAGTTTTTACATCAGACTGTAGCAGTGCTGAGTGAATATTCAAACTTACTAACAAACAGTGCATTGTGTAACTGATCTTTTCAAATTTATATGGCCATTGTTAGAATGCTGCAGTCCTGCCCAAATTTGCATTGTCTAAGCCTCGGGAATCTGTCAAGCACTGACCAGCCAAGCCTGGGACTTACCTGTAAGGACAACTGTGCACAGTTGTTTGCCAGTTGTGCTGGGTGGTGCATGCACGGAGCACGGGTGTGCGCTGCCCTGCACTTCTGCAGAGCTCTCAGTTCCGAAGGCTTGTGTCTGCAGACAGCTGGTACTTTGCACAGACACGGACACAAATTCATGCCTCAGAGCAATGAGCTCCAGGTAATTGCTTTTCTGTTCTATGAGAAAAATGACATGCATACAGAACTGCAAATGTCTTAGCTGTCATTTAAAACTAGTGTCATAGTTCCTAAACAAGAAGCATGTTTTTATAAAAGGTAGCTAAGAGGAAGGTATTCGTGGGATTAATTCAGTCATCAAAAAGCTCTGCTTGGCCCTCAGTCGTGCGGCAATAGGGAGCCCAGAGCTGTTTGTACAGCTAAAGGTTGTCCATATTCACTTTAGTTGTAAAGGACAGTTGCACTGGCAGAAATGGTCCTTTATCTTGTTCCTTCCGCAAAGGGGCTCGGCTTAATTTTTTGAGACTTGCTGCCTCTTTCAGAAAACAGTGGTTGCTTGAAGGCTGCTTTTGTGGTTACGAAACAGATGTTCTTATGTAGTCAGCTATGCAAGGAAAGGAAGAGACAGTGGAATACAAATCTCAAATTCACTGTGGTGAGTTGCATTTGTGCAATTTTACTCTGCTTCAGCACAGTGTTTTCCATGTCTGTCCTTTATCCAGGACTGGGTGTTTTCTTCATGGACTAATATACTGATGGGGGAAATGCCCGAAGGATGCTCTAATGTAATTTACCCAGCAAGAGATTATGAACTTTTATAGACTTTTGTAGTCTGCAGTTAATTCATTTTTCATATTCTCTTTGCATGAACTGTTATCTATTCTGAACAAAATTGGAAACAAGCCTTAGGAAAGAATTCAGTGTAGCACAGAGTAATTTCCTAAAGAACAGACTATGTAAACTGTACTGCTAGGGTTTTTTACTATTTCAGAGTTTTTTTCAGAACAATATGATGTCTGTATGACAGTACAGGGGGTTTTTTTTGTTTGTTTGTTTTTACAGTCTAAGTGGTGTAATCTGGATCAAATTCTAAAATAGAAGGGGTTTTTGTTTTGCAAAATTGTTTTTCCTTCAGGAGAAGATGACCTTTGACATTTGTGCCATGGGACTATGTTCTGGAAAAATACTTATTTTGTTCTACAGAAATAAAGACATGCTTTATAAGGTCCCCACTGTAGAGCTGTGATCAAATACAAGCGTTTTAGAGGATTAGTTTGAATGTAATTTCAGCTACCTGGAACATCGGTTACAATAGTCATGTTTAGACTGTTGGGTACTTATTTATGAATATGAAGTTAAGAAAATGAAGTTGTTGTTAAAGGCTTTCTCAGCATTTGAGACTAGCATTTTAATGGACGATTCATTAGTAAGCCCTTTTTAACTCCTTATTTTTTTAATTGTCTTAAGAAAATAGTGATTTGGAGTATAGATAACAGTTTTTCTATTAACAAAATAGAAGTTAAATCTTGAATGTTCTGTAAATACCTTCATGTAGCCTCATAGGTGTTGAAAAAGTCTACACGTAATTTAAAAAAAATCTTAATAATGTCCTTTTTCTAAAAAACAATGTTTTAATCCAAGAAGATCAAAGGTTTATTTATTTCTAGTGACTAGTTTTCTGTCAAAATGTACTAATATTGGGTGATGAGATCAGGTAATATTTCTTCCAGCAATGACAGCTGAGTAAGAAATCACTTTGTTAAGCAAAAAATTGTCATTCCAAAAATGTTTCTGCTCTTGACTAGAATTAACAGATATTTTAAGTGTTTAGTGAGGCAATGAAATTCAGGGATCCATCTGTGCATCATTTTATTCTTAGTGAGTGTTAAGTTCTAAAAATATTTTGAAAAGGGTGTTGAGGTTCTGGTGCAGAGTTATATAAGGATAAATATAACTATGGAGAATAGTGTTTGCTTATGGTATGTGCAGAATTCCAGAATTTTATTCCCCTACGTTTATGGGTATGGCGTTGGCCAAATAGTTTTGTCTGTACGTTTACTTTGCATTAAGAACAGCCATACTGTGACCAGTGAATAAGTAGAAAGAGAGACCCAAAAGAAGGTGTCTTAAGTAATTTTTTTTATTCTGTCTTGCTAAATAATGAACATATACAAGGTCAGTCTTCTAGTAAAACTTCTAATTTGTGGACAAGTTTTCTTACACAAATCACTTTATGTGTAAGTGAAGGTAATTAAGTAGAAGAAAACAGTAATTCCACAATAGAGATACATTTTGAAAACCTTCTAAATATTCCGAGACATTTTTAACTGTGTGTGTATTTGGAAAATAAATGACTGAGTCTTATACTCATCATCAAGTATCTGTGGATGCTGAACTTGTAGCTAATTATGACTAGTTTGGGGATAAGAGAGTCATGCCATGACTGAGTGTCTTTATCATTCAAAAGAACCAGTAAGATTTTTCTGCATCTTTGAACTTCCTCACTCACATTCTTTGTGGCATTGCCACTTGGCCATTTAGCCATTTTGGAACCATCTTGGCCTGCAGTCATTCCCTTTTATCCTTTTTTCTCTATGCTTTTTTGCCTTTTTGCCCACTAATGTGTGGTCTGCTTAATCATACTGTTGTTCAGACTCAAATTATCACTAGCCTGTTGCCACTCAGCAGCTGCATCCAGGTGTATGTCACTGAAACCTCATGGTTATAAACTGTATAAAAAGATGCTGTGTGGTTTGGGTTTTTTTAATACATAAAGAATTCCTGGATGTTGAGGAGTGATCAGGACATAAACACGTTCTTATCAAGAAATTTCTCTCTGTAAAGTAAGTGTGAGCTTCTTGGCCTCTGCGAGCAATCTCATTGTTACAATATCAGTTTTTACCAAGTGATAAATTTCCTCCCTGCAACTTTTATAGGAAATATACCTCTCATAATGCTGAACTTTTTTTAATGTTCATGCACCTTTGAAATTGTCAGAGATTTCCCAGCTTTTCCCACACAAAATGTAATATGTCTAGATCTGGGCTTGTTTAGACTTTGTAATGTTTTGGTCCATTGCAAAAAGTGAAAAGTTTTGGTGTACTTCCAAAGACTTTTTTTTCCTGATCTACGTTTCCAGTGTGTGTTTAATGATGTTGCTGTACTACTGAGTACTGTGTTTTTGCTCATGTCTTCTCCTGGAATGTTTGCTGGTCCATGTTTTACTAAACTGTTTTAGAAACAGTTTCTATACCAGACAGTAAGAGGATATTATAAGTATTCTTTAACTTTTTGGGTAGATCGGATGAATGCAGTGCCTACCCTATAAGAAAATCTCAGAAGAGCATAAAAATGAGAAATCTCCAAGTAGACTTGAGTGTCACATGTAGTAGCTGCTCAGGGTTTTTCTTCTTCAGTGTCAGTTCAAATATACTTCAAGAAATCTTTTTGATGTATTTGGGAAAGGAAAAGCATGTTGAAAAGAGGTAGAGCAAAAGAGTATCTTGTACAGTTGTAACTCTTCTGGATGAGTAGTGCTGCTCAACTGTGGTGTAGCTAAATGCATAGCTTATTGAGTTAACCGCAGAAGTGAAAGGGTGTTAATTTTAAATCCCAGTAGTGAGTCACAATACATACACTTAATCTACATCTGAAAATGATTTTTTTTTTCTAGTGCACGTTGTTTGTGATTCTAATGTATAAATGATGTTTTCCTCAGCACTAACAGAAAGCAAATTACCATGGTAACGAAAAGTTGCACTGTGGGTATGTGGCTGTGTCCATCAGGCCTCGTGAAATGACTTGCTTCTCCACTTTTTTTGTATTTTCGTATGGCATAAGAAAACCTTCCTGCTATACTGCATGTTGCCATCAGACCGCCTTCTGAAGGTCTCAGCAGGAAACACTCCTGACATTTTGTTGAACATAGCTAGTAGTGTGCCCTTGCAGCAAAGGCGGCTGTAATGGTCTCCTGGGCTGCATTAGGCAAACTATTGCCGGCTGGTCAAGGAGGGGATCCTTCCCCTTTACTCAGCACTGGTGAGGCCACACCTGGAGGCCCATCTCCAGTTCTGGGTTCCTCAGTACAAGAGAAACATGGACATACTGGAGAGAGTCCGGCAAAGGGCCACAAAGATCGTGAAAGGACGGGGGCATCTCTCCTATGAGGAAAGGCTGAGATAGCTGGGACTGTTTAGACTGGAGAAGAGAAGGCTTGGGGGGAATCTTTCATTTATATATACATATATATATATATATATAAAATTTATATTTTTTTATATATATATATATAAAACCACTAAATACATATAAAACCAAACTGCCAGAAGGGAGGGTGCAAAGAAGATGGAGCCAGCTCTTTTCAGTGGTGCCCAGTGGCACAACAAAAGAGGCAGTGGGCACAAAATGAAACACAGGAGGTTCCTTCTGAACATCACAAAACGCTTCTTTACTGTGAGGTTCCCCAGGGATGTTGTGGATTCTCTATTCTTGGAGGTATTCGAAAGCCACCTGGATGCAGTTGTGGTCAACTGGCTGTAGGTGGCCTTACTTGAGCAGGGGAGTTGGAGAAGGTGACCCCTGGAAGTCTCTTCCAACCTCAGCCATCCTATGATTCTCCTGACCAGATAGCATGACATTCATGCTGGCCCCAGTGAAGCTGTTCCTTCATTTTTAAGAGTATGCGAGTTTTAAATCTATGGACCACTATGGCCTGCTAACTTAGGGAGAATCTGGCTGTGTCCAGAGAAGTGTGGTGACAAAAATACTGCACTTCATAAAGGCTCTTTCCTTCTGTAAGACACCAATGTGCCTTAAAAATTGGTTAAGAAATAGCTCAGTTGCTGTTATTCCTACTCTGGCCTGCTGTCACACTCTTGTTTATGGAAGAAGATTGGAAGCAAATAACAGGTAGTTCTAGCTCAAAGTCCCTCTTAGTGGGTTACACATTTTTGTGTTAATTGAACAAAATGTACTTGTAGCCGTTCATAGCTCTACTTTTAATCTACCTAAATTGTTTATGCTCAGTGAGGCTTCCTGAATTAAATGGCTGCAAAGTTGCTACAGTACAGGGTGGGTGATGCTTGTGGTGCTCTTATCTTCTAATGTGATCTTATCATGTAAATATTGAAATATTGAAATCATCCTGTAATCCTTTTGAAATTTTCACTCTGCACATATTAATGCTGCAAAGCTTTTCTTATTTACACAGTATTCGTCTGTAATCTTTAGCAGGTAAATTAAGTCACTTGTATTTGATGTCCAATGTCAAGAAGTATTAAAAGCTCTTAATATTAGAAGTGGTCTGGTATTTGCAGCAGTTGTTTTCAGCTGGATAGTGCTGCAGCTGCTTCTTTCTGCCTTGGATATCATTGTGCTTGGTGCTTGCAAGCAGCCAGCGCCCTGTGAGACATTAATGCGTTTGGTGGACAGACAGAAATAGAACACCATAGATCATGCAGGTCTTTAGCTGTTCTGGTCCATGTAACTTCAAGGTTGAAGCTACGGCTGTATTTTCTGTGGTATGTGTGTTCTGTTGTTGCTTTTCACACCTGAATAGTTTCTCACTGAATATTCCCATGAAGGTTTTATGTTTGACAATAAAATCAGTTCTTACCACCCAATGAACCTCCGCATACCTTTGAAAATAGAATAAGGGGAATGGAGGAGGTAACACATGTTCTTACTAGAATCTGAAAACTCCTTTGTCTCACAGTTTTTACAGCCCATGTGTTATTGTTTTAGAGAGAATTCAACAGAAAATAGAGAATTGAGACTTAAAGAGTTTTTCGCTGTAGTACTTCTAAGAATTCAGCGCATGACAGAAAAGGTCGTTTTAGCTTCTAGAATATTGCAGTCTGTGCTCTATTTATGTAGTGTCCCTGGCAGGGACGTTAATTCCCACTTTGCTAGCACTGCAAAAGCTGCAAGGCCAGCTGTTTGATGCTAAAGCAGCCTTTTCATACATAGGCCTCTAGAGGAGAAACTTTCCCCAATTGTATACAGTTATGATTTAACTCACCTTTTTAGTTTTTGTGTGGAATCACGATTATGGATTGTTTGGCTTCAAGTGATGACTGAAGCTGGATTTGCAGTTCTTTAAGAAATAGTTTTCATTCTGATCTGGCAAATGAATTGCATTTTCATTTTAACTGTTACTCCAGCACTTAGGAGGGAAGCTGTTTGCCACCTTAGAGCTAATAAATGTCATAGACATTTGTATCTAGCAGTCACAGACATTTGTTTCTAGCCATCATAGACTCATTAGTCCATTTAAATGACAGGCCCCTCCTAACAGGTAGTAGGCTGCCCACTGTGTGTGACTGTTTAATAATTGTTAATGTCATCCTCTGCTGAAGCAGAGAAGGGCTGCAGCTAGCAATTTGAAATGTATGCATGCGTACTCTTAATCCAGCCTTTGTGTACTTACGTAGATTTTACACTACTCTTAACATGACGTCTAAGGAGTCATGGTCTCCAGTAAAAGGAAGGAGAATCAGGCTTTGGATTTTTCTGAAGACAACAGAATCATCACAGGAAGGAGGGTCTTCTGAACATAATCCAGACACTGGGATGCTATCAGAAGCAAATACAATAAACACTAAAAGTAATAGTAATATCAACATAATAATTAAGTCAAAATAGTGTTTTACCAGCTGGACATGCCAAAAACCCCCATATTTCTATGCTTTCCATCCTCAGGTTTCTAATAGGCACCCAAAACCTACAGCTGATGTGGGCTTTACTTCATTCAGAGATCACAACTTAAGAGAATAAAGCCTACTGGTGACCTGGAATATGCATTATGAACAGGTGAAACAATAGCTGTATCACCTGGATTTAGTAACTTCTCACTTGTCTGGCTTCTCCTTAGGCTTTTAAAAATCTCCTCTTAATTTGCCATTGTGGTTGCTGAAGTTTTCAGCGCTTTTTTAACTACAGACTTTTTGGAAATACCATGAATGAGCCACACTTACTTTCTACAATATCAGACAAATGGGACTTATTTTGTGCTATTTAAAATGAAATCTAATCTATAATGTCTGAGTTCCCCTTAGTCTTTCAGGCACTCTTCTCAAATAGCTGTGCGGTTCAGGCAGCATGGCAACATCCACGCTTTTGATGTCCTCCACTGGCTTTGGGATCACTTGTTCCATCTTTCTAGCTACTAAAGGTGGATTTTCTGACCTTACTGCACATGAGGAAACAGAATTTACTGCTGTTTCTGTCACCAAAAGTGTTAAAGACAAGGATAGTGAAGGCAACAGACCTTAAAATGCCAGACTGACTTAGATGAAAAGATGTATTGATTAATAGCTACCTCTGCGTAAATAAGTGGGGGACCCTGCCAGACCAGTTTTTCTCCTTTTTATCTTATACTGCTTGTATAAACTAAGCAATTCTGAAATCCTTTGTTATGGCTGCATATGGCGAGAGCTATGTAATCAAGTAGTTATGCCTGGATAGAGACTGCTTATGAGAGGAATAATATAGATGGTGGCAAATGATCTTGAAGGTCTTTTCCAAATGAAATGATTCTATGATAAGTAATTGCCTAGTAATCCATGCAGCTGGTTAAGTACTCGTGTTGCACTCAGTAGTGTCAGACTCAGAAGCACACCGAGCACTGGCCTGCACAGCCCCACCTCATGGCAGTTCTCCAGCACCCTGCTAATCTGATCTGCCAGGTCCTGCACTTTGCATTGTGGTGGAAACTGGCTACTCAAACTGCTGAGTACTACGGGAAACAGCAAATAATGTTTAAAACTTTAGTTGACTGTAAGATACCATGGGAGGAACAAAAAAAAACCCTATAAATTACTGTGGACACTTCAGAATATCTTTTAACATAAATCAGTGGCTAAGCACTTCTGTTTGGCGGCTTTTTTTTTTTTTTTTTTAAAAGCATTGCTTCAAAAGGGTTTCAAACAATATTTGTTGTGGAATCTTACCGTGCTAGTGCGTCTGTCCTTCCACAGGGAATTACAAAGACAGCAAATCTGAAGATAGCAACTTGCAGGATAGACTTATGTTTTCTTAAGTGCCATTTGATATGTATAGGAATGTCAGCAATTGACTCTTAAAAGGATAATCTACTTAACTACCAAATGTAAAAATTATAAACAGAAAAATAGATTAAACTGCCTATCAAGAGACTCTATCAAGTCTATATCAAGAGACTATCCAGTAGTCTATGTAGAGCCCATTAACACTGCAAACGTGCCATGTCTATGCACTCTGCTGTATCTGAATGGTACATAGGGAAACAGACCTCAGTAATAAAGACCAGCAAATCTATTGCAGTATGTTTGCAGTAGTCATTAATTGGGTTTTAAGTCCCTCATGAGAGTATCTTTGGATACCTTTCCTTTGGAGATGACCAAAAGACTGCTTCGTTGGTAACTTTCCCATCTGTGAAGAAGAGTTTATGAGAGGTCCTGAACTTGGGTTGAGGAGGGCTAGAATTGCTGTGCTGTACTGAAATGAGATTACTCTCTGATGCTGTCCAAGAGGATTTGTTAAAATAGCTTATGCATTTTGGTCAACTGTAGCTTCTGTATACATCTCCTTCACCAGGCAGTATACTTTCTCTGTAAACAAGCTGCTACCTACAACTTTCCACAGACTAAATATAATTATAAATATTTCAAATTAGGGAGAGAGAACTTGTTAGGCACCTGTCCTGGTTTCAGCTGGGATAGAGTTAACTGTCTTCCTAGTAGCTGGTACGGTGCTATGTTTTGAGTTCAGTATGCGAAGAATGTTGATAACACTGATGTCTTCAGTTGTTGCTCAGTAGTGTTTAGACTGAAGTCAAGGATTTTTTCAGCTTCTCATGCCCAGCCAGCGAGAAAGCTGGAGGGGCACAAGAAGTTGGCACAGGACACAGCCAGGGCAGCTGACCCAAACTGGCCAACGGGGTATTCCATACCATGGGACGTCCCATCCAGTATAGGAACGGGGAAGTGGGGGCAGGGATTCGCCGCTCGGGGGACTGGCTGGGTGTCGGTCGGCGGGTGGTGAGCGATTGCACTGCGCATCATTTGTACATTCCAATCCTTTCATTATTGCTGTTGTCATTTTATTAGTGTTATCATTATTAGTTTCTTCTTTTCTGTTCTATTAAACCGTTCTTATCTCAACCCACGGGTTTTGCTTCTTTTCCCGATTTTCTCCCCCATCCCACTGGGTGGGGGGGGAGTGAGCGAGCGGCTGCGTGGTGTTTAGTTGCTGGCTGGGGTTAAACCACGACAGCACCATAATAAGATCTGTTCCTAGGATATTAAAAATTGTTTTGTAGTGTGTTTTTGCTTAATAGCATCCAAAAACTATATAGGATTGAGTTTGCTCAGTGGAATCTCCCAACCTTCTCTAATTGATGAGGGTTTTCTCAAAACCCAGGAAATTAGGGGTTAAGAGTCATAGAATCATAGAATCATTTCGGTTGGAAAAGACCTTCAAGATCATCAAGTCCAACCATTAACCATGCCCCCTAAACCATGCCCTGGAGTACCCTATCCACTCACTTTTTGAATACCTCCAGGGATGGTGACTCAACCACTTCCCTGGGCAGCCTGTTCCAATGCCTGACAACCCTCTCAGTAAAAAAATTTTTCCTAATATCTAACCTAAATCTCCCTTGCCTCAACTTGAGGCCATTTCCTCTTGTCCTATCTCCAGACACCTGACAGAAGAGACCAACACCCACCTCACTACAACCCCCTTTCAGGTAGTTGTAGAGAGCGATAAGGTCTCCCCTCAGCCTCCTCTTTTCTAGACTGAACAACCCCAGATCCCTCAGCCGCTCCTCATAAGACTTGTGCTCAAGGCCCCTCACCAACTTGGTTGCCCTTCTCTGGACACGCTCAAGCAGCTCCATGTCTTTCCTGTAGTGAAGGGCCCAAAACTGAACACAGCACTCGAGGTGCGGCCTCACCAGTGCCGAGTACAGGGGAACAACCACCTCCCTGTTCCTGCTGGCCACGCTGTTCCTGATACAGGCCAGGATGCGATTGGCCTTCTTGGCCATGTGGGCACACTGCTGGCTCATATTCAGCTGGCTGTCAACCAGCACCCCCAGGTCTTTCTCTGCCGGGCAGCTTTCCAGCCACTCTTCCCCAAGCCTGTAGCGCTGCATGGGGTTGCCGTGACCGAAGTGCAGGACCCGGCACTTGGCCATGTTAAACTTTATACAATTGGCCTCAGCCCATCGATCCAGCCTGTCCAGATCCTTTTGTAGAGCCTCCCTACCCTCAAGCAGATCGACCCTGCCTCCCAACTTGGTGTCGTCTGCAAACTTGCTGAGGGTGCACTCAATCCCCTCATCCAAATCATCAATAAAGATATTAAACAGAACAGGGCCCAACACCGAGCCCTGGGGAACACCACTCGTGACCCGCCACCAACTGGATTTCACCCCATTGACCACGACCCTCTGGGCTCGGCCATCCAGCCAGTTTTTCACCCAGTGAATAGTGCATTTATCCAGGCCACAAGACGCCAGCTTCTCCAGGAGTATGCCATGAGAGACAGTGTCAAAGGCCTTGCTGAAGTCTAGGAAAACAACATCGACAGCCTTTCCCTCATCCACTAGGCGGGTCACCTGGTCATAGAAGGAGATGAGGTTGGTCAAGCAGGACCTGCCTTTCGTAAACCCATGCTGACTGGGCCTGATCCCCCTCTTATCCTGGAGCTGCCGTGTGAGTGCTCTCACGTGTGAGTCATTCCAATATGTATGGCCACTGTATGAACTGCCTTTTTACCATACTCAGTCCTATTCCTTATGAGGGAATGGAGTATCATTAGTTTTGTGGGCTTTTTTTTTTGTTCCAGGGTTTAAATTTCCAGGCTTATTTTCAAACTCCCCAGCACCACCCTTCCCAGCTCCCTTGGATGTCAGCTCGCAGTGACATGATCTCAGACCCTGGTAGAGGGACAAGTTCTCTCCTGTATTTGTGCATCCTGAGGTGAAGTCTGCAGATACACTCTGGATTTGCATTAGCTTCATGATTCTCCCCACTCCTCAAAACAGCACTGATCTTTCTCTGTTCCTTCCTGGCCCCTTGTAGGCTTTCCCTAAATAATGAAGATAATGATCAGTCCATCTCCTTTTATGAAATGGAGATCCACCACTTCAGGGAACCTGTTCCAGTGTTTGACTACCCTCATAGTAAAAATAAACAATAATTTAAAAAAGAGAATGTTATATATTATTTGCTGACTAATAATACATACTCTGAATATTCACTTTACTCTCTTCTGTCTTTATACCCCTATTTTGGTAAAGGAAAATTGTCTTCATTTCTTCAAAGCTGTTACTTTCAGTTCCAGAATTTACTCTTGCACAGAAATCTCTGATGCGTATAGCGCTGCCTGTGCTATGATAATTACTATTAGTCCTCAATACTTGTAATGCTCTAAGCCTTGGAAAAAGAATTGCAGCAGGTAAGGGAGTGGGAGCTGTCAGGCCAGGAGCCTAGTAATGTAAAATACGTGCTACCAATTATAACACTTTATGTTGAGAATCAAAGGATCAAGTCCTATTTTTGTTGGATTATAAGCTGTTATTTTTATTCAGATGGGATAAAAAAAATCAAAGAAAAAAACATTGTATAGTATATAAAATCTGACACTTCTATCTATATCTTTAATATTGCTATTAAAAGGGATTTAATGAAAATACTTTGTGATTTATTGAAGTAGCCTGTAATAGCTCAATGTCCTTATAGATTCCTCTTGAAATTCCAAAACCACATTGTGCTAATGCAGCTACTGGAAGGTCTGTCATTACACCACCTGTTTGCAATTCACAAGGCCTATTAAGCCTATTTATCATTCAGCTGATAAGGAACAGGGAAGAAAGAATGAGGTTAGAATAATTTTCATTGAGAAAAATAGTATTGAATTACCTAAGTCAAAGTTAGTAGTGCACAGGTTCCTAATGTTCTTCCTTTTTCTATCGAAAAGGCAGTAATTTAATTTGATGCTTAGATCTTCAGAAATACTTGTGGATGAGACAAGTGTATTGGCTAAAACTTTCTCTTTATTAAACCAACGAAAGACTGCCATTTCATTTGATTTTTTTAAGGGGAAGTACTTAATGGAAAAAAGGTAGGTTGCCCTTCAACAGTAGAGAAGTTACACAAAATCCTTTGTTGGTCAGAATGAAAATAACTGGTGTCTCAAAATGTTTCTCTTAGGTTGGTTGGCTTGTGTGAATGCCAGCATTTTTCCAGATAGAAGATTCTCTAAGCTTCCTCTATGTTATGAAAAGTAGCTTCAGAGGAGAAAAACATAAGGTGTTTAAGAAGGTGTTTAAATTCTAGAAGTGCTTTTTAAATGTGACATAATGCCAAGATGAAAAGGACTTCAACCTTTGAGTTCAGATATCTATCTAAAGATGACTTTAATGAGCTTTAGTTCATTTTAGCCTTGCTGACATTTTGTTCCCATACTTGAGCGATGTTACATACGTGCAGAGCTACAAAACCTGTACCAAATAACTGGGCTGCTGCCTCTGTGCTGTTACGTAAGTGGGTGTTGGTAAAAGTAGATTAGAACTGAAATGTTTGGGCATATTGCAAAGGTTTTTGGTCACTGTATACAAATCACCGGTCTTTGCTATACTTTAAAGGTCTTTGCTGCAAGTCAGCCATTGATGCAAATGACAGCATGATTTGCTTGCTCTGATGCTGAGTTCCTGTTGTTCAACAGTGAGTCATCTATGGGGGACTTTGTATGAAGTTTCTACAACCTTTCCTAACATCTATAACAAGCCAAAATGAAAACTTAATTGGCAACCCTGGTAACCAAAGGCACCAGTGCTCCCTGAAGCCACGAGATAAAAACCATAATTTCTTTGTGTAAATGTTTGAGCTGTAAGAGTGAGACAGTTGAGCTCTACTTATGTACCCAAAAACCTGTTTGATTTGACTTGTCTTTTGGGAAAAGTTCCTTTAGCTAAATAGCATGAAGGAAGACAGAGTTATCTGTGTCAGGAGGGTAGAATCAAGCTTTTAAAGTACTATTTGCTTCAACTCTACTACTGAAGAAAATGGTATTTGCCAATGTTCTTTTGTATGTTCAGAAAGGAAATGGTTTTGCAACAGGGATATGAAATGAGAGAAAATTATGAGAACTAAAATATCGTGTCAAATAGTCACCCAGCTTTTGAAAAAAATATGTTTCGAGTAGTGTTAAAAGAAATACAGGCTTAGAAAAGAACAAAACCTGAAAATATGCTTGGAGAAAACCAAGGAAAATTATATTAAAACCAGGAAAATGTTGGTGGAAAAATCCTTGCATGAAAGAACTTTATTCGATCTGGCATAGAAGTGTGCATCAATATGCATGCAGCAGGGACAGATCTTTTCTATTACTTTTAAATGTGAAGTGCCATTTAATTTTTTTCTGACTTGTTTTTAGGAAAGTTCTGTGCACTATTAGCAGTATTATATAAGGTTCTCCTTTTGAAAGGAGAAAAAACCCCAAGTAATTCTGCCTTCTTTTTGCTATACCTTCCAAAATTATCATACATAAGAGTAAAGAAAGGAATGGGAGTGAAAATAATAGAGTGGGAGGAAAACCAAAACTGTTGAAATACAGGATTTCTCTTGTTATAACTAAATACGTCCAAATTTATAATGTCTGGTGAGCGCTGAGTGTTGTGGATTTCTTGTTTCTCAGAGAATATCAGATATAATTCTCCTGTGAAGGTCTGTAGAAAGACGTTTATTAACTGTCTAGAATAAAACCCCTTGGAATGGAGCTTTAATATGCGGACTGGCAGAATCACTCCTATGGTACTGTTAGCTATACTATAGCTTGAATCCCTGCTGTAGCAAAAAGCATACTGTTTTCTACTATTCTCCTGTTGTCTATTCTCATTTTATGACTAGCTGAACTATCTCAATTTGAATGAGAGCTGAAAGAACAGAGTTACTTGAACTTCGTGTAGACACACAAAGAGCAAAAGTGGTTAACAGGTATAAGCTGTAATATTTTCACTTGGATTCTTTTTGTCATTTTTGCAGTGTGCATTCTGCTTGTTTTCCAGGCAGAACTAGCCAAGCATTTTTCAGCAAATGAAGTGGGCTAGGTAAAGCACTTGTTAAACTAAAATAAAATAGTGGAAAACTTGTTCAGTCACAATTCTCTAGTTCTTTAAATCCTAGCATTTTTTAAAGAACAAATTAGAATGTTCCCCTAGAGTTTGACCCAAAAAGCAATTTTTAATGGATTTCGGGGGGGGGGGGGGGGGGGCGGACACCAAAAAAAAACACAACAAAAAACTATGGCAGGTTCTTTAAGAGTACCCTGACAGACATCCTTGCCTTTGCAGTCTCATAATCAAAGCAAAGAGACTATGGGATTTATCCAAGTCCTGAATTACACAGAGCAGGCATCTATTTTGGATAAATTTTAGCTCTCCAGCAGTGCAATTCCAGTGTAGAATTTAGTTTAATTCAGACCTTATTGTCACAGGATAGCACCTGTGGCTTGTAAACAATTTCCACAAAGGTCAAGGTTACATGCTTAATTCTATACTTATATATCAACAATCAACTGAAAATATGAATATAGAAAACAGGTTTATATATATACGCACACAGAGCGGAAAACAAAATACCTAGTAATATAATGGAGATAAGAAACGATTACAGAATGCTATAAAATCTCATTAAAAGTTATGTATTGCTCCAGTTGCTTTATCTGGGAGAGGGACTGGGGGACTATAATTCTCCTTTAGTTGCATAGATCACATGGGAAAGATTATTTAATAATTACATTTCAGAGTGTGTTTATTTCAGTCCTGTCTTATGTGATCAATATGCTATTCTATCAGCTTCTACCTCTACATCAAAAGTAAAAATGTCCCTTTAATAGCAGCAGAACACCTACAGTAAATGCTTTTCTTAAAAACAAACAAAAACCCCCTAAAACTTAAGCGTAGCCTTAACTGACAGGAACCATGTGGGACCTAATCTTCCTAGGACACTGAGTGTAGTGACCCAATGCAGCAGAATGCCCGAGAATGTACTTCATTGGCAGCATCTGCAAGCCCTATGTAAATCAAAGGGATTCATTTCAAAAAGGTATGTAATCCTCTCTAGTTCTTAATGCAAAACATTACTAAAGAAGAAGGGTTGATAAGTACCAGTAGCCTTTAGAACTCTGTATGAATGGCTAATGCTGTAAGAATTCACATAAGGTAAGAAACAGAAGCAGAAGAGCAGATTTTTTCCCATTGTTTCTAAATTATTGAAGCTTACGAAGTTACTTTTCCAACCTCAGTAACATTCCACCCTCATAATGGTTAGAGGCTATGTGACATTACTAACACGGAATCATTATCGCTGAATAGTAGGGGGTTTTGTCTGTAGAAGTTCAAGCATATATTCACTGTGAGGCTCTTCGGGCATGTTCCTGCACATGCTCACTTCACAACGCTGGAAGAGTCTCCTTGAATGGCTTCAACTCCAAAATGGAGCAAAATGCAAAACCAGAAGTATTTTCATATGCAACCATTTTGTGATATACTATATCCAATGGAACTGTTCTTGCAAACTTACTACAGTATCTCTTAATTAATATGAGGGCATCACACATTTCACTAGTTGGAAGACTAAAACCAGGTTCACATCTTCTATGAAAGCAATGGGTGTGTGTTCAGCACAACAGTATATTTATATTTTTTTTGTCCTTCTGGAGACATCTAGTTGTTTTGATTCATGGGAATTAACACCATTATACATCCAGAAAAAAACCTCTACTCAATTCAGTTGGTGCTGTGACTGGCCCCACATCTTCCCTCCAGCTTCAAGGAAGAAAGTTATGATCATGCATGTGACTGGCTAATTTTTATAAATTACCCCATCATTCTTTTCTTTTGCTTAAAATTGTTAATTAACCCCTGTATTGCCTATGTTGGTTGAGTAGGTTACTGTAATTATAAGGACAAATCACATTAACGAACACCTGTGTGAAATATGTGCCTAGCACATGCCTGTCTTAGGCAGTAATTTAGTTGAATTGGATAGTCAGAACGCTTTGACGTTACTAAAGCTAATGAACTAGGTATTAACAATGCACATCTGTACAAATGGATTAGAAGAACTGTTTCATTGTCCAATGTGAACAATTTATACATTGTCCCATAATAACAATTACTACTGAAATGTTGACTTTGCTAAAACACTACTGACTTCATGATGTCTACATCTCAAAGCAATTTATTTTTTTCTATTTTTTTAGGTTTCATTACATTAAACACTGTATTTGTAGAAGGATTGACTGAATTTTTAGCAAATTTGTAAAACGTTCTCACTTTAAAAAGCCAAAAAGAATATGGTACTGAGAGAATAAGTTGTACCGTGATGCATTCAAGGACAATGTTTCTTACATAGAAAATGATATTCATGTTTATATAATCTTCTGAGAATGCATATACAAATAAATGATATATTAGCAGAGAAGTAGGATTTCTCTCATCTTTTTCATCGAGGTAAAATGTAATTTGGGCAAAAAATTATTTTTGAGATTCCAGGATGCTGTTACACAGCTGCTGAAGCCTCAGTCTTATCATAAATGTTTTGTTATCTGTGAAAATAAGACAGAATTTGGTCCTTGATCATAGATAAGTTTTTCTCAGATAACTCTGCAATTGGCAAGTATGCCTCATTTTCACTGCTATGTCATTCCACTCCAGGTTCTTCAGGGATTGCAATAAAGTATTTCTGTTCATATTATATATCATTTAAGAAGCACTTAAGGTGTTGCGTTACCTTCTTTTATAGTAGCTATAAATTATTTGAGATTCTATTTCAACTTTGAGTAAGCTTGCAACATCCAAGAGGTCTCTTTGGAGAACCTGTTTAAAAGGTACCTCTTCTACAAACAGCAAATGCACAATTCTGGAATTGTTCACTAAACCATTGTATTACTTACTATTATATGCATGACGAATGGAAATTTGCGTGCTGACTTCTTTGGCTTTGGCTACCTTTGCTCCTTCAGTGTAAGAGAAGTTTTGTCATTGCAAGAAATGTATCTGTAAAAACCAGAAGTCAGCCAAAAATATTAACAAGGTTGCACCAATGTGCAATGTCTCAGCCCAAGACCACTCAGAATCAGTTACTGCACTAGAAACTCTGTTCAAGTAGTAGTCTGATGGAGGACAGGGAGGATTAACGGGTTGTTAGATTTAAACAAAATCTTCTGAACTACTGAGTGATAAATAGGCTTTTGGGGGCAGGGGGGGTGGAATTAAAGGCCTTTACTAAACTTGGATTCTCCTTAAGTGTTTATCCAACAGCTGTTCCCCTAAGGGACTCCCTTCTGAATTATTCAATTCCACAATACAACATATACTCCTACCCGGGGAATGGGAATATTCAGAAGAAAGTTGAAATAAGAATCCAACTAAGTCTCATATTCTCTGTAATGGAACAACTGCCTCCAAATTGCTCTTGGTATCTCAGGCCCCAGTGTCCTTTCGGCTGCATCAGTTTAATGCTAAAGATGTGTATGAAATTGTACCAGTTTCGATGAGGTAAATCTGGCCCTTTCCATCCCCGGTGGTGCCAGCAGGAGAAATGCTTACTGCTGCAGGGTGAAATAGAGCGCACCAAACAATCTGGCAAACTGTAAAAAGGTCCCTTGGGAAGAAATGCTTTAACAAGAGGGAGATTAAAAAACAACAGTATTAAGAATTGTGCTGAAATACTGGATGAAGAGTAATCCTAGCTGTACTCAAGCTGACCTTGTTAATTTTGCTAGTTCTTGGAGAAAGAAGCACAAAGCCTGAATGAAATTTCTCAAAAATTCCTTTGTTTGAAGGGCAGCAAGACAATCTGCTTAATTATTTTTGGCAGTTAAGATAAGTCTACTTTTTAAAAGCTTGTCATTGTAACTAATACTCTGTTAGAGTAATTGCTTTTTCTGTACACCTCTCTATTTAATGTTTTTGTATTATTAGTTTTATTATAAACCCCGCAGGGAATTTTTCTCTCTGCCAAACCATTTTATATCCTTGGCTTACATTCTGCCTATATAGTTTTTGCCAGATTTTCCTGTACTAGTCTCTGACAACCACCACAATTTAAGGAGGATGTGGAAGTTATTTTTTGTATTTTTTTTTTAAATTATCACCAAAAAAATTCCATTTTGAGACATCAAAAAATTGAAGAACAGAGATTGGTGACTGAATAGCGTTCTTCAGCATTAAGTATATTAATAATAAATATATTAAATAATTCTCATCCTGGTACTGCCAAAACCAAAGAGAGAATTTAACTACACCTGTCATCTTTACAGGCCACTGTGGCTAGGGATGCTGCCAGCATTGTTCCCCAGGCAGCAATGGCCAAGTACACTGCTCATTATGCACTGATACTCCACATGGATTTTTTTCTTTTTTTCTTCTCAGGCCAACAGTAAGCTGTTTTTGAAAAGATATAGGCAGTATTCCTTTAAAAAGAACAAATGTCTCCCACTTGTTGTCATATGGTCCATAAGCAGACAACTTTTTCAGTCTTTCAGATAGAAGAAATGCTGTATTGGAAGTTATAGAAAAGATTATTTTCCTTTTGCTGAAACCATCTGCTAGAAGTGTTACTAGGTGCAATCATTTGAATAGATAAGGTTTACTATTTGTAAGAACAGTAAGAGAACCTTCTAAATGCATAAATAATAGTTTTCAGCTAGAATGGCCAGCATCTGTCATGTTGACTTGGCCACAATGAAGCATATGTATTTTAGATGTCCTGCTTGGAGTGATCTGTTCCTTCCAAAGTCTACTGAATCAGAAGTCCCATGATCTTTTTTTGCACCTTCCAACATAAGAGTATTAATTCTGATAAATTTAGCTGTTTTACTTTCTGACCATGCAAAATCTGTTTTAAGGAGTGCCACACATCTGTGTTGAATGAATACCCTATTTTAAAAGCACTTTATAAGCATTTTATAAAGGCTTTTTCAAATATTAATTGTACATAAATCATAACTTCTGCACAATTAATTTATATATATATTTATCTCTGCATGAAGACTATTTTTTCAGAAAGTGTAGATTAAGACTTTTCAGCTTTTTGTGGTAATTCTATTTTAAAAAAAAAAGTACATATAATGCTTAAGAATCCCATGTATCAGGGAAGGATGGAATTTATTCAGATGGAGTATTTTGTATGGGTGATGCATTTCAGAAGAAATAGCTTCTGTTCAGACAGACTTGTTTTAAAAAATATTCTGTTGTACTGTGGAAAAAACAATTTTCTTTCCAGCCAATATGCTGAAGTCAGAAAAAGAGTTTCCCTGCAATGCCTGGACATAGATGAACAGTAATAAAAGTTTGACTTAAAAAATAAACCTTCATTGCAAGTGGGAAAAAAAAAAATTTAAAAAAAGCAAATTGGAGTAGGAAACATAAGAATAAAAAAAATCCTGACATAATTAAAACTTGAAAGATATTGAAAGGGTCTGATTAATAACTGTGAAATTTGGTTCTTCTCTAAACTTTTCAATCCTTCCATAGTTTTGTACTTATGTGGCCATTTGTCATCCTCAGCAGCAGGTTCAGCTATACCATTCTGCAAAGGGAAATGTTAGGTTTCTGGCTGACTTCTTTCAGAGCAGTGGGTTTTTTAACCTTTCTCAATTTAGGGCAACTAAAAACTTCTGGTGAAGTGTGGATCCTAGATGTTTTTGTGATGTGTATTTACACAGTGGACTTGTCTGATGATATAATTATGCTAAAGCAATTGTTACTTTTTCTGATGTGAGTCAGATCAATGCAATATTCTGAACAGAAGTGATTTCCTTAGTTGGGTTTAAAAATCTGTATCCCTAGTGTAACAAAAAATAATTCGTTAATTCTTTTCCAAGTGCAGACAGTGTAACCTTAGAGTTCTGGAAAGAATGGCTGAAGAATTGTACCCCTATTACAAAAACTTTTCCTAACCTGCCATTGAAATTGTGTGACTGAAACTGGGAGAAGTATTGGCTCAGGCTGTCATCAGGCAGGGAGATTCATCCATCTTTGGATGAAGAACAGATAGTACTACAAAGAAAGCTCAGAAAAGTGTTTTCTTACTTCCAAGGTAGGCAATCTAATTCTCAGGCACTCTAAAAAGAGGTTTCAGTCAACTTACTTATATTTTATAATTCCTATGAAAACTATATGCATTCAGAGAAATCATCAATTCATGCCATCTAAAACAAGAAAGGCTTTTTCTCAGATTCTCAGTAATACATAGGACACTGTTGAGCATCAGTGGTGTGACGTATCTTGTCCTATATTTGGCCTTTCACAACTGCTTTTACTTGGCTTTTTTTTTTTTCTATCTCTAAGTGTTTCTACGTGGTATGTTTGTTATATAGGCAACATAATGTTGCAAATCAGGTTTTCTCAAAGTTCTTACAAGTGTGCTATGAGGGTACTCAATAGACTATTCTTCCAGTAAAAGGTATTAAAGAAAAAAAAAATCAAAATGCTGCATCAAACTAAAAGTATTTAGCAGTTTTGTGGGTAGCGTAAAAAATTGTTAAAGCTAGTTAGAGGAGTCTGGGCTAATAAGCACTTGCAGAGGCTGAAATTTCAGCCTCTGCGTCAGAAGTATTTTATATCCCCCGTTGAACTTCTCGTAACCTTCCTGGGGAGGACATAGGTGGCTAACAACACACAATTACAAAAAATAGGCTGTAGCTAACTTCCAGCTGTCCTCATTTTATTTAAATACCTGGCAACCTTACTACTAGCACAGATTACATGTAACAAATGCAGCTAAACAGAGAAGGTTGCACAGTGTACATGACAGATAAGGCATCTGCATAAAACATCACCTGCTCTGCAGTTCGGTGCTTCTCTGCATCTTAATGCCCAAAGCTATCCAGGCATTTTTGGGTCCTGCATGCAGTCTTCCCTGCCTTGATGGATCTAGCATTTAGGCTTACAGTTGCCCCCCCCCCCTTTTTTTTTTCCTTTTAAACTATCACACACACAAAACCTGAAGCCAAAATTTTGCCCTTAAAATTATGAGAAGAAAGTGCTATTCAAGTTTTCTCATTTATAGTTGATAGACAAATTAATCTAGTTTTAAACTTTGAGGGACCACCTAATAGTTGCGTGGGGTAAACTGGTGAAAAATGGTCATTTTATGTTACTGCATCCTTTGGGGCAGAATGTGTTTATTTTTAAAATACCAGGCTAATGATTTCCAATTTATGTGATTGTGCTTCAGTTTAATCAAGATTTAAGGTGGCTGACTTTAATGAACCTGAAAACAGTGTGTGTATTGCTACTGCAGAGCTGTTAATGTTGTAGGGGATCAGAAGTAGACATGTTAAGTAGCATAGAAATAAATATGGTAGACATGACCAAATGTGAGTTCATAAAAAATGAAAATGGAAGCCAAGTGCTATTTATCTCAGTCTCGGTTTCTGGACTGCTAGCACTAATGCATGTAGCCAGAAAGTTCCTCACATTGCTTATATAGCTTGTAAAGACTTGCTAGCTTGGAATAATAGACTGTTTTATGAGGGAAGCTTATTCCTGTGTTTGATCCTAAATACATCCTGTATTTCATCAGTGGTTACAACAAATTTGTGCTGTAGTAGTGCATGATGATCAAATAAACAAATGGCAGCAACACGTTTTCTTTCTTGAAGTCTGATTTCAAAATGGACTTGACTAAAAAAAAAAAAAAGAGAGCAAAAAGGTTATAATAGCATAATAAAACTTTCAGTGTGCTCTTCAAGTATAGATTTCCAGACAATGATGTCATTTTCCTTGCTTTACTCTGTGTGTTGACACTCTGAAAACCTAATATAGAACATTTATTTATTTAGAGTTATTTAGAGGGAAGGCTAGAGGTATTTAGGAAGATTAGAGAAATGCAGAGGATCATGGGGGCTAGGTAAGCAAAAAGGAAAGGAAAGCAAGTATGTAAATGTCAGTGGAAGTACATCTGTGCTGGTCGAAAATACTAGACTGGAGAACAGGGTATGAATTAAAATAAAAAATATTATACCAGTAGCTGCAGGTTTCTGCTTGCAATCTAGCCCTACTGTCTCTCTGTCTGGAGCAAGGGGACAAAGTGGTAGGGACTTGAGTATCGTCAGAAGGTTGCTTCTACTCTAGGTTATTTAGTCTCCAAAGGAGGAGGATAACTTTAAGACAGACCTGTTTCAAAACTGCAAGTATGTTGCAGCTGTATTAGATGTGGGTAGGTGGATAATGCTGTGAAGCAAGTTTGGCTGTCAGAAATCAAAGTTCAAGCCCTGTGTTATGAAGGAAGATGACTTGTGGCAAATAGACTTGAGATATTATTTTTAAAAGTCTCTATATTACAGCCTAACCTTTAGAGTATTGCCAAGGTCAGTGAGTGACTAGTATAATTGCCAGTTGTAGAAGTTTAAGGTTGCCTGAGGGCTGTTCCAACTTACACATGCAAGTTTTCCACAAATGTGACAAACTATGTGACTTTTCTGAGTTGTTTCTTCTTCATACATTTTTTTTTCTATGTTAGCATACAGTTTAACCCTTTCACACCTGGCAAAACTGCTATAGTATATGGTCAGTCATTACATAAAATACTAAACTATGACTTCCGATTAATCTGAATGTTTCAGACACAGCCAATTTTGCCATCTGATTTTCAGTTGCATGTCATAAAGAAAAATCTTGAGAAAATCATCCAATATATTGGAGACTGATTTAATAAATCTTAGTAGCAACTTCATATGAAATAGATGTCCCACATGAATTATCATTTCATCTAAGAACCAATTATTTTAGTAATCCTTAGCTTCAGCTCACCTGAGTTTCTGTGCTGCATAGTCTTTCTGATTACTTCAGCTATCTAAACTAGAAAAGGCTATGTTCATCTCGTATGGGCTATCACTAAATTGGTATGAGTAGCTCAGCTGTACTTAAACTTATTTAGATTATCTAGCCTATGCCTCTGAATAAAACTGGAATGTCTCAGCCACCAAACACTAATTTCTGGTTCTCCAAGAAAGATCCTTTTGCCCTGTGTTTAAAACTTTACTCATCTACAGGTGACAACTAGAAAGACTGTGTGCTTTTAATAAGCTACTTTTTAGAAAGTGTGTCTATCCAGCTAAATAAGAGAGGGTTTTTTGTCTTTAATTTTTTGTACCATACTTTTTGGTTAATTTGGAAATTAAGCATCAGAGTTATTGCTGCTTTATTTTTTGCCAGGTCCCATTACCAAACAGTTGTGATGGAACCAAAAAAACTAGGACTTTTATCAACAGAAAAGGCTGTGTAAAAGGAAAAATCAATGAAGACAAGACTTGGAAAGTTTTCCCTAATATTTTGATCATTTTTACTTGGTAGTGACTGGAAATATGTTAGTTTTTCCCTGTCGTGGTTTAACCCCAGCCAGCAACTAAACACCACGCAGCCGCTCACTCACTCCCCCCCACCCAGTGGGATGGGGGAGAAAATCGGGAGAAGAAGCAAAACCCGTGGGTTGAGATAAGAACGGTTTAATAGAACAGAAAAGAAGAAACTAATAATGATAATGATAACACTAATAAAATGACAACAGCAATAATGAAAGGATTGGAATGTACAAATGATACGCAGTGCAATTGCTCACCACCCGCCGACCGACACCCAGCCAGTCCCCCGAGCGGCGAATCCCTGCCCCCCACTTCCCCGTTTCTGTACTGGATGGGACGTCACATGGTATGGAATACACCGTTGGCCAGTTTGGGTCAGGTGCCCTGGCTGTGTCCTGTGCCAACTTCTTGTGCCCCTCCAGCTTTCTCGCTGGCTGGGCATGAGAAGCTGAAAAATCCTTGACATTAGTCTAAACACTACTGAGCAACAACTGAAAACATCAGTGTTATCAACATTCTTCGCTCTGAACTCAAAACATAGCACTGTACCAGCTACTAGGAAGACAGTTAACTCTATCCCAGCTGAAACCAGGACAGTATCCACCCCTTATTCTATACCATTGACGTCATGCACAGTTCCCATACCTTTAGTTACATCCTGATCAATCATCACTTTTCCATCCCTTTAAGACATATGAGCAATGATATATATATATATGTATACACACACAGAGATATCATTCCTTTAGTTCATGGGTCATGTTCATAAAATGTTCATTGAGTTCATTTAGTTTCCGACTCTGGGCTCCATCTGTCATACCAGTCTTTCTGGGCAGGAGGGATGGTGCAAAGTCCTCTCAGTCGGTAGAGCAGAATTGGGCTTCAGTGCAGTGTGACAAGCAGGTGACATTTGGCGCAGCAGGAGGATGGTGTGCACCGTTGGATTGTTGCATGCTGGAGTCAGTTCTGGTTCCATCACTACTGCGCTTTGCTCAGTTTTATCACAGTTCTTTTCTTGCTTGATCTAAGTGATTCTTACTATAGTACTATGGATATAGCATATAATTATAGTAAGGATAATATACAGTAGCAGGGTTATATAGCAACTAATATACAGTTTAATTCTGGCTGTTCTCACCTAAAATTAAATCCCCTTGAGGCACACATCGGACTTCCCCATCTTTTCGCATCACCCACCAAGTGCACCCAGGCCCTTGAGCAAAAGCAATCCCACGAATGGGTTTACCTTTGCCTGAGGCAGGAGTAACCCAGACTGTCTTCCCTAACATATTTTTTATGTGCACTACAGGGACTTTATCCCCTTCTACAGTATGTAAAAATTCCGACTGGGCAGGGCCACCCCGATTGGCAGATCCTCTGGTGTTGACTAACCAGGTGGCTTTTGCTAAATGTGTATCCCAATGTTTGAAAGTTCCACCCCCCATTGCTCTCAATGTAGTCTTTAACAGTCCATTGTATCGCTCAATTTTCCCAGAGGCTGGTGCATGATAGGGGATATGATACACCCACTCAATGCCATGCTCTTTGGCCCAGGTGTCTATGAGGTTGTTTCGGAAATGAGTCCCGTTGTCTGACTCAATTCGTTCTGGGGTGCCATGTCGCCACAAGACTTGCTTTTCTAGGCCCAGGATAGTGTTCCGGGCGGTGGCATGGGGCACAGAATATGTTTCCAGCCATCCAGTGGTTGCTTCCACCATCGTGAGCACATAGCGCTTGCCTTGGCGAGTTTGTGGGAGTGTGATATAGTCAATCTGCCAGGCTTCTCCATATTTATATTTCAGCCATCGCCCTCCATACCACAGGGGCTTTAACCGCTTGGCTTGCTTAATTGCAGCACATGTTTCACATTCATGGATAACCTGTGCAATAGTGTCCATGGTCAAGTCCACCCCTCGGTTACGAGCCCATCTATATGTTGCATCTCTTCCCTGATGGCCTGAAGCATCATGGGCCCACCGAGCCATAAATAGCTCACCCTTATGTTGCCAGTCCAGGTCCACCTGAGCCACTTCAATCTTGGCAGCCTGATCCACCTGTTGGTTGTTTTGATGTTCTTCAGTGGCCCGACTCTTGGGTATGTGAGCATCTACGTGACGTACTTTTACAACCAGATTCTCTAGCCGGGATGCAATATCTTGCCACAGTGCGGCAGCCCAGATGGGTTTACCTCTGCGCTGCCAGTTGCTCTGCTTCCATTGCTGTAGCCAGCCCCACAGGGCATTTGCCACCATCCATGAGTCAGTATAGAGATAGAGCACTGGCCACTTTTCTCTTTCAGCAATATCTAATGCTAGCTGGATGGCTTTCACCTCTGCAAACTGACTCGATTCACCTTCTCCTTCAGCAGTTTCTGCAACTTGTCGTGTAGGACTCCATACGGCAGCTTTCCACCTCCGATGCTTTCCCACGATGCGACAGGATCCGTCAGTGAACAGGGCATATTGCCTCTCATTTTCTGGCAGTTTATTATACAGCGGGGCCTCTTCAGCACGTGCCACCTCCTCCTCTGGCGACATTCCAAAATCTTTGCCTTCTGGCCAGTCCGTGATCACTTCCAAAATTCCTGGGCGACTGGGGTTTCCTATGCGAGCCCGTTGTGTGATCAGTGCAATCCACTTACTCCACGTGGCATCAGTCGCGTGATGTGTAGAGGAGACCCTCCCTTTGAACATCCAGCCCAGCACTGGCAGTCGGGGTGCTAAGAGGAGCTGTGTTTCAGTACCAACAACTTCTGAGGCAGCTTGAACTCCTTCATATGCTGCCAATATCTCCTTTTCAGTTGGAGTATAGCGAGCCTCGGATCCTCTGTATCCCCGACTCCAAAACCCCAGGGGTCGGCCTCGGGTCTCCCCAGGTGCTTTCTGCCAGAGGCTCCAGGTAGGGCCATTCTCCCCAGCTGCAGTATAGAGCACATTTTTAACATCTTGTCCTGTCCGGACTGGTCCAAGGGCTACTGCGTGAACAATCTCCCGTTTAATTTGTTCAAAGGCTTGTTGTTGCTCAGGGCCCCATTGAAAATCATTCTTCTTTCGGGTCACTTGATAGAGAGGGCTTACAATCAGACTGTAATTTGGAATATGCATTCTCCAAAACCCCACGACACCTAAGAAGGCCTGTGTTTCCTTTTTATTAGTTGGTGGAGACATAGCTGCTATTTTGTTAATCACATCCATTGGGATCTGACGACGCCCATCTTGCCATTTTATTCCTAAAAACTGGATCTCCCGTGCAGGTCCCTTGACCTTACCTTCTTTTATGGCAAAACCGGCTTTCAGAAGGATTTGGATTATTTTCTTCCCTTTCTCAAAGACTTCTTCTGCCGTGTTGCCCCATACGATGATGTCATCAATGTATTGCAGGTGTTCCGGAGCTTCACCTTTTTCCAGTGCAGTCTGGATTAGTCCATGGCAAATGGTGGGGCTGTGTTTCCACCCCTGGGGCAGTCGATTCCAAGTGTACTGGACACCCCTCCAAGTAAAGGCAAATTGTGGACGACACTCTGCTGCCAGAGGGATTGAGAAAAACGCATTAGCAATGTCAATTGTAGCATACCACTTGGCTGCCTTTGACTCTAGTTCGTATTGAAGTTCTAGCATATCTGGAACGGCAGCACTCAGCGGTGGCGTAACTTCATTCAGGCCGCGATAGTCAACTGTTAGTCTCCACTCCCCATTAGACTTTCGCACGGGCCATATGGGACTATTAAAAGGTGAGCGAGTTTTGCTGATCACTCCTTGGCTCTCCAGTTGGCGAATCAACTTGTGGATGGGAATCAGAGAGTCTCGGTTGGTGCGATATTGCCGCCGGTGCACCGTCGTGGTAGCAATTGGTACTTGTTGTTCTTCAACCCTCAGCAACCCCACAATCGAAGGGTCTTGAGAGAGACCAGGCAGGGTAGACAGCTGTTCCGTGCCCTCCGTCTCCAAGGCAGCTATACCAAAAGCCCATCGATACCCCTTTGGGTCCTTAAAATACCCTCTCCTGAGATAGTCTATGCCAAGGATGCACGGAGCCTCTGGACCAGTCACAATGGGGTGTTTCTGCCATTCATTCCCAGTTAGGCTTACTTCAGCTTCCAATACAGTTAACTCTTGGGATCCCCCTGTCACACCAGAAATAGAAATGGGTTCTGCCCCTTCATAACTTGATGGCATTAAAGTACACTGTGCGCCGGTGTCTACTAGAGCCTTATACTCCTGTGGGTCTAACGTGCCAGGCCATCGAATCCACACAGTCCAATAGACCCGGTTATCCCTTTCCTCCACCTGGCTGGAGGCAGGGCCCCTCTAATTCTGGTCAGAGTATCCAGTATTCACTTCTCGTAAAATTGGCTCAGAAGTCCCTTCAAGAGGATCAGAAATAAGATCAGCCCTTCTACTCTGTTTGGAAACCGGAGCGGCATTTTTCCTGGTAGAATCCCCTTTTGTGGTGGTTTTTCCTCGCAGCTCACGTACCCGTGCATTTAGGACCGAGGTAGGTTTTCCATCCCATTTCCTCATGTCCTCTCCATGATCACATAAGTAAAACCACAGGGCACCTCGCGGTGTGTACCTTCTATATTCTTTCTCTTGGGCAGAGGAGCGCTCACTCCTAATAGCTGAGACATTGGTCCTTACAGGTGGGCAACAGGACATCTCCTCTTTGAATTGCTGGAAATCCTCGGACAGCTTCTCCACAGCCGAAATGCAGGCTTGTAGGGAGGAGGAGAGATTCTCTTCGTATTGACGGAGTTGGCGAGCCACTTCATCCACTGTCGGTGCCTCTTCGTCTTTCCAGGTCATTATTGCCAGTGAGTTGGCATAGGACGATGGTGCGCTCCGTACAAACTTCCGCCACATGGGTCGTGTGCATTGGACTTCGTCTGGATCTTTGGGTAATTGTGGGTTGTCCGGATCATGATGAATTGTCTCTAGCACAGCTAATTCCCTCAGATATTGGATACCTTTTTCCATGGTTGTCCACTTGCTTGATTGACATATAACATCTTCCTTAAAGGGGTACCTTTCCTTCACACTTGACAGGAGTCGCCTCCAGAGGCTGATGGCTTGTGTCCCTCTTCCAATTGCCTTGTCAATGCCACCTTCCCTGGCAAGCGATCCCAGCTGCTTGGCTTCCCTACCTTCTAATTCCAAGCTATTAGCCCCATTGTCCCAGCATCGGAGGAGCCAGGTGATAATATGCTCACCTATACGGCGGCCAAAATCTTTTCGCATATCCCGCAGCTCACTCAAGGATAGGGACCGGGTTATTACCTCTGGTTCTGCCTCTTCCTCCTGTTCCCGTGATGACCCTGGTTCGCCTTCATCCTTCGCTAAGCGAACTGATTTTTTTGTATATTTCTTTTTCTGTACGGGGGCAACTGATACTGGTGCAGGTTGGTCCACTGGTTCAGTTGCAGTACCGCTCGCCGGGTCTTGGATAACCGCAGTGCCCGTTGCCGAGGTTTGGGTAGCTGCCGTGCTCATTGCCGAGGCTGGAGGGGCTGCAGTGCCTGTCGCTGAGGTTTGGATAGCCACAGTGCTCATCGTTTTGTTGTTAGGTCCAGAGACCTTCTCTTCCCCTTGAGGGTACTGAGTGGTGTCGAACAGGGCTCGATAGGCATGGGCCAGGCCCCAGCACGTTGCAGTAATTTGTATCTCTCTGGAGCTGCCGGGGTGACAGCATACCTTTTCCAAATATTTTACTAGTTCTTCTGGATTCTGCACTTGTTCAGGGGTGAATTTCCAAAACACTGGAGGTGCCCACTTTTCTAGGTACTTGCCCATACTACCCCACACACCCTGCCACTCATAATTATCCAGCCTTGGGGCAGATCTCTGGGTGATTTTCTTAAATAGTTGTTTAACCTTAAATGAGAGCTGAACCACATTCAGAAGCATGCTAATTCCTAGCAGTAGGGCTAGGACCGTGCTGGTCCCAACATCCCAAGAGTATTCAAATTTTTCAAAATTCTCAAACACCATTGTAACTGGACTGAAGGAGAAAGGAGAGGGGAAGAAAGGTATCCCACCCATAGACTGGTTTTCCAAGGAGGAAAGGTAAATGGTATAATTATTAATAGTTTCCCACAGATGGCTTCCACAGTATAAAGGTGACAATGCTGGGTGCAAGTACCGGATTAATCCCACAGCCGACGACTTTATCATACCATAAACCAGTGTTATACAATACATCAAAGCGAAAACCTTAATCCACCTCCCACGGATGATAAGCAGCAGAAGAGGGACTACATACAGCAAGCGAGGTGATACATAACAGAACTTTAAAAACCAGAGCAACAACTCTAAGAACACATAAATCAACATAATGACCAGCAACTATTAGACCGATATAATGAATGCTTATAACAAATTTGTTTTAACAAGCTCTGGTCAGGTTTGTCATTATCTCAACCCTTCGAGCCCCACGTTGGGCGCCAAAAAGGACTGTCGTGGTTTAACCCCAGCCAGCAACTAAACACCACGCAGCCGCTCACTCACTCCCCCCTACCCAGTGGGATGGGGGAGAAAATCGGGAGAAGAAGCAAAACCCGTGGGTTGAGATAAGAACGGTTTAATAGAACAGAAAAGAAGAAACTAATAATGATAATGATAACACTAATAAAATGACAACAGCAATAATGAAAGGATTGGAATGTACAAATGATACGCAGTGCAATTGCTCACCACCCGCCGACCGACACCCAGCCAGTCCCCCGAGCGGCGAATCCCTGCCCCCCACTTCCCCGTTTCTGTACTGGATGGGACGTCACATGGTATGGAATACACCGTTGGCCAGTTTGGGTCAGGTGCCCTGGCTGTGTCCTGTGCCAACTTCTTGTGCCCCTCCAGCTTTCTCGCTGGCTGGGCATGAGAAGCTGAAAAATCCTTGACATTAGTCTAAACACTACTGAGCAACAACTGAAAACATCAGTGTTATCAACATTCTTCGCTCTGAACTCAAAACATAGCACTGTACCAGCTACTAGGAAGACAGTTAACTCTATCCCAGCTGAAACCAGGACATTCCCCTTTATCTTTTCAGTAATGTGTACATGTCTAAGAAGAGTAGGTAGATCCTCACAAGCAGATTAATTTCTGATTCCATGTCCTTTACCAGAAAATTCACAGTCTCAGCAAGATACTTAGGGGAGGGACTATTTTTTTTTTCATTCTAAACATTTTAAATCACTTACCTGTAAATAAAACAAATTAATTTCTTGAAAGTTTTAGTTCTTGAATCGTAATAAGTTTTGAGATGTTTTTGTTGGCAAACTAAGTCTTTGTCTTCTATTACATAAAAAATGTAATTGTCATTTTTCTTTTAGTAAAGGCAATAAAAACCTACTTGGAAATGCTTAAAATGATTCTTCAGCTACGCTGCTAAAATCCAGGTGTAGTTTTTAATGAAATGTTGATATTGTGCACTATTAAAAGTGATCATGTTAAGTTTTATTTGGGACTTCTAGCTACTTTATTTCTACAGTAGAAAACAATCTACTAGACTCTGGCCCTGTAAAGCCCAATCATTTTAAGAGGCAGTATGAAGCAGCTAATTCTACATTACCACATTTTTTTACTCTTGGCAATGGGGATCAGTAAGGAATCTGGTCACTACTACAAGTTATGTATATACAGAAGTGTTGCACACTTTAAAATTTTATAGAAGAAAAGTGGCATGGTTTAATGCACCAGACAAACTTCTGTCCAAAACTTCTTGTATGATGTTGGATATATATTTTGCCATGTTTTAATTTCTTAGACCAAACTCCTGATTAAGAATAGTCTTGCTAACTTTTGCTAATGAACAGAAAATACCAGGTACTTCTTCATTTTATGTAATTTTTTTTTATATTTGCAGTGATTACATTTTTCTGCCAGACCAGGGGTGATCTTCTGGGAAAGAAATCTGTCTTTTAAAAAAAAAAAAAAAATTAAAAAAAAATAATCTGAGTTCTAGTTTGCCTTTTATAAAACCACAGGGTAATCTGCTTTTCAGCTCCAAGACATGTACCCAATTTCAACTTTCAAACGGTCATAAAATGCAGGGCAATTATTTTGATTTCAGTGGTGTCTTTAGCACTCTGGGACATTCATCAAGGCAGTCAATCACATGGAGGAAGTAATTCCAAGGTAGATATTTCTGAAGAAGAGACCCAGACTATTTTCAGATTAAAGCATGGAAATTGAGGATTCTTTCATTTTCATCTGCAAAGCTTTCCTGTTTAAAACCCCTTTGGCTTACATATGGAAGTAAATCCTATGGTTTTATATATGGTTAAATTATGTTGTTAAAGGATGCTATTTTTGTAAAACCAACTGATCTGTGATTATCCTCTGTGTAAAAACATGAGAAAACAGAACAACAACAACGGGTGTAAAGTAATAGTGGTTTCTTCTCTTTGTCTCCTTCAGGTCTACTGTCTGGTTAGGGTAATAGACCAGTACATAGGTACAAGATGGTGCAGAAAATAGCTGAAAAATTCAGGGATCCACATATAACTCCAAGTCCTTTAAACAGACAAGTGAGAGAATCATTCGTCTGCGCACAATCACTCCACCAAGGGCAGCGTTCTGCAGCCTACAAGTGGAGAGGTGACAGTTCTGTTTATTTGTGTTACTTCTTGGAAACAGACTTTGTCTAGGCATTGGTTTATTATAAGGCTCTTGATTGCAAGGTAGATGCTCTTGATTTTAATATATTATTTTAAAAAGCTTTCATAAATAGGCACTTACGTTTCAAGCACAGAGGCAGGGCTTAGTCAAAATCTGCTGATCCTAACGGTATTCTTTTTATGTTTTTATTCATAACATTTCTGTACACAGAATCAGTGTGCTTTGTGAACTCTTCAGTCATTCACTTCCACAGAAAAATGCTGTAAAAGATGGGACTGGTAGTGACATTGTGTGTATGATTTGCAAAGTGAAAACTTGTCTGTAAAAACACAATGGATACTTTTATTAGTATAAAAGTATGGGGGGGGGGGGGATTTTTTTTTTTTGAGGTTCATTGCTTAGCTACAAGTCTATCAGAGATAGTTGTGCTATTTTAAGAAAAACGTTGAGTCATCAGGAAGCAAAATGACACCAAAGGCAGCAGTGCCACTGTAAAGGTTAAACAAATCTACAGGCTTAACCCTATGATCCTGTCTTATATTGGTGGGCACTTGCATGTATTGTCTCGTCTTTGACACGTTTTAGTATCTGCTAGCAGAATTTTTTTTCTTACTATTTTCAAATTATAAAGCTGGTAAAGCAGGATACTTCCTGCAAGACACTGATTACAACTGAATGTTGTATATAGATAAAGCAGTCTTTATTATTTGCTGTCTTGCCCTTCTTTCTCTCTCTGCCCAGTACAACTTTTTGGAAGATAAACATAAGGAAGATTGATTGCCAAGTGTGAGGAAATGCAAACTTCTTTTTTAATTAACTGAAATACCAGCTTCTGTTGCATTTGAAATCTGATGTCATTATACGCTTAAAAGTTGGCGTGTGAGAAGATGTTGCTCTTTGGTACTGCCGATGACACAGACTTTTTATTTAGGTGCCTGTATCCATAAACCAATTTCAGTACTTCTGTAAAAATAGGGTATGTTGGTTATGGTTCCTGGTAATCTGAGATAAAGTAAGTTGGAGTGCCTTACAAGTTGTTTTCAGAACAGGTTGAAGTGTAGCCATGGAAAAGGATAATTAATTTTTAAGGTATGTGCCAAGAAATAATGGTATATTCCATTTGAATTCGTCTTGGCTGTTGTGGTCTTGATGCTTGATTCCCTCTGAGGAATGAACAGGGTAGACAAAGAAAGTAGAATTACTATTGCTGGTGTTCTAAGGACTGAGCATCTGAATGGCTGAGAAATTATTTGCTAAATATTAGAATAATAAAAATACTTTAAGTCAAGTTATCAAGATGCATTATGAAGGTTGGATATGGAAGGAGGTATTGTAGGTTTTGTGGGGTTTTCTCATTTTGTGTGTATGTGTAGATATATATAAAGTATACACACTATTTTTCAGCAGCGATACCACCTATCTCATTTGTCCAATTTCCACTACATCTTTAGGATGTATACTGTGGGACAACCTGGATTGCTAGTGCTTATTAAGTCCTTAGAGCTATATAAACATAGAGAGAAGAGCTGCTTAAAATAATGAAATCATGTAAAGCATGCGAATTTTGAGACATGCTATGGATAAGTAACAGCACTGGGCCCTTGGATGTATTTTCAGTAGCTATACACTGTAGGGCACCTTCTTAACAGTTTTCTTATCTACATTAATTGGTGAGGTTTACTGTAACTATGAATTTACTTCTTTTTGTTCGTTTTCCATTTCTGTCATACTTGAAAATGTCATTTACTTCATTTCAAATAACAATTGCAGAGATAAAGATGCATGAAATTTACTAAAGTTGAAAGTGAGGTAGAATAAATCCAAACTTTGATCCACCAATATAGTTTCTATACCTCATGAAGCTGCTTTCCGAACCGGTTGTGAGCCAGTGAAGACTGACAGTAATGAGACAATTACCATAGAAGTGGGATCATTATCATGTTGACTTCTGAATTTTGATGTTTTTTAATAGGCTAATAATAAGGTCTGATATGTAGTGCCCTTCTGGCTGCCTTCAGGAAATGTTGAAATTGTTTGTTAAATTAAAAATTAGTATATTATAGTGTTCAAATATAAACATGGCTACTACAAAGCTATTGTTACTGTAGTTATGGAAGAAATTTCGGTACTGCATCCCACTTTAAGTTACGCTCAATGATACGGCATTGAAAAATACCAATGAAAGTATTTTTAAAAATCTTCAGCAAAATAACTGCATTTAAAGTTAGGGACAATAATATGTCCCAAATTGCCCTCAAATCATTCTCAAACAAATCCAGCAACTGAGCGCCTTCAGAGAAAGCGAAGAATTGAATCCAGAGCTAATTCAGAGCAATATCTATCTACACCTCAATGCTCAGGAAAACTGGAGTGAACAAGATGTGATCTGGACTCCCGTAGATTCCTACTGGAAGCCAAAACAGTTGTTTTCTGGTAGTCTTAGTTTGCCATATTGGAAGCAGTGCACACATTGATTACCTGAGAGCTTACCCACATGTGAGGTTCACAGACATGGGTTAAGTACGTGGATTTGCAATGCCAGATCCTCCTCTGGACTGCTGCAAGTGTGGATTTTTTTTTTTTTTTTGTATGTGCCGGTTAGAAAGTCCTTGGAAATGAAAGTAAATTGCTTTGTACTTAATGCATACAATAGTATCAGCACAGGGAGCTAGTGAGATGTAAATTCACACCCTGGTGTAATGTGTCCTAATTTCTCCAAGCCCTAGGGCCATCTTACTCCTGAATGAGAGCGCCCAGATAGAGGTTTAAATGCATTTATTCTTTATAAGGTTTCTAACTGTCCTGCTGTTGAATAACCTTAAGCATTTCTGCCTGACTGGGGAATGAGCTGCTTAATCACGAAGACTGCACAGGTTCAGTTTGGTGCTGGGTTTTGTTTTGTTTCTTTTTGCTAGCCCCTTTCACGCTGTTTGGCAGAATATAACACAGACTCTTCCTTCACCTTGAAAGATATATTTTGAAGTAATGTTTTCAGTGTTGGATAGCAAACAGCTCTATTTGATTAAAAACAAGTGGAAGTTAGTTTTAGTGTGAACTGGCATGAACAAAAATTCAGTGTGATCTAGTACCATACATCCCCACCCCCTTTCATCTAGCTGTTCCACCTGGGCTTTCAGATGGGATGTAGCACTCCTGTGCCAGCAATCAATTCAGGAATATCAGTTGAGGCTGAGTATTGGGGCAAGGGTGTGTGTGGTGGTGGTGTTTTGTTTCTAACTGACTCCCATTCTGTTCATGCCCAGTCTGAGAAACTAAGACATTGTAAGCTAACTCTTCTTTTGATTACTAGTAGTATTAAATTAGTACTATTCTGCATTAGAATAAAAACTTGTAGTGGAACAGCTGTCTCTTCAGTGTAGTTTTGTCAGGTGCTTTTTGGATCTGATTAAAACATTACTTGCCCATGTACTGGAGCAGTATTTTAGCTATGTTGGGGTGACAGCACTATTGTCTGCTATCCTAACCTGTTTTGTGGCACAGACAGTGATTTAAGTTAGAAGTGGCAAGCTTTTTTTTTTTTCCTGTTACAATAAAATAACTGAATGTTGTACGAAAAAAGAGGGGACTTAATCTTTTGATGCTTTCCTGTCAAGGCATACTTCCCCACTACCACCTCCCCAGGAAACAAACTATTTTATGCAAAGATGAGTTCTTGAAAGAAGAGGGAAGGCATCTCATAAGCAAAGATTTAAGTCTGGTTTATATGTGGTGTTTGGGATTTTTTTTTTGTATGAATATTGCAGTATTACAGGTATGTAGACTACATGTATCAATTCCTGTATAAAAAAAAAATTACACTGCTATAGACAATTATGGTGCTATAACCACTAACCCTAGAATTGTTTTACTACCTAAACTATACTGCTATGTAGTGAGATGATGTTCTTGTGTTTGGGTTTTGTTGGTGTGTTTTTCATAAGTAGGCCTAGGTGTTTGCAGGCAATAGGTTATCACTGTGATTTCCCTTCCGCAGAAAACGGGCTTTTAAATGTGCTTTAGCTGTTGTGGGTAGCCTTACCATGCTGGACCTTGTTGTCGTGAGCAGCAGCAGGGTAGGGACGTTCTCATAAATAGCGGCTTGTTCTGGTGCCTTTTATATATTTCTGGTAGTAAGTATGCTGCAAGCTGAGGCTTGGTTGTGGTTCGCTGGGGGAGAAGAAAAAGACCCAAAAGCTTAAGATGCAACCTGAGCGTCGTGCCTTTTCCACGGCCCCAAGAAATAACTGTTCCCTTCCTCCACCGCTGGACGCTCACACGCAGCGCGGGGGGGGCGGAGGCACCGGCTGCCCGCTGCCCCTGCTGCACAAAGCCCAGGGGGGGAGAGGTTTCTCCCTCAGAGCCTCGGCGCACAGGAGGCCGGCCCCGAGGCCGGCGGCAGGCAGGCCGGCCGATGGAGGCTGCCGCCTTCTCCCGCCCGCTGCGGCTCGGCGCTGTCCCGCTGCGGGGGGGGGGCGCCCCGGGCCGGGCCCTGCCGCCGCCGCCCGCTCCCCTCACACGCGCCGCTCTCCCCGCAGGGCGGCCGGCGCTCATCCTCCCGCCGCCCGCCATTGGCCGTAAACAACCCTTCCCCCCCCCCGCCTCCCGCTCCCTGCCTCTCCCTCCTCCCCTCCGCGGGAGAGACGGGAGCCGCGGCGGGCCGGAGAGCGGGGCTCCGGGTCTCCCCGTGCGCGCTGGGGCTGGGCCGGAGCCGGGGCCGCCCCCGCCAGCGGCTGAGGGCGAGCCGCGCCCGCGCGCTGCGCGCCGTAGCCCCGCAGCTCCCCCCCCCGCCCCCCCCCGCGCCTGCAGCGGGGAGAGGAGGCGGCGGCGGCGGCCGCCCCTCTCCTGCCCCGCCGGCCGCTGCCCTCCGGCCGGGGGCGCGCCGGTCGCCCCGGGCGGCAGGGCAGCTCCTCCATGCGCCGCGGCTGCCCGCCGCCCCGCAGCGCCCGCGCCCGGCTGCCGCCCGGCGGAGCGCGCCCTCCCCGCCGGGCGCGGGGCGGGGGCAGGAGGAGGCGGTGCCGGCCGGCCGCGCCGTGAGGGGCCCGGCGGAGGAATGCCGGTGGGCGGTGGCGGCGGCGGGGCGGCGCGGCCCCCCGGCGGGGCGCGCCCCCTCAGCCCCACTGCGCTGTCCCGCAGCCTGTCCCGCTTGCGGGAGCACCGCGCCCGCTCGCGGGCCATGCTGGCCCTGGGGGTCACGCAGATGGCGCTCGGCTGCCTCATCGTGGCCGTCAGCTTCGCCGCCCTGGCGCTCACTACCTCGGCCCGCGTCCGCCACTCCTGCCCCTTCTGGGCCGGCTTCTCGGTGAGTCGGGGGGCGCGCGGGGGGGGTGAGGGGGGGAGGCGCAGCCACGCAGCCCCCGCAGCCGCTCGACGGGGCCAACGGTCGCTGCGGGGCCCCGCGCGGCGCGGGGCCGCCTGCAGCGCTTCAGGGCCGCGGGTCCGCGCCGACAGGTGGGACGCGGGCGGGGGCAGCGGCGCTTTCGGGCCTCGTACCTCGCCCTCCCCCCCCCCCCCCCGGGCGGCGCTGAGGAGCGGGGGCCGGCGGGCGAGGCTCCTTCCCCGCTCCCCCGCGCCTGGGCGCGGGGCCGCCCGGCAGCGGCGTGAGAGAGCCCCGTCGGGATGCCCTCTGTTCGCTACGGCTCTGGCGCTTCTCCGTCCCGGCCGCTCTCGGAGCCCGGCAGCGGTGGGACGGCGCTTCGTTGCCGCCTTTAGAAGTGTTAGGCGGGGTGGTTTGGCGTTTTACCGACGGCGTCGGATGAAAGTCGGGATAACAAATTAACCTTTGGTGTTGCCTTAGCGGTCGGTATCTGTTTCGCGGGCTGCTGTCGCTGTCCCTAGCGTCCTTCGTACCGGCTCTGTCTTCCGCGCCGCCTGAGGCTTCACCTTGAGTTACGGCCGTTCGTCGAGGTCTCGGCGCGGGGTTGCGCTCGGATGCAGGTTGAGCCACGAGTTACGTTGTGGTGAAGGTAATAAAATGAGATGGGCACAGCAGGCGCGGGTTTTAAGATACACGCGCAGTATGGAAGACCTCTCTGCTGAGTAGAGCGTGAGCGCGCCAGGAGGGCTAGAAAGGCCTGCGGCTTGGGGGCACCCAAAAGTCCTGCCACGAGAGAGCCTGAGGTGAGCCCCTTGGGAGAGGCTGTTGGTCCCACGAGACTGGGTATCTGAGTGAAAAGCTCGTTTGTTCTGATCGCCTATGCCCAAAACTGGGTCCTCCTGACTCCTTTGTGATTTTCTTGTTGGCTTTCCATTGTGTCCTATTAAAAAAAAAAAAAAAAAAATTTATACTCTTTACTCAGGTGGTCTTACTTAATGCTGATTATCACTGTTTGCACGTGCGTATGGATACAATGCACACACGCATGCATTAGTATAATACTGGTTTACGAAAGTTTCTCTCATAAGCAGTGAAATGGGACTTGACAGTTACAAAGAATTAGATGCTTCTGAGGGCACTAGTAGCTGTGCTATTGGTGAAGATTTGCTCTATTTAATTTAACACGTTATTGGTTTCAAGTATGTCTTTTCAGCTCTCTTAATGGACCAGAGAGTTTTCAACTTTAAAAGTGCTTGTTAGAAATGAGAACTGTTAGGCAAATTATTTGGGTTATTCAGTTTTGAGCATGTGGCAGAAATGGTGTAATTTTAAAAATAACTGTTTAATATGCTCTTATGCAGCATGTTACTCTAATTTTTTTGAGTCCTTCAGAGCAGAAGAGTAGTTTTGGATTAATTATTTAGATATTTTTCTTGATTTTGCTAGGACTTTTTGTAATCTTGAAAAGAAACATCAGTTTACACTAGTAGCCTTGATATTGTAATAATCATTGTTTTGAGTTTGAACCTCTGCAAGCTAATATGCAACTATTTGTTGTGATGAGGTGTGAATTTTAAATTAAGAATCTGGCTGCTTACGTATTAATGTGCTATTAAAACAGTACAGCTTAGGCAGACTTGGTTTCTTATCTTGATAGACCAAGCAGGAATGTACACAACTGACTGTGTATTCCAGTAAGCACAACTTTTTCAATAATGCCTTTTTTTCCCAGCTCCTGTAATCTTTGTGAAAAGAGACTTTTAGGGGTTATCGGTATCCTCTAAGATACACTGTTTTTCTGATTGCGGACTCCTTCTACTCTTTTCTCTGTGCAATGTAACCCATGGAAAAGTATGTTTTCCAATTAGACTTCATGAATGTTACTTGCTTGTCATAGAGAAGAAAGCCATGATTCCAGCCTGTGGTATGAACTGGTAGAAGGCACAGGGAAAGCATTGCAAGACTGTTGACTAGAAGGCCTTATTGTCCTGTGTTATCAGAATGAGGCAGGTATACATTGTGTCGTAAATTAAGAACTTACTTTTTGAAAAAATAATTCTACCTTATAAATGATCTATTGGAGCATGAGAATAACCATACTTTCTTCCTAATCTCCTTATCTCTTAAGTCTCAAAAATAAGGTAAAAATAGAGCAGTTTTCAAGTATGGTGAGCCCTAAAGGAATTTTTGAGGCCAAGTTAGTTGCTTATAGAGCCTTTTCTAAGAGCCTGTTGAGGTATTTAGTGAGTTCAGCAAAAACTAGGTATATTGTCACTCATAGCTGAAAAATATTTCTGTGGAAGAGTGAACGTTTTTAGCTTGCTTTTGGAAAATATAATTGAAGAAATAACTAAAGGTGAGTTAAGTGACATGGGAGAGAAATAATGGAAGTATCCTTTCTCTCTTGGTGCCAAAATCAGGCATAAATATTCACTCCCTTCAAACTACTTCCCCACCCCACCGCCTTGGAAATAAATAACTGAGTTGCTTGATGGTCAAGTAGCAGTTCTAAACCTTTTTTTTTTTAGGGTGTGTGTGATATACTGTGGTTTTTACTCATTAGAAATGTACATGGTAAAACAGAGTAGCCTTGGCATTAGCACTTTCAGCATTTTTTGACACCAACTGCCCTGTCAATGTAAGCGAAGGCTGCAAAAATTTGCTAAGAATCTTTTAAATGTTTTTGAAAATGATTTCCCAGCATTTGTAACATTCTAGCTGATTAAAAAAGAAAAAAGAGCGGGCTGCATATTACACTCCTCACAGAATATTCTCTAATCAAATGCAAGGAAAGGTTCTGATTTCTCGCTTTCTTTTTGGAATCAAATCAAGTGACTGTACCAGCGAGAGCTTATTTAAAGAACAAGGCACCATCGTTTCCATAAAACTCTGAAGAATTCAGAGCTTATTTAAGCATCATCCCATAAATTAAACCATTTTGCTTTATCTTATCTTTTATAGCATCATATTAGGAAGAGAAAAAATATTTTCATATATTTTGTATTAAGACATTTTAAGGTAGTTAATGAGAGTTGAACTCCCACTGAGCAAAAGGGAATTTGGGGCTTAGATGGGGAGGCACTGGTTGATTCTCTGCATAGGCAGAAATCATTGGCAAGGTCTTACAAACTGTGTGGTGAAATGCTAGGCAGTTTGTTCCCATTGCAGTCTTTTATTCAGGAGAATGGCAATTTCATCTTCACATTCTCTTGGTTGGGTAAAAGCATATGTAAGGTGTATGAATGTGTCTTTGATCCTTTGAAGAAATGATTCTTAGCCTTATTTTGATCTGGAAGAATAGGTCTCAAAGTTAGGCTGTTCTGGTAGATCACTGAAACTTCCACAAAAGTATAAGCAGTGACAATGTTCTTTGTCTCTCCTGTAGGTCCATAGCTGCTTGAAGATGAGAAAATATTTCTTCAATCTTTGCTCTTTAGAATCCAAAACATACACCAATTTGTAGTTTACAGGCTTTGTATGTGCCCAGATTGATTGTACTGCTTCAGCTACATGCATTTAATGTTTATGGCTACTGTATGGGTGTTGGGACACTAGCAAACCATAGGCCTGGTAGCTATGTTAGCATGACTACAAAAGCAAATCTTGCTCTCTGTAGGCATTTCTTGAAATTATTTAGAAGTTGGCGAGGTTTACCCCCCCTGCCCCGCCTTGATCCCAGCATTCTGAGAAAATTACCAGCCTCAGAGACTATAGTTATCTCTAGTATAGGAAAGCATTAATGAAGGTGTAAGTTAAATCATGAGACTACCCAGGTTTCTGAAATCATACCATGGTGCTAGAAATCTTAAAAGAACATACACCAGAGTACAAGCTATCTCTTCTCATATATATAGTTATTTGACAATGGTTGTATTCTTGTGTAGAAGCATGTTGCTGGAAGATCTTGTGCTGCCTCTCCTTTCTATTAAGTTTTTTCTCAATTCTGCCTCTTTTCATCCATATCCCATGTTCAAAACAGATAAAGTCCTCTTGTTTAAAAGCAGCTTTCTTACAGTATGCCTTCAAGGTTCGTGATATACGTGCTTTTTTGTGTTCTTTGAAAAGGAAAACAGATATGTAGGGAGATTGGCAAGGTGAACTCAGACCCAGCTTCTCTCTCATGGAAAATGTGAAATACATTATATACTTGTCTACGTTATTAACTGAGAAAGCTGAGTGTAGAGCCTTTTCTGTATTCTTCAATGACTTTGTACAAAATAGGTTTAAATCCTTCAGATGATGCATAGAGGAGTTAACTTTCAAAAGCTTCTACTAGTCTGTCACCCTGACTGTTCCTCATATGCAGCAGGTTGTTCTAGCATGTTCCTATGCAGAATCACTGTGGAAGTGAAGGGGAGATTACAAGAAAGATGAATTGTTAGCAACTGTGTGTTTATCTCCTCTTCTTCATTTCAGGTACAGATTTTTTTCCTTCCTCCTTTCCCCATTTTCTTTCCCTTTGGTGGTTTTCCATTATTGCTTGTGGATAGTCAGGTGAAATAAAGGAGGTAGTAGAGTGATGGTATTTGTAGCTCGGAGCAATGAGCTTTAGTTTGTATGAAAAACCTGCTGCCAACAGAGTCTGTTGCTGTGAAAGTAGAGCTAAGCTGTTTGAGAGAAAGTAAACTTTCTGCTAGTATTGAGTGATACATATTGTATGTCCTGAACTTGTAAAGTCTGCTAACACATATAATTTATTTGTCTTGGAGCTGATCGTCTCATATCTAGGACTTAAATGTTAGATTTCTTGTCCACCTGCTGTAGGTATAAATGCAACTCTAGCATAGATATCAAGTAGTTTTGATCAAAATGTCCCTTGCAACTCTGAGTGTGCCACATGCTCCTCTATCAGACTATATAGTATGGGTTGCTTGTTTTGAGTACCCTGGTTATCACACACAACTTGAGTGCTTAACCTACAACCTTCTTAGATGAAACTCAGTTTTTCTAGAATTTGCATAAATCATCAGAAACATTCCTGAACATCTGTTGTAACCACAGAGATGTCATTAGCTGTCTGGGTGTCTTCATTTTGGCTGGGATAGAGTTAATTTTCTTCCTAGTAGCTGGTATAGTGTTATGTTTTGGATTTAGTATGAGAAGAATGTTGGTAACACACTCATGTTTTCAGTTGTTGCTAAGTAGTGTTTAGACTAAGTCAAGGATTTTTTAGCTTCTGATGCCCAGCCAGCAAGAAGGCTGGAGGGGCATAAGTTGGAATGGGACACAGCCAGGGCAGCTGACCCAAACTGGCCAAGGGGGTATTCCATACTGTGTGACATCATGCCCAGTATATAAACTGGGGGAAGGCTGGCTGGGGGCCACTGCTCGGGAACTAACTGGGCATCAGTCAGCGAGTGGTGAGCAATTGCATTGTGCATCACTTGTTTTGTGTATTCCAATCCTTTTATTATTGTTATTGTCATTTTATTATTGTTATTATTATCATTATTATTTTCTTCCTCTCTGTCCTGTTAAACTGTTCTTATCTCAACCCACAAGTTTTACCTTTTTTTTTTCCTGATTCTCTCTCCCATCCCACTGGGTGGGGGGGAGTGAGTAGGCGGCTGCATGGTGCTTAGTTGCTGGCTGGGGTTAAACCACAACAGTGGGTAAGATTATCTGACCAGATCTGTTCTGTGTAAATGATTGTTCTAATGGCAGATTTCAAAACTGTGGACTCCATGACCATGATGATTAGTTTATTGTGGACAATTTCTTATTCTGTGAAGTTTGCTACTGGTTCAGACAATGTTCTCTATCTGGAAATACTCAAATTCTTTCAGGCTTCTTTTGGAAGTAGTTGGTGTTGCTGTTTTGGGAATTGAATAGGTAAATTTCTGCACTGAAAAAGTTTTCCTCTTCAGGAGACTTATCAGACCTCTGATGCAGATTATCAAATAGAGTTGGATCCAGGGAGCAAATGGAACTGATTTCCATATGTGGTTGTTGAAGATCTTATGTCAGTCCTGAAAGACGATGCATCCCACACACTATAGAACAGTTATCTTGATGTTCCTTTCTTCAGATTGATGAAATTTAGAAGACCAGGAAATGGCTCACCTCAGAAATCCTACAAGCAATTTGTTAACCTGTCTTTTGCCTATTCACAGTCTCCTTTCCAATAAATGAGTGACTACTGGATCTGGCTAACAATTCATGGTAGGTTTTAGCCAGTGTGGTAGTCACAAAATAAGAGCAGCTAGATTGGATGACAAATTTGAGAAAGTAGTACTAAATCCTCACTTAAGAATTGCAATATGCCATAACAGTTTTAGTTACCTGTAGTGGAACCTCCACTTATATATACTTGTCAAAGAATTATGCTAACTCTGATTCTTTGAGACTTTGTCTGTTACTGCCTCCTGCTGTGTCCCTTAGCCCATCATCCCTGTTTTCTCTGACTCTACTACTTAGGCTGGATTTACTAACACCTTAGGCATGCTTTTCCTTTCCTTTGCAAGTTTGTCAGGGCTTTGAAATGTGAGGAAGCTGCGGAAGGAAGTCAGCTATCTGGAACTTTCTGTTTCGGGAAGCCTGCTAGGCATGTATGTTGCTGGTACATAGTAAAAAATTAATCGGTCTCACCTGCATAGGCTTGCCTCTCGCCTTCATAAAATTCATGAAGATTGCGACGTGTCTTGTCTAGGTAATTGATCATTATTAGTTTTCTTAGCATTCTAATTTGTACATCATGACAAATATTGTGTGACAGACAAAAAACAGAACAAGGCTGTTACAACCTGTTATTAGATGCCAGTTAAAACCTGTGGTGGTGGTGTCCAAGAAGGGATCATGTGCATCATGTAATCATAAGGAATGAGAAGCCTTGGTTACATTATCTGTACTTTCTGGAGTCCATGGTTAAGGCAGGGCTTTGGAACAGTGGATTCATGGGTGAAAATGTTGTTTCCATATCCAGATGGAATGATAGCAAATTAGACAGCTGGAAAGAGGAACAATTTGAAAGAATTAGAAAGAAAACAGTGTTACTTTTTTATTCTTTTAAGTATACATGGTAAAATGGTTATTTGTAACTTCCTGAGGATTTGGGGCCAAGTATGGCCTTGAGATTTCTTGTCTTCAGTGCGCTGGAAAATAGCACTCATGGAAGCCACCATTATTTGCTTCATGAGGCAAATCAGCTTTGCTTCTGAGTATATTCTGTTGCCTAAGCCCTATGGGGTTGAGAAGCACTTGATCATGCAAATTAATTTTAAAACTTCCTGTGTTACAGAAAGGAATAATAGAAGAAAGCAAAGATGCCCCATTATGATGGGGAGGGGGTGCGTGTGTATGTCCAATCTGTATGGAAGAAATAGCATAAATTTTTTTCTTCTCCTGTATTGTTATAAATTATCTGTGTTCTGAAGTCTTTATTTTTCTGTAGGCAGCCAGACTGCAGAACAAAAATACTACATTTTGAGTCAGTCTTTTACTGTTGTCAGCATAAGATATGGTTTTATTTTTTAATTTGTAGTAAAAAGATGGGTGTATGTCTCAGTCTCTTTAGGAATTAAATATTTTTCCTGAATTGTGGTTGTCCTTTCCAGATGTTCTTTTATACTGGAAATGTATGAGCATTTGCTGTAAAGACAGTAAATACTGCCCTGGAACTTATAACAACTAGATGGGTGGAACAGTTACAGTCTACTGAGAAACTTAGGAATAGATAAGTGGCTTAGTTGAAATGGGAATTTCCAAGGTCAATTATCCAGTCATTAGCAGCTGCTGAACTTATTACACCTCCATTTTAGTTGTATGTTGCTACTTATTGAAGGAATGAGTTGTGAATTTACATGCTTAATTGGCTATTCTTTGACAATTCATTTTTGTGCCTTCTGGAATCAAAGGGCAGAATAGATAATGGGAATCTAAGGTGTGAACTGCCTGAAAATATGTAACTTAGAGGAGTGTAACTATTTCAGTGGCATATTTCAAGAAAGATGACTCTTCTAGAAGCAGAATATGGTGTGGTCATTCCCTCTTCTCTATGGGAGTAACCACACTGCTTTAAAGGAATACTATGCAAATGTGACAAAGCTAGGGAATTTCTAATTGAGCAGTATTTATACATTTAGAGCATCATAACTTATGTGCATGTGCAGGCAATATTTTAAGAGCAAAATGCCCCAAAGCTAAGCCTTCCCTCTTTGGCAAAGTCACAGAATCACAGTCTCTGTCCCATAACCAGAGGCTACAATCTGGATTTGTAAGAACAGTGTGTTCGTAATTCCTTTGAAAGTACCTGGTCATGCTGTTTGAAACCTCACTCCTCTCCCCAGTGTAATTTATCATTGTCATTTTTGGTAGTCTGTGGATACGTCCATATCAGTGTTTTAGTTCTGATCATGTATGTGCTCCCGCTCACTGTTCATTCACATTGTGGAGCATTCTCAGAGCACACAAACTTGATTCATGGGAGATAAAATGAAACCAAAAGATGTGCTTTAAGAGCATAGAAAAGGCAATCTCACTGCTAGTAGGTATTAAGTCTTGGGTCCAGACTACAGCTTGTCTGAAGTAGTCACCCATCCAGTATGTGTTATAGTGTAGATGCTCTGTTCTTAAGAATCAATTCTTTTGCAAACAGATTTGCTCCTGTTCCATTTACTCTTTACTAATTCAGGTAGAATCTGTAAGGCCAATCTGAAAACTCCTGTATTGTGCAGAGGATGGGAACTCCCTACAAATTACTGGTAATCCTTTCTATAGGCAGAATTTTACTCTGTACTGGTTACATCTACATTAGTAATTTGATGCAGGTCTGCAGAGTGAAATAGTCAGTTCTGAGGACTAGATGCCAGTGCTCCGTGTGTGTTGCTTTTGAGTAACTTGAATATTTTGAGTACTTTTGAGCTAAGTTGCAGTAATGAGAAATACTTCTCTGAATTACTGCTGCATCACTTGCAATGAGACATTGTTTAAGATAGATTGTGACTCAAAAAAAGGAATAATTTTACAATATTCTAACAAGTATGGACTTGCTTGTTATTGTTATGGTATCCAGATAAAAATGACAAAATGTAAGCACTTTGAAGAATATATATTTTTTGCTTGGAGGAGGCAAACTGAATGTAACTTGGATTTCTGATCTTTACAACAGATTGGTTTAAATATGGATAGTTGTGACACTTTTACAAGTTTAAACTTTTGTGTCTAATTTATGAAGTAAGAGTTGCTAACTTCGCAAGCTTGCTTTCAGTTTCAAATATGAACTTTCTTACTTTCTAGATGCCATCATCATGAGCAACTTACGTTCTGAGAACAAGCAAATAATGTCCTCATTGATAACTATACAGTTTTGTTATTCCTGTCACCTATAAAGGGTCCATCTCAGCAGAATTATTTTCATGTGAAGGATGTAATTTACTTATGAGATTGTTTTTGCTACTGTTTGTAGCAGAAAAGAGCATGGCTTAATCTGAAGATTTTTAGATAAGCCTTCAGTGCCAGGGGAGATAAAACTAGGTGTTTTTAAACTGAACACACTTAATCCAGAGGCACTGAGAAACAATAAACTAGTAGCTTTATAATGTCACTTTTACATTCGCTTTTCAGAGAAGAAACTTGTTTTCATCTAGGCGGAAATTGTGAATGCAGCTATTTTTAAGATTTGTGGTAGATTTTTGGCCTGCTACAGAAAGTAAGACTGCTGTTTAGTTTAAAAAAAAAAAAATCAAGACAAAAAGTATTATTTGAGCATTCATAGTAAAGAGCTAATGGACAATGTCATTGATCAATAATAAACACAAGTAATTATCTCACTATTATGCCTTCTAGTGATTGTGGGTCTAGCAGAAAAGTTAAACTGAATGGTATCCTTTTGTTATAGCAGTGAAAGCATTTGTTGATCAATGGTACTAAAATAGGAGGTTTTCAATTTCTGATTGTAAACAATCAAGAACTTTCTAAGACATACTCCTTAAAATAGTGCTATGAACATGTGGTTAGCATACTGACTGCTATGTTATACTGAAAATAACATTGGTAGAAAGTGGTTTTGTCACATATTGGAAGTAGCTATGGTAGAAACAAATTTTATCTTTCCAGAGGCTAAATCCAAAACCTTTTGAAAACTTGTGAAAAATTGGGCTAAAAAAATGAAATGCTGCAGCGTTTCTACACAGCTTGGAGTGTAGGGTTCATGGGTCATGTGGGGTGAAGGAGGCAAAGGCTCAAGTCCTGTGTTTGTGTCAGTGTCAAGAGAACTCAATCTGTTTTACATGTCCCAGGGGATCTGGACTGCCTAGCTACTGTCTTGACTCTTTACATTTCCCCCCTTACACAGAAATTTTCCTGGGGGGAAAAGACCACTTATGCATTCTTGTGGTAAGTTTCAGTTTTGATGTTCATGATCTTAAAGTAAAAAATAAATTTAGAAAACTCCTGATGAAAGCATGGGATCTTCAGATGAAGAGTAGTTGAGCCTCCTCTTGCTTGCTTATACAGACATGTTGGCAGCTGAGAAGTGCATGTTTTGCTTCTGAAAGGTTATTTTATCTATTGCAAATGGTAATAATCAGGAAAGTGTATTGATCAGCCTGCCTATCTCTTAAACCAAATGGATGCCTTTGTACTCCTTTCTGCCTTTATAGTTGCTTTCTGAAAGAGCAATGTTAGTTCAAGATGTGTTAGATTTCAATTTTTTTGTTTTGCAGTAGTTTTAAAGAGAATTTCATGTGAAGTACATTTTCATTACATGTAAAGAGCAGAAGGGGTGTCCTGGTTTTGGCTGAGATAGAGTTAATTTTCCTTCTAGTAGCTGGTATAGTGTTGGATTCAGTCTGAGAAGAATGTTGATAATACATTGATGTTTGCAGTTGTTGCTAAGTGATGTTTAGACTAAGCCAAGGACTTTTCAGCTTCTGATGCCCAGCCAGCAAGAAGGCTGGAGGGGCACAAGAAGTTGGGAGGGGACACAGCCAGGGCAGCTGACGCAAAGTGGCCAACGGAGTATTCCATACCATGTGATGTCATGTCCAGTATATAAACTGGGGGGGAGTTGGCGGGGGGCGGATCACTGCTTGGGAACCAACTAGGCATCAGTCAGCGGGTGGTAAGGATTGCATTGTGCATCACTTGTTTTGTATATTCCAATTCTTTTATTATTTTTATTGTCATTATTATTACTACTACTACTACTACTATTATTACTATTATTTTCTTCCTTTCTGTCCTATTAAACTGTTCTTATCTCAACCCATGAGTTTTACTTTTTTTTTCCTATTCTCTCCCCCACCCCACTGGGTGAGTGAGCAGCTGCGTGGTGTTTAGTTGCTGGCTGGGGTTAAACCACAACAAGGGGGCACCAAAGAAGAATATTTCTCAGAGTTTTAGTTGCAAGTATTTACTTATAAAGGATACTTGAAAAAAGTTGTCTTATGGAATTGAGGTTTATTTAAATACATTTGAATGGTATAAATAATTTTCATGCTTAAAATAACATATTAAAACCAGAAAAAAGCAAACAACAAAACAACAATTGAGAGGGGAAAAAAAAAGAAAGAAAAAATACATGTGAAATAGCAAGCTCATGCCCTTGAGTCCACATTATCGCTGTGTCTGTACATATAGGAATCTCTTACAGCTGGACCACATGATGTCTCTGGTGCATCTCTGACACTTCTACCACAGAACCTCCTGCATTGTACAGAGGGAGAGCATAGTGAAGACAAGACTGGAAGAGGGGACAGATGGGGTGGCAGGTGCACTTTCTCTCCCTGATAAATTGTACAGATTGGGCAAAATTTAACAACTTTTCCATGTTGCCTTTTATGCATGAAGGTAGGAATTGTACCAGCAATGGTTGTTCTTTCAGCAGGACGTTAATATTCTTGCTATGGTAGGTAAGAATCAGATTTAATATATAGGCTTAAGTCCTTCATATACCCAATTTTTCATTCTTGTTCTGGTAGAAGAGGAGAAATTAGCCTCTTTAAAGAGTTCTTGAAAGACATACCTCTTGTCCTGTTTATACTTGTGTAACAAGGATTATTCTGGGCCTAAAGAATTTAGGAAGTAATTTAAGAATTAATTCCTTACCACCTCTTAAAAATTTCCCTTCCTTCCTGTTGTGATTTAACCCCAGCGAGTAACTAGTCACCACACAGCTGCTTGCTCACTCCTCCCCTCTCCCAGTGGGATGGGGGAGAGAATCGGGGGGGGGGGGGGGGGGGGGGGGCGGCGGCGGCGGCAGAAGTAAAACTCGTGGATTGAGATAAGAACAATTTAATAACTAAAGTAAAATAAAATATAACAATAACAATAATAGTAATTAAAAGGAATATAGCAAAAAAAAAGAGAGAAATAAAACCCAAGAAAAGACAAGTGATGCACAGTGCAGTTGCTCACCACCTACTGATGCCCAAGCAGCGATTCACCCTTTCCTGGCCAACACCCCCCAGTTTATATACTGAGCATGACGTTCTATGGTATGGAATATCCCTCTGGCTAGTCAGGTCAGCTGTCCTGGCTATGCTCCCTCCCAGCTTCTTGTATACTTGCTTGCTGGCATAGCTTGGGAAGCTAAAAAATCCTGAACTTGGGACAAGTGCTACTTGGCAACAACTAAAACATCAGTGTGTTATCAACATTATTCTCACACTAAATCCAAAACACACTGTACCAACTGCTAAGAGGAAAATTAACTCTATCCCAGCCGAGACCAGGACACTTCTCATGAAATCAGGTCATAGATTTGAAATAAAGCTTCACCATCAGACCAAACGTTGAGATCCTTTGAAATATCGTTACAGTATGCAGTAACTAGCAACAACACTAAAGTATTAGTATCTGCTTCTGAAATTCGTGTTTATTCAGTAAATGTTTTCTTAGCTGCCTAAGTGGTCTAAATAGTCAATGCAGCTTTTCCTCTGAGCTTTTAAAAAACTTGCACTGTGATTTGACAGACTAATTTCCGTTGGTACATAATATTTGCCCTTTGAGTGGAAAGGAACCTTTACTGTAAAAGCAATCATGATAGTACAAACAATAAAGGGTTATACGGATAATAAGTATAACCAACATCAGAATGGCATTTTGCTGTCCACCAGAGACCATGCGCTCAGTTTCCTTAACATAGACCATGTGCTTATCTTCCTTAACCTAAGCTACTGTGAATCAAATGTCTGAAAGCCTGAATATCAAACCAGCTATTAGGAAAAGTCGTCCCCAGTGACAATACCTGTCAGTTCTAGATGAGGATTGTCTGAAGTGTTCAATCATATCCTTCATTGGTTTGTGAATCTAAAGTAATTGGAAGGAAGGTAGGAGGAAGTAAAACCATTTTCTATTTCTGACATTGAACCTTCCTCTGAAGAGTACACTTTTTGCTTGTGGAACTATAATTCATCGTTAGACAAGCTGTAGATGTCCTTCCACTTGACAGTTCCTTCTTGTGTCCTGACAGTTTAAAAGCTTGCCTTACAGTATTAATTGTTTGGTGTTGGCTTGAGGTTTTGTCTGGATCAGCTGTTTTGGTTCCAAAACTACACAATTAACTCATTATCTGGTTAATTAACCTATTTTGAAAAATAGAGAAGATATGAAGTAATGGGCAAAACTTTGAGTGTCACAGTTACTTTTCAATTTCTGATGTTTCTGGAACAAACAATTTTTTTATTTTTGGAGGGTGGTTATTTTTTGGTATTCTGAAAATTTCTTCCCTTCATCCATGTCTGTTATGATTTAGATAACATCAATGAAACAAGATATGTCTATAAAGAATGAGTTTTCCCCATATAAAAATAAGTCTACCTGTGCTTAACTCCAGAGCTCCTGGAAGATAAGAATCAATTAGGGTTTTTGTTTATAGGTAGGTATATTTAGAAACTGTATGAAAGTCCCCAAACAATGTATTTCCTTGTATCTACTGCAGTTGGCTTAATCAGGAAAAAGAATCTGATACCAAATTGAATGCTCTAGTAAAATGTAGTAATGGGCTGTAGCCCAAATTCTTGAAAACTGGCTCATTTAGAAATTGGAGCAATATTTTAAGCAATATTTACCTAATTCAGAAAGGTCTAGAAATACTTTTGGTATCTTGCTTCAGTATGTTAACCATATAACATCAAAGATGTTAAACAAAGAAATTTTTACTTCCTTTGCCTGCAGGATGAGTGCTTCAGGATCAGGTATTTCAGACAGATAATTGAGGCTGTTATTGATGTAATTCTTCTGTAGAGTTTAAGAAAATAGACAGCAACAAAGTTAGGACTATATTTTTGCAGTAAGATTTTGGGTAAAACATAGAATACAACACCAAAACTGTGACCTGTTTTAGTCATTCAGCCAGTAAGTTAATCTTTAAGCAAGGTGTCATCAGGCAGGCAGTTAAGCAGGCAAAAATATAAGCAACATCTCACAAGTCACCAGCTGCTGCAAAAGTGAGTCTTATAGTCTTACCTGTTAGAAAGTAGATATTCAACCATGGATCTGTTTCCCTTGTTATTATTTAAGAGCAACCAGAGCTAGGTTCTGTGTTTTAGAGTTATATTAAATCCTACCTTACAGGCATCCTACAGGGTGAAACAAAGCAGATAGATGTGAAGCTCTGACTAACAGCATAGACCATAGAAAATGCTGAAGGTGAATAGGATGTAAAAAGCTTATACTTAAAAATAATACGATGCTTTGTGAAGTGTTGTGTTTTCTGAAAGCAGAAAATTCAGCAGTCAGTGTAATTATATTTGTTAGATGCCCGCAAGGAGCCTGCAGGTTAACAATAATGCACAGTGATTATATTTATCAGTAGGCTCTTGTGGAAGTGAGAGGTTTGATGGTATAAATACATATAATGATACTTTAGATGAAGTAAAAAATACTTTTTGAGGAGATCAGCCTGAAAAAGATGAAAAGTGATTTTATAATTTTATATAGGTTTGCAAAAAAAGGATTCCATTCTTTTCCAATTAACTTACCAAGGAATAGGCTGAAAAAGAAAAGGTAGGCTTGTATATTAGAAAAGGTGGGGTCTCTAGCATGAAAAAGGATACCTCATGTAGCTATTTTAGAACGTAAAGTTATAGTTGGATGAAGTGTGGTTTACTGAATTTCTCAGAAGCAGGCATTAACTTTTTGATAACTTCAGTGTAAGGCAATAAAATAGATTTTTAGTATAAAAATCTGTGTATTTGGTGTCTGTTAGAGAATGCTTTTATCACTTAACTGGGAGAAATGTTTTCTCACCCAACTGCCATTTGAAATGCCTGAAGAGTGGGAAGATGAGGATAAGCAAATAGTGTGTTCTCAGACAGGATTCGCACCTCTTCAATCCCAAAAGTACTTTCTTAAGAAATGTGCTATCTGTTCCTTCTGTATTTCAACATCTGACAAGTGATGATCTGTTATTTTAGTAAGCTATAAATATGCTGTGCCATTGGATAAAAAGGTTGTACAAACATGCTGAGAGAACTGTAATAATCATAAGTGATGACTTCTTGCCCTCCTTTGCCTGAGAAATTAAAACTTTTTCTAGCCTAAACTGCCCATATCTTTTAAAAATAACTATAGCATGTTGCAGAGACGGTGAATTTAGTTGTTTCACCAACCCAGTGATCTGTAGCAAGGTTTTAGGGTATGTATTAACAGATAACACAAGGAATATTATTGAAATCTAGGATTATAATAGTAGCATTAGTAGATCTATAGCTTCACAGTTTATAATCCTGTGGAACTGCAAACATACAGAAGTAACCCTTTTAATTTTAAAAATAATTTCTGCACAGTTCTTTACTGGTGATTGTTGTTGTTTTGGGGTTTTTTGTTTGGTTTTGGGGGTTTTTTTTTTGGTGGTTGTTGTTGTGTTGGGTTTCCATGGTTGGTTGGGTTATTTTGTTGGTTTGGTTTTTTGGGGGGTTTGGAGGTTTTTTTTATATATAGTGGAGATTTCTAGAATGTGATATTGGAGCAAACTAGAACAGGGTAAGCCGACAGCTGATCTTTCAAGAGTGGACTGCTCATGGTAATTTCCGCCCCCCCCCCCCCCCCCCCCCCCCCCCCCGCCTTACGAATTGGAGTTTAGTTGTTCAGGAAAGAACTTAGTGAGAGCCAGATAATGCTTATTCTTCATAAGGTAAGAATATCACGGTTTTGACAGTAACTTTTCTGTCTATGAAAGTAATGGTCTCCATTTCCTGTGTTGAGAAGCCCGGAGCTGTGCGTTGATGCTTTTGTCAGGTTGCCTGTGCTCCTAGCTCACAGTAACCTTCTGTATGTTTGAGGGCAGCTACCAACTGTCCTTTCTATCAATAAATTAAACACCTGCAGTCTTTCTGTCATGTTCTGTAGACCTATGATCTTTTCCATGGCTCTTTTTTTCATCATTTAGCTCCTTCATTGAAATTGTTGATCAGAGAAAAGTCTGCAGAATCCTACATGATATTTCTTGACTGCTTTGATAGTAAAAAATGGTTAAATATTTTTCATGTATAGTTTTTCAACTGTCTGTGCGTTCACCATAGTGAAAAAAAACCCAAATCCAGAAAGCATTAAACTTGTAATTGATCTTAATAATGGTCCTCGTTTAATTATATGAGGAAGGCAAGAAGCATCACAGTCATAAAGTTTGTGCTTACAGTGTATGATGAAAAGAAGGACAGGATTCTTTAGAGGTCAAAATTGTCTTCTACCAATAGAATTACCTCCTTCTGCACCAACAGAGATAAAAGACTAACTTCCAAATGACACCAAGGCATAAAAGGCATTGCTAAGGGCATAAAAATAATGTCCTAAATAAAAAAAAAAAGAAATCAAGCCAGAGAAAAAGCAGTATTGAGATGATGTTTGTGATTATCAAGATATTTGGCAGTCTTTTCCAAGTTTTAAATACACTTCCTTTGTTAAATAGTATAATGGTGGTACCTGGGCTAGCTAGATTACTTTATAAAGAATAAATGCGGTTTTGGATTTGGAAGCTGCAAATCACAAGTGATCAGTGATGAAAGAATTAGGAAAAGGCTGCTAGTATAATCTCCGAGAAACTGCCAGAAACTGAAATTTTTTGAATAGTGATCACATACTAAATAACATTCTTTTCATAGGCTCTAATCTAACTGCCAAAAAAAAATCATACTTGCTGATAGGTTTTTTTTTCCATTTGCTAGCCTCTGTTTGCCCACAAAAGCAGAAACTTCTTCTGATTTTTATCAGGCATTTATTTGACAAAAATCAAAATTCATACATCAAAACTGGGAAAAAAAATGGAGGTAGATAACATTAAAAAAACTTATCTACGTTATAGTTACATTATAGCAAAACCAAACCAAAGTGAATTAACAGGGTAAGTAAAGATAACATGGACTCTAAAATAGCACTAAAAGCTAATTGTTTTTCTCTGTATATCGTTTGATCATGTACACAAGCTATGTTACACTACATAGACTCAGATGGTAAGATTTGAGTTTTACTGGTATAAAAATGCATTTTGCGTGGTTTTTCTTTTTTCTTTTTTTTTTTTTTTTTTTTCCTTCAGACCACTGGCCTGCATGAATTAAATACCTGATGGTGTATAACTGTCTGGGCAGCAGCAGTAGCTTAGCAACACCAGCTAGTGCTGATGCCAAAGAACAGTGTTGGCTTTCATGATTTTAAAATGCCAGCTGGTCCTTTAGTAGTCTTTCTATATTTAGAGATTAATTGATAATTGTGTTTTAACTTGTAGACCTAGGTTGGATTTCACCGTCAAATCGTTTGATAAAGAATTTTGGAAGCTCAGAAGTCTTTAACTGTAGGCACTGATATAAGATTTAGGAAGGACATGGTAATAACTATAAATTCCACAGTATAAAGAAACCTTCCTTGCTTCCTATTCACTATAAGTGCACAAGCAAAGCTGCTTAAATGTACTAAAGGAGTGGTAAACTGCATTCTTGGAGAATGATGATGTTTCCTTAATAAATAGTAATGTCTGATAAATACACGCACGTTTTTGAAATACATAATTTTGAAAAGAAAGGAATATTACAAACATAGACAAACATACTTTGTGTGTATGTGTATATACACACACTAAAATAAACCATCAAAAATGTATGTTTGTGACAAAGTATAAAATTATAGAAATGTGTGCCTGCAATGAGTCTCAACAGCTCATCTACTCTTATTTTCACTGAGAGATCCATCTATAAACAACAGCATCTCTTGTTAAGTGTTTGTTTAGATATTCCTAAATTTGAGTAATAAAGGGAACTTTGTAACCTGTTAGGTAACCTCTTTCAGCACTTAGCTATCTCTGTGCTAGTATGAATCTCATACGTTAACTGTATACATCCTAATATGTAGCATAAATCTTTGCTGCAAGTTAAGCCTCTAATTTTTTTTTTTTTTTGACTCATATTTGGTGGACACAAGGGCAAATGATTTGTTTATTTGTTGTGTTTTTTTAATCTACAGGAAAATTTCCACTATTCTTTAACCTGAGTAAACAAAACCAGGTCTTTCTAACTTCACTTCTAAGTAATTTTCTAAATCTCTTGGCAACTTTATTTCTGACCTGGATTTTCTACAGTAGCCAGGCATATTTAATGAAATATGATGCCCAGACTGGGCAGAGTATTCTTGCTGAAAATCTTCGCCAGTGTCTGTCGCAGCAGAATGTATACTGTTCACTTTGTACATGTAATACTCCTAATTTGTTCCCAGATGCTGTCTGTCTTTTAATGTTCCTCTATCACTTTTTTATTTATATTTTGATTCCTGGTTTAAACTAATCCTCAAGTCCTTTTCTGCAGTTTTCCCATTATTCTGCCAGTTAGAGCCTCTTACTTACTGAAGTATTAATCTCTTCTTTTTCTTATGCGTGTTATGTTTCAACAGTGTTAGCAATTCCTCATTTGCAAACATCTTTTACTTTCCTGTTTGAAATACTTGCTTTTAATTTACCAAGGTTCTTAGGCCCTTTTACCAGCATGTCTCCCAACTTCGGGTAATGCCTGAATGGTTATCTCAGTGTGCCTTCACAGTAATGTATTGGTTCGGATGTGCACTTCCAAAATGAATTACGCAATTGTTTCCACACTGCTTTGGTTCACCTTGTGGAGCTCTCTGAGCATGCAAACTGGATTCCTTTCAGATAACACTAAACTGGAAAGTACGCTCCAGCAGTGTCTCTAATGCCGTCTAGCTGCGAATGGGCATTTAATCCATGGGCTCAGACTAGAGCTAGCTGTATGTGTTTTACAACCCCCCCACAAAACCAACAAAAAACCCCACACCCCACCACAAAAAAAACCCGAACCCAAACCAAAAAACCCAAACCTCAACAAACAGTACTCTGCTAAAATGTGGATGGTGTGGATGTCAGCTGCTCAACAGCATCTGTTCACTCTACAGCTCTGTTCCTGTTGGTCTAGACTACTTGTCAGTGTAGACACGGTTCTCATGAATATGGTGTTTTAGTAAGCTGTACATACTCCCTATACTAATCTCACATAACAATTTTTTTGAGTGATATAAACTCTTAGGTGGTAGCTAGCGATTTAGATGTTGTTTGTGCCATTTGTGGTGTTTCATGCATTTCTCTGGGCCATGCTTAGTTGAAGGACTCAAATTCATCTCAGTTTTTTTTCTGTATTCTGATTTGCATTCCTACCCTGGAATTGTTGATAGTGTTAAATATCTGGTCGTAACTATCACTTTTTGAAAAAGCCAAAAAGATATTTTTATAGGAAAGATTAGAGAGTTTTTCATGAAAGAAGCTTTCCTATTAGCTAACGGACTAGTATTTTCACTTTGTGTTGCTAGAACAAGCCTTACATGTCCCTTTTTAGTTTTAGCCAGTTGTGTCGTTCTAGTTTAGTCCCTACATGATCCTCTTGCTACCCTCTAATAATGTGACTGTCCCTAGTTCACTAGAGCTGTCCTCGGTAGTAGGTGTAACAGCTGTCATTGAAATGACTTTTGTAACAGATCTGTGGGATGTTTCATGTTTGTAAATCTGCCAGTTACAAATACTCGCACGTGTTTTCTGGTTCCATTTTCTCTTATTGTTCCTCTGAGGAATTACTGTACAAATACTTGGAGAAAATGACTTTCTCTTGTGTTTATATAACACTTCTAAATAGCTTTATAAATTGGAAGCTGGCACTGTGCAACTCAAGTCATGTTTAACCTACAGCAGAAAATGACTTTGAGTATTTAATAATTTTCCAGTCAAAAGTCTTCTGTTTTGATGTTAAAGGTATTTAGTGTGCAATAGAGAACAAATTACAGCCTTTTGCTGAAGGGTAAGCAGTATTATAAATTCATATGTATATACGCAGTTTGTCATTTTCAGGATACAGAAAAATGAAGGTTGGGATTTTCAGAATAGTTTAGGAGTATTAATTATGTGATTTCCTTTGAATGTTGAATCTTATTTTCTTCATCGGCTTTGAAAATCCCAGGCTAGGACTATTCCAACTAATATCAAGGTTTGGTAAGTTAGTGATTTTTGTCCTGTAAAATGTGGAGATGGATTTTTTGGCTTAAAAATGACAAGCCGTAACAGCATACAGAAAGACAGTTTACTTGCCTCCCTTGAAGGATGACTAAATGCATGGTAAAAACCATGGGTTTAGTTTCCAAATATTGACAGTGAGTTCAAGGAAAGCACTAAGTGTGATGTCCTGTGCAGACTGACTCATTAAAATGCTCAGTATGAAGGCTTAGCTAGAGCTCAAGCTTTCTTTGCTATTAAAAGTACTTCCTGCAGACTGCAAAGAAGTAAGGAAGGGTGAGCAATTAGGGGCAAAGAAATGTTATTGAGAGGTTGTATATTTGGGGAACATAAAATCTTGCAAGTGACTTTTCTGCTACATGGGGAAAGCTAGAAGTATCAGAGTGACAGTGATATAGAAAGATCAAATCCTAGAGTAGTGTTCATTAGTATTTGTAGTACTTTCAATGTTTGCAGTTTAGGTCTCAAGGTTATCTATATGAAAGCTGATTTTGCTGATTAAATGAAAAAATATAGCACAATGCTGTTAGCTTGTAAGCCATCTGTAAGAGATCATGTTCGGTAAAAGAGAGTTCTTGCTTTAGAGTTGTAGCAGTGTGTTGCTACTGTTCTTTTAGATACGTGCTTTTTTAAGTGTCTGATTTGAGAAAGCTTCTCTTGCTGACCACATCTCTGGGGGATCTTGAGGTAGAAGAAGACTGGGTTTCTTTGGCTTACCCAGTTGTAAATCAATTTAAGTGAGCTTTTCAGACCAGATTCAAGTAATTTAATTCTGACTACTTACAGAATTGGTTCATAGATCAGCAGGTATTTAAGAATGTGGCAAGCTGCTTTTCCTTTTGAGTATTTGTAAACCAAGATCGTTACATTTTGTCTCCCTGGCTAATAATTGCTAAATAGGAAGTTTACTACCAATTTCAAAATCTTACATATGTCAAAACAGCAGTGCAGAAGGTTGTAGGGTTTAGAAGCTGCAGAATGGGTGTGATAGCTGCATTGTCAGTTATTTGTCATAAAGATTGTTTGGGGATTTTTTTTGAGTATTCCTAACTTTACTGAAGTTACTGTCTCCCTTCCTGACAGAAAAGATGAGAGTAACTGTGATACGGGAACATGAGATTAAGTGAGGATGGATTTCTATTGCTCAGGCAGTACCAGATCCTGGCTTTTAACTCTCTCATATTTCAGGAAGACATTTTTAAGAAATTAATGACTTTTAATATGAGCTTGCTATCAGTGGGATAGCAAGAAATCATGGATTCTGGAGCACAATGTATATCACATATTGAAACATGTGGGCCTGATTTGGCACCATGTGCCATCAGAATAATCTTTTTAGCAGAAGATGTCACTTTTAAAAACACATCACTATTTGGTGCCTATGCCCTGTTGAAGCTGGTACAGCACCTTGTGAGTGGGCTTAGTGTTTTTTTTAACAGATGGAGTTGAATATTGAGTTGCCAGTGAAGAGCCTGCAAATCCAGCCTAGGGGTAGCAGATCGCAGAAATGAAAGGTTCTGGAGTTTCAGTTCCTTTCTTCAGATTAGTATTTTGTTACCTTTACTCGGAGATCATTTTAATATACCATTATTAATGTTATATTCTGAGTTTTATGAAATGCTTTACAAACTTTGTATTTTTCATCTTGTACCAGTGTAATGACCTTTGGACAGAATTTAGCAGCCATTTGTTAGCTCCTTGAAATACTACATGAAACAGTTGAAAACAGAAGGTAAAATATCATGTTCGTTTAAAAAGTAGTCAAGTAAAATTGCAGGCTTTTTCCCATACAGGAGCTTGGTTAGTGTGCCAGGGCTATCACCCAAACTTATTCCAAGTATGACACAGATTTTTTTACAATTGTATGCTGTTTTGCAGTTTAATTTAGATTTAAACCAATGTTCTGAAGAACATATTCCTTATTTCTGTTGAGCTCCAGTAACATCTCTAATTGTTATCTTAGCTGATATTTAAATATCCTGTGATTGTAGTTATAATTTATCATTTGGCTGGAGATTTAACCAGTCTGTTTTCTTATATTTCAGTAGTACTACAATTTCTGATTTCATTTGTAGAAAGTAAGATTTTATGAAACAAAGGTGACCCTAGCTAAAATTGAAATTAAAAGATATAGCAAAAGGTCAGAATTGCGAGTGTTTTTACAGAGTTTTGAAATGGCTTAAGCAACAGATTTGCACACTCAAATTGAAGAATTCTGACATAAAAATATGAATTCTGTGTGATAGTTGCATCAGTATTTTTTTTAATTAAATTCTTTTTGCTTGTACTTTTCATGTAAGTTGGTAAGCCAGAAGGAAAATATTTGAGGTCATCAAACCAGGCGCAGCTGTTTTTTTCCCTGACAAAAAGAGGCTACAGTTTACACACTGACCCACTTGTCAACATTAAATGCAATTATTTTGTCTTATTTTTTATGAACTGATTTTTTTATTGTATCTGAACAGGAAATTGTTTTTCAGTCAGTGTTTGTGTGTTGCAAGAATAGCATGAGATGCTGTTGGGTGTGGAGGAAATCACTGTACACATTTGCACATAATGTACCAGTACTAACTATGTGTTTGTATAGATGTAGGTGTAGCTTGTGTTATAATTGAATGTTAATGATAGCAATTTTTACCTTAAATTGCAGAATTGGCTTCAGTATTTTTGCAGTTTAAAAAGAACAATGAATATGATGAAATCAATAGTTCCAGCTCAGTCATGAACTGTGTGATATAAACAGGAAAACTAGTATTACAAGAATTAAAAGCTCTAAGAATCTGAATGCTAAGCTTCAGTAGGGAGTTAAAAGCAAAAGGGAAGGTTAATGCAGACGTGGAGGTATTGTAGGAGCTGTGCTAGGTGTTGAAGGCCACTTGAAAAGACTGGAGTTGGTTATTTCTGGGTAAGAGGGATCTCTCGATACTGGCATGGTTCAGGTAGCAAATGAGAAGATTAATGTTTGATTTCTGACTTAGTGTTTGACATGCTCACTTTCATTTCTTTTCAGAGTCCTTTTCAACACAGAAACATGTTACCAGCTATACCTTGCAGGAGGAGTCATAAAAATTTATATAGTTGGTTGTTTGTAACATTAGTTTTTTAAAATTGCTTTGTTAAGATCTATTTGGAGAGTAAGGTACTTGAGCCTGATGCATATTTGAATGAGAAAATTTTTTAACAAACAGCCCTAAGAATCCTGGAAGATAGAGCTGTTTAACAACCCCCTTCCCTCAGTGAAATAAAAATAAAACATTTTATGTATGAAGCAGGAGCATACAATTTCAAACTTCCTTCTAAATACATTTTAAAATTCTTCTAGTATTTGCTTTTTTTGTAGAACGTCTTGTAGGTGTGTTGAAGTATCAGTTTAAGATCCACCAGTTATTCATCTAGTAATCCAAGCCTATCATCTCTAAAAGCAGAGACAAGAACACTGTGGAAGGGCCCAGAGATATTTTTGAAGTAGATGGGAGAGAGGAAAAGTAGAGAGTCAGTCTTTCAGGATCTTGTGTAGGCTGGAGGACAAACAGTGATGACTTCAAACTCCTCCTGACTCAGCTGTCCCTGATGCACAGAGCCTGTGGAAGGCATCAGGGTTTTCTGCCCCTAGACCTCCAGCTTTGATTTTTGCAGCTGTCATGGAACTCTTCTCCCAGTAGAGTCTTCTGTTTCCAGTTAGCTGTAGCCCTACTTATTCCAACTTGTCTCTCCTCATCTCAACTGACTTTCATTTAAATCTCTTGGACCTTCTTTCTTTTTTCCCAGACTCTTGTAACAAGAGGATCATACTTCTAAACTCATCTGCTCCAGGCTACTTAACTGCTCTGCAGCGACCTTCCCCGCTTTTTCCTGTCACTGTCTCTGGACTGTTGTCATTCTGCTTGAGTGAAGCCTTTTCTGTGCTTGTCTGTTATCGGTGTGTCATTGGGCACAGTAGGTGGCCAGCTCTGCCCTCCTACCTGGCTTTTTCTCCCAGTAAAAAAAGGTGTTGATTATTCCTCAGGTAGGAGTAAAACAAACCAACCCAAGATGCATACTCCATTTAGCAAAAAACTGCCTACTGGAACTTTGTCAGAAAGTGGCACGTAGCTGGGGAAAAATTATTAGTAATTCTAGAAAAGTCATAACTGATGCAGCTGCTCATTATTTTTTGACCTTTGATTTTTCTGTTTCAAATACAATCAAGATAGAAAATTAAAATACTGACTATGAAGCTACGTTAATTGTTTTGCCTGACTGAAAGTTACATGCTGGTACCGGTGGTGAGAAGAGAGTGCTTTGGCATATGTCTGTGAGCAGAAGGAGCTATTCTGCTGCATTACTAATGTATTAGAAATGAGTGAATCAGAAAATTAAAAAGTTCTCTTTCTGAGCGGAGATTTTGTCCATTTCAAATTGTGCAAAAATGGTGACAGTGTTCCAAAATTTGAGTTTAAGATGAGGTAGCCATGTTAATGTTGTTTGAGAGGTTGTAAATAAATTCCTAGGATTTCTTTAAAAACAAAAAGCCTCCTATGAAGGAAGATAAGGTTCCATAGGGCACTGGTGTCATCTGCATTCTGAAACCTTGCTCTGAAAGCTTGTAATGGGTCCCTGGGACTGAGGGTGGCAGAATACAAACAAATGTTAGTGGTTTGAGAACTGGTTGCTAAAATTTCAAGGGATCTTAGAAATCAGTATTCTTGGAATTTACTTTTTGATGGGGAGTATTCTCTAGATCTTACAAATATCATAGCCAGATTGCATATTCCACTTAAAGGACAGTATGCTGTACGTCAAGCTTGATTTTTATTTCGTCAGTGTCTGGGTGCTGGTTTTGGCTGGTGTGAGATCTTACTTGTCCTTCTTGTAACAAATTTTATTAGCCTGTCTTAAACTTTAGGAATGAAAGGATCTGCTTGATAATTATGGCTTTGATTTGTTTAGAATTGCTGTTCAATGAAAGAATTCTATGGTTCATAGCCACACCTCCTCCTGTGAACAGACTCTGCATATCTCTTAAGATAGTATGTGCTCATGAAAAAATAAAATTTCCATAGAGCTGTGAGCTTCAATTTGCTTGCTTTTTTTTTTTTTTCAATTGTCTACTAAATAATGTAGTTGGAGGTTAATGGTTTCGTTTCTTGAGTACTAAATAGATGACAAAGAAGCAAATGTAAAGAACAGGTATCAGTAAACATGAAACAAGATTTTTTTTTTCTGTGTATAAGGGTTTAATTTCTGAGAGAGTAAGAATAAAACTGGTATGTTTTAGAACTTCTTTAACTTTATGTCTTTGGTTTATATTACTCAGTGAAAAATAGTGTATAGTATATAGAGGAACTATTGGGGGTTAACCTCTTCAGATTGGACCCCAGATTAAAGTGTGCTTACTTTAAAAAAAAATAAAAAAAAAAAATCTTTTATTTTGGTCAGGTTCCAAGAGGCAGTATTGGACTGCCCTAATAATGAGTATTTCTTTTTATTCCTTGCAACTACTCTTTCCATATCACATCAATTTTTTGTGGGATTTTGCCCTAGATAATGTCACAGGAATACTCTTTCTTTTCCTACTTAATAGGAACAAGTCGTGTGCATGAGTTCTCAGTAAAGCTTTCCATTATTTACAGAGAGACAAGGCAGTATGTTGTCAAGAATAGTACTGATTGACAGATTTTTGTGGTATTGTAGTTTCATTTAAAGATAGGCAGGGGTTTAATTTCCTTTTTTTTTTTTAATTCAGATGATATTTATTTGAACGTCTCCAAGTAAGTTAAAAAATTCTTATTCCTTTAATTGTTTAGTTCTGATTTTATATTCAGAGGAATAATTGTTGAATTACATTCACACAGAACAAAAACTAAAAGGGTTCACTGAGACTGAGACAACATATGTATCAGTATGTCTTCTGCAGTTTAGACAGATTGTAATATTTCCGGTATTATGTTAGGAAGACTCATTTTCATAATCTAGCAAGTAAAGCAAAACAAATTATTTTGGTAGAACACACCGAGCTTTTCGGGTTTAGAACTGCTATCCATAACACAACTTCATTGATTTCAGTGTTGGTGTTTTCGTTGGAAATCTCTGCATGTGTTTTGCGTTTGTTGCCAAAAGTTCACTGGTTATGCCTGGAAGATCCTACAAACTAATAGTAGTTCTTCCCTGAGCCAAAACATAACATACCAACAAAAGAATACATCCTTGTCGGGTACTATTATTGTTGTTGTTGTTGTTGTTTGAAATCTGACTTTTTTCTTCAGAAAGGACATATTTAGTATATGAGTAGACACTAATGTGTTTTAAGTTTTTTGAGACTGTACTTGAGATTTGCTATCAGAATGTAATCAGAGCAGTAATATATGCATTTATTTTTCAGAAAAATGCCTTAGGTCAGTCTTATGAATCTTAGTATGTGACTTAAGCAGATTCCACCTAGGTGCTTTAAATACCTCTTCACGGATTATCCTAGGATTTAACAATTTTTCTGCCTATGTACTGTAATAAATTTAAATTAAACATCCTAAAAATATCTGGTTTGTTGCAGTTCTTGATTTATTGTGTGAGAGGAGAGTGATGGCATTAAGTTTATATTGCACTGATAGCGTGTTTTGTAATTAAGTCGGTCTCTTTTGGTTGTGTGAGAGACTCTGCGGAAGTAATTGTATCCAGACAAGTTCAGACATTTAACAGATACTTCAGAGCTGTATGCATTTACCTTTTGATACAATGCAATTAATTTGTCATGGAACTGTTTATGACATAAAAATTTTTGCTAGGTTCATTTATTTTGTACAAAGTAATGCAGAATATAATGGAAGCATAATAGAGCCATTGCATAATACGTAGGTAATACTACTTTCAAAATTGGATGCGTAGAATTTTTAGCTGTGTTTGAATAGTAATTGTACTTTGATTTCTAGTAGTTAATTTTTGTTATGGTGCTAACCATCTTCACCTTCTATTGCCTCTTGCAGATATCTCACGCTGCCTAAAGCATAATCAAAGGCAACCGGTTTCCTTTGAGAAACTCAGTTTCAGTGACCTCGTTCACCACTAGCTCATTCTTTTTTTTTTTCAACCTTTACTACTGAAGAAACAGCTCTTGATTTTCAGAAAAATTAAGAAATGCCTCATAGTCTATTAGCTGTTTATCTCAGAGGCAAAACTTTCAGTGATGGAAACAAATACACATGGGATTCAGTGACAAGTGTTTGATGGTACTGATTTCTGTTACTTTATGTAGACTTCTTGAACAGTGTGATGGATTGTAGGTTTAGCATAGTAATGCTCATGAAATATGTGAATAGTTAGTTATGTTAATGTTTTTTCGGTTGTCTGAGAACCCTATTGTGTGCACTCATTTGTGCTCCCACTTCTTTTCTTTTCTTTAGGTTTAAAAAGGCCTGCTTAATGTTCGGAACTTCTTTTTAAAAAAGCTGAATCAAAAGTTTATCTAAGGATCTTTTCATGCAGTAAGATTTACTCAGTGCTGACAAGGAGCCAGTGCAGTTTTATTGTTGTCCATAGGATTTTCATTGTGGGGTTTTTGGGGGGTTTTTTGCTGTTATACTTGATCCAGAGAATTTAACTGTAAAATGGTATGCAAGTTATTCCCAATAAATAAGGAATTTAGACATTGAAGTTAGGAGCTGTACAAAAGTATAGCAGAACAAATTTTTATCAAGTATGCTTGTTTTCAAAAAGAACTTATCTTTTTTTGGCAGGAAAGAGTTTTGTCCTATCCTTAACTGCTTCTCTAAGATATTAAACCCAACAGTTTTGTACTCGCACTGTGAGTTCTGTAGTTCTAAAATGATTTAAAGGGAAAGTTAAGTTTTCTTTCCTACCTATCATACTGGAGGTAGTTATATCATTAATTTCTTTCAACATCTTTTTCCAATTCTGTTCTTTCTCATGCTCAGAGGTATTCAGATGCCCTGTTCTTAAACAGTATTGAGTTTAAAAGTACAAAACATTTTTCATAAAGCTTTCAAATGAAGGAAATTAAGCTTTATGCAACCTTTACACAAATGACACCAATAAACTTATAAGTTGGATTTCACTATTATTTAATGTCATTATAGGCCATCTGGTTCCCATCTAATGTGCCGGTGTGGGTTTATATATGTGTTTTAAAGTTCTCAATCACTGGCTACCTCCACAGAGGAAGCCCTAACTGGGAGAATCTCAGCAATTGTAAAATGTCAACTCTGCCACTTATTTGTCTAAATAGGAGTGAGATCACCAGCATTCAGTGTATGTAGCATTATTCAACTTGTGAGTTGTTTTTAGTTTAATTGGCTTTTCAAGTAGTCCTGTCAATATAAACATTCGTGTGGGAATACTCCACAAGAGCTATTGTTTTGTGCTTTCACTTAATAATCTGATGCATGTAGTCTTGAAAGTTTGTTGTCTAACTAATTTGTATTTTTTTAACAGAAATTCTTTGGAATTATTTGGCTCAGAGTAACGGTACTGCAAAGCTGAAATTATTCATACAAGTCAAGTTGCAGCTTAGATTTACCATGATTTGAACCTTATTTGTTCTACTGAATATGCTTTTGTTAGGAAGATAGTGCTGTATATTTAATGTGTGTGTTTCAGAATGATTAAATTCTTCTGCTGTTTTCCAAACTTGAAGCGTAGGCAGCAGATTCTATACCAGATTGTACATCTCCAAGTCTTGAGTCAATCACGTAATCTTTGACGATTTGAATGCAATTCGATACAGAATTTACTAGTAATGTTTTAACCAATTCACTAAAAATTATAATTTCAACTCTTCTGAAAAAGCGTGGCCCTGTAAAGGTACTGCTGAAAACTGGAAAATCAAGTCTTTCAGATTATTTTTAAGATATACAGGCATAAAGCTTAATTGTTCTGGTGAAATCAAAAGTAGTTTATTATATTTCCTGCACTAAAATATAGTGCCTGGGAAAATTCAACTGGTGATAAAGTATTTTTCATTTTTTGACCTAGATTTCTCAAATCGTGCTTTTAGCTGTTGAACAAAACCTTAAACTTCCATCCTGGAGGTGATTGTACTCTTGGCTGGCAATAACATTAGTATGAATTTCTTCCCTACATTCAGAGATATTGTGTAACAATGTTTGTAAAGAATGTTGAGATCTTCCCAGAAAAGAACATAGGGTGTTACGTATGTGTCCTGGTTTCAGCTGGGCTAGAGTTCATTTTCCTTTTAGCAGCTGGTACAGTGTGATTTGGATTTAGTGTGAGAAAGTTGCTAACACGCTGATGTTTTAGTTGTTGCCAAGTAGGACTTGTCCCAAGTTTAAGGATTTTTCAGTTTCCCATGCTATGCCAGCAAGCAGGTGTACAAGCTGGGAGGGAGCATAGCCAGGATAGCTGACTTGAACTAACCAGAGGGATATTCCATACCATAGAACGTCATGCTCAGTATATAAACTGGGGGGTGTTGGCTGGGAGGGACAGATCACTGCTTGGGCATCAGTCAGTAGGTGGTGAGCAACTGCACTGTGCATCACTTGTCTCTTCTTGGGTTTTGGTTTTTTTTTTTTGTTTTGGGGTTTTTTTAAATTTTATTTTATTATAGTATATTATTATTATTATTGTTGTTGTTGTTGTTATTGTTATTGGTGGTGGTGGTGTTATTATTACTGCATTTTATTTTCCTTTAGCTATTAAATTGTTTTTCGATACTCCTCCCTATCCCACTGGGAGGGAGGGGAGTTGAGTGAGCAGTTCCATGGTGCCTAGTTGCTGGCTCAGCTTAAACCGTGACAATATGCTAGTTCTGCCCGCTTGCGTGTGTGAGACAGGACTGGGACTATGAAAAGGCCACTTTTTTGTGGTGTGTAGTAACACAGCCAGCAATGTTTGACATCTGGTAAACCATTTGAGCAGTCTCAACCTTTCTGTATTTACCTACACTATTGACTAAAACCAAAACTAACTGAAATGTTTTCCTATTACAAATGTTGAAGATGATCACAGCTTTTATAAAAAAACTTGCTTTTATAAAGAGTACATCTGTTGGTATAACTTCCCAGTTGATACTTCCAGCAAAGCAATCACATAGGCAGTACCTTTTATGTTTTTAAAAATAGCATTTCTGTTTTAGAAATAGGAGCTATTAAAAGTTCAGTTAAGACCAAAAGTCACTGATGGTGTAGCTTATATAAGGAGAGGTCTGTAGTAGACTTTATTCTTAAGATACATTTAACAGCATGGGATTAAAAAACCAAACTACTACAGAGATGCATATATTTATTTACTATAATGCCATTATGTCCCTGTTTTCAAACACTTTCTTAAAAGGGATGAGTGATTAACGTTTATACAGAATAGTTTCTTTATCAGTTTTAATATCACACATGCTTCTGTGAGAACCTGGTACAGAAAGAGGTAGAGATTTGTATTCCTCAATTCTTTTCTTGATTCTACTGCTAAAAAGGGTGGATAGTCCAGTATGCTGAGCCTCTGCAATGGATACACCTTTTTAGTAAGATGTAGATTATGCTTTTTTTGGAGAGAAGATTAATTCTCTGAAATTGCAAAATGTGTTATAAAAGTTTTTTAAAGTATCGTTCATATGAGGTAGTTTTGAAACACTGGAAAAATAAAGACAACTTAATAATTTCCAGATTATTTTTTAAAAATCCGATTTTAATTTGGAAATAATAGGAGTATGGATTAGCTTTATTGTGATAGTATTAGAGCGTTATTTTTCCTACTTATAGGAAAAATATTATACAATTGTATCTGGTTTGTATAATATGTAACAGTTACAGTTAATAACATATAATTATATATAGTATAGCTTGGAATTTTTTTAGTACAAAATGATGGAATTTGGAGTTTTATTCAGTCAGAGTATAGAGTCTTGAGAACTAATATAGAACAGAGATGGGAGTAATTGTCTTGATCTCAAGAACATCTTGAGTGAATTTGTTTTACAACAAGAGTTGCTTCATCTGAGCTCTTTTTGGATACTATTTTATGAAGCTTTTGTATGTCAGTGTTAAGTTGCTAGTAGTTAGGTGATCGTGGCATAAACCTGTTACTACTTCTGGCATTTATTGGTACTTTAAAATCAGTGTCAGCAAAGGAACAAGGCTTGAAAGGGGTTTGAGGCTGTATCTTTTTACAAAACAATTTTTTCAGCTTATAGCAATTAACAATGGAAGACTAGAAGTTTTACTGGGATTCAAGCTCCAGGTTGAAACCCCATTTCCAATTTGCTTAAACTGGAATGTTTGAATGTAGAAGTTTCAAGAAGCTGAGCACTGTTCGATGATACTGGGATATAAATACCTGCTGTTTAAGTGAAGGTGCTCTATGTTTCATGATGCCAGTTAAAAATATACATGTATTTTTTCAAGCTGATTCACGTTGTGGAAGAAATGCAAAAGTATGGTTAAGATTGCCTACAAATCCAAACAAGGTGTGGCAATCGCTAGCAGGAATAGAGGATGATTAGAAGAGGAATCAAGATATGTTGTAGAATCAATGAATTGAAATAATACGGCTTATTTTGAAAAGATGTAAGTAACTCAGATGCTAGTACTTAGTAAAGGCTACCACTTTCCAAAATAGACACTGGGGTTGGTGCCTGTGTTAAATAAAATCGTAATGTCAGTACAATAAATTTTTTAATATGCTTTTTTATATGCCATGATGTATTATAGGGCAGGAAGTAAAAGTTACTCTGAACATCTGTAATTCAGGTGCACTTGAAATACATGATTCAGTGCAGCACAACTAGATATTAGAAATAGCTTAAACGAGAGGGAGATCAGAGGATGATAAAAATGATGGTGGTTTCCCAAGTACTTTGCAGTGGGGTGTTTGAGACTCCATAGTTAATATTTATATACATATTGTCATCATTTGCAATATCAATTTAATTACCATGACTAGTAGGAGCTTTTTTGATGCTGTCAGCTTTTTCTGAGAGCATTAGAATGCCACCTGTCGTTTTGGGATGACTTTAAGAAAAATTTTCTGAGCTTTCAGCTACAGCTGCTGAAATGTGATGGGAACATTTAATGCTTTGATAACACATTTCCCAAATGTCATAAATTTTATTGATTAGTCTTGTACCTGACTCCTAAATCTGTTCATTAAGAATGCCGCCTTCTAACGTCAACAACAAATTGGCTTTAATGCTCTACTCTGCACCACACCAATAGAATGGGAAGTTGATGTTTTCTGACTATTCATTTACTTAAATTTTTCCTAAAACACCTATGTAAAACTCTTAATCTTCTATAAGCCTCAAAATATTAGGCTGCAGTGGATAATACATATTTTTAAAACTCTAGGGAAAATGGAAAGCCGACTTTCAAATCCTCGCAGAAAATAATTATTTCTGAGAAGTACTGGAACAAAAAGCTTGGCTATTCCATTCTCTGCTATCACTATGATACCGAAAAGCCGGTCGAAGAAACTCTCTAAGACTCGTTTTGGAGTTTTAGAAAGCAGGCGTTCTTTATTGCAGTGCTGGATGCACGGAGGATAATTCCACCTAGCGTACATGCTGCAGCTTCAACACAAACAGGTTATATGGAGTAACAATTACATATTAATCAGATTAGTATACATATAGATAAAAATTATTGTAACTGGTTATCATAGTACTGCCTACATCCGATCATGCACAATGAAGAATTCATTTGAGTTGAAGGGCTGCTTTTACGACCACTGACCCATTTGAGATTGTTGGCTGTCCTTGAAATCTTTGTTCTTTGATCGTGAAGCTTAACACAGTTTCAATCACATGTGGTCAGTTTCAACATTGTTCTCATCTAGCGCACAGGACCGTCTAGTCATAAGAGCAAAGAACTGCAAAACTACCTCTAGTAGTTAATTGCTTGGCTATACTTTTGTCTGTTGTTTCAATCATAGTGTTAGTATAAGATTTCTAATAATTATTTACCAAATCTCACTTTTACAGTCATCTAGCAGCAAACCAGTTTCCATGGCTAGTACAAAATGTTAAAACCATCAAAATATTTAGACATACCATACAGAATGTATGGAAATATGCTATCAACTACGTCACTAGTGTACAATGTCCTTAATCGTAAGCTTAAGATGAACATTACTTTTAAGTTTACTGTTTTTGTGCTAGATATTATCTGAAATAATTATTGTATTTCTCAAATAGCATATGAATTAAGCTGCAGAATGCACTTAGAGAAGTGGGACAGTGATGTGGGGTTTGTTTTGGTTGGGTTTTTTTCCCTTTCTGGAAAGGCAGAGAGAGGTTGCTGATAGTGTCTTATGTCCAAATGTAATTTTGGGTGAGTGACAGAACTCTCTGATGATGAGGATGACTAATGTAATAGTAGTTGAGGGAACTTCTGTGACCAACGGGAAATGCACACAGTGGTTTAGCAGAGGTGGATGTGCGTCGATGATTTCGTTTCTGAACTGATGGTATTAACAGTCTCGCCAGTTCCCCAGTATCATCCAACTGAAATGTTCCCAAAACGTTATTTAGCATCTACTAAGCTGATGCTTTTTTATTCGGTTGGAGAGTAGGATAGATAATCAGTGTGGTCCTGCAGCTTTCAGATGCACAACTATGTGCATCTCTGTAACTGTGTTACAAAATGCTGATTTAAGTAATGTCTGGGGCCATTTGGTCAAAGAGGATAGATTTGTCCAATATCTTGTGCCTGGAATTCATGTCTTTAATAGGCTTGTTTAACAGTCTTCAGAAATTACCAATATTTTTTAGTTATTTGCATACATGCTTTTTCTGCAGACTTTGTCTTGATACTTAAGGAGAATTCAGTGCTAAAGAGTCTTCTATAGTTGGTATTGGAAAATGCATCAGCTGGTGGAAAATATCAGTGATGACAGCCAGGAAGCAGGTCACTCAAGATGAAGTAATGTTTATAAAATATTTATCTAGAAGGACCTGAGAAACATTTTTGTAGTTGAATTAATAAAATAAGATCCTGTCCCTGCCACCCCCCCCCCCTTGTGGTTCTCCTTTTCTTCTTAATTTCCAAATTCTGGGATTATTCTGTGGGATTACCCATAGTGAACGCTTTCCTGTATGTGTGAGGTTATTTCCTTGCTATGTTCTAGTTTGAATTTTAGATTGTTTGCATGATTATAACAAGTTTATACAATTCTTATTCGGATAATAATGTCAGAATAGTCTTAAAAATTGTAGTTCACAGGCTTTGAAACTGTATGAGCAGATTGTCCTTGCTTTCCTCAAATCCTGAAGCACAAGCAACAGCGAGCTGTTGAAGGGAAGGCGAAGCAGGTCATACACTGTGGTGGGTTGACCCTGGCCAGCAACTAAGCACCACACAGCCTCTTTTTCACTCCCCCTGCAGCAGGATGGGAAGAGAATTGGAAGAGCAAAAGTGAGAAAATTTGTGAGTCAAGATAAAGATAGTTTAATAAGTGAAGGAAAGAGGAAGGAAAAAAACAAAGCAAGTGATACAAAGGTAATAACTCACAACCTTCCACAAGTAGACTAATGCCCAGCCAGGCCCCGAGCAGTGGCTACCTCCCCCCAAACTCCCTCCCTGCAGTTCTTACTGTTGAGCATGGGATTATATGGCATGGAATAACCCTTTGGTCAGTCTGGGTCAGCTGTCCACATTGTGTCCCCTCCCAGCTTCTTGCCTACTTGCTGGGGGTATTCTCCCAGAGTGGGAAAAAGAGAAAGCCTTGAAGCTGTACAAGTAGTGCTCCGCAGTAGCCAAAACACTGGTGTGTTACCAACCCTGTTTTAGTCACAAATTGAAAGCATAGCACCATACAGCTGCTGTGAGGAAAATTAACTCCATCCCCGCCTGACCTGGTACATCCACTATTCATGTTACGGTGATTTTCTTTGACAATGTCTTTATCTAATTGCTGAAGTGTGGAGTGCACCGAAGTTAACAGTTATCATTGACTTCAGTGAAGTCAATGTTCTGCCAATTGTTACCAACCTTTACCTGTAAAAGATTTCATACTATGAAACAATAGGGTTCTCATTGATGCTAAAGCTTCATACTCCATGTGTAGTTTGGTTTTAGGCACAGCAGACCTAGCCTCAGTGATTAAGATATCATTTCATATTTACAGGTGTACAATGTAATGTTAACAGTCTTACACTGCAGTTTAATACCTTGTCTATTTTAAGCGCAGAACCTGTTGGCATCAGGAAATAGAACTTCAATATAGTGCAATATAGTGCCAAACTCATCTGGGAGTTTTCCCGATTACAAAAGACTTAAAAATAGTTTCCCTAGTGTGTTGTTGCTTAATACTTGTTTTAATTCAGTTTGTGATACTGTAGGAACTTGTAAACGTTGTTCCACCTGAGGTTATAGAAGATAATGTGAAACTAGGTGACCTTGGCAAAAACCTGTCTGTTCACAGTTTTTAAGGTTCTGTAAGTATAACAGTGAGAAATATTGGGAAAAGTTAGCTAATGTGTTAGGGCAACTACCTAAGTAATTTTTGTTCATATCTGTATTTGTGTGCTATGCCTGTCTTGTAGGTGCCATGCTTTTTTCTGATAAAATGTTTTAAGAAGTATCAGTGTCAAAAATGCCTATTAATCATTTATTTCAGATGGTGTTTTCCAGCCTCTCTCCAGGGATAGTGTCAGAATGCAGAGGTTTTATATTTGTAATGATGAGTTTTAGTCTCTGGAGAATTTTCCTGTAGATTTCAATGTCTCTAGTCACTGACACTACCACCCCCATCCCCCAGATTCTGTATTTGCAATCCAACAGAGCAGAGAAGAAATACTTGGTTAAGATTTTGTATCTGTACTGAAGAAGAAAACTTCGTTGTCATTTATCTGACGTTAGCTGGCATAGCATATGAGATTTTGTTTGGTTTTCATAATTACGGGAAAGTACCATTTATAAATATAACTTGTGTTTTCAGATAGCTGTTTCTTTACATTGAAGACATTGAAATTTTAGGTAGATTATGTTAATATGCAATATTTCTTTGATTGTTTGAGATTGGAACTGCACTCAAGTCTCAAAAATGCATTATGTAATTCAAGACTATAGAAACTGTTTGAGTTTAAACAAACAAAAAACCCTGGAATGTATCATAATGCATGTGGAAGTTTCCTGCTCTTCACATTTCCAAGCCTACTTCCTTGTGCCTTACAGCAGCACAAAATTATTGCAATCCATTCTTTAATATTCAAGTTGTGTTTATTTTTGTTGCCCTTCTTTTGGAGCTGTGTTATTTACACATGCTTAGGCAGGCATATGACAGTTGGATTCATCGAGGTACATGATATATTATGTTTTAATAAGTAAATTTCTTTTTCTGCATTACATGAATTGCAGTATTTCTCTTAAAGATAAATGCTGCACTTGTGATGTAGCAAATTAATAGTTTTGAAAATGAAGTCTTTTGGGTGCAAACAGTAATAAGCAGTGTGTGTTGGAACAATTTATGCTTTAGTGTTTCATGAAGGGTGGCAGGAATTTTCTTGTACTGATGACAGGTCTTAAATAGTCACCTACTAAACAGGTAAGTTATAAAACTTGGTAAGCTATCTTTCTTAGCCATTGTCAACATTGTAGTATTGGCACCATGTCTTCGGAAGTTCAGATGTAGGATAACACTAAGGAAGGTTGGCGGGAGGGGGCGAGGAATGTTCGCTATGTTTAAATTTAGGGATTTAATTTAGATACCCATTTTCTAAACCTATGGTTAGAAATTATGGTTCCGCTATGGTTAGTGGAATGTCCAAAAGCATCCTAAAGGAAAAACAAAATGGCTTGTTAGCTTTGAATATGCAGTGGTTCTTCATTTTGACATGTAAATTAAAGTTTTGGAATGCCCTTTATTGTATTTAATAATACCATTAGTAATAACCTGACTAACAAAACATTGTAAACTTTTATTGTAACTTAGAATCATAGAATCATTTAGGTTTGGAAAAGACCTTCAAGATCATTGAGTCCAACCATCAACCATGCCCACTGAACCATGTTCTGGAGTACCTTGTCTACACGCTTTTTGAATACCTCCAGGGATGGTGACTCAACCACTTCCCTGGGCAGCGTACTCCAATGTCTGACAACCCTTTCAGTAAAGAATTTTTTCCTAATATCCAACCTAAACCTCCCCTGGTGCAACTTGAGGCCGTTTCCTCTTGTCCTATCTCCAGCCACCTGACAGAAGAGACCAGCACCCACCTCACTACAACCTCCTTTCAGGCAGTTGTAGAGAGCGATAAGGTCTCCCTTCAGCCTCCTTTTCTCCAGGCTAAACAACCCCAGATCCCTCAGCCGCTCCTCATAAGACTTGTGCTCCAGGCCCCTCACCAACTTGGTTGCCCTTCTCTGGACACGCTCCAGCACCTCCATGTCTTTCCTGTAGTGAGGGGCCCAAAACTGAACACAGGACTCGAGGTGCGGCCTCACCAGTGCCAAGTACGGGGGGACAATCACTTCTTTGCTCCTGCTGGCCACAGTATTTCTGATGCAGGCCAGGATGCTGTTGGCCTTCTTGGCCACGTGGGCACACTGCTGGCTCATATTCAGCCGGCTGTCAACCAGCACCCCCAGGTCTTTCTCTGCCGGGCAGCTTTCCAGCCACTCTTCCCCAAGCCTGTCGCGTTGCATGGGGTTGTCGTGACCGAAGTGTAGGACCCGGCACTCGGCCTTGTTGAACCTCATACAGTTGGCCTCGGCCCATTGATCCAGCCTGTCCAGATCCCTCTGTAGACCCTTCCTACCCTCAAGCAGATCAACCCTCCCTCCCAACTTGATGTCATCTGCAAACTTTCTGAGCGTGCACTCGATCTCCTCGTCCAGATCATTGATAAAGATATTAAACAGAACTGGTCCCAATACTGAGCCCTGGGGAACACCACTTGTGACCGGCCGCCAACTGGATTTAACTCCATTCACCACAACCCTCTGGGCTCATCCAGCCAGCCAGTTTTTCACCCAGCGAAGAGTACACTTGTCTAAGCCATGAGCTGCTGGCTTCTCAAGGAGTATGCCATGAGAGACAGTGTCAAAGGCCTTGCTGAAATCTAGGTAGATAACATCCACAGCCTTTCCCTCATCCACTAGGCAAGTCACCTGGTCATAGAAGGAGATGAGGTTGGTCAAGCAGGACCTGCCTTTCATAAACCCATGCTGGCTGGGCTGGATCCCCTGCTTGTCCTGGACTTGCCATGTGAATGCTCTCAAGACAAACTGTTCCATAACTTCCCTGGTACCGAGGTCAGGCTGACAGGCCTGTAGTTCCCCGGATCCTCCCTCTGACCCTTCTTGTAAATGGGCATCACATTGGCAAGCCTCCAGTCCTCTGGGACCTCCCCTGCTGACCAGGACTCCTGATAAATGATGGAGAGTGGCTTGGCAAGGACCTCCGCCAGCTCCCTCAGTACTCTTGGATGGATCCTATCTGGTCCCATAGATTTGTGAGTGTCCAGATGGCGTAGTAGGTCTAACTGTTTCCTCCTGGATTATGGGGGGTATATTCTACTCTCTGTCCTTGCCTTCCAGCTCAGGGGGCAGAGTTACTCTGAGGATAACTGTTCTCCCTATTAAAGACTGAGGCAAAGAAGGCATTAAGTACCTCAGCCTTTTCCTCATCTCTGGTGGTAACGTTCCCTTCTGTATCCATTAAAGGATAGATTTTCTCCTTGGGGTTCTTTTTACTGTTAACATATTTGTAAAAACATTTTTTGTTGTCCCTTACAATAGTGGCCAGATTGAGTTCTAGCTGAGCTTTTGCCTTTCTAATTTCCTCTCTGTATGACCTAACAAGATCCCTGTGCTCCTCCCAAGTTGCCTGCCCTTTCTTCCAGAGATGATAAACTCTCCCTTTTTTTCTTGAGTCCTAGCAAAAGCTCCCTGTTCAGCCAGGCTGGTCGTTTTCCTTGGCAGTTTGACTTGCGGCACATGGGAATAGCCTGGTCCTGAGCCTTTAAGATTTCCTTCTTAAAGAATGGCCATCCGTCCCGGACCCCTTTGCCCTTCAGGACAGTTTCCCAAGGGACTCTCAACCAGTGCCTTGAAGAGGCCAAATTTTGCCCTCCAGAAGTCCATAGTGGTGGTTTTGCTAACCCCCTTCCTTGCCTCACCAAGAATTGAGAATTCTATCATTTCATGGTCGCTAAGCCCAAGATGACCTCCAACCATCATACCTCCCACCAGTCCTTCCCTGTTTGTAAACAATAGGTCTAGCAAGGCTACTCCCCTGCTAGGCTCACCTACCAGCTGTGTCAGGAGGTTATCTTCCACACACTCCAGGAACCTCCTAGATTATTTACTCTCTGCTGTGTTGTATTTCCAGCAGACATCTGGAAAGTTGAAGTCCCCCACGAGAACAAGGGCACACAATCCTGAGACTACTTCCAGCCGCTTGTAGAACGATTCATCCGTCACTTCAACCTCGTTGGGTGGTCTATAACAGACTCCCAGCACAATATCTGCCTTATTGGCCTTCCCTCTCATCCTTACCCATAAGCACTCCACCTTGTCATCACAATTGTGTAGCTCTGCACAAACAAAACACTCCCTAACATAGAGAGCCACCCCATCACCTCTTCTACCTTGCCTATCCCTTCTGAAGAGCTTATAGCCATCCATTGCAGCACTCCAGTCATGGGAGTCGTCCCACCATGTTTCTGTGATGGCGACTAAGTTGTATCTATCCTGCTGCACAATGGCTTCCAGCTCCTCCTGTTTATTGCCCATGCTGCGTGCATTGGCATAGATGCACTTGAGCTGGGCTGTCGAATCCACCCCCAACATTGGTGTGCTGCCCCCAGGCTCACCTCTGTTGTGCCTAGGTTTATCCACTTCCCCCTTCAAACCTAGTTTAAAGTTCTCTCTCTATGAGCTCCACCATCTTATGAGCGAGGATCCTTTTGCCCCTTTGAGATAGCTGGAGTCCATCTGTTGCCAGCAAGCCCGGTGCCGTGTAAACCTCCCCATGACCAAAAAACCCAAAATTCCAGTGATGGCACCAGCCTCTGAGCTATGTAATCAGGTGTGTTTTCCTGTTCCTTTCAGTATATTTCCCTGTCACTGAAGGGATTGAGGAAAACACTACCTGTGCTTGCGATCCTTCCACTAATCGTCCCAGTCCCCTGAAGTCCCTTTTGATTGCCTTTGGATTTCTCTCTGCAATCTCATCACTGCCAACGTGCACAACTAATAGCAGGTAATAGTCAGAGGGCCGAACCAGACCAGGGAGTTTCCTAGCAATGTCTTTTACCTGTGCCCCACAGAGGCAGCAGACTTCCCTGTGGGGTGGGTCAGGTCTGCATATTGGGCCCTCTGTCCCCATCAGAAAGGAATCGCCTACAACAATTACCCTCCTTTTTCTTTTTTCAGAGGATGTGAGAATGCGTGGGCCTGCCTGACTGAGCCTAGGCACCTCCGTAGTTAGGGCTTCACCCTGATCTTCATTGACCTGGTCCTCAAGTTCCAGAGCCCCATACCTGTTGCGTAGGGGCAACTGGGAAGGTGCAGGAGACCGAGAGGGGATTTGCCTGCCTGCCCAAGCAGGGACCTGTATCTGTTCCCCTCCATCTCTTAGGTCCCCTCCTGCCTGGTGGCAAGAGGGCAGGGGAGCCTCCGCTTCTTGCGGAGCCTCCATCTGCTGCCTCTGCCTCAGGGATGGCAGGGTGTGGGTCCACCAATCTATCTCCCTCTCACACTCCCTGATACTCCTCAACCTTTCCAGTTCCTCCTTCAGCTCTGCCACCAGGCTGAGCAGATCATCCACCTGGTCACACCTCACACAGGAGGTGTCCCTGCTGCCCTCTGGCATCAGTGATAGTGACTTGAGATGTAGTGAGGAATTACTTCTATGTTTTAAGAGCAGCAATGTAGTGATTTTTTAATTTGCTGAGACAGTAGAATGAGGTGTTAATTGGACAGGTGTCAGTGCTAGGTTTCACTAAGCATGGTCTGCATAAGTGCTGGAACAGCAAGGAGAAAGTTCTGCAGTCTGCATCACTTGCTTGACATAAACAAATTACTCTGTGAATTGTGCATTCTGTCATGCAGTATCTCTGCTGCTTCTCCCTAGGTTCACTGATCATTCAGACATATTTTCTGAAGTTTTCCGAATACATCTGCATAAGACATAGCTTAGCTTTCATGTCAGATTGCCAGCTTTAAAGGAGATAAATTTTCAGCTACACAACAGAAATGTTAAATTTTGTTAAATTTTGTTACAGTTATTTTTATATCTCAAGTACGTTATCATTTTTTTGCTGATTGCTAGAAAAGTTTGATGCATTTAGCTGCACTTATTAATATATGTTACAACATTGCTTTTAGTTTTAATGATGATTTTAAATTGGGTCTCGGTGTTTCATGACATTTTTCTGACTTTACCACTGAAGTTTTATGACTTCAGTACTCTGGCCCTCTGTTTTTCGTATCCCATTTCCACAGTCCCTGTCTAATGAGGATCTCCCTGTTTAAGCAGTTACCTGCTTTTACTCTTTTTTGTGTTTAAAAAACAAACAAACAAAAAACTACCACCAACAAAACCAAACCCCACTGTTGATTGGCAGTGCTGTATACTTCCTGTCTTGGTAATCCATTTTGTGTTGCTACTGTTGCTGATTTCCATGTCTCTTAAGATGGGAGGTAGGACAGGAAGTCTAGTGGGTCAGAGGGAAGAGACCGGTTTTCTTCTTGTTATGAACAGAAGTAGCAATTTTGCTGCCTCTCCTGCAGTTTTACTGCACTCTGGATGCAGCTAATCTGCAAAATGATCAATAATATTCAGCAGTACTGTTTCTTATAAAGCTACCTTGGAATTGCCAGAACAAGTTGTTTTCGAGGTCTTGCTGTAAAACAAAGACCAAAAAAATGAAGTGTGTTTCTCTTCGTTTCTCACGTTTGGCTCTGTTTACCAGTGTATGGCTAAAGAAGTTTTCTGTCCTTCAAATCAATTATTAGCATTGTGAGAAGGTAATGAAAACACATTAGAACATGAGTGAGGGTCCGTCCGTCTATCACCACCAAATTTTTGTGGCAGTCTTTATAGGAGGGATGTCAGGATACAGATTAGGAACAGTTTTAGATAACTATGGCTGGGGTGAATTATTAATCTATAAAGGTGTCTTTTCTGAAATTATTTTGAAAAAGTACAGTAGAAATTGTTTATTACAACTACATTAAAAGCAGAATCTGACATACAGTATAAGGTGCTCAAGGCACTTCAAAAATTTATTGCAAGTTCATTAAATTTTGCAGCATTACAGTGAATTAGCAAAGAACTATCTTAATTTGCAGAGAGCCTGAAGCATGGGAAGGTGAGATGACCTACTTAAGTGACAAAGATTTGTACTTTTCAAAGTCGGGAAACCTACTATTTGCAAAAAAAGCCAGGGTTTCTAGATTTTCCCTTTGTATTTTCTCTCTTTGATTCTGTCTCTTTTTTCTCCATGTCATTAGACCTTCCAATAGTTTAAGTGATGCCTTTAGTCATTGATGGTCTGACTGCTCATAACCCTATGAAGAAAAGTATATGGCATGATGGTATGTGATACTGTTTTTGTCAGTGCAAGGTTCAACCAAGGTTTTATGCTGTGTGTTGTTATGGAGAATCTGTACTGTCTGGGAATGCTTTTACAGTAAGTAGGAAGAAAATTCTGAAGAAAGTGGAATGAGAAGATATAGATGAAAGTTCCTTTATATACTGAAATGCAAAAATGGCTGAGAATATAATGATTCTTTTTTCTACCTCAGGAAACAAAAGTAGTGTCATTTTAAAACAGTAGTTGAACTTTTTTACTGGAATTATTTATTGAGAGAATTGCTAAAACGAAAAAGATTCCCGATCCACATTAGTACTGACAGAATGCTGGATATCACTGTCTCTTGTTCCTGACAGCCCTCATCATTCTTTGCTATTCAGTTTCTTTCTTGCTGCTTCCATAAGGAGTATTTAATGAAGTAGAAGCTGTGATTAATTGATGATGTCCATGCCATCTTAGAGATTAAATTGAATTTCAGTTATAATTCCCTCTTTCTATGTGTCCCAGGTCTCTTACACATATCTCTCTGACTCCAGAATCGGCAAAAGTATATTTTGTTTGGTCTTTGATATTCTGATCTCGTTATCTGAGCTAATCTTGCATCTAGTCCAATCTCGCATCTAGTCCTGCAACTGAGAAGTGCTGAGGTTGCTGGACTGGCTTAGGATAACAAGGCTCCAAACCCATGCAGATCCTGTCCATCTCTGATTTAGCTTTTTCAACAGGGACTCGAGTGGCTGCAACCAGTTTGCGTTGATGGGGAGTGTACTGGTTCTTTTAAAGTGACTGTGCACGTTGAGACATTTTAAATTTCTTAATGTTCCACTGGCACTCTGTCAGGGTGTTTCATCAAGCCTGACATATTCCAGGTCTAGTGCTTTGGCGCAATCTCACTCATGTTTTGGTTATTTGTTCTTGTACAGCGAGTTACTTGTTATGCAGGACTGTCTTATATTCAGGCCAATTTAGCACTTACCAGCTCTGCAAAATGCATTTAGCAAAAACTAAATACAAATGCCAAATTATGCATGTGCACCCATGTACTGTATTGAGGCTCATTTATAGGAGTTGTCTGTAGTCTCATTTTTATACTCTTTTGAAGATAAGAGCTGGAGGAGTCTTTTAAAAAATTGATTTACAGATTGCTTTATGGTTGTTATGTTTCATTCTGTCTGCACCAAGATAATTTCCCTGTGACCTAGTCAGTATGCTGTATAAATAAAGATGAGTTTTAGAGGAAAAATCTCTCAGACTAATATATTGGACAAGTTACTTGTTTTCTGGCTCTCAGGTGTGCCAAGTTCCGATTTGTTAAGCTCTCTGCTCTCCTTTCTATAAATTCTACGGTTTTCTTTTTAATCAGAAAAGAATATAAAAGCAGTCTTACATAACTTGGCATAAATTCAGCAAAAAGTTTTTGATAAGATGAAGAACTTCATTTTACTGACCTGAGCTCAGAAATTCGTCTCACGTCTAAATTCTTCTAGTGTTCGATTTGGTCATGATGTTGTTTTCTTTTGGTGTAGAAATATTTTCCCTAGAAGTATTAGTTAGGTTCCTTGTTTTGGTGTTTACCTTCATTATGAAAAGAATATTGTAGTTGTGGATGAGTTCACTAACTACTGTTGTCACTTGTGTTCCCTAGAGAAAAAGACTTCTGAAAGATTAATTCAGTTGAGACTACTAAGTTACTCTAAAACCAATCAAACAAAAGATTGCTTTTTCCTTTGTTAAAGCTTACATAAAGTAAATAAAAGCATTATTTTTTTCAGTTTTTTTGCAAACATTCATAAGATAATTTTAAGCAGCTGTGATTGACAAGTGGTAATCTTTCTTGGCCATATTGATGGCTTGCAAATTTGCTTTATTTCCTTGTAAAATTAAATAGAAGTCCCAGATGGCTGGGGGACTGTCTGTAGTTGGATAGTCTATTCTAAATAATGAATTTCTAAATCAAATTAAATGATATTGCTACTTCATACTGAAAATCAGAATGAAATATTGAGATTTGGGGACTTGGATATTTTTGTGGTAGTTCATACAGATTTGGGGGATTCTAGGGATCAGTATTTCTAAATTATTGAATTTGTCTGCTAAAAGGATCCCCTTCACTTTTTTTAAAGAAGTCTCCTCTAAATTCTTGAACAAATATTAATGAATACTCATTATAGACTATTGAATGAATGGAGACTCAAAAGAGAATTGTATTAAAATATTCTATGATTTAATGTTACTTGGATTGTATTTTGAGGCTGAAAAAGAAAAAGGAATCTTTTCCTTTAGTTAGAACAGTACGTTTATGACTGCATCTGTTATATCCATTGTTTTTCCTGCAGTTTGAACTTTTATGTTAGGGCTTGTTCAGGTTTGAAGTATTCTTTTCCTTTTGAAATGTGAATAATTTAAAGGAAATTATCTAAAATTAAGGAAATAATCCTTTAGTTTAAGGAATTGTTATTCCTCATCTCTTTGTGAGATAACATTTTGATAGTTATATTCACATTGAAGATGTCACTAAAATTTTCCTTCTGTATGCTTGAAGAGATAGAGGCACTGACAGAAAGCAGAAGCTTCACTTGTTTGTGCATTTGTGCAGAGTTTTTTGCAATTTCAAACCAAATCATACTACACTTAGTTTAACGGAGAAATAGTTATGCTTTTGTTCCTTAGCAGCATGAGAGAGAAGAAAGTTAAGAAATGACTGCAAAGAAAAATGAAGAGATGCGCATTGTTCTGTACACCCTGTGCACTGTTTTATTCCATCCTTGGTGGCAGCAAAGTCTCTTCAGATTGAAAGCCAGATTGAAAGCATGGAAAGCAAAGTAATTCATTCATACTAGGAGCTGTCATTGAAGTATATCAGATTAAAAAAAAAACAAAAATGTATTCTGTTTTTGTTTTGGTCTTGGGAAAAGTTGAGAGGAATGTCCCTAGAGAAAAAGAACAGTTCTTAGTTTTGAGGAGTTCCTTTCCCGGGGGGGGGGAAGTCATTAGAGAAATTCCCAACTATTGATGATAAAGTTTATGATTAAGTTTGCTGGTAAGTAATCTCTAAAAGGAAAACAAACCTTTTTTTTTTTTTTTTTTTTGGTAAGCAGAAAGGCTAAAACCTGTGTGCCAAGCAAATCTGATAGTGTTTTTTCTGTAGTTCTGTTGCAAGTGATGCTTCATATCTGGTTGTCTTGTATTCCTCTGTCTTGTAGAAAGATTTTTGTATTACTGTTCTACCAGTTTAGTAGTTCTATACAGTAATATTACATAATATTTGTGATTATTTCCCAAGTGCCTTTTTTGGTTTGCCTGCTTGCTTATTTAAAATATGGCTGCCACACTCAGAACTATTGTGCCCACTTTATAAGTGAGGACCTGGAGTATAAAGAGGCTGACTTGACACCACGGTAAGCAGGGAGACAGTGACAGGAGGCAGATACTTTAAACTGATCTTCTAAATCCTGCATTAGTACTTCAGGCACCAGACGACTTGAGTAACAAGTGGCTTGTGACAAGCATGGAGTGTAATAGTGAAAAAACAATACCTGTGCAGTTTTTGTGGGATGCTCAAAGAAGAATCATTTTAATTTCTGTTGCATCAAGGGTGGAAGAAAGCTCTTGTTATAGGAATGCTGCTGTAGAGGGAAAGAGAAAAGAAAAGAATGTTTGTGTTTCCTAGTAATGGCTGAAAAACTCCCATATGAACTAGTGAAAACACCGAGTTTTGATGCATTATGCTGGCAAACTTGCACAATTCATTTTCAGTGAATTTGAATGGGATGTTAAAACAGTTTTACAGCAATTTCACCACTGTTTCTTATGCCACAAAATAACTGCAAACAAATAATTGAGGTAGTGCTATCCCTTATTTCACTGTCCTCTGCATAAAGATAATAAAGCTTCAACTACAATCTTATCTTTAAGGCTCTCTTTTGTAGCTCAAACTATCAGACAATCTAAAGCAGGTTTTTAGGTAGTTATTTTCAAATGGAAAACAGATAAGTTTTCTTTCTTGAGAATAACAGACAATATAGTAAAGGTTTGATCTTAAGTCTTGTTGAAGTTCTTTTGTATTTAGGTTAGTGGTTTTAAAGTCTAACCCTTTTTATGATGCTGTGAGAAAATACTGTGAATTCAAAGGTATAAGAAGTTTGTAAAGACTTTCTAGGTCAGGAAGGCATTCTTTTTAGCAGTTCTGTTATATAATTCATGGGCAGGGAGAGGGATGCAGAAGAACCAAAGGCATTCATACCTTTCAGTTTTATAATAGCAAGTTCCTTTGAGGATGTTACTCTTATTTGTTATAATATATTTTAATTTTATTTTGATATTAAAGAAACTGATATCCAGAGTGAATTGTTGCAGTTATCTGTTACCCAAGTAAATAGTCTTTCTTTTGTATTTGCAAACTAAGTGAGACTTTTTAAAAATAATACTATACTGTTGCCATTCCTGGCAAAACACAAATAGTGAGTGTTCAAATGTACTTTGCCATAAAAATGGTTCCAAGAAAACTTAGCAAAAATTATAAATCCTGAAGAAGGTACGTCAAATTGCAGAATGTATTAGATGTTAGAAGTAACAGTTACTTTGACATTAATAATGTCCTCTGCTTGTTTTTATAAGCATAGTGATACAAAAAATTTTCAGCTGTTTTCCTAATTATGAATTTGCCATATGTATTTTGTAATACTGCATACAACTTTGAAGTAACAAGTAAAACTAAGGTTTGTAGCTAGTTTTCTTCTGTTCTATGATGCTGTTTCACAACAGCAATAAACTGTTCAGATGTATCGATTGGACTAAAGAGTTTAGTATAAGTTTATTATAGACATTTTTAAGTTTCAGTGATTCTATAGATTCAAAGAGGTATCTTTTAAAAATTTACAAGTTCATTGCTAACAGCTATACAAGTATTAAGAATAAATTCTGTATAAACTTAACAGATTTCTTAAGAGTACTTGGATCTGGTTTAGTAAAAAGAGACTTTTTGTATCTTACTGGATACTAAATTATTTTGTTAGTTTGTCCCCTTAAAAACGGGGAAAGTTCCCGTGAAATCCATTGATTGTCTATCTGAATTAATTAGATTTAAAAATGGAGAATATAAGTATATAGTCTGCCTGCCACAGCTCCTACAGAAGTTGTCCTGTGAGACTATGGTCTGGCCCTTGCTAACAGCTGGACTTCCAAGTTTAAGTTAGCTTTACTTTTAGATTTTGCTGTTTATTATTTTTTTAAAAGTACATAAAATTCTTATAAAAGCCAGCTCATAAAATACAATTGATTAAATAAGTAATTTTAAAAGCTCTTAAATGTTGTGATAAACAACATAATCTGCTTTACCTACAAATTTTAGTATACCTGCAGTTCACTCTTCCTGAGAAATAATTTAACAAAAAGCTTAACAAAAATTGCTATTTGTTTGTTCTTCTCATACGTTTACGTTTCCCTTGGAGAGCCTTACGGTGAATCTAGATGCTGAGCCTTTCCTGCTCAGTCATTTCTTTGTCTCCCTGCTACAGTACATGCTGTGAAATATCTTAGACCTAGTATATGAATGAGGATCTTAGCATAATTTCCTCCAGAAGTGTTGTGGCTGTGTTTCAGTAAAATGAGTATTTTCTGCTAGGTCGTAGAATAACAATACCAATGTTATTTAACGTACCGTGGAAAGAGGAGCTGGAGAAAAGGTATTTACACTGCCCAGCTTAACTGACTAAGTTAAAGGGCTAATTTCCTTAGGCTCCAAGTGCAGTCAATGGATAGCAGTAGGTGCTTCCAGAGATTAGTTCTAAATAGGGTCCTAATACAGCTGCACTCTTTAGAGGAGCCTATCACTTCTGACGGTATGGCAGATGAAGGAATTTGGTTATGTGCTTTGGGTAGACCTCCCACATTATCTTTTGCTTTTCTGCTATGTTCAATGACAGCTGGACCCCATTCTGTGTCAGGACTGTGCTGCTTTGTATCTGCAGCCGTGCGGTGTGACAGAAAGCGTATACTGCTTCAGGTAATACCAAGAAAAACGGTAAATCCCAGGAAAATCCATGCTTGCATCACCACCCTGCAGCTGGTGGCTGTGTATAGCTACATAGAAATAATATTAGCACTGCTTTGGTTGGTTTTAGAAACTTGATTAAATTGATTGCTGTAAAACCAGTTCTTAAGTTTGGAGAACCATGATTTTACTATAAGCCATAAGGAGAAATACCCATAAGTTGTTCTGAAAGTGCAAAATGCATAGGCATTTAGGTGTAGCTCTGTGCTTTTGCCCTTGTTCATTGGTAATGAAATACTAGGAAGCTTGAAATGGTTATGTGGTCAGTATGTATACACTGCAGGAAAGGATTATTTTTATTTTTCATGCTTAATTTATTCTAGTTTTTCCCTCCTCATTGTCTGTCCTATTGTTTGCATTCATATCTTCTTTTGAACTGTCTGAACCAGCAAGTAGATGAAGGAGGACGGGAAAGAGAAGACAGGATGTACTGGTTGCATAGACTTCATTTTCATTTCTGGTGCCTGTGTGGTCTATAACGATGTGGCTGCATCTCATTAATTTCTAACCTGTAGCCATCTAGTCACGTTAACTGTATGAGTACATACTGCGCACATACACCTACAGTGTGCAAAGTGCTTGCACATGCATGTCTGTGCGTATGAGTTTGAGACTGGCCAATATCACCTTATGCTAGGGTTTGGGGGAGGAGAGAAGGAGAGTTTCAACTCTAGATTTCTAGTCTAGATTGCATGTGTGTACGCTATCTCAGATGTATGAACTCTGTTTTCAGCTGGGATTTGTTAGCTGCCTATATATGGAATAATTTCTGAAATAAAAGCTGTGGAAGCTATAAGAAATTTGCATTCTATTTAGTAAGCTTTAAATCTTTTCTTTGACTTTTTGTCTAATAAGAATCAGTAGTATTCTAGATGCTTTTTAGCAATCTCACATTTCCCAAATCTAGGAAAGGAAAAGAAATAGCAGACTATTTGCATAACGTTGTTTCTGTTAGTGTAGCTTTCACATTTTTCAATGCCATTTTATTTTTGGTTTTTTTTCACGGAGTTGTTCTTTTTATCACTATACTATTTTCTCCCCCCCCTCCTTGTCCTTTCTGCCAGCTTCCTTGATACTTGCATTGATTATTTTTTCTCTTAAAAAAACAAACCCAAACAAAAAAAACCATCACCAACAAAAAAACCAAAAAACCCAAAACACTGTCTTTCTGCCAATTTTGTAGTTGATTGCCACAGTTGTGTTGTCTTTGTTTTTTGCCATGTTGTGTTTTCTGTGATACAAGATAGGGTATAATTCATGTTACAAATTATACTGTAGAGAATCTTTCCATAGTTAAGATACCAATATCTGATATACCCCCTAACTAAAGACTCCTTGAAACACCACACGCAGGTCGTCATGTTTGTACAAATCAACAGCAATAACTTAAGAGAACCTTCCTTGACAGCACTGGAGTACTGAGGCTGATTTTCTTCATATCAGCTGCCAGCTAGGTGTTTGAGATTAGCTCAACTCATGAATTTCAGTTATCAGTTAATCAGCAAGCTTCAGTGTGGTCCTCAGTCTATTTGATATTGCCAGAAAGCTGACTTTCTCTCTTAAGTACTTTTGATACTTGAAGGCTTTATGTCAGGACAACCATCATTGTAATTGTTTTCCTGTCAACTTTATCAATGTGTACAAAGAAAAGCTGCTGGCCAGAGAAGCATTTGAAGAGGTCCATCTCTTGGCATTCTGCAGCTTAAAAATAAAACTTTTGCTTCTCAGTTGGTAACTTTGGACAGTTAACATGGGAAGATAGTTCTAGAAACAGACATTACGTGCAAAGTTACCAGCCCATTTTGTTACAAGCTTAACCTTAGTAAAATGAATCACTGTTTTTTTTAAAAGACAGATGATACCTTATGTTCTGGAATACCATCCTTTTTTTTTTTAGGATGTCTGTCAGTGTGTGTAAAATGTGATAGTCCTAAACCACTTGCAGGTATTAGTCTGCCTGTCTTGTTTTCAGTTTATCCTGTCTTAATGAATGAAATATTTCCAGACAACTAAAGTAGGGACATAGCTTCTTTTATGAAAGTCAGTATGTTACTCTTTTGTTGAGTCTGTGGTCAGTCAGGCTGCAGAAACACAAACATCGAGAGTGTGGGAATCTTACTGGGATGGTAATTTCAAAGCTGCTTTGTGAGTTTTTTTGCAGGCAGAGGCAAGTAGAACAAACCAATGAGGCCCTGCCAGTCTTTGAAATATAATGAAGTTTGATGTACTGTGTACTTGGTTTTGTTTGCCACTGACCCTGCGGAATCTGTTAAAATGAAGGCATTTGACAGTGTGTGATGAAGTTGGAAAATGGTCACATTTGAGCTTAATCCATTCAATATTATAGAATCATAGAATCATTTAGATTGGAAAAGTCATTCAAGATCATCGAGTCCAGCCATCAACCATGCCCACTAAACCATGTCCTGAAGTGCCTTGTCTACGCTCTTTTTGAATACCTCCAAGGATGGCGAGTCAACCACTTCCCTGGGCAGCCTGTTCCAGTGCCTGACAACCCTTTCAGTAAAGAATTTTTTCCTAATATCCAACCTAAACCTCCCCTGGTGCAACTTGAGGCCATTTCCTCTCGTCCTATCTCCAGCCACCTGACAGAAGAGACCAGCACCCACCTCACTACAACCTCCTTTCAGGCAGTTGTAGGGAGCGATAAGGTCTCCCCTCAGCCTCCTTTTCTCCAGGCTAAACAACCCCAGATCCCTCAGCCGCTCCTCATAAGACTTGTGCTCCAGGCCCCTCACCAACTTGGTTGCCCTTCTCTGGACACGCTCCAGCACCTCCATGTCTTTCCTGTAGTGAGGGGCCCAAAACTGAACACAGTACTCGAGGTGCAGCCTCACCAGTGCCAAGTAAAGGTGGACAATCACTGCCCTGCTCCTGCTGGCCACAGTATTTCTGATGCAGGCCAGGATGCTGTTGGCCTTCTTGGCCACGTGGGCACACTGCTGGCTCATATTCAGCCGGCTGTCAACCAGCACCCCCAGGTCTTTCTCTGCCGGGCAGCTTTCCAGCCACTCTTCCCCAAGCCTGTCGCGTTGCATGGGGTTGTCGTGACCGAAGTGCAGGACCCGGCACTCGGCCTTGTTGAACCTCATACAGTTGGCCTCGGCCCATTGATCCAGCCTGTCCAGATCCTTCTGTAGACCCTTCCTACCCTCAAGCAGATCAACCCTCCCTCCCAACTTGGTGTCATCTGCAAACTTTCTGAGCGTGCACTCGATCCCCTCATCCAGATCATTGATAAAGATATTAAACAGAACTGGTCCCAATACTGAGCCCTGGGGAACACCACTTGTGACCGGCCGCCAACTGGATTTAACTCCATTCACCACAACCCTCTGGGCTCATCCAGCCAGCCAGTTTTTCACCCAGCGAAGAGTACACTTGTCTAAGCCATGAGCTGCTGGCTTCTCAAGGAGTATGCCATGAGAGACAGTGTCAAAGGCCTTGCTGAAATCTAGGTAGATAACATCCACAGCCTTTCCCTCATCCACTAGGCAAGTCACCTGGTCATAGAAGGAGATGAGGTTGGTTAAGCAGGACCTGCCTTTCATAAACCCATGCTGGCTGGGCTGGATCCCCTGCTTGTCCTGGACTTGCCATGTGAATGCTCTCAAGACAAACTGTTCCATAACTTCCCTGGTACCGAGGTCAGGCTGACAGGCCTGTAGTTCCCCGGATCCTCCCTCTGACCCTTCTTGTAAATGGGCATCACATTGGCAAGCCTCCAGTCCTTTGGGACGTCCCCTGCTGACCAGGACTCCTGATAAATGGTGGAGAGTGGCTTGGCAAGGACCTCCGCCAGCTCCCTCAGTACTCTTGGATGGATCCTATCTGGTCCCATAGATTTGTGAGTGTCCGGATAGCGTAGTAGGTCTAACTGTTTCCTCCTGGATTATGGGGGTATATTCTACTCTCTGTCCTTGCCTTCCAGCTCAGGGGGCAGAGTTACTCTGAGGATAACTGTTCTCCCTATTAAAGACTGAGGCAAAGAAGGCATTAAGTACCTCAGCCTTTTCCTCATCTCTGGTGGTAACGTTCCCTTCTGTATCCATTAAAGGATAGATTTTCTCCTTGGGGTTCTTTTTACTGTTAACATATTTGTAAAAACATTTTTTGTTGTCCCTTACAATAGTGGCCAGATTGAGTTCTAGCTGAGCTTTTGCCTTTCTAATTTCCTCTCTGTATGACCTAACAAGATCCCTGTGCTCCTCCCAAGTTGCCTGCCCTTTCTTCCAGAGATGATAAACTCTCCCTTTTTTTCTTGAGTCCTAGCAAAAGCTCCCTGTTCAGCCAGGCTGGTCGTTTTCCTCGGCAGTTTGACTTGCGGCACATGGGAATAGCCTGGTCCTGAGCCTTTAAGGTTTCCTTCTTAAAGAATGGCCATCCTTCCTGGACCCCTTTGCCCTTCAGGACTGTCTCCCAAGGGACTATTATATGAGGTTACTGTAATTTCTCAGGAGATACTTATGAAGGTGTTTTAAAGATTCTGCCACTGAGTTCTCAAGAGAGTTCAACAAGTCTCATTACTCAGAATATAGAGAACTGAAAAAAAAAAAAAAGTGAAGACGTCCTAATCTAGCCCTAACCTAAATCAATTCTGTTCCCATTTTCTCTGAACATAGTAGTATGGTGATACAGATGTTGTTTCATTAGGATAGAAAGAGCAAAGTTTTTATATAAGGGGTGGGGAAGCAATAGAATTGTTGGAGCTCTCTAGATTTCATTGTGATTATAGCATGTACACAGTAAGAATTTTATTTCCCTGGAAGAATACATTTCCCTTGTAAATAAGATGTGAGTTGTAAATGAGATTCACAAGACATTATTTGCTCAGCTTAACGAAGCTGAATTAAAGTGGCTTTTGTTACAGTGACAATCTAATGCTGCTCAGCCTAATGCCCATATGTGAGTGGCTGTACTGTGTGAAATTAATTTGAACTGTAATTTTTGGTCACAGTGGTGGATCCATCACTAAAGGTCATACATGATGCTAGTTAATCTGTAATTTTTGTTAAGCAAGCTTGCTTAACATTGCAATGTGAATCATTTTTTTCTGGATTTTTGCTTCCTCCATCTGTGACAATACAGATGTATCTTGTATAATGTAGCTTTTATTTGCCCATTATATGATGCAGTAAGGAACTGCAGTTTCTGCAGTTCTGAGTTTCTTCTGCTGTGGAATGATTCTGTGTAATCCCTGGGAACAAATTTTCAGAATAGTGTTTGAATCTAGTAGTAACGTAAAAATGCATAACTACTTTTTTAAGACTACAAGATATTTTTCCTCTTAATCTTGACACAAAGTGCCCATTATATTTAATAGAAGTCGTGCCCTTAGAGTCAGGTTGGAATAAGCCTTTGGATTCCTGGGACTTAATTTTTTGGTGGAGCAAGGGTTTCTGTAGAGTAAGTGAGAGTGAATTGTGGCTGAATGGCCTTTTGCAGCATTAACCTGAGTAGCTGGGAGTATGCCAGGGTGTCAAAAACAACTTGAGAGGGTGGTGGCAGATAGCAGTGCAAAGGTGTGAAAATTTAATGAAAGATTGAGCAGGCTTAACATTTGCATCTAAATTTGAGTTAATTTAGACTCAGTTTTTTGGCTAGCCCAGAAGTCCACTTGAGATCCTTCTCATTCAGTCTTCTTTTGGAAACATAAAGTAGCATGAACCTCTGGAAGATTAAATAATACTAGAAAGCAGACCAGAAGATCTGGCAAATGGGTCTGTGTGGGGTGAGGTCTCGTATGAAGATTGGTGGTTTATTCTTGCTTTATTTCCAAAAATCAAGATGGAAAAAGTTTGAATTTGATGATTCAGCCTGACTTTGTAACCAGTGTTGTAGAAGATTAATTTCTGTCTAATGTTTCAGAGTTTGTGTATTTTGACATTATTTATGATAATTTATAACTTGTTGTTCAAATGAGTTTAGTGTTATGCATTGATGAATCTCTTATGGAGTGAAAAGAGACATCATTTTAGTTGCTCTGTTATGTTTCTAGGAGTCCCTGTTTCCCCACTCCCCTTGCACCTAAAATGGCTCTGGGTTTTGATTTTGGAAGTAAGGTTATACTTTATTCAGTGTTTGGACTAGTATTGCCCAAATAATACATTGCATTAAAATCACTGAAATAGTGTGTCACATGCTCCCCAAATCTTTTGCCTGCTGACAGCTTAAGATGCCTATATATCAGAATTAGACTTTGATTAGAGGGTTTTTGTTGTTGTTTTTAATTTTTGCTTAATGTTTGGCTTGAATTTTGGGGGCATGTCCTATGTCAGATTTTACGAGAAAACAACTATGCTTTTGCAAAGTAGTTCTGTAGTCTTAAGCTGTAAGTCCATGTTGGCATGCTAGCAGAGAGCTTGGTGCGAGAACAACTCCTCTCTGTTAGCTAGATCATTCCAGTAATGTGCATTCTCTTCTGTGAGCTTGATGGCTTTCATTACACAATGGGATGTCACTGAAAACTCATTTTCTTGTGGCTGAACACTGAACACAGTACTCAAGGTGCAGCCTCACCAGTGCCAAGTAGAGGGGGACAATCACTTCTTTGCTCCTGCTGGCCACGCTATTTCTGATGCAGGCCAGGATGCTGTTGGCCTTCTTGGCCACGTGGGCACACTGCTGGCTCATATTCAGCCGGCTGTCAACCAGCACCCCCAGGTCTTTCTCTGCCGGGCAGCTTTCCAGCCACTCTTCCCCAAGCCTGTCGCGTTGCATGGGGTTGTCGTGACCGAAGTGCAGGACCCGGCACTCGGCCTTGTTGAACCTCATACAATTGGCCTCGGCCCATTGATCCAGCCTGTCCAGATCCCTCTGTAGACCCTTCCTACCCTCAAGCAGATCAACCCTCCCTCCCAACTTGATGTCATCTGCAAACTTTCTGAGCGTGCACTCGATCCCCTTGTCCAGATCATTGATAAAGATATTAAACAGAACTGGTCCCAATACTGAGCCCTGGGGAACACCACTTGTGACCGGCCGCCAACTGGATTTAACTCCATTCACCACAACCCTCTGGGCTCATCCAGCCAGCCAGTTTTTCACCCAGCGAAGAGTACACTTGTCTAAGCCATGAGCCACCAGCTTCTCACGGAGTATGCCATGCGAGAGTGTCAAAACAAGAGACAGTGTCATGCTCGGGACTGGCACTTATGGTGTACTAGTGATATGCAGAAGCACTGCATTTTATCTGCATTTGGAAACTTCTGAGTTTGAGGCAAAGAAAATACTGTTACTCTTGATGTTTAGATCACTTTACAATGCACCTCAGCTTTCATCCCTTGAGAAACTGTGTCAGTAATTGAAAGAGCCATCATCTCATTCCACTTATCTAAAGCAATCTCAGTCTTCATTCTTATAATTATTGGAAGAGCCCAGCAGCAAAAATCTGATTAGTGATTTCCTAACGCTATTGGAAAACAACATTTCTAGAATAATATTGTCTGCTGAGTCAATGATACAAGTCAACAGTAGTGTGAAAACAGATCAGAAAATGTCTAAAGACACATCACAGCAACATGATGGAAGTGAAGCCCTCATAGCTGTGTAATATCTTTCCACTTGTAATGGAGGAATCATGGAATCTTTTGTTACTGGAGTTAAGATAAAGTTTTCACATTCTCAGCCCTTGAAGAAATTTAACTGTAATGAAATTACAAAGAATTTAAAATGTACCAGTATTTTTGGAAAGGAAATTGAGTATAATTTTAGGCTTGGAGGTTTTTTTCCCTTATAGAAATCATCTTTGTAATCCATCGTATGGACTGCACATAAAGACCAAAAAAATAAATATTCAGTTGTGAAAACATTAACACTTGAGTGTACAATACCTGTATACAGATCAATCATATTGGATAAACTGCTTCTAATTTCACTGATTTCTTTGGTTCACTGCATTTTAATTAGGCTTTTGACTGCTGCCTCAGTAAAACCTTCCTGCTTCAAAGGATCAATAAGCTATTCAGAGTTAATCTGAGATATTGTAGAGTTGTTGAGTAGCATGTATGGGCAGCAAATTTTTTCAGTCAATTATTTTTTAAAGAATTACTTGTTTTAGCTTTCACTTAGAACAATATGAAATATTCAGCGATTGGTTATGCAATAGTGTTGCTGGTAGCGTTACTCAAAAGTAGTAGTGTTTTTTTCATTCATTCGTAGGTCATTCTAGAGGAAGGAAGTTGCTTAAGTTCTGTGGGGAGCCTCATTTTAGTTTTAGAGAATTGTCCCAAACAGAAATTGCCACAAAAAGCTTCTTATGTGATCTCTTACAATATCTTGATAGATGTTACTGAGTTAAAGCTCTTCACCTATGAAGCAGCATGTATTGGCTAGGTCTTCAGTCATCTGTTTATTTCAAGTTTGTTCATAAATGATCTAATAAATTTGAAAGCATGGAGGATTGGTTGCAAACTGACTTAGTTTCCTTTCTGTTTAAATACTGTCATGCTACCGGCTGTGTGCCTTATTAATACTCCTGGATTACATTATAGGACATATAAAATAATGTAATAGTGTGTTCTGCGAATGTGTTTAATAAAAACGAGATTAGAATTCGGACTGTATTGTAAGTCAGTGACATACCAGCTCTGTACTTAATATCTTATCTAAATCCCTGTCCATTGCTTTTAATACAGTTTGCATATTGTAGTGACATTGAACATAACAGATCTGAACCACTTGGAAGAGTAACAAATACAGAATGTATGATTTTTTTCATAATAAGAAAATATATTATTCTGTTGTATATGTGTTCCATCAGCCCTTGTTTTTCTCTGTATGTTGCAGGAAATAATACCATTTTGGATTAGTCCTTTTTCTACAAAAATATTTAGAGTGTGTATTGTAATTCTATAATTGTTGGTCGCTTCCGTAAACAAACTACAGATGTGAAACAAGCAGATTTCTGATGGGTATGGAGCATATTTCCTAGGAAAACAAAGACAAAACAAATAAAGCTCACCCTAGAGCTTGCAATGAGATAAAAATTGTGTACCGTTAATACATTCTGGTAGCTGTGTCAATGTGTAGGTAATTTTACTGTCCTGTTCTTGTGGGGCATCAAGGGATTTTGTTTCTCTGCTCCTGTTTCCATGGCAATTAGAATTAGATTAATTTTAGGTTCACAGTGGGTAAATGAGAGCGACTAAGCTATGATGCAGTGTTTGAGAGTCTGGAGCATACTGAGTCTTTTTAGAAAATAGCTCAAAACTGTGCTTAAGTTGTTGGTTTTTTGGTTGCTGTTGATTTGCTTGTATTTATCTTGCAGCGTACAGATCTTTTGCTTGTGGTTAGGCAGTCTGGTGGTACTTGTGCTCTTTGTGTTCATAGTGATGTAGTCTTTAAACAAGAGAATGGTCCCTGGATTCTAGTGATAGCTGCATGCTGATGAGTCAGTTTGCATATCTGCGAATAAATAGCTATATTAACTGTTTTAAAAATTCTTTGGCCTATAACTGATTTTTGCAATATTTTGAATGCGGTAGAATGGTATGATTTTTATCAGCACCCACCATTTAGGATGACTTTTTTGAAAGACCATTCAAAAATCATGCCACTGTTCTGTATTTGTCCATGCAGTTTGTGTGTGTGTATGCATCTGGAAATATATATATAAAAATTTTTTTCTTCTGATACTTGTTAATACATTCCCACCACCCTCACCCCAATAAATTTTCATCCTCGCTATTTTTCCATGAATTGGAATTGGAATGGAGAGTAACATTACTGGTAGATTATTCTACTCCCCTTTTAGCTAATTCCCATGCTGTCATAGTTCTTTTTCCTGTAGCTTGTATTTCACTTACCATAATTTTGCACTAATGAATTGCAGATGCTGCAGGGAGTATTATTATAAGAAGATTTTGTACTCTGCTACCAATGTGTCACACTTTTGTCATCTCTGAGTATGTGATATTTGTGACATTACTCCCGCAATATTTAATACTTGCATTTTGTTAAATAATTATCTACCTGTTACAAGGGCTACTGTAGATTTCACAGAAATGTCATCCTTGAAGATATTTAAGCTGTTGATTTAGTCACTGCGTGAGGTACACCTAGACCCAAAGACAGTTTGGGATATCAATACTTTTTAGTTGTTTAGGTACAATTGAACTTTGTCCTTCCAGGAACATCTGAGTTGGCAAAATTAAACCTTACAGCAGCCTGTGCTTCTGTAGAGGAGAGAGGGGAACCTTGGAAGCATCAGTGGTTTCAGGCACTTCTGAAGAGAAACAGTTGCTGTAGCGCTTTGCTGACAGAGAGCACTAGATACTAGTGCTCTAATTGCTGGTATGTACCTCCTTAGGTACAGTAAATGAGGCAGCCTGCTTACTGCTCTGCCCTCTCCATTCAGCTGCCTTGCGCATCTGCCTATTTGTGCGGTGCCTGGTTCTGCCTGGCCCACCTTGATGGATGTTTATCTCATGTGTTGTTAACAAATTCTGGTGATGGGAATTCTGTAACCTACCCCTTCTACCAATGTTGAAATGTCTTGAGCATTAGGTTTTTCTTAGTGTCCAACCTGAATCTCTGTTAGTGCAAATGTACATCAATTATTTCTCATTCAGCCCTTAGTGTACTTGAAGAACAATTGATCAATCTCTTCTTTGTAACAATCTTGTTTATTTTTGAAGCTGCTGTTATGTTCCATCTCAGTCGTCTTTCCTATAAAACCAGCTTGCTTCAACATCTCGTCGTAGGCATATTCTTTAAAAAGATGCATTCAAATCAAAAGTGCCTGGAGAATGACAACAAAATGAGAGTTTGAAGTGTAGATTGTTATTTTGCATAAGACATCCCTGTCAAAACTTTATTTTAACCTTAAGACCTCCTAAGCAAGGCTTTTTATTTTCCAGAGCAAATAAACAGAAAATAGAAAAATTCTAGCATGCATTAGAAAAATGTTAGAAAATAACGATGCAGAAACTTACAGCAATGTACAATGTTTTTCGTTTATTCCACTTTGAGTACAGCAGATTAAATACAATATCAAAATGTAAGCAGACCCTTGGACTCACTGAAGAATTATGGTACTGACAGTTGATCTCCTTAATGTGTTGGGAGAAAAGGAGAAAATGAAATCTGAGTTCTAGAAAGCTGCAAGTCCTGAAATTGTGAAGAGGAGTGATTTCTGGTTTCTTAACTGCATCTCAGCTCCTGTTATTAAGAATAATTAAAGGTGACTGACAGCTGTATACATTTTTCCTCATTTGTAAAAGTACTCCTTTCTTTGACACCTGTTTTGTTACCTTTTGTCTTACTGTTCTGCATGCCAGCTTGACAAATCTGCTGTTACAAAATAGCAAAAGAGCCTTTCTTAAGAAAGCATGACAAGTAATATTTTTGCAGCCTACTCTTTTAATCTAGATTGAGATGAAAATTGAAGATTGTTGGTTTTTTTTTTTTTTAGTTGTGCCTATTTAATGTTCTTAATACCAGGCTCTTTACAGCAGCACATCGAGGGACAAGAGGCAATGGGTGTAAATTGAAATGAGAGTTTCAGACTGGGTCTAGGGGGGAAGAAAAATTCCCCATTGGGACAGTGACAGTGTTGGTAGGTCCTGGAGTACATGTGCAGATAGGCTGTTCGGTTTTTAGGTTATCTAGGTACGTTCACAACATACATTTTTGAAAGCATAAACATACACATCTGTAAACACATGAATTTAGCTCTTACAGCCATATAAATTTTGCTGATACTTCTATGACCATAAGTCTATTGGTAATCATAGTCATACAATGTATAATTGAAATTTCTCCTCTATTTTTCATTTAGTGTCACCAAAGTTCTTGTATATAATCATGTTAATTTTTCATATCACACTTCTCAAGATAGTTTTCTGACCTTTCATTTTAAAAGATTCATTAAATCTGCTTACAAAATTATGTATGGATATTTATATTTTTAGAAACATAATTAGATTGCCCCAAACTTTTTATTTATGCCTAATGCAATACCACACACAATTTTGGCTTAATGTTTTAAAAAAACATTCTGATTGTTTATGAGTAAAGCTTTTTTTTATGAGACTTTGAACTGAAATCACACCAAAAATACTATGTTGCTGGATCGTATGGGAAATGTGGAGTTCAAGGGAAACTATGGTCAAATGCTATGCGGTGTGGAACAAGCCAGTTGAGATCAACTGGTCCAGGGACAAAGGTCCTTCTTGTGGTTTTAAAGAGATAACAAAATTAGCTTGTACTTCAAGGGCCCAGTTTATTTTGTGAGGCTGAAAGATTTAATTAAGGTGCTTGTGTCTATTGGATTTAGTTGGGATGCAGTTGAACAGAGAGTTGTATTACTTCTCCTGCATGCACTTTGCTGTTTTAAGTTGACTTTTTATGGCTGTTTGCCATCCTTCTCTTTTCAGACAAGAGGTGTCTGATACAAGGGAGATCATGGCTATCTTTTAGGCACTAACTTTCACCTCCGTGGGCTGTAGATACTTTGAAATACCACCAAGTGGTATATAATGTGTAGATACAAAAATAATGAAGTAATTCTGAAATAACATACTGGAAGTCCAAAATGTCTTCAGAAATCAGAATACAAAGGGCATTAAAAAAACCCAACCACCCCACCCCCCACTCCCAAAAAAAGAAACAAAAAAACCCCAAACCCAACCAAACAACAAACAGTCTGCACCCGTATTTAAAATAAGATTAGATGTCAAAATCACAATGCTTTCCAAAAGCAGGAATTTCACCAGTGTCCTGGTTTCAGCTGGGACAGAGTTAATTGTCTTCCTAGGAGCTGGTACAGTGCTATGTTTTTGAGGTAGGTATGAGAAGAATGTTGATAACACTGATGTTTTCAGCTGTTGCTAAGTAATGTTTAGTCTAAAGTCAAGGATTTTTCAGCTTCTGGTGCCCAGCCAACAAGAAGGCTGGAGGGGCACAAGAAGTTGGGAGGGGACACAGCCAGGGCAGCTGACCCAAAGTGGCCAAAGGGATATTCCATACCATGTGACGTCACTTCTAGTGTATAAACTGGGGGGAGTGGGGGCGGGGGGATCGCCGCTCGGGGACTAACTGGGTGTCGATCGGCGGGTGGTGAGCAATTGCACTGTGCATCATTTGTGTTTTCCAATCCTTTTATTGTTACTGTTGTCATTTTATTAGTGTTATCTTTATTAGTTTCTTCTTTTCTGTTCTATTAAACCGTTCTTATCTCAACCCACGAGTTTTACTTCTTTTCCCGATTTTGTCCTCCATCCCACTGGGTGTGGGGGGGTGTGAGTGAGCAGCTGTGTGGTGCTTAGTTGCTGGTGGGGGTGAAGCCACGACAACCAGGAAGGTAGTATATCTTTTAGTCTTGGCTCTGAGCCACACAGGTGGTATCTAGAACCCTTGCACATCTTTGGTCATCCTTACACCTTCTGTTATATGACTGTTTGATTAACAACTAAGTAAAAATGATAAGACCTGAGTAATGAGAATTATGCATTTTCTCTCATTTTCTTTAGATTTTAGTACACAGCAAGTCGTGCCATATAACTTAACCTACAGGTACAGGTAAATCACTTGAAATTGACATTATCTGAAAGTGATTGCATTCCATGAAGCTCTTATAACTCATAGTGTTCAATAACACTACTTGATCACTGCAGTACGGTGTAGCTGTTGCATACCATGGTTCCAAAGACTACTGCCATCTCTTCAGTTTCTTTGTTGATTCTGGTCTCAAGTCTTGAATTCTGGTCATTCGTAGTCAAGTAGCAGCATGAGTGTTGTCTGCTCCATTAGTTTTGACTGCATGGTTAGTGTTTAAATAGAGGTAAGCTTAATGTGATGGATACATGTGTACACAAAGTTATTCACCCTCTAAGATTCCAAAGAACGACTTGCTGGGCACCTGTATGTGTCAGGTTTTCACTTCAGACTTCACTGTCAAAGGAGAGATGTTTTCTCAAAAAGCAATGCCATTAGTTAAGAGCTTCGGCAATATACTGTCCTCTACTGTTTCTTCTATGTAAGTGAACCTTCAATTTCCTCAGTGCAGAGGAGGAACGGCTTTACCTCGCGCTGAAGGGCAGGTATATATACCTTTTATGGTGGTTGGGTTGGGTTATCTGGGCACCTGAGCTCAGCCACTACCATGTTTCATAGTCCAAAGAAGGAGGAGGGTTTTTAAGAGTCCTTGACTCCTTTCTTTCTGCTTGTCTGAACAGATAGAGTTTCAGTAGTCATCTTAGCTGTTTTATTTTCTCTGTCCCTTAATGGGACCCTTGTGACTTTGGAAACTCATTTAAGCTCTACTTATGTAGTTGTGCCATTATTTACTTTAGTATATTGCTACCTTGCCTTTTCTAAGGCACTTGGAATAACTTGCATTTGCTAGTGGTACGAGGGCATCTGTTACACTGCAAAATAAAAGGATTCATGTTGCTTTATCAATTTTACCTGACCTGTTAATATATTACAGGTGATTTAAAGAGATGAGAGTTTCCATTTCATTTTTAATTTCCTTTATTACTAGAGCTCATTTATACAGTTGGGATTGGCTTCCCTGCCCACCCCCTGCAGGAATATTCCATGCATTTAGTAGGGCAATTAAAGCTTTCTAAATTATATTTTGTAATATTTCTACTTTTTTCTAAAAATAGTTTATACCAATATATTTGAATTGACGTGTCATATGCATATTGTCATATGTTTTGGTTGGAAGGAAATGCAGATACATAGGATGTGCTATGATATGGATTCTGTTTATTCAGATAACACAGGAACTAATGATAGCCACTATTTGCATTATTTAGTATCTCAGAAGAAGGCTAAGAACGAGTTTCCGCAATTAATGGGAACAACTTGTATGCTTATTTTAATGGTAACTGAATCCACTGACTGGAGAATTTCTCGTGTTTACAAGCTGAAAAAGTGAGGAACCCTTAAATTTGCAGAAAAGGAGTGGATGACTTGACATATGGTGTATCAGCCTGAACAAGAAAGTAGGAATAAAAATAGACAACAAAACTTGGTGTTTCCTGTAACTGTCATGCTCTATATTAGACTAGAAAAGCATTGCAAGATCCCAAGTTGTCCTGAGAAAAAAAGAGAGAATTTGTTTTATTAAACAAATTTATACTTTAATATCAGTAATTTTACATTTCTGTAAATGTCTTTACCTTGATACTGTTTCGGTATATTCAATGTGGTTTTAACTAAATTAATATTTATATAAATATACAATTTGTGTCATTCAGAAAAGAAGTTTAAAGGAAGTGTACTAGAGAGTGTATTATGTACAATAACCATTTTGGAGATGAAGACTTGGAAAGCAGATGGTTTAAGATATATTGAGAGACTGCATCATCTGATCTCTCCCATATTCAAAATCAGAGCCCTCTAAATTTCTAGAGACTTACCTGAGTGTGGAGGGTTGAAAATGCTGGAAAAGACACCATCAAGAGCTTTTTAAAAAAATCCTTTGTTTGTAGTCCCTGTACTGGAAAGTAATTTTACCTTCTGTTTTTGTCCTGGCTCAGTATGTGCCTGTTAAAGTAAATGCATCTTTTTCATGCATGAGCACAGCTTGCATTAATGATAATGGAGTTTTCATATGCATGTTGAAAGGTGTCCATACCTAATGTTATTGCATTTCTAATGCTGCAGAAGTCAACACTGATGTATTCTGTTTATTTTTTGCTCTGTGAATCAACACTGTTGTTTTAGTCAGCAGGTACATACATCTGTAGGAATTCTGCTTAAGGAAGTTGGCAAATCTATGGTTTTGAACACATTTTGAGTAGCTTTGATTTATTTTGATTATTTATTATTATTACGTATTTATTTGATTATTATTATTATTATTATTATTATTTATTACGTGATGGGGGAGTTCACTGCAATTCAGCAGATAGAAGTTAGGTCCAAGATATTAGATAAATGTGCTATGCAGGCTCTGAAATCAAACCATGTTGCCAGAGTTAAGTAGGCAAGTCGTTAAAATCATCAAACTCCAATTTACTTTTTATTTAAGAAAGAAAAAACCTGTGCACAGCATACATATGATGTAGCGATTTTTGAAAAACACTAGAAGACCTGTAGATTGCAATGTTGAGCTATAGGTATTTAGGAAATGACGGTGTTTTAATTACTGGTGTAAAAATAATTCATTTATCTTGTGCCTATGTTTCTTGGCCCTTAACCTAGTGAAACCAAGCATGTGTTTTACATACTGCTTCCACTGAAGTAAGCATTGGATAGTCTCAGCGATTATTGTAAGGTCTTTTGGGCCTGTAAGTTACATACTACTTTTCAAATAATTCTTACTTTTGTATATAAACCAAGTGTGGTTCTATTTACTTTAATCAATATTGGCATTGTATTTATAAGAAGTAAAAACTGAAGAGAAAACAAAATGTTAAGGGTGGTTTGTTTTGGGTTTTTTTATTTTTAAATTCCTGGTCTTCTGCAAGACCAAGAGAAATCTTTAGATTTATATTTTGATAGAGTCATTTGGTGTGTTCTGACAAATGTTGGTATGTGATATTCTCTGTGTGCTTTTTTTCCTAATTATATAGTTGTGTGTACTGTGGTCTAAAGTGTTGAAGGTGCTTGGCACTGGAAATAACTAAATCTCAAAGCAAAATAAGCATTTGGGTAACTACAGTGATATTGGGGACTAATGAGGTTTGGAAAATTACATTACAGCATTGTTGAGATGAACTCTTACAATGACAATATTTTAAAAATTCAGGCGGAACACAGAGTTTTAGTGCCTATCATCAGTGCATATTGAGAATTTATCAACTGGCCTGACTGTCCCTGAGCTTTTGCATGGTGAGCCAGTAGGGCGGGTGCTACGAAGCTCTCCTTTTCCAAACAAAAACACATGTACCTCTTTCATCTTGCAAGGCCTCTGTAAAGGTCAAATGCAGTTGTAGTTCAGCTGAACAAAAAGGATCAGCTCCCTTCTTCCATCTTCAGGGGTGCACAATGCCACAGATATGTCAGACAGGAGGGGGAGAGGTTTAACAGCAGGGTAGCACAGTAAATGAAAGTAAGGATTTGCTACTCATAGGTAGCACACTAGAATATCTTGACTCTGAACATGTAACTCGGTGACTGAGAAATACTGGCTTGTGTGTAAGTATTTTGTGTATCAATACATACTCAGTTTTGGAAGGCCATTTCTTATTTTTCCTAAAGTATTTTTCTTTAATAACTTCACCATTTCAGCCATCCCATTTATTTAATTGAGAGCATGTTGCTATCTAGCCTGCAGTCAGACTAGCTAACCCTGTCACTTTACCTTCTTGAGTGCAGTTTCGCATTACAGGATTATCAGCCCAGAGACAGTTATCATACAGCAATAATAAGCTAACACAGCTGTGTGAGCAAATTTAATTAACTGCAAAAATGGAATTCTCAGCTTTTCCCTGGCTTGGCCAACATCCAGAAGTATATAGCTGGTACGTAGCTTTTATGCTGTAGGAAATGCTGTAGAATACGAACTATGCACATTTGCACATAGAGATTATCTGCATAGCCTTTGGTATCCATAACCTGATTTTGGTTCACTTTTTACTGTGTGTTTATGCCTTCTCATCTGTCGCATTTGTACTTGGCTTAAAAACTAACATTGAGGTTTTATTATGAAACCTCACGTGAGTTGTTTTTTTTAATGGCATAGCTGCTAAAGAAAATATCAAAAGGTGCATTTTCCAACATGCTGTTCTCCTGAATAATGTTTTCAACAACTGCAGCAGCTCTGGATATTATCAAGTTGTGACATATGTTTGAAACATGCTTACAGTATGAATGTCCACGGACTAGACATAGTGAAAGCTTAAACTGGGCACTCCACAACCCAACTTCTCTGTATAACCAGCAGCTCTTTCTCCCACATTCACACCAAGCATCAGTAGACAGGCTGCTTCCAGTCCAGTTCCCAGTACAGTGTGCGTTGCTTCTGTAGTGGCTAGATATAGATGCATTTTTAATTATTATGCTCTACTATTATTACACCTAAAAGATTGCTAGTAAAGCATGACATAGTGGGAATGGTGACTTTCTGGCAATTGAATTTCAACCAATCTTGAATATAATTTCATGGAAAAGGGTATTCATTAGCTTCTGGGCTTCCTCCATTTTAAATATCAAAGGTCTGTAGAGAGCAATAATGATATTGGAGCTTATTCTAAGCAATCACAAGAGGATTTCATAATGATTGTATCAGGCTAGCTACGTATACGAGTAGCTTGTATTCTTTACACAAGCTGAGATGAAAAAACGACACTGCAGACTCACGAAATAAATACATCATGCATTCTTTTCTCTGCATTTTATTTGTATTCTAGTTTACTATTTTTTAAACTAAATGTTCTAATGAAAAGATTCCTCCCCACCTTCTTTTTTCTGCCCCAGGGTCAATATCCCTCACCCCATTGCTCCAATTTCTCTCTCTATTTTCCTCTATTTTTAACTGTATGTAAAGCTTATGGTGTCTCAACTGTAACTTCCATGTTATTTTAAAGTACCTGAGATCAGCTTATATGTAACAAGGTCTGAATTCTGCTTGCTTTTGGCTTGTAGTGGAGGGGGTAATGTGTCTGTATGTTAAATATAGCTTTTGAATGAACATACTTTTCCAAACATAAGATCAAGTAGTGTTGTTGTTCGGGTGGCTGGGTGGAACAAAACAAAAAACCTCTTTTGCTAATTTAGCCAGATACTGTGGCCGATTTTGTGATTGTCCTATTGTTACTCCCCTTTTTGTGAGGTAATTTTCAATGATGCTAAGAGACCACAAGAAAATTTACCCTAAACATTTATTCTCCTTTAGTGCTGATAACATTTTGGACTTGGAGAGATGTTTGAAGACCTACTGTGCTCTGTTCAGAACTAACTGGATCTGGCAGCTGGATTGAAATTTGTTTTTAAAACAGCTTAGTAGTACTTCTGTTGATTTTTTTTATTGAGAATAAAATAAAAACATTTTCTTTTTAGCAGTTTGTTTGCAGCACTCTGGAAATATACATCATGACTGTGTATTAAACTTCATTTTAATACTTAATTTTTTTTTTTTTTTTTTTTTTTAATGACACTGGTATAAACCCCATGTCTCTTTGGTGACTCTGCTCTCTTTATTACAGGTGCTATTGTCAGGATTGATTGGTGTTGTTTCATGGAAGAGGCCCCTTTCACTTGTGGTGAGTGCCAGAATTGCTTTAATTATGTTACACAGACTTTAGATACTAAAGTGACTAAAGGATTCTGTGGAAGTAACTACTGGTGGTTTTGTTTTTATGTAGAAGCCTAATAGCCTCTGGGGATGATTTTCCCGTGCTGTTCTGTATCCTAATATTAATAAACACTTAGTACAAAAATTTTGGGACTTTGAGGTTGTATTACATAAACCATCTAGGTGACAATAGTATTTTTCTTCTATCTGTACTTAAGCCTTGGAGAGCCATAATATTCATTATGTGTAAAAGAATGCAGATATCTACTGCCCCTTCCTTGCCATTGTTACAGTTCTGTCGCTCTTTTTAAAAGTGATAGCATATGGTTTAGAAACTTAAATGTAAGAACTAATGAATTATAAACATTTTGATAAATGTGTATGTTTAAAGGAAGGCAACAGTCATACTGTAGTTGACGGTGTGAAATTACAAATGGCTGAAAGTAGTGAGCATTGCTGCCTAGTAGATATGCTCAGTACTGCGTTATGGCTTGGATTAATAGATATTCATTAAATATGTTACAATTTTCAAGAATTTGTTTATTAATATATTTTTTAAATTAACAATGAAGTGACAAAAGTGCTTAGTCTGTCACTATTGTTCTAGACAAACAGACTATTGGTCTGCAGTTATCTTTGCATTTAACTTAACTTGCCTAAAATTGCACCACAGAGAAATCTTTTTAATCAATTGTCTGGATGGCAAAAAAGCATATTTCAAATTAGTAGCTGTTCTTCTTTGTCTGCAAAACAATTTTCAGCTACATTATGTATTCTGTTGTGAGAATCGTAGTTACTTAATAAGGAAAATTAATTTATGCTTTGTATATGCATGCTAATAGAGTTTCAATTAACCTATTAGCACAAAGCAATATTAGATTCAAATCAGTCTTACTAAAAAGGTGGGATGAGTGTGTCAATAAGGATGTATTAGCAGGTAAATGTTGCCTTTGAAAAATTGTGCATATGTAACATACTAACATATGTAACATAGTTAATACTAAAGATAGTTCCAAGAAAAAAGAATATAATGGAAAGTATGAAATGGAAGGACCCATATTAATAAGAATAAGCCTAATTAGAACTTAAGGTATATCTTTCAGTATTGGTTGCCCCAGTATTTCTCCGGTTATCTCTTGCTGGGCAAGTGAGCAGAAAGAGGAGGAGCAAACTATTTTTTTCCTGGTGTTACCAAAAGGGAGCATGGCCCAAAGTGCCGTTTCCTCCATTAGTCCATCAGTAATGTAGTTTGTATTGGAGATTTTACAGGTTTGCAGTGCTGTTTAGAGTAAGAATGTGTGTATCTCGGTAAAGATTGGACTAAATTTCTGCTCGGTGCTACGACCAATAGCTGGTATGCCTGGTTTTATTCCAAGATATTTTATTCTACCTTATGGGCTTTGTAAATAATAATTTGCTACCTGGTACCTGGGAATGCTGCCTCTCTGATTGAATACAACTAAATAGAATTGTAATAGTGTTACCTATTAGAAACACTTCAAAAGAAAAAGTTCACCTGACAGTGAAAGAAAGTGTATGTTTGGTACCCAAATCTCATTTCATTTTCATTTGTGTTACACTTTACTGCTCACATATTACAAACCATTAAAACTAAAATAATTCCTCTGAATTGAGTGCATGTACAACTGCAAAATCTAACTGAACTTAAGACTTTTCAAAATAGTTGCTTATAAGCAACTGTAATTGCTGCTTATGTCATTGGAATAAATGATATTCATGCATCAGAAATGTTATTAATGAGACTTGGCTTCTTTGATTCCTGAACACTTGCATATTATAAACTCAGCCAGGCTTTCAGATGTCAGTTCATTCAGTGAAATGTAAACAGGCAGTTGTGGTCAGTATCATTCAAGGAAATAAATATAAAAGGGAAGAAATAGTAAATGGTAGCATAATACTCTCAGAAGAGCTCACCTTCCTAAAATCTGCTCTAGGAAGTTATTTCCAAGAGTAAGCTTAGTGCTCATGAGTTAGATCCTCATTGTTTTTCTTCTGTATTTCTGTAGTGGCACTTGGTGGTGGTATAATAAAGCAGTTGGAGGAATAGGGGTCAGGGATGGTGGGTTTTGCCTCTGTGCGATTAAGCTGTGCAATAGCTAGTGCTAATAGTTTTGCAGTGGCTACATAATGTCTTTATTTCCTTGTTGAATTGTAAATACTTTTTAGCAGTTGGAACCTCTGTGTGCAGGATGACTGTTCTGATTAAACAATTAATACTGCATAACTTTACAACCTCATAGCACAAAGCACTGTCAGCATGCTAATGAGTCGTATTTCTTGTAATCTGCTTATACAATACATATGCAAAATACATATGGTCAATAATTACTTTTTAACCTAATTTATAGTATTAAACAACTATATAATTGATTACAATATACATGTCTTTTGTTGCACTGTGTTACAAATTCTGGCATTGCAAAGAGCGATAACAGAAAGAAAGATAGCTTTATCATTTGAAGCCATGAATAAAGTTTTATAAAATTAAACCATACACCATCTGTAATGTTCTAAAAACTGGTGAAACTCTGATAATATTTTAAGGTGCTAGTTTCCTGCTTGTTTTGGTTTTCTGACTAAAACAGGGTTGATAATACACCAGTGATTTGGCTATTGCTGAGCAGTACTTGCACAGCATCAAGGCTTTTTCTTTTTCCCACTCTGCATCACTTGTTTTGGTTTTTTCCTTCATCTTTCCTTCGGTTATTAAACTATCTTTATCTTGACCCACAAGTTTTTTTCACTTTTGCTTTTCTGATTCTCTTCCTGTCCTGTTGCAGGGGGAGTGAGTGTTAGCTGCTGGCCAGGGTCAACCCCTCACACTACTGATGGTTTGCTCATCGCTGTATCCATACAATTTTTTTCACAGATGCAGTGTCTTTTCTTTGCAGATTTATTATTTTCTGCAGGCAAAAAGAGGAAGTCGAAGAAGCAATAAACACAAATAGTAGTTCATCAACCGTTAACTACTGACTGTATCTTACCAGAAGTATGTTATGTAGTATTGGTATAGAAATGAGTGGGTGGTTGCATGGTTTAACACCTTGGAACCAAAGTTAAAAACTGAGAATAGTTGTGTATTTCCAAGACATTAGCATGAGTGGTGTTTTGTATTATACATTCAGTAGAAGATTCACAAATGTGTACGCACTAAGGAAATTTTACTGTGATGTTAATGTGCAGAAATTTAATTACACATAGAAGCTCTCATGCTAAAGTGTCTTTGCATGGCTTAATTATCTGAAGGATTCACCAGATTTTGTTAGCTTATCTGAATTTTATTGGTTACCACCTAGCCATCAGTTGCTTGTGTTGCCAAAATGCTTTATATATACAAGGAATCAGTGTCTGTTATCAAACCAGTATTTACATTTACCAGAGGAGACACCTGGGCAAAGGAGATATTTAAATTGTTTATACATTAATTTTGAACAGTATTTTCCATATATTTCAGATTTCATTAAGCTTTCTGTATTTTTAATTAAGAAATCTCAGAGAATTTCTAGTGGTTTGGGGAAATCTTTCAAGAGTCCCTTATTTGGAAACTAAGTGCTGGCTGTGTCAGTACCACTGCTTAAGGTTAAAATGCTGTGTTAAAATAGGAATTTGTTTCCTCATGGTTTATGGAAGTGTCTGAAAATTGGGGGAGAGCTTGTGTAGCTCCTGAGGTTGAATTACCTTGTACAAAACTTTAAACTCTGCAGTGAGATTATTTTTCTGTTACAGTCTATGGTAATTGCAAATCTGTTTGTGCTAAGGAGATTAATTCAGCCTCTGAATTGAGTAGAAAGCTTCTCTGTTGCCATCTGGCATTTGGGTCCCAGAAAAATATTTTTACATTTCTAACTGAAAGCTTTTACAATAAACTGATAGATTTAGTATTTTTTTTTTCAAGGAACAGAAGTGTATTTTTCTAATGTCTGTGAATGTCAGTGAACACAATACAATACTTATTAATAAGTGATCTTGATTACTTAGAATAGCTATTTAAAAGCATTTCCTATAAATCTGCATTCCAGATACAGTTCCGTGCATCAGTGAACATGCAAATCTGTGCATATACCTTTAGTAATTAGCCTGGGTGTAAAGGCTCAAAAATCTGGTCTGTACATTTGTTTTTCAGGGCATTTTCTTATTTCTTTCTTTGGGCTTAAATAGAAGGGGATGCTCTGTTTTCAACGCATTATCCCTTCAAATAAACCATTACTTCATGCTTTTTTTTCTTCTTTTTTTTTTTTTGATAAGCAGATAGGATTTTCACAATTTAAGAAAAATAAAAGAAGAGTAATTCTAAATAGCAGCAGTTCAACCTGCACATCAGGCACAAGGATGAACTGCTGTGCAAGGTCTCAGACTGCACCTGTGGTAAGAATCAGTCAAATACTGAACTGACTTTGTTAGAAAACATTCGTCTTGGGCCAGCTTGGTAGTTTGTTGCAAAATGAGAGATTTTCTTTCTAGAAGTCCTGTGAAAAGTACTGAAATCTGAAAGATTTGAATTAAAAAAAAAAAAAAAAAAAGGTGGTGTGGTTACCCCCCCCACCCGCCCCCCGAGATTTGGTTTTGACAGCTGGAATGAATAGATAATCTAGTGGATGTTATATGTTAATGTTAGCATAAATGGGTCAAGACTGTAAGAGAAAAACAAGTGAAAAAATGCACACACTGGGGGAATGGCAGAGTCTAAAGGCATCCGTCACCTTGTATGTCATTGTTAGCTTTGATACTTGTGTGATGCTGAGATGAGATGCAGAATATCACTCTGCTTTAACATATCCCTTGATCATTCTGCAGTAGCGTTTCAGCATGCGTATACTTTGAATTTGTTGATCAAGATGTTCATTAGGAACCCTGCTATTAGACAAACAGTCGTCTTTGAGGCTGAAGCATTAGTTTAAAGGTTAACAAAACACTGGGTAAAAACAACTACATCTTACATACCAGAGTTTTGCAAAGTTTCTGATAAATTGGAATGTGGTTGAATGCTGAGTATCGCTTGCTTTCAAAAAGAAACTTGGAAAGCTGTAATTGCTTCTACTTGCAAAGCAAATCCAATGCTGGTTCACAAAGTAGCTCTTCTAATATAAAGTTGTAAATTTTGCTCAGAGCTGTTGTGGACTGGAGTGTGAACCCAGGCTTTGAAAATGAGAGCAGAGTGTTTTTGACCTCTTTTCTAGGAGCAAGGAAGGAAAACACTCAAATTCAGAGGAGCTGAATGCTAAATCAAGGGGAAGAGAAAGGCAGAGGACTAGGACGGGAAGGAGGAATTAAAATCTGAGCCTGGCAACATGAGGGAGACTGAGATCAAAAGCTGTTGAGAAGAACAGGACCTAGATGAGCAGAGAGGAGTGAATTAAAAGCATGTCAGTAAGAAATCACACAATGGAATCTCTGATTTTTCAGTGTGATTTTTAAATATAGTGCCATAAGCACCATAACTAATTAATCCTGACTTAAAATAGATTTGTATCTTTGGTTTGAATGACTTCAGTGAAGAAAGTGTGAGCTGTAAATAATCTTTTCCTGTAGTTGGGACATAGTTAAATGTTCTTTGTCTCTTCCCTTCCTCTTCTCCCTTTCACTGAGGGCTAGTTCTATAAAGCACTAACATGGCTATACTGCTCTGGCAACCAAACTAGATCAACTGTCTCTGCATACTAGTGCAGTGTGACTGTAGTTGTACCAAAAGTCTGTGAGACAGTATCTACAAATGAGGTTAGTGTATTTATTGATAACTATTCCAGTTTACATCAACTTCAAAGAAGATTTAAAATACATTTCTATTTCTGTCAAAGCTGCTTCTGTTTGTTAGTTATTCCAAGCAGATTCTCAGAGTAGTTAAACCTGAATGATTTTTTTTTTTTTTTTTTGGTAGTAAATTCTCTTTCCTTATTTAAAGATAACAGTTTTCCACCAAACCAGGCTAATGAATAGCAGATTTTGGGGCCTTTTCAGTCAGCCAGTAACTGTCGTTCTTTCATTCCTGCTCTTTCCTTACTTGCTTCTGAGGATATATGTGCCTTTCCTACCCTGGTTCTAGTAACTGTGCCAGTGATCTGTAGGAGACTTCTGGAGAGGAATGCGAGTACTTGCCATTTATCTGGCTACATTCCAGCACCCTATGTGAAATGCATGGCAGAAGCTATGGATCTCTTTTGTGTCTTCTCATGTCGAATTTGGGTCAGTAAGTATTCAGATGCTCCAAGGAGGGCATTTTTAATTTACTGAATGCTGTTCTTGGACTGGAGACTTTAGCGAAATGAGCAGCTGAAGAGGAATAGGAAAGAATAGGAACAGAACTGCAACTGAACAAGTCTGCTTTAGGCATCCTTAGTCGCATCATGATTGAGCCATTCCCACAAAAGTTGGTTGCAGATCTTTCAAATTTTTTTCTTTCCTCAGCTTCTGGCAGCAGTTAAAGTTTCAGTAGTAGCGGGACAACCACAGTGTTTACTCTTTCTCTTTCATTAGGGTATTTTTATGTTCTGTGTAAATCTTCATTTCCAAATACTTGACGAAATAACCAACAGTGTGAGAAACAAATGGGGATTTCTTAGGGTTTTGTTACATAAATTACCTTGATGAATAACATAACTAGGTAAAAATTATAAATATTTTAGACAGATACGCTATATTTAGTGACTAGTTTGGGCTGTACTTGTGCTGGTTTTTGTGTTCTGTTTTGCTGTGAAGATTCAAGTGATCAGATTTTACTGGAGCACTTCTCAGAAAGTAGATTTCAAAGCTATTTGTAAAAGATGCATGTAATTTTAGATATGCATACGCAGGAATGTGCCCTAGTGGTGTTTGCGCACTTATTCGGAAAACAGAAGTTATCTGATCAACCACACTTGCACAATCCTGCTTGAACTTTGATATTTGTGATCAGTCTGTGGAAATTAATAGCATACAGTACTTTATTTACTATGCATTAACACAGTGCAATAAATGTTGTTTTCTCCAAAACTCTAACAGTGCAGTTAAGCTTAATTTTATTCTTAGGTTAAAGTGCTACAACCTCTGGATGCCATTTCTGGTGGCCTTCTGAGGCCTTTTCTGATGCTATACATGGATCACAAATGGAGTTTCTCCTAGACAGGGAGTGACTTTGGGTGACTAGAAAGTAGTCTGTCAAATATGACGAGCTGTCCTATCTGAATCCTCTTGATAGATGTTTGTGCCTTGAATCTGAGGATTTTGACAGTTTTGTTTTGTTTTCTTTCTAGAATGGGCCTTTTCTGAATCTTTATTAGTTTGGGACACTGTTATTGACTCATTTCCTCTTAGTTAAGCTGTTGGTCTTGCATTTCTCCAGTCTTCCTCTCTATTACCAAGTGTAACTGTTCAGCTTTAGTGCAACTTTTAGTTGCCAAAAAGAAATGCTTTTACGTGTGTGTGAAGTGGGGAAGTCAGAGGTTGGCTGGAAATTCCACCTGTGTCCCCTGCCCCGAGAGATGTTTTCCTGTGTATGAACTGCTGGTTTAGGCTGTGAATTAATGCCTCTTGTTGGATTGAGTAGGGGATCTGGAAAGTGTGGTCTTCAAAGTTTGCAGTTAGACTGTGTGTAAATTCTAATTACATTCATGTCCCAAATTGCTTTTTGCATGCAGATTAACATAAACATTTAGATTTTTAACAGCACACTGTCTCACCTATTGCTGTTGGTTTGGTTTTTTTTCCTAAGGCTGCCTATTCCCTTCTTTCTTCTTTAGTATATGGAAACAACTGACAGAAAAACCTACCCACAGTGCCATTTTGTTAGAATGTATCTGACAGAAGAAGGAAAAAAGTGGAGAATGACCCAGTAAAGCTGTGAACTGGGAGATAAAGAAAAAACACTTGAGATGAAAACAGAGCAAGTGAATCAAAGAAATCTTTATAAAGGGGGAGAAAAGGTGTGACAATGAAGCATCTATTTAGAATGAACATTCTATGTCCCCTTTACAGCTTAGCACTTCTTACAGCTTTTCCTTGCCTGGGTCTGTCTGTCTGCATCTCTCTGTTACCCTTTCTACAAAAGCTGCCTGTTCCTGGGCCCAGCTGCCACCAGCTGTCACCCATGTCAGAATCTAGACTCCTCTGTTGAGCATCCATCTGCTAATTAGTTATCCCCAGTGGCAAAATTTTAAAAGACCACAAGCAGCTTTTCCTGAAGAACAGATAAAGCCTGCTGGGGCATCACACTTGCCCCTTCTTAAACAAGCGCGTCTTAATTACCCTTAAATAGACCCTTCTACTCCCCATCTGCTCCCTTTGCATTGTGTTGCCATGGCAGCAGTTAATGCTAGCACAGTACCATGCAATAGGAAACTGTCACAGTTCCAGTATCATTGCTACTGCTTATAGTGAAGAGTATGGTATGGGTGCTACATTTGCCTCTCTTCAGTCCATCAGTAATTCCCCTGTTCTCACATGCTTTCTAAATATATCTGCTAATGGTTCTTCAATCTCTTTTGCTCCTTCTTTTAGAAATGTAGGCTGCATCACATCTGGTCCTGGAATTTTTGGCAGTCTTTGCACAGTCTAATTTCTTCAACTCTTTCTTGGTGTGAGTCTGGTTTCCTTCAGCATTTCTTCTTTCCTCCTTGGTAAATTAGTCTTGGTTTCTGACATCTGCCTTTGTAAGCACTGAGGAAAATAAATTGGTTTTGTTTAGGGATGTCCCTATCTGTCTTTCAGTAAAATACTTAGTTCATTCTTTATAAGTCTGCAGTCATCTTTATTGTTCACTTTTTGTTTATATGCTGGAAACATCACATTATTTACCTTTGCTTCCATAAGTAACTTTCCTTTCAGTGTTGAGTAATTTTTTCACGTTATGGATATTTAAGTCCCTTTCCTGTTCTTCATTTTACCATGTGTAGCTTCTGACCATAAAGCCATAAGGAATGAAAGAATTAACTATCCTTCAACCCTGAGAGTTGGTTATAACTTTATATTTTAGGCATGACTATGGCTAAATGCATTTTACAAGATTAATAAGAAATGTTTGTTTAACCTTATCAGTGCAAGAGCATTTTGGGGCATAGATACAAGTATAGAAATGTTAAAAGACTAAAAAATGAGTCACTCATTTTACATAAAAAGGAACAATCTGGTTGTTAATGTGTATTTTGTAAAACATTTGAGATGTGCAGCAAGATCATATTGTTTACTTTCTTGAGTGATATTTCATGAAAGTGCAGGCAGACACGTCAAGTGGAGAAAACTGCTGAAGGAAAGCAAGCTCCTAATTCTCCAAGTAGAGTGAACATTAAATGTAAGATACCTTAAATTTATTATTACTCTTGGTATTATGGCAAGTAAACCCCTGTACTTCCATTTTTTGCATATGAATGATAATGACAAAAAAAAGGATTTTACCACAAGAACAAACCCATTCACACCATAGAGAAAAGGAGTTTGTGACAGTTAGTAACAAATGTGAAATGTTTGAGGGACTCAGGAGAAAACAAAACCTGTAGAGGGAGAGATTAGTGGGGGTTTTGCTGTGTTTTGTTTGGTTGGTTTGTTTATTTTTTAAAGAAGTAAGATTAATAATTTGATGCTGAATATTAAAAAATGAATTTGTTTCAATTCCAGCAGTTTCATTAACAGCTGTGGAGGTTTCTAAATATAGTAAAAAGTAGTAAGACAATTCATTGCACTTTATCACAGATTCCGTGGAGATGATGGAGAGATAAATGATGGTATTTTTAGTTTTCAGATTACAAAAATGAAATATCACTACTTTGGGCCCTGATAGTTGATGTAGTGTCAAGAATTTTGGAAGCACTGAAGTGTTTCCAAAGTCAAAAGAAGCCATATATGAGCTTTGAGAGTCAAGGAGTCAATAGGTTTTAAAATTGTAAATACATATGTTGAAAAAATACATGCAAAACCAACTTCTTGTAATAATTTTTCACATTTCTATTAATTTTGGCATCTCTGCCTTCTAGAGTGCTAATACAGAAGTGATTACACACAGCGTAATGTAGAAGCAGATTGATAATAGAAGCAAAAGCTATTTTGATATGTGATTCATTTCCTACTGAATTCCTACAGCTATTAGATTAGACTTCCACTGAACTCAGTTGATCCCTGTTTATTTACAGTTTATAAAGCACAATCATTGCCGAAGATTTTAAACTGATGACTTAAAATGTCTTAGCAGACTTACCTGGATCCCAGACTGAGAAAACTTACCTTTATGGTTCAACATTTTAGTTGCTCAGTGTTGCAAAATCTTTGGGTAGAAAAGCTGCACAAATCTATAATAATGCAAACAGAAATAGACCACACTCAGTTGGATGCTATGCTTTCTATTTCTACACCATAAAATAATACAGTTTCAGAGGTGAAACTATATAGTTTGTCTCTAGATATGCAGTGAAACACTGTTCAGAATAGAAAAAAGTTTTTCTGCATTTTGTCATATTTCATTTTTTATTAGGATTTTAATTCAAAAGGATCTGTTTAATCTCTTCATCATTGTCACAGTACTGTTTCATGTTAGGAAAGGAAAAGACTGATATCTATAAATAATATAGGTGTATCTATTCAAAAGTAGAAATGCAAAAGCATTTTGACACTTTTTAAAATATGGGATCTAACGTAGTGTTACATAGAACCAGGCAGTGATTGGTTTTCTACCATACAGTAGATTTTATATAGCCATGAGCAGCAGTCATAATAAATTATCCATATCTATGTTGTAAGATGCTTATTTCTAAATTGTATGTATCTATTTTGTGCTCAGGAAAAGAGACAGTACATCCTAACATCTGAAGAAACATAGTAAGCAACAATCTTTAATTTAGCTTCTCCTAAATGTGTTTGTTTTCAAATGTTTTATGGTTACATATAAATTTTCTACTAAATATGTGACTTTTATTCACTAGAAGCAAAGAATCTTATCTCTTCTGGGGGTGGGGAGCGATAAGCTAAACAGGCTCTGCAAACTCTATCAAAGAAACAAAAAACCAACCACCACCCCAAAAAAAGTTCTTATCTTCTGAACTGGCCAGACTTTAAGCTTGATACAGTCATGCTCTTCAGGGCAGTGCTGTATGTGATCAAATAGAGCCACCTCCAAAAAGGGGAGGGGAAGGAGAAGGATGTCTTTTCTGTTCAAAGACAGTAAGCAATGAAAATTGTCCTCTCAGAGTATTCCACAGCCTTCAACTCCCTGGTTGTGTGTGGCAGTGACATGCGAATCAACTGCTGCCTCTGAATTGCTGCAATAGTAGCTTTATTCAACAGAGGCCCATGAAGATACCAAATCCTTTGAGCTCCTGTAATTTCGGTTCCTAGTATGGCAGGGGAATAGACATGGGCAGCACAGTCAGAAGCAGTCTCTTAGCTTTTTTTAACCTGTGATTTTTCAGGTGTTTCCTCTTTGCTGATTTCCATGGCATTATGTCCTGGTTTCAGCTGGGATAGAGCTAATTGTCTTCCTAGGAGCTGGTACAGTGCTATGTTTTTGAGGTAGGTATGAGAAGAATGTTGATAACACTGATGTTTTCAGCTGTTGCTAAGTAATGTTTAGTCTAAGGTCAAGGATTTTTCAGCTTCTCATGCCCAGTCAGTGAGAAAGCTGGAGCGGCACAAGAAGTTGCGAGGGGACACAGCCAGGGCAGCTGACCCAAAGTGGCCAAGGGGGTATTCCATACCATGTGATGTCATGCCCAGTATATAAACTGGGGGGAGTGGGGGCAGGGGGGTCACCGCTCGGGGACTAACTGGGTGTCGGTCGGCGGGTGGTGAGCAATTGCACTGTGCATCATTTGTACATTCCGATCCTTCTATTATTACTGCTGTCATTTTATTAGTGTTATCATTATCATTCTTAGTTTCTTTTCTATTCTATTAAACTGTTATCTCAACCCACGAGTTTTACTTCTTTTCCCGATTTTTGTCCCCCATCTCACTGGGTGTGGGGGGGAGTGAGTGAGCGGCTGTGTGGTGCTTAGTTGCTGGCTTGGGTTAAACCACAACACATTACAATATTGAAAGCTGGTTAAGAGAAAAAGCAATTCAGTCTTTTGACTTATTTTGATCTCTCTTCAGCTGCTATGTTTGGTCATCAGCATAGCTTGTTTACTAATACTGTTATCATGTTTGGTCCCCTTGAAGAGCAATGTAATTTAAAAGTCAATTTGTTGACATATTTTTATTTCCATTTGAGTTGTAGATGGATTAGTAGATCTCATTTCTTTTAACTTGGCATTTTTTATGAAAATTCAGCCCATCAGAATAATTCAGTGGCTTTATTCTGTTTGAGGAGACCTGCAGTTTACGGTAGTAAAAGTGACCACAGCATAGACATGTTTTTGAATGTACTTCTAAATACAGAGATAAATGTATCATGGAGTTACCCATCTCTCTATTGTTTTGCTGTATGATTTCCAAAAAAAGCTTTATTGTAATATCCACTACTGAAATTTTTAAAAGCTGTAAAGCTATACTGTATCTGCTTGGTTTTTATTTATATTATAATCTGTATTGTCATACATATCAGCATTTTATGTATGTAGGGATTTGCTTTTTAATATAAATGAGTGACAGCTATCAGGAATCAGTAGGAAAATGTTCATGCTGTCTGGCATAGTACTAGAAAAGTTGGAAATACAGGATAGTATATGTTAATCTGCTATATGCGTAAGAACAGCAGTAGAGAATCAGTATTTGCATTTGACTGGAAAACCAAAATATTTGCTTCTTGTTAACAGAGCTTTATTTGCAGTAGGAAAACAGATACTGGTTTTCTCCATTACTTTTTCAGACAGTAGAGAAAACAGCAAAAACCTGACTACTTTTTGCTAGAACGGTCCTTGCATGTAAAAGTAGATACAACAATAAAAAGGACCTGTAGAGAATGTCTCAAGACATTGTATACTTTCTCTAATACTAAAGTGGCAAAAAATTAGAGATCCATAATATAGGCAGTCTATCTGCCCTCCCCCTTTTGTTGTTCCCCTTACCCTGGTAAGTTTTCACTTGTGTATAGACAGAATGGAGGAGCAGAAACTTACTTATGCACAGAGCTAAAGAAATGTCTATGGACATTCACACAGATACAGAAACATGTCTGCAGTGCAGTATACTATAGGGATTGTGTGGGCGGGGAAGGGAGGAGTGAACTCCTGTTAATGCGGCCCAGTGAGCAACTGTGGGTTAGTGTTGCCAGTAGCAAACAGTTCTGCCTCATGTAATCAACATTATAGCCAGTCCCCTCCATTAGGGTTTGTAGAGCAAAACATGTTGGTTAGAGCTTACCTTAGGAAGGTAAGAAAAGCCCCTGTGTTGGACAGGCAACTCCTGGGGTCTAGAGAGTTGGAGTGGTCCTAGTGTCACAGTGGAGAAATGAAAAATCTGCCCACACTGCTGAGTCATGTAGGAAAGGAAGCCTGGGAGGGAGAGCTGGCAATTTGATGCTGCTCTGCAGATCTTAGTCAGTGTAGACCATCCCTCTGCCGATCAGGTCTTTTTTAATGGTCCTCAGCTTTTAATTGAACTGTTCTTCAGAACAGGTAAATAGAAATATCTTGTTATGTAATTTCCCATGTCCTGTCAGTATAGGATTTTCTTCTATCGTAAACAGTATATGCTATAATAACATAAAAATTAAATTCTGTTTCTATCTAGGAAAAGAAAATTATAATTTGATGTGTTTGTTTTATCCATGTATGTAAAGGCAAAGCTGGTGACTATATGTTTTTCATACTCTGATTTGGATAACTGGAGTAAAGCTGCATCTGTATGGTATCACTGGAGCTGGCTAGTTGGGCAGCTTGGAAAGTATTTGTTAAACTTTGTCTTTTGTTTTAGAATGGTGAGGAAACAGTAACTTCAGAAATTTAGATGAGATGAATTGCGTTTGAAATGTTTTTATTTAAAAGTAGAATAAATATTTGCATGAACTAATATAAAGTATTTTGGGGGGTTGATGGAGTTGGGGATGGATACCTCATTCTTTATACAATCAAAACTCATGTGATTTCAGTTTTGTTTGTGCAACAGATGGAAGGAAATGCACCATTATCCAAAGAGAATCTAATTATCCTGTGCTTGTTGAAGAAAAATACTTTGGTTTCAGTGGGATTTGTTTGCCAGGTGAATTGCAGTTTAGAACCTGAGTTAGACATGCCTGTGATCTGAGTGTTTGGGTTTCCTTACTACAGATGCTATAAAATCTCACAAAACCTTATGGATTCAGTTCTGCCACAGATATATGAATGAAGGTCTTAGAAATTTTGAAGTTCATGTATTGATGGATCTCCATAGAGATGTGTGTGCAATTTTTCTTTAAACAGCCAAAACTATAATGAGGTTATATTAGAATCAAATTTGAAAAAACCGCTGTCCACATTGAAGCCTTGCGTCACAAACTGTCTGATACTGAAAATGTTCAGGTACTGTTGATATAATTTAGCAGTTGTGGCTTGCTGACCTTGCTTACCTGACAGAAACCTTCTTCCTTAATGATGAAAGTAAAAGTATTCTGGCGTGATAGCTTTCAGAGAGACCACACAATTGTTCATTAATAAGAATAATTGCACATAGTAGTTAATTGCTATTAATGTTTTGGGAAAGACAGATGCAAAATATCTGTGTATTTGACCTTTACAACCTGCTTCTCTCTAATTATGCTACTGCCAGGAAGGGCTGCTCGCATAGCCTTTTGATGCCTGTCCTTGTCAGCAGAACAACATGAGCTTTTGTTTCCTCAGGGTATTCTGCTGCTGATGTTATGGAAGGTTAATTTATATGGAGTAGCAACATTGCACTGACACTTCCATGGAGGTGAATCTTTCCAGCAATGTGACACTTGCAAAAAGTAACATATTGTTTATATGGAGGACCCTATTAATGCCATTGCTGTGGGAGTATAAATTCAGTATTATGTAGATTTGTTTTAAAGTTACTAGACTACTCACACTTTTTTTAAAATATATTAATTTCTGTTTACTGATTTAGCTGGCTGTTTTGTTTAACTATGGATTGGTTTGTTATATACAAAACTAATTGAGAAAAACGTCTTCTTTCCTAATCTAACCATGTTCTGCTATTGTCCTGGAACATTTTTGAGAATTAGTATTTTATTAGGTAATTTTAAAAAGTTTCAGTTTTTGCTTCCTCAGAGAATATGTTGGAAGGAAAATTAAACTTGTACGGCTGAGGTAGTTGCAAGTTTTAAATCTGGCTTATGTAGTCAAAATTCTATTCAGAAAGCATTTGTTTGAAGTGTCGATGATCACACTGGATATAAACTCTGCTTTTTCCACCTGATTGTAGAGCTGGAGCAGTCATTTTTGAAGCATTTCAAATTGACAACATTTTGAGTGGCATTAAAATAGGTTAGTGCTGTTTGATTTCTTTCTCTTTCAAAATAATAATTTAGGCAGATTTCATGTGCATGGATTTTTTTATTTAGGGAAACACTGGTGTATAGATGGAAATGTAAGTGATAAAAATTAGACAATACAAACTACTATATAAAACAATTTTTTTGTCAGAAGGACTTCTCTTGACTGCCTGGACACATAGTAAAGATTATCTGATTAATTTTGTTGCAGTATTAACTGCAGATCGTTGAAAGATTCTTCTGAGTGCTTGTTTTCATGTAGCAAACTTTGTATGAGGTTCTGTAGTGTACCAGCTGTTACTTCCCCTTGCCCTTTTAATAGAGTATTTGACAAAACTAAACTTGTTCTCTGCTATGAAAATAATTACCAGCAAAGTTTGCTTTGTTAATATTGCTGTTGGAAATGTGTTGCATTACTTGAATACTTCAAGAGGTAGCTTGAATTTTATCTGCAAAAAAGTAAAGCTTCTCTTCTTGTTCCTCTTTTATATAGTAGCAGCCTGTAGGTCACCGATGTTAAGATCGGTATAAAATACACTTTTCAAATGAGTGAATGTGAAAAGTATGTCATATTGTCTATTTTAAGTTTTAAATATACTTAATAGTATAATACAGTATCTTGGATATATGATATGGATGATGTAATTACATAATTTATATTTTATAATATAATGTTATTTTTTACTTGTGTATGTTTATGTATTTGTATATTTGTTGGAAGCCCTGAAAATTTTGATACTTTGTAGTGAGGGTCAACATGCAGAATCTTAACAGAATTTGAGGGAACCAATTTCAGTATGTAAACGTTGCGGGGCCAAAGCGGCGTGTTTGTCACTGATGGAATAGATTGACACAATCAAACACCTTACAGGCCCAAGGTTTCTAGCAGACACACAAAATCTTTTCATTTCAGGAACCTTTGGTGCAAAGGTCTTGAAAGCAAATGGTAAGACTTAGTGTGAATTTGCATAAAGCAGTGGTAACGGATTTGCCTGATACGTGTTCATCCTCACGTGGCAAATGGATGCCAAAGCAGTGCACAGAGTATAAGGCTCCCTTTTGGAAAGGATCCTGTTGCAGTGCAGCTGCAAAACCCTTTTACTTTTTGCTTTGTCAGAATTTCTTCAGCTGTTGCAGTTTCTTCTTAGCAAAGAATGGAAAAATAGAAGCAAATATGCCTGAAACCTGCAAGTTAACTTCTGTGGCTGCTCACTGGGGCGGGGGAGAAGGGGGCGTGGACAACAGAGGAATGGATTATTGTTAGGGCATGAAAAGGGTTTGAAACAGGCTGAAAAGTTTTTTAGATATCACAATTAATTACTGCAGATGTAGATGTAGAAGTGTGTGCTGCCCTGCTAAGAACGGTAGGGAGATGATATAACCAGCAGAACAACTAATAAAATTATCTGTTTGGACTAAGCTTTTCATTTTCAAGTAGGACTGCAAGTTATCCGGTGCTTCATTCTCAAATTATAGCTCAAGTACTCCATGAGCTGTAAGATTCTGTATAGTAGCTTTTGTTTATGCTTCAGGGGAAAAATGCTTTGGTTCCCAAGCTTTCTAGAATTACTCTTTGTTCCTTTTAACCAACTTCAGAAAGGTGTAGATGTTAAAAGTGTTAATTAGAATCAAAACAGCAGAAAATGAATAGATTCCGAAGTATCTAGTTTTGACGAATTTCTACTTAATTAGTGTTTCTGAGCTGAGAGCATGAGGGCTTTATTACTAAATCAGGCCCCCTGTTACACTTCCCTAAAAAATATTAAACTGTAAATTGATACTGCTGTAATACAGCATTACAGAAATAACAAACACATATTATTGTATGTAGAATATGACAGTGCTAAACTCACTGTTGTGTTGCAGTCCTTTAATCTGATCGCACTTGAGGAAATAATCTGTATAGCCATCAGAATTTCCACCTATACAAACTGCCTTTACTGACAGGGAATTTCTTGGAGGTATTGAATGGAATACTTACTATGAGATATTAGAGGAGATTTGTTTTGATATAAATAGATCTTTCCCTGTATCTGTCACTCTGTACTCCTGTATACAAACAAGTTTGTGTTTTGCATTCCAGGGTTCTTGAAGCAACTACCAAATCCCTAACTTTATTGTTGTTGTTATTTACTAGACAGTGATACAGAAACTACAACTTCTGGTCTTTAAACAGATATTGTTCTTTGTGATGCAAATCCTACTGGAAACACATCGTGCCCCTTTCTGTTGTGCGCTGTGCTCTTGTCAACAGCTTTCAGATAATTATTTTGAAGATATGGCTTGCTGACTCTTGGTTGAAGCTAATTGCTACTCTAACAATAAATAAAATAGAGCAGGAGAGAGGCATAATTTTTTCTTGTAAATTAAAAACAGTAGCATTTATTATAATCTCAAATAGCATAATTTTTGAAGTTCTAGTTAGGTTTTTCCATAGAAAATTTTTACGAAGAAATATAGAAATGAAGATAAAACCGAACAACTAGTAAAAAATTAATGAAATTACAAGATCTATTCGAATGAAAATAAGTTAATAGGACCATAACATGGTCAATAAAATCACATAGACCAAGTTTAATTTTAGAAGTTTTAATCTGAAATATTTAGCTTTGAAATTAGAAATAGTTGCATGTATTTTAATATTTATACCAAGGTTTCAGCTTTCTCTTAAAAAGTTAAATAGCCTCATTAGACCTAGTCAAAAGGAATTTTATCTGGAGGAAATGTAATTTAATTTAATAATGACTGGAATGGTTTTATATATTTTAGGATAAAACAGAATATAATTTATGGTTCTTAACATAAAAGCATTAAAATCTTTAACCTGATGCTGTGCCACACAGCAGGAAATATTTCTGCCTGTTTAAACATTGCTTTAGACCTAGAGAAAATATTTTTGTTCAAACCTTTATTTTAATTTAGGCAAAGGACATGGAATGCTGAATTAAACAGATCTGAAATGCCAACACTTTTTCATTACCGGTCTTTTCTTGGCAAGTGTTGAGAAATAATTCTGAAAGTGATATAATTGAATCACGAAACAAAAGAATGTCTACTGTGAGGCAAATAATAGGAAGCTAAATTTTGTTGTTTCTTGTGTACCTGCAAACCATGAGTCAACAGTGTTTGTTTGCCATTTCTGTGTAGTAAGTTTTTTTAAAGGCTCATTTTAAAATTATGTGTGAGTTATCTATTTAATTCTATAATCTGTAATTAAATGAAGTCTGAGTTTTATCTTCTGATATTTCTGTGTTGTATACTTTATAGCTGAATAAATTACAAGGGCAGAAGGGATCAGTAAAATCATGTACTATGACCTCTTAAAATAACAGCCCAAACAACCTTGATCGCGAACTGCAAAACTTCCTTTGGGGTTGTGGCATATAGTCCAAAATTTTTTTTTAATATTTAAAAAAAATGCTATCTGGTATTGCCTTTGTGATGAACACTCCATCCTACTCATAGATACAGTATTCCAATGGTTAATAAATCTTTCTAAAAATCAATACCTTAGTTTAAAAGTGTGTAGTTTGGGCTTCCCAGTATTACTAGCTACTTATGCTTCTTTTTACTTAGTTGAAGAGCTGCACTTTGTTTTTTGTTCATGGTAGGACCTTGTGTTGGCCAGGCATTTGAGGTAGAGCTGCCTAGGCATTCTACTACAGTGAATTGGGTAGGGAAGATCAATGTGCTTTTAAAGCCAGTTTTTCTTGGAATATAAACTATAATACTTTTATAATGGAACTAGAGAAGAGAGGATAGGAATTTTTAAAGAGTTTTTATATGGATCTTCTCAGAATCCAGGTAGCTTTGTGAAGAATCCTTGCTAGTTTGCTTTCCTCAGTAATTTTCCAAGTGGCAGCACACGGCTCTGTTTCTCTCTGTCAGGTTCCTATCATGGTTTCTTCTGTCCTCTGTGCAACCTGGCTGCTACTGCCTGCTCTGCCTGCTCCTTGAGCTCTGCTCCATGCAGAGACCCTCTGGCCCACATCTTGCAGTCCCAGGAATTTTCCCTGCCTTGAGTAAGCCCAGTTGCTCAGTAAGAGGAGGCTCATCTGGGACAGACTCCACTTCAGGCTTCACTTAACACAAGTGCTTCTTAATGTACATAGCACCACACTGAACAGAAGTAAGAGACAGTGCCCATCACGTCTTTTAGTCTATGGATTCTGTGATTTAAGAGATATTTTTTTTTTCCATCTTAGATTTATTACAGAAGCAGGCAAAATTCGAGTGTATTTATTCTGAACTCTTTTCCTGGATGAATGATTTGAGAATACAGAAAACAATGGGATCAGATATATTGAAATATAAAAATATCAATGAGATAATTTAGATAATAGTAATAATTTAAATTATCGTAATAATATCAACAACAAAATATAATTACTACTACTTGATTTAATGCGAAGTAATCCTGTATTCTTAAGGTCATATGTTGCTAAATTTTTGAGTTTCTGCAAAGTTTTTGAAGGGACCATTGGGAGAGAGTGTATATACGGACTATTATCTGTTACTTAGTATAACACATCTTAAAACTTCATCATACTTATTATTAGGGGTGTGATTATTTAAGGAAATAGGCAAGAAGAAATGTTAGTCTGAAATAAGATAAGGTATGATTTATAGTGCTTCAGCAACTCACGTAAGTTTTCCATGAGCACACTATTAGCCATAAAAATGTTATTTACCTCTTGGTGAAATGAGATGAGCTGCTTGTCTGCATTGCGGGGAAAGAGAATGCACATGTGTTTGTTGTGGAGAAGCTGACTTCACAGAAAAGTCAGAAATCTTCATATTAAATTCAGTGTCTGGCTGATCCAACAGGTAGCTTGTGTCTGTACCCCAGATAATCTTGCATTAACTTAGTACTGGCACAGTTGCTGATCTCACCACTTCGTAATGCTTGGTGCTCATAAATTTTCAGTTTTGCTTCTGCTTGTGTCCTTCTGCATCTCTGTCAGGGAAACTATAAATTCTGTAGAATAAATGATAATAAATGTTACTACGTGTAGACCACGTCAGCTAAAGCTTTGTGAGCAAAATACCATGCTGCAAGTTTTTAATCTACTTATGCAGTAGTTTACAGAGACACACATATTTGCCTCTGGCTAGTCTTGCTGCTTCACAAATCATAAATGTGTGTATTAAAATGTATATATTTTAAACCACATTAAATATGCATACATATTTAATGTGGTTGGAAAAAGTCTGTAGTATCTAATGTCAAACTACAGTGTCTCAAAAACCTTGCTTTCTACAAAATATTTCAATAATGTAAAAAAAAAAAAAAGTTTATTCAAGGATGACTTTATGACCTTTCAGAGAACTACAGGACAGGAATTAACAGGAAAAAACCACATAGACGCAGTATTACAAGTGCAGAGGATTGGCAGGTTTGCAGAAGCAAACTTAATGTGTCAATTCCTGATTTTTCCCAAAGTGCACTACACAGTAGTGTTGAGTAATATTTCATCAGCACAGAAGGTAACATTTTCTAAGTGTTAGTGTCTTTACTATCAAACCACTGAAAACCATAAGGGGAAGTAGCAATTGAAATGCCAGCAATGAAAATAAAGTCTTGGTTTGTATAGATCTCCAAAAAGAAAGTATGAGGAATGAAATAAAAGCTTGCTTTCACAAATATGGTTTCATCTGATACAATATTTACATCACTTTTGGAGGACTTTAATTACTTTGCATATAGAGACTTTTTCCTTCTTGTAGTAGTAAGTAATTCTTCAAACAATATTTAATGGGTGCTGCTCTTTTTTACTGTGTTCCTGATTTATTCATATGCAGGAGTTATTTTGCTTTACACATTTGCCTATTTTCTTCCATATAGGAGGCATAAAGGTATGTGCACCCCCTTGGTACTGAAAATGTAGGGATGCAACATATTTGATGTAATTGCTTATGGCTAAAGTTTTCAGTGAGTCAGCTTTCACACAGTTGTGTTTGATGTGAAGTTGTGTCTTTTTTTGACATTCAGTTCAAAATGAAAGCACAAACTGCTCCTGGGAAGACGGCTCATTCTGGAATGGGTTATTCATCCTTGAAACTTTTTCTTCAAACACTTTAAGGGGCTTTGTAACAGAAAAAATGCTCTATATGTGCCTTAGTCAACAAAACAGATGGGTGTTTGCCTATAAGAAGCGGTGCAGTAAGATTCAACACATTGCCAGAAGAAACTTTTGAAGCTCACCGAACTCAAGCTCACAAGGCTGCACCTGGAGAAATCTGAAGGAGCTCTTGATTTATGTATTCTGGTACATAAATTCTTGATGCATACATTTTGCAAATTAGTTAATACAGTCAGGTGCACGAAGGTACTTATGAAGTTATATGGTCTCCAAGTTCTCACTTCACACCTATGGAAAAGGCATTCAGTTGAAGTAGCTTGCCTGAGGCCAAACAGCTGGTCATTAGCAGAGCCAGAGTTAGGAGACAAACCTGCTACCCTGTGATACCTGTTTGTTCCTCTGGTGTTATTTCCTTCCAGTGCTGCTTTGTACTTGAGTGTTGCTGTATCAAATATATGTGTGCTAGGTATCCTGTGTATGACTTACTGCTAGTGGGGTAAATGCTACAGAGGAGGACTTAAAAGTTAAATTATGATAAATGCTGTATGACAGAGAAATTAAATACTTAGCATTCAGTAATACACATAAAATGCTGGGTGTTATTAGGAAAGAAATACAGAACAAGCCATAATATCTTGTTATGTATGTCACAGTTTAAACCCGCGTATTGAATGCTGTGTGTAGTTCCAGTTACCTCATTGGAAAAGCGTAAGGGAAAGGTGACAGGAATAGTGATAGGTATGATGACTCTTTGTCTTGAATAAGACAGATCCAATTTTACAAGAGGCATTACTGGCCTGGAAGAGGTCAATAGGGCATAATTATTTTTTGTAGCAAAAGGTGGCAACAAATGAAATGGCAAGTTTTGTAACAAAGGAAGTATTTTTTGAGATGGCTCATAATGAGATCATGGAATCTGTTGTAAGGAAGCTAGTTGTCCTGGTTTTGGCTGGGATAGAGTTATTTTTCTTCCTAGTAGCTGGTATAGTGTTATGTTTTGGATTCAATATGAGAAGAATGTTGGTAACACACTCATGTTTTCAGTTGTTGCTAAAGTAGTGTTTAGACTAAGTCAAGGATTTTTTAGCTTCTCATGCCCAGCCAGCAAGAAGGCTGGAGGGGCACAAGCAGTTGGGAGGGGACACAGCCAGGACAGCTGACCCAAACTGGCCAAAGGGATATTCCATACCATGTGATGTCATGCCCAGTATATAAACCAGGGGGGAGTTGGGGGTGTGGGGGTGGGTTGCTGCTCGGATACTAACTGGGCATCGGTCAGTGAGTGGTGAGCAACTGCATTGTACATCACTTGTTTTGTATATTCCAATCCTTTTATTACTATTATTGTCATTTTATTATTGTTGTTATCATTATTATTTTCTTCCTTTTTGTCCTATTAAACTGTTCTTACCTCAACCCACGAGTTTTACTTTTTTTCCCCAATTCTCTCCTCCATCCCACCGGGTAGGGGTGAAATGAGTGAGTGGCTGCGTGGTGCTGAGTTGCTGGCTGCAGTTAAACCATGACACTCATTTAACCATTTTTTATCTAAACTTCATGCCTACAGTTTTGAAGCATCACTTCAGGCACTGGTTATGAGGAAAACATTACTCTACCCACATAGGAGTTAGCACTTCCAAAGTGCACGCTAACTTGTTACATCCCTAGCTGAAAGATTTAGATGTGCTCCTCTCTCTCTCTCTTGGCATCAATGAATTTTGGACCATGTCAAGTCCTTGTATGAGACCACTGGGTAGATACTAATCCAGTGTGCAGTGTTAACTGTGCTGGGTCTTAATGTGTATCAGTATTGTTATTGACAAATGCTTTCTTCCTTGACACCCACAGAAAATTGTCATTTGAGATGCTATTCAGGTTTTTATCTAGCACAATCTTTACAGAGAGCTGTGGGGATTAGGCTTCTGTTGGTGAAATTGTCCTGTGATTGACTTCACTTGGAGGGCTCTGATGATCATCTCTGGGTAATTCATGGTAATAGAGGAGGGTAGTATTTAGAATTATCCAGAAAGTGAATATTAATAACATGGAGAAGAAACCAGAGTTACTTACCAGTAGTTAAGAGTTCAGGAAGAGTTTTCTGTATGTATTCACCCTCTACCTCCATTGTTTTGTAGTTTGGACTTCTTTGATTTCTTGCTTGAAAGGAAACAATATAGTATGGTCTTTGTGCAAATATGGAACAAAGAAGAAGGGCCAGTTAATGAACTGGAATATAGATATTCATTAGGCACAAAATTTTTGGCCTTGAATGGTTGTAATACGTGATTACACACTGTATGAGTATGCAAATGCCACATATTGGTCATAATCTTAGGTTTTTTAAGAATTTCGCTCCTTCAGTCTTAATTATGTATTACATGTCAGATGCATACTCCACACTTTCAGTGACTTATTTGATCTTAAAATGAAAGCTTTGACCAGTTTCGTATTTGGCAAATTTATTTCTAAAATTTGTGAGCAGAATTTTTGGTATATTAGCAATATTAATTGAGAAGATTACATAGCAATGTAGAGGAATGTGTTGGCACTTACATAATGCTTTGATATACTTACAGTTAGCATGGACATTTTTGGAGTATTTCCTGGTTATAGAAATTTAATAATGGCTGTTAGTTTTTCTTAAGATTATAATATGATGCATTTAATTGAATATTTAACTGATGGTTACATTCAGACATCGTGAGGGCTGTATCTTTGCGAGTATTAATTTTGCAGTTGGGAGTCCTTAGGTTTTTGTTTTACTAGCAGTTTTAACTTTTTTTTTTTTTTTTAAGAATGTGGATGATACTGAATTATCATTGTAATGGAATTTGAAGTTCTCCAGTTATTAAATTTTTCTCCTTTTGTGTAAGAAACGCTGTCTTCTCAAACTTACTTCTTTAGAGTAGTACTAGCATACTATGGCTTCTCCAGCATGTTTTTTGCTTTGATGTACAACTTCAATGAATTTTACTTTTTGGTAGAAAGCTGTGCGTTGGCAGAAAATCTAAAATGTTAATGTCTTCTGTTGCAAGTCACAAACTGCAGTGTATACTAGAGTTGGTTGTTCTTTTATTTCTCCCCTTTTTCCGTCCTAACACTTCAAGAAACAAATTGTGAAAGACACAGTAAAAGTAAGGGCAAAAAGGTGGTTTAAGCCAACTATCTCAAGGATTAAAGATTGCACTTTTGCAGGTAATACAGTTTTAACTGTGCCTTTGGGAAATAAGATGAAAGGAATTCTAAAGCTTATGGTAAAAACAAAAGAGAATAAATTACTTGAGGTCCATTGTGGAGAAAAAAAGCAACATTAAGAGACAAAAATGAAAGTGATGAAAAAGGATGGAGGGAGAGAATATATCAGGTTCTCTAAATCCCTTTGATTTTTTTGGTAGCATCCATAAAATTAAGATGATCTACTTTGGGACATTCTGAAGGCAGGTGTATGGTTGTATCTACATTTAAGAAATGTGCAGAAAAAAACTTCACAAATAATCTCACTGAGAATACTAATAATTTTCTAAAAGGTGCTCATTTTCAGATTTCTATAGTCATACTGCCTGCTATTCTTAAAAGTTGCCTTAAAAATGAGCTATATTTTGAACACAATAAAATGCCAAAATGTGTTGATCTGTAACCATACATGTTTTTGTACAGTATCACTATTTGAGTAGAAACTTTATTACAGCCAAAAATGTTACATTATGAGAAATAATAAGGAATCTCAAAGTTTTCATAGGAGACAGGAACATCTGAGAGCTGCCATTGTGTGTGTATTCACAGTGCAAGAAGACATTTGTATTGAAAAGGTTCATTATCCTTTGTTATAAGTTTGGACAAAGGTCCAGGAGCTGACTGTGGTGAATAATTAGAAGTAATTTATTAAGCAAGTGGTAAATAGGCAAAACAGCGCTGGGCGGCCGGGGAGCCACTGCTCTACCAACGGCTCGCAACCCCCCTTCCCGTAGCCACAGTTCTTATAGTCCTCTATTTCCGGTATATGTGTCATTTTCGGTATACGTATCTTCTTTAGTGTACTCCGCATCTGCGCCGATCTGTTGCTAGGGGGGTCTTTTTCTGCCTTCTGGCTTCCTTGGTGTACTCCGCATCTGCGCCGATCTGTTGCTAGGGGGGTCTTTTTCTGCCTCCTGGTGATTGCTGGGATGAAGGCCCCCAAGTCTTCCTCCTGCGACTGCCCTGTGCCACTCACTTGACACATGCGTGTTTTATTACCTTTTATAGGCCCCAAGTCTTCCTCCTGTGACCACCCTGGGCCCCTCACTTGACACATACATGTTTTATTACCTTTTGTGTAAACACAAGGCTTGCACAAACATTGTTTACATTACTAGTTATCTGTAGCTAATGCAAGACCTCCTCCTTCCTGTTTTAAGGCCGACATCTGGTTTTTCTACTAACATAAGCAAGATTTGATTAACAAACGCTTATCTATTATCACATCCTTCACCTTTTTCAATTGTCCCATGTTATGACAAAAACAATTCTCAGGCAAAGAAGTAGAAGCTTTAAACCACAGTTACAGGTAAGAGAAGCTTATGATACATTAAAAGAAATTTGCAGACATGCTCCAATCAAAGCATTATTCATTTTTACAGAAATTTAGTTCTGCACAGATATGAAAGTGTAGATTTAGGGCTGCCAACCTCTCTTTGCCCTAGAATATTCAGACTTTCCACATCCCAGATCTTGTGGATTGCTGTGTATAAACCTATGTTCCAGTATTTTTCTAAAGAAACAGCTTTTATAAAGTCTCTTTCATTGTCTGCTGTTCCTCCCTAGTAATGTTGGAACAAACAGAACAATTTCAACCAAATCTGACAGAAGAATATAGGTTTTAGAGAGAGAAAAATCCTTGAAGTATAGATAATATTGGTAACTGAGTAGAGGATATAACCAGAATGAGTGTTCCCACTAAGGGAAAGACTAACATGACTATTTGGTCGGCTAACTGATCTGCCAAGCACACTCACGTTGGTCAGACAGCACATGCAGTTTGCAGCTAGTCACAGACCTGTGGTGTTTCTTGTTATGGTGGCAGATAGCTGGACAATGGAAAGATAGAAGGGAAAGGAACTTGGGACTCTTTGAGAGGTGATAAGAAAACATAGGAGAATGCAGTGTGAATAAGAAATGTGGTTGAAACAAAACATCATAGGAAACCAGGCTTCATTTGTTACAGTACTCATAGAATAACTGGTTTATTTTTAGGACTGTTTTTCCATATTGTTCTTCAGAAGTTAAGGTTTCTTACAAATACAATTTTAAGTATAGCTGTAGCGATCATCACGAAAAAGTTTTTGACCATGACTGAACGTTTTAATATTAACTGTTTTTAAAGAGACATTTTACTTTCCTTTTAACCACCAGTCATAAGGTCACTGATGAGAATAGAGAAGGTACCATAAATGTCTTATGTTAGCTTTTTTAGACTCTATGGTGAACTTCTGGCAACATACAATTGCAAGCCATTTTTAGTCTCTTCTACCCAAAATCCAAGTGTAGTCTAGGTGGGTAGAAGTTCTTTTGTCATTGCAGCAGTTTTAAGACACCATAATGCCTTTTAATCAAGCTCAGTTATGATGCAAGGACCGTCTCCCACAAAGATCATATTCCATCTTTCTGCTTTTTGAGCACTTAAGTAGTTGCTCAAATAAGAATAAAGTTGGCATAAATTACTTTTGTCATGGAAGTATTAGAGCTTCTGCAATATTTTTCTGGTATATAATTACAGGCGGATGGGAAGGGAGAAGAAAGAAAATTAGAACAGTATATGGTTCTGAAATGCAATTTTTTTTTTTTTTTTTCCCCCGGATATCTCTCTTTATTGAGTTGTCAGTAAAAATATTTTCTTGAGTCTAGGACAATAAGAAACTAATAAGGAAAACAAAATTAATTTCTATGGTGATGTACAAATGGATTACCTCACATACTACTCTGTCTAGAAAGTATGGTGGGGAACTACCCTATCTTATAGATGACTTTTAAATTAACACTTCATATCTCGGAAGCATCCAGACACCAGTGTAGATGCAGGTTTCATACAGCTTCAGACTGTCGGGCAATATGGTGGCTTTTAAATGTTCTCTCTCCATATTCAAATGTGCATTTCATAGAATTGATCAGTTAAAAATATGTCCTTATCATATCTCTGTGAGGGTTTTTGGTATTAAAGTACCAAGTTCATTTCTGTTGTTGAAAAGGCATGAATGACCAGTATTGGAATAATTAAGGTACCAAGAAGAGAGTTGTTTATTTGTATTTTTGTTCTATAAAATGCAAATGCAATGCATATTCATAGTTGTACTTTAGATCTTTTTGTGGGGTGTTTCTCCATTCTTGCCTAACTGCCTAACTTCTTCAGTATTGCTGCTGGAAATTCCTCCTCCCTGAAAGAGATTGCACTGTGAAAGTATTGAATAGTGTCCTAAAGCATAATATAATCCTCAGTGTTTGTTCTCTTGCAGTATGATTAACAACCATTTTGACACTAATTTAATCTGTGTATTAGTGTCAAATGAGTGAGTGAGTTTTAGGGAATATAGCTGTTTATAGTTTTTCATATTTTATTGCTCAGACTATGGTGACTGAAAAATATGAGGCAGAATTGTGACAGTGATAGGAGAAATGTTCCTCTGATGGTATATGCAGTCTGTAAAATAACTATATTTACATATTTTCATAGTATTTATTAAATACACATGCATTCTTAGATTTGTGTCCTCTTAAGAGAGAACGTTGCAGAAAATTCTGCTGTGACATGACTAGAAAGCGATGTTTGCAGAAGTTCTTTCCTCATTTTTAGTATAGTCCAGTGAATACATTTTCCAAATTACACTTTAAATATTTTTTAATCAGTTATCAAAAATAGCATTGTGTCAGAAACATGAAAAACGAATAACAATGATCGGAGTAGGAAAGATAAGTGGTAATTGCACTGTATTTTCAAACATTTTCAGTATATCCAGGCCTCTTTAGTCTTAATGATTTCCATGGTACTCTTTATTTATTTTTAGAGGCATGTTTACAAATTTTACTAAAGATAGGACTACAAATAACTTCCTTTGTAATGGAAAGATAACATAACTTGTTAAAGTTAGGGCTTAAATAATTTTTTTTTTTTTTCAGTATGGAAGGTCCCTTATTACAGGCCATCCCTTGTAAAGGCATGGTGAGAACTGAATTTTCATTCTGTGCAGATGTGTACGGTGTGGCCTCTTATTAAGTGTGCATGTTGGGACTGCAATGATTAGAACTCATTCTTGATATGCTCTGCATATTTATACTTAAAACAGTTTTCAGAAATGTGTAATTCAATTAAAACCAATTTCTGGAATATTTGAGTGGGTTAATTCCTTGCCAAATTTCAGTTTGCTTTCTTTAGCTAATGCCTATCCTACAGTATCCCTTAGTATTTTGCAAAATCTTTTGCATCAGTTTGATGTTGCAGAAATAATCAAGGCTCATCAGAGCATTTGTGATAATTAAACCTTTTTCTTTTGATTGGGATCATCCTTTCTCGTAATCCTTGTTTGCTGGAGAGGTCAGGTCAAAAGAGAATTTACAGAGGAATGCATATGTTCATTACAGTCAAATTGATAGCGCTAGGCCAGAGGCTGCTAATTGCCTGCTTCTTAGAATCCCAGAATGTAGTATTTCTATTCGTAGACTCATGCATGGCAAGTGCTCTTTCTTACAGTCATCCATTTCAAGTAATTGAGAAGCAGAGGTTATCCTGAATACCCAATGTATGGTTCCCTTTTTCTAAGGACACAGAAATGACTGAAAGGCAAAGTTTCCCCTGTTCTTTGTTTCAAAAGTAATTCACCTTTGAATAAATTAGATATTCATTCTACTAAAGAACATAAAAAGTCCTCTGCAATCCTGCGTGTCTTTTCTTTTATTTATGCTTTGTTCAGTGATCTGATCAGTCAGATGAAGACCTGCTGTGGTTTAATCCCAGCCAGCAACTAAGCACCACGCAGCCACTCGTTCGCTCCTCCCCCCAGCCCCGGTGGGATGGGGAGGAGAATCGAAAACACGTAAAACTGGTGGGTTGAGATAAGAACACTTTAATAGGGAAAGTGAACGCCACGCACGCAAGCAAAGCAAAACAAAACAAGGAATTCATTCACCACTTCCCATGGGCAGGCAGGTGTTCAGCCATCCCCAGGAAAGCAGGGCTCCATCACACGTAACGGTTACTTGGGAAGACAAACGCCATCACTCCAAGCGTCCCCACTTCCTCCTTCTTCACCCGGTTTATATGCTGAACATGATGTCCTGTGGTCTGGAATACCCCTTTGGTCGGTTGGGGTCAGCAGTCCCGGCTGTGTCCCCTCCCAACTTCTTGTGCCCCCCCCAGCCTGCTCGCTGCTGGGGTGGTATGAGAAGCAGAAAAGGCCTTGGGTCTGTGTAAGCCCTGCTCAGCAGTAAGGAAGACATCCCTGTATTATCAAGGCTGTTTCTAGCACAAATCCAAAACATAGCCCCACACGAGCTACTATGAAGAAAATTAACTCTGTCCTAGCCAAAACCAGCACACCTGTATAGATACTTGACCTAGCAATGAAGTTTTTAGAGGTGACCCCTGATGAAATAACCCAATATGCTTAATTTCTTTATCCCAAAAGGTAATGTATGTACCTCAGACATGAACCTTTGTATAGGTAGTAAATCTTAATTTTGCCTGTCAGCAAAACACAATGGAATCAGTTCAAAGCATTTGCAAGACTCTAGAAAAAATATGCATAAAAGCATAAATATGTGGAATACATACATAGATAAATTATTCAAAGAAACATGAATAGAATGATAATGTATTTTCTTTCACTATATTCATCTTAATGCTTTATGTTCCTTTTTATGCTTACAAGCTAACACAAAAGGGGAGGAGATTAAGCAGTTGTGCTAGTTAAGTATGAATGTGTTGTGGGCAGAGTGAACAGCAGGACTGTGTGTTATCTGGCATCTGTCTTCTCTTTTCTTTATTGTTGCTGCTGAAGGAATGAAATAAGCCAGTGCATTTGTTTTACTTAGTAGAAAGATAAGCTTCATAAATATTGGTGGCTGGCAATCTGGTTAGTCCTTGAAGGCATATTACTCCACTTCTGTTTTGTATCAATATGAAAATTCTTGGTTTGTGATTCTCCACCAGCATAAGCTGCATTATGGTTGATAATTTCCTGTGTTCTGTATCCTAAACAGTTCTTTCTTCACTCAGTAGGAGGAAAGGAAAGATATTTGGCTCTCTTTTGTTTTTGTTTTGTACTGTATCATTTCACTAAAAGGTCTTCATATCTGGAAAAAACCCAGAATCTAATGACTGATTCTTATTCTTTTGAAGGATCATATTCAGTACTGTTGCTCTGGGCATTATTTCTGCTTTAAGCTAATGATATTCTATTTGAAAATTTCAGTAATGCAAATTAAAGCCAGACTCTTCTTGCCTGTGAGGGAGCGTAAAGGGGAGCCTCATGTGGCTCTGCCCTTCCTTATTTCCTGGGATGGCTCTTCAGGTCTTCTGCCATAGCATGGGACCAGTGCAGCCTTTTTTACGTTGCTGCATTCTGCCTGCATTCTGAAGGAATAAAGAGTAATCAGTTGAGAATTTGGTTGAATTGTAAATTTATTTTTGACTCTTCTCTGAAGTTCTGGGAAGTATAACTCTTCCAGCACAGCAGGGAAAGATATCTACATCAAATGTCTAGGTATAGTCCTAAGATTGTGAAAAAAATCATAGTGAATTTCCCAGGGCACTGTTGAAGCAAAGCAAGATCATAGTTTAGCTAAAGACAAAATCACAAGTAATCCTTCATTAATCAGTTTACTTATAAGTTAATTATTCAATCTGATGTATGCAACATTTTAGTTTATGACTGATAAGGAAAATGGGAACTCTGTAAAAGTTCAGTAAGAAAACAATAGCATGAATCTAGACTGTTTCCAAAATACAAATGGTGAAAATAACACATACCCTTCTGAAGAGGATTTTTCATCAATAAATTTCAAACCACTCTGCAAAAATGTTTTGTGTGCACATTCCCATTTTACTGATAGTCCAGCTGTACGTGTAACTCTATAATTAAATGAAATCAGAAACTTTGACTGGGAAGGAGTCTGACAGAACCTGGAGAATTTGTTAGTGTGACCCAATCCCTAAACTTTCATTGAAGCTTTAATTCATGAATAGGCAGAATAAAAGGAAAGATAAGGTTGTTCCCCATCTTCTCCATTACAACTGTTTTTGATGCTATGGTAGGAATTTCAAAGACCAGCTTTATCTGTATTAGACTCAGCTGTTGAAATTCCATGACACAGACTTAAAATTCACTAGCTTTCTTCTAATAATGTGGGTGGAGGGGGCTGGTTTTGAAATCTGTAGTCTTGTATCAGGGTTTTTTAACTTTTTAATGTGATGACCAAGTAGCCTAGAAAGTGTTTTATTTTAGATGAAATCTGAGAGATTCACATGATCATATGATCATAGAAGTTGAGACTTCTGCAAAGAAACAATGTAATTTATGATTAAATAGAAACTGGTAAGGTTTCTTGCTGTTGCAATGTATGCCCAAAGTCAAATATCCTTCATCCCTGTCTTTCAGGAGTACAGCGAAGATATTCTGTTAGGCTCTGGCCTCAGCCTCCCTTTGCATTGGAAAATTTTTTCTCCTTTTCGTGGAGAGCTGATGTGAAGGCTTGGTCTTTAAATAGTTTTTTTCTATGAGAAGGCCAAAAGAACCTATTTCATGTAACCTGAACCTCAAAATTATTGAAAAAATGAAATGAAAGCAGCAGACTAAGGTCATAAAGAGAATTAAGCTAGTTTATTATTCCAAGTGCAAGATGACATCTCAAATTGTGAGTTGTTATATCATTTTAAATCATTGCCTCGGAGCAGAGCTAATTAGTTTTGTAGAATTAGTTTAAGACTATGGTAACATTTAAGTAGGAAGTCCTATTAACATTTATTCTATAGAGTGCTTTGTATAGAATATCAGCTTTGACTTCTCCAGTTAATTCTGCTAACTCTATGTCATAATAAATCAATTGGCTTCACTTTTTGGTTATGTACTAGTTCTTGGTGGCTGTAAAGCTTTTGGAGGTTAGTCATATTAATGCATCTTCCTGAATTCTAGGAATATTTTCTCTTGTTTGTACGTCGTAGGTAGAAAAGTAAAGAACATAATACTGTAGTTTTAAAGCAGCATTAAGATGTCATAGCCCTTCAGTGTCTGACACTTAATTCTGTATTTTCTCCAGTGTAAGCTCTTGCCCTTGGTCATTGGGTTAACTGCATTTTACACTCTTTCTTAATAGTTTCATACTGCTCCTGCAAGTATGTCACACTGAGCTCTCAGAGCAAATATTCAGTAGCTCATTTTCTGAGGAAAATTTTAATGTGGAAATTAGACATACTTAATATCATGAATAATGTGTACTAACTTCATCTACAGTGTGTCATAGTGTAGCGTTGGCTCTCCATCATAATCCACAATGACCACTCCTTCAAAGGGTTGCAGATATGTTTATCTTTATTGTACTTGTGCCCATGTTAGAAAAGACTGATTTGTAATAAAAACATTAAGTACACTGAACATTTTTTTTTTATGCCTGTTAATGTGGTAATTGATATTTTTATGTCTCCTTTTCTCTATTGTGGCTTCCAGCATGGTGGTGAACTTCATCTCAAAAGTTGTGATAACAGCATAACAGGTGTGTCCTATTCCATCAGTGGAAAGCTTTTTTGGTATTTAGGTGAGAAGCATTAAGGAAGGATATTGGAAATACTTAAATTGCTTTTATTAGTCTCTTTGTACTCTGCAAGAGGCAAGGTAGTTGCAAAAAGCTTGCATGGGACCAGAGTTTTCCCTTCTAACTACATGCCCAGCCCAGCTTAGGTAATGCCTTGCACAGGACATTGAGAAGTGAGGCATAAAATAGCAAAACTGGGAAGACAAGTGTGAAGGAGGACTTCAGTGTTTGATATGTGACCATGTCACTGGTGGCTGTCACTTTTAAATGCAACTTCTATACAGAATGTGAGACTTGGACCCACAGAGAAGAGCAGAAATTGTAAGAGCCTGTTACATTATTTTGACAGAGTACTGGATCCTTCTCTCTTTTCTTCGCCTGTGACAAGAGGAAGAGGTTACTTTGGAAATGCCAATAGAGGTTTCATCATTAATGAATGCTTATATGGAGAAAGTACTGTAAAAGATAGATAAACCTGACCTAGGTTACAAACCTTTTTGTCAGCTGTGATGATTAGAAGAATATGAAGCTGGCGACTAAAATTTGTAATACAACTTCTGTCCTTTGGTTAATAACGCGGAGATTAGAGGGGGTTTTTGTTTGTTCATATTTAAAAAAAAGTGCTTGTGGTAGTTTTCAAAAACCTTGTTGTCAGCTGTGATGATTGGAAGAATATGAAGCTGGCGACTAAAATTTGTAACACAACTTCTGTCCTTTGGTTAATAACGCGGAGATTACAGGGGGTTTTTGTTTGTTCATTTTTCAAAAAAAGTGCTTGTGGTAGCTTTCAAAAACTGTTCAGGACCCTTCTTTTCCTGAAGGCATGTGACTAATGAAGGGCGTTTGGAGCAGAGTTGATACAGTAGGTGTTCCTTCAGCATAGGGAACTCTATTTTCTTTCAGCTTTCAGAACTTTGTGGACTTCGTAGAACTTTGTAGCCTTCATTAGCTGAGGAATGTTCTTTGAGCAGCAAGTGCTGCATTCGTTCTGCCAGGGATTAATGAGGGGACAACTGAATAAATAAGGAAATTGTTTTAAGTGTGAAGAATTAACTATTTGGTGTTGTAGCAGGAGAACTATAAAGGTGATGAGATTATACACAGTTCTGATGACTTTATTTGGAAGTTATATGTCAGCAAAGGACTGGATTTCATCAGCCTTAGCATCACACTATGTATTTTTCATTTCCTGTGAGCCTACCCAAGTAGATCAACACCAAATTAGAGGATGTTCGCCTTTTGTTACTTTGGTGGTTTTTGAAATGGCTGAAGCTTCATATACGAACTGTACTTGTCAGAGAAAAGGTGTCTGACATTTACATTTTTTTGAATCAAACAAATTTTGAAGTTGTTGTGGTTTCAGCCCAGCCAGTAACAAAGCACCACGCAGCCGCTCGCTCGCTCCCCGCCCCCGGCCACGGTGGGATGAGGAGAAAATATAAAGAAAGGCGTGTGGATCAAGACAAGGACTGGGAGGGATCGCTCCCCACTTATGGTCAGGGGCAAAAGGCAGGCTCAACTTGGGGAAGAAAACAAAGTCAATTTAATTTACTACAAATCAAATCAAAACAAGGATATTGGGAAGTAAAACCAAACCTGAGAACACCTTCCCCCCACCCCTCCCTTCTTCCCGGCTCAGCTCCACTCCCGGTTCTCTCTCCCTCCTCCCCACCAGCGGCACAGGGGGATGGGGAATGGGGGTTGGGGTCAGCTCCCCACACGTTGTCTCTGCCGCTCCTTCCTCCTCAGGGGGAGGAGGACTCCTCACTCGTCCCCTGCTCCGCTGTGGGGTCCCTCCCACGGGAGGCAGTCCTGCACGAACTTCTCCAATGTGACTCCTTTCTGTGGGCTGCAGTTCCTCACAAACTTCCCTGGCGTGGGTCCTTTCCGCGGGCCGATCTTCAGCCACACGCCGCTCCAGCGCGGGCTTTCCCATGGAGTCACGGCCATCTTGGGGGGCCTCCGCTCCCCCGCTCCCCTCCATGGGCTGGGGGGGACAGCCTGCCCTCTCACCACGGGCTGCAGGGGCACCAACCTCCTCAGGGGCCCCTCCTCCCCCTCCTCCCCCACTGACCTCGGTATCTACAGAGGGGTTCCTCTCACATCCCAATCCCCCTCCTCACTACCGGTTCCCCTTCTGAAATCCGTTCTCCCAGAGGCGCGACCACCGTTGCTGATGGGCTCGGTCTTGGCCAGCGGCAGGTCCGACTTGGAGCCGGGGAAGCTTCTAGCAGCTTCTCACAGGAGCTGCCCCTGCGGCCCCTCCCCTGCTACCAAAAAACCCCCGCACCACACAAAGCCACAGCAGAAGTCCATTTGCACACCTGGCTATTCCCTTCTGTAAGGCAATCAGGACTTCTTTAAAGATGTGATTTTTCAGGAACATGTCTATGGTTCATAAAAGGAATATGATATAACCAGTAACATGGATTTACTTCAGGAAAATTTGCAGTACAAGGTTAGCAACTGAAATACTGCCACCATAAAAAATAAACAACAAAACAAATAAATAAAAAGAAATAAATTTCCTATTTTTGGTAAAAGTTCCATTAACTGTTCAAATGAATTTGCAGTTAAAGGGCTAGAACATGTATGTTAAAAATCATCCTTAGTATGTCAGAAAGCTCAATGTTTTAACAACTATCACTCTGTCAAGTATATTAGTTTTTGCCCGTATTAGCAAAAATAAGTACATAAAGCTCTTGGGTTACAATGATTAAAAATACAAAAATTAAGAAATAATAAAATGACGTGATACATAAATATTGAGTCTGCAAGGTATCCATTGGTGCAGATTTTATACTACTTATAGTATCAGTATTTCTCTACATATGTAACAGTATATAGACACACAGACATTATCTAGTTGCCCATTATTATATGGTAGCAGTATGCCTTTTATTCTAGAAGTTTTGATTTTGACACAGATTTGTCACAGATTGTTTTTCATACACAAAATATAGGAGTATTAAATTGTAAAAATAGTTGAAATCTTGGTGTATTGGTTTTGTGTGGCAAGGTTTTGGTAGCGGGTGGGGTTACAGGGGTGGCTTCTGTAAGAAGCTGCTGGAAGCTTCCCCTGTGTTCGACAGAGCCCATACCAGCCGGCTCTAAGACAGACCCGCCGCCGGCCAAGGCCGAGCCAATCAGCGATAGTGGTAACGCCTCTGTGATAACATTTTTAAGAAGGAAAAAAGTTGGGACGGCGGTATTCGGCAGCCGGAGAGAGGAGTGAGAACATGTAAGAGAAACAACCCTGCGGACACCAAGGTCAGTGAAGAAGGAGGGGGAGGAGATGCTCCAGGCGCCGGAGCAGAGATTCCCCTGCAGCCCGTGGTGAAGACCATGGTGAGGCAGGCTGTCCCCCTGCAGTCCATGGAGGTCCACGGTGGAGCAGATATCCACCTGCAGCCCGTGGAGGACCCCACGCCGGAGCAGGTGGGTTCCCGAAGGAGGCTGTGACCCCGTGGGAACCCCGCGCTGGAGCAGGCTCCTGGCAGGACCTGCGGATCTGTGGAGAGAGGAGCCCACGGAGCAGATTTTCTGGCAGGACTTGTGACCCCGTGGGGGGCCCACGCTGGAGCAGTCTGTGCCTGAAGGACTGCACACCGTGGAAAGGACCCATGCTGGAGCAGTTTGTGAAGAACTGCAGCCCGTGGGAAGGACCCACGTTGGAGAAGTTCGTGGAGGACTGTCTCCCATGGGTGGGACCCCACGCTGGAGCAGGGGAAGAGTGTGATGAGTCCTCCCCCTGAGGAGGATGAAGCGGCAGAAAATAACGTGTGATGAACTGACCGTAAACCCCATCCCCGTCCCCCTGTGCCACTGGGGGGGTGGTAGAGAATCCGGGAGTGAAGTTGTGCCCAGGAAGAAGGGAGGGGTGGAGGGAAGGTGTTCTGAGATTTGGTTTTATTTCTCATTACCCTACTCCGGTTGATTTGTAATAAATCAAGTTAATTTTTCCCCAAACTGAGTCTGTTTTGCCCGTGATGGTAATTGGTGAGTGATCTCTCCTATCCTTATCTCAACCCACAAGCTCTTTGTTATATTTTCTCTCCCCTGTCCAGTTGAGAAGGAGGGGGAGTGATAGAACAGCTCTGGTGGGCACCTGGCATCCAGCCAGGGTTAACCCATCACACTTGGGTATTTTTTTTTCAAAATATGCAAGGGAGATGTAATTTAACCCTTAGATGTATCAATTGGGAATTTTTCTGTTAAGTAAGGCTTAGGTTGGTGAAGAGGGGAACTATTCAAATTCTATTTTTTCATTTGAAAAACACTAAAAAAAAAAAATCCAACAATTTTGGAGTTAAAGTTGCCAGAAATACTCACAGCATAGGCATTGACAAAAGATAACATCTTGTGAGAACAGTGAAAGATTGTAAACTATGGGCATGCTTATGGAAAAAAGATGCAACAGAATTTCTTGCTAATTTCAGATAATTCAATAGGAGTATGAGTGTTATATGGCAATGTGAACACTGAATATTTAAGGTGACCATATATTGAGCATATGTTTATTCTTGGCCTCTCACTGCTTGTGCCTTTCTACTTCCCTACATACCGAGTTCCCTACATACTGGGATTTCTCTCTGCCCACACTGGGCCAGGTTTTTTTGCTTTTAAAGCATTAAAATGATAGTTAAGCAGATGCAATCAAGTTAATGACTGTTTTGGCATGTTTTGAAAAGAGGCGAAAGGAGTAATTAACACAATGGGTAGTTGATGTGGAGGATGCTGCTTAAATTGTAGTTGTTGTTTAAAAACCAAGTAGTTATATATATCCAGAATTTTATTCACCTTTTTCCCCAACTTGTACAAACTCATGATACATGATTTTCACAAATACTTTTCCTGTTTAAGATACCCATATCCTCATCAAAAAGGATTTAAATTGTTTGAAGACCACTTTTTATTATAAAAATATTTTCTTCAAATCTTACTTGTTAATAATCTTCGTTCATAAAACCCATTAAATTTTCAAAGTGTGTGATAAAAGTGGGAGATAAATGGATGATTTTGAAATGGCTGGAGGAAAATAGATGACAGTCAAGTCTAGTTTTGATTTAGCTTTCTCTTATAGTGTGAGACTCAGGATGTTGTCAGATTAAAGAATACTCTACTCTTTTCTTTAAAATGTATAAAGTGTTACCATCCATGTAATGTATGACAGGCTGAAAGTTCTTGAATGTCTAAATGATATTTTTTTCTTGTTTGCCTCTTGCAGTGAATAATAATAGGCTTTTTGGTTTTTTCCCAGATAACCTTTTTCATGCTGCTGTCTGCAGTGTGCGTAATGCTGAACTTGGCTGGTTCCATTCTCTCTTGTCAGAATGCTCAGCTGGTAAAGTCCCTGGAAGGATGTCAGTTGGTGAGTAATGAAAAACAAGTCACTTATAAAGGGCAATGGATTTTATTTTTCATTTGTTTGGGTTTTATACACATATTCCTTTAATTTTCAAAACAGTCTGTGTTTAGTAGAGCCATCTATAGGCATTACAGTATGAAAAATCACGTTGGGAAAGGTTTGAGAGTTAAAGTGCTAATGTATTTACAGTGTTTTGTCACCTCAAAAAGTATGTTGTAAAATTAGAAAGACTTGCTTCTTATTGTCATGGTACAAATGATGCTTAAACAGAATAGGTGCAATACAGGCCACATCAAAGCAGTGCAATGATTACCATTTGATGTCAGCAGTATCAGGATTTCATCCAATAGCTCCTTATACAGCCAGTGTATTTCACAGATGTACTCATAGTAGTGTTTTGGTATGTGTATGTTAATACTTTATTTGCCAACCTAAAGTAGTTCCTTTTTTTAATTTCCAAAGCAAATGTATGTTACTTACGTTAAATAAAATACAGAATAATAAAAATTAATCATGATGTGGCATGCTCTAAATTATTAAAAGTTACAGTATACATAAAGTCTTTATGTTTTTATCTCGAGGAAAAAAGTAATATACATTGAACTAAGATATTTTCTGACTTAAACTTATGAAGATGTCTACAGAACTAAACTCATGTCTGAAATCTCTGATTTAAAGTAAATAATAAAACAATTATCTCCCTCCCCCCCCAACTGAGGAAACAAATGACATTAAATTTTAAGATTGACAAATGGACCAGAGAACATTTATGGATATGCATCAGTGCTCTTTTTGGTATAATCTGTCTGTCAGTAGACCAATCAAACTGTTTAAACTGTATGAGTATGCACTCATAGGATTCATTAGGAATACGTGCACATTCGTGCCCCAAGACATTGATTTGAACAATAAAGAGAAGAGACATTTGTCTCTCTAATGCCAACAGATGACTCTACAAAATGCTTGTGCACCTCTTCTTTTCGGCCATTGTCTTCCTCCTTTGTTCTGAGGTTTTTGTCCAGTAAAAGCCTTCAGGCTTCCATTTGCACACAATATATTTAATAACACTAAGTTAAAATAATATAAAGCATTTTGGCAAATATTTCAAAATACGTATGAAAAATACAGAACTTCCCATGAAGACTTAGAAAAATGGCTTTGTATCTGCACGGAAGAAAGACTAAAAGTAGTCTCTCAAAATGAATGCTTTCCTAACTATATAATGCAACTATGTAACTATATTGTTTGACCTATCTGCTATAATTTTTTAAACATGGTATTTTGACCTGGAGTGTCATTGTAATGAATTTCTTAGGCTTATGTCTAGACATCATGCTCTGCTGGTTGATATGTCATGTTCCATATTATCAAGCAATGCCATCTTGCCACATCTCTCATGTAGGATAGTATCAAAGCCCTAAAGACAAAAAAGGAGGAAACATAGAAATTTTGGAAACATGAATTTACCTCTTCCTTGCTCAGTAGCTCACTGTTTGATTTGTTGGCAAAGTCCCCTAGAATTTCTCTACTGTATGATACATAAATTATTTCAGAACCAACATGTTCTTAACTACTTACTGGTTTTGACATTTAATTGATTATAGTATTAAATGAAGAAAATGTGTGTGTATGTATATGTGGCTGCAGAGCCATTTGTACTTGTGTGTGCAGTCTTTCACCTCTGACTCAGGAGCAACCAGTGTCCTTACTGACACAGTTTTGACAGATGTCGGGTAAGCTGTGTGAATAGAATTTAAACAACAAATCCTGTCCTAGATTGAGAAGAATGCATGTAGCAAGAGCAGTGCCATTGGTGCTGTCATGGCTTAGTGCATGCATGGGTCTTGCTGCATGTGTATGTCTGCTTTTCTAGTTCCTTTTAGGCAGCCATTAGTAAACAGGGCTACTCCGCAAAGCCAACTGAAAAATCCCTAAGCCTACAATTCAGTTGCTTACTCAGACTACTGATAACTGTGATTATGTATGTGCTTGTTGGAGTCTATGTTTAAACATGTTGACAGTATTTATCATTTAATAATACCACCTAGCCATATGTGATCTCTGTTCTGGGATGTATTGTGATAATGTATCTGTGTTAGGATTCCTCATAGGTCTTTGCACCAAGAAGGAAGACTCAGACTAATGAAAGAGAGCATTTTATTTTCTCCTAATACAAGCTATAATAGAGGTGTAGGACAAAAGGAAGAAAATCAAGTTAATGAGAATCAACAAAGTGGCATTGCAGGGACAGAAAGTTAAAATAAGCAATGTTCTGCTTAATTAGCACATTCATAGACAAGGTACTGGCTCCAGCCAGTGGTTGGATCTTCACTACCAAGAAAAAGACCTAAGTCGACAGAAAGTCTTTGTAGTCTTTGAAATGTTCTCTTCAGTGACCTCTCTTCTGGTTATGAACCCCATGTCTCTTCAATTTTGGTCAGAATCACCACCTCTAATAGGAAAACTACTGCTGCAGAAGTAAGCAGTGACTGAACTGTGCAGTTGAATTCTCAGATCATTGATGAAAATTAAAAGGAATAAATTCATTTTGGATAAGGTGAAATTTAGGAGGAAAAAAGCACTGGTTCAGGAAGAATTGCTTTTCCTTTTTTTTTTCTTTTTTTCCCTTCTTCAGCTTTTTGAAAAAATTGTGTTTCAATTTTGTTTGGGATTTTTTCCACTTGGACATTTAATGTTGTTCCAAAATATCCTAGATTCAGTGATTTTCATGGGACTACGTTTGATCTGAACTTTAAAATAGCCTTGGGTTCTTTTACTGTATATTTGCCCCCCTTCTTCCCTCCTTTGTCTTGCCTTCTCTAGTCTTGTTCCAATCAACAGTGAGGGAAGGGCATGGTATCAAACAAATGCTTTCAGTGGGCCTGCAGAGGGTTCGCAGGTGGAAGTAGACTTTGCCCTTGGGTAGGCATTTTGGCATTAAGAGTTTTGGTGGGTGGGCATGTAGGAATTTACCGAGGAGGTGCTTTCCCCATCTGTTCTCTTGTGGCAGAATTAAAAGGAAACCTTTGCTTGTTTCTCCAGGTTAATGGAACATTGTCGCTTGTGCAAGAATCTTGAAAATAGTGTTTTGCATTTTTTTCCAAAGCCAGTGTACTTGGCTAGTAAATTAAAAGGCAACAGTTACGTTTCATTTGTACTTCCCTGAGCTTTTCGTTCCTGCTCCAGGTGGAATGTGCAAATTTTCCTCTGGAATACTGAAAAGCTGAGCTGGCAAAAGAAGATAAAACAAATGTTCAAACTGGTAGTTTCAATTTTGAGCATGATGAAGTATTAAGTAGCTTTGCCACAGTGTGTTGTACTAGATGAGGGCAATTTAATTTCATTGTGACTGTTTATCGTATCATAATTGTTTCAAAAAAATACAATCTCTTCTGCCCAGACCTTACTTTTTAGATTTTCCTTACTCAAAATCACATTTCAGTCAGGTTGGGGACTTGCATGTGAATACATTATATTGCCATGTTGAAGTGCTCATACGTATGAAATTCGAGAGTTCTGTTCTTGTAGGCCACCCACTGGGAAAGATATATTGTAGTGAGCAACACTGCTTTATGATTAAGCGCAGGATTTGATTCAGAATTTGGTAATGTGTCGTGTTGAACATACTTATTTTATTACTGGTTTTCACTCAAAAAGGAAAAATGCCAGTTCCTTAACAGCTTGCTCTAAGCTATATTTCACGTTAATTCCTTACATGGCTTACTTTATAGTGTGGTAGATCTATGCAGTCCTGCACTATGTAACTGGGTGTACATTATCAGAGAGCACTAAATACTTTGATTGCCTTCTAGGATACAAATTTACTTTATGGTGATGCAGCTCTAGGAGTCAAAATCCAGCTTTTGTAGACATGCAGTTTGAGATGCAATTAACATCCCATGTAACTGTACCAGACAAAAATACACTAGTAATTTTCAAAGCACAGTACCGTACAAAAGTCAAATTAAAAATAAATTCTGTTTCACTTGTAGTATTTCTGTCAAACTCATTCATGCTGAAAGTATGGCTTTAAAAGGGATAATAGTATCTACTGTATTGTGGAGTTTAAATTCAGAAGCATTTCACATGTAGAGTAGTTGTTTGAAAAAAAAGAATGAGAGACAAGGGTCTTACTTTGCTTTAAACGCTGGGAATTTATTGCAGATTCCATAATATGTATTTTTGTGTGGATATGAAAAATGTGTTCACCATATGTTAGCATTTTGAATGTGTAATTTGTGAATTTAGTATTTGTGCTCTTTATCCTGCAGCTTAGCAACATACAACACTGAGGAACAAAAAAATACCAGTAGCTTTAATGGCTTGTTATGAAAATTTAATTGAATTTTTTTTCCCATGATTAGCTGTAGATCCTGCAGCCAAAACCTCAAGATACTGCTTTAAGTCAGTGAGAGTAGGATGTGTACAGAGCAGTTACTCACTCAAGCTGTTCATTACTGTGTGTATGAGAAAAAACATTTCTATCTTAGAATTTTTTTTCAAAAAATTGATCTCTAAAAATCGTGCTTAACATATGTGGATAGAGCAATTTGTATATTTTAATTTATATTCTATTACTGCACAAGATAGAATTTTGTTAGCGATTTTTTATTTCTTGGTCTTTATTTGTCTTTACTGGGTGTACCTGTCTTATTGTAAGTTGCTTATTCATTTAAAAATAAATGCTCTAGTTTTAATCGAATTTACAGCTGCTTATTATTCAAAAAAGTAGTGATAGTGTCTATCTCTGTATAGAAAGATTGCTTATAATTTATTTTTTAGTTGTACAGCTGAAACTGGCCTGTGGTTATAGTAACATATATAGGAAGACTCCTTTTTCCCTGAATTATGTTTATCTGGAATAGACAAAGCAAGGAAAAGCAAAGCAAGTGCAGGTTCACAGAGAGATGAATGGCATAGCCCAGTTCCAGGACTGAGGTTTCTTTGTATTTCATTTTGTGCTGTAGCTACGTTCAGTTCTGTGCATATTGAAAAAAAATCTTTTAAATTCCAGGAAAATATATATACTTTTATTTATTCTTTTTCACCTGACAGTTTTTTCTCTTGCTGTTTCCTCACCACTCAACTTTATTCCTTACTGGATTCTCCTGCTCTTTCTCTTTGCCTAAGCTCCTATAATTGACTAAAGTTCCTTTCCATAAACATACCGGTGAGCCTTTCTTGCACTTCATTGCCTTGTTTTCAACTTTCGAACTTTTATATTTTGTTTTGAAATTTTGTCATGCTGTTTTTATGTTCCCAGTAAAAAAACCTGAAAGTTGATTTAGAAGAAAAAATAAAATCTATTACTATTTTTATTAGAAGTTTTACATTTGTAATAGGGAAAGGGTAGAATGCAAAATAACACTGTTACTTAATCCCTAACTTACCCTTTTTGGTGAAAATGTGTGTGCACTGAGCAGTAATTTCTTCTTTGTTAAGACACCTTTAATACCTAGAAAGAATTTAATGAATTGATACAGATGAAAAAAGTCTGGTCTGCCCACATTTTTGTTACTTTATTGTAATATAGGGTGCTTTGTGTGTGTGTGAGTGTATGTATGTATTTTTAATAAGTCTGAAGTTCTCTGTGTTCTTTCTTGTTGGAGGATCCTTTACTTTTTTGAAACTCTACTACATAGAAGTCAGATTTTAATGGTTTTTATCACTTTTGAAGTAACAGTACTGCTTTTTGGCAAGATGAAATAAACACAATTTATGCTATAGGCAGCTCAGGCTGATGTTTGAAATCTTAAATATGGTTTGGATGAGGGTGTACTGTGCAACTGTCATAAATATAAAAGTACACAAACTATACTGTGATTACTGACTATGCTTACTAGCGTGAGTAAGAATCACAAAGTGGAATGCAAATATATGCAGGATGGTGAGGAGTATTATGTGCAGGGGATGAAGTGAATGATGCTTTATTCTTGAGCTCTGCCAACCAAAAAGAGATTTAAACACAGCAGAGAAGAGAAAGAACATAGTGTTGGAGGCACTGCTGATATAATTGTGTCTGAGGCTGGCAAAAACCAGCCCTGCAGCTGGAAGGAGTAATCCCAACTCCTTCTCTCTGGACCAGTGTAGCTCTATTGTTTGTGCAACTGTCTGTATTTATGAAGCCACGCAGTGAATGGCATTTGAGATCTGATCTGGACTAAAAATAAACCACTCCCACACAACAAAAAGAAAAGTTAGTTTTGACACTGTTTGGGTCACAGGGTAGCTGTATGAATTCTTGGTCCTGTCTACACAAGTGTGAGACAGCAGTAGGGCAGGGATGAGTATTCTGGAGCATGAGGGCTCAAAACTGCTTTCAGCTGCTGTATTGTTGAAAGCACAAATGCAATGACATGCTCAGCCTTTTTTACTGCTCCCCATTACAAAAACACAAGTTAGCAAAGATGTCACTTCACAAACATTTGAAGGAAAAGGCGCACAATAGGAACATCTTTCAGAATGAATTGAGAATCTCTCATAGATGGGGAATCTTGACCAAGAAAGTATTTCTCTTTTCAGCCTTATTTCTGTGACACCTGTTCATTACATGAGATAAAAGTAGACTTGGGATCTATATTTCATACTAGAAATGTCAAATACATCCCAACATGAGTCAGTGACTATCTTTCATTGAACAGGGGCAGCATGAATCAGAGAATAAATGATCTTGCTGCAGATAGCTTTGTCTGAAGTCCATTTTCCTCATTATAAAAACTTTTTAACAGCTGAAGACTATATTGATTTTCTGTATGCCTGGTGTTAGTATAGCAGGTGTGCTGTAGCATTCTGGCCACTGAATTTGACACAGCTCTAAATTCAAAGTGTAAGTTTTGAACTTCCTCTGTAGCATTTATCTAACAGTTGACATTGTTTCCAGAGAGGTTCAGGAGCAAGATCTCCCCAGTGGCATTTAGTGCTTTGTATTTTCCATTGATTTGAAGAGCTGAAGTTATCTCATCATAAACCATGTAGTTGGATTTTGCTCAGATCTTTCACTTTTAAAAAGAGAGTATTAAAAGATTGCAGGAATTGAAAAAAAACCCACTATTTGAAATTGTTAAAGCAGCTTTGTGAATTAAATTGTATGCTAATTAGAAATAAACAACACAACTATTATAAAGGTGCTCAAACTATATTTTTTTTTTCTTTATTTCTTTTACAGTGTCTGTGGCTTAGGGTATGACCAGTCTCTGTGAGTTGCCATAGACAATTATTTCCAGTGCTGCCTTTGAGTATATGGGAAATGGTGTAATTTATGTACCCAGGTTTTTTTAAAGCCTTTTACAAATTATACTGGCTAGAGGGCAATCTGGAGTTTCAGGAATTGAAGCCCACCGAGACAGCATCCTGCCCTGAGCATGCCTTCATCACTGTACATGTCAAGCATTCATTCATCTGCATATCATCTGGTAAAGTTTATTATGTTTTTTTAATGGACTCTTTCTGCTCCTCCTCTTCTGGTCACCAGCATGTAAGCAGAGAGTACTAGATAAGCCTGATAGGGGTGACACTAAAAAATACATATATTTAAATATGTACCTATTAAGATTATATGAACAATTCAAACATTCTTCAAGGTCTTAAGCAGTAAGAAAATAATCTGTGGAAATGATTCTACATATAAGGCTGTGGGAGGTAATTCTGCAACGAATGTTGTTATCTATCTTTGTTCAGGAAATTGGCAAGATCCTAGGGAGAATTTGAATTAAAAATAGTAAATGCATACTTGCATTGGGAAATTTTTTGTGGATTTGTGTCTGGAAAATTTAATATTTCTTAATTTTTTTTTTTTTAATGTAAAAGAATAAGTAACATGGTGATTCAGATCTCTCACCACCCAGTCACTGTGCTTCCATCCTTACTTGGGAGGAATATGGGACTGATTGAGTATGTCTGAATGGTACATTGAATCTTTTATTTTTTACATGGAAAGCCATGGAAGTTTCTCATGAGTGTCATTCTTACTACTGGAGTATAGAAACCTGGGATCTGGTATTTTTAAACTCATAGTTCAAGGAACTCCCATGTGATACTAATTACTTTTGTTGATATTAACCCAGATTGAACTGCAGCTAGTGACCTGGAGAAGTAAGGTATTCTATCCCATTGTTAGCCCTTTAAATAACCTGCAAAAGTGAGAATAGAGAAAGCAGAGAAATACCCAACTGAGAAAATTTAAAGCAATGACAGTTCATATTAACAGGCTAGGTAAAAACATGTACAGAGTTCAATTTTGGCTTAATAAAGTTTTGTTGGATGGAAGATAAAAAATAAACATTGCTGTGTTTTTTGTTTTGGGGTGGGTTTTGTTTGGGTTTTTTGTTTGTTTTTTAATGAGGAAGTCAGAATCAATATAATATTTTCATTGAGCTGAATGGGATTATTTTGGAATCACTCATATATCTTAACTTTAATTTACTTTTTTAGAATAATCAGGGTTCAGTATTCTTATCAAGGCATGCTTTAATGCAAGTCTTTGAAGAATAGAATGCATAATGCCTTTAAAAATATAAACACACTGAATGCATATTGTATTCAAGACAAAGTGAAAATAGGAAAACAGAAAGCAGACATTTTTCAAAGTAAAAATAGGTAAGAAGACATGTACCTCTTAGTTCCTCCACTTTTTCTTCATGCTGTGTTCTCTTTTCTCAAGTACATGTCATGGTTTCTTTTGTAATTATTTTTCCATGTGTAAGTTACATTTGTGATCATGACTGCTTCATCTATTTTCTGACTTTTTTCTGTTATTTTTTGTCTTTCCCCATTGGGTATGATTTGATGTTTATTCAGTTGAGTTACTCTGGTTTCATCTGCCTCTGTAAAGCAAATCTTTTTCAAAAAGAGGCATAAAAGGTAACAGTTTTTGGTATGGTATCCTCTTTCTGTATTTTACATGGGTTTATAGCTTGTATTAGACAATGAAAGACATTCTTCTTCAGGGGATTCTGCATAGAGATTTTACTTTTGCATTTAGTAGTCATTACTGTCACAATAAGTGTAAATACAATTTTTGAGAAGTGTATTTCTGTTGATTTATATTTTCTCTAACCTTTTTTCTTTTTTCTCCACAGATTAAATTCGACAGTGATGGTGTCTGTGTTTGCTGTGAAATGCAGCATCAAACATCAGGCTGCAGTAACTTGGGAGAAACACTGAAACTGAACCCTCTGCAGGAGTGTAATATCGTGAGGCTGACCCTAAAGGTGCGTTAAGAATTAACAGTTTATTTCAGTTTTAAGTAGTGAGTACTTAGCAAGACAGAAGTGTGTGATAAAAGAAGTACCAGCTGGTGTTCTCTGTGTTCGTACACTCTTACATGGAAAAAAAAAAAAAATTATGTTAATCCAACAGAATTTAGTGCTTCTATGCATGAAAATGGTTTTATGTTACACACTCAATATCTGTATTTGTATAGGTAACTATTTTGTTAGAGGTTATTTAAGAAACAGAAGTTACAATTGGTTATGACTGATGCTGGAAGGTACAAGAACAGGTATCTTTCATGTTGCTGTTCAGGAAAGCTAGAATCAAAGGTGGTGGTTGGTGTTGTTTAGTAATGTTATGGTAGACTGCAAAGAAACACAAAGTATTAGCAGAATGATGAAATATTTCATGATGTACTGCTAACACAAAGTATTAGCAGTATTTCAGATGGAAGTTACTTTGAGAGAGAATAGTAAGTGTACTTTCAGGATAATGCTGGAAATACGCTTATAGAGTGCTCTTCAATATTATAAGAAGTTTAAATCCTGTAGCATTTTGTGTTACAACTACCCAGATAAAAAACTGAGAGGAAATATTAAGAATATTGTATGAGTAAGTTATATCCCGGTGTAATTGCCCACATCATTGCTTCACTTCATTGTCACCAAACTAGCAAGATGTGGTGTTACATTCATTTGGAAAACAGTAAGGAATCCAGGAAAAAATTGGTCAGAGAAAAGAACCCTAACCTGAGAGACAGATTGATTCATTTTGGGTTTAATCTAATGATCAACAGAACTAACTCTGTGTCTGTGGCTTTCAATTTCAAAGTATCTATTTTAATATAGTTAATAGAATATAATGGAGTAAAGTAGTGAAATTCAATGTGATAAGGATCTCAGACTATAGTGTGAGGCCTGAAAATGCAAAGTTATGTTGATATATGAAGCTATATTTTAAAGTTCAGAACAAGCAGAAATCCTGCAAAAGGTATATAATAAATATCTAAATGTTCTTCAGCTTTGTTAAGAAAAAGAAAAAAAGAAAAACAAACACTAAGTAATAAGGATCAGATAGAAATTAAAACAATTTGATATGGCCCCCAAATTAAGTAAGAGCCCTGCCTCAGGTTTTAATGAGGATGCTAAAGGAGACTATGGGAACAAAAACCTACTGGGTAGCAGGAATTTAGTAAGTGGAAAAGAAGCATAACTTGATATTGCTGGTCCAAAAATAATAATTAACTGCTACTTGGAATGCTAAATTCAGGACTGTATTCAGTGGTGCAGTTTCAGTGAAATATGTTGCAAGAACACAATACAGAAAAATAACTTCTCAGACATTCTTCAGAGTATGACAGATGCAAAAACATGAACCTATCGTGCAGAAAAAGCTGACTTGCCGATCCTGTAAAAATAAAGATTGAGGGAGCATATGGTTGCTTGCAGTAAATATGTCAGTAGAGTAAATTTTAATGAGAGAGAAAAGAACTGTTTATGTTTGAGGACATTGTCAGCATATGAAGTGAGTACAAGTGACATATGCTGGAAATCAGGGTAAGGTTTCTAACCAGTACAGCAATCAGAACAGAAGCACAAAATATAATTTCTTTTAAAATACAACTCAGTCATTTATAAAAAGAATTGATGACATACCTGCTTGCAGTGGCAGAGGACTGATTTAAACACAGGAGTTCCTGTGAGTATAGTCTGAGTGCAGCTTTAATTAAGAATGTTCAGAATTTTTCATTTAAGAGAAGGTGGTTAGTAAAATAACTTTTTCAGAAAGTTTCTTAAATCTTTTTCAGTTTTAATTCTACATTTGCTTTCTATTTGGCTTTGAGAGCTCTGTATTCCTGGCTGTAAATTTAAGAACAGCATCTTACTAAGCCCATAGGAAAAAAAGATCACAGCTCATTAGGTGAACAACTGACAGCGATAAGGCTCACCTTCTTTAATTGCCATTAGCAACTACAATGTGATTTTAAGAGAACAGATGTTTTAGTACCAAAAGCTCAATTGTGCTCATTGTTTGGGGAGCCAGAGGGAGAGAAAGTGCAGAGTAACAGAGTTAAGATCATACACCTTTATGTATAACATTATGTAGGCTTCATGTTCCTTCTCTTGAGAGTGGAGTAAAAATCTCATGTTTCACTAAGTCATCTGTGATTTTTTGGTTGTAGCAGCTATGGGAGCTGCATTGTAAACAGAACAATTGCATACGTATCTTCTTGTCTCATCTTGTTCTCAGTCAGTCAAACAGGACAAGTTAAAAAAACAGTGGCTACCAGTCATGTATGCTAAATTGTGCTGGGATCATGCTTTGCATGATATTGAGTGGGGCTTTTTATAGTTGCTTTGAAAAATTTCTAAATTTTTTAAAAATTTGTTTTTGTCATCTCTGCTCTGTATCATCTCTTTATGGCTCCTTTGTAAATCAATGTCTGTTTCTTCCTTTCAAACCCTGAATGAGCTACCCAAACATTTTAATAGGGACACCAGAATTATCACTGCAATATCTATGATCACACATATGTACATATAGAGATATGAGCATTGATTGCAAAAGCTGACTGAATATGTGATCTGTGAAATGAGTGCTAATTCCTGTGATTATTTGAATAGTGAAATTTCAGCACTAAATTATATGTTACAGTTAAATGGACAAAAATACTCTGAAATTGCACTGTTGTAAGGGTTGGGGACTCAACCCATTTCAAGAACAGTGAATTGGTGGTTTAGAGTTTTATTTATAAGATATTATACTTGTAGTCTTGTCTGCATATCTCCAGTAAAAATAGGACAGCTGCATGATGTGACAAACTACTAAGATCTGCAGGCACCCAAGTCTGATCCATCTGCCCTGTTTTACAATGAGGAGATTTTCTGGTTACTGTTTTTCACCAGAAGATGCATTTTCTACACATTTTCCTGCATTAATAGCTCCTATACTGCCCCTGAAAATAAGGTTCCTTGCTTTTGTTTGGATACTGAGGGTCAATATTCTGTGCTGCTAAAGAATGTTGGTGTCCCAGTGTCTTGATTTTAACAATAACTGTGCTTCTAGAACAACTCTATCCTATGTTAGGAAGTTACTTGACTTAATTCAAGCCAAATGAAGGTAAAAGCAAATCCTACCTATTTACAAAATTAGTAAAAAGAGTTAGAAAGGTTTATTAGGAATCAGATGTACAGAAATGAGATGATGACCACAGATGTGATGAGTTTAGGGTGCAGTTTCACTAGCATCAACTTAATGTGCTTTTCCACAGAGCTGCCACCAGAAGAGGCAGTTCTGTGTCTGGCTGTTTCCTGCCACGGAGTTTGTTAGTTTGGATTTAGCAGTCATGCTATCACAGAATGAATCAGTTCCATGAACTGATCTGGTCCAAAACGCCACAGCATCTGCACTGGGCTTTTAGTGAAAACAGTCTGGCACTGAGATCTACACTTTGTTCTGTCACACAGATCCACCTTTGGGATTACTGAAATTCCAAGTCTTCACCTGCTAGGTAGAGTGCAGTGAAGTGCTATAACCAACGTGCCAAAAGGAGCACCTGCTTGCCTGTTCCTTCTGAGTCATCTCTTTCAACAGTGAAGTTCACTCTTAGATTGAATTCAGCTGGTGTGAAACTAGGCTCGGTGTTAACCACTTTATATGTTGAACTTCATATCCCATACAAACAATATCAGTAGATCACGTAAATCAAGATGAATACTTCAAAGAAACACATTTGCAAGGCTCATGTGTGTACCTCACTATTCACTCTTGCCAATTGACTGTTAGGTCCAGTTTCATGAATGTGAATGATAATGGATTCACATGAACTCTGGTTTAAGGAAATTGTATGTTTATAATCAAAGATATATGATGGCTTTACAAATGTAGGAGGGGATACTGTTATATAAGGAAATTTGCCTCAGGACATTCCTTTTAATATTTAATGATTTTTAAAAAATTAATTTTTATGGGATGAAATTTTAGAAATCATTTGTCCTCTGCTACTCAAATCTTATACAGACTTATTTTTGGCTTATGAACTTGATTGAAGAGGAAAAAGATAACATTATTCTTAGAGTAAAAAGATAACTTTTTTACTTACAGTAAAATTCCTAAAAGAAAAATATGAGCTGAAGCATGAAGCTGTGGCAAAATGTTTTATTTTATTAATATATAGACTGCCTTACCTTACAATTAATAGAATCTTACAGAACTTGGTATTCTAAAATCTTAAAAGGTCAAACATATGAAATCTCTTGGGTAAAACATAAAAGGGTGATTATTTAAATATCTGAAAAACAGTCACTTGAGAGAAATTGTTTGCCAGAACCAATAGATCTTGTGCAAATAACACTTTGTAACGTTACCTTATCTTGTGCTTGGAAGCAATTGAATGTTTTTTTCACTTTCTGAGAAAGCCTTCAGTTGAGCTCATTTTGCTTTTACCTTCTGTCCAAACAAGAAAGGAGTGATTCTAATGCATAAAGTAGAAGTTTATGGCCAAAGATGCCAGGGTTGTAGATTACTAAGGGAACTGTGAAACAGGACAGGAGCACAAACCTGCTATGAGTAGGCTTGAATTAACTAAAGAGCTGAAGCTCTGCTAGAAAAGTTCCAGGAGGCTCACAAATTGATGAAGATTGGAAAGCGGTGTATTGAATAAAACAACCAGTCAATTTAGCCAAGGTGTAATCTGCAGTCTGTTACTTTGACTGTGTCTTAGTCATCTGATATTGCTGCGCAAGCTGGCTTTTATTCAGGTAAAACCAGAAAAAATGCAGAAGGGTAAATCTTTTTTATACATACACACACACACATAAGTATGTAAACAAACACACATGAGTTTATGGTTATAAACTCATATAATCACTGGATTACATTGCTGGTTATACTTCAGGCAACATCCTAAGTCTTTTCCAAGATGAAACCAGTATGAATGAGATGCCTTTTTTGCACAGTGTTACCTCTGAATGAGCACAAAATGCTGATGTAGTAATGTGCACTGAATATGTTGGTTTGTAGATGAAATTTCAAGCAACTGAGTTTTTCTTGTAATGTTTATTAACATATGAGGACTGAATTTTCCTGACAGCTTTCATCTGTCAAAATTATTCCTTCTTTCTAAACTCAGAATATCCTGAACTTATTAAAGACATGCACGCAACAAAACTTACATTCTTGAGCTTGTGTTTTGAGAGAACAAAGTTACGTGTTTAGAAGATTGAATTGTTTTGTAATGTATTATTACTGTCTGATATTTGCATGTAAGAGGAGAATGTTATGCTGCTTTGCTTTAGTAATGATCCAGTAGAGTATTAATTACTTTAACAGCTTACACACAGCCCAGAATACCTGCAGTCATGTATGCTAATTTACAATTTTGCTATTTAAATAATTGCTTCCTACTTAAAGTGCTTCTGTAGAATGGTTTTGTGACTATACAGGCTAGGGGAAAAGCTGATTTCCCCCCTCTATTTTCAGCATAAATATTTGGTTTGGAGCTGCTGAAATTTGAAGTACAGTATAAATAGTAAGTGTCTTTTTCTGTTTACTGATTCCATTCATTAGTTTGTAAGCTAGGCATCATTTTTAGAGATTTATGTAAGTTGGGGTTCTTGCAGTCTTCTGTGTGAATCTTTCCTTTCCTCTCCTTTGAATCCAAATTTATTGTTACTGAGTTTCCTGATGATCAAGCCTACCCATACATTTAATTTTTTTTCCATTCAGAAGAATATGCTTTCCCTTGGAAAACAGAGGAGGGTGACTCCTAACATGTTCTTTAGAGTTATGAGAACAGACTTTCCTCAGATTTGCTGTATGACCAAATGCAAAATACTTAATTTAGCTGAATGACTTACCTACAAGACTTCATGATCTGCTTAAAATTGGGTAAAGCTTAGCATAGAATGAGTAATTCCCTATCAGATTTTGAAATGCTGGAGTTGTTTCATGTTCTTAACAGGTAACTGAAAATATTATTTATGCTCAGAGTGACTTATCATACTAGATATCATCAAAAATAGAGCAGTTCAGTGTGGGCTTTGTAGTCTGGATAGCTGAGTTACAAGTATTCAAAAGCTCTAAGTAACAGTTGCATAACAGACATAGTCTGCTCATACTTTTCCTTCCTCATGAATGTTTTTGTTCCTAGCTTAGGCAATGAGTGAATATGGTTGTGAACTTCTCTCATGGCTGAAAAGCTGCCTCTTTGAATGGCTGGAATCTGTTTATTACATACTTGTCCAGTTATTTTATGGAACCTTTGTCTTTCAGGAGTCTCTAACTAACATATCTGCAGTACTAAATTTAATGTAGACACCTGAGTTGATGAGAGATACGCAAACTTGCATCCAAGCAGAGGAGACCTTTTTGAATTTATTTTTCTTAAGTAGCAGCTGTGCACTGCTTAAAAATATAGTAAATATTTTAGAATCATGTGAAATAGTCTACTATATTGTACTTTCATACCTTAAATCTATTTTATGAAGCATTGGCCATTTCTCCATTTACAGTTCAATGTGCATTTGAGACCCGTATGATTCAGAATTGATTCTTTGTAAGCAAAGACAGTCTCCCTAGTATTAAAGCAGCTATTTTTTCTAGTGTTTTTCAGACATATCCAGTTAGAACCACTGAAGTTATAATTTGAGTTAAAAGGATTGTTGTCCTTGAATTCACAAATAAAAGAGGTACACAGAGACTAATTTCATGGGTGAAAAAGCTTTACTGTTCATTATCTCTTTTCAGGTTACAGTAGTATAAGAAATGAAGCACTGTAATTGAAGTCAGTCAAGGAGAAAAGAAGTCATCTTCACAGAATTGCAGAAGTGAAGCTGGTTTTAGCCCTTGATCAGTGTGGATGTTCAGATCCATGTGTTTAGGGCTACTGATTACAGAGTGTTCTTTTTACACATCAGCAAGCTTATTTTACTCCTTTTATTGTATATTGACTAAGCTCTCAAAATTGCAAAGGACTTAAGAGCTTCAAAGACTATGAACCTTTTATTTCCACAGGAAAACAATCTATTGAGCCAGCAAAATGTGAGTGTGTTGTAAAGAGAATTGCCAGTTCAATATTGTTGCACAAGTTAGAACTCTTAAGAAGTACTGGGTTTGTGCTATGTAACTTATTTTTTTGTTAATATGAACATAAGTAACACATTTCACAAAAAAATAATAAATATTTTAAATGTTATAAATAAATGTGGAGACAGAGAAGTAAGTGGGGACAAGAAGCATTGATCTGTACTTTCCTTCTAGAACAAAATAGGTTTAAACACAGTTTCTCAATTCTGTGTAAGCAGCATAGCTGGATAATTTTCTGTATAATATTTGACAGAAAGAATGAATATTTTGTGGTAGTAGTGCTTCATCTGTGTGGTATGTGCCTGTATTGAATTTTAAATTCCCTGGTTTGATGTTCATGCATGTAACTTAATTGATAGTATGGTTCATTGCTATGATATGAAGAGGCAAGGGAGTGATTAAATATTTACCAAAGTCTGCATTTGAGTTGAGTTGTGAAGATGTCCAGAGATTCTTGTTTTATTTGGGCTTACTTGATTTTTAATCTGTATTTAGTGGGTATGTAAAAGGAATTAGGGAGCTCCTGCAGTAGTTTGGTAAAAGGAGTCAGGTTAAGCAAGGCTGTTGGTGTTTTTTCCCAAATAACAGTTATCCTGAAGCATATAATTTTATCGGGCTTATGCTGAAGTCCTTTGGTGTGATCGTTATAACTTGGCTTCATTCCAAGCCCTTACAAAACAGTAGTTTGTGGTAGGTGGTTATGTATCTGGTTTTTGACTTGGTGCTTTATGTTTTTGATGAATAAAGTGTGTACAAACAAGATGAAACACTATCATTCCAAAGGTTAATGTGTCTTACTACTTTTTCATAGCTATGAGTTTGGAGATATTGTATATATGGAAGCAAAGCTCTTTAGGAATTCACCTTATTGCTTGGTTTCATGTGCAGGCTGCTGTCAGTCATGTAGTACTTCCCTTCCAGATCTAAAATTACATTGAGTTTTTGCTGTTAATGTTGAATGCATGTATTATTACATGTATTACAGCTGGATTCCCGCTGTGGTTGACAAATACGGCTTTTCTACAACTGGTTCTGGAAGGCAACTGATAGAGAGAATTTCAGTTATAACTTTGTTTTCCAAGATGAAGGAACTCTACGTATATGGCTTGCCATTAGAGCAAACTGGTAGTATTCCAGTTTTGCTTTACATTTGCTGTGATAGGAGATACAAATTATGTTTTGAAGGGCAAAATTTCAGAAGGGTGAATACACTTGCAGTGAGTGTTCTTTGGTTATAAAGGACCCTGTTCTGCCACCTCTCCCATCACTAATGGGGGACTCATGCCATTATCATTTTTTTATTTTAGATTCTGTCTCATTCCAGAGATTTTCTTTGCTTCTGTCAGGTAATTGCCTGTGCTAACAGCTGTTCTAAATTGCTTTCTTAAATTATTGTTTCTACAGTTGAGTTATCAATCACCAATTTTTTTGTTATTCCAGTTTAATACCATCTGAGTGCCTTATCAACCAGCACTTTGATGGAAAACAAAGAAAATGAGTTTTTAGGACAAACTGATTTTTCAGTATATTACTGTATGGGTTTTTTCATATTATGTTCTCACTGAATTATATAATAAAATTATATTTTTGGAATACAAAATATAAAAAATATTTCAATTAAACATTCAAATTTTAAAAAATACTCAGCTTTTGAAATACAGCTCGTATTTTAATGTGTTCCATAGGCTTTTGGTCGTAGTCTCAGATTTAGAGAACGTGCATTTTTATGTAAGCACTTTTCAGAAAAGTGGTGCACTTGAAAAATGTTGGTTGTGTCTTCTTAAGACTGTGCAACAAAAAAGAAAAGCATGATGTGTAGCAGTGCTAAGTGTGATTTGCTTTTATTTCCTTCTTTGTAATTTATCTTAAATATTACCTGCTGGTGATCTTCATTTTGATAAAATTTGAGAGACGGTCCCTTTCACCAGTGTCTCTTCCCTTGTCTTCAGTCACTCACCAATCACAAAAAATCCCTGCCGTTTCCTTACCTCAGTAGTCACTTGCAAACTGGTGATGGAGAGGGATATGGGAAAGAGGTAAAGATGCGGAACAGAGTTTTGAGGGTTGAGTATGCCTAAAGGTGGTTAAAGGGAAGGGGAAGGCTCAGCAGCCTAAGGCACTGAGGTTTCCTAACTGTTTTTCATGTTGTCTGAGCTCACTGGCATAAAAGTGGTGAGGATCCTAGGATATTTGGGAATACAGCTGGGGTTTTGAAGAAGATAGCAGGTATCCTCTTTTCACAACAAATTCTGTATGTAGAAGCCTATGAAATAAGATAGCTATATGTTTTCTGTGGGAGAGGAGCTTTATTTAGACAATCTTCCTATGCTTCGTCAAAGTTCAGCTCCTTTCTGGAGGAAGGCTTCTCAGAGGGAGGCTGTTCTTTTCTGCTCCTTCCCTAGCACAGCCAGGAGCTGCTGCAACTGCAGTTCGTAGAAACTAAAATGTAGAATGGAAATACTGATATACAACATTCAGATAATAATATTAACTTTCACAATCATGTAGCCAGCAAAGTAGGCTGTAAATTACACTTATTTGCAAAAATTACAGCTTGGGCAGCTTACATTGATCAGCTAAAGTCTAAAAGCAATTCCATTAAAGAGAAGTAAACATGTTTTGAATGATCAAATGGTGTGTAGGATGTCCAAGAAGGGCATTGGAGATTCCTTTACAGGGCCATGGTTAAGGATTCTAGAAGAAAGGCACTGCAAAATATTAAGCTGTCATTTTGCTGGAGAGAGATTGTTACTGCGTGATTGGATTTGGCTAACTGTTGTCAGTGCTTCATAGAACACAGCAATGCAAACTGTGACTTCTGTCTGCTTAGATGTTCAGGGTTTCCAGACAAAACTTCAGGATTTTTAAATTGCAGTTTACACAAACTGTTCTTAGAGTCTTTTTACTTTTCTAAATAGTGGCCTAATTTTAGTGGCAGTTACAGGTATCTCACCTGTGTGCCATCCACAAAAAACAATACTCAGAAACTGCAGCTGAGGCTGGCTGCTCAGTATGGGACCTCTGCCGGGTCATGTTTCCATAATTTTGGAAACACGCAAAAAGCAAAAGAAGCAGGTCCATACTTTTAGGTATACGTATTCTGTTTGCATAGCCAGCAGTGCTTGCTTGTGTACCTGAAAGCACTGGGAAACCTAACTTCTGAATGATTTTGATGCTTGTAGGCAGCAATGTCTTTTCTGTAGCTAAGCTGCTTAGGTAGGTGTGGAGTTTATGTAGTTGTGGCATCAGGAAAACAATACCAATGTTGATTAAATCTGGAACATGTTAAACCCTTTCTCACAACCAGCTTAGAAAATTCAGATTTTCTACATACTGCTAACAAAACATCCCATAAGGCTGTCTTCCAGTCTAACAAGTCGACGTAAACCCAAAGGGGAGGTATTTCAGCTTAATTAAACTTAATGCATGTAAACAAGAAGGAGGAGACAAGGAATATCTCTTCTGCTTCTGTTCAGCTGCCCCTAATATAAATAGTTCTGTGATACATTGCTGCATATTAGATCTGACTGAGAGCTCCAACTTTGTTTTTTGCCAAAATTGAAAATGAAATGAAATATATGTGTAGTGTCAAAATGGCATTTTTTGCTGAAACATTTCTACTAGCTCTATTATAGACCTTACTACTTTCAGACTGGGGAAATGTTCAATTTCATTTTGAGCTAAGGTTTGAAAGATTTGCTTCTTTTTGTTACGTAAGCACAGCAAAGGAAGAGAGCTCACACACATAAAACTAGCATCTACCAGATTAGTGTGCAGCCCCTCTGTCATGGTTTAACCCCAGCCAGCAACTAAGCACCACACAGCCCCTCGCTCACTCCCCCAAGCTGGAGTGGGGGGAGGAGAATCAGAAGGGTAAAAGTGACAAAACTGAGTTGAGATAAAGACAGTTTAATAGGTAAAGCAAAAGCCGCGCACGCAAGCAAAGCAAAACAAGGAATTCATTCACCACTTCCTATGGGCAGGCAGGTGTTCAGCCATCTCCAGGAAAGCAGGGCTCCATCATGGCCAACAGTTACTTGGGAAGACAAATGCCATCACTCTGAACATCCTCCCCCTTCCTTCTTCCCCCAGCTTTATATGCTGAGCATGATGTCCTGTGGTCTGGAATACTCCTTTGGTCGGTTGGGGTCAGCCATCCCGGCTGTGTCCCCTCCCAACTTCTTGTGCCCCCCCAGCCTGCTCGCTGCTGGGGTGGTGTGAGAAGCAGAAAAGGCCTTGGGTCTGTGTAAGCCCTGCTCAGCAGTAAGGAAGACATCCCTGTATTATCAAGGCTGTTTCTAGCACAAATCCTAAACATAGCCCCACACGAGCTACTATGAAGAAAATTAACTCTATCCTAGCCAAAACCAGAACACCCTGAATAGGACATAAATAGGCTCGTTTAGCCCCCTTTTTAAGGTTATAAAGCTCATACAGTTATTTTTGCCTCTGTTGATGTCCAGAGTTCTATCACTAACATTTCATGGAATTCTGTAGTTAAACCATGTTTAATCTCAGAAATGGTACAAACGATTTCTGCCTTCTGTTTGAGATAGCACTTTGTGCTATTTTGTCCAGATTATTTGTTGTTACATTTCTTCTTTCATTTATAACTTTCATTTCTCCAAATATCTCAATGACTCCTCCACAGTTAAAGGATCAGTCTATTCTCTTTGTTTACAGCATGTTTCATAAGAATCCTACCAACAGAAGACAAAAAGCCAGTCAACACACATGCCATTTAAACTGGACAACACACCTCCTTTTCTTGGCAGTCTCTGCTTCTTAGTTTGTTGATTTATGTGAGAAGAAAGCTATACCTGACACCACTTACAATTTTGGCTTGGCAGAATCAGTTTCATAAAAGAGTTACTTTCTTGAATTCAGTAGCTACTCGAATTTGCTGCCAGCGTGCATTCTTAGGTCTCAATATATCTGAGAACAGTGTTGTTTATAATGCTGTCTCTCTGAGAAATGTTGTCACAGGATGACTATTCCACAAAGGGCTAAATCCCAATGTCCGCATCTTCTGTTCCACACGCAGCCACATTTTCATGCAATTCATCTAATATAGCTTTCAACATTTTGGTGGGTTAAGAGGTTGGTGCTCCAGAGTCTTTGTACGGCTGAAGAATTACATTCATTTTGATGTTATACTCTGCTTTCATTCTAAAGATCTCCAGCTGAGATGTTTTACAAGACCACAAATTTTGTGTGACAAGCATTGTTTCCTTCTGAATCAGTTTTGAACTCTCAGGAATGTAAGAGTATGCTTTTTTCAAGAATTTACAGGATCATAAAGGTGGCTGTGACTGTCATGGAGAAAGCATAGGGAGTATGGGACTGCCGTATTCTGTGAGAAGGCAATCCCTACTGAAGATGGGGTAAGCTCTCAGTAGATATGAAGGAAAGGTTTAGTTTTAGTGTACTTTTTGCTTTGTGAATGTTTATTTTGGAAAATGTGTGTTTTAAAAACTTTTATTACAAAGTATTATTTTAATTGTGCTAATAAAGGCAGAACTTTGAGGTGCAGTAGCACAGAAACAGTATCAAAAGAGTAATACTGAAAACAGCTTAACTCAGTAAAAGAAGAATAAAAAACAGATGTTCTCTCCTTAAGTAAGACATATGGATGATAGTGTGAAGAAGATTTGAGAATGCACAAGTATCCTTAGTGGGACCATAGTATAAGTCAAAGGTGTCTGTTATTAGGGAGGGAAAACGTGATAAACAGTTACGTAGGTAGTGACACAATAAATTTGGTAAATATTAAGCTGTAATAAAAATGGAATACTGCAACCATGAAATCTTTCTTTTTTCATAAGTCAGTATTAAATTCAAATTCAGCTTTTGAGATTTACCAGGGGATCTACTTGGGAAAATAACTGGCCACAGAGAAACAGCTCACAATGCCATCTGACTCCTGTGGGTATATAATCTGCATTGACCTAGGCTTACTTCCAGGCAATTCTGACAGCTCTTCCACTCTTAAAGGGATTTTTGTCCTCTGCGATTAGTCAGTTAAGGTGTAGTAAGAAAATTGTATACATAACCTGTGGAAGAATAATTCTACATAGTACATTATATCTATCAGAGCATTAATTATCATATAAACATGCTGAAGAATCAGATTTTTCTCTTAAAAAGATGAAAATACCCAGAAAAATACCATGTAAGAGAAAATTGGTTCAGCCATTTGCGAAGAGCAAAGAATCATATTTCACACCATTACAGATTCACGTGTTGTGTTTTCTGATTAGTGTAGTTCTTGCAGATATCAACCAAAAATCTGTTGCTAAAGCTCCTTGCTTTTGTATTTAGTATAGATTTCTTACTCCTTTAGACCCCTATAACTGTAGCTGTTTGTGGCCAGGTGCTGTGGAGAGTTAAGATTATCCCTCTTGTGGTTACTGCTTTTTCACAGATACTTCCTAAAGGACCTCTTGATTGTCATTGTGTTCCAGCTGGAATCTGCATAAGCACCTACACTGTCTTTTGGGTAGCATGTTTGGCCATGGAGGGTTTTAGATCTTGAAAGCCTGTGCTGCTCATTTGCTGTCTATAGTTGAATAAATGGGTGTCCTATGAATTACCTAGTTACTTGTCCTACAGGGCACAGGGAGGAAATTCCCTGAAAATGGTAAATTGCCTGAGGCTGTATAATGTTTGTTTGCAGGTGGAGGGCAGGCAGAGAAGGGTTGATTGTTGGTTGATTCCTGTTTGAGTTGAAACAGACTTTAGGAAAAAAAAAACAACAAAGAAGTAGTCTTGCTTTAAGAAATACCTAGTGAAGGTGAGGATACCACAATCATTGCTTAGTTATTACCTTCACTGTTAAAAATTTAAACTTAACATCTTTTCCAAATTTGTTTAGCTTTGCTGTCTTGTTATGTTTTTGGCTGATAGATGTCTGCTCTTTATTGATCTTTATGAAATATATAAAAATACTGCATCACTGCATTTGAAACATTCTAGTTGTATCTTCACCTTCAAAAAGATTACAGCGGGAACAATATTCTAACTCTTGCATGCTTAGCCTGGAAAAGGAGGCTGTGGAAAGAGGGCCATTGTTACTGTGGACAGTAATCCCTGCCCTACATAACAAATGTAATGCTGAACAGCAAATTGATTTCAGCTACCCGTGCATGGCAAGGGAGAAGTCTCAAACCACAACAAAAAAGTTGTGATCATTTGACTGTTCAGTCTGGGACACTACTGCAGTCCGCTTACTTTTCCTGTTGTTTCACAATAGTTAGCAATGAATAAAAATTAAAGCAATTGGTTTGACACTCTGGAGAGGTTTTCTAGAATTACTGGTAGAAAAGGAAAAAATAACTAAAAATGAAAAGTATTACTTGGTTTTACTCTGTGCTTTGGAGTGTTGGAGGAAGGAATTGGGGGAAAAAATTTAATCCTTTTTCTCTCTCTATCCATGTAGTATGAAATGGGTTTGGTTTATTCCTTATTTTTTATAAATGTGAGATAAGTATAATTGAGAATGAGGTTTGGTTTTTGGCTTTTCTCCAATAAAAATAGTTTTGTCTTTATGAAGTTGCTTCTGTCCTTACCTAGTAGCAGGTTGAAGAGGGTAGTAGTTCTGCAGGAAAGGATCTGGGGTTATGTTAGACAAAAAATAAATCAATGATGTACTGTTGCAAAAAACCTCAGTCATCACTGCAGTATGTGTAAGGATGAGTATAGCCTGTAAAGCACAAGAAATGATCCTTATGCTATAGTCAGCATTTGCAAGGCCTTGGTTGTGCCCAGTATAGGATTCTGCATTTGAGGAAGAAGGTGGACCAGCTTGAGGTGAACCAAATGAAATTAAGGAAAATGATCAGAGACGTAGGAAATTGGTCTCAGTTGAGGATTGGAGGAAATGGGGTTAATATGTCATGCAGTAAAGGCGAAAAAACCTTCAAGCATGATAGTAGAGTTTAAAGGGGTACAAGTCTGCTGTGTAACAGCCTGTTCTCAAAAGCTATGGGAGGAAAGCAGCAATGGTTTTTCAACTGTGGGATGGACATAAGGAGGACACTGATGGTAAAGATAAACAGTGGAACAGTGGGATGAAGCTGCAGGATCTTTAGGAGCAGATCAAAGAAACATCTGTCATGAGTGATAGAGGCACAGTTGAGTCTATCCTGAGGCATGTAAGTAGTACGAGGGTCTTAAAGACACCTTGGACCCTAATTTACAACTTTGATGTAGATTTTATTATTTAGCATAAATGGTGTTAAGTTATACATTTGGATTAGCTAAACCTTTTGGTTCTAAATGGCTGTAGTAAGCAATGAATGAAGTTTCTTATTGCTAGGAAATGGTCCTATTTCTACCCTACATCTCATCTCTGCCTTGGTGTTTTCTACCTAGGTTTACATATGGAAAACAGAACACGTGGGATCTGAATCTCTTTTTGTGCCACTGTTAACTAATTGCATCTCTAGGGATTTATTTGCCTGTTTATCTCCATGTGAATGCTCTAAATGGGTCTGTAAGACTTTGTATTTGAATGAGTCCTCTGTATCACCTTCTGTATGTGAGTTAGAGATCGGCACTTCTGGTATTTTGCTGTTGATTCATTATTCCCCTGGCTGAGGGGCTGGCCAAGAAGACACAAAACCACTGACCAGATCAGCAAGAGCAAATGTGGCTCAGTGTAAGCTGTTAAATGACTAGAACTTGTTGACTCATTTAATGTCTGCCTGGTTCCCATGGCTGGTATTTCCATCTTCAAATGAAGGTCACTTGAGGAGCATGCAATTATAGTGGCAGGAGTAAATCCATATCTTTCTATCATTTTTTCAGTACTGTTGGAAAAAACAAAGCAAGCAATGCATTGATTTTATAGCATGGAAGTTATTTTGTGTGCTGGCAGTGACTGAAATCTCTTTTAAACTTAGATCCTACAGAATGTTCTTTTACACAGTGAGTGTTTTTACTCGTGATATATTAACAACTTTGATTCTGTTTTTCATCTGTTCTCTGTGACGCTTTTTCTCAAATACTTTTACTGGCTGTTCAGAATACTAACTGCGCCATATAATTGTAACAATTACAACAGCTATGCAGTTGCTGTAGAAGGAATGTAGTAGTTTTGAAATGTCACCAGCATGCTAAATCAGTCAGTGTTCCTTTTCACTGGCTGATGGGAAAGTAAATAAAAATCCAGTGATTGGAAAAGATGGATGCTTTTTTTTTTTAATTATACCTTTGCTATAAAAATGTTTCAGTTTTAATTCAAATGTTTCATTTATTTTATTCTACTTACTGAACAGAAATACTTTATATTCTATTTTAAATGTTTCAGGTTTTTTTAAAAAACAACGTGACAATATGCACTTATTTCATCAGCACAAGGTGAAATGCCTGGATGTAGTCCCTGCTTTTCTCTCATATCTAAAAATGTTTCAGATGCAGAGAGTATCTGATACAGGATAAATTTCTCTATTTCATACAACAGTTTCCATTGAATTCTTTAACACACAACCCCAAGTTGTAGATTTCAGCTACTGAAAGCAGTAAAATTTCTGTATGGTTTTTGGTTTGTTTCTTTTTTTAATCGGAAGTCTGTTTCATAGTATATTTCTTGTCATAGCTGTAGCTTGGAGTCCACTGTGAAAGCAGTAACTTGTCTTTTCTTTCAGGGAACGGGAAAAGTTGAAATATTAATATTTCTGAAGAAATCTCTTAATACCAGATGTATTGTGAGAAGTGGGGAAGGGAAGATGTTTGTTTCTGTAATTGTTCCCTTTGCAGACTGATTTAAAAAAATTACTATGAGTGGAATGAGTTCTACACAGTTAATTGAGACCATATCAATTGATAGCCATTGACAGTGTTTATTATCAAATAGCTAAAAATAAGTCCCGTCCTTTGTGTCCCTGAGATAAGAGATGATATTCTGATGCATGTCTTTTCACAGGACCTGTTGTTCAGTGTGTGCGCTCTCAATATCGTCTCCACCATTGTCTGTGCTTTGGCAACAGCGATGTGTTGCATGCAGATGGTTTCTTCTGATCTTCTGCAAATGGTGAGTATGTTTCAGTGAGGACACAGGATATTGTCCAACATAACATATTGTCCTTATCTCTGTATACTCATTTGTACCTACTTTTTTGCTTGTAAACTTAAGCCTATTTGTGTGTCTTTGTGTAGTGTTAGAATGTGGGTGTACATGGGTGTATTTTTTTATCTGCATGCATCTATATAAATACAGCATACAGATGTATGCAGTATGAATAGCTGCTGTGTTTAAAATGTTCACATGCTATATTACAGAGTTATAATCAGGATTTTGCAATTGGGACTATGTTATTTTTGTTAACAAGGTTATTAACGAGGTTCAGTTATATATGCACATTAAATTTTCTGTCATTACGTGTTTATTATCTTCAGTTTCTGCACTATCCAGAGCAATTACTTAGCTTTGAGATACTGTTTTTCACTGCTTTTCTGGTATGAGAACTACGGAGCATGAGAACTATGGAGTATGAGAACTATGAGTTCAAAACTGGAACTTTTCACAGCCCTGTACCGGTAACAGTGTTTTCAAAGGAAAACAAGTTCAGCTTCAGAGTAGCGCTTGTGTTTAAAACAAGAGGGAAAAGGATTATTAGTCTTCTGCATAGCCAGCTGCATTACAGGATACTGTCTTGTTTTGGTTGGACAAAGACAGCTTTCCTATCCCAGATGAGTGCTGTGATTCTGAAGGTTTCAATGTAATGTTGAAATAAAAAAGAAAAATTTTAAATCCTTTGTATTTTGCAGGCCAGGTATACTGTTTCTAACCCAGCTCTGTTACTGGCTAATCTAGGAAATTATCCTCTGTTTAATAAGAGAGGGCAAGCACACAAACCTAATACCAGTCATTTGTAAATCTCTCTTATTTTAAAAGTTTGCATAGGTAGAATACTGGCCCAGCAAGTTAGCTGCAAACCATTTACACGACAGAGAAATGTTGTATAACCTGCCATGCAGGCATGTGGTTGATTTAGAAATAAATAAATAAATAAATAAATAAATGAAAATACGCTAGCTGCCATGGGTATTGATTTAAGTGCATGAATTACAGAGATAAGGCTGTCCTTTATAGACAAGTGTTAAAGTCACTCGCTTACAAACTTAAAGAGTATCTTCAGTCTGTGATCTGGTGTTTACTTCACATAGTAGTGGATAGAGTAAGTTAGGCACATATGTCTGCATAATGCCTACAAATGGTACATAAATGCATTTTTTCATATAGCACTGAGTATTCATATTGTGTGTTGTTGTGGTTTAACCCCAGCCAGCAACTAAGCACCACGCAGCTGCTCACTCACTCCCGCCCCCCCCCCCCCCCCCCCCAGTGGGATAGGGGACAAAATCAGGAAAAGAAGTAAAACTCGTGGGTTGAGATAACGGTTTAATAGAACAGAAAAGAAGAAACTAAGAATGATAATGATAACACTAATAAAATGATAACAGTAATGATAAAAGGATTGGAATGTACAAATGATGCACAGTGCAATTGCTCACCACCCACCGATCGACACCCAGTTAATCCCCGAGCGGCCATCCCCCCACTCCCACTCCCCCCAGTTTATATACTGGGCATGACATCACACGGTATGGAATACCCCCTTGGCCACGTTGGGTCAGCTGCCCTGGCTGTGTCCCCTCGCAACTTCTTATGCCCCTCAGCCTTCTTGCTGGCTGGGCATGAGAAGCTGAAAAATCCTTGACTTTAGACTAAACATTACTTAGCAACAACTGAAAACATCAGTGTTATCAACATTCTTCTCATACTGAACTCAAAACATAGCACTATACCAGCTCCTAGGAAGACAATTAACTCTATCCCAGCTGAAACCAGGACATGTGTGCTTGTAGAAGCTTGTAAACAGTACTTATTTAATAGTTTTGTTTTGGATGTCAAACAATTGACAAAAATAATCATGTCAGCTGGCGACACATTGTATTTTAAACAGGATTTTTTAAAGGATTTTTATCATATTGTGGGTATTCTTTCTCTTCATACACTTCCCCCCCACCATGATATTTGCTGCAAGAATGCCTATTGACTGAAGATCTTTTTCACCTTGCAGTGATGACAGAGAGATGAAGTGATCATTACACCTGGAAAGATCTGTCTGTCTAGTGTAACAATAGTAGCAGTGGTCCAGAAGTGTAACCATATATATTGCAGGAATCTTAACCTACACTTAATTTTATGATATTTAGCAGTGTAAGAGGAATAAAGATGTATAGATGACAATGAACCAAGAATGATAATAAAGTGCTTCTGACAAGCATGTGCAAGAAGCAGTAATCTCAACAGGAAGTCAAATACCTTAAAAGCACATTAATTTTTCCCTCTGCCACTTCATTCTTCACTTCTTCCCTAAAATTCTTTCCTTACCACCTGGCAATGCTGCCTGTCAACGTCTTTTTGCTTCCTATGCTTTGTGCTTCCAGTTTTCTGTCTTCCTGCTTAGTTGTCCGTTCTCCCAACCTATTCAGCTCCATTGATGAGACTTTTCATCCCTCTCTGCAGAAGAAGGGAATTATATCTTTCTTTCTGCTCAATCCCAGTCTTTGTTTGTTTATCCTTAAGTTTTTCCCTTTCTTTTTTCAGGTTGCTGAGCCAGATTCCTACCAGGCCTAAGTAAGCGTAACTTCCCTGGGGCTACGCTGACTTAGACCAGCTGAACTCTGACCTGAAGATTTCTTTTTCTTTCACTATTTTCAGTCTATTGTCCCATGATCTGCAGTTCCCTTTTCCTCTACTGCACCCAGAAATCTGATTTACTTCCTTTTTTCTTGCTTGTTAATGCTTGATTTGTGCTTTTTCCTTTTACTTTTCACTGAGGTATGCATCTTCTCTTAGCAGGGTTGTACCATGCTGGAAGTTTAAGATAGCAGCAGCAAGAGATACCACCCCTCTTAGATGAAAAGGTTTTAATGATTGTGCTGATTCTTTTACTCTGTTCTTACAGTATTCAAGAGCTACATAGGCTCTCCTGTAGGAAGAGGAGGCATAAAAATACAATTCCTAGCCAGCAAAAGCATTATGCAATAGGGAGCATCCTCCTTGGACATCATTAGGTCATCAGTTTTGTGATTCATGTGCTGTGTTAGCGTTCCTGTCTCAGAAATTAATCAGTTAGAATGGTGTGCAACTTTCAAATAATTCCAAGTTTTCTTCTGGCGTGTTTGATGTGCTTTGGGTTTTATTGCCTAGGAACATAGAGCAGGTATAATACAGTCTCAAGAAAATCTGCAACAGTGCTTCATGAGTATCTGCTGTCTTGCTAACTTTTGCATACAGTGAGTATCTGATTCATACAAGCAGATTGACTGTTTTATTGGAAACTGCTACCTTCTGATGTACTGATATTTTAGTAAAAATGCCCTGGAAAATATAAACACAAGCTGTCTGGTAGTAAGTGCAGATTAAATTTTCCAATGAATTTGAAGGAGTTTTTTGGGTTAAAAATAATCCCACCAAACAAACATTTGGTTTCAAGCATTAAGGAAAAAATACTGCAAAAAATTGCAAACTATTTTTATTGCATTGTATTTTAGTTTCCTTTAGTTTTTAATTTTGTACTGTCGTATGGGACACAAAAGCATATTTTCCTAGGTTGTTCCGTCTTTGAGTTGACTGTTTCAGAAAGTACCCCAAATTTTTCACCTCACTTTAACCTTTCTCACCCTGTTAAGTATACACAGTTGCTCAGGGGGAAAAAAAATCTACCAATTGTACTCAAGCTGCAAGAGTAAATGATACCATAGTTAAAGATTGAAATTGCTTTTGCTATGTGTTTCACTACTTTAGACAGTTTAAGGCTGCACTCCATTATAGGGCTTCCCAGAATTGTTCTTTCTGTGTACACACCCCTCCAGCAGATAAATGTGAATCAAATCAGATTATATCAAGGTTCTGTAATGTGAAGAAACATCTCTTAATAACCAAGCTGTCACTTCCATGATATTTTATTTGTTACCTAAGGCAGTTTCAGTTTTCGTCTTGTCTAATGAATGGCTACTGCAAAAATTCACCCTGTTTTCTTCAAAAGGTAGCTGCCTGAATTAAATATAGAAATACAAGAAATTATGCCCACTGTGGCCAAGCTAAAGCACAAAGTACACCTATTCCATGAAGTACACCTATTCCAGTCCTTCTTCCACTCTAAATATGTTTATACAGTACTTATCCTAGAAGTACTGGCACTGATATCATTCAGTGTATTCTGATTTTATCACCATCGCTGTTAGTGACTGTTCTTCATGTTTTGTGATATCTAAAACAATCTGTTATTTTGTAAAGGAAATAAGGTAATGATGACACATGACAGCTGTAACATTTAATTACTGTTTTCATCAGCCATAATGATAATTCAGCATGTCATTAACTTAATAGGCTGTAGTTAATATTTCTACTCAAACACCTCAAATAAAGAACGTCTGTATGAGGATAATATCTTGCTGGCATTGTTTAACCCCTTACCCCAGTGAAATAGTAATAAAAAACCCCCTTCAGGATGAAGCTTCACATTAAGTGAGAATTGATTTTAAGTTATTACATAATTTTTATTTTTATTTTTATTATTTCAAAACCTAAATATTACATTTTTTGGCACAAAGCTCACTTAAAGGCACTGTAAAGCCCAGATGACAGTCCTTTTAGAAATATGCATTGCGAATGACGTACATCCATAGAAACATCCTAACTGTAAATATGGTTGGATAAATATTCCCCTCACCCCCGACCACAAATAAAAAGGTAAAACAAACCTTTGGTGTAGGAAAGCTTTTGACATTTTTAGAAAACACACCATTTTCCATTTCACATTTTATTGGCAGAATAAGAATATTTAATATTTAATTCTATTTAAAATATGGTCAGTACTTCAAGAAAGATGTAGTGTCACAGACTAGTTCTTCTGAGACTACAGAGCTAATGACTTGTGCTGGTTATAGGAACAGCAACTGCAAAAGAACAGAGCAGAAAAATTTGAATCTGTGTTTTCCTTATCAAAGTATCTTCTGTGTTGCAGTTTCCCTTTAAAATCAAGGACAAACTGGAAGAGTCAGCCATGATCCTTCTGTTCTTCCAGACAATTAGTATCTGCATTTCCCTCCAGGAGACAGTGATTCCAGTGTTTCAGAAAAGCAAAAAGCAACCTGTCCACAAGGACAGTTAATTGAAGACAGAATCATAGACCCAAGTATATTGCAAAGAGTTTTTCCTATAGATAACGTGCCAATATTTAAGTATATGCAATTAGAAAATTTTATTTCCCATTCCCAAGAATTAGCAGATTTTTATAAATTACATATAGAGACTGAAATGAGGATAACGAACCCTGGAGTCTCCAAAGGACTCATTTCAGAGTTACACAGTAAATATATTAAATGTGATATGGAAGGCAGAGGTAATTACATACAGATATGGGAAATACTCTAGATAAGAAGATTCTCTTAAAGCACTAGTCATGTACTGATGTATAGCAATTACTGATTTAGGTATGTCATAGTTGCTAAGCAGTGAATCCCAGCACTGTCCTTTAGATGGAATCAATAGTGCTGATCAGCTGAAGAATATGTAGAATAGAGGATGTCTTTCTTGATGTTTAGTGGGGATGTCCCATACCTGGAAATACTGATGAAGAGTTCTTAGTCTCACAGATCTCAGGTAGAAGGACGTACCATATTTTATCACACTGGGTAACTGTTTCATTAGAGAATTATATTTACAGTTCTTATCTGCTGTTTCTTCAGTTCCTTAATTGAGACTTCTCTGTCAGCTTTAACTTCAATATACTCCAAATATTCAGGACATAAATAGTAAACTCCAATCATTCTGGTCACTCCAGTGACCAGCTTCTAGATGACCTCTCAGTGAAGAGCTGGAAATTTGGTCTGACAATAAAAAAGGAAAGTGAATTTTACAATCTTATTCATGGCGTTTATTTCACCTTGAAAAGCTAAAAACTGAGAGGAGAGTTCTGTCATTCTACAAAGCGCTGCTGCCTTCACTGGTAAGTGATGGCATATGTGTCTTGCTACAGGTTCTAAGCTTGCTGAGAAGGTCACTGGTGTCCAGCCCTACATCCCTGGCTGTGTGGAGTTCTCAGTGCTATGGTATACAGACCCTTGAGCATAACTGCATTTTCAGAAAAATTCTACCTCTTCTGCTCCCGCTGCAAGTGGTGTGCTTCTAACATTTGTGTTTCTAATTCTCTGCTTGTTAACAACTGATGCCATGGCTAACTTCTGTATTGAATTCAGGTCCAAGAAGTAGGTACAAAACCACAGCATTGTACAGCTTTCTTGTTTACCCTGCTGCAGCCGAATGGCATGTTTTATTCTTCCCTCATAACTGCAAACCAAGTAACAAATTAAGTAGTCATCAGTATGAAATAAAGATGAGGGCTGTTTAAAGCAGGCTGTGTAACTCTGTCAAAGTTAAGCGTGCCCAATTAAAACACACAAAAATCTGTGTACAATGTGTGCACTATGTTGCACATCTATTTTAGCACACGCACCAGTCTATGTATAATGCCTATTAGGTATCAGACACGTTCTACAGACTAAAGTAAGGCCATCTTTAGGCTGAGAAAGAACCTTCATGTGTATAATAGTTTGAATGCCAAGTTTCAAACATAAGGTTGGCTATTTCCTAAAAAAAGCACGAATTCTAGATCTGTATTTCACTGCCTGTTGGATTTCTGAAAGCTCCCAGCATCCAAGAGCTCCAGGTGGTCAATAGAAACAGTTGAGTATTTGGGATTTCCAGAGCCAGGGAATATCTATTTATGTCTAGTAAATATGTTCAAGGTATCTATTGATAGCTATGAAGTTATGCAAAGCTTTTAATGCTGTTGGCTATTTACAGTGTTTACCAGTGGTGCTATTTGCTGTTTATCCTTGTCTGCAACTGTTTTCTATCCATTGCTTCTGCAGTGGCCAGTGGTTTAGTCCCAAAAGCCTGGCTGGGAGACCTGCTTTGTAATTGTTCCGTAGTGTGAGCTATAGTTTTTGAAATTACATTGAATGCAACTTGATCTTGTTTATACTTGTGACCAAATAGGCCATCTTCATTTTAGGTTTGGCAGTTCTTGTTGCTGCCTGTCCTACTTGCCACCAACATTTTGAGAGTGATTATTTAGTAACAACTGTCTTCTAATACCAAAAATGTGCATTTCCTTGTGAAAGCATTTGTCAGTGTTCCTCCACCTAGTCCAGCTTTGTCAGCTGTTTGCATTTTCTTACCGAATCTTTTCCTTACCTATGGACTTTGTATTAAGTCTTTGCTGAGCCCCTGACAGTCTTCACCATTTGAGACTAACCCTTAAAGATTTTTAAAATACACTCTACTGTAGGAAGAATAAACTTTTGCAGGCTAGTAGAGATTAGTGGATAGGGTAGTATGGAATAAGATATGATTTATTTCCCACTTAGTATCTTTCTGATTGTTTTCTCAAGGATGTCTGTTCTTTGTGATAATCCCTTATATTTGCTATTGTTTCATTTCCTGCTAGTCTCCCTCTTACAGCCTTTTTCACTTTAATTTCTGTGCCTTCCAGCAGGATGATATCACACAGGTAAACTGTTGTTTATAAACACCCCCCTCCAAACATGTGCATCTTTCATGTCTGTTTGCCACTCATTTTCAGCGTTGGTCACACAGAGTTTGTTGCCATGATATGTATTCACAGTAAAGGTTCTTGAAAGGGATGGAAATGATTCTGCTGTTAAACTGAACTGCATCTAAACATTAGATCTTTTCCTTCTTGAACCACAGCCTCTTCTACCCTGTGTAAAACCTTTCCCTTCTGTCACATCCCACAAAATGTACGCTGACAGTTCACTCACTGTAAAAGTGCTATGTGTTTAATTGCCTTGTTCTGAGGAGTGTTAAGAGTATTGTTCCCTATATATGGCTGAATGAAACAAGCTCCAGGGAACTCAAGAACTGAAGGGATAGAGGTACATGTTCTCTGGTGCAAAACAAAGCTTGCGTTCCATGCTGTATATGGAAATAGTCTGGGAGAAGGTAAAGAAAGTTGTAAAAGAAAATTGTTTAGTTTCCAGACTGTAAAAATGACCCAAATTATCAACTCTACTAGGAAAATAAGTGTAGTCCTGAGTTTGGTGGAATCAAGTAGGGTGCAAAATGTGAGCCAGAGTATACAGATATTTCTCTTCGTTATGATAAATTTTTATACAGTTTTTAGGTCACTAAGTTGAAGTTTGTCTTGCTTCCTTTTTTCCTAAAAGATTCTTCAATGTATTTGGGATGGTAGCAGACTGATGATCGCTGATGATCGTATTGCTTAGGGCAGCAGTTTGGTGTTTAACGGTTAATATTAATGTAATGTTACAGTTTGGGAGATGGCTGTTGAAAGATCAGGTAAATTTAGAGCAAATGACTGCAAAAATGTAGTTTTATTCTGTAAAACAAACCTGTAGAAATATCTGATAGTACAGGATAACAGCATCACATCTCACATGAAAGAGGGTGCTTAACAGCATCAGACAGTTTATTTAACAAAGAGTAAATCAAGTAGATGTCGTATCTTTTATTCCGGTACCATTAGTAGACTACAATGGCTGAAAGTCATTGATTGGCTGTAAGATATAATGATACAACATATTCTGCAGAGGAGGTTATTTAATAGTTACTTGTGAAAATATCTCTAGAGAGCCGATTAGTAAGCAACTAATAGTTCATTTTCACAAACAATTCAAATTGGTCCTCCTAACCCTCTGTTGTGTTGCATTATTACAGCTTTGATATTTGAAACAACATACGTAGAGTGTGTTTAGTAGAATTAAGATGTAACTCAACTTTTTAAATATCAAAGACCAATATCATTTCTATGGTAATGTAAATCCAGCATAACTGCACCAAGTTAAATTTGAAAAAGTGAAAATTATAAAACTGTGACATTAAAAATGAAGGTAACTTACTTTCTATTTGCTGGATCTCCTAAGCATAAGCATTTTCCCTTTTATTTCACTGCTTCTCAAGTCTTTATCATGGATTTAAACCAATAGTAATGTAAGGACACAGCATTACAAAGATATATATTCTCTTGTTCCAGTATTAAAAAGAAATGTGCCTTCAGCAAATTTTCTTAGCTCACTTGTTTTAAAAGGCAAGAGCTAAAGACCAAGTCATCTACTGATCCAACAAAAGTGATATGACAGCAGAAGCTTGCGGGGAGAAGAAAGAATTCTTCTGTCGTTTTGGATTGTCTTTTGATCCCCTTTTATCCATGGGGACCATATAAAGCCAGGTCAAGGTGGCAGGGTTCCATGTGATCTGCAGAATGGTCCATATTTGATCTTGAAGTAGCTTAAGCCTTTGCTAGAAGACTCGTTAAGTTACAGTGTTTCTGATATGGAAGGTATCAGAATGGCTTCTTGATATCACTGCTATGCGAGAAGCTGGTTAGGTTCCTGTCACAAATGTTGACAGTAGTTCTCAGTATTATTACTTTTTATTATTCAGTGTAGCTATTTTCTTTTTGGTTTTGGGATGTTTATATGGAATAAATGTTTTTCTTTCATACCAGTACTTAAAACCTTTATACCACATTTAAGTGTGCAGTGTCTGTATCACCAAACCACAAATGGCTATTAAGAATATTTTATTTTACAAGAATGATAAAGAATAGTTATAAATGGCCCCTTTTTTGGAAGTGAAAAATAGGTGGGATATTGGTAGTTGTCTTATTCAAAATTTAATGACTATGTGGTAGCTTTTTCCTAGTTTGTTTTATTTAGGGATTTTTGGGGGGAGTGAGGTTGGGGTTTTTTCTCTGTAAGCACAAGGCATTTCAAATTGGAAACAAAAACATGCAAGTAGTTATTTTGGTAGTTGTATCTATTGTTCATCAGTTATTAAAATACAGCTGATTATGTAGTGCTATAATAAAATTGTATTACAAGGTATAAGTATTTATTGAAAAGCTATTTAATTTTACGTGTCTGTGTTCTGCATCCTAAGAGTGACTAACTTTGAGGCACAGGCCTCCCTCTGTCTGTGTAAAACCTTGTGTTGTATTTTGGCAATTTGACTCACACTCCTTACTGACCTCAAGTATTCTTACAGTCCCAGAAGTGTCTCATTTCAGTATGGATGTTAATGAAATTAGATATTGGTCAGGGTTGCTAATACTGACCTTTTATTAAAATTTTTATTATTGGTGATGATGTTTCTACCATCTGAAGAAACTTGACCTGTTCATTTTCAGTTTCTGCCACAGAGGCCACATTCTACCAATCCTGACTGCATGACTCCACATGGAACTATCCTGCATCAGACCTTGGATTTTGATGAGTTCATACCACCAATACCGCCTCCACCCTACTACCCGCCAGAATATACCTGCACACCAGTGATAGAGGCACAGAGGTGATTCTTCTTCCCTATAGTTTCAGTCATTGCATAGTTCTGAGCTACAGACTAAGAAGTTCTTTCAAAGTGCTTCTTTTCTTGAGAGATTACATAAATTTTTTACAAATTTTTTAGGATGCACCTGGAAATATTCATGTTAAAGCACTGCTGTAATAGAGAACTGATTGAACTTAGATAAGACAAGGATAACAATATCTGAACTTAAAGCAGAGATCAGCTTATAGGTAATCCTTTCATAGTTGTTAACATTATGCACTTGAAGTTGAATATGAGATTTAAATTTCTAAGGAAATAATTTCAGTTAATGTCTATTAGTGTGGAGCAGTGAAGGACATTCATGACTGCAAAATGGGCTGGTAGAGATGGCTGGCATCCAAAAGGAAATACAATTTTTGAAGCTGCCCTGTGAATGAGGGCTTCATTTTGGTTGTCTAGTACATTTCTTCAATATAATTCTTTGTAGCATCTTGGCTTTGAATTCAGAGAATGCTCTACATCACTGTGGTGTAGGTAATAGTTTACCAAATAAATCCAATGCCATTTCTTAATAGTTAAGTTTGCTTGTTTGTATTTTTAAACAGAGGTCTCCATTTGGACTTTCCTCATTCCCCATTCAGTGCTTTATATGAAGTAACCATTAACAGCCCAGGAATGCTGTATCCAACTGAGCTGCCCCCTCCTTATGAGGCAGTGATTGGAGAGATGCCTGCCAGTCAGGTAAGGAAAGGCAAAGAAGATTCTTTACATAGTCTTTACATTTTCATGATGCAAAACAATTTTAGATAAATGTAATGATCTAAAATAATTTAGGAGTTAATTGTACTTTGGGGGAACAACCATTAGAAAATATTTATATTCTTTAAACATTTTTCAGACTATTCTCTTTAAAAGGGTTTAACTAACAAATTTTACTTAATTTGTATTCTCCTTATGTTTTTGTGCATGTTTGGGCAAATGCTTATGCAAGTAGTAGTATTTCAGCTGGTATCATCCATTAAAAAAGTTGTATGATACTGGAGTGTCAGTAACAAAAGCCTAGAAGAATGGATTGGAGTCACTGAAGCACAGTGTTTTTCCTTAATTGTAAAGGATAATGATGTTTTAAAATGAGATTACACTTCTTAATTTCTATAACAAGAAATCTTGATTAGGAAGCAGGTTTATTTTCTTAAAAAACCCCTACAGTTGTAAAATATTTTTTATTCTAACTACTGATGATAGTGGATTTGCTTCACTTTAATATACTACTTTTAGTTGGAGCTCAGTACAACAGTGTAGGTTTAATAAGGAAAATGATAACTGTGTGTCTTGTGACATGTAATGCAGTAACTTCTGTAGGTTTGTGTATGTGTGTATATAGCATAGAGCTCATGGGACATTCGGTTTTGCTCTACGTGTGATCTGAGCCAAGATAATTACGAATTCCCATTTTAAACTATGTGTAGGTAGAACATGTACTTGGAAATTCCTAACAAAAATCGCTGTAAATAACCTCAGATTAACAAAGTTAAAAATACCCATTTGCAGTCCTCCACTTATGTCAGATTTCAGATCATGTTCTGGAAAAGTACTGGGATCATCTGGTAATAGTATAGTTTTCTTGTAATGGTACGCTCTAGTCTTGACCGGATGCCTTGAACTCAGTGCCAAATTTATGCTTTAGTAGCTGTAAGATACAGCCTCCATAAGGAGGCTCCTATCAGGTACCCAAGTGCTAGAAGCCGATTCCTGCTTCACTGTTAATTAGCTGATAAGAAACCAAACAGAGCAAAGATTTGAATGATGAAAGGCTAGGGATGTGTTCTTCCTATGAAATAGCAATGAGTAGTTCTTTATCTATTGCTTATACTTTTGGCTGTTACAGCTTTTAATAGCTTCTTCTGTTACATGGCAGAAACAGATACTCCTGAGAGTGCGTAACACCTGTATTCTGACCTTTGAGAAAGGATCCGGTACACTTCAGACAAATATTTACATTACGCTTTTTGCCTTATTTTTTACTACACAGTGTCAACTCGACTGAAACTAAAATTATAATGTATCTGCATGTACAGCCAAAGCTAAGCTGAGCCAAGTTTTGCTTGAAGTGATTTGTGATAATTGAATCAGCTGTCACAAATAGGAAAATACTTAAAATGGCTTTTAGAAACTGTAATTTCTTGCAGGCCTCAGTAAAAACTCAAGGAGTCAAACGTTCTAGATATTGCTTATCAGTTGTTAATAGCGCACTGTGGAAATATGTGTGTTCAGGTTGCCAAACTGCACACACATTACAAAGGAGAGTACTTTGCTTTTCCTCAAAATACAACATTGTAAAGTTTGCTAGGGGAAACCACAACTGAAACCACAAAACTATAAAATACTTATATAAAACTTACATAATTTTTTACTATTATACACAAGAAGATTATTAAGATAATTAATAAGACAAGTGTCTGAGAAAAAAAGAACATTGGGATGCACAGTCCCCAACAAAAATGCAATTAAAAAACTGCCAAGATATGCCTGACTCCAGCTTCCGTGACTGACAAAGCAGCTTCCGACAACTCTTCTAGTCCTTGCCTTGTGTCATACCCTCCACCACCTGCCACAATAAACAGGCCAAACATTCCACTACCTTTGATTTATTTGGCTATAATAAAATGAATCACTATAAACTGCTTGTGAGTGAAGTTCTTTTCTGAACAGCAAAATTGGAGTTTCCGAGGCCATCTCCTTTCTAAAATATTTTTTATTTGAGTTCCATCCTTTTTGCTTTACAGTAACTCAGAGGAACCTGCAAGCCCTGGAGGAGTTGATATTTTTGAGTGATTAAAAAAAAGAATTGGCAAAAGCAATATGAATTATACATGGTTTTGGGGGAAAGAGGAGGATCATATCTGTGATAAGAATTCGTATGTGGTACTAAGTAAGGTTTAGAAAAGCGTCTAGTTATACTTAAGCACAAAAATCACTTTGAGCACTCTTGTAGTTGGGATTACACTTTGCTTGAGCATCGACCTCCAGCAGCACAATAGCACCAGCATATAACAAAAGTATAATTTAACACAACGTAATTTAAAGCAGCAAAGTCATGCTCTTGCAAGAAGAGCATGAGCTTTAATAAGTAGATGTATTGACTATTATTTTTTGGCATCTGGGATCAGTGTCAGTGCCTTGCCTATTCATCTCTGGTCACCTGGGTTCCAGAAGTGTTTGTTCTAATCGCAAGTGAAAATGAGTGGTGATTTTTAATTTCTAAATGGTGATAATTACACAGTTTCTTACCCGGAGTGAGTTTATACGTGCCAGGTAGTTTCTGGTTCAGAGAGCTTGTAGGAGCAAAATAACAACAGGTGCTGAGTATCAGAAGTGAAGTACATTGGCAATGCTAACTAAAGCCAACACAGCGACTTTGTAGCCATATACTTTTCTTGACAACAAAAGCCTAATGTATTTTTTTGCAGTCAGTGGAGGAATGGAGACAAAGTCTAAGACGGTTTTAAGTCTACAAAAGGAACAAAATGGAGTCCTGAGTTCTTACATGATGCAAGTGCTCCCATATAATATGCACCAACCTACAGTACAGTATGAACTGAAATAACTAGATTTATAAATCCCTCAAAGGCAGACTTTGCAATGGAAATCATGGCAGAGCTTTAGCTACAGAAGTGCTTCTGGGAACTGTTATGTAATAATGTCATAATTGTAAAACCTCTTACTGAGCATCAAGCAATAGGTTTTGTTTGTTTTTAAATGGATTGAGGTCCTTACAATTTTATTAAATTGTATCAAATTAGACTCAATATTTCATGCATTTCATGGACAACAAATCTCAGTGCTAATTTAGTGGTTGCATCTAAGTAAAAATCGCTGTTGTCATCTGTACTGATTAGGAATTCCCATTTTATGACTATGAAAAAAAGTGTTTTTCATGCTGTTTTCCATGCAAAGTATTGATTAGGGTATAGAAAAGACATGAACCAACAAATCAGGGTTCTGCATGAATTATACCAGTGACCGTTTATAAGGTTTACTAACCTGTAGGCTGTGCAGGCTTGTTTAAAGCATGGGTTTTCTTTTCCTTTTCCTATTGATAGGTTAGTGACTGTCTTTACCAGCTTTACGTCTGAGGATGTGCAAGTCAATAAGGTTTTGTTACCCTAGGCTGTGCAGGAACCTGTATGAAACCATGTGCCATCCCTATGTGAACCAAAACTCTGACCTGACTAATAAAAATTGTCAGTGTTACCTCCTACAATTAAAACCATAGTTCTCCTTCCCCCAGGCAAGAAGGTTAATCAATTCCAAATGCATATGAAATACATTGAGCAATTATTCTTGTGAATGGAGAAAGAACAAGGGAAGGAAAAGGAAATATTAACACATTGATCAGATAACTTTAAATGGCTTATGTTTTGCAAAATATGGCTAAATACTGAAAAAAGTAGAAGAAACCAAAATTCAAATTATATCCCTGATTTCTTCTGCATGCCTGAAATCTTGAAATCTCTCGTTTTCCCACTATTAAGGATGCTAGTTATCAATGAGGCCCTTGAGAGATAAACCTTAAAGATGAGGAGTGCTTTTTTGTATATGGGCAATTTTATATAGAGGGGAATGTTCACAGTCTTCCATTTGGTCTCAAGAAGCAATTTCTCTGTGTGTAAATTTGTCCCATCTATTTGTCATATTGTTGGGGTTTGGTTGTGAGGTTTGTTGTTTTGTTTTGTTTTTTAATTTCCAGCAGGTGTAATTAGAGAAAACTATAATATAATATGGTCTGCATATATAAGCAAGCATCCAGAAGTTAAGCTGAGAGGCTGTGTCCTTTGATTCACCTAGTAAGGAGTCACCTCTAAGAATGTTATCTTGTTTATGCAGCCCCATGTCTTTAGGTATTTTGCTGCAGGGTTTTCAGCCTCTGTAGGAGCCTCTGAGATTGAGGCAGAGCCTGAGAAGGGATGTGGTGTGTGATGGCTGAGCTTTTGTGTCCGTCTAAATTCCAAAGGATGTGAAAGACTGATCCAAATCTCATTGCATGGAGGAGGGTGCTGAGAACAGTTCCTCTTTGTAGTTTCCCTAAGGCATGACTCCTTACCCTAGGTGAGCTGAAGAACTCTCAGTATTAACACCTAACTGCAAGGTAAAATAGTTTGTCTTCTGCCTGTATTGGAATACAGGGTCTGTTCCAACAAGATGTCAAAGCAGAGTACTGATAGCTGCTCTGTGGCTTGTGTCAAATGAGCTTAGTTGTCTTATTATCAGGTCAAAAAATTCTGTCAATGCTATAATTCTTCCCTTTGGCAAACTAAGCAGAGAATAAATAAAAAACAGACATGAAGATTGAACTGTTGTAATCTAGAAGTGTTTGTGTAATAGGAAAATAAGGTATGTAATACAATGTATGTCTGTCTTCTGCCCATAAAATAGCATGGGTTTTTTGAGAGAGACGCAATATTTTTATTTCAAGAATTGCTAAGCTAGCTTTTTTTCACAAGCCTTAAATTTGCTTTGTATGCTGTGTAATAATGTTGTTATTTTAAATTTACTCAATCAAAGCTACAGATGGTTCTTTTTCATTAGTACAGGTTTGCCGAAACCTCAGCGTTGCATGTAACTCGTAGGTACTAGGCCCTTGTATAGGTACTAGACAATGTCACTACAGCTGCCAGGTGACTGGGAGAATGTAGAAGGTCAATAAACATTTCAGCAAAAATATTCAGCAGATATTTTCCTGTCAATGATTAAGAATCTATGAAACCACTCAGATTTAAAAAGAACCCCTAGATTTTTAAAAAGAAACAAACACCCTTAAAACATTATATTATTTCTTCCAAAATGTAGTTAGTCGATTGAATTTTCTCCAGCAATAAAGAGCATTTGAGAACACTTCTTACTTTTCCAGTTAGTTCCCAGCAGTTCTACAATTAGTTCCCAGGAATGGTCTGCAACTTAAAGTGACACCACTAATTTTTTTTTTACCACAGATGCGATATTCTGCTTCAATAAAGAAAGACCCTTTAAGAAATTTCGAAGCAAGTTGTTTAAAAATACAAGTGATTTCACTTTTCCTTCCCAGTCCTCTATCCATCTATTATTGCTGAGTTAAAGTATTTCTGGTACTGTTCTTTGTTTAGAGTTGTATTTGCTAAGCCTTAGACTTAAATTAGTGAGCACAGTAAGTTATGCATATATATGTGTGCATTAATCTACACTGGCATATGCACTGGAAGCTCTTTCCTTAATAGCTTCAGAGTAATAGTGTCACATTCAATTTTTTAGAAGGCCAGATACAAATTAAGCTCTTGACAAAAAGGTTTTCACAGAGGTGACTGATGGTTATTTCTAGACTCTGTCACCAGCTGTAATAAGCTTTTACGAGTTAATTGTCCTATAGACAGAAGCAGATATATATGATGCTTTCTGCTAAAGATGGTATTAATCTCATTCCCTTCGACTTTTCCTCTTATATTTTTCTCATTTATTGTTACCAGCTATGTATTGGAATAATTTTTTTAATAATCATGATCCCAAAGAACTGCTAAAAATCTAATGAGATTGGCAACAAGGTCCAATCCAAAGTCTATTAAAATCAGTAGAAAGAAAATTACCTAAATTTTAGGTGTTTATGGATCAAGTCTTTCCAGCAAGACTGATTCTGTATTTTGTTCACATGATTCTCAAAAGTGAAGGGAAGTTACCCACTTAGATCCATCCTTTCAGAAAAAAGGTGATAGTATTATCTCCCTTCAGCAATCTCCAATAGGCTGGAGAGCACCCTGCATCAGCCACCTTGGGTGGCAATGATGTGATAGGGTTTAAAAATACATTAGGTGTTAACATCTCAGCAAATAACCAAAGGAAAATACTGCTCTTGTGCTTGATTTTATGGTTTCTGTTGTTCTCTATCCTATTTTAGGGTGATAAAATGTGGTGGGAAAAAAGCATAATATGGAAAAATGCAGACTGTAGAAAAAAAGATTGCTTGTAATAAAACCATTAGTTTTAAGCATTGCAGACATTAAGCTTTGTAATGTGGGCCTGCAGCCCCAGCTGCCTGTGAATTTAAGATGAATTTAGCTTGTAGATTCTGGAAAAATGAAAAATTGTTTTAAGCATGTTCCTTTGCCTTGCGTTTGTTCCTGACCCAAAGACATTGTAAAATACTGCATCTTTAAATAGCTTTCAGTCTAAATAGCAGCTTATGTGGTATTTATTTCACATTGTCAGGTATGTTCTTAAGATCATCAGTGCTAAACTTTGTTTTGGTAAATTGCAGATTAATGTGCCGTTTCATTACAATTTTCATTTAGGTCACTGGTACTGATGAGCAAGTATCCGAATCAAGCTTGGGTGAGAGGAACAGAACCCTGGACTTCAGCACACAAGGTGATCACAGCATTGTGTTTGTTTACTTGAGAAAGATATAGTTGGATTTTTGAGTGGACTTTTACTTCTCTTCTGCCCTTCCCAATGGAGAAAGAAGGATTTGCTTTCAGATTGTTCACAGTAAGAAGAACTTTTTCACAGTCATAAACTGATGTGGCTGGAAATGCAGGGGACAGTTTTGCTCAGCAAAGCCCTTTGAGGCAGATACGGCAACTGACATTTGTTTTTGAAGAGTCATGTATATAACTGGCAGTTTGTTTCTCATTGTCAGCAACCACGGGTGCCTTCCTGATAGTCCACATGCCTTCTCTATGTAGTAGTTTCCTCCATGGCTTCCAGAAGCCTGAATAGGAAGTTTGCTGCCTGAAGCATAGATGTTGTGAATGCAAGTAGATGAGTAGCAGCACAGAGCCTGTTTGTTTAAAGTTTAAAAGTTACCAGAATAGGCCTCCTTACCATGTCTGTTGATACGGAGGGCTTTTTAAACATTATGGCCTCAATGGATCATGCGATGTTGAGCAGTCTGCATGAAATAATTATTCTAGGAAAACTTCCATTAAATACTTTTTCCACATGATATTCATATCGTATTAATGAATAGACTGGCAGGTGTTCTCAGTTAGTACACTTAGGGGCAAAGAGGTGGTGGCAGAGTGATCCAAGAAATAGAAACAGTCCTCTCTTGCCTAGCATCCAGAATGGGACTGGCAGTCTAACAGATTAGTGAGGAGCATCTGTTCCTACACACACAAAGTATCTGTTCCATGAAGCAGGATTTCAGTTTCCAGAGCCACCAGTGGTCACCTTTAACTACTGCTAAATATTAATTTTGCTTTTAAAATCCTGGTGTTTGACAACTGCAATGGAGCGTGGCAACTGAGTTTTTAAGTGCTGCTGTTAACAAGGGCTGTGCCTACAGAGCTAGTTCCTAAAGTTTGCAAGTACATTTAGACTTCACATCCACATACAAAAGTCTAAATTTAAAGTCCAGTGCTAGAGTTTTGACTATTGGGAAGCAGTGGACCAGCTCTCAAGCCAGGGTTTTGACATTACATATGGTGCTTTGTGCACATGAAAGGGAACTAGGCACGTTTTATTCATGCATTCTCATCTGCTTCGAGCCCCTCCTCCAGCTGTCTGTAGTACCAGAAAAACCACACTAGTGGAAGAGTAAAATAGTAAGAAGCTGTAAATACAGTTTAAGGCCCTCGAGTCCAGGTAGCAAATGGTACAGCCACCCACACTCTAGTTATCAATTAAATCAAATCAAATCAGAGAGAGTTTGAACAGTGAAGATCTGTGCTCTGTAAACAGGCACAAACTGGATACTCTCATTTATCCATACAAACTTCATAGATATTTCAAAACTTGAGTTAAGGGAATATGTTGCAAAGAATCATCTAACTAGGTAAAAAATATCTGGGGACTCATCACAAATATAAATGGTCCAATAAACCACTGCAGCTTTGTACCTAATATATAATAAACAGGGCATATTATGCATTTTTAGCATAATGTAGATATTTAGATGTATTTCCATTGGTTATTATGTCCTTTTTGGCAATGTTATGTTTGCTTTCTAAGCGTTACAAATTTATTTCCTGGAAGCCCCAAAAGAAAATAGTTGTTGTGATTCATTTTCTGTAGGAAGAAAATGTCCGTCTTAAAATCCAACCTCATGAATATTTGATTTTCATTTTGATAGTTAATTTCCCTATACTGTAGGAAGCTTTCTTCTTCCTAGACCCCAAAAGATGGGGGCACTTAACAAACGTTCTCTAATTCACTAAAAGATCCTATTTTTCTATTCCTGAACAAAACAGTCAAAATACATTTGTTTCATCAATATGGATAGCAACAGCTGTTATGCAAAAAAGGGCAACAGAGGCTCCTGAACTGAATAGAATTATGTGATTTGTATTTTGTAAATATTTTGATTTTAGATGTAGGACTTCAAGGAATTCCAGTCTGATATGGGAAGAGTGTTGTCTGTATTATTGGAGCCTGGAGACTGGATTATCTAGTTTTATTTTCTTTATTTTTGTCATGACTTTGGGAATAATTCAGAGCCAAATACTTATTTTCATACAAGGGGCCATTTTCATCCATAACATATATTTGTAGAAATGACAGAGGAAATGATAACAATCTCAATTTTTAATACCAAGGGCTTAAAAAATGATGTGACCTTGCATAGAATGTTGAGCTTCTATCTGAAGTATCTGTGTCACATATTGCGTGTGCCAGAGATGTTACATGATGGTGAATTCTCATTTATAAAGAACTTAGATATATGCTTCAGGGAAATTACGACTGATTAGAAGTGCAAAGCTAATATTGACAGTAGTGATAGGTTTAAAAGTGATGAGAGCCATGTTTTTTCAGCATTTGTGTAAAGTTATACTTTTTCTACCATGGGCAATCTCTCACTGTTTACCAGAGAAATCAGTAGTGAAAGAGCTGTTCCTGTCCAAATGTAGTTACAGATAATACTTTGGTATCAGTGCTCAAGTATGCTTATTAGTTGAAGAAAATACTCGAGGACAGCACAAATTGTCTTTGCTGAAGGACACTAGAAACAAGTAAATGACTTCAGTCGTTTTTGCTTTGGCATTCTGTCATCTGAAAGCTTTTGAGCAATTATTGATGTACTTGCCAATTACTAAATTTAAATCAGTATATGGAGAACAGGGCCGGGTGGGGGGAATGGGAGAGGGGCAAGAAGTCTTTATTTTTCTCTGAACCTCTTGTTTTGCAGTTTCTGTTGAGAGCACCTCTTTGATGGTCTCTGAAGCTGTTGATATCCCAGACTGTAGCTACTCCTCTGAAGATCTTTGTTCGCTGGAAGTTCAAGGATCTCTCCATTCTGCAGACCTTTCTCCCTACTGTACAACCCCCAAAGGGGCTACGGACCAGAGCTCCAGCACTCTGGATTACAGCACCCGCTGCAGGTTCCACAGAACTCACTCAGAGGGTTTTCCTGATGAGGATGACAGTTCCCACAGCCAGACCTCTACAGACAGGTCTCAAGGACAGGAAAAGCACCGTGCCCACGGCAGGTCCTTGGACTGTTCCTCAGAGAATTTCAGCCCCTCAGAAAGAGGACTGCAGAGTTCTGCTCAAGAAAGCAATGCCGTGCCACCTTTGAAGCAAAAGAAAATCTGCTGTGTGGACTTTAGCCAGCCTCCTGTCCCTTCCCAGACCTCTCCCTGTTTTGGGCCCGCAAATACTTCATCGTACACGAGTGGCCACGAGAGTGCTGTCCAGCAGCATCATATTACAAAATACCGTATTTCAAATATAGTCCGATCAACTAGTGACCCTGTATCATGTTCGTCTTCTACAGAAGGTAGGTGTAGTACCACAAGGCTGATGGAGCATGGAATGAATGAGTGGCATGTGATTTATGCAGTAACTGGTCCTGCTGGAAATTATATGAAACATTCCAATGAGGGTTGACTTATGTGTGAAGGCTTTAGTTCCATGCGCATTTTCTAGATTTGAAAATTTTTAAGAAGAATGGAAATGGGAAAAGTGAAAGAGTGAAATTATTTTTGGCTTTTCTAAATTGTACCGGCCTTTCTGCACTGCTCAGAAAACGATCTCTTGAGTAGATGCATCCACCTCTCTATTACTGTTATACTGAGAAACAGAACTAAGTTGAATGGTAGCTGGTGTCTATTTAGGAAACAATTAACTGAGCTGTCATGCTTGCAATACAGCAGGTTGTGTTTCCTGAAGGTGACACTGACATTGACAGTATTGGTGCATGTCAGAGGCAGTCAGAGTGTGACTCTGTAGTGGCAAGTTGGAGTGTACGGTGAAAAGTTTTAAAGGACAAAGAAATGAAAGATGAGGCACGTGACAAGATGATAAATTAAAAGGGAAGCTTGTGACTGTTGTGGATAAGTATCTTCTATGACTCTCCTTTTAGACAAGTAGGGGAGAGGAGACGTTAGCTGAACAGTGTATCTTCATAAATACCTGCTTGTTAGTGGAAAAAAATGTTTGATTTAGTAGATTAAATAATAGCGGGAATGTAGAACTGTCTAAACCGTTTGAAAAGTGCACATTTTACAAAAGGAGGTAAGCTGTTTAGAGAGGTTCAAAGGGATAACCCGGAGAAGCCATTTGAAAGTAAAGATTAAAGGCTTTGTAAGATGTCATAGATCGCGCTGTTACGGATGTGTTCACTGGGCTTTCTAAGGGATCTAGAGGAAGAATCATGTGACTAGCTCAAAACAAAAGTAGACAAAATGCTGAAAATAACTGGTTTCATTTAGGAAGATGATGGTTCTATTGTGGTTCTACTGTTGGTTCTATTACACTTTTTGCATCATTATTCTGTTTCTGTGAATTTCAGAGACCTCATACATAGCTCAATAATTGAATGTCTTTTACCTTTAGAAATCTAGCCTCAGCATCCTGTCCAGGAAAAGTGAATCTTTAATCTAGAAGTCTGCATTTATTTTATGAAATTTACTCTGCTAGGATATACGTGCTATGAAGCTGCTGTGCAGACAGTAAGTAGGAATTTCTGAATCCTTTCTACTGTGCCAAAGACAAGAAGAACAGCCCTTTCTCTTCTGGATCATGCTCTGCAAGTTTTCAATATTGTGCTCCATATGCTCTTTGAGTAGTGTTTAAGAGAGAGATTACTGTAGGCAGCCATAGCTACTGTTCTAGCTGACTGCTGGGACACCTGGTAGAACAGATGCTCTGCCTTCATTTGTAACATGTCCTAAATACATCCATCATCTTTTCTGGAGAAGTGGCATTCTGGGAATTATTTTGACTAATTTCCAAGTTCTTAGCCCTACGTGAGTTGAGGGACAGGGCTTGAACATTACTGAGATGTAACTGGGCTTAGCAAAGATTGTAATAAAGGAGCAGAGATGGTTCTAGAGATACTGAGACACAGCAGAGGGGGGAGCAAGAAAGGTAGCTCTGAGGGAATGTGTTTGTGCTGACCTAGTTTGCCGTTCTTTTGCTGCCTACAGAAGACTCTTTAAAATGAAATCTTTAAGGGAAGCAGTTGAGTCTAGATGTGCATATTTCTTTCATTTATATGTTTGGCAAACTACAGTTTGCAAAATTTTTACTCTGTGAAGGTTTTCACAACTTCACATCACTTCTCCTTCCTCTACTTTTTGAGAACTTTGTTTGGAAATCATACATAGGTTAGAAGCAGCAGAATTCTAATAACATGTACCGGCTGTTTGTAGCAGCCTTGAAGCTTATTTTTCCTAAGCTGTGACACACAGCTGAAGTTCTTTATAGTCTTTATAAGTTTAAAAAGGTATTTGATCTAGATTTTTCATGACTGGTTATTGGTATTCACTGCAGAATTTTAAAATGCATCCAGAGAGTTGAACAGTAAGCAAAGACAAAGGGAACCAACTGAGCTCCATCAGCTAACCAGCCCAGAAGAAAAATGTCTGGGTTTTTTTCAGTAACATACACTTATTTTTTAAAATCATCCTGGAGGAGAAGAACTGGTCAAATAGACTGACCATATGAAAGAGAGAGCTGTAACTATGTGTTGTTAATACTAATAACTCATGTAAGAGACATACTGCGGATTTTGGAGAACTGCGGGGTGAGGGAGCTTCAGGCATGTTCACAAACGGGAAAATACAGGAGTCAGATTGGTAAATGGGGTTTGGTTTTGTCTTAGGACTCGGTCTTTCTACTTTAAGAAAAATTATTCATTTATCTTCTGATTAACCTCCCTATACAAGTCAGCATGAAGAGATTTAGAAGTGCAACCCTGAAATTTACTGCGTAGTTTTGTTAAATGGGTCTTGAATATTACTCTGATTGCACTGCACAGGGTTTGGAACATAAATTATTTGACACAGGGATGTTACACGTGCAACAGCGTAGTGACACAACAGCCATGAGATCTAATAAATTAGTAATCTGGAAATTTTAACACTGGCATAAAACTCTGGGCTTTTAGGTCAATAAAAAATTCATGTGCTTCAAGCACATCTTGACATGATGGGGTCTTTATGGTATGTATAGTCAATAATTCTCCCATTAATCCTTTAATGCTGAAAGTGAGCTTGCTTATTTGTTTTGAAATATCTGTCATTCCTAGTAGAGAAATTATAGATGAAAGTTTAGTTTAATAGGTGCCTTTATAGTCACTGTGTAGTCCCTGGACAATGTAAGTATGGTGGGGTCACATACAGTCTCTGTAAGAAATAGTTCCCTCAAAAAAAATTACACAGAAATGAGTAGTTTGCACCTTTTTCTGTCTTTTCCCTATAAAGTTTATCATAGCAAAGGAGGCCAAAATCAACTTCTAGCACTGATGTTTGTTAAGATAAACGTTATCAAATATGATAGACTATGTGGCTATATCAGTTAAGTGCCTGAGTGATTATTGTAGTGTCTGTGTTCCAGATAATTCAGGATAATATCTAGTGGTGTAGTTTTGACTGTGCCGCGAGTACATTAAGCAGTATAATAATGGATGGGAATACAGAACCTCTGAAGTGTCTCCTCTAAATATGCATGCTGTGATTCATGTGTTGCATAATAAAGCAAACTAAAGACAGAATAGAAGCTGCCTCTCTTAATTTCTTACAGATTTTCTATGTTTGTAGCATCTTACGTTTGTTTTCCTTCATTTAAGTATTGACTCTACCAGAGAGGATTATACCAGCTTTTCATCATAAACTTTCCCTGAAGATATGGAAGAAAACCTCTTCTAATCTACCTAGAAGTTCAAAACAGTTTTCAGTCTTGGAAACAGATGTAAACAGCCTTAGCATAAATGTGAGGATTTATTCCATCTTGACTGTCACAAGCTTGAAATCAAAAAGACTGCAGGGGTAATTACTGTATAGTGTGATCTCATCATCATTGATCCTTGTGCTGGCATCCCAGAAACTTTGTCATTAGAAGGCAACTATGTCCGGAGCTGTCTGTAGATGCTCTGTAACCACTTAGTATTGATTGGGTCATCAGGAACCATAGTGGTCACTACCCATTAATTCAATCAGTGGTGGATAGCATTTGTCCTGCAAAGAATGAGAATTATTTTAAAAGGAGGTAGAAATATTGAATAAAATGCTGGTTTTGTAGAAATAAGAGGGATTCATCTTTCGTGTTTTCATATTTTCTAAAAGAAACTCTGTCTGCCAAGGAAATAATAGGAAGGTCTGAGGTCTGCCCCTAGCAGGGAGCCTTCCGTAGCTTCAGCGCTGAGGCCCAAAAAATTTAGGATTTGACAGCTGTGTAACAGAGAGGAAACCATCAAGCAGCAACTATATCTATTTGGATTTATTTAACAGCTTATAGGACATTTCTGTGTATAGTAGCTCTCTTTATGAATGAACATCTTGAAAGTAGTATTTCTTCTGAGTAGTTTCATTCTGTAAAGGGGATAATAAAAGATTCCAAAGTATTTTTCCTTGCTTTGGGCAGAGGATAGCAGGGGTTGATTGTGTTCTTTCTGTCTCTCTGTCTTTGGTTAAAGGTGATAATTGTGCCTGGACTCCTATATGTAGCCAGCGTCAAGATGCAGGATTATCTCCAGCTACATTAGAAACAGGTGAGAATCAGTTTTCTAAAGCAGGATCTTTTGTTTTAAAAATAATTACAAGCTTCTGATACACAAGCTCTGGAAAATTTGGGGCAGAAAAATCACTAACAGTGTACGTATATGATGTACGCTGCTGACGGAACCAGCCTTTGAGTGAAAATAAACGCTGCGAATTAAGTCCTCTGTTCAGCATTTTTGCTTTCTCTGTATTTCTTACTAATCTCTCTTGTATTATTCACTGCTTATAATTTCCGAGGCCTAGAAATAAGGGGAACTTTATCCTTAAAGTTGGGGAGGGGCTGGGCCTAAAACATTACAAGTTACACATGTAACACTGAGTAGCTGGTGTTTCCCCTTTATCATTAATGTCAGCTGAAGTCCCTGAAAGTAGAGGTAACAAAAACATCTGTGATATATGAAGTACTTTAATTACCCACCCACTCATCCTAAATGCAGTCCTTCTTGATCATGGGAAAGAGTCTTACTCTTGACCCCTAGTTAAAATTACCCATTTTGCAGTGTTTTCTTGATTGCATGTTTTTGTTATTCTTCAGACAAAATAGACATTTTATGAGAAAGTAAAAACTTCTGTGACAATATTTGTTTTGCCTTTTTTTTCTTTTTTTTTTCTTTTCTTTTTTTTAACTATTACTTTAAAGATATTCTTCCCCCCCTTTTATAGTTCCTGGTTCTGGTTCTCGTATGGGTGCCTCTGCTTGTCAGCATTCTTTGAGCAGTTTCCTACCAGCTGGAAAACAGAGGGATACAAGGAAAATTGATCTACACCTAAAGCCAAAGGCTTTGCACACAGTCTCAAAAGAGCAGCCACACTCTTTAGTGGACCTTAAGGCCTATAAAGACACAAAAATTTTAGTGGCAAAATTTTTGGAACATTCAAACTGTAATCTCCCTCCAGAGGTACGTCACGTAGTGAACAGCATACGATCAGTAATAAAATCTGATGAGAGACACATGGAAGAAGCCATCTTCAGTGCCAATATTATAGACCAGGTAGGCCAATTATGTTCTAAAGATTTGTTCAACCATGATAGACAAATACCTTATTTAAATGTTTTTAAAGTATTAAGTACTTCAGACAATTCCTACAAAAGTTCTTTTATAGTAACATGGCTTTAGTAAGAAATAAGTTTATATTTATTGGGCATCAATGCATTTTACACTGAAGCACTCAAATGCATTTAAAATTTTCAGCTGGACCTACTAATATCGTAGGAGATCTATAGGGAACTGATTTACACACTGATAATCATCCTCTCTTATTTACAATGTCTTTCTGCACCTGTGATTGTTCCACACATGAATTTGTGTTTACATATGGAGATAGACAGAACTGACTTGGATCTGTTGGTTTTTTCAGGCAACTGTATTTGTACAGCATAAGCTATTAGCTGAAAAGAATGGGTAGATATACAAGCAGGGCCACGATCTATTGAAACAGAACAGTGCAGTTACCCTTACTCCTGGCCAGAAGAATGATAATGACCGTTGCTACTTTTAAGAAAAAGAATTGAGAAATTGTGCTTTTGCAAATGAAGGAATAATGCATCTTCTCACCTTGAGTGAGAATAAAACAGACACAAGGCTTGGAAGGAATCCTATAAAACAAGGGAATGAGTAGTGGCAGCAACTTTTATTACCTAATGCATGTTTAATAATATGTCTTTTTTGCAGGAAGAAAGGTGATGAATCACCTCTTGCTAGTATCGTTACCAGAATGATAGCTATAGAAGTGAAGTTCCTTTTATGTTGTCAGATTTGAAAAGCAGAATGCTCTTAGCACTGACTAACTGCGTTCAGGTTGCCTGTAGGGTTTCCACAGAGCTGGACAGACAATTAAGGATAGAAGCTAGGGGACTGTTTGCCCCCCTTCTGAGATACTGCAATTTCTATGGCATTAGTCTGCTGATCCCTAAGTGAGGGAGACTGGCTAAGTATTAAAATAGGACATAATAACACTTAAACAGCATGTGAGATAGTTTGATGTGGAGCAGGAAACAAGGCATTTAATAAACCTTGCCGTAAGATTGTTTTTGCTACCTATGAAGTAGAACAAAGAAGTAGCACCGTATCGGTTACCATTTAATAAACCTTGCCCTAAGATTGGTTTTGCTACCTGTGAAGTAGAACAAAGAAGTAGCACGGTATCAGTTACCTCCGTAGTCACATGGGCAGAAAAGCAATACTATCATGACATACTCAATAGGGTGTCAGTATGGAATGAAATTCTAATGTTTTTATTGCTTTATAAAATTTATAGGTCATTAAATCCTCAAGGTTAGAAATTTGAAAACAATTTTCTTTAAATGAAAAAACCATAGTTACTCACAAAGCAAAACAGTATAAAAAAATACGAGTGTTTATGTAGCTCATAAAACCAGAAACCAATGGCGCAATTTTTATCCTGTGTGGATTTCTTAGATCCAGGGAGACATACGGTTTTTTCACAGTAAAGAAATAATTTTAGTAGTTATTTTTCTGAGACAAAACCCATTATTAATTAGTGAAAGTCCAGGGCATCCCAGCAATCTACTTAAGAAGTCACAGAATGTTTGGTAAAATAGTTGTATAATTCAGATTTGTGAAGTAGCTTGACAGTTCTATTAACACCAAAATGGTTGTTACCAGGCTTGCAAGGTTTTAGTTCTCTTCCACCCCGAGCAAAGCCAGTGAAGCATCTCTTAAAAGAGACAGATGAGTTTAATTTGCTCCAAACTTATAGTTGTCAATTGTAAGGCAGAGCTGCTGCCTTTTCCACAGGTTTCCTTTTCATTCTTACAGAAAGAAACCAATACTCGTTTGCACTATTGCTGATTCAACACCACAGTACAGATATGAGGCCTGATGCCTTTCAAGCCTGACCGTGCCTTCCAGTAGCCACTACTCAGCCCTGACCAGTTGTAAGAGCAAGAGAAGTGGGAGGGTCTCTGGATGGCTGCATAAACACCATCTCCTCTCGGAGAGTTCCATCATTAGATAAATGAAATAATATTCAGGGACTGAACCTTTTAAATGAAAACATTTCTTACCCTTTTTTTCCCCATTTTTTCCTTCTCCATTCCTGCCCTTTTGAACAGGTAATTACAAGTTCCCAGCAGAATGTGAATACCTCTAGAAAGCGATTTCAAGAAGATCTTCATCTTCAGAGCTGTGGTGCTCTGAGCTCTCCAGTTGCCTTCTTACGTGGGTCCCATATCACTCGCAGTTTAGAGCGGGACAGGCCTCACAGTTTAATTGGAGTTTGCCGGGAGACCATCCTTTGATAATATTCACAGGTATGTGATTCCAGCAAAGAGAATTAAGGAAGAAACCAGGACTGGGAGAAATACAAATAGTGGATGACTTAAAAAGGAAAAAGTGTCTTCCTTTGGAATTCCACTTTTTTCCAACAGCAGGAGGAGAAGACCTGTTTTTCTGAATGTAAATTTCAGCCCTGATTTTTGCAAAATTTTAACTGATTTATTAGTAAAGTCTTAACAAATGTTTTCCCAACCAGAAATGCGTTTATTTCACTGTATTTATAGAAATGCTACTGATGCTGCCTAGCATTTCTTGAAAACCATTGCAAAACCGCCAGAGACCGGCTGTACAACTTAAAAGTTGTATTTATTTAATGTACCTCGAAGTGTTTTAACTATGATCAGTGTTTTAATAAAAAGTATTTCTGGACTTTGCTTTTTCAACGACTGATTTGGATAGAAATGTAAAGGTGATTCATACGCACATACAGTGCTGCTTCTAATCCATTTTTCCAGTGTCTTTCATGCCAGGCTGACCGATCTGTCCTATTAAAACTGCTCCCCCCACTCCCTCCCAATATGTTGCCCTTTTAAATTATGGTGACGGCTGCAGTGTGGTTTATTTTTGCTTTGTTCTGAATGCTCATGAGTTTATTATTAATGGAGTAGCATATGTTATTGAAAGCTGACGTTTAAGTACTCTGTGAGTTGTGACCAAAAGATGCATTAGAGAAGAAGTCTTTGAAGTTTTGCATTTCCCCAAAAAGCATACTTCACAAACTTTTTACAAATGCCAACCGATAGGAAGTTAGATGAATTTTCATCTAGCAGAGCCCTGAACATTTTTTTCAAAAAGAATTGTTACTCCAATCAGTAGTTTTGACAATTGTATTACTAAAACATGTCCTTGTGGTTCTGCTGTATTTATGACTTATTTAACATTGATCTTAAAAAAAAAAAAATAATCAAAAAGTAAGTATCATTGACACTGATTTGATTACCAGCATAAACACAGGTCTGCCAGCAACGTCTTCCAGTGCAAGCTTCATCCTGGCTCTCTCAGAGGAAATTGGAAAGGCCTTAAACAAAAGGTTCTCATAAAGAACCTACCACAGGTTGACGTTTCAGGGTTTTAATTTTTTTGCAGCAGTGCTTGTCAGTAGCGTTAGTTTCCATTTGAGGTTTAATCATATACTGGTTTCATTTGTGTCACTCTGAGCTGGGCAGACATCCTGTGAAAAGGTCACAAAGGAATGTAGCTGAAGATGGGTAGTTTAAGTTTTACAGAATCATCCATTTTAATGTATTTTAATTATAGCATGCTTCTGTATTGATGTGAAGTTACAGTGACATCCAGTGGCAACAAGGTATGCTAATTGAAAGCATCTACTCTCAAGATAATAATGATACACAAATTCCTAATTCAAGAGATTAATTCCTTTTTAAAAAAATAATCTGTGACCTTTGCAACTGCACTTAGATGAAGAATTAAATGATCTTCTACTTGGATTTTTTTTTTATTACGTAAACTTACACAACAAACAAGATAAGCAAGCTTCCTTTATTATTTCAGATTTATTAGTGATAGTAGGTTAATTCTTTCCTAAGGTCAGTTGCATGCAACACACTACTCCTTGAAGTACAGTCATCTAAAGCTCTTTAGTTACTGCATGGTAAGGCTTCTTAAGTCACAGTGTATTTTCTTCAAGGCATTGGCCAAAAAAAAAAATCTAGACGAAAAGTTACACCAATTAACATTTATCTCATAAGGAATACAACTTTACTGCTAAGTTTTTTATCTACACACATTCTAATACTGGTGATGGTGCTAGGTTATTTGTCAAAACAATTTACATTCAGAACACATTGCCTTAGGAATAAGAATGCTTTATAAAAGACAGAAACAGGTAAGCATGGCTTTCCCATTTTGAGCTAATATAAACAAAAAGGTAATATGCAAAAATTAAAGGAAAAAAACCCCAGCCCAACACATACATTACACAACTTGTGCAATAAGTTATCCATGAAATAACTCTGTTAAATGATAAAAATCACAAGCATTAAAAATAAATATGTATCTAAATAAATATTTTGATTTTAATCTTGTGGCAATTATTCTTTATTTAGCATATGAAACACTTGTTACATGTTTATGTTCACACCTTGCCAAACAGGTTACACTTGTCATAACAATACCAAGTACTACAGTGGTTTTCTTTACATCAGAATCTAAAAGTTTTAACTGCACACATTCCTTTCCACTGAAATACCATCTATTCGGCACCAGTTTTAAAATTATGCAAAGCCATCAGTATTGGACCACTTTATGGGACTGGGATTTTTTTTTTAACTGGAAGCAGCCATAACTTTCTCTAATTGCTTCTCTCTGCCATTTCCTGCAGTCTCATTCATCAAATATTCACATTCACCATGTTATCAAACAAGACAGACATACATACATCACTCCACATAAAGGTTACAAATAAATATGTTTTAAGTTCTATGAGAAAAGAGTTTAGAAGATGTTGCAAAATACTTAAATGTTTTACAAAGATTTTTGTCAGTGATTATTGTCCTTGACCATCCTTCTCATCACTTTTTCGCAAAGAAATAAAAAGGAAGGAGAGAAAAGGCAGAGACACCTGTCTGTTCCTTGGTTCGGAGTCCTCAGGTCAGCTTCAAAGCCTTTCATTCATACAAAATACAAAATTTTCTTCAGCTATGTGGGCTTCAGCTTTGATGGAATCATTTAGTTACTTTGCTGCAAGGGAGAGTCGCATGCTAGATGTATAGGGGTGTCTCTTGCCCAGTTAGAAGCCTGAACATGGCAGCTGGCATAGTCTTCATGTGAATCTGTCAATTGATTTACACAGAAATTATCAGAATTGTTACTAGTTTAAAATCATCCATGAGGCCCAATCTGTCTGTCCCTGCGGTGTAAGTGCATTTATTGTCCTGGTTTCTATAGATGTGAATGTTACCAAGGTTTCTAGTTCAAAGTTCTCTGGTTCTGACAAGCTGGTTTGCTGTCTTTGCTTTTTTTTGTGTGTCGGGTTTTTTTTAAATGACAACAACAGGATGCAACATCATATAGCTTAAAAAGACACCTAAATGCTTTCTATTGTTATACCCTACTCCAATTACAGCCCTTAAAAAGAAAGCAGCACAAACATCTCTGAAAATTCATTCTGGTATTAACTGAACTTAGATTTGTCTTCTATCTTCCTTTCCTGTGGGAGTGTCATTTTGTACATGTTTTCTCCGAACTGGAGTATGGTCCTCTGAACCCAAAACTTGGACTTTATTGCCTGATATTTAAATGCGAGTCAAGAGTTTGGTGGAACAGATTCTCTCATGGCTAGTGTATTTAAGTTCTTTCTAAAAAGGAGTACTGTGATAAGTGTCAGGGATTTTACAGACCAACAGGATTAAAGGCATCAGGTAATCAAAGTTGCATCAGAACTGTAGTAACAGCCCTAAGTACCTATCAGACAACATAAGGAGGAACGTAAACTTTACTAACTGATAATACAGACTCTCACCAGCCATATGCTGCCTTGACATCTTGGTCTCTTCGTGCTGAAAAAGTTTCATACTGGCCTCATATTTTTAGTGAGATGTTATGCAGCAAAGAGGTACCATAAAGGCATCAAGGTTCTACTGAAATCTACAGCTTTGTTCCTGCCAACGTGCATGTACTCTCTATTATTTTTCAAATATCATTTTCCACAGGAAAACAAGCTATCTTTGATTTTTGGCAAAGGAACTAGTGGAAGATCTGGCCAGGGTTGTGTATGATACTACCACTAAATTCAGTAGGGATTTTGATAAACTGGAGGATCTTGTTCATTCATTGCTGATTTCTCTAGAAGTACTGGAGAGAGATGTCTTAACTTATTCCCAAGGTAAGCTGGAAATGAAATTATTAAAATACATATCAATTTGAATCTCTCAGCTCTTTGAATATTAATTTATTTCTATGGCAGATGCTGTAGTGATAAGCCAAGAGTCATGCTTGAGCGATTTCTTCCCTTAATTGATTAGTTTAATTCAAACAGTAGCTTGAAGGTTCAGAATCATGCCAGGAACTCTTGAAAATGAGTGGAAAAATGCAGTGAATGTGCATCTAATTGTTCAAAAAATGGTCTGTTAATTGTTTGTTGTTAGTGCTCAACTCCAATTTACTCAGGTGTCATTTTAATACTGTGTTAAGACACTGTTTTCTTACCTCTCCCACTGAATTCGACAATGCTTGTACTATCTTCTCATGAGCAGTAGCAACAACACTTTGTCCATTGATCTCAATAATACGATGTCCTACTCTTACCCCTCCCCTCTCAGCTATTCCACCTCGCATCAAGCTGCAAATCTGCCAAGAGAAGCAAAGTTTATTAAAGCTAAGAAATGTCATAATGTAGCAGTTACTAGGATTTAATACATAATAATGAGTGGTGATACTGTAAGGATTCCAGGAGATACTTGTGGAAAGTATTAAGCAATAGTGTAAGGTTTTAAATGTTGGTTTGTTGGGGGTTTTTTCTTTGGTTTTTTTTTTCCAAAATTTCTGCAAATTACAATTTTTATTTTCATTCTCACGGGCTGGGAATATATAAAAACTTAACACAGTGATAGAGGTAGCAGCCATGCAAAAGTGGAGTTAGGGGGAAGAGAGAAGTTTTATGTACTGTCAGGATAGGAGAAAAAAGTGATTTTTTAAATATTTCTGACTGTGCCACCTGGACTCTTTCTGCAAAGTACCACATTATTCTTTCTGAACAATGGGAAATACAAAAAGTGCTAACGTAAAAATTAATCTACAACAGCAATTTTTTCACATACTTGGAAAAAAACTGACATAAAGCTTAATCCTTAACCCCACACAAACACTAAGTTTAGTCTGAAGGAAAGGATGATGCCATACAGACATTCTATATTGCAAGCTGGCAATCTGTCAAAAGGGTCACAAAGATATAAGGAAGAAATTTTTTATGATGAGGGTGGTGGGGCACTGGAACAGGTTGCCCAGAGAAGTTGTGGATGCCCCATCCCTGGAAGTGTTCAAGGCCAGGTTGGATGGGGCTTTGAGCAGCCTGGTCTAGTGGAAGGTGTCCCTGCCCATGGCAGGGGGGGTTGGAACTAGATGATCTTTAAGGTCCCTTCCACCTAAACCATTCTATGAGTCTACAAAACGTGCAAATTCTGTTTCTTTTTACAGGTTGTTCTCAGCATGGTGAAGTATGACAACTTGTTTCCTGTGCCTGTGCAGGTTGGAAAAGGGTGCTCTGCTCCTCAGAGCCACTGCTTTTCTCCATGTTTTACAGTGCTGCTGGCCACAGGGAGCTTCGGATGAAGAAGGCAAGTCAGGGCACTGTTGCAACTGGCAGCTGCAGGTGCCAGTAAAGACCTAGGCACAAGGTTTGAGTTTTATGCCCCCTACAATAGGAGAATAATTCTACAAGAAGGGTTCCATTCACCAGGCATAGTCCCAACAGGCACTGCTACTTAAAATTATTCTGAGGTTGCAACATGTGTGGTGTACAGGCAGAAAGAAAAATCTCAATCCACTATTTGGAATTTAAAAGAATGTTTCCTCCTCAGCAACAGTATCTGTGCTACGACAGGGCCCTCCCTGACAGACTAGACAGCTGTATATTAGATAGAAATTATTGGTAAATTATGCTGCACATAAGACAGATAATGTATGGCTTGAATCTCTGGAACTGAGCAGAGCTTAGCAATGCTGAGATTTACCTTTTGTTTACTGAGAAAAACCTGTTCTTGGAGGAAAAGAAATGAGTGCTAGAGCATCCAGTGATGGCTGTTTCTGCAGTTACTGTCAATGGTTAGAATAATATGCCAAGAATTATTATTTGCTGCGATCTGGTTATTTGCTCAGAGCTAAACACAAGTATGATAAGATGTGGCTTGTGTCCTGCTGAGTTTGTAATCTAATTCAGAAACATAGTATGTGAGGAGATGGCCAAGCTGCAATATATGGAAGGTGAAACATCGTCTGTGGTTGACCAGAAACTTTTCTGTTCAGCATTAGCAGTTTCCTTTAAATTCCTTTTCACAAATAACAATGCTATAAAAAATGAAATCACTTCTTACTCAAAGTTCAGGTTATCTGATATGGGGAGTGAAAATATATAGTTATTCTTTGTTTATAATAGACCTTTCTCCTGCAGTGAGACTTATCTTCCACCATGTTATCATTAGTGGCTGAGTTTTACCTACTGTGGTTCATAAAGTATTTCTGATGGACTTTTATGGATAGAGGCACCATCAGGACCCTTCATAGAATTGCGTCTTGAATTTCAGTCACATACAATATATTGTTTTGCAGGTAGTCTACTTTCTAATCATATAGCTGACAAGATAAGCTGTACTACATAGATCTTCTCTTTTATAGAAGGCTTCTCACTTCAACTCACTGTTAGAATAACAGTTTACTCCTTGCTGTTGGGGATTGTTTGCAGTAATCTGAAAGGACAAAAGCAGAATGTGCCAAAAGAAACCCTGTAAATATGTTTTTCACAGTATAAAAGATAATACAGAGACAGTACAGCCAGCTGAAATAAAAGCTTTCAGAGCAAATGGAAATGTGACACCTCACCCCACTGGCATAAAGGAAAAGATAATGGCTTGCATATCTATCCAGAGCACCTTCCATTGTGTGGCTCTCAAAGCAGTTTTAATACCATCAGTGAATTTCTTCTAACAGCCTCAGCCATAGGAAGGGGTCTCTTCTCTTCATTCAAGAATGTGATCCCTCTCCAGGGAAGGGAGTCAGATTCCTTTTTGTGAGCATTAACTATTTTAATGAGGTAGAAAGAGAAACAAACACAGAGCCCAAGTGACTCTGCCTAGCCTCACAGATCCTGTTGAGCTACAGACAGAGTGCAGGTGTAAAGAAATATACTGTACTTAAAGCACACGTTTATATGGCTCCTGTATTTGCAAGTGGCTGACTCAAAGCAACCTTAAGACTTCTGTCTCCAGCCAGTGGAGCTACGGCAGATTAGGCTGGCAAGTTTCAGCTGAGCAGTACTATTAAGTAAATATGATTCTATTCAGCTGGATTGTTTAGCCTGCTATACTTGTTGAACATGTTGACAGCTGTAATATTATTAAATAAAGCATGATGGATCTAGATCTTCTTGTAAGCAAGAGCCTATACTCTACTTCCTCTGTAAACTGAAGAAAAAAAAAAGAAGGGGGACAAAAAAAAAAATAAGAAGAAAGGTGTAAACCATACTGGTTCAATCCATTCAGCTGTTACAGATTCTGCAATGTCTTAGACAAGCTGCAGTGCATCAGATGTGAAACTTCAGTAGCTTCACAATCAAGTTTTATTGCAACTGCCCATTGTGTAGCAAAACATTAAGGATAGAACACTGCAAGGCAAACTAACTGTTTATTCTGTGTAAATGGCTGAAACAGAACCTATTAAACCAGGTTTCTCCTCATCTCACTCATATATTACTCTATTTAAACCCTGTATATTTTTTGTCCAGTTTAAATAAAGATAAACAAAGGCAAGGAAGAAAGAATAAATGTCTATTCCATTAAGTTTTACCTATTTTTACTGTATTTTTAGATAAAATTGTGCTAGGCTAGAGATGGGGTAGATGACACTTCTCAGAGAAAGTCTGAGCTCTGAGATGTAAACTGAGAAGTGGTGCATTATCAGCAGTAAAAATACAACTGGTAATACACAGACTTTTTCATAATCTAGGAAACAAGATAATGGTGTGATACGAGAGGACCACTTGTATTTATATGTCATAATTTTAAAAGAAGTGTAGCATAATAATTTTCAGAAGGTGGCTGACAGATCACCTTACATTCACCTCCCCATCACACAACATTCATACTTGTTTCATATTTATGCACAATATTTTTTTTCTTCACGTTTTACAGTTCAAATTTTAGATTCCTTTTATAAATATGCACTGAAACTACATCAGTAGCTTTCAATAGCCATGAAGAATATTTGCATCATTGGTGCAAGAGGAATTTTGCAAAATTAACACTCTGATTTATGCTGTTGTGCTGTTCCCTAACTAAAACTTCCAAAAGCTGGCACTACTAGTGCTCCATGAAGCACAACTTCAGGCTTTGCATTAATTAAACTATACAGAAGACACAAACAGTCACGTGCAGCAGCCCAGTCTCTGCATCTTCCTGATACCCTATGCAAGCAAAACTCAGCTCAGATAGTACTTTTGTATGTCCAGGTTGTTTATGGGCTATTCACTAATATAATAGCTGTACATCCTGCACAGATGAGATAGGCAGGGTGAAAATGAACCACTGCAAAACTGCTGTCAGAAGCAGCACAGAAATAAGTACCTGCTGCATGCATAATGAGGTAATGGCAAACAGTAGGAGGTATTTAATTATACCTGTTCTGGCAAGCCATTTATTTCTTTGCTGTGCTAATGCTGAGCCAACAAAGAATAAGGATATAATTTCTGAATCCTGTCATAATTTTTAACAATTGCTGGCGATTACAAAACCACTTTTTAAAAGTGTCAAACTACCAGAGAGACTTACTTTGCAGTGAAGTAAGAGAGAGTTTATCTGAGGAAGGACTTAAAGGCCCAGACGCTTGTCTATGTAGCAGCCTAACAAAAGATGTTAATCTCTCCTTTTTGTTCATTGGCCTTCATATTTGAAGACGACTCTTCATAAATGAAATGTATTACACGGCTTTCTTTTTTTGTTATCTGAGAAGGATTTTTATGCTGAATTTGGTAAACTTTATATTGGATGTCATCTAAATGTTATTCATTTAACTGGAATGAATTGTGACCTTTCAGTGTGGTGAATATGACAAATGACCAGTAGATGGAGTGAGCATGCTATGGAAGGAAACAACCAACCACCATCTGCAGAATTTACTAAACTAAGGCTCCAATTATGTAGGAGATTATTAGCTTCGACAAGATGAATAGATTGTCTCACAGACTCCATTAACTGCTTCTGTCCATGTGAGGACATGATATGCTTCTTCTAATCCACCTTGGCCTGATTCTTTTCCCCAGCCTTGACCCAGCCCCTACTGATGCTGTGGCAGGCCTCCTAAAAGAGTTGATAAACACACCATAGTATTGCTCATTGTTCCTTAAATATATTTTCCCCTTTTTACAATAGCACCAGCTGAACATACTAGGTTTACAAAGGATAACAATTACGAAATAAATCAATGCCTCATACAGTGTTATATGCTGTTCTCGGCACCCTCTGTGCGATCTTGCAAAACCAGATCCCATCCCTTTCATCCTTTTTATACCAAGACTTGGGAGTTGCTAACACAGAGTGAACTACCAGCAATAACCATACCCACTCAACATACACATACATGTAGGTGAAAGGGGATTAAGCACAGGCAAAGGAGGACAGAAATGTACCAGACACCTGATTTTTCTGTAATTTTTTACAGACCTCTCTCTACACAAGTGTCAGAGCATTAATCCCAAACATGACAAATACTTTAAACCTCTGCTTCTAAAGGATGCCAGCCGGGGGTAGGTATCACTTCAGAGTCCTTCCAGCTGGACCACGGCTTGTAGCAGTGTTCTCTATAGCAATCTCTGCTGTGACCACAACATGATATGGGATCTTAGGTAGGGACACTTAAAACTTAGGTAGAAGAATAACTTAGAGATGGCTAGCAGAGCTGAAAATCCACTAATGAGCCATCTGTTTGCTAAAGCACAGTAAGACCCATAAACTATATCCTATGGAGTTACCTGCTACTCTTCCAAGGGTGGCAAACAGATATCTGGCAACTTCAATCGATGAGTTTCACAGAACAGGGGACCAGAGCCCACAGTCCTTTGTGATGTGGTTTTCTGTGTGAGCAGCCTGATTATTTTTTTTCCTAGACTGGAGGAAGAGGAGATGGTGATGGTCCTGCACTACAGACAGTCCCTAATGCTAGTATCCACCCCCAGAAAGGCCAGGTGACTACCTGAGCTAGTTGTGTCAGGAGTTTGCTTTGGAAAGGTATTGGAGAATGGCTTGGGAAGGAAGAACTACAAGAGGAGGACCCTGAGCTACACTGGGTAAGTGTTACCTGCCACGTTCGTTCTCCTGTTTGCTGCTGTTATTACAGGGAAACTGCAGCAGGCAGAGAAGGGATAACTAGGCCACAACCCATACAATTGTAGTGAGAAGTGTTTAGTTTTAACCAGAGGAGGTCGCAATTACATTCCCTTGCCCAGTACAAAGTGATCCAAACAAACTATGCACATCAGAAGAAAAATTAAGTCTTGGTGAGTGTGTGCTGAAATTTTAAAAAGAGAAATGGGATCAGAGCTAAGGTTAGAATTTTATAACTGTAAAAACCTGTTTCAGCCTAACTGTTTTCCTTGCAACTCTGGCACACTAATGACAGAGTTATACATGAATTAGCTGATCCAGATATTGCACTAAACAATCTAGACTATAAATCTTGTGGCTGTATGATGTAGGAAAACCCCTCAGGAATGGCAGTACTTGTTCTCCTGGTGCTGTCCATTTGCATTATATTACTCAGAGATGTGATTATATGGTTTTGACTAATTAAGGGATCACAGTACAAAAAGTGAGGTCATGTGCAAGGATTTTTTCAGTACTTCAGTGTATTTCTTGAAAGAAAAAAAAAGAAAGAAAAAAACAAAACCAAAACTATCACTGAACACAGAAACTTACAATTCCATTCTGTACACTGAAGCCCAGCTGGTATTTTAAGTCTGGCCGTTTTATGAGGACAGTAGTAACAGGAGGACAGCTGACAATGTTCAGTTTGACTTGCGTCTGATTCTTGAGACCCTGTAAGACATTCCAAAAGTTAGTATTTCTGAAATGGATCTTAATTTGCTTTTTCATTAGTGATTTCCTAATTGCAAGAGTGTAAAGCAGCTGATCTGAGAAAGAACAGCTAGAGTTAATAGACCTCTGTTGTTAACTGAGAGATACATTTCTGTGTTTCATTTATTTCCCAAGCTATTTGGCCCAACAAAACATACCAAAACTTTGCCTTTAATTACTACAGAAACTTCAAGACAGTTTTCAAGAAAACACCAAAACTGACTACCGCTTGCCCTTTACCAGCATCTGGCTAATTAATCTCCTGCTGCTGCTGCTGCTCTTGGTAAATCTGCACAGACCGTAGATTTAGTGTCAGTGATTAAAGATAGTGCATTCTGAGATTCCATCGTGTCTGGGGATTCTTCATATACTCACTTGATCTGTTCTGCAGTCTACCAGCCTCCATCCGTTTCACCTACATGGAGCCCAAAGAAGCATAGTAGATTTTAATCCTCAGATTTTAATTTGGAGGCTGTGGGGAAGCCTGAAACTTTGAAGACAGCTAAGTAACTCAATTTCGGTAAATTTTTCAGACCTGACCTTGTTTGTTACAGTCCAGTAACAAAGCTGCAGTCAAATTCTCCAGCCCTAAACTTCTGTATGTTACCACCCTCAAACTCTGTTTCTAATTCTACTTTTTGTTAATGACAGATTACTTTTTTTTTTTTCTCAGTGATATGAAAAATCATACCTGCTGGAAATCTACAGGGTCACTTGTCAGAATATTACATCTCTGCTGGCTTACAATCTACAGCATACAGTTGTAAGTTTGGGGTACCTTTATAATCCCTTGGCATGTTGCAAGAGGTAGACCAACCAAACTGGTCCCATTAATGGACATAATTTGGTCTCCAATGCTTAGTTTTCCTGAACGGGCTGCAGGGCCTCCGTTCATCATGTTAGCCAGGATAACAGTGGGTAGAATGGATCCCCATCCAGATTCCACAATCACTACCCCAAGAATTTCTCCCTTCTGTTTTTCTAGCTGGAGCTGCAATTAAAAAGAAAAAAAAACAACCGGTTTTTGCTTTGATTCATCTAAATTTGAGCACTAGCATCTCAGTTGTTCCTGAATAACACCTACAAATTACAAAAATAATTCTATTCTTTGCCATTAGGTAGTAGCATGACTTCAAAAATGCTGTTAAAACTGTATCACACATACCTATTTCTTTTCAGGGGTATCCTCCACTTGTTTGTTGAAGGTCATATAGGTCCTTATAATAAGCAAAAAAACTAACATACTGGTTAACTCTGTAGAAAGTGCTGGAACTGAATATCAAATGAATGAACGCCAAAGAAGTTTTTATCCTTCTTGGAACCTGGCAGCTAGGGAAGGCTGTAACATTTTGTGGCTAAGGCAATGCCTGGAACACAGGCTTGAGTTCAGCTCCACTTCAGCCATCACTGCTCAGGCTATCTCTTGGTCTCAGGGTTTGTCTGTCCTTATTTTCAGGCAAGGATCTCTTGATTATTATTATTGTTGTTGTTGTTATTATTAACATTATTGAATATACTTGTGCCTAGCATATTAATCTAAGATCCCTGATGTGCTGATGTAATGTAAATGACAACTTCTCCTCAAATATGGTGATGTTAACTGTTCAGTAATCATAGCATATCTAACTTTTACAGAAGAGGAGTAAGAGTTTAAGTAGAGAACATACTCTTTAACAAAATACTGGGAATTATTCTCTTTCAGACATGAAGGGACAGGGACATCCATACTTATGGGAATCATGAAGGCTAGCTGACTTTTGTTGAAGCTATCTATCAAGGCTTTGAATGAACTAGTATGCCACAACTCTGTCATTGTTCAAACATTCATAAACCAATTAGAAACAAAGATGCCACAAAAATAACGACCTTTTTAATCGCTTTGAAATGTGACACACTTGTATTTTTCCATTCCGATTCTAAGTTAAACCAAGATTTGTTCAACTGAATTTTTCCTTGTTTGCTAGAAGAGGAATATTTTGTCGTGCTTATATGCACATAGAAACACTTTATTGATATCTAGTGACTGCAGACATATAAAACTACACAACAAATCATAACCTTTCTATCTGCAGGTATGGGTGAAAAATGCTCTCTTCCCAAGAACACACATGCTGTACAAAAGAACCTGTAATACTAGAAGAAATAAGTAGGAAAGCTGTGACTGAAGGATTAAGCAATTTGCAAAGTAAGATTTGACTTCATCTCAAAGTAAGATTGCTTTAGGACTCCACATAGAAACTCTGACCTTTGGAACATGGGCCAAATCCCTAGCACACTGCAGCAATGTAAGACAAAGCAGAATTTGGGTGCAACTGCACTCACCACATTCTGGTTTGGAATGTCCAGTGACTTTTGTATGAAATGTAAAATGTGAAATATATGGCTGTTGTACAGAAAGAATCCATTACATCCAAAATCAAATGCAAATAGTAACACTTATGTAATTTGGGGCACTTAAGGGAAACTCTTGCCTTTTCATGCATTATGAGTGTGAAACTCCATTTCATGTGGCAGTTTTGCTGGTGTTCTAATAGGGGAAGAGAAATTGGCCTGCTCAGTGCCACAGCATCCTGGACTCATGGTCCTTGTATCTCTTAAGAAATCACTTAAAACGTGCATTAAAGTGGACCGTCATCTCTCTTTCTGTATCAATACATTGGTAAAACATAAAAACACCTTACACTGTGTACTGTGAACAGCACAGAGCTTATCTATGTCAGATATAAATGTACTTTATTACTGTTTTGATCAATGGAAGCAGGAAGACCCTAAAAATGAAAAGAAGAAATTCTAAAAACTTATAAAACTGATTTTAGTAGCACAGTATTGATGAAGCAACACATCTTGAGCTGTAAAGTCATCCTTAAAATGCCAAAAGATATTTCCATGAGAATTTCATTCCTCTGAAAAAATGGATCAATCTGAAATGGAATTCCAAAGCTAGTTTACCTCTTTGCAGTTTTCTGAATTGGAAAAATGTATGAGATCATCATTGTACATCTCCTGGGTATTGATGATGTCACTGTATTCTTTCTGACTGAGATCCTCTGGGTTAATTCCATTGGCTCTTAAAAATTCTTGGTAAGCCACACTGAAAGCCTGACCAATTGACTGAGCTATCAGCTGTGCCTAGAATGTAGAACAAAATACAGCTCAGAGAAAAGGACTAATAAACAGTTTACCAGTGAAACCATAAGAAACAAGAAAGAGATTAGATTTTAAGACAGTCAAAATAAAGGATCCTGCCAAGTTACTAAGTCAGTATTGGTTATAAAGTCACTTTAAGGCCAGTTGTACAGAAAGAATCCATTACATCCAAAATCAAATTGCAAACTTCATTTAAAAACCCTGCTGATCTCCTTTCATCAGTACATTGCAGTAGCAAGCAGCCATATGCTACTTATGTACTCGTTCCAATAAACACTGGAGAGTACTGGCTTTGTACCAATATGGAACAGAGCTTACAGAAAAGACTGTCACAAACCCTGCTTTTGATCACAGTGTATTTGCAGGAGTGATGCAAGAAAGGATGCTCTGCTTGCGCATGCCTTCACAGACGTGTATGCACTGATGATTTTGGTTGTCATGTCACCTGCTGCTTCTCCACCTTGGTTTTATAGGACTGAAAACACTGCTTCAACAAAACCATCTGCTCTCCTATTACTGCCATGATACCTATCTCATATTCCCAGAAAACCAGTAATAGCCCTACTTACCCATTGCATATCTACAATAGTTAATCCCATTAACACCTTGACTAGCAATGTCAGGGATGCTTTCAAGAATGCAGCCAGAGCCATGATTATAGCTTGTTAATGTTAAAAACAACTCTTCAAAATCCCCTGTGTATTTGTTAATTTTTGGAGCACTTATCTGTGCATGCATTTTACTACCGTATGCAATAAAAGATGACTTCCCATTACAGTGGGCTGTAGAGTGAGTAAAATTAATGAAACATTACAGTGACTGGTATTCGCCTGTGTCAGAAATATATATACATTAGAAAGAAATCTACAGAAACCGACGACGATGATGATAATGCTAACAACTTGCACATTCAGCATACTGCAAAAGTCAACTAACTGAAGAATTATTGAACTGCTGTAAAATTTACTTTCTTGTTCCACTAGATGGCACTGAAACACACAGAAACAAAAGGTAGAGATAAGTAAAAGGAATTTTTGGTTAACTTTTTCTACGTTTGCATTTTTTTTATTTTCCCATTCTGAGTTAACTGCAGCTGAAAGGAGAATGCCACGTTGAGTTTTGTATATTTGTGGTTTTCAGGTACTGTATTCTGTCATCGGGGGATATGAGTAACTCCTAATGATCTGAGGAGGAGTTAATTGTATCTTACCCTAAAAATATTACTAATCAAACCTATAAAACTATTCTGGAAATGCAACACACTTTCTTAGACAGTAGGTACATGCTAAATGCATTATGAATGCATAGGGTTTTCTGGACAACATTGTAAATCTAAATCTTCTTGCCATCTACTGATCAGACACACAGTGTTTTCTTTGATCCTAAAAGGTGGTTTTCTTACTTCATTTGTGCTGCAGTACACAAAAGCACCAATCTGCTTTATTGGAAAATTATTTTAGAATATCAAGGACATAATTAGCCTAGCCAGTCACAAATTGTTCCTTCGTAATTTAAAACATCTTTTCAAATCTTATCAATATACCAAGAAGTTTGTAGTAGTAGTAGGGCAGTACAGAAGTCATCAAGAACATTTTTATATTGTTCCATTATTAAAGTTTATCACCAGTCCTTCTTTTTTCGATCTCCAGTGCCATTGCTTTCTCTGTAGTTAGTCCTTTGCTTTCGCCTCCATCCTACATTCTCAAAACCAACATGTCTAGATGTCATACTCTATTCTATTACTGCTAGCAACAGCCAGTTCTCACATCTTAATTTCATCTATGTCTCCAAGTTTTTATGAATGTTTATGAAAGTCTTCAGCATTATGTACAACTTAGAGATAATGTAATTAAGTTGCTTGAAAAGGTCACCCCAGCAAAGCAGTGGCAGAGCTAACTAGGTCTGAGAAAAAATCCCAGTCTAGCACTCTAGCCTTTAGACAACGTCGTTTCTCCTTCACAGCCTTAATTGCTTTAAAATAATGAAAATGATTGCTTAGCTCAAAAAATATGCAACCTGTGAGTTGTGACTGTCTGAACTCAAGAACTCAATTCTTTTTTAATTGGTATGAGAGAAATTATATTTAAAGCTGTTCCTATGTAACAATGGTCAGAAATGTGTAGTACTGCCTTTTATTAATACCTGTATCTCAACTGTCAAATTGGAAACAGACAACAAATTTTGCTTTTTCTGTTTTACTAGCCTGGAGCTTTTTTCCATGAATGTTTTAGGTTGAAGTCCCCTGGTCTGCCGCTTCAGACTCAAATATCTATTTCACTACAAAAACAAACCTGGACGTACAATAGCAGCAAAGCAAGGTTATCTTCCTTTGCCACAAAAGGTAAGGGCATAGCACACCAGCACTTTTCACAGGGGTGAAACAGGATGCAGCAGAGATGTACAGAACTCTTTTGCAACCACTACTTCTGCAATCCTATTTTCAGAATTGCTCCAAGTTCTTTCATCTTTTGGTACTTCTCATGCAAGTGAAAATCAGAACCTAAATTCTGAAGTGGTGATTCCTTTTTTAAAAAAAAAAAAGTGGTTTCAGGCTAATACAGGCTCAGAGTATCTTATGGCATAAAATCACTGAAATTATGCTTTCTGTTGTATAGATGTTCTGAGAGAGTCGTGAGAGTGAGTTCTTCCTAGCCTTTTACTTAAGAATTGCTAAACTCTTCTGGCTGTGAAGAAAAATTTCTATAAATATACGTAACTAAACTTTCTTAGCTCTATTGCTTTTATATAAAAATTGTAATTCATAATTTTGCTAGGGATGAAAGAAAGAGAACTGAAAAATGAACAGCTGAATGTGTTCTTAAACATCAAAGGATCAAGTAGCATGTTTGAGAGTATGTATACCAACGACAGGTAAGCAAGCCATAAGGGAATAAGGACTGGGTAGAGGGCAACCTTGTGCCAGGCCTACCAAGTTGGTAGATGTTGTTAGCGACTTGGCTTCAGTTTGAAAGAAGTCCAGAATGGTTCCACCTCATTGCCAAGTATCTGGAGGCTTATGTGTATCATTATGTGCCAACCCACTGGACTAGGATCCAGTCCAGGATGAATGATCAATTTGATATCCCATAAATTAATTTTGGCCATGAATGGCCGTTGACTTCCAGACTTCCAACTCCAGATAATTAGGTACTAAAGCATTTGGGGAAGCATTGTTGAAAGAACACAAATGATTCTATAACACGAGACAGAGTGGGTATTTTGGGACTGAGGAGGAGACATGAATTTGCGACATGAATTTCTGGAGACAGAAAAGACATATGGACAAACAACCAGCTAATGTTTCCACAGATTACCTGTAGCTTCAATCAGAAAAGATTGCTAACAACAAAAATTCATTCAAGAAATTAGATGTAATTTCAGAGATTCTCTAAATGACATACGTTGTTTGAATAAATTTCATTCCATTTACTTACATCCTCTGATTCAAAGACATGGCATATCATTTTATACTGCTTCTTTCCTTCCTGGGCACCAGGTGTTGTTTCAATACAGTCTTGAGAAGCTGATCTTGGCATGCGGCGCCGTGCCATTAAAACCACAATGTTACCAATATCAGCAATATATGAGATTGTGCGCAACGCATGATCCATCATTGTTTCCTACATAAAGCAAAGAGAAATAAAGTAATTCTTCATGCCTGCTGTTATTCTACAAGTGCTGCATCCTCCCTCTCCTTGATAGCCTATTGTTGGAGAATGACAAAAGCTACAGACGTACTTTCTATGGGCCCAGATCTGACGTTCCCTACGCAATCAATGGGCCCAAACGCCAACTAAAGGCATAGTGGCTGTTCAGGAAATTGGCTTCAATGGAAGTGTTGCCTGAGCAAATACAACATGGTTGCTACTGTAAAGCAATAATGAAGATCTATACTGTTTTATAAACACTGTCATGCTGTTGGAAAATTACATTTCCCTTTCGTATTGGTTTTGCTGAATGAAGCAGATGCATTTCACAATGACAGAACAAGTTTTAGGGAAGTCATATATATATATGAGATGATGTTATAATTTCCCAATTTTTTTTTAATCATGTCCTATAACAGCAATAATATCTAACATAACATTTTCTTATATACAGCAAAGCGATACTTACTTTCTTTGTAAAGAGGTATGAAGGCAGTATTTTACCTTCTCTGTAGGCAGAATTTTTAATACTTTTTTCTGGCTACCTACATATCTCAGATCAGTTTGGAGGGAACGGGTCTAGTGTCTGGACTCACAGTCAAAATCCTATTCCAGTCAATGTCATTAGGCTGCCACTTCGGTTGTGCTGGGAGAACTCAATTCAGAAGAGCCATTGTCTGTGAGAATGATTTTAAGTGGAAACCTGTCCAAGCTTCATCCTAATGAACATTTCTTATGTAAGAACACATGAAGAGCACTAAATATAAAAAGCCTCTACCTCAAATCCCTGAGCTCTGCATCCTTTTAATTACTTTAGCCTTTTAAACTCTTACTTTCTGATATTCGCAGGGAAATCCCAACCTACTACTTCCAAATGTTTTTCTCACAGGAATTATATCATTATTCAGTGGCTTTGATTAGTACTGAGTTGCGTTGGACAAATGAAAACTGAGTGCATGTTTGTAGTCAGAGAAGGATATGTTGTCACTCAACTTGTTTTATTTCAGATATTATTTTATCTTTTGTTTCTGTTTTGCGTTTGTGTGGTGGAGTTTTGGTAGCAGGGGAGGGGCTCCAGGGCACCTCCTGTGAGAAGATGCTAGAAGGTTCCCTGGGTCCAGCTTGGACCCGCCTCTGGCCAAGGCCGAGCCCATCAGCGACAGTGGCAGCGCCTCTGCGGTAACATATTTAAGAAGGGAAAACCTGCAGCGGAGAGGGGAGCGGAATGTGAGAGAAATCCCTATGCAGACAGCAAGGTCAGTGAAGAATGAGGGGGAGGAGGTGTGCCAGAGGAGGGGATGCGCCTGCAGCCCGTGGTGAGGCGGCAGGCTGTCCCCCTGCAGCCCATGGAGGGTAAGCAGTGGAGCCAATGCCCACCTGCAGCCCCATGGAGCAGTCTGTTCCTGAAGGACTGCAGCCCACAGAAAAGGCCCACGCTGAAGCAGTTCGTGAAGAACTGCAGCCCATGGGAGGGACCCCACGTCAGAGGACGGGAAGAGCGAGGAGTCCTCCCCCTGAGGAAGGAGTGGCAGAGACAACATGTGATGAACTGACCCCAACACCTATTCCCTGTCCCCCTGCACCGCTGGGGGGGAGCACTGGGAGTGGAATTGAGCCTGGGAAGGAGGGAGGGGTGGTGGGAAGGTGTTTTAAGATTTGGGTTTACTTCCCATTATCCTTGTTTTGATTTGATTGGTAGTAAATTAAGTTGATTTTGTTTTTTCCCCAAGTTGAGTCTGTTTTGTGCCCGTGACCGTAACTGGTGAGTGATCCCTCCCTGTCCTTGTCTCAACCCACGAGCTTTTCTTTATATTTTCTCCTTCTCATCCCACCGGGGTGGGGGGAGTAGTGAGCGAGTGGCTCCGTGGTGCTTTGTTGCCGGCTGATTTTAAACCACAACAGTTTCCATCTCCAGTTAGTTCATGCTTCTATCAATTGTTTCTTATATAAAAGAGCAATGAGGTCCCAGAAGGAAGAACCTTCGAGGACATTTTATAACAGTTTCTGTGCACCACTAAGTATGAACTTGTAATAAGTTTTATTATTTCTGAACTCAGCAGTAAGTATGAATAAATTAATGTGGCTCAACAGCTAGCAGTCTCATTTTCATTAAAGGTTTTCTATACGTAAAATAATGTTATTTTAATAAAACAATGTATGTGACATGGCTACAGCGATAATTTCAAAGGATGTTGATATATTTAGGACTGCAAAGACAAACAGAATGACATACTTGTTTACACTAATGTTTTAGACAATTATTTGTACCTTCATACAGGTTTTATTCAAGATACTGTATAAGCAACCTGATTTCTCCTTTAGTTTTATTTTTTTAAATAAAAATAAATAAAAAGCCACAACTCTCTAAGTTCCCAGAAAGGCATGTTGCTGTGGAAGATGTTCCATAATGGTAAGAACCTTTTAGGTTTAAAATTAGAGTTTTAGGAATGCTCAGTCAATCAAGTAATCTGATTGACTGTACTTTCTTTAAGTGCCTTGAAAAAATCACTATTACTGAACTCTTTGCATAATTATGGAGGAAGAGAAATTCCGAGGGAAAAAAGGTAATATAACTTATGTTAGTAATGCTTATCTGGCAGATATTTTGACAATTTAGACAGAATATCGGAAAAAGCCTCCTAGCTATAAGGACTCATAGAAGCCATAAAACAATATTTTAAGGTAGTGATGACTTACATTGTTTCCCGAGGAGACATTCAAGGACTGTAGGTTGTTCTTCACCAGGTGACTATGCTGTCTCTCCTCACTCCTCTACTGCCCACATATCACCATCTGACTTAAGGTGCTTGTCCTCTGTACTTGGAGCAGTCAGCCTTTGCTCCATCTCAATTTCAAAGCAAGCCAGACTTTATATTGCCATCATGTGAGTAAAACACCTGTGTCCTGTTACAATGGTCACATGATGTGTGCACTTGTTGTGTGACAAAGAGGAGACTGCAGGAGGCTCATGAGAGGTAATTTCAATAGCAGGCTGCCAGGTAATTAATTCAGCTCTCAGACATGGCTGGTGTGCTGTACTGAATCCAATCTGTTGCTATTGGTTGAACATCCTTGTTTTTAGACAAAAAAAGAGTCCAAATCCTATTTTTATGGCACATTTCAAACCTGAGCTTTATAGGTTTCTTAAACTGGATGCTGCTTACTTTAAAACCTTATGCTAAATACTTATTTTAATGAAGATAAAGCTTTCTATTGAAACAAAGAGCAAGAAAATGCCTCCAAACCATGATTTGTTAGCTTTGTTTTCTATCATTTCTTTACACATTTTGCCATTGTGGAGATGAACTGTTCTCTTCTTTAAGAAACAGAAAGGGCCCATCTGAAAATGCCTTCTTGCTGGGGTCATTGGCCAGTTTGGAGAGTTTTCCAGACTTTTATTTATTGCTCAAACTGGAAACAACCAGAAGCATAATAGTTTTATTGATTGAACTAGCTGAGGATGTCCCCTTCTCTCCCCCACCCCCCCACCCAAACAGCTAAAAACATCCACCAAATTCTGCCTGAACTGGAATAAAAAAATACTTATTATTGAATCAATTTGTTTCACTTTGTGATCTCTATTAGTTTTAAGTCAGTAAATTGCCTTCTGGTGTCTAAAATATCTTTGGTTCTTGGCCAAGACTGAGGTTCTCTCTGCTGCTTTTGGCATCTGCTTGGATATATATTGATATTGCTAATGTGAAGAAAGAAAAATTGACTACAGGTTTGTTGTTTGTTTTGGTTTGTTTTTTTTTTAACTGAGAAGGACTTTTGTTTTTCTTTTTTTTTTTTAATTTATTTGCTAGTGGCTCTTGATATGTATCAGAATATCCCCCTGAGCAGCATGAGGTCAGTTTTCATCCAACTCAATCATATTAGATGACTGAGATACCCTCCTTGCTGTGTCTGTAGTGGCAGGGTTTCCCTTGATATCTGATCTTCCAAAAAAACCTATAACATGCTATGAGTTAATACACCATTTTCATCGTTTATATAAGCAGCAGCATCCTTTATATAAACAGCTAGGTATTAGTTTACCATTAGCTGAACAAATCTCTAAGGCCTAAGAGAGAAAGATTGTTCAAGTCGACAAGAGTAATTGTTTTAAGAATTTCAGTACAATTTAACTTGACAGAGAGAGAAAAATATAAATAATCATTGTTTCTTAGAAGCACCTGTCTTAGTGAAGAGAATCACTACCCATAAAACCATTGTAATGATTCTTCTCAGGCTTGAAATAAAATTTTCTATGCTTGTACCTAACTATGAAAAGTGATGATGGTTAAGAGATGGTTTGGGGGGTGTCTCTAAGGGTTGCAGGGGTTCAGGAGGATTTATAGCACTTCTCTCGGTATGGAAAAATGTTTTATAATGGACATCTCTCAGCAGGATCTTGGGAGCTCTGCAGAGATAATTGCTTTTCAGCAGTCTGCACTAAGTATTCTGTAAGGCTGTAATCATACATGCAGTGTGCACAAGAGTGAATGGACTGGGAAAATGAAAGCATTTAATCTCACCTGCCAAGAAAGTCTTTCTGTCCTTATCATCACACAGAAGTTAATCAAAGGGGTTTTTTGTATCTTCCCCTTGTAGGGGTGAAAGCAGTCATTCCCCCACTTCCTCCCACCTTCTTCCTGTCTAACACAATTACAATTAGGAATAAGGTAAATCATATGTAGTGACTGTAAACATGTCTCTACTTTTACTCGTGACTTGACTTTTTCTTTTCTCACTCCATATTCCATTCCACTCAATTTTCCATTACCATTATCTCATTTTCACCCTCTCTCATCATTACTTTCCCATGAATCCCTCCATCTCTGCATATCTGCTTCTCTATTCTTTCACTCACCCCTTTTCTAGTCCCATCCATTCCATCCTTGTTATCCTTACATTTGTCCTTAGAAATTCAGCCTCTCTCTTGCTCTTTTTCAAAACCCCTGTTCTATCTTCTCCTGTCCAGATTCCCCTTTCTCAAAATCTCCCTTCCTTTCTAAGGAACTCTTTCAGAATCTCGTTTGTTGTCCCTTTTGAAACCCAAAGAACACCTGCAGGAGGAAAACCTAAGCATTTTTCCAAGCTTTCAAGTGATGTAGTCCTGTGGGAATGTGAATTAGACAGCCTAACAAGTCAGATGATTTTATGGAACCAATCAGCTACCAGAGGCTCTGCACATACACGTTTGTGACCTCTATATCTGTCTTTTTCTCTGCTAGTTTTCCCAGTTGCTTCACTCCCAGCTTCTCTTCACTGAATAAGCAAGAAGATGGGAGAGGCTGCTGTGATATTTCTGCTGTTTTCATGCACTGACTGCAAGTCTGTAAAGCTGTGGCACAAGGAAGAATTGCTCTCGTACAAAGCAGGCATGTGGCCAAACCTAAGGTTGCTTCTACCATGTATACTAAACAGGTGGTCAACTTGGGCTGAAGGTATTCAGTAACTGAATGCATAAGCAACTAAAAAGTGGCAGGCGTGCCATTCCTAGTGTTGCTGAGGACAACAGAATCACCAGAGCTGGCTCTGTTCCGACGTGGCAATACACCTTTACTGGTGCTGCTCAGCATTTTGAACCCTGCTGCATGTCATTTATTAACCGAGAATTTTACATTTTAAATCAGCTGCTACCTCATGTGAGCTATACAACACTACAGATGCATTAAATCATGGATGGCACACTGCAAAAATAGGTTTTATATAATTGATAAAGCCATGAAAGAACAGATTGTCTCTGCCAGCTGCCACACCAGCTGAAATAGACCTATGGTAATTACACCAATCAGGAAACTTCACTAGCACTGAAAAATATTACCAAGCCAAAAATGCAAAGGCATTGCCAACAGCAATGCTTAAAAGTCATGGGAATAAGTCTCTTACAGCTCTCTGAAAGACCCACTGTAAAAAAAAAAGAAAGCAAAAAACCCCAGGGCAAACACCAGAGAGCTTGTAATTACAATCATTTCCAATATTGCTATTTTCATGTAGTTGAACAGTTCACACTAGACACCATTCCTCATGGTGCACTGCATTTTATATCACTAGAAATCTCAGGGGAATCAGGAGAATAAGGCAACAGTTACTTTAACAAAGTGTTTATGGTCTGCCTCAAAAACTTTCCTTTTTTAATTTTAAAAGGGTTGATGTTCAGCTGAAATGCTGAACTATTTAAAGAAGGGAAAGAGTGACTTCCACTAAGACTAATCCTTACTCAACAAAGAGAACTTACCTATTTACTGCCATACGTTCCAACTATAAACTGTAGCTGTTCATTTATCAATAATTGTCTGTAGTGACCTTTACACTGATAATTACTAGCATTTTATTTTCTGCTAATGCAAAAAGTAGTCATAAGCTTTAATAATATACTCTCCGGATGATGCATATTTACCATGAGGTCAAAAAATGGCTGAGCCATGACAAAGAGTGGTATTGGTTATCATGGATGAAATACAGTATCAGGACAATTTATGGATGGCAGATTGTAGATACTACTGCCCATTTTAGATGGGATATTCTACTCCTCATCTGGCTCCATCTCTTGGGAGTTCTAGTGGTGCGTTAAGGACATCTGCTTATGTTAAAAGAAAAATAATCCATCTCCTGGAGATACTATCATTACCCTCACATTAAAAGACTGTAACGCTCTCTTAAGTTTCAGGAAGAAGTAGATGCCTCATGGTTTGCATTGTTAGAAAAACAAATTATATACTAATTGAAAACAAAAAATCCTCAATGTAGAGGGCTACATTTATCTTTATTGAAATATATCCTAGAGTTTCAGCTTGTTTCTTCAGTTAGCCATGATATTTCTGAACTCTGATCTTATACATGAAGGTAAAAGTTCAATAACTATTTTCTCTTTCCATCTTCCAAGTTGTTTATGAAAATATTGAACAGTCCTACATCAAAGAAACATGCTTGTGAGTCTACCTCTGGCGCTTTATCTCTTTATATTGCCATCTACACAGCAATATATCAGAAATAAATACACTCTCAGAAATTTTTTAGCCTGCTTGTATTCCTTGTATCTAGATTATATAATCTAGAAAATATTATATGAGATAAAAGCCTTATTTAAGTCAATAGGCGATGCGTACTTCTTCTGTGCCATGGACAAATATATTCCCCGTCACAAAAGAAAACAATTGATTTGACATGATTTACTTCTGACAAATCTGTGCTGACTCTTGCTCATCTCCACTCACAAACTGCCTACAAAGGGTTTGTTTGTTCTGGTATCTTTCTGACAGTTAAACTTACCTATAATCCTTGGTCTGTTCTGCTACTAAAAAAAAAAAAAAAGACTAAATACTACCTTCATAAGTTCTAGAAGAGTATCACTGAAAGGATAGCATAAGGTCACTCCAACCATTTTTCCAAATACTACAAGATGAATTTTCTAGTTTGGTTATATCTAGCTTAACTAAGCACTTTCTAAATGGTTTGTTCTTTAATGTAACTTGAGGTCTTACCATTTTTCAACTGCTGTTAGCTGCATACAGTGGAGTTTTTTAGTGAAACCTAAAGCAAAAAATGTCACTAAAATTTCCCTTTTCAAAGCCTCACATAAGAATGAAAATTTAAAGACTTTCTGTAAGTATGATCAAAGTCTAAGAGATCTTGTGAGATTATTATACTAAATATTGGGATCCATGTATAAATTTTATGTGTTTAATTGTAAATTCCTTCAAAAAAAATCCTTCTTATGAAGATATTTGAATATATATATGTATTCCTAGAAGATGAGGCTGATCATTGCTGTGGTCTCCAGATACTTCTTTAGTATGAATAATTAATAATTTACCTTAGGCAAAGGGGATGGTAGCTCAGATGTGATTTATGGAAAAATTGGAGGTTAAATGTTAAAAATGACAAGATACAAATAGCTTAGTCAAACCAGCAAATTACTTCCCTGTTAGACAATAAATTTGGGTACTGAAACTGTTTCAGAGAAACAGTATATATGCATTCTGAAAGACTTTTGAATCTTTCCCTAAATTTATTTATAGATCTGTCCTGGTTTCAGCTGGGATAGAGTTAATTTTCTTCTTAGTAGCTGGTACAGTGTGATTTGGATTTAGTGTGAGAATAATGTTGATAACACACTGATGTTTTAGTTGTTGCCAAGTAGCACTTATCCCAAGTTAAGGATTCTTCAGTTTCCCATGCTATGCCAGCAAGCAGGTGTACAAGAACCTGTGAGGGAGCATAGCCAGGATAGCTGACCTGAACTAACCAGAGGGAGATTCCATACCACAGAATGTCATGCTCAGTATATAAACTGGGGGGCGTTGGCCGGGAGGGGTGGATCACTGCTTGGGCATCAGTCAGAAGGTGATGAGCAACTGCACTGTGCATCACTTGTCTTTTCTTGGGGTTTAGTGGTTTTTTTTTGGTTGTTGCTGCTGTTATTATTATTACTATTGCTATTATTATTACTATTATTTACTATTATTATTATGGTTTATTAGTATTAGTATTATTAGTATTACATTTTATTTTACTTTAGTTATTAAATCGTTCTTATCTCAACCCATGAGTTTTACTTTTTTTTCCATTCTCCTCCCCACCCCACTGGGAGCAGGGAGGAGTGACCCAGCGGCTGGGTGGTGCTTAGTTGCTGACTGGAGTTAAACCATGACAAGATCTCAGCAACATGCACGTATTTTCCAATACATTGAATAAGCAAAACTGGTGTCAGTATTACTATATTGGCAAATGGCAAGTGTTGCAACAATAGCAGATCTAACACTGCTCTGTCTGAATATTCTCACAACAATTAATTTATCCAACTTTTAGTTTCCCACTAACAGTGTAAGAGTGCGGTCTAACTCAACATTATTCTTGAAGAGATTTAATCATAACTTACCTGTGTGTCTGCATTTAAAACTTTGATTCTCTGTGTGGAGATGAACAGATCCACTTCAGTCAATGCCTGGGAATCTCCCTCTGAAGTCTAAAAGACAGACGCTTTGTTACAAGGGGAGTTTTAATTTCCTCTTTAAAATGACAAATTCACTGATCGCTTCAAGCATAATGCGATGCGAGGCAATTGCACTGTTAAACCACTAAAAGACAGCTATTCAAAGGTGCTTCTAAATACATACAAAGAATGCATTTGTTGCATAGAAAGAGTGAAGCATACTCTGATTTTGTGGGTAAGAGTGAATTTTCAGAGCCCGTGGGACTGACAGCTCAAGTACTAAAATTCTCTATTTATAGCCAGAACAGGAGAAAGAGTATGGCTGTTTCTTTCCCACTGTCTCATCAATGCACTTCAGTACTGGAGGCATTGGAATTGAGAAAGTAGGAGAATTCAGAAAGTTACTTACTCCCCATCAGCTGCTTAGCCCTTGCCATCTTCAGTGAGCTCACCTAAAAAAGTGCAAGCTGGTGCTCAGTACTGTGGTGGGGTTTAGTTTTCTTCTACAAAATAAAGAACTGACTGCTGAACTATTTTTCTTGTATCAGAAAGCCATCAGCTGACTTTTAGACCTCAACTTCTGAGCACTGCTCACTGGGGAAACAGTTCTATATCCCATTGGAAAACATGGTCACAGAGTAAGCAGGATTACCATGTAATGCCACATGGCTTCCTAAGTGTGAGTCCTGGCTCTGCCCACGTGAGAAAACAGGAGAGAAAGTGGTAAAGCAGCTGCTGCCTCTCACTGAAGCATTATCTGAGAGCTTACCTAGTATTCTGAGTTCCAGCAGGAACCTATTTATCCCTCCAGGCTACTTGTCCATAGTGCACTACTGCAACTGGTATTTAGCAGCACCCATGTTAGCAGCCTCAGAATAAAATTGCCACAGACTATATCACCCTGTGCTGAAGGCAGGCATCCATCTCCAAGTCAGAGATTGGGTCTCTGATGTAACAGTGCAAGGAAGAATGATGTATTTGCTGCTCTTTTCTGTAGTTATAAAGGCTTAGCTATGCCTATTATTCATTCAGATTAATTTTGTTTGAATTAAGTCTCATCCTGCAAAATACAAAGCAAGCACATACTTTGGCAGACACTACTTGCATTGCTTTCATCCAAGACCATCACAAAGAGCAAGATTAATTTTAGTGATATTTTTGTCAACTGTATTTACTTAACTGAAGTATAGTTTTTAACTGAGTGAAATGTCTCCTGTATGAATTATTCCAACTACTACCTGGTAAATTTATTCTATTTGTTTTTAAATATTGACAATAATTTAATAAATATACAGTAAGTCACAGGCACAGGAAATACATCTTACTGCTTGGGTTAGTAAAATAAAAATAAGCGTTAGATTAAAAAAAGTCTCCTGGATAACACTGGCTGTATATCTGGACTAAAAAAATCACAGGTATTCAACAGAAGAGCAGCAGACAGGCACTCCAGCAAATGAACAATGAAGAAAATGAGTTCATTTTATTCCATCCAGTGTTCAACTACTTAACAAAGAAACCAATATGACAACTTTATGAGGACCCATAACGAAAGACACAACACTCCATGGAAAACAAGTACAACAAAAATGTAAGTAAACATTAGCATTCAAGAAAAACAGTTTACACACCGCTTTTTTCTTGATTTTAGCCGCCTTTTGCATCCTCTGAGGAGTAGCATAAAAAAAGAATGCAGACAGATGTACAGACAAAAAAAGAGAAAAGACAGTGTGGGAAGTCAGGGAAAAGTTTTGACTATGAATCCAGACTGTTAAAAATTAAAAATTTGGGGGCAGTGGAGAAGGATGTGCAGGAAAGAAAGATTTGTTTATATCTCATGTAGTTCTCAAGCATAATTGGATTTAATGCCATTATACATGTTGTCGATTGATTACAAAAAAATTAGTACCAGAGTGTTGTCTGTTAACAGCTGCTCATGACATTTATCCCACTAAATATACAGCACTCTAAAATGACAGTACATGCACTATTTTAAACTCAAGGTTTTCTCTCCATATTGATCATACTTCTACTTGTAATTGTTGAACAAAATGTAACTCAATCTCTATTCCATGACTATCTAAAGTAGTCAAGTATCTCTGACAGATTAGGATTGCTATTAATGCATGAAACAGTTTTTAGGGAGTTAATTGCAATCAGCAATTACTTACTGCTTGAGACATCACAATATGCTAAATAGAAATTCAAAGGTTTGGAAAGTTTAAAGAACTGGACCTTTCTTGCCTTCCATTTGTTTCTAAATGCCAAATCAATCATCAGTCATGACAGTCTCTTACTACGTAAATGATTTTCCCAAACTGGTTTCCTTCAGAAACATGCCATTTTTACCAATTAAGTATTTTATTGACTAAGCACCTGATTTTTCTATTAGTATTTAAATCTACCTCTTTCTAACCATGTGTTTATTCAGATGAGGTATTTACAGCAGATCCAGAAAAAATTGTGAAAGAAAAATCTCCTACTTCGATTATTAACCAAAAAAAAGCATTTTTTTACACAGCTGTATGAAGCAGTCTATGCTACATTATTTACACAGAATTGTTCATTGTAAATAACACCAAATCCAAACACAATAGTAATGGATCTTCTTGTCCTAAAAAAGTAATAATTCAATATATTGAGATTAATCTTCACAATTTGTAGTAAGTTAAAGGAATTAATGACATAAGAGGAAAACCACAGTCAAACAAATAACCTGTGCTTTGCCACTGGAATATTTCCTAATTGCAAGCTGCAATTTGTCTTTAATACTTGAATTCTTCATACAGCTTCCAAACAATTTTGAATAGACTCTGGAATAATTTATATTTTGTTCCTCAGAGATGCTGTATGTATTTTTATAATAAGCACTGGAAACTAATGGTATTTACAGTACTAGATCTATACTCATGTAAGTGCACTTCAGAATAGGTCTGAAGCTGCAGATCCTGTACTGTTTAGAGATCAACTGTCAAACGATCAGAGAGTATTCTACAAACTAAAAAAATAAAAATCCCCTACCTTAACACGGCTCACTGCCTCTTGGGCCTGCATCATTCTTATGTTTTTAGAAGGGTTGCGCTCAGACAGCAGCTGTGTAGAGCCCAGGTAATTGGCTGCAAAGATGATTCCATCAATGAGGTCTTCAGGTTCACAAGGTCCTGGAACTGACATGAGACATTTACAGTTACTGCCTTTCAAAGGAGGGCAGAGAGATGAGAAATTGAATAAAGGATATTGAGGCTTGAACAACCTTTTTAATACCTTTTCTAATATGAAACAGATGAAGAAATCCAGTTCAAAATAAATGATGTTTTTCCCTATAATTATTTCCCCAAAAAACATACTGTATTTAAAACATTGCATAATGGCTTGACTGTGGAATTCTAGAGGAAAATCATTGGAAAATTGTTTCCTGTGCTGCACTGATAAACACATTGGAATTATTTGCAAGTTTCAGAAATGCTGATAGGTTCCTTTATCATAACTTTCTTACTATTTATAGTATGACTGTTACAGTGCATGAGCTAAACTTCTGCTTGAATACAGATTTGTGTTTCCACATTTTTTTGAGATGTTTGTGGAAGTACACAGTCCTCAAACATTATCGCTGGCAAAAATACTGATGAACAATGGGCACAAAGGTGTACTTTGCTTCAGAAAAAGTCCACCACGAAGCTTAACAGTTAAGAAAGTTTAGGAAACAAGAAAAGTAGGCATCTTGATGCTGTTTAGTCATGTCTAAGGCCAGAATTCAGAGACTGATAGAAAAACACAGTTCCCAGGCTAGTACAGATTGTATAAACTGAGAGCTGGACAAACATGCTGCAGTACAGGAGTTCAATAAAACGTTCACGGTCTAATCAATGGAATCTGCACAACAGGTCATACAGCCTTTTCCTCTGAAAGCATGGAAGAGAGAAGTCACAGAAGGTAGTTATGGAAAAGGAGCACGTGGAAAGAGCACGAAAAATTCCATGTTAAAAAAGATAGGAAAATAGTGGAACTTAAAAACATCTTGATATTTTTTAAATTTTAGCCTTCATTCAACAAAATGCTTTTGTATATACTTAGTATTAATTACATAGTGACTTCAGTGAGATTCTAACATTAGCTTGTATTTTGCAAGTGGTTTCTTTCCAAGGATGAAAAAGAGGGGGCAGGGAGAAGAGAATAAAGGATAGTATTTATATCATACTGGAACCACGCTCATCATCGTCTTTATTCAGCTGTTAAGCTCTACATCTAGCTTGATTAGATCAACAGTAAAGAACAGTCATTCCAGAGTCTGGCTGACATCTCTTGACAGTGAGTATTTTCTGTTCCACAACAGTTGTATGAAAGAGATTTGCTTTGAGCTGTATCAACTTGCTAAGCTGCTAACACTTTTTTTTGAAGTACATGAATCTCATGTGTGAGGAGAAAAATGACACTAAAGGGAGATGCTAATTTTAAAAAAAGTTTTATTGTACAGTGGATTAGTTCAATCTATTTATAATCAATTGAATGTGGAAAATTAATAAGTGGAGAAGGAAAAATATACGGCATGCTATGCTGATGAAATTTACTTAAATAGTGGTTTGCACATATATCTTTTAGTGAGCATTCCTATCCCTCGTTTTCCCACTCTAATTTAGAAAAAGTCTTCCAACAGAAAATAAACTTGATCGAAAGAAGTGACTTTCTTCTTCAAGCAATGTTGCTGACACCTATACTTCATGCAGACCTCACATTTGCCTGCTGGAAATCTCAACTCCCAGCAAAAAAACCACAGTCTTTGTAATTCAGTAATCAAAGTATATAGACACATATATATATATTTTTATACCAGTCCTGCACTCTTCAGAGACCTGATATTGACTAACAATGCTCACACAAAATGCAGCTATTTGTTTTGCTAGCAAACACCATAGTTTCAAGCTTCAAAAGGATAATTATATAGCACAGGAGGACACATTTTGCTTTAGATCATATCCGTACAAATCCAGTAATGGTTTGGATCTTCATTATAAGTCAGAATAGAATTCTGTGGAATTTAAAATTCTGAAAGTATTGGGAAAGAATAAAAAAATATCATTACAATCTCCACTGAAATGTGTGAAAACCCTCAATGAAATCCTTGGGAAGTTACTAATTTAAAAAGTCACTGAAACTCTTCATGAAGGCCAAGTCTTTCAATACCTCACAAAACAATCCTTGTTCTTGCAGCACTAATTCACTGAATGAAATAAAAGAAAATGAAAATTCCACAAGAACTTCATTTACTATATCTCTGTTCCTCTTTGCTTACATCTTTGCACCATTACATTCTTCAGCAGATGGATGATGTATTTTATATGGTACCTCTTCTGATGATGTTTTTCATACATCTTTTCAGGCCTAAAACTTAAGTCTTTTACCTCTGTACTTCTTTCAGCATGCAACACAATACTAATGTTGCAGTATATTGACATCTTGTTTCAAGGGCAGCAAAGAGGGAAATTAATTAAAGATGTGAATTTAATGTTAAGTTAGCAAAACTTCATTAGATACCTGCATCAACACGCTCATTCAAAATTAAAGTGGCTTTAATTTTGTTTTCCTTCATTCACTTCAGGCTAAGTAAATCAAGCTAAATTGAATCAAGGTTGCTTTAACTCTGAAATACGCTTACCCACAGAATGTTTAAATCAGTCTAACTAACCTCCTTTAGTAGTTAATTTAGAGTAATTCTCTTGAAATATTTTGTGTGTCTGAAGACAAGTAAAATTGCAATTCTTGGTACAAATTCTAATACAGTCATTACTACATCAAGCAAAGACCAAAATGCTAAGAGTCTGCAGGATTTGTCAACAAAAAAAAGCTGTGCTGGTTATTTAAAACATATCAGTCCCTTAGTCTACTTTCTTTCCATCCCAAAAACGCTGGCTGAACTCAGGAAAGCTTGTTTTCTCTTCAATTATTTTCAAGAATGTTGAATTTGGCCCACTTCTGGTTATATTGGTGCTTTGTACATCTTTGAGTAAGACATTTTTGTCTTGATTTCCAAGTCATTGATAGGCTATGTCAAAGGCACTTTCAAAGACATGTTTAGAGATCTATTTTTATGTTTACACTGCTAGCAACTCTGAGCATGAAACGGTAATCCCCACCATAGCTTAGGGATCTGTGAAAGAAGTGAGTGTTACCAAGAAAACAACAAATTCTTCTCATGTCTTGGCTGTTTGATGATAGCAATAGTTTTTTTAACTAATTTGTCTGAAAAACTTCTTGACCATGGAAATAACCTAGGGTTTTAAGCAATTTTATAATCCTAATTTTATTCATTTGGATTCTTTAAAGATTGGGGATTTTTTGGTTGGATATGGTTTCAAACATCTCTTCATAGCATTAGAAGGTGATTTTTTTTCAGAATCATTATAATAGCAACAAATTCTGTGACACCATGTATAAAACAAAAGCATGTATAAAATGCTTATAGCAATAGCTAATATAGAAAAAAGAAAAAAAACAAAAAAACAAAAAAACCAAAACAAAACAGAAAACAAGGCATGTGGGGCAGAAAACATTTCCAACATGCATTTCCCATCATGAAGGCAATGTAAGCAATTGTCACGTAAAAGAAGACATCCGTTGGAAGGATGGAATGGTATCGAAAATTGCCAGGGTTAAATTGGGTTACCTGAGTGTTTTCTTCCCTTATCTCTGACTGCTTTAAATAATACAAAAATGCAGACTTGGCTGAGGTCCCAGCTCATCAGAGCACTTAAGCATGCCCTTGACTGTAAGCACGTGTAAGGCTTACTGATGAGGAAGGGAAAAAGAAAGAAATAGATTTGAAACTTGAAGATTAGTTCAATGTGAACAAAGAGTGGAATTTTATGTTGAGTATTGGTGCTTAAACATTAGATAACTATTTCTAAAAAATCTAACTGTAAATTTCTGCACTATCTTATCAGTGCAGTAGAGATTACTTGGTTTTCTGCTGATCTATTAATGCAACAAGTATAAACATATTTCTAGACTAAGTAGACTAGGTCTAAATATTTTTAAATTAACTTATCTTTTGTATTCATAAAATAAGAAAAAGAATACTCATTCAATAATTCAGCATAACTGAATTTAATAATCTGTTAGGAACATATTTTTATATTTATCTAAAATCATGTGTAAACCAAGGATTCAGACAGTATTTAGAGACTGCGCTCAGAGCACAGAAGCACTTTCAACTTCCTGCTGAGAACCATCATACTCCATGAAGTCACTGAGACGTTAGGGTGCGTGGCACTGCAGCAGATTTTGCATAAGGAGTAAATGGACACAGGGCATATGTCACCTTGCAGAATGGCTATCTACAAGTCCCGTATTTTGGCTGATTTCTTTACTTCATGGTTGTTACTGTGCAAGGGAATGAGATTTATGGTGATAGGACAAATATAGAGAGCAAAAAAGCCAGAACCCCTGAACATGGAACTAATTAATTACCACTAGAAGCATGTAGTGGTACTACTACTGAAACAATTCTAATAGCAAAGGAACACATTTCCAATATTTTTGTGCCTATTATCTGATTTGGTTTTATGTCCACATGGCATATGAAAAATATTTTGTATTAATAGAGACAGAGATATAGATATAGCTACTCTAGTTAAGGAATCGTGCTGAAAGTTAAGTGCCTGAACAGTTGAATATGAATGTAACCAGAATATGACTGTGGTATTGCCATCAAAACTCAGGGAAGAACAAGGAGTGTTAGCTGGCAGAACTTTTTCTTTTGTGCAGTAGGGTCCTGTTCCTTTTGGGACTCTACATACAAATTAATAATAAAAACTCTGTTTTTCTTTGAATTCAGAGAGCAGTCATGTTAGCTATCATAAGCTCCTAGTGAGCTACATATTTATTTGTATTAGACAATGCCATATAATACCTGCAATAGAAAAAGCCTAAGAGAGAGCTTATCCTCACATACTGTGCAACTGTAGAAAAAAATCAGAGAAAGCAAAATGATTGAACTACAAAAAAAAGTATCATGCTATCTAAAAGAGTATACTGACCTCTTTCCAACAGAGTAGTGAGCCGATTGGTAAGGTAAGGTAAGAAAAAGACATAACCTTTTTATCCCAATAAAATTAAAATGTGCGGTTGTGTCTACCAGCGCTGTGAGGGGTGAATTTTCTAGTCCGTTTTACAGCTATAGTCATGCTGGCCTCCCTTTATAGTTGTCCACTATACAATCAGTAGATGCTTATTACAAAGTATCAGCTTGCTTTCTTGTCTCAGCCACCTTTGGGGAATGCATTTAATTCACCTCTATTTAGGGCCTGTTAGTCAGCACATGCCAAGTGTTACATGTAATTTCCTTCAAATGTCAATCTGTGTAAAAGGGGAAATCTTTGAACCTTCCATTTGCTCTAGCTCTTCAAGGAAATTACTAAAAACAGAAGTTGCTAGTCAAGCTGATGGCATCAGGGAATAGAAGAAAAATGTGTTGGACATTCTAATATTATTCTAAATCATAGTAAGTTTTCCCTGAGTTGAGAATGGCATTAGTAATCAAGTATTTAACATTCATTTATGGGTTCAATTTTGGGAAAAGTGTGTTCATGGCAGATCTAAGGGGTCAGATCCTTAGAAGTTTCCTACTGTCTTTTTTCACTTCACAGTGTAGACATTTCCTTTGCAGGAAGAGCTGTATGCATTTTCCCCATAAAAAGTTCTTCAGCTGTCTGAGAATCAGAGAATGATAATGTTTTTCAGTATAATCCCATTTTATCTCTGTCCACCTTCTTGTGTTAATAAATTGACTTATTTTTCTCCAAACAGAAAATATGTAACAGCAGTGCAAAGGAGACTGAAGAAACACACGAAAGCATGGCTCTTCTAAACAGAGGATTGGATTACCAATTTTTTATCAGATCAGGAGAACCCTTCCGTTTGTGCCGACAACTGAGATTCCCAGAGTGCCATAACATGCATCACATCAAAGTGATACAGGGGCTGCTCTGAACAGTTAAATGACTCCTTCCTCTGCACAAGGCCATGAAGAACAGGGTGCTCTTATACCTTCATAAATCATAAATCTCCACCCTGCTGGGGCCCACTGTTACCACCTTATTTACACCCTTCCAGATTTTTAACTGTCTCCATCTTTACATTAATCTGAGAACTTTATCTGCCCCTCCTTTTTATCACCCATTGCCACAGGGGGGGTTGAAAATGTTAAATACTTCAATACTTAAAACTTTTCAGCTGTATTCTCTTGGGTTTGACTGGTTTTTAGAACTGTTATCTTTAAAATATATTAAAGCATTTGCTTCCATTTTATCCTACTTTAACTATGGATGATGTAAAACTTACCATCAACAAAACTTGGAAATGAAGACACTTTCTTTGTCTGTTGAGAAATAAAAATGGTATAGCTGTAACAAAATAATTTTCACAAACCAAAGTGAATTCATACTATATTTAAACAGCTGACTGTTGTTTAAAAAAAATCAAATCTCTCTATATAACTTCTGCATAGCCACTATTTAGCACAGTGAAACACATTACATCACAGTAATTAACCCAACCTAACCGTTACATAGTGCTGTTTACCTGGAATCTCAAAGCATTTTAAGCAGATCCCACCACTCAATAAAATAAGGGAGAGTAGGGGGAAAAACATGAAAATGACCTAGGATGTCAGCTGTCAAATGAGCAATACAAACCAGCAATTCCCAGTCCAATAGTTTATCCACTAGATCACATTGCCTATTAATGATATCCCAAATTTCTAATTAAGAACATTTAACAATATTTTACAAAGCAAGATTCTGGGTCAGTGAATAAAAAGAACTGTCCCTGATTGCACAGTACATAGCATTACACTTAATCTCAGCAGGAGCCACAACAGTGCTCTTTTTATGCTACTGTCTCTATTTTCAATAAACAGATCTAGTCCTTCCGTTTGCTTGTCTTTTGCCAGCCTCCTCAGGCATTCCTGTTTCCAGGAAAGAGGCTGATTTCTCCATTATGGGAAAGACTTTAGAAATGTACCTCTTCATTAATGTAACAGGCTACAGGCTAAATATGTTACATATTTTTGAGATAACAGACTTCTGCTTTTAAGTCTGAATTTCATTTCATTGTGTCTAGCCTCAAGCATAACCTCATTCTGCATTCTTAGATGTCTTCTTTGCTCCAGTCTTTAGTGACAAGAGCAGGTCTGCCTATCACCGCATCTTTTTCACAGCACACTGAGCCAGGACACTTCTTACCACAGAGGCCACTCAAAAAGATGTGAATCATTCGAGCCCTCAGCACTGAATGATGTGTTTGATATTAGGGGTTATTTAAAGAGAATTATTCCTGTGGGAATTAAGCAGTCCTTTGGCTTTAAAGCCTGATGGCAGGGGGTGGGGCGGGCAGGAGGAAGAAAAAAAGCAGAAGCCAATTTTTTTTTGATGCTCCAATAATCCAAAAAGAGAATTTCTGAAGTGTTCTCTCTATTCTGTATGTCATCAGAAAATTTTAGGTTTGAGTACATGCCATGGACAGTTACATAAAATGAATGTGGCAGCAACAAATTCATGGGTATGATTCAAAGACTTTTCAGAATATGCAGCCATGGTATTTATTGTCAGTTCAGGAAAAGAAACAGAGCCTCCCCGTGAGAGGGAGAAAGCTGACAATTTGGTGCCTGCTTTCCCTCATGGAAGCCTGACTGCAGGAAGATGGGCAGCAGAACAGCCTAATGGCCTTAGGTACCTACCTCAGGTGTATTATTATTGTCAACTGGTCCATTGAGATCTGAACGCTGTTGCTTCCTTGGCTGCTCTAAACCATTGCACATCTGTAATTAAAAACAAGAAAGGATTTCAAATCCTTTTGTCTTCTGGAAAGCTTCAAAACAAACTATAGAGATTTCAATGGAAGTCAATGGTGCAAAGACAGTCAGAAAATTTTCACCAGATTAAATTACATTCAGAAAATTTTAATAAAAATTCATAAAACATTAACATAGGAAACTGTATTTAGCATGTTCTCCATTATTCTATGACAGTCATTCGTCATGAAGCTGTTCTGTGTAGTTATTTATATGTATTTATATGTCATTATCTATGTGCAATCAATATTCATTACTGATATTGAAATATCATAACATGCTACAATAGTTGGAATTTCCTGTTGTAATTTAGCAAACATGACATTCATATAAAAATGTTGGGCTGTTTAATTATAATAAAAGATGTATTTTGATGTAAATAATAAGACATCTCAATTATCATTAAGTAGCAGTTACACTACTGATTTAAATTTAAATTAAATTATTTTATTTCAATGCAAATTTTTCACAGGAAATTAAGCCAAATGCTGACATGTTCAAATTTTCAGAAACCAAAGTCAGAATTTTTAAATGTGTTCATTCTCAGTACTGGACAAAATCAAAATAGTCCTAATGGCCACCTCTGACCTGAAAAACAGAATCCTAGCACCAGATATAGGATTCTGTGTTCATGACAGATACCTCATGGCATCTCCTTCCTTTTGGGCCAAGCAAATCTACAGCATGCTGGCAGCACATCTTCAGGCTTCTGAAGAAATGCAAAAGGGAAAATATAAAACCTCACACAAGGAAATACTAAGCCTTTTAAACTACGCAACATTCTTTTTCTTCTAAGTTCCAATATTCTCAGGGACAGAATCTCTTCTCCAGACCTGACACAAATCACAGAACAGCAGCACCCAACACAGGTATGTATGTGTCCCACACATACCAAGAAAGTGAAGTTTTCATGACTCAGAGTTTCAGTGTTAGAAATCTGGAAAACCAAGGTGATTTCTGGAACAAATTTTTATGGTTTATGATATTTCATTTCCCTTTTTTCTCAGTTTCCCCATTATGTATAAAAAAGAGTGCCTAAATGCCACTGTCATTGTGAGGCTTCACAAATAAGAACTTGTATGAACAATTGTGCAAATGGAAAACACTGAGCCAGTATTATTTCAAAGGGTCAGCCTGAATGTTACATGTGAACGTAACTCCTTGTCTTCTGACTTTCAAATGCAATATGTAGCTGTAATCAAAGAAAGTCTGCATGTTCATCTCTGGACAAATTATACCCTATGAGTAATATTTAGTCAGCTGAACAAAATGTGCTAATGAAGCAGGCACATTAGGGCTATTAGCTCAGTAATGCTAATTCTCAGGTAAGACAACATACACAAAGCAAAAAGTCACCCAAGTAGTAAGCAGGATTTTAGGAAACAAAAGACTATCTGCGACATACACAGAACACCAAGACTTGGTGACCCACTGACTAGGGCCCTGTTTACATGGCTGTAGTAGCTAAGAAGCTTACCATATCCCTGCTTATAAATCCTGTTCTGTTTGAGACAAGACAAATCTAATTATATTGCATGGCTAAACTAATATGGAGCAATAGGTGTTGATATGCAGTGAAATATATTAATGAGGTAAACAAATATCTAGAGGGCTTTAATAAAACAAGCATAATAATCATATATTATGCCCTAAAATAGTAGGATTAGACCAAGTATGCTTTAAGCAGGGAAAATGACATGGCCACAATGAAGATACATTAAACTGTAAACAGTGACAGCAACTATATTAACTCCAGTATGTACAACAGAATGTTAATACTTTAAAAACTCTTGTCAGTTCTGATTACCACACACTTGACTGAACTGAAAATGCACCTGCATATAGAGAAAGAATTGGTTGACTGGTTTAGTAAGCATACCCTAAACATTGTTCAAACATGTCTCTGTCACAAATGTTATATGTCGATGGACTTATTCAGCCCTGGGGATCATAACACCGATCATGCTCTCTGGTAATAGCTGCATATATAATTCCATATAGTCTTAATATAAAATATGACTAAACACTTGGATGACATTTCACTTTTGATTTATACATAGCTGTAATTTACTGGAGTTCCTATTTTCAGGTTTTTAGGAATATAAACAAGCCTTGCTTGTTTATTATTTCCTAGTCACAGATGTAGTTTATATGTCACATATGTAGTATATACATTGTTATTGTGTATTGACTGGGTTCCAAAGAAAAGTCTGTGCAGAATACATTATGAGTTGGGATCAATCACATCACCTCTACAAGGAACATAATAAATGTTTTTTACTTACTATTTGGTGTCTGTACACAAAGGCCAATTTTTTTTTTTCCCCAGTGTTTTGCCTATTTGTTTAGGAGCCCCAGTCTAATTAGGCAGAATCTCAGATACAAAGAATTCTTCCATTTCTTTTATGCACATCTGTGCACACAACATGTTCCAACTCTGGCTGATCTATTAACATTTTGTTCTTTAAAAATGTTGTGATGGGGAGGTGAGTATGTGAGCACCTCCTCTGAACAAATATGAGTGTACTATCACATTCTTGAGATCCTCTCAGCTTTGGAGTGTAGCACTCCCTGTGTCCCCTCAGCAGCAGCACATGTAAGGGGAGCTGTGCCTGTCTGAGACTTTCTGTGCCCAACACTTGCCTGCAAATATGTGGGCTGTTAAAATGACCCTTTACAAAATAAGGGTTGAGATCTTCATGCTAAAGAAATGATTGCTAACATGGTATCCCAGAAGAAAAGGGCAGAAAGAAGTACAGGGAGAAGGGCTTCCCTTTCTTTCCTCAAGACTTACAGTGTCAAAGGAGAGAACTATGCACAGTAGGCATGGCTGTATCTCCCATACACAGTTACAAACCACGTAGTCTTGTACGTATGGAAGGAGATGCTTCTAGACCAAAGATGAAGGGCTGTTTTGGAGCTTCTTTATGGAATCATTTTTAGAAAACATAAATTCTGCTATTTGGTGTGGGCTGGAAGTTTGTCCATGCTCCCAGGTGATCTGACCAATGTCAAATAAATTATCATACTCACTACTTGCTTTCTTTGTGTTTCTTACAGAGTTTCCAATTTATATTGTTGTTTTAAGTTTTACCATAGCTAGAAAAATCACATTTGAAGGAAATACTTACAAGGTATTATAAATACTTTATACCCTGACTTGCAGTTTAGAATAGAACATAAAGCTAAACCGGAAATCTGGAATTGACTGCACACTAACACAGAACTACAGCTATGTTCAAAGTCTCTCATCCTAGGATAAGATTCTGATAAAAGGACAGATTCTGCAAAGGAAAGATATAAGAAAATTAAAATATTAAAGGTGTAGTATTATTAATACTTTTGCCTCTGAGCAAGTACTGAGGTACTGTCCAGCATCATGTGAAGGAATGTGAGGCAGCAGAAAATGCCATCTTTAGGCTGAGAGGAAAATCAGACTCTACTTATTTGAGGTCACTGAAGCATCTATGCACATCTTTCAGAAACATGCCTACAGCTCTACCCATATGCTGGCCAGCCCTGTCCTGATGGCTAATTGCCAGGCCTGGGGCCACTTGGGCCTCCCTCCTCCCACCAATCTTGCAGGGCCCCTCCCAGTCAACCAGACCCCCTTTATAACCACCCCTTCCTGCAGTATAAAGCTCATCTTAGCTGGAGGTGAGAGTTAGTAATGAATGAGTTGGGCTGTTTCTTAATGCTGCTAGTTGTTTATTCCGGTGTGAGCTGTTTAGCTTTTCAGTCAAAATCTTGTATCTGCAATATGGTCCTCCTCAAAGCTGCCACCCGTGATCCTGAATGCTGCTGTGGTGCTCAGTGCTGACGAAGCACTTTCCTGCTGGAGAACATTCTGCTAGAAACCAGCAGGTTAGTCCCTTTCTTGATTTATTCAGAAGAATATTTTTTCCGAGAGGAATTAAAGATTAGTTTTTTCAGAATTGTTAACTCTTTTGGTAAAGAGTTGGTAAGCAAGCACTGAGTGCAGCTCAAAGGCGTGGTAAGGCTTTATTACTGTGTTGAAACATTTGAATAATGAGGCTTATGATCCGTACCTGCCAATCTCTTTACTAGCAATACTGTTCAAATATTACCAAATAAAGTGTTCTGAAACCAATGTACTGGCTTATGTATTTTGAGACTCATCTTGAAGACTACTAAGCTTCTTGGAAAACAGATGTTTTGTAGTAGGTTCTAACTGAAAAAGGTTCCTTGTGGTAGGCTCCAAAAAGAAAGAACCTTCTTGGACAAGAGATATTTTGTGATAGGTTGACTAAATTAAGTTACCTGTTGCACAAGTAAACCAACAGATCTAATTGATTTTTTTCATCCAGGTTTGTTGTCTCTCTCAAGAACAAATGTAAAGCAGATGAGTATTGTTACCTTCATCACTTAAGGACAAAACTTCAGTTTCTAGTAGTTTCAACCTCTGTGATCTTCTGTTGGTTTCTGAAGGCAGCTTATCACTGGGCTTACATGTCCTCCTGATATCTAAACACTACTATGTTTATAGAAACACATTAAGGTGCATCTAAAACATCTTTTTGAATCAAGAGATGGTAACCTAGTAACAAGTCTATTATGGTGGTACTATTCCTATTAAACCACATGACTGAAATAACTTATCTCATAGGTGATGTGGAGTGCAAATGGCTTAATGTACCCTTACTGAGCTGCTGCATGAGTTATTGTAACATCAGTAACATGCTAGTGTCAGTAGGAGCAATTTGCAGGGTCGATCTGCTTGAGGGTAGGGAGGCTCTACAAAGAGATCTGGACAGGCTGGATCGATGGGCTGAGGCCAATTGTATGAAGTTTAACACGGCCAAGTGCCGGGTCCTGCACTTCGGTCACGGCAACCCCATGCAGCGCAACAGGCTTGGGGAAGAGTGGCTGGAAAGCTGCCCGGCAGAGAAAGACCTGGGGGTGCTGGTTGACAGCCAGCTGAATATGAGCCAGCAGTGTGCCCACGTGGCCAAGAAGGCCAATCGCATCCTAGCCTGTATCAGGAACAGTGTGGCCAGCAGGAACAGGGAGGTGGTTGTTCCCCTGTACTCGGCACTGGTGAGGCCGCACCTCAAGTACTGTGTTCAGTTTTGGGCCCCTCACTACAGGAAAGACATTGAGCTGCTTGAGCGTGTCCAGAGAAGGGCAACCAAGTTGGTGAGGGGCCTTGAGCACAAGTCTTATGAGGAGCGGCTGAGGGATCTGGGGTTGTTCAGTCTAGAAAAGAGGAGGCTGAGGGGAGACCTTATCGCTCTCTACAACTACCTGAAAGGGGGTTGTAGTGAGGTGGGTGTTGGTCTCTTCTGTCAGGTGTCTGGAGATAGGACAAGAGGAAATGGCCTCAAGTTGAGGCAAGGGAGATTTAGGTTAGATATTAGGAAAAATTTTTTTACTGAGAGGGTTGTCAGGCATTGGAACAGGCTGCCCAGGGAAGTGGTTGAGTCACCATCCCTGGAGGTATTCAAAAAGCGAGTGGACAGGGTACTCCAGGGCATGGTTTAGTGGGCATGGTTAATGGTTGGACTTGATGATCTTGAAGGTCTTTTCCAACCAAAATGATTCTATGATTCTATGATTCTATGACCCAGCAGGATACACTTACAAAGGTAGAATCTGAGTGAGGCAGTTTTTGACTAGCTGAAGGATTTCTGATTTTGATCGCAGAAAATAAAGGCCAGACTTCACACACTGTTCTCTCATAAAGATTCCATTACTTATGTGCTAATTTAGAGCTGGTGCTAGCACATGTCAGAAGTGAAGAGGAAAATATTTGTGGAAAGGAGTAGTTCTGAGTAAGCAAGTCAAGCTAGAGTATGGAACTGGCATGAAAAGAGAAGGAGTCAAAGTAAGTTTAGAGATCTAAGCATTCCACAAAAGAATTTCAATACTCTATCCAATTTCAATAAACATGAAAACAATCGCCAATTGATTTTTATCATCTTAACCAACTAAGAGGTTTTTTGTCCTTGCATATATTTAAGATTGAGAACCAGCTGTGGTAAGAGTTTCAGAGAAATAGCTGTGCTGAATGGTGCATTTTTATGTAGATGTAATTTGGAGTGCGTGCTGCCTTCTGCTCTAAACTTCCAAGAGAAGACTCTGTCACTAATGCATCTTTAGGTAAGAGGCATTGATTTGGCTGTCTCCTGGTGTCAGGAGTTTAATGCTAAAAAGCCATGACTCAGCCAATGAGCACAGAGAAACTGGTTTTGTCTGAGAATGTTTGAACTGTTTAGCACTTTTCAGTAAGTACTTATACCTGCTAAGTTTGGGAACTGTCACTCAGTAATAGCTGTTTAGTATTTCTGCCCCACAGCTGCCTAGAACACAAGGGAGAATGCAGCAAGCTCTTTTAATACTCTTTATTTACACCCATTTGTGTTTTCCACAAATTCTATCAAATGCATCCCATAATACTCAGACTGAACTCCAGTAAGACATTCCTAAGATACAGGTTTTCTGAAATGTCTATCATCTTAGCTGCTTCAGACTGTTCTAAGGGTGAGATGTTTTACAGACAAAAGACTCCTGGATTTGGGGTCTTCGCAGCAGAAGAGCACTGTGCCTATGCCAAGAGAAGGGAATAAACCTCAAATATTTTTGTCAATACTGAGGTCTACTAGTACAGATAAACAAAACACAGTAGCAGCACTGATGTGTACAAAGCTGTTGGAGAACAAACTGAGACAAAAAAGAAGACTTTGTAAAATTTTCTTTCACAAGTTCTTTGTTAGTGATATTTTATATGTCTCTGAATGTCCATGTTGAAAAAGTGTAAGAGCATAGCCTACATGAAATTTGTGAAATGAGACTAACACTGCAGAAGCTTGTGGGGTCCCTACCAGGGGAGTTTGAGCATATTTGGTTAGGTTCTCAAATGTATGTCAGTGATATGAAAGTATGATTGAGAAATGAGAAGCAATACAATTCATGTGTCACAGGCAGCATCATTAAAGTAGACTTCCCTCTAAGGTTCTCCTTCTTAATGGTGATAATGGCAAATCCCTGTTTCTTTAGAAGGGTAAAGGTGAAGGTAGGGTGTTGGTGCTGTTAAAAACTTTGTCTTTTATTGTTGGCAAATAGATTTGTTTGAATAGGGTAGGAGAGACTATGCATCCTCAGGAGTCTGCAGTCTGAAATCTAAGCAGATGAGACAAGAAGAACAAAGGGCTGATCAGATGGTCATCTGAAGTAGCTCTCGGGCCATGCCAGTGTTTCATAAAGCTATGACTCCAGTTGGGATTGAAAGAGTAAACTGCCACATATGAGGTTCCAGAGGGAAGCAATTATTTGAGTCCCATTAGTGCAAAAGACATCTTCCATTGGTATTACTTCAGCTGGTGTCCAGTGTTTTGCTAACTTTTTTCTTGACTGCTTCTGCCATTCTTTAATTATGCTACCTGACTGTATAGAGCTAGCATTAACTTAGTATTAGTAAAATAATAGGCAATGCCATCGTTCTCTGCAGATATCTTATGGGTGCAATAGGAGAAACTAAAGTTCCAAATGCTGTCTGGGAACAGCAGGATGGGCCTGGGACTGCTCCATACCATACTGCTTTGTGAGAAGGAAGCAGGACAGGATACACTGCAGTGAACTGATCTGGAGACAAGCTTTTTGTGGTTCAAGCTTTGGTTTAGACCAGGCCCTTGTTCATATTTTGTGTGGTACAAGCACTCATCTGCAACAGGAGGACTACTCTCATTTTCCACCTAGTAAAACTGTTCTGAGGTTGATGATTAGTGTGCCAAACCGACAATATTCTACCTAAACTTGAAGCTATGCAAATGTAATAGCATTCCAAAAAGATGAAAAACTTCCAAGTCAATAGCAACTACTTTTGCACAGGAACACCACATCAGTTTAAAATTTCTGGTCATACGGTATGCTAGTATCAGTTGAATGAACCATTCAGTTCCTCTTCCTCCTTATTCCACCCAACAATACTTAAGTCAGTTAATTCATGTTTATTTTACAATAAAAACTGTGATAATTTAGGAGAATTACATCAATAGGGTGTCTGACCATATTAGACTTCCCTGCATGAAGCTGAAACATATAAAATGAAATTGTAAGCAAAAAGGAAAATTTCTTCATGTGTCAGATACTTTAACAGTTGGCTCAGGCTGAGATGACTAAAATGTCAAATGGGGGTGGGGGAAACTCCTAGCTTGAGGAAGTTGTTAAATCTGAGTTATGTCATAAAATGCCCCAAATAATCAGTTTCAACTTCATAGATGTAATGCCTTTCTTAAATAATATAAAAGTGGAAAACCTGCAAGAAATAAATTATGTTAAGCAGTGAGTTAGAGCAAATACACACTCTTAAATGTATTCTAGGTTTCCCTCGGGCTTGTCTAGTGCAAATCGTCTGCACTGCCCCAGAGGTATTTACAAATATAAGGCTCATACAAGCAAGCTCATATCCCTGAACTTTTCAAGGGTGAGCATGTATATTTAAGACTGGAGACTGACCCACACTGAGAGTAAAATGAGATGCTTACTTTGTTTTCCATTCTCTGCAGATTGTTGGGTCCTTCTTAGAAGTGACTACTGTTCTCTGGTGATTAATTGCTGAAAGCAAACCTAGCAACTGGAACCTTAAAAATCACATTTGTCTACTGGTTATTTAATATTTTGTATGCAAGACAATTGCTAGCATTTATCATGGGCTAAGAATTAATAACTACATATTTTTAAAGGTATGTAAAAATGTATTGTGTACTGTTAACTAACCTGAAACTTTATGCAGCAGTATTATCACCTATGGGAGGCAGGAAAGGAGGAGAGGAGCAGAAACATGAAAAAAGCTAAGGGCAGCACAGTATGTGCATAAAACCACAAAATGCACATTCCTGTTTGCTTATTGTTTACAAAACCTGACAAACACATAGTATCTTGGTTTAACTTAAAAGCATTCAAAGTGTTCCATATGTAGTACGTATGCTTCTGTGTCATCCCTCTCACCATGGTATTTTGTATTGTGTGATGCACACTTAAAATAACTGATATCTTTTAGCAAGATGACAAAACCAAGGATCTTCTAAGCAATTTCTCTGCAAACAATAAGTTTGGCATGCAAATCTACTGACAATGGCCTTGGGTTTTTCTCCTTCCACTATGTAAGAATGTTAATTATTGTAATTAAAATTATGACTACCTCAGTTTCACAAATGAGACACAGGTTCATTTAGACAGTACACTAATTGCATCCATCCCTTAGACATTTTATAGTAAATATTAAAAGAATTGAATGTCCCAGAAGAAGAACAAAATCCTCTGTGCTTTATTCAAATTCTTTGAAATCCACTATCTATGTTAAAGGTCCAGCCACACCTCACCTTAAGGACATTTCAGGACCTATTAAGTATAAAACTCACTTTGGCAGAAATGGATACTCCACTCTTACTCTAATGCCTTCACAATGAGCCTGATTTTTAGGTAAAGCTGACGATAAGCAACCTGCAGTAGGTGAACAGAACACAGCAAGATAACACAAGTCTTGTTATGATAAACATATTCAAGTAATGCTTGCTAAATATTAATTAACTTGATTTTTAATCTTTTATGTCCCTGGAGGCTTGGGGTGGGGGAGGGGAGGATCTCCCCACGTCTCCATTTGTGAGCCTCTGTATCTCCATAAGAAATGCTACTTCACACCTTTATGCCTTGGAGGCCTATCTGCTCTTCTCTTTGCTGGAGATGCCCACAGCAGCTTTGCCCTGTCTCCTTTCTTACAAATTAAATGCATGTCTCGTCACCCAGTTTGTTTATTCCTTCATGCTAAACTGAAATGGATACCTGTACTGCTGTATCTCTGGCTGTTATCTCTACTTTCCTTTCTCCCTTCATACTTGAAGGAACGAAATATCGTGTATTGTTTAATGCTCTATCCATTAGACAATAGTTCGCAGTTTTTATGAAGAGTGATTGTCAAAATTCAATGGCTACGTGCCAGTCAGTGGCTACCTATTACAGCAGCACTTCCTCCATTATTAAAAAAAGAGTAAGGCATTGGCCCAAGACTGACTGGAAATAACCATTAAAGCTCAGACAGGCAACTCAGAAATACTGAGGTCCCTTTGTTTATTTTCACACCAGTGGCAGTTATATCAATATCCTGGTGTTACAAAAACCCCAGTTGTTAGCAGTCTGGCAAGAATAATAAAGGTACAATGCAATTCAGTTCAACCTTTGCTAAATAAACTTTGAAAGAGTACAAAAAGATGTTGAAATGAGAGTCTATTTTGAATTCTGTTTTGAATTGGCAATCATTCAGGAAGAAAAAAACCTCACGATTTCTTATTCAAGCATATAGAAGAATTCACTAACTTTCTTGTTCAAGAGCTCATCTTCTCTTTTGTTCTGCAAATACTTTCAAAACTTCAAGCAGCTACACTCCTAGTAGCAGCTGCTGGTGTACTGTGCCAGAAAGACCAGCATTAGTCTAAAACATGCTAACCAGACTTCTCTGCTCCTAGCCAATACCTAGTAACTAGTCAAACCATTCAAGACCATCAAGCTTGTTCACACAAGGTAGAACTTTTATGCTGGCAGTAAGGCACTGAATATATTAAGTGATACAATTTGGTTCAAATTGGACTTCTAAAAACAGAATGTAGAAATGAATATTAAAAATTTGCTATAGATATGGGAAATCTGAAAATATTCCCCTATGATTTTTTTATTCACAATTATAATAAAGGTCAACCTGTTTCATCAGCATATACTTAAACATCTGACTGACTTTTGCTGTTTTTCAGAGGAATTGACATATTTTAATGTCTGTTTTTAATGGAATCATCTAGATTAAATTGTTTAACTGTGGGGCACTTAAATATAGAAAATCATAATATTTATAGATTTGATGAAGCTGAAATGGGAAACTTATAGCTCTGAAGTTTAATAAAGCATTTTAATTAAAGATAAGGCAAAATAATTATCTTTACTAGTCTGTCATCTAAATAAATGTTATGTTTTACCTTTTAGGTAGATCTCTATTCATTGCAGAAGATAACTAATATTCAGCTGCATATAACTTCAGAGATGCAAAGTCAAAGCTTTAAACTGACCTTAGAGCAAAGGGAATTAAAGGTGTCTCTAAGGAAGTAAGCACATTCAATTTGAAACTTTAAAAGAAGAAAACCTCACACCTCTGTTACTCTAGAAAAGCTTGAGCTTCATTGCCAGATTCTTTTTTCTGGCACTCAACATTAGAATAAGAAAAGGTTATGCATGGTTTAAATTAACATCTACACCATTCTTGTGATAAAACTGCTTAACAGCACTTTTGGTATAAGTAAAGCTCCTATTTCTTCCTTCTTGCCAAGGTCAAGATATGCCCAACTAGTACAAAACCACAGCGATAGCCAGGCACTTCTTGCAGTTGTTTTTAACATATGCAGTATCTAGCTTTGGCATACTTTCTATTGACAACAAAAGAAATTAAAAGTAATCACCCACTAAGGCAATGGAACAGGAGCCCTTAATGGAAAAAAACCTAACCCCTTCAACGCTGAGCCCAGTTTTAAGTTTATCTAGTGTGTCACTGCAGAATAAAAATAGTGTAAATAACCTGGTTTGCCCCATGCATCTGGAATACCTTGTTTTACTTAGAATTGTCTGTTCTCTATGCAAAACCTATTTCTTAGTTATCTACCTAAATCAACTGCATTTAGCACCTTTTTTCTAAACATCCAATGTGATTATGTAGTTGTGAATGCAATGTAGAGTAAAAAATTAAAGATATTGCTCTCTAATTCTGTTTGGAATAAGTAACTAACATAATGTTTGCATAATGCCTCTGACAATCTGGTTAAACAGAGAACCTCATACCTGCTCTTGTGGCCACTTCTGTCTGTCCTCTGGGGTTCTTGACTTTGTTTTAAAACCTCTAGGCATATCTCCACTGTGCTTAGAGGCAGATGGGATATTCAGTGATTTTGGCCTCCCCTCGTGCCTGTTAGCACTGTGAACAGCTTCTCCCTTTGAACAAGTCTCTTTATAGTCATGTGCCATGTTTTCAGTCCCAGTGTGCTCTGGACTCATTTCTGTTGTACTATTAATACTGCTCATGCTCATACTCATTTTGATTTCTGCTACTATCTGGTCAATGTCCTCTTCCTGCTCTTCCAGTTCTGCATCTTCTTTTCTAGAACGGTATGGTGATATTCCCTGCGAGTTTCCATTAGCTTCTGCTGGATAATAGTCCGGATAGCCACCTTCACTTTGACAATACTGTATATTTTCTTCTTGGTCTTGAATCTCCAAAGATGACACTTCATCCTCCAAAATCTGAATGCCATTATCTTGACCTTCCTGCCACTCTTGCCTGTCCGTCACCTCATTTTCATCTTGGTGCTGAATTTTACCTTCAGCCCATTCTTCTACAGCTTCTTGACATTCATCTGTTTCAACATGGGGTTCCTCATGGGGAGCATACTCCTCCCCATTGCAGTCCATTCCTTCCAGGTAACTGTCATCCTCTGGACAGTATCTAATGTAGTATGTGATCCCCTCCTCTTCTTCTGGCAAGCCTTCATCATAGTCCTCGTCCTCAGAAGTGTTATTCACATAGTCAGAGCTGGAGTCACCATCTCCACTATGATCATTGCACTCATGTTCCACAGGTGTAGGACTACCTTGTCTGACAGTTGCTAGTTCTGTCTCCTTTGCTGCATAATCTTCAATAGGAAGGTCACTTTCTTCATTTTCAGGCTCCCTGTTGTGAGATGAAGTAGGGCAAGCTCTCACTCTGTGATCCAGCATGCTGGCTGTAGTGCTTTGACGTTTCCTGTTTGCCATAGCCAACTCCTTATATGACAACCATTTCTAAGCAATTACTGTAGGGAAGATGGAAAAACACACATTCAGGAAAAGGTCATCAGTAGAGATCAGTGATGTTAATAGGAAACAAACTGATAGATTTATTTGGTAAAAAGGATGTGTTTGTAGATGTTTAAACCAGATTCAGAGATAGCTAGCTTTTAAAATACTTATGGAACCATGAAATCGAAGTAATAACTTGCACACTGAAAGGAACAGATAAAGAGAAGGTTCTACATTTATGCTAAGTGTATTCAATTGTAGGATCTCCCCTGTCAATTTGACAGAGACTTAATCTTGAACCTTGAAATTAGTTTTCAATTTCTTTTTCCTGCTAGTAAGGGGTCATGCTTTGATTGCTATGCAGTAAACAGGAGCTCTTTTCAATTTTCAGCTTAGGCATTTCTTTAATGTGTACTGAAAGCATACATTTAGAATCTGACCTGCTCTTACAAAACTAAAGGAAAATAATTCTATTAACTTGGCAGTCAGGACACTAAAGGATAATGCACTGCTATTACAGTTATTAAAAAAAAAAAGAAAATCACTCACTGCTTTATTAGCTCTTACTTGCTGGATACCATTAAGTATCTCTCATTGTTAAACCAAATACTGTTTTTTAGAATAGAATAGACTATTTCACTTGGAAGGGACCTACAATGATCACCTAGTCCAACTGCCTGACCAATGCAGGGCTGACCATGTTAAGGGCATTGTCCAAATGCCTCTTAAACACTGACAAGCTTGGGGCATCAACCACCTCTCTAGGAAGCCTGTTCTAGTGTTTCACCACCCTCTCAGTAATGAAATGCTTTGTAGTGTTCAGTCTAAACCTTCCCCGGTGCAACTTTGAACCATTCCCACATGTCCTATCACTAGATACCAGGGAGAAGAGATTAGCATCTCCTCTTTCCACTTCGCCTCCTCAGGAAGCAATGAGGTTGTCCCTCAGCCTCCTCTTCTCCAAACCAGACAAGCCCAAAGTCCTTAGCTGTTCCTCATAGGACTTTCCTTCCAGCCCTTTCACCAGCTTTGTTGCCCTCCTCTGGACACATACAAAGACTTTCACATCTCTCTTAAACTGTGGGGCCCTGAACTGCACACAGTACTCCAGGTGAGGCTGTATCAGTGCTGAATATAGCAGGATAATTGCCTCTTTTGACTGGCTGGTTATACTGTGTTTGATGCACCCCAGGATGCAGTTTGCCCTCTTGGCTGCCAGGGCACACTGCTGACTCATGTTGAGCCTGCTGTCAACCAGCACCCCCAGATCCCTTTCTGCAGGGTTGCTCTCCAGACACTCCTCTCCCAGTTTATACTTGTGCCTGGCATTACCCCATCCCAGGTGCAGAATCTGGCATTTTGATTTGTTAAATTTCATCCTGTTAATTATAGCCCAATGCTCCAATCTATCTAGATCCCTCTACAAGACTGGGTTTCAAACAATCTTATCTATATGCCAGGAAAAGACACATTTACCATAAAAGCTCATTAATTCTTCCCACTAAATACTTGTGCTACTTTAAATTACATATTTTTGTCTAAATACTAGATTCTAAATAAATAAGCAGAGATTATATGAACTGTATAAAAATAGTCAAAATAAAGAAAACAGCTAATTCTAGACAGGCTTGACAACTGTGATTTGTGTGTGATTTGGATGGGGGAAACAACATGCTTTCAGTATATATATTTCTCTGTATTTCATTGTTGTATGCTTATGTTAAGCTTGATGTGTGCAGTTACTTAATTGGGGTGAACTGAACTCAGACATAGGCTTCTGAAATGCACCACACAACTGCATGCTTTACTATATGCATATAACAAAGGCATGTCAGCCAACCACATGATCATTTTGACATAACGAGTTCCCCAAGTCTGTGTGCACACATAAAACAATAAAACCAGTATGGAGCTAGAGGATTAGAGGAGCTAAATAGAGATTAATTTCCTAGGCATTATGAACTTATCAAAAATATCCTGTCACTGTAACCTAAAACATAGATATCCCTGCAGAATTTCTGATATCACAAGGAAAACCCCAAACCTTAGTTTGTGACAAGTCCAGGAATCTGATGCATCTATGAATTAGTGCAATAGCACCACGTGGCAAATCTAGGCTCTCCCTGGAACAGGGATTCTAGATTCTGGGATACAAAGCAGAGATGAATGTTAGTCACAGGAGAAGACATGAAAGGAACCCAGTATGTGAAGCTCTCTTCAGTTATTGATACATTGCAGAACTAGTCTTGACAGAAATCTTTGAAGTAAATAGTGTATCTGAAGTGAAGTTTTAAATGAGAAAATCAAAGGCAGCAAAACTTTCCCGGTTATTACTTGCACCTTCTCACTATTAGAACTAGCAGACCTACAAGACCTTCTCAATATGATCTGTATGCCCACTATGATCCCCTTCATAAACTAGCTATCAATTCTTACTTTGGAGTCAATAATAAGAAACTCAGAACACCAAGCCATCTGTCCACTACTGTTGCCTCCAACTTAGTTAGCTCTACTTGCTGCAAACTAAGGATGTTTCTATACTGTGATTGCAGTATAAACAAAACTTATTTTACATTGGATTAAAATAGCAATCTAGTCACAACACTGCAATGCTCTGCACAGGCTGCAAAAAACTGCCTGCAAGCAAGATAAATTGCTTGTATGACCAGATCAGGAATGGGTAAGCACACTATACAAACATATCTAAAACAAGTTAAGATGGAGTACTACAAAAAAGATGGTTTTGATGGCAATGCAAGAACAAACTACAGCCACCTTATCTGTATTAACAGTTATTTCTTGTCAGGAACAGAACAAATAAGTGTCTCTGGGAAAGAACTGTTCTCATCTGCAGTGGCGTCAGTCTACTAGTCATTGGAAGTGTTCTCCATATTAAGTAATATTTAGAGATTTACAGTGTGGTAGACCCTGCATTCAAGTCACTACAGTATAGCTGAAGATAAACAAGCACAAAGCATGTAACACAAGCATGGTTTGAAACTCATGACTCAGATTTTCCTAAAGCATATGGAGATAAGTACCCTTCTTTTTAGACAGACAGTGTAACAGAGTTTTTCCACCCACATCTAAGGATCTTCATTTAGTATCCAGGCCCTGAAACTGCCTTAAGTGGTATCACTGCAGTGATACCCTTTTATAAATTCCCATAGTTGAAAGTTCATAGATGTTACTTACGTGCAAGAAAATTCACTGCACACTAGATACTGTGTAATTGTGTGTGTCACAGGAACCCATTAGTATGTACTCTGAGAGCCAAAAGCCAGTGGCTAGGCAGGGTAGGAGCCTAGAAAGGGAGGTATGGCTGATGCATGGCACCTACAACAGCTGTGGGGAATTGCCAGGTTAGGAGCTCTGAGGGCTCTAAGAAAATGGCTATCAGCTGGGCAGCATTAATGACAGCAGCTGCAGTTCTCCCCCAACAGTGGCATGTGAAAGTGCAACATATGCACTATGGGAAGGAGTGTAAAGGAAGAATTTCAAATAGTGGCAGACTGGAAACTTTTTAGAGCATAGGTGGTAAGAAATAGAGAAAGGAATTCCTCTCAAGAATGTCCAGCGCTGACATACTAAAAGGACACAGGAAACTGGATTTCCATTAATTCAGTCTGAGGCCATGACTGAAGACAGTGCTTTACCCCTGTATGCTGAAATGGAGGCACATGTTCCCAATGGAGGTAAAATAAGCCTGATTTTTTCAAAAAGAGGCAAGGCTGATCTCATTGCTATGGAAACTGAAGTTGCAAAACAATCTCTGCACAACAGTTATAATTCTAGTTGGCCTCCTTACCTTTGCCATCTTCTCAGTCAGGCACTACTTTTTGGGAAACCAAGTACTGATCAAATTAAAACAAAAAGGCAGAATTTATTATTCTCAGCCTCTGAATTGCAGACTGAATGTGCACTGATTATACCATCTTCAACTATAAAATGTAACTTCTACAACTGTACCTACACATCTGAATTACTAAACATGGTTTTCAAACATAAGTCTGAGAATTGCTCTTTATGGAGCTGCATATCCATTTCTGTCAAGGAAACAATCAGCTGTATTTTAACTCAAATATTAGAACAGCCAAGGTAGCCTAGCCTTCTTCCACTGTTCCAAAATATCTCTCAGGTTTCCCAGAAAAATACTTCAGTCTTACATCAGGTTTAGCATAACCTAAATCTTTTAAAACCTAAAATCGTTCTAGGTTTTTTCCAAGCTGTCACATGTCACACAGCAAGGTGCTCATTCCTGATGGCCACAGGTCCAAACTCTTTCGTCTTCTCACCTACAGAGATGTTAGTTTATCTATGTGGATGACAGTTAACTGAACGCACTGTATTCAGATTTTAAAAGAACAAAAACAGAACTTGGGTGTTTTTTGAGAAATGCAATAGATACCAAATTTTTACCGTGGATTCTGCTATTCAGTCTACTGGGCAGAAGCCTTCTGAGTCACCTACTGCAGGGATAAATACTTTTCCTAATTTTCTCAAGAAATCTATGGCGTTAGAGGGTTACATAACTAACATTCACATACCAGTTACTAAGAATGCTCTTGAAATTGGAGAAAATACCGGATTTCTATCTACTACTACTCCAATGTCCTCTGAAGTGAAGACAGGAGTAATGATTTGCTCAATCCAGAAGCACTTTATGAATAAAGGCTTCAATTGAGTCAACAGGTCATTTCCTCTGCTTGGTGTAAGACTCCCTGCTACTTCTGATATCTCAGCTCCCTCCTTGATAGTGGAGAGTTAGGTCAAACTTCTGTATCACTCCAAGTGCATTTTTCAACTTCTGACTGGGGGGAAAACAAGTGTTCCTGAGAACATGGGGCATCAATGCCATATCCTTCTTTACTCTCCTCAGGATTCAGTAATTTTATCTTGCCAAGACAAGCAAATGCTGATTTGTGTTGTACAGCGCACCACTAAAGCTCCATCAGTGTTGTCGAGATCAGTGATTAAGGGGCCAAGTTACATAGGGTTCTCAATAAAAATGTTTTGCTTTCAGTAATGGTTTTGCTTTATTTTTCTTGTTTCCCTGCCTCAGCTCAAAGTTGAAAGGAAGAGGAAATCGATCTCCAGAAACACATGCTGTATTTCTATGTAGCAGTAAAAAGGAGTATGCATAGGGGAACCAATCTCTTCTGCTCCTAGAAAAAGGACTACTGGCTTACAGCTGGAATTTATTCTAATCAGTGCTCATTATAGAGTCATTAGCTTTCTCCTGAATTCTTTACACCTAATCCCAGACAGCTGCAGAGAGGGTTTATGGAACTTAACACTTCTACAACTTTTCACCTGTGTAGAAAGATACCTTCACTATTTTCTTCCCATGGAGAGAGACCAATTAAATTAGCATTAAAAATGGAAAATGGTACACAGTTGTAAACATGGTGATAAAGTGAAATACCCAGTATAATATTCCTGGCTGTGTTTAAAGAACTGCTTTACATATGTACTTGATTCACAAGCTGAATAGCATTCTAGTGGGAGCAAAACAAGCTCTCTGACAGTTTTTCATTTAACATGCGTAGTGATCTGAAGGGATGGGGGGGGGGGGAGTTGTTAGCTTCTTTTGGCAACAAACATGTACTCCTGCATGCGTATCTACAGCCAAATGATCTTTTGAGCCCTGCTTTTGCAACCTATAGGTGAACCTAAGAGTTTTACTGGCCTCAATTTTATATACTCACTTTATTTTGCAAAGCCTCTTTCCTGTGCTTACTACTCCCCAGGTTTCTTTCATCTACTTCTCAGTCTTTCTCCCATGCTTCAAATATCTGTACCCTTTGTCAGTTTTGACAAAACTCCCATGCAAGTTTTGCTTCCCTGAAATTGTTCAGTACCTCCTATTTTCCCCAAATATCTGGTACAATCTAGCTGCTATTAAATTGGTTCTAAAAAGAAATAACTCTCTACCCTTTGTAAGTCATCTTCAAATGTGAGTGGAACATAAGCATTGCAACACAATTTACTGTCAGGCTAGATTATAGCACGTACGGCCTACAAGCTTGCTTCTCTGCTGCTGAGCTGTGTTTTCAATGCACTGCTGACTTGAGCTATTCCATATGTTAGCCCTATACGTCCATAATCAATACATGCTGTAAAAAAATCACCCAGTCCTTTCAACACAGACATACGTTTAGAACTGTTATACTTATCAAGTTACTCAGTACAAGTGTAACTAAGATAATAGTATTTTTCAACAGAACTGCACCAGAAAATTCATGATTGCTGAACTTTGCACTAATTATACCAGTCTCTTTTCCAATAAGCAGATAAGTTAAAGTGGAAAAAATCTAACTTCAATTTCTTCAAAACAATTTTAATATCAAACTAACAGTATTTCTCAGTAGGCTTTCATTACAGAAGGCTTAATACACTCCCATCTGCTAAATCACCCAAGATGAATTGTGACTGACCCTAAACTGGGAACTAGAATCTTTAACAAGCAGATAACAACATGAACCTGCCATGACTATGTCAGAGTCTGCAGTCATTTGACTCCCCAAGGCCAAACTGCATTAACTTCATGTTCATTTTTCAGTAGATCTGACTCTACAGACCATGAGAGTTCATCATGCAGAGTGCAGGATAACCTGCCAATTCTTCTAAAAGCAGGTATAAATGGGATCCTTACTCTCATAGGAACCCTGATCCACCTGTGTAACTCACAACAGACTAAGCATGTGGACACTGATTTCAGAAGGAGCACAATATCTCTAATGAAGGAAAGGTAGAAGGGCATATAGCAAATGAGGACTGGGGATGTTGGTCTCCCATACATAGAGTGAGCCTATGTAACACTGATCTTCTAGCATCTGTACATGGAAACAATAAGACTGTGTCCTACAATCAGAACTACCACAGCATAATTAAATTAGGGTCATGCTGTGCTGTTCTGAGTGGTATCTCAATTTTGAGAAGTGTTTCTCTGAGCCAGGCCTGTTAAAAATGTCTAGGCCTTTTCTCTGTTATTTCAGGGAGGGGAAAGACCCAGGACATCAGTTTCAGGACATAAGCAGAACTGGTACTTTTACATCCAGGATGTTAGATCTGCATTTGCAGTAAATACATGCAAATATAGTCAAACACATGCATGTCTTTTGTTCAATGCATGCTCAGCAGGTCCAGCATATCCCAAAATGCCTGTTTCTCTGGGATTTTTGTGGCCATAGATAATTCAGGGGTGCTGTTTGAACCTGCAAGTCTTAGAGATGGCTGATTTCCTCAGCTGCCTGCACCAAAAAAACCCCAAAACTTTTTGAAGGGTAAAAAAACATCACCAAAGACACCTGAGAAATCTAGAAATGTGGCAGTGCTAAGCCCTAGTCTCCGTGACTTGATGTCTCACTTGGAGTTGGCTGTTATTTATAAACCAAGGACATGGCTTCATTCACCTATTTGTGAAAATATACCATAAAGAATACTTTCAAGTAAGGAAGTGTCTGGGTACAAAAGTTACTAATTTTTAGCAGCTTAGATCTGATTTTTCTACTGTGAAACTTGAGATTGAGAACTGGCCTGAGGTCTAGTGTTTGTGTACAGAACTCCAATCTGAGTACCAACGGCCTAAGCCAGCAGTTAAGTTGGTCTTGTGAATGTCACTTCTGCCTTTTATGGTGCATGCTAGCTATCCACTCTCAGAAAGCTTTCTACATACTTTATTAAAACTCTTTATGAATAGAACAAGTATTTAGGTAAGCCACACTAATTCAACCTTGCAGACACATGTCACTGTTCAACAGTGCTACTGACACTATTAAAAAAAAAAAAAAATCAGGCAAACTCAATGAGAATTAGAGAGGACACTGAATTTATGGGGAGTGGATTTCCTTCTATGAGTTGTCATGCATAAACAATACATTTGATGAAGAATTTTTAAATTACTAAGATGACTTTTTGCAGAAAAGCCTGACTGAAAATAGTCAGAAGCCATTTAGAAAATAAACTTCAATAAATAGACAGTATATATGAATAAACCTGAAGTGTTTTGTCAGTGCTGTTGACAACTTAGGACAGTTCCAGGAAGTTTAAAGCTTAACTAGACAGGAATTTCCAGTTTCTGTTGGCTTTTGCTAAATACCCCCAAAAATCCTTTCTATTTCCTCTTCCTTCCAAGAGAATTTTTATCCCAGCCCACAACAGGAATAAGAGGGCTAACAGAAGCCAAAGAAGTCTTAAATGAGCCCTTTTGCTATTTATTTTAAGATATTTCTACTCTCACATACTTGACCTCTTCTAGCTAGTGGTCTAAAAATAAGAGTTGCAAACATAAAATGTGGACATTAAAAGAATTAACAGCAACTTGCTAATTAGATTTTCCATCTTTTTCCTTTATTTAAAATAAAATCCAGCAAACTTCAAATAAGAGAATACATTTTAAAGCATGATTATTTGCAGACAGCAGAAACCTCTTAGGCTTTAGAAATGCATTTTCTTTTGTCCTGTGAAATTCCATTCAAAATTACCCTATTTTAATCTGACTCTCTTTTCCACGAGTGCCTTTAGAAAATGTTGACAATCTGTCAAAAAAAATTTTTACAAAATCAACACTGTAATTAGATGTCTTTCAATATTTTTTTCTTTGCCTCTTCTATCAAGACCCAGTTTCCCATCTCCCTGCTGGGCAGATGTAAGGCTGGGGCTCCCTCAAGACCAAAGGAAAGAAAGTACTTTACACCCTTGGAACAGACAAGCCAGAAAACCACCAAACATATCTTTTGAAGAGAAGAGATGGTCGATGTTCCCCCAGTGCCTCTAGCTCATACAGTAACTGCTGTTGAGTTTGGTAGCTCAACTGCAGAGGCTAAGTGGCAGTGCTCAGAGCAGTTGGGGTTCATACAACACTGACCATGTGTCCAGTTGTACACAATCCCTTGTTTTCAGTAAGGACAAAAATAATGTAGGAAGTTACTAATTAAAAATATCAACAAAAGTTATTTAAATTTGTTAATTGTAGCAGCAACATGTAAAGTTCCAGACTCATGATCTACCTTTAACCTTAACTCCTCACCCTCACACAGTGTACATATGTTTTGTAATTTTATGATTACATAGTATTTTATACCACCTGTCTTCTGATTTGTTCAAAGCAAAGCTGGGAGAGTCCAGGAGGAAAAACAGCTAAAGGCAGTTATAAGTTTGATGCTATTTAGTGTTTCAGAGCTTCAATTTACCATCTAGACATTGTTTTAATATGCTTAACATAATCCAAACATAGAATTAGGAAACAGCAAGAGATTTGCATGGGAAACACAGAGAAAGAATATTTTTAAAGAAATGAGGGAAATGTGTGGAGGAAGTGAAAATGAACAGCATCCAAAAAAGATGGCATTAAAATACATGACTCGCTAGTTTATCTCAAGACTAGCCACTAGGGTCTTCCTGTGTAGCTAAATGCAAAAAAAAAATTCTATCACTGGTTACTCAACTGTGTCTGCTATGAATCTGAGGTATTCACAAAGATACAAATTTGGAAAAAAAAAAATCACTGAACAGGCAGACAGGAAATAAAATTATATATTCATTATTACTCACCATTATGCTTATTTATTAGCTTAACAACTGACAGTGAGAATTAAAGTTCTGAGATAACAAATGCATATTTCTGTATGTTAGCATTATTTCAGTTGCAGTCTTGCAGAAATTCTGCTTAAAGCTACAACAGCTGCAGTATACTAGATACCTCAACAGCCTAGGATTTCCAAAATACCCATCCCTGTATCCACAGGCAATGCTTTTAAAATGGAGCAGACTGTCCTGAGTTACTACCTTGCTATAACAAAATTTTGTCAGCAAGCAGGTTGCATTCTGAGTAGAATATGAAATGTGTATACATATACTGAAGAAATGAATAGCATATATGGACCAGTTATATCTAATGCACACCTCCTCCTCACCCAGAAACCAAAGAGAAACAATAGATAATTTGCAATGGAATGTCTTTTGCTACTGTTAAACCACATCAGCGTAATCCCTCAGTATATTTGAAATGTTTCATTACCTCACATGAAAGTGAAATCTTTACCATTACTTTTCTAGAGGTCAGACAACCTTCCTTTCATGCTATTCATGAGATTATATCACAGTTTCTGAGATGACTTAATTATTTTTCATATTTTTAAAAGACTTTACATTCTGAACTGTGTTCTTGCATTTCTTTTTATGGTACATAATATTTTCTCAGTTTGGTTTAATCTAATAAGCCTTAAAATGCAATAATCACCTTGTAAATGGCATTCTAAAAGTGCTCTATAATTAGAACCCACCAACAGAATTTAAAAGTAGAACAAAGATACGCTAAAGACAGCGTAAAATCCTATGACATTGCAGAAATGGTATTCTTGAACATATATCCCCAATGAATGTAGCTTTTATAATTAAAAAGATTAGCTATTTCCTGGTGAAGTAATAAAAATCTGTGTTAATCACATATTTAATTATAATATATTGTTGATGTGGCTTAATCATTCTTTAGGGTTTAATTCCACAGCTTGAAGAGGGATACTAAGCCTGTAGTGCCACATCCATATAGTTGCTTGAGTAAAGATTTTAGCACTAGAATCAGTTTTGTAGCGTTATGCCTGCTATACAGAAAAACCCACCAAAAATATAACCTCATTACAGATATCTTAAACTGGGGGAGGGACAGAAGCAGAATATTTTTATTCAACAAAATAAGATGAGCCTCCAAAATTAAGGCAATGAGATTTTATGGCCCATTCTTGTGGCTGCCCTGCTCCAAGAGACCAGTTTTAAATAATGAAAGTATCCCTTGTGTTTTACCTGCACACAAATGCTCCATTGATAGCTATGTGGAGGTTTCAACTTTAAAATTTATTTAAAAATAAATATAAATTTTAATATCTTCTCACAATTATCCTAAGTATTTCCTAATTCACTGGGAACAAGGGAAAAGTATAGGATGTATAGGAATAAGGGAAGGAAATACAGGAATAAGGGAAAAGTAAAGCATATATTAACATTATCATGCATAGAATATATGCCAATTCAATTAAAACACATTCTGGCCAGTATGAGACAACTTGCAATCCATCCAGAACTCTGGTAGAACTTTTAGGCTGTCCTAGGATGGATTATACAAAGTTGTAAAATGCTTTGCAGAGTACCTTTCTGCTCACTATGGAGGGTACTCAGAAGTCTGGCAATCTTTCTATCTCCTGCTAACTTCTATGCTTTTTATTCCATCTTGCAATTTCCTGGGGAATATTTTTATCTCAATAACAAGGTCAGTTTCTATACTGACTTAGCACTACATTATAACAGATCGCTATAAGCAAAACATGAGCCAGTGCTATTGTAACTATGGGAAGCCATGTGGCTGAAATCAAGCAAGACAAAACAGACACTGAACTTGGAGGCAGCTATATTGTCTGTGGGAAAACTACTGAGGTCAGAAGGGCCAATTTTACAAATGCATACTAACAGAATCTGGCCTCACACAATTGACATGCAAAAACATCACCTATTGCAATTTCTTCATACTCTTAAATCTAACACAGTATTTTTGTCAACTTAAAATGTTTAATAAAAAACAGCTAAGAAGACTAAATTTCCTTCTTCTTATCTCTACATACTGGTATACTTTTGAAAAGATTGTTCACTGGAAAACCACTAAAGGAAAACTTATTCATTTGGCCCCTAATGTAGATTTAACTACTTTAGTAATCAAATGATTCCACCTAAAGTGTCTGCTAATATATGGAATTCTTCCTCTGTGTCTACATTTCAGTGTTTTGAAATGGATTAACAATGATTGGAAGATGTACTGTGCAGTCAGAAGTGTTGTACAAGGGCAAGATAAAATTTATTCTGGCTAGAATATGGAAAAAATACTAATCCACCATCGCAAATTCCTAGAAGAGCCTTTTAAGCCATCAAACCTATACAGTGAGTAGTGACTTCAGGGTATAAGTGAAAGCTGAGACAGGATTTAGGGACTTCCTCAAAGGTGAGGGATTAGCACTTTTGACAAGATGTGTAAATTCCAAATTTCCATGTTGTTAGAGAAAAAAATGCAAGAAGAGAGTCTTCACAATAGGAAGAGACATAAAAATCTGTTGGTTCCATGAGATTCACTTCCACAAGAATACAAACCTAAGCTGTATATTTGACTGTTTCTTTTTAGTAGAAAACTCCCTCTTGTTGTGGTGCAGGCTACACAGACTGGCTGCTCTCTGAAGCCTGGTAATCTGAGATGCTCCTTGCACTGAGTTCCAGACTCCTGATCATACTAAACTGGACCTAAGATTACTGCCGGCTACAAGCAAAACAGGTTTTATTGAACCTGACGTGCACTAAGAAAGGAAAGAAAACTGGTTACATTAAAGCTGTTAGAGCAAGCTTTGCACTCTGTTGCTGTCACATAGATATAAAAGAACTCCATGGGTTAGCTAAATAGGTTTACACACATGCAAGAATAATTTTAGCTTATCACAATTTAGAAACCTTTAATGTATCCCTCCAGGCACATGTATCCCTTCATGCAAAAAGGTGGTGTCATATTAAAGAAAAATGTAATAGCACAGGAAAAAAAATGGGGCCATTTTAACATGCCATTATTTTAAAGTTATGTGTCCTTTTGCCATTCAGATGGAAGAGAAATTCTTAAACTTGATAGTTATTTAAAAATACATGGTGTAGAAGCAATTAATGTTTTAGAACTTACTTGATTAGCATCTTATGCTTTAGTTTACAATTTACCAAGTAAAGATTCTCTGAATTTTTTTGGCATGATGTATCTGTTCAAATTTTTAACACAATAAAACTGGAAATACTTACCACAGGCAATTAATTAATCATTGAACCATGATTTCACGTATGTGCTCCCCCAGCCTCGTGCAAAAAAAGATAGCTTTCTTTTCATGAATACTAATTTCAGGTTATAGGCAAGGGTAAATAAAGTATACTCTTTTAATAATAATGTACAAGGGAATAGAAGGACAGAATAGGTCACTTTAAATGAAACATGAAGATTCAGCAATATATTTCAAACTGCACCATTTAAGAACAATAAGCCAAACATTCTCAACCTTAATCCAAGAGCATCCATTCAATGAATGGTTAGATGGCTGGAGGGGAAGGTGGTTAGAATATTGAGACTGTCAATTTACAGTAGCTGTGGAGGCAGGTCATTGGAAAGGCCACATTTCTAAAAGAAAATGAAGATGCTTAACTTTCTAATAATGCATGGTTTAACTACCAGGGTAGCAGTTCACACCCAACCATTCACACTCAAATTTTACAGCTTTTTGATTCTCAGAGTGTAACTCTTCAAAAAGACTTCTTTTTATCACTATTGACCTTGAAGTCCTGTGAACAGTTCCATGAGCGCTCACTTAACATTATCCTAGGAAAAAAATGAAATTTTCTTTAAAAGGTTACAGGGAAGGATTGACAGCACCTTTTTAATGAGTCAAACCTCAACAGAAATTAGATTTGCAGGCATTAACAATTGTCACATTCCCCGTAAGCAGTATCTACTAAGACCTTAAAATTAGGTATTGCTACCAGTCTATAGACTTTTAATATTAGCTATTCTTCCAACTGGCTAGCTGGAAACAGGTAGTTCTAACTGGTCAAAAAACAATTGTTAACCATGCTCCAAAAAGTATAAGATTATTTATTACATGGCCATTTATTCACCACGTTTGGGTGTTTAAGTCTCACCAAAACCAAAGAGGAACAGATACAGGAATTCCTTTTAGAAGTTTACGGTATTCAGATCATTTTCCTGGTGAAAATACAGTCAAGAATAGATATTGCCAAGTATTATTTGCAGTGAAACTACAGAAGAGTAGTCTGGAAATTGCATGAAGTTCTTCCCAGTGATGAAACCTCTAAAATCTTGCTGAAAGCTATTAACACCCTCCCCATTCAATTAGCATAAGAGGATTAGGTTGCATTTTTCTCCTGTTAGCAGAACATTTTTTTCAAACTCATACAAATACTTACCCTGCTGGCAGATTTAGTAAATAAATAAAAAAAATTTTAAAATAATAAAATAAAGGTAGACTATTGTGTTAAATCTTTTCCAGATAAAATAATCTGCCTTTGTTAAGCAGAATTAGCAAATTGCAAGGTTAAATTATGAGACATTTTACAAAATAAAGATTTAATAAGAATAGTAGATAATGAAGATAATCAGAGGTTTTGTTAGCAGTGAATTATGTCATGGGATTTTGCATTTCCAACCTTTGAAAAAATATCTGTAGCTTGCAGCTGGTTGTGTTTCAGGCACACTGCTCCGTAGTGGATGACCACCTCATTTGAAAAGCAAGATTAGAAAGATTTTTCCCTTCTGTCTCTAAAGCATAAATTGCACATCAGTAAAATCCCCTCCAATTTATAACAACTGGTTAGAAGATAAATACTCTGTCAGTCACTTTGGCAGATACTCAAGATGGCTTGAAACCTTTACATCCACCAGCTTCTTCATCAGATGTCAGCAGAAAATTTTTATATATACATCTTATGACAGTAAGACCTTTCCTCCTAAATATTTTGAATGTAAAATTATTTAGATGTGCTCTGAATAATACTGTTATATCTCAGTCGGTTTACACATAGTTACTGAAAACAAAGCACCGACCACAATGCTTTGAACTATTATTTGGTATTAGAATTATAGATGCAGTGACCTGACACAGATACTGCTGTGCTAGACGCTATGTGAGCACGTGAAGGATGTGTACTCTAAACTAAGAAGTCTGCAACTTAAATAGATATTGATGAATTATTGTTACCTTCTGTTGTCAGCTCTCCATTCCCTATGGCTATGGGGACTAGGAGGTGCTGCATAAAGGGGAAACAAATGATACTTTGGCATCTGTACTTGAATTGACTTCCACTAAGTCACTGCGGGTCCAGCAGGGCCACCCTAAGGCCAACTTTATTAAATACCACACTCATTGCTTTCAAGCAGGTTCAAGAAGCAGCATGCATACTTGACCTCAGTTAGTATATCTGGCAGAACCAAGCCTCATATCTCTGTGTATTGCACAGCTTACCTGAAAGGCTATTTCAGCCCTTGTACAGCAAAGTAGGTACACAATCATGCAGTAGTTCATCAGCGTGTTAAGATCCACATCCTTATAACATGGAGCTTCCTGTCTGATTTCAGAAATGCACACTTAACCATCCATTGAGAATCCAGGCTGAAGTACCCAAAGTACATGAACTGGTCCTGTGTTTCCTGGTTCCCAAATTAGCACCATAGCCACAAACATCTTATTTCTATTTAGTTACAAGCAGTAAGTTGGAAAATACATAACTAAATATAACATCTAAAAATGCAGACCAGACTTAACCTTACAGGAGACAAAGCATACTCAGTGAACAAGACCTACCTTGAAAAGTCTCTTAGGTAAAACAGAATAAACTTGCACCTTTCTTCTGTACAAGAAGTCTCACTTATTTCTGAGATTCATTTAAAGTCTCTTTTAAAGATTAAGAATTTGACAGCAATCCTGTCTCTTTAGTCAAAAAAAAAAAAAGATGTCCTAAGCAAAAAGCAATTACAACTCATAGAAACAGGGAGACAGTTCTGGGGACGTCTCATTAGCTATTACTCTGTTCTCATCTTCCCTAAGCATCTGCTTTTGGCCACTCTGGGAGGTGGGATACTGGGCCTGCTGATTTTTCCTCCAAGCCAGCACAGCACGTTACCTAAGTCAAACTTTGCCGTTGAATAGCTGTAAGATAGTCCCTACCCTTTCAGATAAGTTAAGGTGATATATGTGGAGGCATGTCTTAGTTCTAAATATTGATTTCTATTCACACAAATTCAGGAATTATTGCTAGGACTATTTAAAAAATCAATTATTTATGTAAATTTGCATTTTGATTGATATAAAATTAAAGTTCATATGCATCAGTTTTCCAAACATTTAGGTCAAAATTCGCTCTTTTAATCAACAATACAGAGAATCTGAGCTCTTATCTGCAGAGATACGCAATTTAGATTAAAGAGGATAGTTAATTATCACTCAAAATATTCATTAAAATGCCAGATACAAAACTCATCACTGCTGTCATTAAGACATGCCAGACAAAGTCACTGCACAAAATCACTTAATGTATCAGGAGGTCAAATTATTTGGATGAAAATTAGTAATCAAAGACAAAATTATTAACTTGAGGCACTTCTGAGCAAGAAAGCATTCCACAAAATTCTAGTATCACTGAAGAAAGAAGTAATAGGTGTTTACAGAGTCAAGACACTGAAAGCAATCTTTCTGAAATGCAAATGTTTTTTAAACCAGATGAGAATAGTGTGCTTTCTACAACATTAATACCTTATGAGAAACACAGTGAACAGTGTTGTACTTCAACTGCAGAGTACTGTGGAATTTGGTTACTGAGTATTAAGGTCCTACAGAAGTTAATGTTGGCTACAGCAATTCTTTGTTATTGCTCAGTAAAGTACAACATAGAAGAGCTCTTATATACTGATTCTGGATTTCATGTCCTTTTTCATAAGCATGTGGCTTTAACATGCCTTCTCTCCAAGAAATATTCAACCAAGGAAAAATAAAATGCTTCTCAGGGAGAAGTCCTGCATCTACTACTATAGTTACAGGTAAACTGCCTTTTGCTTATTAACTATGATGGACTACATAATCAGAAAAATAAGCAGGCTTAATTTTTTATTAAAAAGAAATAAACTTTTAAAGAGTTTCATAGCACTACCATTTGCTAGCCTACAGATACCTAATTTTCATGTCTGTGTTAATCTCATCAGTATCTAGTACTTAGAAGCCTTTGAAGACAGTTTCTGGAGAAAAGCTAAAGACTTAGCTTGCCATACAATGACCATACAGCCATCTTACACCTTAAAACAATTACCTCCATGTATGAAGACTGCTGTCTAAAAACAGGTTCAAGTGCTTGTACTAAATCTATATTGTGGATGTCCAGAGTATTTCAATCTCCAGGCTACTGCACCAAGAGCCTTTTGCAAGCACTGTAATTCCATTCCATCAACAGATGACACATGAATCTAAACAATCTCAGTGCAAATCCTTTCTCATATTCACATTTTCTTCTCTGAATTAATGACTTTGAGAAGGGGAGTATGTTTCTTCCACATTGTAAAGATAAAATATAAATGTAGCAGTCTCACTTTTTTTAAATTCTTTTACTAGCATATTTTTAAACTTCTCCCATCCTTTCCATTCCTGTCATTGTCAAATTCACCATCAAGCCATACAAGTGGGTCTTACTGCAAAATAATTTAACTCTGTGAATGTTATGAATACTACACCGTATCTTTCTTGCTTAAGAGTAATATGCTGGTATTCTGTGTTATGGACTACATGTTTTTAAATTTCAGATTTCAGACTGCCACATCTTATTCTATCACACATCTTCCTTTTCGGTACTTCGGTTTCTTATAATTTCAACAGTTGTCCAAAATGGTAAAGTTATGTCTCTGTCTTAAAATATAATTCTCCAAAATAAGGACCATCTTTTTTTTCTTTTCACGTTATTAAGCTGTGCATGCTATTCAAAACAGGCCTCAAGCCAATAATTTAACATTTGGTAACACAAAGGTAATGAGATTCGTTGGCTCAAAGCAAATCATAGCTGTTGCACATCTTGGCTATCTTGTGCCTGGATGCTTAGCTTAGGGATCAAAACCATTCATCTATAATGCATCTATGAGTTTATAGAATGTCGTACCAATGGATAAAATTTGCTCCTGACTCACTTAGCAAATGTGTTTACTAATTAATTTATCTTAAGTGGCAGAGCAGCAAATGTGTTCAGGGTATGCTATCTGTTGATAAGAGACAGGTATGCCTGAAAGAAATGTTACAACTCAGCTTTCACAAAACAGCTGTCTTTATTTTTTTATCATGTTATTTAGAAGGATTTCAATTTTTAAAAATAAATTTTTCTATGGCTATTACAACTACCACCCTGTAAGAACATTGTAATCAAAAAGGATTAGCAAAAATTATTTCTCCAATGTGTTTAGTTTTATCTTTGCAGCTTTGGGTCTGTTCAATTTCATTATTTCCAAAGCATATGCAATTTCTGCTTGGCCTTTCATACAGTTGTTAAGAAGAGAGTATCACTGGGGTGGTGGGGGGTGCAGCTACATGTTCAAAAGTACAAAGTTGGCAGAGGGAAATAAGAATCAACTCAATTACTTTAAGCTGATTTTTTTAAATTATCTATCAAGCTTCTTTCCTTTTAATGTTTTCCAAATATTTTCCAAACAGGTATCCAAATACCCTATTTTTTTCTGTACCTACTTTCAGTAGTAATCTTTCTCAGAATGTCAGTCCTGCTTAGTCATAAACACTCCCCTAGACTCTGCTGAAGAAAGATTAGAATTTCACTAGCTAAATAAAACACAGGGAAGTAATGTGAGAGCATGTACTGCTGAATGAAATTCACACATGCACCTAAAAAAACAACTAAAAATAAATTAGAAATAAAAATAAAATCAGAAATATTTATTTAAGATTCAACTAAATCCTAGTTTAATATTTTAGCCACAGAAGCAAATTTCCATGTGCTTGGATTTATAAAATATCCATAAACACACACTAATACTGTGACTCTCCTTGAATTATCACTGAAAGGACTAGTGAGAAAAATGTACTTCCAATTTAATTTTGTTTCTCAATTTGTATTATCTAAATCCTACGTGTCCCATTTTAATAGTCATGGTCTCTGTGCACGAGTGCATGCCTATGATACAATAAGTTGGAGAGACACAGGATAAGCCTCTAGGAGCAGCTCAAACCCACAGCATAGGGTTTGCGAGCTATGCTAAGCCACTTTTGTACCTCCTTGCTTAGGTTATCTGCAATACAGAGTCAGAAAACTGTCAGGAATTGAACAGATTGTTGTTCACATACAATGTTTTAATTTGTGAGTTATTAGTCTGAATTGAAAGAACACACAGAATACTGTGTGAAAATCAGATGTCTTGTGCAATACATCTATGAAGTTCATCCAACATAATATAAATAAGAATTTAAATAAGATCCATCACATTCCAGCAGACTTCCTAAGCCCTTTCACTATTTTTTTCTGAACAAAAGAGCAGGATCCCATCTGCCTTGCAAAGTTCAGTAAGAAATAACACTAAAACGCTCAATACTAAAAAAAAAAGCCAAACCTAGAAATTACAGTATTTCTCTTTCATTTGATCAATTTTTGCGTAAGATAATTATTCAAGGCAATAAAAGGGAACAATTATTTATAATAAATGAACAGAGTGAGAATCCATACCCAGATTGTACATATTTGGGGGAGCAAGAGTTGGTCTGGGGGAACAAATTAAACTTCATAAATAGACACCAAGGCCTAGCTATCAAATCACCTAACATATCTTGTAATGGTTCCAATATCAAGTGGAAGGAAATTCATACTGATTCTTTTTCCCTATTTGCCAAACAATGTGGAAACCATAGGGTTTGGGGGCTTTTTTTCTTGGCAAAGAGTGTGAGAATGGGGCAGGGAGAGTTAAATGAGCTTATTGTCAGGTAAACAGGTCTGATCCTAACTGATACATGTTAGTCACCAATTAACAATAAATACTGTTATTAACGTTAAAATTATATAAAACTACCTGCATACAGAAGTAACCAGTACTTTGAAATAATAAATGCCTAAAATATATCAACTAAAAAAGAGGATCTATACTTTGTCTGCAAGCTATACATTTCAAAGGAGTCCTAATTATTTTGCTTCCAAACCCTCCCTGAATACTGACATGCATTCTCAAAAGCGTGTCCAGCTTCTTAAGTGTTGAGGATAATGTACTATGTATCTGCATTAACTCAGTTTTAATATTTAGTTAGGATGTCCTTAATTTATTTTACTGATGCAAATATAAATGCTTTTAATTTGAATACTATCTACAAATAAATCAAAGGAAATAGAATTTTCCTTCAGTGTTAATTATAAAAAAAAAAACAACCTGCTTTTATCTCTTATTTCCTTTAATTCATACATATCCATAGCAAAGACTTTTTTTTTTTAAGCTCATGCAGAATACATGCATAATATCTTTAAAAGCTTTGTTATTACTTATAGCTAGTAAGTGGTTTAATTGAGTCTTATTGCTGTAATGCCAATCAGGAGACAACACTGACAACTAGGAAAGGAGGCACTTTACCAATCAATGTGTGCTCTAATAGAGTTTGGTTCTGACATTCTTCCTGGCCAATTTTAACCAGCTGTAGTCATGGTCCTTGGTCTTGCACAGGTTGGCTGGCAGCCACAAGTATGTCTGAGAGTAGCACTTTGTTTTCCACTTTTTAAATTTTCATTATTTGCAAGGGTTACTTGAAAACAACATGTGCAAGAGGAAAAGAATTGGAGAAGCATGTTCCTGCTATAGGAGGTAGGAGAAAGCGCTTGTTTTCCTCTAGCTCAACTTGCAGCTATGAGGCCAGTTAATACAAACTACAGAAAAATGCATGCTGACAATCAAGAACTTGTTAAATGAGAATCTTTCCATTAAAAAAACCCCAAACCTAAATCAAAGCTGTTCCTTTACTCTATTTATTGCAGTCATCTATAAATATGTAGTCCTACTGAGGAAATACTCTTTTGAGGAGAAAAGGGAAAAATATTTTCTGCATTTATAGGCTGCCATGGTATCTCTTTAAATGTTACAGTCACAAATGGTGCTAAGCACACACTGAATGCCTTCTACTTCTATTTTTTCCACATCAAAAGAATTTTTTCATGCTGACACAGCAAAGCTGACAACATGCTACAATAATGAATGCTGTAGGTGTCTCAGATGAACACAAGCAATAAGGGCTTAAAATGACTGCAGATATGCCATTAGTAACAGGCTGTCTTGAATAACCTGAAGAGCAGCAAACATACAGCATCTCCAGATCACCTTCTGCCTGAAAATTTCAGCCATGTCTTTAGGTGGTATGACAGAAGATAGCATCATTGACTTCAGAAAATCAATATAAAAACACACCAAGGAAAAAATCTGTCCTTACTAGTTATTTCAAGATAATGAAAGCATAAACTGTCTCCTTCTCCTAACAACATTTAATTTTTATCTTTGCTAACAATCTGCATCAGACACCTACAACATTATGAACTGAGACAGGGAACAAAAGCACACAAGGTAAATTAGGTTATGTTTGAACAACAGTCAGTTTAATATTATGTGACTAGCAAATTGACCTGCTAACATAGCACACTGACAGCATACTTTTTTTTCTAGTAACTGTTCTAATTAAAAGAATCTGTACAAAAAAGAATACTGCGTAGTGTCTCCAGAAGAATTAAGGAGCTCCAGGTCACTGAGGACAATGAAAAGTGAGAAAATAAAGATGCTCCAAGTATTGTCCCATCTTAGAAGAGATTTTGCTTCATAGTTGTACTGGATTTGGATATACTTAAACATGTGTTTTCCCCAAGATTTTATACTACAGGTCTCATTTAAGCAGTTTCATAATTGCCAGCATAAATACAGAAGACACTTTAGAAAAGCAAATACAATTCCCTTTCTCAATGTTCGTATAATTTTATCTCAATGGCACAAGAACATATTTCCACATGTACTTGCATATATGAACACACACATACAGTCTCTGTATCGAAACTTAGACTGTGCACAAAATTTAACCTTTAAATTTCTAATTCAACTTTTTGTCTACCAATCTCCTTTTTCCTTTTTAAAATAAGATGCATAGAAATTAATACCTAGTGACTCTAAGGAATAAAATATAACTGTTTGTCTTGTGAGATCAGGATATTTTAAATGGTATTGTAAGAAAATGGAAAGTTTTTACCTAAGAACAGTTAGAATAGACAAGTAATTTCTACTGCTTCTAAATTTCTTAACTTTCACTTTATGTTTAAATCCCCTATCCCCAGTTAAAATTAAAATATCCAACAGGAATAGAAGAGAAAATTGATGGCAAGCAATCCACAGCCTCTGTGACCAGCTGTTTCTGCCCACATCCATATGAAAAAATATGTAATGTTTTCAGACTTGTGGAGCTACATGTACTGGTCAGCTGTTTAAATTACTGGGGATGGAAGGAAAAAAAGATGTTTCATAAAATCTCTGAGGAGCACACAGAACAAGCTTTTCATAAGGCTTAGTTTCACACAAACCCCAAAATTACATATCAAAAGATAGGCACCTATACTGCGCCAAAATTTAGAGTAACCTAGACTTCCACGTCCAATGTACTCATTGTGAGGGGGTTTTCTCCACTGAAAATGTTTGTATTTTTGTGTGTAAAATTATGGGGAGGAAAGGAAAAGGTTGTATGTGCATTGGTTCAGCTAAGATTTACCTGAGTCCTAATTCAGCCCCTGCTGATACTGGGGAACATTATTCCATTGCTTTCAATTGACACTGGATTCCTTTTCTGTCATACTTTTTCCTGTCAGACGTACTCACGTACATAGGAGTCCTTTTGGACAGTTTCCTGTATGCCCACAGAGACATAGTCCCATACACATATGTCCATGCATAAGCATACATGAAATTGAAAAATGAATGCATCATCCTTTCTTTCTTTTTAGACAGAGGGCATATGTTAATTGTCAACAGCTACGGAATATAAAGTTTCAACTTGGAATAGTTCTGGTTTCAGCAAAAAGAGAAAAAAATACATTCAACAAGCTCAAAGACTAGTTTTCTACAATGAAAAAAACTGAGTCTGCAAAATAGTAGTCTAGAATGAAAGCCCTTCTGAACTTAAGAAGCTTAGGATGTCATGTCAGATTGTCTGCAGTACCAAATTCTAGCCATTTTCAGAAAAAAAAAGTTTCAAATTTCAAATCCAAATTATTTTATGGACATTTGCTGACATTTTCTGTCAAGCTGATGTTTTTACAGGGTATCAGTGCATTTTATTTATATGCCTGTGTGGGTAAGGAAAGAATTCTTCCCCAGGTTAGAATGACAAAGTATTTCTGATTTCATAGGAAAGAATCCACTTCCTGGCATCACCATGCTCCTTTCATTTAGAAAATTCTCTAGGATGCTGGCAATCCCTTTGATTTCTCCTGATCTCTTAGCAGCACTTTATAATCTACATCTTTTGATTATTTTGTCCTATAAGCTTTATGCTGTTACAAAAAAATTAGTTTGTGGCTGCTAGTACAGAGTTAGTGTCTAGATGGTTGTATAAAAAAATCCCTGTATCCAGTTGACTTGTTGCAGAGGACTAAGTTAGTGAGAAAGGTGGTCCCTTCCATCCTATTCAGGAACATAAATTGTATTCCAGGAGAAAAGTTCAGATCCTTCTTCATAAGACTCCAGTGCTCCGCCAAGTTTCTTTCCGTTTTCAGCCTCAGCAAACCATGTAACATCAATTGCATTTTTTCCAGTTAATTTTCCTATTTTCTGTACTGTATTGCTAAAGATTTCCTGTGCTTTTCAGACTATCTTGACGATAGCTGTACTCCTTTAACACAAGCCTAACACACTGACCATTCCTCTCTTTCTTATTAGGATTCTTCTTCATCACACAACTACCATGCTTACCACTTTCAAGGCCAAGCAAATATTAAGGGCTAAATTGCTAAACCAAAACAAGGCATGGTGTATCAAGACTAAAAGGGAAGACTTCTCCATTTTATTTTCCTTAAGTGCGGGATAGAGGACAGCACAATCCACAATACCAAATGTCACGTGGTATGTAATATCATACTAGTTAACATAATGCTAACACTTTATCTTGTGTTGAACACAGTTCCAGCTAGCAGAGCCTTGCAGCTGACCAAGGTGCAGAGATGTTTCATGCAGGGAGAACAGGTCAGGTCTCTCTTTTGTATCACACACTCAATACATCTACAGGATGAAATTCTAAGATAGTATCAATTCCCTTCAAAATCCTTTGCTTCTCTCACATAATCACTAATAAGCTTCACTTGCAGAGGTTTTATTGTTGTTATTTTAGGTGGTCTTCAACTTGATCATGTGAGCATTATAAATTGCTCTATTTTTCTTTCTTAAATAGCCATTCCCCTTCACCTTCCCCAGTGAGGATAATGCGTACCTCTGCTATGACGTGGTGCAGGAGAGGGTACATTATAACACAACTTAAAGCAACTGCTGTAGTAGATGCTGTATGCACACAGCATACACGCCATCTAAACAGACAAGCGGAACAAAACACCAGAAAGAAGAGAAAAACATACTTGTCCAAAGTCTGTTCAATCTTTAGCAAGTCATTATATGACTTGGTTTCTCTATTTCTTCTGTCCTTCTCTACAGACATATGTATATACTTTGAAAAAATTCAAGGGTCTAGATCTTGATCCATCACCACCTTTATTCCTCCACTGCAAGTTAGAGGCCCCTGTCTGATCATTTTGATTTAGCAAAGTATTTAAGAGTACTTCATGCAAATTGATTTTTAATACTTTTTAATTTTCTTCTATCTGTTTTTGTATTTTCCCCGAAGTAATGAAATTTTATATAAATACAGGACACATTTGATACAGGATTAGAGATATAAGAAAAAATATGTGGTAGATATTTCTGTGAATTAACAGAAAATAAATTTTATTTAAGAAGCTATGAAATTATTCAAGAATTTTGTTCACCCTGTGACCAAAAAAAAAAAAATCTATACTTAAAAACATAATTTTTGTAAAACACCAAGCACCTGAGTAATTGTGCTTAGTTTTAATTATGACAACCATATGAAAAATTAGAAAAAAGTACCTAAAATATAAGTTTTATTTGGGATTAATATGGAATACAAATATATGCCTCCAAGAAGCTATTACCAAATCAAAAAGCTTTCATTCTCCCACTTATTTTTCTTTAAAAATACGTTTTACATTAAATACTCTCCCACTGAAACAGTTATTGAAAAATACTTTTTACCAAGAAGTTCAATTTCAGATGTGAGCAGCTTGCTCTGAATTGCGTAGGCAGTATGAGAACACTGTAGAAGTGTTAATGTAGAAGTAACATATAAGTGCATGAATAATGTCTTCTTACTTAGTTAAATCCTGTGAAATATGTTCTTTTGGCATTCATAATTACGGGCAGAGCAGATGGTGAAAGCTTAATATGTCCATTAAAATAAATTATGCTGCCAGTGTTTCTTTAGTCTATAAAACTTTGATTGGGTTTGCTATTTCAGGCTGGTATTTTTTGTTCTCCTTGGAGTAGTTCCTGTGCATATGCTGGAAAGTATTTTGTATTGCAACTGCAGCAGAAGAAAAAAGGAAAGGGAAGGGGAATTCTGTCCAAGACTAACAACACTTTTAAATGGGAGAATTCCGATTTAATTTTCTCCTCCCTCCCTAACAATCTTTTTCTTCACTAAAAGAAGGCCTAGTTGTATCCTCCTTACTCTTTCACTTTCAGTGTGTCAAAGCCTCAGAAACAATGCATGTTTCTTTGTTCCCTTCTTTAAATGATCAGCAAAAACAAAGGTCTGTTATATGTATTGCTGAATTGCATCTCTTAAGTACGGCATGTAAATTTTGTGATTCACACACATATTAACTGTTTGTAGGAAGAACTACTGCTATTGTTGGCCATAGCTTTTTGTCATGGAACAGGAGACAAGAAAGGCATTTTATTTTTAGTGTGCACCCACAAGCAGTTAAGAGTCACAGCTAATCAGCTGACTTAATAGCAGAGAGTACCATACCATCTCATGTCCGAGCACTGAGGTTTGGGATTCAGCCTCAGGACACATTTGAAGAAGTCTTTCCCTTGTAAAAAGAGGCATGGTATTACCTCCATTTCTCTTCAGAGTAATGGTTACCAACAGAATATGTAGCACTCATGGTTATCTGAGCAAACTTCATGGCTTGTTTTAGGCAGAAACAGAATTGCTGCAATTCAAGATCAATGGGTAAACATTGCAATAAAGCCAGAGCAGATATGATGGAAGTAGCACAAAACTATTTTGCTGGTATACATTGATTGGAACATAGTTAAACACTGATTGGTCATGGGATTTGAAATGTTCCACTTCCATCATTACTGTTCCAGTGAAAACATTCTGATAGTGTAGAAAGACTGATGCTCAGGTAAGTGTGTGAAAAGCCTTTTATCAAGATAAGGAGTTGGGACTGCATTCAAAGCCTCCAAGAGGCTAGCGTTTGCTGCTCTTCTCCCCACAATGGACTTCTCGTATCAAAAGTAGTCCCTATATTAAGCTAATAGGTGTAATTGAATCCTATTGTTGAGAATGTAATAAACTCTATTCCTGCTGCCCAATAACATCAGAGACTTCAGATGCCCTCAGCTACGCACAAAAACTGTACTACAACTCTTAATTCCACAGCGAAAACTAAAGCAAAAACTAAATTTAAAAACTAAGAGAATCTCTTGTTTCATTATGCAGTTTTCTTAAAACATGCTGTATTGGAGAAAAATTTAGTTTTATTTCAATCAAATGTTGTCTAGGCAAGTATTTGCAAGATCTGAAATATACATATACGTATTTGTTAAAAACCAACAATGGATTAAATAAAATAAATATATGTTGTATTATTTAGAGTATTTTAATATATAATATTCTGAAATAAAATAATAGAAATAATATCAGAATATTAGGTTGCAACTGACTCCCCTCTATATCCAGAGACAACTGAGAATTCAGAGCACTTTTAGGATAAGCAATAAATTATTCTGCAAAGAAACCAGTAGGGACTGAAAATGGCTTTGAAACCTGAGCCAGTTGGTAGCCTGGTTCAAGACAACTGGAAAGCTAGCTTAATCACCAACCTCAGTGTTCCCCTGAGCAGTGGGATCCAGGAAGAGCTATGTTGCAGTGTCTCTTGTTCTGTTGCATCTGAACCAAATGGGGGAAGGAGAGATGGCTAGAGGAAAGCAATATTGCTGCTATTTTGATTTATTCTTTATTTCCAGAAGAATTGTTTAGGGAAGAAATATGGACAGTCACAGACTGGGACAAACTTTTTAGAACAGAGTAAAACTGTGAAAGTCACAAATCTGCATAGCTGTACCACAGGGTCTTCATTATCACTGTTCTTCGGGTTGACCCTTGTCATTGACAAAAATCTGCAATTTTAGTTTTGGTTTTTTGCTATGTGTAATACAAACAGCAGGCATGGCTAAGATTTAGAGAAGATGGGGTACACTTTAAATGCATAAATGAAGTTAGATGTGTCAACTGCCATTTCTACCTTTGAAAGCCTTCCTTCAGTCTTTGCCATCTGTGCCCTTTTTCCACTGCCTGGAGACCTGCTGCTCCTCTTATCTTTCTGCACGCCTGTGTTGTGCCTGATAAAGGATTCTGCTGTGTGAAGTGCAGATTAGTTCGCTGCTTGCATTAATAGTAGCCATCACTGGTAACTACATTCTAAAATAACCTCTCCCAGAAAACCAACTAGGGAAAATACTTCTATACACATCACATTAATATCCTACTTTAAATATATTAAAATTAGACTATAACCTACTAAATTACATATTCAAAACCAAAACAGTGTAGCTAGCTATATATTAAAAAGGAGTAAAATAAACCTTCCTGAATAAAAACAAACAAACAAAAAATCAAGTGTTGTTACATTTGAAAAGACACTGCGCCAATAGAGAAGTGTAGGAATCAAGAACTGAGGTTGGGATAAAGTCCTCAAAAGCTGCTATTTGATTGCTATGAGCAACAACCCTTTTCTGTACTAGAAGCTCAATACAAGAGGAGATAGTTCCATCACTGCAGAATGAACTCTAAGAGATTTCTCTGTTATTGGGAAAACAATAACTAATTAGAGACTGTAACATCTTTCAAAACTCTTTTCAAATAGCACAGTTAAGACTAATTGAAATTTCCATTCAACATCACTTCTTCAGTAAGGGGACAATAGGTAGGCAGCATGACTTTTACTACTAGGTTGCAAATTAAAATTTAAACTACTGTTGATTCTGGGAGACGAAGCAACAGTAATGGGAAACGGCAAATGGCAAAAGGAGAGCACAGTATCCATAAGAGTTCAAGAAGAGGGGGTGTAGTCCATTTGCACTGCATAGCCACTGACTTTGAGAGTCTGTGCATCTTCTGGAGTTATTTCAAAGAGTAAGAATATTTTAGTGATTAAGGGCTCTATCTTAGACACCAGGTTGAAAGGGGCTCAGTCTCCATCTCCACCCTAGACTTCCTCTACACTCTTGAGCAAGTCTTGGCTCCTATCCATTAATGACCTTCAGATATACAGAGGTAGACCTTCAGTTTTCAAAAAAAGGGCAAGCAGTTTTATACAAATGTATGTGAAATAGCACAGGAAGCTGGATCTTGATAAAGTTTTTACTATCTCTTTGATAGGCCCAGTAATTTTTATACTACCGCTAACTGGAAAACTATAGCAGAGAAACCAAGGCAGAAGTGCCACAAATTGAACTCTTTTTACAGAGGCAGAAAGAAAGTCGAGCAGTGGGAAGCCAAAATTGTGTTTGTACTATACAGTATCCTACAGTTATAAACAACTTCAGTTCCAGAGTACCCATGTAGGATCACTCACAGATGAAGACACTTATTCAAATTGTTACTTCAGAAAAAGTTTCTGCACAATTAAATTTGAATTCTAATCTTATACTGAATACAGGAAGAATCTCATAGCTGCAGATCAAAGCATTCCTGCTGCTTTAGCTTTGGTTTTAGGCTGCGTTATTACACTATGCAAACAAATTTTTGTCACTATTACAACATTTCACTGCAAAGATAGAGTAATTCGCATCAGTTTGGTATCCTCAAGCAGCCACTGCAGCTGCGAAACCATTACTTTTCTTAACTAGCGAAAAACATGAGTTCACAAATCAAGCCAATGAGTATAGTCAAATTTTAATCTCAGCGTATTTCGTAAAGCAGTATTTATTAAGCAGAATACCCTTCCCCTTCTCCATCAACCTATTGACAAAAGAATGTCTCTAACTACTTCCATTATATGGTTATTATGTTCTAGATCAAAGCAAGAAGACGTGCTTTAGAAGATGCATTGCAGGCAGACAAAAAAGTGACACAAGATAATGTTCACAGATATCTCTTTGCATCTCTGCCTAAATAGGACCTGAATCATTCAAAATAGTTATAGCTATATACAATATGGTTTTCCACATCTGTTAATTTCCGTAAAAGTTAAACGTTAATAATAAACCCATTAAGGTGAAACATTCACTTCTCTCTCTCCCTCTCAAAAAAAAACCCACTGAAATTTTGAAGTCAGTAAAACTAGTAAATGAAAAGCAAGCAACTACTTTGAAACACGTTCAATTTTTTGCTCCTGTGTCTCAAGAAATAGTCAGTACACTACTCTTTAATCTACTATTGATTTGTCTGGTGAAGAGAAATCTGCTTCAGAAAACATGACACCTTCTGAATTGCAGGCCTCTAAGAATCCTATAATATCTGAAAAGTGGTATATTGATGTATTTCCGAATTGTAATCATCCTATAATTTTCTATTACATTAACTTGTGTATATTAAAGAAATCAGTGAAAAAGAATGCATGCCACACTTGCAATATCTGAAGACTTGTAAGAAAGCTGCTACACTTCAAAGACTTCTTTTAGAGGCCTTGCAGTTATGTGCAGATACATGGCAGGGGATGTCCTCAAAATGCGGCATTTGATAAATGAGAAAAAAAGGAAAATGAGAAAGGGAGTAGACTGGCAAAGCAGAAAGAAAATGCTTAAAAAGGATCAGCAGCTAGACAAAGAGTAGTGACAGATACTGATGAGAAAACCCACCCATGCAGCTGAGACAAGAATGTCACCATTAAAGAATATGCTGTTGAAACTAATGATAGGAGGCGTAGAAGATTAATCGCAGTGTGTCAGGTGATCTAAGACTATACCAAAGTATTCTTCTTTCTCATCCTTAGGCTTATGCTAGCGAAACTCACAAATTCAACCCCCAGAGTTAAGATCACTATAAATTGTCCTAAATTATCATTTATGTACTGGAGTACCTTTGAAAATCTGCCTGTTAACTGTTTGTTTCCAAGATGAAAAATAAACATCCATGCCATGTTTCTAATCTCGCTCTTGGATGTCACTACTGTGTTTGGGGCTGGCAGGCCCAAGCTGTTAAAATTCTAACTACAAACGTACAGCATCAGTGACTGTTCTGGTATACAGCACCGTTGCACAAGTCCTGCAGGCATAATTAAAGTGATAGAAAACTGTACTAAAATGCCACAGTGCACAAATCATACTGACTCTCAGAGACAAGCTAGAATGCACTGTGCTCTTATCTCTGAACAGGCACTAGGGATCCACCAATAGCATCTGCATTTATACTTTGTCATCAGACCATACTCCTATACACTTAGGGCATTCTGCACAGATTTGTAGTGTCTGTCCAGATATGTATAACCTACACGTTGATTCAGTTATGGGCCAGTTACAAGTTCCTACATCTTATGTTTGCACATTAATTGACAGGAAGTTACAGTTTATATAAGCAGAAATGCTAGAAAAGCAGGATGAACACGACTTGGATTGACCTCAAACAAATGAGGATTCTGGTAAAGTGTTCTTAACCTGGACAGTTTAGGGACAGCAGTATTACTATTTTGTATTATAAACTTTTCCAGCATCTCTTACTTAAATTATTGTTACGACTATTTGATTAGCACTAGCACAACAGAATTCCCCATCTACTGCTTATTGTTACATATTTTCATTCCCAGCAGGTTACCTTCTGATCTGCCCCAGTTTAAGGAATTGTTTTCTTTCCACTAAACAAAATACAAAGGTCTCCTCCACAGGCATGTTCAGCTCAGAGTATTAGGATCACAAGTGTGGCTATTGTTCTAGCTGTGTCAAGCAGCCTTAGCACCTGCTGCTCTGTGTTTGCACAGAGAGGAAACATTTATTAAACATTACTTAAAGTTTCCTAGGACAGAAAACTTTATCAGACTGATAGAGTTGGGAAGAGATAGTTCACCTTTCAAGTGCATAGGCCTGAAATGATCAATTGCTCTAGAAATTCCTATTTCTAGCTATAATAATGGAAACTGTTTTTTGAACTACCAAATTCTGCAATCCATACTCAAGAAGAGCTTCCCCTTGATGTGATGCTTCAGAAAGCTGTAGGCAAATCTGCAGGAGTGGAAACTAAAGGCATCCCAATGGCTGCCTTCTCCATTCCAAGTCAGTTCTGGTCATACCACTTATTCTGGACTCTCTTTGCAAAGTGTCTCCTCTGTGAGGGAAAAAACTCAAATTGATCATTATGTTGAGTTATGCTAGTTTGTTAATCAACAGAATATCTTAAGGAGGAAAATGTTCTCAATTTGCATCTGGAAAAACTGAGTCATTGACGTCTCTCCTTTCAGAAGCTGTTGGGAATTCTCGTTTCTAGTGCCTAGTCTGACCCTGCTTTATTTTATTTTTTTAAAGCAGATTTTACATACCCACAGCTTCCTAATTAAATTCAATGGAACATATTTAGTGAAAAATAAGTCCAAAATACCTCAAAAGGCACTGATATCCACCTATTATCCATAGGAAATGGCCACAAAAACACCTTTACATACCGTTACTAACATATTCTGCTGCAATCTTTCTTGGGTTTGTTTGAAAGAATGGAAATAAAAAGCAACATGAACAGGAACAATGCCTGATGGTAAAAAACAAACATCATTTTCAAATATCTCCTTCTCCTGAATTGGAAGAATTCCATCAAATTAGTGATTTTTAATCAGTGAAAATCTTGGATTACATACAATCTCCTTAGTAGCTCTTGCCTATGACAAGGTGAGAAACCTACATGAAATTTAGAGTATCCATAGTAAAAATATTTCTGTATTAAGAACAGCTATTCCAATTATGTTTTTACAATTCCTAGCATAATGTGACTCAATGGGCTTTTGGACCTCATGTAATACATGCATACCCAAAAAACTAGTGTTTGCCCATTTTTAAGGAAGGTAAAGGTTCAGAGATGCTCACACACACAAAAAAGCTTTGTTGCTTGTTCTCTCATTTAATCCACAATAGTCAAAACAACATGAGTCCATCACACAACCATTGGACATTCACAGAAAAGTCAGACCAAATCTGTTGCAACAGACTAGTAAGAAACAACCAGCTCAGACTAACGATCAGTCTGCACGCTAATAGTGAGAACCTCACAGTGCCGGGAGTAACGTGGCTGGACACACTTCTCTTGAACTTGACAAGCATACTCTCATGTGCAGAAGGATGTAAGGAATCAAAGGGACGAGCAGACAGGGGATTCACTGTAGAAGAAAATGTGTGCATTAGGATAAGCCAGTGTAGACAAGGGATAAGGTGCAAGAGGATATCAACATGCTTCTTTTTCAACAGGGCTTGTAGAATTAGTAGCCTTTGATTTTTCATGGGTCTCTTGTCTATGCATTTGCCTCAGGGCACCTCTATTACTGTATGCTTATCAAATCCTGTACCTCTAAGATTTTAAAGGCTTTAGTATTATTCTATGGTCATTCGTCAACAGTGTTTTATCATTCCTTGACTGTGTTTTCACACCTCAGCTGAAATTTGTCTAAACAGCTGAGCACAAAATGTACCCAAGAACAGGAAAAACCAAAGTACACAGTAATTTCCTTCAAAAGTCTCCTCAGCTTTACAGGAACTTTAAAATTACAGAAAACTATAAACTAGCAATACATTATTTAAAATGACAATATATATAGGAAGTGGCCTTAAGCAATTTCTATTGCACTGTTTTTCCACAAGTGTAGCTTCATTTTAACTTACATTGGTAATGTGTATTGAATCATCCTTGGAGTTTTTATAGTAAGATGATCCTCCATAGTGTTATTTCACAAATGAAAGAAATGCATATTCATCCATTGGTGCAGAGGCCTAAAGTCCTCCCAGGAGTGTCACAAAAGGAACATAATGTTCCAAGAGCTGGGTTTTGCTTTCAGATCACTGGTTGAGCTGGTGGATGTGAAAACTCATGTAGCTAGACAGTAAGCTATTGGCTACAGTTCTAAGGAGTGAATAAATTATTTTAAGCTTAGTAGTAATTTATGCTCACAAAATGAGTAAGGGTACCATCTGTTCAAGTACAGACAATACAAAACTCTTTTAATTTGGTGTTAAATTGCCCACTTTGACATAGCTGTGTCACTGGTGAATACTCCTTATATTGAAATCATACAGAAGCAGAAATCTACCTTGTCTGAACAATGGCAGGAAATCACCACAGTAGATATCATGACGTTGGAAAAGTAATAAATAATTTTGGAGTAATATGTGGGGGAAAATTTGAACTCTTAATGTGGGGTCAAATGAGAAAGAAGGAAAAATTTTAGTAAAACCACTTGGGAATTTTAGATAGCAGATTATCTCACCTGTTCTCCAGAACTGTTAAAACTTAGAATAAGCAAGGTATCTCACACCAGGAAACATAGCCACTCTCTACACTCAACTTATTTCCACGTTTCTAATAAAAGCCTTGGTTAACTTCTGAAGACTGAAGTTCTCATTCATCTCCCTAGAGATCACACAGTCATTCCTCCAAAGTAATTTTAAATAGGTTAAGGCAATGGACATGATGTGCATACAGAAGCTGAAAATTTGCAGTAGAATCCAATTATTTTTTAATATATTTTTTATTTTATAGCATACCTATAGTACTATCTAAAAGGAATTAATTTTTGCCACCTTCTAGAGAAAGTGACATCATTTCCTAAACTCTAAACTTTTTTATTAATTCTTACTGGAGAAAGATACAAGTTAAGTTTAAATTACACGTTATCGTATTGGATAAAAGAAATTATTAGTATAATAAAAACTGAGAAGAACGACCTGAAGTAGATTTGGTAAAGAGCTATAACATATTTCTTTCTCTTCTCTCTCCCGAGAAGGATGGGAAATCTATACATTCCTCCTCCCTGTGCTGGCAGTTTGCTGAGTCAGAAGAAATTAATTGAGTCTACTATGGCTTACTATTCATATTACAAAGTACTAGAAATAATAGCTGAGTGGACAGTCAAACACAGAACAGTGAGATTTTCCATGTCCTAAGAAGTTCATGGTTCAGATAAAAAGTAAAAGCCAATAGATGCCTGCAAAGGAGAACATAAAGACTGTAATACTAGGTCAATCACAGTAAGCACCAGTATTAGCACTTCAGTTGCCTCTCTGTCTTTTCTTTTTTGGGGGTGGGTCGCTAGTACAGCAGAATAAAATTTTCATAATTAATTTGCAGGATATAGATAAATCTTTTCAAGTGTTTCATAACACCTTCTCCTAGATGCAAGAGCTGGCATGCAAATAGGCCTAACATGCTTACTAAAAAATGTAACAAATGGGTGATGAAGTCCCATATCTCTAGTTGGCTGCTGAATAGTAAACGAAAGAGAGGAAGAACTTTAAAGGTTTTCATTTGAACAACCAGATTTTTTTAAAATCATTATTATTATTGTAATGGAAAAGGATGCTGTGCTGACAGAAGAATAGGTGATGTCGTCACACCAGAGGTGTGAGAAAATGATCTTTGTAGTGGTAGCCTGAGTGCATATAAGAAAAGAGAAATTGCATTCACTGAGATGAGAGAAAACATTACAGAAATCAGAAATGACTCAATTAGAATTCATAAAAGAAGTTTACTTACATGGGTATGATACAAAAAGAATATGCTACATTTAAGAAGGCACATGAAAAGGGATATGTCTTTGCTGGCCTGAATGATAGGTAAAAAAGCGTTGCTGTCTACAGTGACTGAGGAAGGAAGTAACAGGAGTACAGGGTATAAAGACTTGGGGTTTAGAGGTGTGATGCTGGGATATTTCTGTTTTAGGAATATTGAGAGAACATCTAAAATCTTGAACAGAACACAATGTCTGGAATAGAAGTGCAAGTATAGTCGATCTAGAGAGGACAACTGAATTTGTGTTTGAGATTACTGAAACAAAGGGTATGGAGACAAATAGGACGGAACAATGGACAGAGCCCTACAGACTTCTACAGGAAAAGAAAGAGACTCCTTGGGAAGGTATCTTAAAAAATATTCAGGGCCTCAGAAATGGATAAAGCCATGAAAGACTGACAGGAGAGGGCACAATTTCAAGAAGAAAATCATGCTGGCAGTGTCAAAGACTGTTGAGAACAGAGCAATGGTTCTGATCTTTGACCACCAGAATGTAAAGTCTCAAAACAGAAAGCAGCTCTACAGCAGTGTCATATGAAGACTTCAGTTTGGTCTAACAGCTCAAAGAAGAGAGAAGAGCAGAGCTTGGGGGCGGGGGGGCAGATTTCTATATCCTTAAATTTTTATACATATCTTCTTCAGTATCTACAATGTGCTGCTGCAAATACTGTCGTAACTTCTAATTTCTTCCACAAAGTTTGTAATAGTATTTTTCTTATGCACAAAAGTATCAAAAGGAACAAAACCAATCCACTTGATTAAATAAACAGGCATGCATTCATTTTAAGATGTTAGTGAGATCTGTACTTAACATATTGCATTTCTCGGTACAGCATCTGTTTCTCAGGTCACCTTGATGTCTGACAAAGTTGTATTTGGAGTTGAAATAAGATGCAAAATGACCTGTAAAAAGGGTTTTCACCTACTAGGTTAATAACAACGGAACTTCGATGTTACTGATTCTTTATTTTAGGGGCAAAACCCACAAATCAATTCAAACTTTTAATAGTAAAACCATGCATGAGCTCATATACATCTCTCTTTACTGAATCAAAACCCTATGTACTCATTCCAATACAGGCATATTTAAATGTATTAATATTAGGTAAAAGCATATGGTAAAATACAGCAATTAATATGGTAAAAGCATAAATATATGTATTTATGAGGCATAGAGAACATGTTATATACTACCAAGTATCCTCATCACACCAGTCAGAATATAATTATGATACAAAAAATAAACTGATGTGATAAAATGGTTTGGCAGATGAAAATAGGTACTTGTATTTGCAATGCTACTTTTAATCTAAGTTTTCCATGCATAGTTCCCTTTTTGGTTAGCAACTGAATACTTTATATTAAGAATTATGTCTTAATTCAGAACTTTTTTTCTCTTTTTTAGGATTTAGATCAGACTCTAAAAAGATTATATCTGCAGAAGGGTATTGGAAACACTGCAGTTCAGGGGAACACAGATGATGTTTCTGCACAAGCTGGGTAAGATCATGAAGAAACTTCACCTAGAGTAAGTGATATCATTAATATTCCAAGTGCTTTGTGAATAATCATGCCAACTACTACCATGCACATTGTTTAATAACATCATCATATAGGGCTAGTCCAGTATGACGTAACTGGGTTCTGAGAAGCCCAGTTTGGCAAGCCACTTCTGTGCCTGCTGTGCTGCTGAAGTACTGGAGGTACAGCATTACAGAGAGGTACAGGGACACCTGTGTGCTTTTAGAGCTTACTGCTGTGCTTAGCTGAGTAAAGGTGGGATTCTTCGCAGTCCCAAGTGAGGCTGAGCAAAGACAAGTGATTTGCTACATCTGTTTTAGCGTATAGGTGTTGCCTTGCCTGACTAGAAGTGACTGAGCAATGACAGGTGTAGCCACCATTTCAGTATTTGCAGATGTGTTTGAATATGTCTCGGGTGACTTGCCCCAAGACTATGTGGCTGAGATGGAAATTCTCACTAAGGACCAGAAAACTTTTCCAACTTGTTTTGTAGCTCTGTTGAACCCTTCAGCTCTTCAGGGAATAAAAGCTTTTTCTTTTTTTTTCCCCTCACGAGTCTTACAAATGGATAGAACAGTCCTCAAAAAACTGGTGAAAATGGACTACAAAGGTGTTAGATAGGGTATCCACATGTACATAAAAATAATGTTACCTCTCTCTCTCATCACACACTACAGGCAACTTGAGAAGTTAATTCTCAACTTTCTATACTGAAAATAGCTGAAATTATTGACAACAGGAAGTAACAAAATGAAAGTCCTCTGTATTTCAGTGCGCCAGGGTTTTCTATCTGCAAATTTTGTAGTATTGGTCTCCCTTATGTTCTTCTACAACTGCTGCTGCAGTCATGCAAATAAGAGTTTTTTAAACAACAGAAGTGAGAAATTAAAGTATTCTAAACATTTTAGATGAAGTGGTTTGTTTTTAGACTTGAAACAATTTCTAGTGCTGTTTCTAAAAATGAAATTTGTTTAAAGTTAATATTGTTTCATTATTTTGCTTTAAGATATGCAGTCTTTTATAATAAACTCAGTAAATTATCTGTTCAGTTATTAAAAGTCTGTGAAAGGAAGTTAGAGCTAATATGGCACGTTTCCTAGAAGCTGTACCCAAGATATTAATGCTTCCTACTGAAGTAATTTAAATAGGCCTCTGAGGTCAATCATGTCTAATTGATCTTGCTGTAATAACTTGGTTCGATAGCATTCTAAACACATTCTCTCCGCTTATTGAGATGCATTTCTTGTACAATAGGATTATACAATCTGCCATTTATATTTCACTGTACATTATTATATTACTACATTATTTTATTATAATGTCCTTGAGATCTGCAGTTAGAGATCAGTTAATTTTCTCAAGTCCTTTACACAGTTGGGCTTAAAAGTACTGCAAAACTTGGCTGCGATAAGATTCAACCCTTGGGATCAATGCCAAAAGGTGGCAGTGAGCTGATGTACCACTGCACCATACTGCAGCAATTTTCTAAGTCTAACCCACAGAACCATGTATGCACTCTGAATGAGTAAACAGCATTCCAACACAAGCATTTACAGAAAAACTGCCAGGTTTCCAAGCAAATCTGACTTGATGAACAATCTCACAGATTTCAGTCAAATAAAGCTTTAGCAAGTATGTATTTTAAAGGCCAAGGAGGGAATAACTTCCTTTTTGGAATAAGAAGGGCCTGTGCTGTACTCTACTGTGTTGGCAGAAAAGAACTGTTCATCCACATGTTGAGGCATGAAGTTGTAAAGGAACCACCAAAATAGAGGACTAATGCTCCTACAGATATGAGGCTAACAGAGGGCAAATAGAGGCTACTATGCCAAGTTGTTGCACAAAGGACATATTCTCCAAAAAGACTCAAAACAACTGTGCCTAGTGAATAGTAAGGATAATGAGTATGTGGAATTTTTTTTCTTAAAAATAAAAAATCTTTCAGAGCTTTTACAGCAGTCCTGAGTAACCCTGAACTCATATAACAAATATATAACTCAAGTTGATTATGCGTAATAAATTATGGGCTTATTATAGTGAATAATTTGGGGAGCAGAGGGCTTCAGGGAAAGATAACTTGTTGCTTAGTTATTCTATAGAAAGAGCAGACATTTTATTTCTGATCAGTTATTCCACTGGAGTTTAGAGATGGATCAGAAAAAAAAGTATACTTTTAAGACCTTATGAATTACAGGAGTCCTGAGTTGGTCCCTGGAATATTCTCATACCCTTCCAAAATAAACAAACATATCTGTTTTCCTATTTCAATTCACCTTAAAGTATTTATATGTTTTCATGAGATCTTGCCTGTCTTAGGGCAGTATGCAGCCTTTACTGAAAAGAATTATCAAAAGAACTAAATACAATTTCTCCTGAAGGAATTATGCTTGGTACCACACAAATTACGTTGATCATTGTAGGGAGCTAAATGCCTTAAGTACTGTCATGTTATCTTCAAGGGAAGTATTTAATAATGTCTCCAATAAGCAGGGATATGTACTCTTTCATACAAAACAAACAGGCTCTACTCGCATTTGGGCAGGGGGAAATGCACATAATGCAATGTGAAAACAGCCTTTATCCCTCTGTCCATTTACAGAATTTTAAATGATGCTTCCTCTGTAGTCCAAAGCTAGATTATAAATTGCACATAAATTATTCTTCCTTACAATGCTCTGGTTTTTTGGCAGTGGTTAAAACCTCCCTTAGTATAAATCTGTATGAACCATTAAAATCACATGCTAGTAAATTACTTGTCTGTGTACATACAAAATAAAATCTGAATTAATTCTTCAATAGGTCTATGTAAAAATATACGTTTGACAGTGCTGATTTATTAATTTTTACTTTACATATGAGATGTTTTATGTCAGCTTAAATTCAGAAGATTTTTTTCTTAAAGAAAGAGCTCAGGTCTTGTAATTATCACCTTAAAACTCTGTTCAGTTCCTGTATGTAAAACTAGACAGACTTCATTCAGTTACTCATATTTGGGACATGAATAGACTTCGTCCTGCTTGTGCCAGCAATTTAACATCAACTTGTTTCTTTGATTTCTGAAGAAACTGTTTGGAGAATCTCAGAATACCAGACTGGCTTAATTTATATGCTAATATATGATGATTTCATTGAAGTACTGCACTCTGAGGTCCCAGATGCTATATAAAACAGAAAATCAAAATTTTGGTTGTGCAAAATTGAAGTACTCTCTTTTTTTCCAAAAAAAGAATAAAATGTTTCAGATAAGTGAAAATGAGGATAATAGTTACTAATTTTGCAACAGTGCAGCGGTGGTTAATTAACCAATATCTGTACAGTGCTGTGAAGAACCCCTAGTCTTATCATCACCATATGCTTTCATCCATTTTGCTAGCTGCACCATGGAGAACAAAATTAATAGACTGTACAGTATGTAAGCGCTTAGGACTTCAGCAAATAAAACATTTAAAATCTGAAAAGTAAAATAAACAAAAGCTACAAAAAAAGCGACAGATATATGACGCAATTCCTAGAAAGAGTTTATCCTTTTTCCACCATTGGCATATTTACTCCTGGGTGATGAGGACTAATTCTCTCCAAGTTATTAGTGAAATTACTGGACTTAATTTGAATTTACAGTGAATGAGTATATGGCTCATTCATTAAGTTCCCAGTTGTAGTTTCTTTTTCATTTCACTGCAGTTTTTTGAGATACATTTCAGCAGGGACTCAGTCACAAAAAATTGTATTGCCAAGCAAGGCGCACACAGGAACAAAGGAAACAAAAATGAACTTACAATATTCTGACACTGACTGTGTCTACTAGATTACATGCTGGTAATGATATTTTACCTATTGTTAGGAAAAGCAATTTACGATTTGACTTGTATCCATTCTAGGTAGTAAATTAGTGTAAATTTTAACTGTACACAAATCCTGTTAAAGCTCTTAATTTCTCCGATTACTAAGCTTGGGTATTTGTTACACTACTGGAGAACACATCTAGTAGAAAATTGCACTTCCTCGTTAAACTGCTATTTCCCAATACACAAATCACTTAGACAATGTCTGGAGACTGTCAAGAATGTCCTGCTTTTATAGTAACATAACTATTATATTCTTTTTACTAGGAAGATTCTTAAAAATACCAACAGCATAAAAACATTTGAGGGAGTATGTATTTTGCTGTAATCTCTTTTCTTACTTGAACATTTCTAATTTTATAATCACAAAACTTTAATTTCAAAGTAACAGAACATTAAGTATACTTAAAACTCTTTAGGGATCACATTTAGCTAGCTAGTGACACTACAGTTTACAGCCTGCTTTATTCTTGCTTTCTAAATGCCTTAGTATTTTTCTTACAAAATCATGGACTCTACTTCCCTGTAGTTAGCACCGCAGTCTCGTACAGAGAGCCTTGTCTGTATCTGAGACCTCATGATTCATTTCTCCTAGGGCAATTTGTACAATCTATCCCTTTATCATCAGTTTTATAACAGTTAGAGTTGCTGAAAAACATACACACACAAATTATACATAAAAGGATACTTAAAGTCAACACATAATTGAACTTGAATGAAATTTTAAGATAAATTAATTAGTCTGCTTATTATTTTCCAGAAAGCAATTATTTCATAAATTATGCTGGGGGTATGGATTTGAAGTTTAATTCAAGAAAAAGGGATGGACGTGAAGTAACACAGAGGGACCTTAGGAAAAAACTGAAATAAGAAATAAACCTTCCTATACATCATGCAAGTGTCAGTAACTAAATGATGCCTTTGTACATTACGTGGAAGAACAGATATTAAACTGTAAAATCTCAAATACATGTAATTCTTTTCTGTCAGTTCTAAGTAGCTCTGAATACATCATCAGTTGTTTTGTAGCCTATTAGGATTATGATGAGATGTCTCTCAAAATCCCTTCCAAAACGTTCCTATTTGCCTCTAATCCATATTACTGTAGTCACTGCAGATTTTAAACAGCTAGGCAAAGATAATTCCGTTTCATCAGTTTAACTTCAAACCATAATGACAAGAGCTATCTATTCTATTTTCATCTTCCTATTCTGCTCCAACTGCAGCCCAAAAACATCACTGTAAACTGTGAAGCAGCAGCCTGGGGAACAAACATTTCATAGGTCTGCACAAGAGGACTAGAGCACCTTATTAAAAATAAATGTTAGTGCTTCAGTAATGAAAAAGCCCAATCCTGTAAAACCTTAATTGTATGAATAGTGTCATCTATACAAGCAGTAAAACTGAAGGCTCTAAAATTGCTCAAAGGGCTGAGGATTAGCTACCTAACTAGGGCCTAAACTATCAAACCCGGTGTTTTCTATTCTTGAATTGTTAGTTGCCATGTTGAGAAAAGATTTTCTTTGCATCCAGAAACACAATTATGGCAAGTAGTTGGAAGAAAATAAAACAGCTGCTGCTCTGCATAGAAAATCACTGCATGTCACTAGTTACAGACAATAAATGAAGCACTGGCAAAAATCCACTATGTTATAGCCCAAACTACTCCTGTTTACACTCTATGCAGCATAAAAATAAGTGTTGATGTCTTATCATTGTTGTGCAGGTCTGCAAATCTGCATCAGATTTGATTATACTGCATGACAAATGAGAATGCTCTTTCCAATTCTCAGCCAGCCTGATAGACTACAACTACACTCTTGCAAAACTGTAGCCTCTAGGCACCATATCTTGTTTATTCAGGACAAGCCTGATCTAATTGAGATTTTTCTTTCTGTACTTTTTCACCTTTCATTTAAGCTCAAGTGAACTTAAGCCTTTTTCTCAAAATTCTTTACCACTGAAATCCTGACATGATGCAGAGGAATTAGCCAAATAACCCAGTAAAGACACTTTTTAGCATGACCACTATTTTTTACATCTGTACGGAGTGCTGAGGTCTGCGTGAAGTTAAGGAAGCAGGCTTAGAGCAACTGATTAAAGAGAGACAAAAATGGAGCATATGTGTAAAGCAGCATATCAGGAACAAGCAAAACAGATAACTATGTATCTTTAAAACATATTTGCAACAGATCAATTAAGGAATGAATGTTTTGGGGGGAATTAGGAAGGAAGGATGACTAACAAGAAAATTATAGAACACAAGTAGATAAATACACTATTAAAAAAAAGCAGTACAAAGTACCAATGTGCAAACCAAATGAAAAAAAATACATTCCAAAACAAGAGCACACACTGCAGGCACCTAGCTCCTATCTTACTATAAGATCAAAGTGTACGTTGAGGAAATCTGTAATTAGCAGTGTCTTCTAAATGAAAATACAGTAAACAAAAGCTAGTCAGAAAAGTGAGAATCGAAAGATGGTAGCTGTTGTCAGCAACAAGCTGTTTATTTAAGATAAAGGGAGATTCCACAGCCCTCCTCTTGTCTCTCTGAAAAGAATTAAAAGGACTCTTTCCATTTAAACGTAAAGGTGTTTCTATAATAAGAATACTAAATGCTGTAGCATTAGCTGGTCTGAATCCACGGATCAACACAGTAAATCTTAACTGGTGGAACAATGACAAAAGAGAAGCCCAATTTGCAATTCTTTGTAAATCAACACCCACTATGGCATTTTATCCCTTCTGAGATTACATGGGGCAGGCCCAGAGCCTCTTCCTTTCCCAGGCACTGCTCACCTGGATAGGGTTTCAGTTTAGTACTCCTAAATCACTAAATTCCTAAATTACTTTATATACTGTTTTTTATATCTATTCTTGATAGCATTTCTCCCATTTCTCTCCAAGAATAGTCATGACTAAGATGCTGACAGTGAAACTGGACTACAGGACCAGGTGAAAAGCTGTCAGTTTTTTTCTGCCATGATCTCTATTAGATCCACAATGTCTGACAGACGTTTTTAGAATTGACTCCTGGCCCTGCCCATGCCTCATCCTGAAGCTAACAGCCAACCCTCATCAGTGTTGTACTTAACAAAATTGTATGTCTTTGTCACAGACCTTAATTAAGGATGACATATTTTCATATCAGACTATATATATGGCCCTGTGACACTGCACAAGAATTCATTGGGAAGACTGAAAAGTCTAATATTTTTCTTTTTAAATTATGATTGTTTTAAAATAAAACCTAAAGCCTAAAAAGAGTTTTAATGCAGAGCAGCCGTGTTTTCACAAACATAACTGGAGATATACCTGGGGCAGAGATCTTTGAAGCCCAGGTGAAGAGGCTCAAGAGCATCTTTTCCTTGCACACACACAAATAGAAGAGATTCATTTGTTCATTTTTTGTCTATGTGTGCTTAAGAGGCCATATTCTTGTGTTTATCTAGATTTCATTTGATAACTATATACCAGGTAATTATTGTAATTCCTTAGTATTTCCTTATGGTATTTTTCTGAAGCTTCTTCCCACGTGGCGAGACCTAATTATTCTTAGGACGATCACTGGACACAATTGCTCCAAACAGTTACTGACAGCAATCATGGTATTATTTCAGAGGTACTTGCTGGCTGCAGTTACTGGGCTCTATTTCCTCTCCTTCCTAGTGAAGAATATATTATAGGTTTGTTTTGTTTTAAATCAGAGAGCTGGAAAGAGCATAATAAGATATGACAGGTTATAGCAAAAGTCAACTCTTGAGAATTCTTTTATTTCCCCATGCCAAACTTGAAGAAGCCATAAACTCAAATCCACTACGCCAGTCATAAAATTTTAATTAGCTAAACTAAAAATACTGGTACTATTTACCACTGTTCTTGTTTCTTAAACTCCTAGATTTAACACTACTAAAATAGATGGCAGATTGCAAAAGGCCATCACTAGTATATTAATACTCTGCTTCAGCATACACGTGAGCATTCTGTTCAGCTTGATTACAATTAATCAGTAATCTAGTCTCTTGTTTCTCACTGCCAAATAATAAATCAACTACTAGCTATGTTCATGGATGGAATATTAATTTATACAATGCCCTAGGGGTACTTCTGTATGTAGTACAAGACGCCTCATGAACAGACCTCAATTCGAAGCTTTAGTAGAACTATGAAACAAAACAGACTGAATCTAGTCAGGATCAGCTGCAACTATATTAAAACTGGAGATACCTGTATCAGCAATTTTAGTAAGCACCACTGAAATGATATTTAAGAAATTAAATTTAGACATCACATGGAAGAATTAATTCCTCTTTCAAATGCACAAAATCAAGTACTGTTCCAAGCAAAGAGATAGTATTTTCTGGAGGTTTGTGAAAAACACTTTGACTTTTTCAAGGTCAAATTATGTTCTCCAAGTACGCGTGTTGTGTAATGGAGAAATTTCCCGGTTCTAGAAGGGAAGGGTGTTTTTTTTCCCTAGTTGCTCTGCAGTACCTACTGAAGCTTCCCACTACACATGCGAGGACAGCAGATGGATCCAGAGGTTCTGCCTCTGGCCTTGCCTGTTTCATCATTCCTTATATGCTGCAGGGTTCATCTTGCAGCATCTTTCGGCTTTCCAGTGCATGAAAATTACCTTTGCACAGGTGCAGAAATGATATGCAACTATTTGCCTCTTCCATAGTCTTCTTTCTGGTTTCTCTGCATTTTTCTAGCCTTTGAATGTCAGACAAGACAGAGAAAGTATTATTTTTTAATACAGGGGGAAGGAAGTTCCATGAAATATTAATAATCTTGTGGCACTTGGCAATATGCATAAGATGTATTATATTGCAAAATTACAGTATAACAGAATACAAATTTCTGATTTAGTAGCACTAAAAATATAATATAACTTGAACGGGGAAATTCTGTCCTTGGTCAGTTTTTCATAGTCCAAAGAAAACTGAATACAGCATGAGCTCTTGGTAAGACCATAGGGGGGGACTGAAGCCTCTCTATAAAATGCTAGATTGCATTTTGGTAGCTCCCAGCATCCCAGCCCAGAATGATCAAATCAAGGCATCTGGTCATTTGCCTACAAACTGCTTGAGTTTTGAGCCTATCAGCAATCCAGAATGGCTCTCATAGCACAAGAAATACAGCACAGGAAAATGCTTGCCAAGAATAGGATGAAAACCACTGAGAAAGAAACAGGGTTATCTTCAAATTTCTAATATAATTTTATTAATTATTATGAAGCTTTCTCTCATAGGAATTTTTTAAATTCCTTCTCATTCTGAAATCAATCACTGCAGCATACATAAAATAATTTCAAGCTTTAATTCTAAAAGAATAGGCAATGTACTTTGAAAGCAGCATAAAGATTTAGCTAACAGACATTTCAAGCAAGACTCACATTTTGATTTCATCTTCTCTTCTTGCATTTTAATGTTGTAAGCATCCTACTTTATGAGAAGGTTATCACTTATTGCATGGCAAGTCTCAGAGAGCTCCTGTTCTCTCTGGACCTGACAGTTCTGTCTCTGGTACAATCTGATAGGAAATAGCTGAGCCGACATGAAGCCTAGCAACGAATGGGGGCAGGGGAAAGCAGCTATGAGCACTGACTGCTAGACCTATGCAACTGAAGAATATTGCTTTGAAGGGAAGTGGCAGAATCTCATCACTTGACAGCTTACATCTAGGCTACTACAGGAAATAAAGTACTTACGTATCAAAGCATATTATATGGAGCTGCCTCTACAGGAATATGAATAGCTTGTTTGCACAGAGTGTAAGACCTCATAAGCTACTGCAACCCATTTACAGTCACTTATCTTAGGTATCATGAGGCTTTGATGCAAGATTCAGTCACATCTTTGTTTACAACCTTTGCCAAGGCTTGGGGTCTCATTAGACACACCAAACACCAGTTTGACTTCTTCATTCCAGATGCAAGGTTTTTGGAAGCGAGAAACATTGTATATGTGCTTGTGAGCTTCATCTGTTGTCCTTTCAGAAGGCTAATCACCGAATTTATCAGCAGAGGGCACAAGAAAACAGCATTCCTCATCAAACATGCGTAAAACTAAGGGAGAGCTCCCAAGCTGACTCCTCAACAAGCCACTAGGTTAGCATTACCTAGTCTATTTAAATTAAAAAAAAGACAGCCAAAAAAAACCCACAACCCTGGACCTATCATATAAAAAGCATATATAATGTTGGTTGAATAAACACTGTTAGTTCGAGATAAAATTCATTATATTAATAACTGCAGGACGTTTCATTCAGCTATCTGAAAACATGAATGTCTGAAGATGAGGATTTATAAATTGCAAATGAAAGAACTAGTCCCTAGTGATATCAGGCAAATGAACAGCATGTTGGTAGATACTAAATCCTAAAGCATAAATAATCTCCTTAAACCTACATCTGTGAAACCAAACAGTGAACTCACAAAAATATCTGTCCCTTATGCTCAACAGAAAATAATTTAAGCAAACAAAGGATGAAAATCAGGGGTGCCAAAATGCTTTTCACTATTGGGTTGCTGGATACGGAGGACTTTGGTGGAACTGACTTGATTTAGTTGTAAAGAAAAATGGCCTACCACCCTACAATTTGCAATGCAAATTTCAGCACATTATTTAATGACGTTAAAAAAAAGCAATCTGCTATGGATGGATCATCCACAGTAACCAATATGTTGTGAGGATACCATCTTTTATCCTAAACTAGGTTAGGTGGGGTTTTACATTTAGGATGTTGTAGTTCCTTTGAACTCGGGTTCTCTGCAGCTTAATTTGTATGTTGTACAGACAGATCTTTCAGTTTCCAAAAAAGTACCAAGCACTTACACAAATGTTTAAATCTTCCATGACAGCTGTAGATGCTTTGTACATCGAAGGACCAGGCTCTTATAACTCTATCAGGAAGAGTTAATTAGTAATTATGTGAATATTTAGAGAAAGCCTATTTCCAATTCTATTTAAGGATCTGTTTCCAAATGTTACTGTAGTGTCACATTAGGGAAGATGTAAATTGGGTCAATCCAGACTGAGTTTTCTGAGATGTAAACTGTCTCTACTATTGTACTATCAATGCAAAGAATGACATTTGGAAAAAGTCTTCTCTTCACCAAGTCAGTCAAAAACACTTGACACAAAATTTGGTATCTAATTTGCCTATTTCATTCTTAGTTGTTTGTAACAACCTGTATTTGGGTTTTTTTATGTGATTATCTGTATCTGTGTACTCACATCTTTCTCCCAAATCAATCTCCCTCTGTCTTTCCATTTTAAAGGAACCAAATAGGTTCCTGTTATCTGCTTCATATTTATACCAGAATTCACAGATGTATGACATTAAGGGTATTTTTTTTCAAGGCATCTAGTTGAAGAGCAAGAATACATTTATGTATGTATTCATGTTCACATAGATCCAGGTATGTAGCTACATATATATGGAAAGCAGTTAACCCTCTTCTTGGTTACTCAGATACTTTACCAATGACTGCCTATAATTTACAGACAGAAGATGACAAAGTGCCAATTATGAAAAGCTTTGAGCAGATAAGCAAATGACTATGCAGATTTCTACCCATGAAATTACAATACCAAAGACAGTGATCTTTTATTTTGGAGGATAGAGCTATATTTTACCTTTTTTTTTCCTTCCTCAATATCTTTTTTCCTAAACAGAAGATTTCAAAGCTTCATTTATTTTCTGATGCTACATAAAGAACAAACAACATTCCTCTTTTAGTGAATACACACTCTGAAGTCCCTGCTAACTTCCAAAATATGCCACTGTTTCTCTTTGGGGAGCAATGAAGCTGAGTGGAAGGGCAGAGGGGCAACTGGTGGTGCTTTATGGACTCCGACAGTAATCTTTGGTAAGGAGACAGAGTCAGCTCCAAGTACCAGTTTTAGGAAAGTTTGAGGTTTCAGAGAGACAACTCATTGTTCAAGTCCTCTGCAAATACTAGTGATTGCTATAAAAGACCACTCTGCTGTTTGGAAAATAATGAAAAATACCTTCATGAATGGTTCAAAATGGAGAGTATGAAATAACAGCAAGGGTGAAGCACAATTTTTAAAGCCATTTTTCATCCTTTGGGATATAAGGGAACACTGCCTTCAAATGCAACACACACAATGTATGTGGGTGAAATAAAATATGCAATTAGCCTGCAATTAAAGGATTCTTTGAAAAAATGTGACTCTAGCTATCTCAACTGCCTACTCTAGTTTCAAGAAGTTTTTCAGTAAAGGTGGAGAAATCCTTTTCAAGAAATCTGCAGGGAAAGTTCAAGTGAAATCCTTGACTAAACAGACTTTTCTGTGCTGAAACTGTAGGGGTTAACTCTGTTGTCTAAAAGGCTCCACTTAAAGCCAGGAAGTCAGACATCATTAGCTGTCTAGGCTCTGATGCACAAGTCTTATCCCATCAGATCCTAATGGCTTGTAAAGGAGAGGAAGGTATGTGGATCTTGTCTAGCTGGAGAAGTTGTTGAAAATTGAAGAACTAAGCTTCCTCAGACAAAGTAGGGCAACAAAGTGCTGGTTTACTCCTGATCTTGGGTGGTTCTGATAATAAGAGTAAGGGATTGAATATTAGTCCCTGACCATCTTTGGAAAAAGGCATCTTGATTTTATGTGATTGTCTGTAGCAACACAATGGAATCTTTACGATTCAAGGAAAAATCAAACAAGTCTGTTGCTGGGAGATGAAACCCCCATAGATTAATCACTTCTGAGCGTAGTTCCCCTTATAACATCAGCCTGCTGAAAAGTCTGAGGAAGCATCCATCTTCCTTTAGACCTTCATGATGATAACTCAATGTTTATCTCACTTTTGCCCAGCCATTTTAAGGAGAGCAACTGTTTCAAACACTGGAGACTCGAGATCCTGCCCTTTGCAGCTGTGTGATAAAGCAGGTGTGAAATATTGTCATTATGCAAATGAAAGTAAACACAAATATTAGAGCAGAAATTGTAGATCAGATTGGCATGAGCCCTTGCCAGTACTACACTCTTTATATCTTTTTAGACTACACCTCTTGAAGACTGTATGCACGTCATTCCTCCAGGCTCAATAACTACTTCAGGAAAGTACAGGAAACAACAGCTGGCTATCTCTTCTTTGTCTTCTCTGCGATCCCATCCGCTAGAGATGGGAACATTGAGAGTTCTAGTGATCTATCAAAATCCGAACTATTTGGAGACTTTAGGCCTGGCTTTTGGGTTTATTTTTTTTCTTTTTCTTCGCACACATGTAGATAGACTTTCCCTATCAGTAATTGACAGGCTAAGTAGGCAATGCAGCACGGAACAGGAAGAAGGCTGAAAACTCACTGTTATGCAATATTCCAAAAAGTATTAATACAGCTTCAGCCATTCTCATTAGTAAGCATACCCTGTGGTTGAATAAGATGCAGTGTCCACAGGGTTAATCCGATCTACAGTTGGCCTAAACGAGATTTGTTTTAGACTGCAGCTGGCCTAACTGCAGTATGTAAAATAATGGTATCACATGGAAAAAAACACAGGTAACAGAGCAGTCAGAAAAAAGGCATTAATCTTGCAGTGCGAGGTTGCTGTACCCCAGTACAAGGGAAGGTTATAGCTGGGCAGCAGTATGGAAGACACCTACACACAGGAAGCCTCATGCTCCGTATCTGCCTATTACCTTACTTGTGTGATATTGGTTATCAAAAGACTAGGGGAATATTAATGAAGCTTTAGAGATAGATAGATATAAAAGCTAGTATGAAAACAAGAATTTCCCCTGCATTTTATGTCATTTGTCATAAGATAATTCTAGTTTGCTTAATGCATTTAAATAAACAATATATTTCCTAGGCTCTCAGTAAATGTAGCTATGCACTTGGATAACACTTTCGAGAATTAATGTTTTTCCTTTCAAAATGAAATAGCTGACAGATAACTGAAACATCTTACCTGAGACATCACACTGGTACATTGTGGGTCAGTCTATTTCATATTTATTTATGAATTTTCCAGTTCAGTACTCTGCATCTCTCATCACTAAACATGCACTAAGCAGCTACTAAGGCAAGCATGTAAATGGCAGTATGAGTCTTGCTAATACTTATTCTTCAGTGTTTTGATTATTTGTTCATAAATAGATTGGTTCATCTTCAACTGATGCTCAGGACAGTATGTGTATAAATTTTGGTATCAGGTTTAGAATAAGTAAAGTCTTGTATATATATATACACGACACAAAGTATTATGCCTGGCAGAATATGATGCTTAAAGAATACTACATATTATATAATTGTTTTGCTCATTGGGAAAGTCAAACATAGACTAGTTCCTCTAACAATTGGAAAAATTCCCATTTTTCTATCATTAAGTCAACTAGGTTTCATCTTTCTAAGCTTAATTATTATGGTCTGAACAACTACACCATGGCAGCCTCCTTGTGGTAACTAGAACTTCCTACGTTGCAAAGAGACATACAGCTATAGTCCTGCTGGGGCTGGTGGGACAATCTGGGGGACCAGAGTACTGCAGGGAAGTTTGTAGCTTGTAGCAAAATTGAAGTCTTGAAATACTGTTGAGCTGCACCCAGTTCAAATTAAAGGTTAGCTTCCAGCCACTTAAATTGCAAAGACACACCACAGTCCCTTAATAATAGAAGTTGCCCACAATTGTAAAACAACCACCTAACACTGTGCAGACCTTTCCTGGGCTTTCTCAATGGATTTTGGCAGGCACTTAGAAGGCTTCCCTGCAGTATACAACTTTGTACCATCATATACAGCCTAGCATTGCAAGGCTATAATCAACTTCTGTGCCCTTTGATACCTATCAGATTCAAGCCCTGAACAGTGACATAGTATTTTCCTTTCCATTTAATTCTTCATCTTGTATTTGCTATAGTAACAACTGTCAGCTGGGGGCAAATAAATCCTAAATTGTGTGTGTTGTGGAAAAGTCTATTAATCAAGATTTCATTATGTTAAGTATTCTGCGGACATTCCTGCCACAAAGAGCTTAAAAATCTCTAAGTAAGTCTACAGGTGACAGATGAATGAAGCAGACTTTGGGGAGTCTGTTTAAAAAACAAAACCAAACACAAACGCACCCCACACATTGACACAGTACTGCTCAAGAACAACAATGGAAATAGTGTAATAACTGCAAAGCCATCCTTTTATAGTCTCCATGGCAGAGAACTTTTTTTCAACCTGCTATTCATATTTACACAGGCAAATTATTTAATACATTCATTTCTAAAGGTAATTATTTTTATATTCATAATTTAAGACAGCAAGAAGGTTAAAAGCAAAATTCAACTAAATAGAAAAACCAAATTAAGATTTTCCAGTTAAGTATATTTAAGCTATTTTAACTGATAATTATAGACATACCTATTACTCCAAGTTTTCAGTAAATGTTTGGTCTGTGTGTTATTGATTAAATCCAGTGTTTCACACCCTATCTCTACCATAATATGAGGTTATTTTGGCTCTATACCATGTTTTTACACTCTTCCAATATTCTTTTCCTCGATCAGATAAATGGAAACAAACCATCAAGTCTATTTAGATAGGTCTTTTGAGCAATGACAGTCCACTGCTGTCTTTGTAAATGCCTACCACAAAGGGGTCCTACACACTTAGTTGGCTCATAGGCTCCACTACAATAAAGACTGTTAATTTTTTTTTTTCCCGAGCACCTCCATTTCATTCAGGATGCTACTATGTTATTTAGTTTAGTTCCACATGCATAGTAAACTTCAAACTTTACTGCTTAAAAAATTTCTGTTTGACTTTCCCCCATTGCTTGTCTTTATGATATGTGAGGGTCTCTGCAATCTTCAGCATGCTTCTTGTGATAGGATGCCTGGCGCACAGCTCAGCAAGAGAAACCACTCCTGCTCAGCCTCACAGGCCTCACACGATGGTCTGAAGAAGAGAGAAGGAGGAAGGACTACTACCAGTCCAGCCTGAGGAGATGGCAGTCATTGTGTCAATAGGACCAACATGTTACAAGTTGTCAACCAGTCAGCTAGGGTCAACCTCAGTTGTCAGCCCCAGTTAAGAGTCACAAGTTCATCCAATCATGAGAGAGGTATCATCTTAAAGGCAATACGGATTTCATCCTGTCAAAAGACAAGATTCATTGTGCCAGAGCATGGGGATGGTGGGAGACTTAGAGCAGCAGTATACAGATTTCATGTTTCCCAACCTTGCGATAGTATCTATCAGTAACCACTGTAGGTTACTACATTACCTTAATTACTACATTAATTTAAGTAGGATTATCATTACATAGATGAAAATATGTAACACCACAGACTACTTACTGATGAAACAGCTGGTTCAGAAACTCTGGATGGCATTTGGCTTGCTTATATTTATTATGAATGGTTATAAAAATGTTAAGTACCATCAGAACAAAAACCAATAACTTAAGCTTATGTCATTCAAACAGATGCTGGTTACTATTAAGGAACTTATTTCCACTACAACTGCTATAGCACTGCCAATCACAAGAATTCCAAAATTATTTAAAGGTATCATATTGTCCACAGATGTTTAAAGTACACAGTCACAGTTTCTTCCTTCCTGGAGCCTGTATGAGTCGAAACTTGAAGCTGCAATTCTCATACACCAGCAGCTGGAGCCTTAACTAAACCATGAAATATCGTAAGACTCCCAACACTAAAAACTGTTAACAAATCTAAGTTAAATCAATGTTGGCTCAAGAATAAGCCAGAGATTTTACTAAATTGTGATTTAAAACCTCCAAAACAAATACATAGATATGCATGGGGAAGAAAAAAAAAAATACTGTCACAAAGGGCTAGGAGCACTGTAATAAATACACCCCACCTCCCCCCAGTTTTCCCTCATTCATGTCTTTAGGAAGCAAAGCATACATTACTAAGGTTCTTTACTATGTTTTTACGAAGTACCTTCTCATGAAGCAAATCATTCTTGTACCAAAATGTGAGAAAGATGTATGTATGACAGAAAGCAGATCAGCTAATAGTTTGTTATTCTCCTAAATGCTATGGTACAAAGCAAGAACCAGGTTAAGATAGTACTGTGGATAAAGCTTTAGGCAACTATTCCGGAGATCTTGGTATTATTCCTGGTTCAGTCACTCAGCAGGGTGAATGATTCTGGGCAAGTCATTTCAGTGACTCCCTATCTGTAAAACAGGGCCATCAAATTTATTTCCTTTGCTTTGACACTTTCTGATAAGAAGTTCAAAAGCTAAATCTTACCTAGCATGATGGTACAAAAGAATTACAGTACTAATGTATACATCTTACACTGCAATAAAACTGACACGAGGTTATTCATCCCAAGATTAATAAAATCTTAACAGCACTTTTTTTCCCCCAAATCATCATTTCTAATTAGATCATCTGCTAGTTGGTGGGTCCAGTTATGATGCATAGGAGTTGAATAATAAATGGAGGACAAATATCAGATGAAACACATGCTGTAGAGATAATTTATTATCATTGCAGATAGGTGTGGAATAGATGTGCTAAAAACCCTAAGGCGCTCTCTTCCCAAGTACTGAAAACAGCAAGTATCACAACAGATACCTTCTGGGCCTTTTACTTAGGGAAGAACAGAGAGAGATTTCCACCTACCATTGAAAATGCAAAGAAAAACCCTTTATTATTTAAACCAAAACCAAAACCAACACAATTGACTTATAGGCACACTCCTGATACCACAGAGATATTTTCATGGCAACTCTTCCATCAAGAAAGCAGGTAGTCATTTACCAGGAATGAAGAATTCTGCCACCAACAACCTTCATAATATTGGAATCAGAAATGCATTGCAAATCAGTATTTACTAGGAAGTGTTCCCCTCCACTGCTCCTTTTATGCTTCTGATGCAGCACTGAGCATGGAGTTTCTAGTCACCAACAGAATTCTTTCCCTTTCTGTCATCCAGTATGCAACAGCTCTTATCTCCTGGGCCATAATATGTCAAATACTTCTACATAATTAAAGCCACACTGATTGACTGGCTAAGAATATCACAGGGATAAGTTTCTTTTTAAAGCTGCCTTACCTCTAATCAAGAGTTGTCTTCCAGTAACACAAGATTTTGTGCCCAAAAGGACATTTTTTTATATATATATATACACACACACACACATACATGAAAAAAACATTCCTTTCTCCTCCACAACCCAGCAATAACAAGAAAATATCATTATACTCTGATTTCCCTTTGTAGTGCTAAATCAGAGACTACGAAGGATGGCAAGAGGCACTTACTGAGGTAGGCAAAATGCACATTTTTGTTAAGTATTGAAACTATAATTTATATTCCTCCCCTGATATAAACCTTCATTGCACTACCAAACAGAACCATATTTCCATATTTCATTGTTCGTTCATCTCTGAGATTTGTTATTATGGTGGGGTTTATTTAGGAAAAAAAATTAAAATCTGTAGAGGTCAAAAATACATGAACAAATTGGTGACAAGGCTTATGCCTTGTCAGGTTATTTTATATTTTAATGTACTGTTAACAGTTCATTCTTTTTAAATGCAAATCTGTTAAGGGTAAATTTAAATACCAAGGCAAGCAATTCTGGTAGCATGGCAACAACATGCTATGCTGCATAGTAAGAATCTGGAACCGAGGCAAGTCTGCTTCTTTCCCATACTGGATCAGTTTATAAGAGTAGAAATATTTATGTTCTTTGTGTAACTGCCTTTATGACTATTCTGACATTAGTAGTTGTACTGGTCTTTGAAACTCAAGACAGCATAGCAACCCTGTGAAACTTGGTAGCAGTCAGGATGGCCATCCTTAACAGACTGAAAAAAAAAAAAAGGATATGCTTAGTAACAGTGTTTATACAAGATTTCATTCCCAGGAGAGAGATTTGGTGTGGATTTGAGTATAGCAGCTCTGAAGCAATCTTGGTTCTGAACGAGAAACAAGCAATCCCATCTCCATGCACTCTCCCTGAAGTGTTGAAAAGGCATCTCTCTTGGCTTTTAGAGTATGAGGTTTGAGGCCTATTTTAAGATTTAACTAAACCAAAGGGGTGCACTTGCCCTTGCACTGAAATGATATTTTTGTGGTAGCTGGTATCAGTGATTCTAGAGAGTAATGTCAATTGCTTGATGTCATTTCACTCTTGGTGACAGGGGAGGGAAAAAAAAATTAAAATCCTATGTCATTCCAGAACAGAATCTGGTCTATGCAACTCATTCTCTTCAGTTGTTCCAGTTGCTGCAGTAACCAGGCACTCAGGAATATATTACCATTTTGCTGGAGCAGGAAAAGGCAAAGTTAACTAGCACTTCTAAGACTCCCTAGAAAGACAGGCTAACCAGTCAAGTACAGCAGACGATCTTCTGATTTTGAAGGGCACAGTGGGTGACAGAAAGTCCACCCAAGTACCTTTGTTTCTGTCCAGTGCATGAAGGCAGCAAATATGTGGTTCTTTCTCTCACATAAAGATCAGTTATTTCACTGAACCTGAACACTGAATGCCAAACACAGCCACCCCTTCTGGGAGGTTCTTATAATACTGTTTAGATAGGTGCTCCCCTTGTGGAACTTGGGCTTCTCATCCTATGTTATAGCTTGTATAAAGGGGAAAAAATGCTGTTTAGAAATACTTGTCTAAATGTTTTTGGAATAATTGAGCACCAAAAAAAGACAGACGTAGAGCCTGATTTTTTTGTTCCTTAGTAGTTGTTTACCCTGGTTTAATGCAGACAACACACTGATGACTTCATAGTCTTGTGTTTCATACAATTTGCAGCAGGTTATCACCTCGATTTTGGAACTGCAGCTAATGTTTCATCCAGACTCCCTACTTCTATCTAAACATTCACTCTTTTGGAGCCTACACTTCAAAGATTCCTGTCACTTCTCTTCCTCCTCAGGGAATTTTCATATACAGACACACCACTATCACCACCAACAATACAGATGTCTTGTTTCCCCTCCTTCTTTCCCGCCTTCCTTCCTCCCATGTTCTCTTGCTTTCTGATATGCTAATTTTATTTCTCTAACCAGTTTAGAACTCCTAAAGTAAGTCAGCACTTACAGGTCTACAGCTCTCTCCCTTATGTAGAAGATGAGCTTTCTCCAAGTTTTATTACCATAACCCCTTCAAAAGTGCCTGCCCTGTCACAAATGCTTTGAGTTGGTTCCACCTGGCTTTTGATGCACTTTGTTTCTTAGTATGAAATGCTGTAATAACTTAATCTTCCCTGTGATTGAGGATTTCTGGGTGCTACAGTGTCACTTTGCATGAGACCAGTGGTCTTTTGTATGGCAGGATGCCTAAGGAGTCCCTTCCAGGGGCCCTTAAGAGATCTGTCCATGTGATTCTCCCAAAGATAGGCACAGTATGTTTGTGGGGAGTTGAGGTGACATTGTCACTGCTGTCTGTTGCTAGTTTGTAGTGCAACTAATGTTTACATCAACTGTTACAACCCCAAGATACGCAAGGTCTTCTACATTTATTCCTATGCTTCCTTCTTCAGCAGCTTACCCAGAGGAGCAGACCACACAGTGATCCCAGGGGATCATTCTGATGTCAGTCCTAAAACCTCAGCTGAATGAAGCTCTTTCTGTGGACTCAGGCTCTTAACACAGTGAGATGGAATGATGAAAGTCTATACATAAGAATATGAATTCTCCATCTCTGTTTATCTGCTAAAATATGAATTTTCTGTTCAATTTTTACTGGAATTACTATCTTGCTAAATCCCCCAGAGAACCCTGCAGTGTCATACTAAGATAATCACTTGGCTGTCACTCACAACAAATCCAAAGCGGAACAACTGGAAAGCAGAGATGACTCTTCTACAGTCACTGCAAGAAAAATACCTTACTGGAGAAAATGGAAATGAACCCAAAAAGCCCTATGTTCCTGTGTTAGACATCACTTGGCATTCTGCACGCCAGTGGTCAAGCACCCAGATCTGCACACCTACCAGAACAGTGTCGCCACTCGTGGTTAGTGTTACAAAGCTATTATGTTGGGTTGCGAGCTGTTTGTTTGTTGGTTTTTTTAAGATGTTGCATATTCATGATGGTAAGAAGTAAATTGTCTGCTATGACCACATTACTGAATCTTAGCTAAATCTAACCACTGTACTGAGATGAAAGAATTTCACTAAATTCTTCAAGGATTAGATCCTGTGAACCCTTCACACACAAAGACAGATTACATATAAAAGAAAAACTTGCAAGGTCAGGCCTCTCTCGTAGAAACTTTTAGGAATAAAACCAGCAGATTTCACTCTTTGAAAATGATCGGGGTTATGGTACAATTGGCTTGGGGAGAGGAACTTCTCCAAAGGTTGTAGTTGACAAGGGCGTCTGTGAGGGGGATCTCTCAGAAAGTAAAAGGAAAGACAGAAGTCTGGAAATAATGCTAGCTGGTGACATGCTCACAAATATTCCTAACTTTGATGTACAAAACGAAATTCAAAAACTACTTCATTCAATTAATAGAATGGAAATATCCAACCTGCCTTCTAAGTAATAAAACAATAACAAGTTATTCCTGTGTGGCTGAATCTTCATTACTAAGTCTGTAACCAGAAGGGCCATTTTCTGAAGGAAACTTCATTTTAATAGTTCAAAACAGAAAACTATCCCAAGATACTTCTCTGTGCAGCTCCCACTGGTAGTCCAGGTGGGTATCAGTGGATATCTGCATTGCAGAAGTACTGCTATTTGAAAATCCTTATCTAGACTCCAAGTCTCACACTGGTTATAATTGACATATTTGACCATTCCAAGACTTTTTGTATACCTTTTTGCCAGGTTTCCTTTCCTCTTCATTTCTATTTCAAAAGAAAATGATCCTTCATGCACAAGTATACTTCAGAGTATGCATCTCCAGCAGTATTTCATGCAACCTTCTTGTCATCCCTACCTACATGGCTTCTAGTTCTCCCTCTTTTGCTTAGGTGGAAGTACCTATTAATCACAGAGTTTTCCATACCAGTCTCTGCTCAGCTCTAACTTACTCCTCTTGAAGTGCAAGTCACCTTCCTCTGCTGCAGCAGGTGAATGAAGACAGTAAGTACTGCAATAAAAAAGGAATGTCATGTACTCAAATGACAATGCATTTACCTATCAGCATCAAAAACAAACAGTTCATTCCATATGTGTTTTTACCAGTTGTATAAGACCTTTCTTCTGGAAAATAGTATCATTAGACAAGATAAGACTTAAGTTCAGACAAAAATGAGAATTGGAATGAAAGCCCTCTTCTCATAGATGCCATAATAAAGCCTAACTGCTGCATGTTCTGCTCCTGCAGGCAGCACAAGCCTAAAACACCGAACACTTCAAGAAACACATGGTGCTTTCTTGAGCTGCTTTTCACACAGCTCTCAAGGGAAAATGGGTCCTCAGGAAAAAAAAGAAAAAATCTTACATTTTCATGCTCTCTTCAGTAGACTAAAAGCATTTGCAAGTATCCAAAGTACTTATAACGAACATTTGACTCAGCAATTGCATGTTTTGTGGAGTGTCTAAAAACTAGTGAATTCTGATTCTGCTTTCAGCTCTTCCTCTTAACTTGTGAAGTGCATGTGACTGCATCAGTCCTTTATTGTCTCCAGCTATAAGAACCACCATTATGTCTCCTGCACTAATGTTGCAAGGCTTTAATTGCCTCACAGGAGTGCCAAAAGATACTACGTAGAAATGTTCTTGCTTTTAAGAAGTATGTTCTTCATTTTGTTTATATCTACATTAAAATAAAAATATTTCAAGCAAATATCTCTTCCTTAGGAAGCCTATAGTAAGGTATTAGTTTGTACTAATAGTAATGCATTATTACATGGGTAATAGAGGCCAATGTGTCATACTGATATTATACTCCATCTTTGCTGAGAATCATGGATTAGCCCTAGAATGGGAGCTCTAGTTCTTTCTAAAAAAATTCTGCCTTCTGGAAACATGTCTGCTTCTTGCATCACGTATGGATAGGCGCAAACATACAACTGTTCATAGGATCATAGAATAATTCAGGTTGGAAAGAATGTTGGAGGTCTCTTGTCCAACCTCTTGTCCTGTTCAAACCAGGGTCATCAGTGAGGCCTGACCAGGTTGCTCAGGGCATTATCCAGTCTGGTTTTAAAAACCTCCAAGGATGGAGACAACAACTTCTCTGGGCTACCTGTTCCCATGCATGACTGTCCTTGTGGGGCAAAAGATTTTGTTTATATCCAGTCTGAACCTCTCATTTCAACACATGCCTATTGTCTCTCATTCTCTGTCACACACCGCTGTGATGAGTCTGGCTCCACTTCCCTGAAGACCTCCTTATAAGTACTGGAAGGCTGCTGTTAGGTCCCCCCAAAGCCTCCGCTTCTGCAGGCTAGGCAAGCCCCCCTCCCTCACCCTCTCCTCACAGAGCCTGACCTCCAGCCCCAACCACTTTGGTGGCCTCTGCAGAGCTCCAGTTCATTAGTATCTTCCTTGTAAAAGGGGGGACCAAAACCAGACACAGTATTATAGATGCAGTCTACTGAATGATGAGTAGAGGGGGATAATTACTTCCCTTGATCTACTGGCTGCATTCTTGTTCATACAGACCAGGATACTCCTGGCTATCTTTGTTGCCAGGGTATGTGGCTGGTTCACACACAGCTTGCTGTTCACCAGGACCTCTGGGCCTTCTTGGCAGGGCTGCTCCCCAGCCTCTATTGTTGCAATGGCTTAAAGCATGAAAGCATTGCCTTGTTTCTTTAAACACAGGTTACAAGGGAAATGGATATAAAAAGTCTGCAAAAGCACCTAAAACCTGATGTATTCAAAGGCTACAACCAAGATTTTGTTCTGGACAAAACCAGGATCTTCTGTATTTCTGTGAGCTGGCAGCCTGGAACAGATCACTTCTTGCTAGATTTCTCTACCTTCAGCACAGGAATATAAACTGGAAGAGGTTTAAACCCTGGTTATTTTCACAAATTATTTCCTAGCAAATGTTCTTATCAGAACAGCTGGAGAGATGGTAAAATTATGTTTCTTGAAGTGGCTTCTCATGTTCACAGCCTTAAGCAAAGGTCACTTTTTAAAGACGTAGCTCCTATTTAAATTCATGTCCAGTCTCCAACCCGAACTGGCATTAACCAAGTAACTGCACAAAAAATGCTTTTCGAGATTCTTCCTTAGAATCATAAGATTTGGACCAAAAGAGCTGAGCAGCTATGGCCTTTTCAAGAACACTTTTCCTTTATGATCAGTGGATTAAGGGGAAGCAGTAATGCAGCTGCTGATTACAGGCAACGCTGCATTTTTTAAAATAGCTTTAGATATTTCTAAGTGCAGATAAGGGCTAAACTATCAGAGACTAGGTTCAGGAAGCCTGACAATCAAGGTTTACAAGGGCAAGTCTGCAGCCCGAAATCCTGTGAGCCCAAAGTGGAGTAAGGACAGTGGCTTCCCCTTTAGTAGTTTAGTACTCATAGAACAACATATGGAAAGAAAAGCTCTTTCATGCTTGTCTGTCCCATATGGAGGAGAATCTGGACTACACAGTGATAAATTGCCATCTTATGCTTTAACATAAACTTCAATCTTATGCTTTTCAACATACAGATAACTAGCACATACTGTATTTTTACTTACGTGGCAATAAAGAATTACACTAAAATTCCTCCCTTTTGAAATTACCTAATGTGGAAATACTATTGCTTACATGCAACCACATAAAACTACAATAGCAGTTGTTTCTGGTTTTCAGTTCTGCTGGTTAAGTAATGAGGGATTCTTGGGTAACAGGTACAATACATGAAATACCTTTTCTGCAAATGGATTTCCCAGACCCTCCTGTGAAATTATAGGGTGCCCTCGACCAGGTAATACAACTGAAACACTACTTGCATTTTTTACACAAACTACTCACAGTAATTTAAGACTTCTTTTAAACATCACTGCAATGCACGTTCTTTCTGTACTATGAACATTGTATGGTCTCTCGTCTTTATTTAAATTTCTTTCCTTTTATGCCCTCACTAGCATGCAACAACCACCAAAACGACATTGGGGATGCAAAGTATGTAAATCTGAAGGCGCAGACTGCTAGTTGAGGCAAAATAAGCCAGTCTGCCTTTCCAAGATGCAGCTCCAAACGCAGCATTCCCCTTCTCTCCCCCCCCATCCCTTTTGTTATGGCAATACAAAAACCTCCCACATATTAAAAAAACTGTTCCAACGGGGAAAACAGACCATGCTATAATGTCTCATGCTGTTTATCCCAACAAAAAAAATCAAGTATTCTTAACTGAGCGGCTTTTTCCCTCCAGACCCCATGATGAAGGGAACGGGGAAAGAGTGGATCAAAAGCTCTGATCCATTTGCTGCACTGGCGGCATGAAATCAGAAACAAATACAAACTCTTAGCGGTGCTGCATTACACGAGGGCTCCTCTCGCATTTCTTTTGACTCTATTACGGCAAACGGACTCTTAAGCCTCCCGCCCTCCCACAAAACACAGACATTACGCCCGTGTTGCATTGTCGGTCCCTGCATTACCGAAAGCAGACGTTAAGGCACAGCTGAGGTGAGGCGGTCGGGATGGCGGGCTGAGCCGGAGAGCTCGCAGCCGATCGCGAGCCGGCAGCGCGAGGCACCCGCTGTCCCCAACGGCAGCCCGGCTCTGGGGAGACGCTGCCCGCTCTCCAGCGGCTGACAGGAGGCGGTGGCGGCGCGGCTCCTCCGCCGCCGCCGCCGCCTGCCCGCCCGCCCCGGCAGGCAGAAAGAGCGGCTCCGCGCCAGCGGGGACATGCGGACGTGCGGCAGCCCCCTGTGCCGGAGCCCCCCGCCGCCGCGCCGCCGACCGCGACCACGCCGGCGGCGACGCCATGCCGCAGGGGCTCCCCTTCACCCCGGCTCCCCGTCCCCCTGCGGGTAGCTCGGCTGCCTGGGGATGAGGATGGGGCGGGCAGCCCCCAGCCCCGATTTCCAGGGGAGCAACGTCCGCGCGGGGCGGGGGCGGCCGCGGCGCCCCCTCAGCGCCCGCCCGGCCCCGTAGGCTCCCTGCTCCTCTGAGGGGACCCGCAGGGATGCTGCCGCCACACCCCCGGCGGAGCCGCCGGTCCCCCGCCCTGCGCCCCCGCTCCTTACCCCTGCTGGCAGCGGCGGGGCCGGTCCCCACCCCGCGCCGCGGCGGGGACACGGGGGCAGCTGCAGCCGCTCTTTTGTGTGCCTGCCTCAGCGCCACACACCGAGACGGCTGGTGGGCCCGGGAAGCTGCGTGCTACAATACCGCCGGCCGCCCGGGAACCTGCATGGCACATAGCCCGGCTGCCGCGGCGCCTGGGGGGGGGGGCGGGTCGGCGGGGCGCGGCGGGGCGGCCCGGAGTCCCCCCGCCTCTCCTCCGCATCGCCTCAGCCCGCCCGCCCCGGCCCGCTGCCCCAACCGCTCGGTTGTCCCCGGCCCTCCTTGCCAGCCTTCGTGCCCCGAAGCGCGGGCGTCACTGTCCACTCACAAGGTCCTGGTCGGCCTGCTCCCAGCGACGTTGGAAGAGGCAACGGCAGAACTCCCCGAGCTGCCTCACAGAGGCCGGTGAGATGATGCTGTGTTTGTACGCCCCTGAGTTTCTCACAAAAAGTGGGTGGCTTGGTGAGGCGGTCTAACCCGTCAAATATGCTCTTCCACACATACTGAAGGCTGGAGGCCCAGCTCTGCGCCAGCTTCACGTGTGCCCATGGAGGAGCTTGCCCAGACCTGCACACTGAGGAGAACCGTTTGCAGGGCACGTCGCTCCTGCACCCCCAGCCTGCAAGATGAAGCAACCCTTCAGCCCAGCTATCCTTCAGGACCCCCTCAAGCAGCAGCGGTAGGCAGGTATGTTTGCTGGAGGCCTCCAGTCCTGCTGTGAAGCATAGCGAGGCCACCCTGCACCAGCAGTCTGTACACCTAGGGACCCTGCTTCGGTGGTGGGCCATAGTGTATGTTGTTTTCTGTGTCCTCCATACCGTTTTTCTGTGAAGCGTGTTCCTGAATGCTAGCTTGTAATCCTGCTAGTTAATCATAGAATCATAGAATCATTTCGGTTGGAAAAGACCTTCGAGATCATCGAGTCCAACCATTAACCATGCCCACTAAACCATGCCCTGGAGTACCCTGTCCACTCACTTTTTTAATATCTCCAGGGATGGTGACTCAACCACTTCCCTGGGCAGCCTGTTCCAATGCCTGACAACCCTCTCAGTAAAAAAATTTTTCCTAATATCTAACCTAAATCTCCCTTGCCTCAACTTGAGGCCATTTCCTCTTGTCCTATCTCCAGACACCTGACAGAAGAGACCAACACCCACCTCACTACAACCCCCTTTCAGGTAGTTGTAGAGAGCGATAAGGTCTCCCCTCAGCCTCCTCTTTTCTAGACTGAACAACCCCAGATCCCTCAGCCGCTCCTCATAAGACTTGTGCTCAAGGCCCCTCACCAACTTAGTGACTTAATGACCTCAGGTTTCCCTGTTGCTCAAAGTGCTCCAGTGCGACAAAAATCAAACACCAAAAGTTTGAACATTACAGCAGGGGACAGCACTGGACTTAGTTACATTCCATCATATGGCCAGATTTATGAGATCAAATCATGATTTTTATGCCCTTGTGCAGATAATATATAGATCTCCCCATAAAGATTAAAAATGGAAGATGTGATGTGTAATATTTAAAAGCTCACTGAAGTGCGTTTCGCCAAGAATGTTTCTTACGGTGAATGATGAACTTAGTTGGTTCCTCAGGCCTTTTATTAGAAACTACTAGATCTTTCTACTGCAGCTAGCTGATTGTCGTGGTTTAACCCCAGCTGGCAACTAAGCACCACACAGCTGCTCGCTCACTCCCCTCCAACCCTGTGGGTGGGGGAGAGAATCAAAAAAAAGTAAAACTCATGGGTTGAGATAAAGACAGTTTAATAGAACAGAAAGGAAGAAAATTATAATAATAATAATAATACAATAATAATAAAAGAACTGGAATATACAAAACAAGTGATGCACAATGCAATTGCTCACCACTCGCCAACTGATGCCTAGTTAGTTCTCTAGCAGTGATCTGCACCCTGCCGGCCAAATCCCTCCAGTTTATATACTGGGCATGAGGTCATATGGTATGGAATATTCCTTTGGCCACTTTGGGTCACCTGTCCTGGCTGTGCCCCCTCCCAACTTCTTGTGCCCCTTCAGCCTTCTTGCTGGCTGGGCATGAGAAGCTGAAAAATCCTTGACTTAGTATAAACACTACTTAGCACCAACTAAAAACATGAGTGTGTTATCAACATTATTCTCATACTAAATCCAAAACATAACACTGTATCAGCTACTAGAAAGAAAATTAACTCTATCCCAGCTGAAACCAAGACAGTGATGGTGATTACTTTGTATATAAAGGAACATATGTGAGATCAAATGCTCTTTGGCCAATTATGACTGGACTTGCTCATAACTATCCAAATTTGAGACTTGTAGCTGTTCTTGAGTGTAAAAAGTAATCTTCCTCATGACAGCAAAAGTGAAAAGCTGTCCTAATGTAATTGTATTACATTCCAATCAGCTAGATATCAATGCTCCCTGTAACAGCTGTGTGTCCAACTTCGTGTTCTTTTGTTTGCACTGGGGTAGCTATACCAGTTGCTTAGCACCCAGTCAAATTCCATGTACATGGAAAGGCCCTTCATGGAAACACCATTTTTTTTTATTCTTGGGGGTTTTTTTTGAGTTGTTAAGATTTCTGGTAAGATTCACTAACTACAGAGTAGCCATTTGCTACTAACAGGCTATTTTCTATCATGGTTTTCTATGGTGACTTTTCTCATCTATCCCTTTCTATATCCTAATTACTTGACTGATTCTGGTTCTCTTTTAAAGATAACGAGAACTTAAAACATTACATAAACTGTAACGCATGTATGTTTTACACAGAACTACAGGAAGTTATATATAATCTGTAGATGAGGCTTTTAAACCTTTGGCAAATCGTGTTTTAATTAACATTATTAATTCTCAAAATTGTTAACTTGATGAAATAGCCTCATTGTACATACAGAATTTTTCACTTTCTCAATCAATATACCAAAAGCAGTATTCCCAGCTTGATAGGGCAAGTATGTGTTTTCTTTTTGAAGTTACTGCAGCTGCAAGTGTTGTACTACAAATGACCTCTGAAAGACTGCAGGGGTCCCAAAGGGAGTGGGTTATATTTTTTAACTTCCTAAATTTAAGTTCCTAACAAACATTCTCCCTCCACCTCATTTTGGAGACAGTGACTCAAACAGATGGTTATTATAGAAAATTACATACCAAAATGGGAGGTAAAAACAAGGTACATCATATCAGTCCAATAATGCACGTCTTTCTTACTTTTCAGTTTCTGGAAATAATCTTTTCCATACAAGCCAGCCACAGATGGGGAAGTAGGATATTCCCCCTATTTAATGCAAACTGTGCATCATCACATATGCCTTCAGCGTACCCACAGTTACTAGTTACTTCAGAACTTTTTTTTTTTTAAATCATGGTTTAAACCTATCTTTATTACTGAAAAATGCAATGTTAAAAGTAAGTAAAAATCTTCATTAAAGATCTATTTTATAGAAGATTTTAGTACCTATTTGCTATTTTTATGTTAACAAAGCATAACAGTTAAAAGGTCACTTTAGATTACACTTTAGATTACACCTTGAAAAGTCATTAAGTGCTTCAAAATATATCATTACTTTAAAATGTTTAAGAGAGAACTCTTCCTCATTTGTGAATCTATGCTATAAACTTTGTAGTTAACAATGCTGTTTAACAATATGCAAGACAGTGCAAATGAACATGAAACTAGATAGATGACATCATGTTATAGATATTTAAGGATTATACCATCCTGGGAGGCAAACCTTCACAATAAGATAAATTTACATTTCCTAAAATGTTCAAACTGCTTTGAAAATGCTTTTCAAAGGTGACAGATTTTGCATTCCTAAGAAGGTGAGGTCTTCCATTTTAAAATGTCAGCATTGGGCCAACTAATTTATACATCGTTGTGAGTTTCCATTTCCATATTAATCTTACATCATTCGATGATCCAAGTTTAAACTGTCGGTTACCCTTCTGTGTCTAGTGCCACCCAGCACCCTTAGGAGAAGCACCAGGGCTACCATTTTAGGGATTTCTTCTGTTTCACAGTCTAATAATTTGGCCAACATAACTGCTTTGGTAAAAGAATTGAGTATTTATTGAAACAATTAACTCTAACTTCTTCTCTTAATTAAGGGTTCTTGAGTTCAACAAGCCCAAGTCAGATCACTACAGGAAGAATTTCTTCTAAGGAGAGAATCAAATGAAGCGGCAAGGAAATCATTCAGAGCACCTACTGTAAGTACCTCAATTAGATATTGTAAACATCTCCATGTTTCCTGGTCTTTCTACGAGGCTTCCTTGGTCACACCAACTTCCATTCATCTATGTTAGCAATAAAGTCCAAATCCAAGGACTGTCCGTAACGATAGACAGCAGCGCTTCTGCATGTGCATTAAGAAAGTGAACTCTAGTCTCAGCATTAAACGCAGAAGTATTATCCACCCAGGAAGTGGTCTGTAGAAGCAAGTGCCATCTTCAGTTCCTCTTGTAATTCATCCACAGCTTTCTAAATTTTCAGGCTGTGTTAACTGTATTAAGGCACTGTAGCTGTGGCATCATGATAGAGTACATTCTTCCAAAACTTGTGATAAATTGGGTAAATATTGTAATAAGGAAAGCAATTGAATTCAGAATGAAATACCCAGTGTTGTTTTTTTTTTTTTTAATTCAGATGAATTAATTGCAGTACTGATGTGACCAGAGGTTTGCAGATTTGCAAAACTGTAAGGTTAGCTTTTAAAAGGCATGTAGTTAGTTCTTTTCTCAGCTTTTTGAGTTTGCTTCTAGGTTTGTCTCATCATACAGAATAGGATTCATTCTGCAGCCTGTTCTCCTCCTCCCACCTAGGAGAGACTTCAGGGTTGCATAGAGGAAGTCAAAAAAGATATTTCACATCATTTAATTATGAGCCCTTTAGCTGCCTGAGTAATGTTGATGGAGTCCAGAAAAATGTGTCTTGTCTGCCTTAGGCAGCATAAAATGGGAACATGCTTGAGCTCAGAGGGGAAAAAGGCACATGGAGAGACTGGAATGGGGAACTTGCACTTGACAAATGACCCAAGCATGAGAAAATTTACTGGCAACATATAAACACTTCATCTTCTGAAAAGCTTGACATTACCAGAAAAGAAAGTTACCCTGTACCTTTTGAACCCCCCCCCCCCCCAAAAAAACCCAAACCAAATACCCATTGTCAAAGCCTAATTTCCTTCTGAGCTAATCAGGCTCCAGTTATTTGAATCACTTTTTCTTTCCAGGAGTTGTATACTGGTGTAATGGGTATATCGTTAAGCGTCCCTCCACTGGAAGAAACAAATCACAGTTCTCTATTGCTCCAGTTTCCATCCCTGACTTTCTACTGTTTTTCTTGATGTTATTCACCTTTTACAATCATGGCAGTGACAAAGGGTAAGGCCCATATATCTGACACACCCCTCTCTGCCAACCCCTTAGAAAGTCAGAACAAAGAATGACTTGTGAAGGCTGCCTTGTTTAAGGTGAAGGACTAGAAGTTTATTACAAGTATAGGGGCTGATCCTGCACCCACTGAAGTCTATGGGAGTTAGGCTTATGAACAGGAAACCTCTCCCAATGTGTCTTAGCTGTCTTCAGATTCTTCAGCTGTCCAGTTCTCTTGGCTATTCCTTCCAAGTCTAGAGCTCCAGAGGTGGAAATTATCATATCTTGTAGCGCATACCCAGACAAGTAAGGGGGTCTGATCCCACCAAATGGTAAGAGCTTATAATAAGCATGCCCTGCTTTTGGGTATCGACTACTTTTGCAGACCTAAACTCTCTTTTTTGGTTTTTTTTTTTGTTAATATCTTTGACTTCCAACTTGGTAGGAGTCAGATTAAATGTATAAACTGTGAGTGAGATAGGAGCATGACTTAGTTATGATGAACAAAATACATCAGCTGACATAGTGCTAGGCAACCCCACTGCAGTCAGTCAGGAAAATTGCTGGTTACTAGCTAAAAGCATTACAAGTCTCTTTCTGCTAATAAGATGGGGGGTACAACGAGGCAAGTGGAGTAAGTATTGTTTACTTAAAATCTCCACTCCCTAGTACTATATCAAGCAACTACTCTGAGTATATTGATAGATGTCATACACAAAATTCTATGTCTTTCAGACAGGACAAAGAAATGGAGGATGAACCTAGGGAGGACTGCCCTGTTTTCTGTTGCACCAAACTAAGGGTATTAGGTTCAAAGACTTCTGTTTAATTATCTTGACAGGTAACCAGCGAGTCTTCTAGTCTTGGCATTCCTATCCTAGTTTTGCAGAAAAAATGCCTCACCATCTTTGAAAGAACAGAAAGACAAAAGTGGCTTTGCTAATGGAATGTCTCCTAGAATGGCAGAATCGTATTTCAGGAATATCAGATCATCCTGCTTTTCCATCATGAGCCTTAGGATTTCTAAATTCAAACAATTTAGAATTTAGATCACAAACTACCGTCTAAATAGCCATTTAATGAAACTCAAGAACCCTGCAGAAGCCTGCATTTTTCTTAAAATATGACAGAAGGAGTATTTGTTTTGAGGACAAAACTATCTAATTTAAAAAAAATGCATGGCTGTGCAGAGTTTTTTTCAGAAGTAAAATTCATGAGGAAGCATCAATGTCTTTAAAGCCCTGTTTAAATCTCAGGTCAACATTATAGTTGTATTTTGTTGTAGCAAACATGACACAGAACACAAATAATTCCATTTCCATTAAGTAAAAATTCTCCTAGACTAAAATGAACTTACCTCATATCAAGCTGAAACTATTCACTGTATATGCAGAGATGTAGGAAAACATAAAATTTAGATTGTCATTTAGCTAGGAAAAAATATGACTTTTAAGGATGAAGAAAACTACGGAAATGGCAATTTCTACAGCTGACATGTCAAAACGAACCCATAAAAGAAAGTATCAGGACAAACACTGCTTGCTTAACGTAAACCAATAAAGTGAAGTCTGCCCATGAATAAGTCAACAAACTGTGACTGCAGTCTATCAGAAATGTAAGTATGCTGACATGCTCTCTAATATTTAAGACAGTGAACATAATCAAGACTTATGTGGCTTGTGGTTTCCACTGATTTTGTAAGTGCTTTTGCATAGGAAAACCATATTTATAAAGTAAGTAAAAAGATTAATCGCTATTTGTTCAGGTCTCTCCCAGATATCTTCCTATGGATAAAGCTTGAAAAACAAATATTCAATACCTGACAAAAACTAAAATGTAACAAGTACATTACAGCCTGAAATATATTTCAGGCAAATAATTTTTCAGGTACTTTTCTCACATTGCCTGCACATCCACAGAGTTCATAAAACAACTAAATGATGATTTATGCATGGTAACTTCCTTGGCAGTAATTGTCATGCCAAGGAAAACTTATTTACTGATTGCAGACACCCATACAGTAACATAAGTATTTTTTTATTGCATGAACCAATCAATCAGTGTGAAGCATAGATGGTGAATGGTGAAAACAGAAAATACAATGTTCGTTTTTCCTTTATTTCTAAAGGGAATATCTAAGCTATATTGTTGTCACTGAGAAGTGGGTCTCTGCTCTGAAATGTAGAGCAAAATAATGTGGGTTGACCTAGAAACTGTACAGTTTCTGTGGTTACAGAGCTAAAATCATGCTGCAAACATGAGGCAACAGAACATAAATTACTATGTTACCTATGTAACTTGGCTCATGTATTTGTCTTTAGAATCACAGAGAATTCAAGAAATGTCAACATACTAATTCTGAAAATCAGATCAACAACAACAAAAAAGAAAATGACCCTAAATCTGTAGCACTATTTCAGTACTCAAAAGCTGTACTTAATCCACAGGAACTACAGTGAACTTGTAAAGGCTGAATACCACATCAATATTCCCAGCACCAGCTAAGTAACTTCATAACTAATCTATTGTTTTATTTATGAATATTACAGCTCAAGCTTGCTCAAGTTCCACAAGGACTCCATGACAATCTTTAGGGTGAAGAAAAATCACAGGTTTGCCATGTGCACCTATTTTTGGCTCTTCACTCAATATTCGTATCTTTTTTTTCTTCAGTTCTGTCATAGCCGCTTTTATGTCATCAACCTTATAAAAGAAAAATACAGTTCACACAAATGAACATATTACATTGTATTATGCAGATTCTACATTTAGAAAAAATAATGTAATTTCTTACTAAAATATTATTTCTGAATTCTAATATAATTCTGAAAATCAATTAAATTATAAAAGTTTTAAAACATCTAGTCTTAAAAATAAAAATCCTACAGAAGTTTGCATTTGTTATTTGAAGATTTTATGAAATATTATTTAAATAGATTGTGCTATATTTAAGAAATTAAACAAAAATCACTCATACACAAAGCCCATTGATTTTTTGATGTTGTTACTTTATTAGGACTCCATAAATAATCTAAACCCTGCATTACTATTACTAAGAAGATCATACTGCTTTCAAACTATCAATAACTAAAGAAGAATGCTTCCCTGTCTAATTGATGACAGAACACTGAGTCATTAGATGCTGGTAAAAAGGGGGGCAATGGGCAGAAGGTAAAAGGAAAGTCCCTTTTAGATTTATACATCCTCCTTCTCAGCAGGTTAAGGTTCATAAAATTTCCTAAGAAAAACCTGGGAATTATCAGAAACATACCCAGAATATGACGTGGTTTTTCTATTGAACTTAATTTAATAATAGCCTTTAACATAATAATTCAGTACAGTTTCCTGCAGAAATACGTAGTTAACAAAAACATGTCTACACTGTATAATGTGATCTTAAGTCTGATGTCATGTCATCAGATGAAATTTGAATTTTCCCAAACCTTAAATGCATTCATTCTTTGAAATAATAAAATTATCACTCAGGTTAGCAAATCCAGAAGTCAATAATCAATAAAGACCTAGAATTAAAATAATAGCATTGCTATTTTTGAAGCCTGAGGTGACTGGACATAACTTGGTGAATAAACTTGCATGATGGCATTGTAGGGAAGAAGGAAATACCTAGCTTTTATTCAGAGAAACAGACATCCATTAATCCCTACTCATTTGCAGCAGTTTTGTTCATAAAAATTCTGAACTCACTGCAGTTCTTCCTACACACAACTACCAGTCTGCTAAAAAAAAAAAGAAATGACTGTCAAGTTTTATCTAAAATAAAACAGCACATGTAATGTGTGCCATAGCCCCCTCCAGGTTGTTTCCCCAAGCAGAAAAGCCACTGCAGCTGCTGCTCCTGTCCTGCAGAGATGGCCAGAAGAGGAACTGTGTCTGGGCTCAGCTGGAATGAATTACTGCACCCTCAAGGAAGCAGTGAGAATAAATAGTGGAAAGCCTGTGGGTGCATCAGTGTTAGGAGAGTATCAGGCTCAGATTTCTCTCTTATTTTACCAAGTGTCCAGCATGCTTTTCATTGCAGGTATTAAATGCAATTATACCTGGTCAGAAATAATTTAATTTCTTCTTAAAATGCTTCTTTTGTCTGAAACAAATTTCCCTATAAAAACATGTCTAAAATTTTCCTTTGAATAGTAAGACACAAGGAAGAAATGAAAAGCATTTTGATAAACTTGTGAGGCTTCCCCTCCAGTATGGAAAGAATTTTTACAATTCAGCTTTTTGTAATAAAATTGTTCATAGAAAGATATTTCTACAAAATATTTTTTTAATTTCAAATGAACAATCAATTGACACTGAAGTTCTTTTATACTTTTTCTGAAAACTATTTTTGGTCAACTTCAGAAGATGACATATCTTTGAAATTGTAAGATTTTCCATTCTGTGGAGAATGGAAAATTGGAGGAGGGAGGTTAGTATCTTTTTGATTGACTATGGTAGTGACCAAATCTGTTTTCAGTCCCACTTAAACAGCAGGTCAAAATGGACTGCTTTTTTCTCCATGTAAATTAGTGTATAATCTTCCATTGGTTTTTACGTGGAGACAAACATGAGGGACTTAGGGCAATCTTTTTTTTTTTTTTTTTTGTGTAGAGACTCTATTAATGAATTACAAGACTTCATTTAGGAAAATCTGGCTGCCAGTAGTACTAGCTAACCCAATTAAAGGAAATTAACAGCTAGATTATGACTCCTGGCTCGCTTGACCTACTGTATAGAGTTATAAATTTTTAACACAACACTTCTACATTGTCCAACATGGTATAATTAGCATGTCCTGTTCTTCTCAGTTTTCATAATTAACAGTATGAGTCCCCTTGACAGCCATCTTTGATTTATCTGCAACAAGATCATCTCTCATACAAAATGGAGATCTACATAGAACAATTTCAGCTGGTAACAAATATTTCTTGAAATGTCTTAAAAGGGATTACATATACTTGAAACTCTTGGGAGCTTTGAGCTCTTTGCTGAGAAATGCCTACAACTTCTTTGTCTTCTACCTATAAGTAAGTACCACTGGTCTTTTACAGAGGGCTGGAGGTCTTTTTCAGTCTTACTGCAAATCACTTTTCTTCTACACCCCCCATTTCCAGTCTTACTGCAAATCACTTCTTTCTTCTACACCCCCCATTTCCTAAGTTCAGCTGAGGTCCTTCACATTTCTATAGCAGAACTGCCTAGCAATACAATTTAGGGTCAATTTAAGCAGAATTAATTTTCTTATTCTTGAACATCTGCAAATAGACAAACTTAATGTAAGAAAAATTGCAATGCCTGTGTGTATGCAAAATTTCTCAATTCTCAATGAAAGCATGCAACTGCAAGTACTGGTCTTTATAGATGTATTCTGAAAACAATTTTTACTCACATCAGTAATCCCATTACTTTTTATTATTACACTTTGCATGAAATAATAGAAGTTTGCAAGACTCAGATCTGTAAAATATTAAAAACATGTATCATGGGCAGCAGCATGCATCAAACATCTACACTAAAACATGAGTATGCTAAATAAGATAACTACTTTACCCAGCACCTTTACGTCTTGTGTACTTCCAGACCAATCTCTCTTTGATTGACAAGAAAGAACAGGACAGAAGAATCTCTGGAGACTTTACTGCTGTTTGTAAGTACAACTGACAATCTTTTTTGACTTCTGTATACAATTATCAACTAAATATCAAACAGGAAGAAACTTCTGAAAATCTAAACTGACTTAGCTTAAACTTACAACGCCATCTTTTTCCAGTCCAGATGTCCTTTCTAGGTCAGGAAGTCGATGCCTGTTAAACAGCCTTCACAAGCCCTTGGGCTTGTCCATCTTCCACACTGGATACTTAACCCTCCCCTCCTCAATTTAATCTTTAGAGCATAAAAGAGGAAAAAATTATCATATAGCTCATGAAATTGAACTGTGATTTCCAAAACAGAAAAAAGGCATGTTTAAGACTTCTTATGCAATATAAATTCTCACAGATATGACAGCCTTATATATTTGTTCTTGACAAAGGTCTAACCTATGAAAAAATTATGCATACTTTAATATCTCTATCTTACTATACGATATATTGTGTTAAAATACCTCAATGCAGATATGATGCATTCCTCCAGTCTTGTTTTTTTGCAGAAAGCTTGCAATGGGACTTTTCTCTCCTAAAGGATGCAGAAGTTCCAGCTTGGTATTACCCAGCTCCACAAAAACAATGTAGACACCATGTTCAGGAAGAGCAACAGTCTCGCTCACCTGTGCTCCTAACACATCTTTATACAAGGACTGAGCTTTCTCCAAATCAGGTACTGCAATTGCTACATGATTAAGTCGGCCCAGTTTCCACAAAGAGCTTGGAATGTTTTGAGAAAAGGAATTCGATGATGATAGAGTTCGTATTGCAGGAGCTGGAGTCTGCAGTCTGGTAAGAAGCCCTGAAAAAAAGTGAATAGCACCGATACAATACTTTTGAGAAAGTATCAATATCTGCTCTTTCCCCTTTTAATGAGGCCTATATAACTCCTACGTCATAAGCACACCAGTGTGAAAAGCTGAAGGTACAGAAACCAAGGAAAGAATTCTTCTGTAGTACTAACAGCTCAATGAAAATTTTTTTCAGAGACTATGTAATTATTCAGAAGTATTAAAAAAAACCCCAAACACGAATTTGGTGTAAATGCTTACATATGCCTGTTAAAAAGAGGAATACATGGCCAAATGTAATGGTCAACTGTATAATGTACTGAAAAGTGACTTCTGAATTTTTCAGAGCTTCTTACAAAATAGAGAAAGAAATGAGGATATGCCTATACATCTAAAAGTTATAACAAAACCCAGGAAAACCCAAACAAAACCTTGGACAGAACTGATACTGCGAGAACCAAAAGAGAAAAGACTTGAGCTCTCAGCTGTCAGAGCTAACTCCAGTAAGGAAAGAAATGTGTTGCATCTGAGGCTTAAGGAATCCTAAAATCTCCTGAGTTTGATTTAATATTTTCCCTTTCTCCAATGATTAAGACATTTGCCCTTCTTACTTTTCACATGCCATACAAGTCTTCTACTTCGTTTCACCGATCTGTTTCATGATGTTTAGAAATATTTCAGTTCTAAGTGCTGTGAACAATATCATGTCCAACTGATCAATAATAATTTAGAAGATTATCTTTAAAAGGTCAAAATCATAATAGCTTTTTTAATGTAACTAGTGCCACTGACTTCAGAGTGACTTACAAAAGAAAAAGCGTATGATTTGGCTCATCATAAATGAAAAGGTAATTACAAAAAAATACTGGATGACCATACGACACAAAGGTAAGGGCTACCATGTAGACAAAAGATGGAGAAGTCATGGAGAAACTCAGTGTCATGAAAAACTGCTTAGATATCAACAGAACTCTTCACTGACTGCTCTGACAAGGCAGTACTGAACTTAGCACTGTGTCGAATTGCTGTGCTGCTCACAAATAGTTCTAGGGTTGCTTGGGTTTTTTTTAAATCACTAAAAAAATACAAAATGAGGATACTTACAAATGAATTACATTAAAAATTAATCTGTCAGAGTACTAGAATCTGGAGAGGTTGGGGCTAGGGGAGAAATTGTGATCATATCAGTTGTTTCTAGCATCAGAATTAGAATTAGATGAAAGGATATATTCATAACAGCCGCACTTTGATTTCATGCCAGTTTGCTTTAGGCCATGTCAGAGTTCCCAATGCCTCAAGGCCAAGCTAGAGGCATCTCAGCATTCTGGAAGTCTTTGAGGCATTCTTAGCTTTAAATTCACAAATGTGCTATTTTGCTAAGAGATTGTGCTAAGGATGCACTGAGATTCTGGATGGTGTGCAATACACTGAGGATAGCCTGGCGTGCATTTTTTCAGACTCTTTATACTCTGTAAGGTTAGTAGTAGCTGTAATTAATCAGCTAGCTTCACTGTATGAAACTGTATGAAACATTTCACAGGAATTCAAGATTCTACAGCTATCAGTTTTTCTTCACAAAGATAACTGATGCAGTCCTTAAATCTAAGCCTTTCTGAGCATTGTGCTGTGATGAAAAAGTGTTTGTGTGTATTTGAGACTTAAAATTACAACATGCAATGTACATACTTCCAAAGACTTAGTATCACAAAAGTAAGTCTATTCAGAATCTTTTGATAATACTAAATCAACATCCTACATTAAGTATTTCCAGAAACTTGCCTAGTTCTGCAAGTAACTGCCCTGGAGTATTTCTTGCCAGCCTTTCCCACAGTACATCCTGTCATCTCCTTCATCACAGCCAGAAGTTCTGGACAATTCTTTTTCACTTGTTACCTTTAGGCTATCATACTGGCATAGTAGAGCAACTCAGTATTTCCAAGTACTTTTCAACTTTTTACATGTTAAAAAAAATCCCCTAGCAACTTCTAAACAGAAGAAAAATTCTTGTTTTTCAGATGTCTGTGCTGAAACTATTTTGTAGATAGACTTGCCATCTCAATGCAGCTGTATTGGGTGAACAAAGCAATTGCCTGAGGAAGCAATACTATGCAATGCTTATAATGTACAAAATAAGAAACATGCAGTATCTAGTTGGCGTAATTAGAGGCATGGATAATTAACTAGACTAGAGTTTGACCAGATCACCAGAGTAAATAACATATTAAAAAATTAAAAAAAAAAACAAACCATGCCCACCATACAGTCTTTTCTTTCCACCTAAGATTCTACCTAAGTAGTTCTGTTTCCTACAATCATTTCTTAAGACCTGATTCAATTCTTGCTGAAGCAAAGAGGAGGTCAGTATTCTACAAAAAAGAAAAATCCTTCCAAAGATAAGGAACTTTATCATTTATCATTACTTTATCATTTGTTATATTTCCTAAAGCCTTTTATTGCTTCATTCCTTCTTCCTAATATTAACAGACCACAGTTCAGTAGAAATACTACTAATGTAAATTCTTCAAGCAATCTTTACTGATGGGAAAGGCTAGGATTTTTCCCATTCTTTTTGACATCTCCCATCTATAATTCTTGCTGTACTTCGCACAGGGCATATGACTACATGGTTATTATAATTTAATTTGTATTTTGTCTACTTTCAAGTAAACTGACAGAAAGTAGAGAGACAGACTAACTCCAATATTACTGAAGCAATTGCAAAAAGAATAGAAAATGCTATTTCTGTTGGGTTCTGCCCAAGAAACATTTTATTTTTGTAGTGTTTACTGGAAAGATAACAGATTGAAGAAGTGAAGTATATTCCTAGGATTCTTGTAAAGTCAAGTTAAATGCCCATTCATATGACAGTATTATTTATGCATCTCTCCTTTTCCTCCTCTCACTTAACAGATTGGGTGGTGGAACTCTATATACAATTTTTCCTATGAGTATGTAGGGGCAGAGGACTCTTCAAGCAGGTTTGGGGTTTTTTTTCTTTTACTTTATTCTATGAAGTCTTGTGAATTTATCCTAGCTCTAGTCATATGCGTATAGAGCTTTAACTGAAACCCATAATTACCAGTATGAATTGACTGAGATTAAACAAAAAGCATTTCTGTTTTTCTTGCATTATATAGATTAGTAACTATGTAGATTAGTTACTTAAAATTCTGATCATCATCTTCTTCTAACCCAGTAATCAAAAGACGACCCTGCCATGAAAAAGAAACCTTTTCAGCAAACTTCAGATTGAAACCCCATCACTTCCATGTTTCAGGAAAGAAACACTTATGTTTATGCATATATCACAAAACTAGTCCTATTAACTGTTGTGGCTAAATTCTTCAATCACAAAAGCATTTCTCCACTGACTTACAGAATTATTCAAGTAATTCTTAACTTTCTCCAATGTTAAAAAAATTACTTTCTCTGCTGTATCTGTCCTGCTTGAAAAACTTGCATATGCTGACCAAACTCACCCCTGCTGTTGCATCTCCTGGTATGTACAGCATTTGCCTCTACTGGTTTTTTTTAAGACCTTATTTTTCAAACACTGACAACCAAATCTGAGTTTTTCTAGATATTTAGTCCTTTAGAGAAGATTCAGCTGATGTTGCTTTCATATATGATTGCTGGCTTCCTAGCCTCAGTGATACTACAGAATGTATGTCACCTTCTTCAGCTTAATTTGAAGAATATTTTTAAATTGATCTATTTGGGTTTTATTCTATTAATGGTTGACTGATCTACTAGTATTATGCACATCAGAGTTTAAACATGTACAGTTGTACCAACTGAGGCTTAGATTCTGTAACAGAGCTGATTATGAAGCAGCAAGTCTGAAGTACCCCATAAAATGAGATCCTCATCCTTCAACTATTTATTCGTAGGCTTGTTGCTCCTTATGTGGGGCAGTGTTCATTGACTTACATGGCTAAGTAATCAAACGCAAGCCAAATCCAACTGAATTCAGTCATGTTCTCTACGAGGAGGTTGTGCAACTGTGGGTCGCAGTAAGAAGAACCTTGTCACTGGTCACTGCTCTACTGTCAACCATTTCAGGTTGAGAAAAACTCCCAGGCATGGAGAGGATGCTGTCACCATAAGGAGTTTGGCATAGAGGGGCTGTGCATTAGCTCTCTGGGCCAAATGGAGAAAGGCCATTGTCTGGCCATTCTTAAATCCCAGCAATTTCACGGTGGCGTTAGCGTCTTGGAAACTTTGCCAGCCAACAAGGCTTAGGTCATCCATAGTGCTACTCTGCTCTGTGCTGGAGGTGGCTTTTGGGAATCAGGTGGGCTCCATAGTTCCTAGAAACTAATCTCACTTTGCTGCAGCTCTGGTTTCCTCCATTAAACTGCAATTATACAAAGGTGTTTTCATTCCCAGAATCCCACTGATCGATCACGGACAGCACTGAGTCTCTTGTTCACTCTTCTCCTGCAGTCTATGGCTACCAAGTAAAATAGTGTGGTTTAGGTACAGTGAGTTTAACCCGCCCTTTCTTAATATTAAGACAGTGAACAGTCCAGATAATTACAATGAACGGGAAATGATTTTGCATTTGACTTCCGAGTTGTACCTTAAAAAGACAAGCTCCTCCTTGCGCCTTAAGTATTGTCTGGAGTTTGCGGCGTAAGTTTATTCTAAGCCAGATAATGTCAGTTTTTAATATACCCGTCACCCGGATCAGAAGGCCTTGTTTTTATTTATAAAAGCAGTTCCGTTTTGTTGTGGCCTGTAAGGCTCTCACGTACAGCCTCGGGCCCGCTCCCGCACCCCGGGCGGGCAGGGGCGGCGCGATGCCGCCCTGACGGCCCGCCCGGCCTCAGCACGAAGCGGGACTGCCCGCCGCCGCGGGGCAGGAGCTCCAGGCCGGAGCGGGCGCTGACACCCGCGGCCGCCCCGGGCCCGAGGCCTGAGGCCGCGCCGCCCCCCCACCGGCCCCGCCGCCCGCCCCGGCCCGCCCGGCCCCCACGTTACCGGCCGCCGCGCGCCGCAAGCAGGCCGCCATCTCGCCGCCCCGCCGCTCGCACCCAGCCCGCCCGCAGGCAGGCGGGGCCTGGTCGCGGGGGAGCGGCCGCCCTCCGCCGTCACCACGGCAGCGGCCGCCGGCCCCGGGCCGAGCCGTCCCCCGGCCGCCCGGGGCTGAAGGCGCGCCCGGGCCGGGAGCCCTTCGGCGCGGTGACAGCGCGGGGCTGTGTTTGCGGGACCGGCGCCAGCGGAGCGTCTCGGTACGAGGCAGCGGCAGCGGCAATGGCTGTGTCACGCCGAGGGGCTGGTGAGCCCTCGCTGGGGCGGGTGGGCGCAGCTGCCCAGTGCCTTTCCCAGAAGGACAGAGCTCCCCCGGGCAGGGGCGGGCGCTACGGCCGCTGGCACCGGGCCGGCCGCCTTGGAGCTGAAGCCTGCGGCTGACTGCGGGGAGGCGGGTGTGCGGCGCGCCTCAGCCGTGCCGGTGCATGCTGCTCGCCTCTGCGGGGGCAGCTCTGGGCACTGCCTTTATCTGGAAAAAGCAAGTGCAAAAGGGGCCAGCTATAGCAAGGGACATCTGTAGAGAGAGAAAGTTTTCTGGCTAAAGAATTGTGCCAATGAGGCAATGAGCAGGCTGTCTTCTGGTGCTGCATTCCTGTTGTGCCAGGGGCATGGGACATGGCAAGTTGCTGGGATACATCCAAAATATATAAACAGCTCGTGCCATTTCAAATCGGATACTAGCTGAATAATTAAAAGTGCAGGTCAAAATCAGTGGTCAAAATGGGTATTTAGAAGTCCCAATATATAGAATCATAGAATCATTTAGGTTTGGAAAAGACCTTCCAGATCATCGAGTCCAACCATCAACCATGCCCGCTAAACCATGTTCTGGAGCACCTTGTGTGAAATGTATATTGGCTTTCGCAAAACGAGAACACTGAAATTTGCCTAACTACTGCATAAGCTACATCCCAAAAGGATGTTTGCCTCACTGCCACTAAATTAGGGCTTAACACGGGAAATATGTAGGTAATATATTCCAGGCATCAATTGTATTTTATAGTTTGTAGGCAATAAAAGGGCACAAGCAGAATATGTAGTTTCTTTTGATGAGATAAGACATCCTGTAACTCAAGTAATTAAAGGATGTGTAGATAGATTTGTGAAAACATAGAAAAACAGACATATGGACTCAAGGACGAGTAAAATTGAGAACACAAGTAAGAAGATAAGGAGTGATTTGTTAGCATGAGAACAGCATTTTGGGGGTCAAAGATTATTTGACATGAAAGATACGAGAAGAACAAAGGAAAACCAGGAGTTTAATGTGAAAATATTAAAAAGTGTGACTGGAGGAAAACGACAGGGTGAAAAGTGCAGCCAGAGGAAGACTACTGACTTCATCCCTTGCAGATCTCCGAAGGCCGCCAGAGGAAGACTACTGACTTCATCCCTTGCAGATCCCCGAAGGCCCCTCCGAACCACAAGAGATGTGTGCAAGGGGGGGTGGTCTGGGGTGGAGTTATGTTAATAGATACCTGAAATATTAAAATAACCCCTTTGAAATACCACAAACACAGTGTATAAAAAGGCAAGTTTGGGTATAACCAGCGCGCCTCTGGTTTTGACCATGCGCCCAGCGCTGTTTGCCTTTGTTCTATAATAAACTTGTGAAATTCAGGAAATTCAGCGTGAGTGCATTTCTCACACTTGTCTACATGCTTTTTGAATACCTCCAGGGATGGTGACTCAACCACTTCCCTGGGCAGCCTGTTCCAATGCCTGACAACCCTCTCAGTAAAGAAATTTTTCCTAATATCCAACCTAAACCTCCCCTGCCGCAACTTGAGGCCATTTCCTCTCATCCTATCTCCAGCCACCTGACAGAAGAGACCAGCACCCACCTCACTACAACCTCCTTTCAGGTAGTTGTAGAGAGCGATAAGGTCTCCCCTCAGCCTCCTTTTCTCCAGAAGGAGAAAAAATACGACACTTTCAGCTTCCAACCCAGGTTGTAAAGTGTCAGATACGTTTATGATGTTCAGAGAAGGACAGGTGCAGGCCATACTCATGCCTCTGCTGGCTGGGCCCTTCTCCACACAGTGTTTATTTGAGGGCGCAAAGTGCCAGTGAGAGGACACACGGAAGTTGCTTAGCAGGGCTTTGTTTTCTGTGCACTGGGAAGACTTCTTTTTTTGGTGGGAAGGAAACATGAAAGCAGCAGAGGAGCAGCAGAGGCAATAGCAAGAACAGAGTTAGAAGCTTGGTCACAGTTCTGGATCCAGGTGCTGAATGGCTGCGGATGGCGGGGAACAGCAGCAGGCAGGGTGAATGCAGCCCAAGGGGGCAGCCCCTGCAAAGCGCATTTTGCAGCATGGAGGAGGAATGGATCGTCTCCCCCAAGTGCGGCAGCTTCTTCACCAGGGTCTGTGGGTGTAGTGCTTATTTTGACTTTGGTTTATAAACTTTAAGGAAACTATGTGATGTAAAGCAACAAAACAGCTGAAGAATACTGTGCAGTGCTAGCTAATGGTGTAGGCGCGTGAATGCGTGCCTAGTTAGCTGGGAGCTTGGAGACGGCAGATAACATTGGGCATTTTGCTCACAGGATCAGCTGGAAATGTGCGGTTCCAAAACGCCCTTGTATCTAGGTCAGAGCGGCAAAACTGCGAAGAGGACTGTAGCTTTACTATATTTAGAGCAGGTTTTTCAGCGCTGATGAACATCCCCATCCAGAGCAATACGACGCTCTTCCAACGGGCGGAAGCAGCAGCCATCAGCAGATGACTCTGCAGTGCCCTGCTTCCGGTTCAGTGCGAGCGCGAGCAGGCCCACCTAAAGGAGCAGGTGTGACACGAATAAGCGAGGCGGTTCGGTGACAAAAGCACGCGCTGGGAAGCAGAACTGCTTTTGGCTCGGGAGGCGGGCCGGGCCGGGGCGGCTGCCGCCGCGCTCCCGCCGCTCCGGGTGTAAAGCACGGCGGGGCGGAACTCCTGTGTGCGGAACCTCGGCGCCGGCCGCGGGAGGCGTCCGGACCGCTCAGCCGGCCGCCTCGGGGAGGCGGTGCCAGGCTCCTCCACGCGCCGCGGGAGCGGAAGGGGGAACATGGCGGCGGTCAAGGGGCTGGAGACGTGCCTCAGGGTGGCGGGCGCCGCCGCGGCGCGCCCGGAGCGCTTCCTCAGGTACTGCGGGGCTGCGGGCTTCCCTGGGGGGGGGGAAGCCCCCCGATGCCGGACACTGGGTGTGGGTGCAGGTGCGCGCGCGTAGTGCTCTGCAGTTCGTGCGGGCCTCAGTGCTCTGGGAGGGAGGCCTCGTGGCGGCCGGCCGGCGCCCCTCAGCTACCCGCGGTTCCGCAGAGCTCTCCTGAAACGCGCTGTTAACAGCGTCCGGACCTGGCTGGGGCTTCTGCCACGGCTGCTGCAGTGTCCTAGTCCTTTCTTCAGCGTTCGGGAATTAGGAAACGGAGGTTTCCGTTTCTACCAGCAACGTTGAAGCATTGGTAGCGCTAGAGAAAAAAAACTGGAGGAGACTACCCAAATAGAAAAGCTGAGGAGTAAGGCAGTGGAGGAAGACACCTTTTTAAAACCAAGGGTCTGTATCTTGGATGTTTGAGCTGTCTAGTGCTATACTATTTACTTCCCTAAAACGTCTGGAGTGCTTAAATACGATCAAGGTATACTAAGATGCAACTATAGAAGGGTGGGATGTTCTGTCCAGCTGCTGCTTCACACATTAAGTGTAATGAAACCGAGACACTTAATGATTACAATGTTTTTAGTTCTAGGAATGTTTAGTAGCATTACTCCCAAGAGATGTGTAGAAAGTTAAGCAACAGCTGTAGTTGCTGAAAGTTGCTGCCCTGTAGTATCAAAATACCTAAGCACATGTAAAAAGAGCCGCAGTGTGACCATGTGAATAACTTAACGGGAGGTGTAAAATGAATGAAAGCTAGTGAATTCTGCAAAATAGAAAATAAAAAATTAACTGTTGTGCTTTTTAAAGCTCTTAAATTTTTTCTACCCTTAGTGTGCAAGATGGACTGGCTACTGACTTCAGAGCATTAACAAAGATTCTCTATGATTTGAATAAAGCTCTGGGAAGCAGTATAGTTCGGGGGGGTCCTTTAAAAGAGCTGGTGATAGAAAATTTTGATGAAGAACAGATTTGGCAACAACTAGAGCTCCAGAACAATGCAGTTCTTGATTTTTTCAAGAAATCCATTGCAAGGGATGCCAAGGATGAAGATCTTTGCCTTCTCTCAGACCAGGAAGAGGACGGCTCTGATGCAGAGGCCAGCAGTGACCAGGAATTGGAAGACAGCATAATGGACGTAGAAGCTGAACAGAAGAATATTTATACACAAGATAAAACTAAAGCTAAAGAAAAGCAAAGTAAACTCAGAGAAAGCATAATGCAGAAATACAGTGATGAGGATTCTGATATTGATTTTGATATTGAAGCACTGGAGCAACAAACTAAAACAACCAAGGAAACCACACTGAAAAAAATGGGAAAAAAATCTATAGTGGATGACAAGTTTTTCAAGCTGTCTGAGATGGAAACTTTTTTAGAACATGCAGAGAAGGAAAACAAGGAGGAGGAGGAAGATATTAATTATTTTGAAGACATCATCTCGGATGATGAGGAGGAAGAGTCTGAAGAAGCTAAAGTCAAAGTAAGAATATCAGTAAATTAATTTTCTGATCTCTCTTTTCCTTTAAATCAAGATCTGATATTCGTTAGAGTGACTATAAATTGTTGAACTCTGAGTAGAAACTACCAAGTTAAATTTGATTAGATGACTAATGATTACTTCTGAAGCTATTCCAGTCTCTCTTTAGATGGGTCTTGGGTTTTTGCATGGGTAAAGGAAGAGATAGTATGTCACAAGAAATAAGTGACCTTGCAGAATTGCAGAATAGGTGACCCACCAAATGAAAAAAATGGGTCACTCAGTATTGACATCTGGTAATTAGAGATCACTAAGGTGGGTGATGCAGAGCAAAGGGCTTTTGGCAACTTCTTTTTCCAGGGACATGGCTTTGTAACTCCGATTTAACTGAAGTTGCTGAGTACTTGTTTCAGAAATAAATATTTTATTATTTAATATTACCAGAGATTCTTACTAGCAAGTAAGAACTATGCCCAGGGTAAAAGGGAACACGTATGCATTCCAACAAGTAGTTGGCAAAATCTACTGCTCTTTCACTTCTGTATATGGTGAAATTGGAAGTTAATTTAAGTAGTAGAATATTTAAAATACTTGTAAAAGAGGTTAGTTTTACTAAGATGCCCTATCATAGGTTAATGCTTCATTAAGTTGAATTACTGTTACACAAGTAGTGCTGTTTCCCAGGTGCTAAAAACTTTAAAAGACAGGATACTCTTAGGCTTCTGCCAGCCTTAACAGTTTTGCTTTGTTTTCGTTTTTTTTGTTTGGGTTTTCTTTTTTCCTCTCTCCTTCTTAGCCAGTTAAAAGTTCTAGAGACTTGACGTACAAAGATTTCTTTGATCCGGTTGATGGCAATGATGATTTAGTAGCTAATGGTGTTGAAGATGATCAGGAAGAGGAAGCAGACAGTGCTATTGAAGAGCAGAATGAAGAAAGCATGTCTGAGTAAGTATATGCATTATTTGCAGTTAAAATGTCCTTGTAATTTTACACTGAAGTGAAGTAGAAAATAAAGTGTGAATTCCAGGCTCGCTTTGGTCATGGTTTGCCATTCTGTGTAATCTGTTGTGTGTTCATGGTTTGTATTCTCACCTTATTTAAAAAGTAGTTTATTGTTTTATCTTTTGAGTATTGTCTTTTGATATTTATTTGAATAAATCATTTAATAGCTGTAACTTCAGTTTTTGAAAGTTATTTTTAGTATATGGAAGTTTCCCTAGTGTCCCCTGCCTTTAGGTTTCGGTGAAAGCCTGTTGTATTTCTTAATTGTGGGTTATTTGTAACAGGTAAACATCTAGTGGCTGAAATATCTTCATGTAAAAAGTTATAGAGGCTTTTCAATCTTTATCTTATATTAAATTTTAATGTTACAGGGTTGAGGATATGAATGAAATGATGGAGAATATGAGAAGTAAAGAAGCCTCTAAAAAAGTTACTTTTAGTTTGCCAGATGACAGCGAAACAGAAGATGTTACTAATGTGCAATTAGAGAAGGGCATTGATCCCAGTGAAATAAAGTCTTCTTTTGAGAAGAGGCAGGAAAAGGTAATTGTATTTTTTTTATTATTATTTTGCTAATACTTTGAAACAGTGGCCAATTTGTTTTGTTTTGTTTTTATGATTGTGTAGTTTGTTCAGAGTCTGGCAAATATGAAGAGGCTGTTTACAAATTAGGAAAAAAAAAAAAAGTGGTTTATCTACATCAGATACATATGCAATCATATATTCCCTCATCTTCATGTGAGGAGGAGTTAGAAGTACCTGAAATAACTACTAATTTTTTCCCTTGAGTTTACTTGTGAGCTCTGTGTTTTAGACTTCTTAGGAAACTGTGTTTTTCAGATGAGCAAAAAAATAAAAAGTTTAGAAGAAGAGTTGTTGGAGGAGAAACCTTGGCAGCTTAAAGGAGAAGTGACTGGACAAAAACGCCCTGAAAACAGCCTTTTGGAGGAAACAGTACTTTTTGACCATGCAGTCCGAATGGGTAAGTAGTGAGAGGGCTTTCCTGAAAGTGTGTTGCATACCATGTTGGGTTTTCTTCCCTTTGACCTTGCTGAAAACACCTGTGACTCAAGAGCAGGGTAACAAAACACTAAGTTAAACTTCTTGGTGTGTTTTTGAGGTTGTGCATTTTCATGGTGGAAACTGCAGGAAACTATAGTGGTTTCGTTCATTTTTAACTTAACTGTAAGTTTCTTAATTCAGTGGCAGATTTAGTCATTTACAAGCCTTCCGTAATATGATTAGTCTCTTCAAGATAGAGGAAAACATTATTTACTTACTTCAATTACTATATTTTTGTGAAAGCTTTATTTTCTTTTTCTGTTTTTTATTCTTCATAGAACAAAAAGTATTTCTTGCTGGAGAAACATTAATCTTAAAATTCTTTTTCTCCTCTCAGCACCTGTGATCACGGAAGAAACTACTTTTCAGCTTGAAGATATCATTAAACAGAGAATATTGGATGAGGTTAATAGTATCTTACTTGTTTCTCCCTGTTTTGTTCATAGACTTGATTCACAGGGTGCATTCCAAGAATGAGTCTGAAGTTCTTAAAATGTTAGGTTTAGAGTTATCTTAATTTCTGCAACTGGTTGTTTTATTCTTTTGCCTTGATAAATGTGTCTTTAGATTTCTAAGGAGCTCTGGTTTTTACTTGCCTGTTATATGCTAGGTTTTGCTGCATTTCAAAAAAATGAGTGTTTGCAGATAAAACTGTAAGGAGTTTATTTGAAATATAATGCCAGTCTGTAAATTTTGTCTATTATTGTAACTGTAGCGCTCTGAGCATTCTGAATACTAACCAAAACTCAGTTGTTTACTGCATTTTTCTTAAAAGCCACTGGTAGAAGATTTGTATCCCATATCTTGTTGAGGCTTATTGTTAGTTGAATTAAAAAAAATTGGTACATATAGGGGAGAGTATTTAAGTACTTAAGAAAATTTGTTATACAATTTTTGCCCTGATCCACTAAAAATAAGCACACAGGCCAGAGCTATAAGTCTTTTATTACTTTTTTTTCAAATGAAAGTGTGAAACTTTATGCACGTGGCTTCCCAGGAACTTATTAAATAGTTAATGTGTCAGATAAGTAATATGAAAAGATGTTCCAAATAAGCTGTAGCACCTGATACTTGAATGTAATTGCATTTGGTCATTAATTTATGACCTTCTCAGGCATGGGATGATGTAGTACCGAAAGAAAAACCAAAAGAGGAGGCTTTTGAATACAAGAAACGTATCACTTTGGATCATGAAAAGAGTAAGCTGAGTCTCGCTGAAATCTATGAGCAAGAATACATGAAACTTCACCAGGTAACGTAAGCAATGCCTTTTGTTTTGGCTCGAAGTTTACACCACATAGTCTTGTATGTTCATTTGTACACTGCTAACTGCTTTCAGCTTGGTAGAAGTACTTCAATCTTTCTCTAAGTGTTCACCAGTGAAATGGCTCTGAATTGTATATTGTGGTGTTATCAGTCTTGCTAAAGTGAAATAGCTTTATGAATGGTGTTGCAGTAACATTGCGTTATTAACGCAGCAAAAGACTGAAGAGGAAGAAAATCCTGAACACAGAGAAATTCAGGAAATGATGGATTCACTCTTCCTGAAGCTGGATGCGCTTTGTAACTTCCACTTCACACCCAAACCAGTAAGTACATAAGTTTCATAAAGTTGGTTCCCCCCCCCCTTTGAAACTGGATATTTAAAATATATTTGGGAAATGGAAAGTAAACTAAACACTGAGTATTAGTAAGCTTGTTCTTATTTCATATTAAACCCACTATAATTGCCTCTAAACAAAACCAAATACTTAGTATCTTCAGTTAGAAGCTGCTGTGAGATGGTGTGCTCAGTCCTGAATATGTTTCCTTATTTCTAGCCTGTGCCAGAAGTTAAAATAGTTTCGAACCTTCCAGCAATAAGTATGGAAGAAGTAGCACCTGTTGCTGTTAGTGATGCTGCTCTCTTAGCACCAGAGGAAATCAAGGTAAATATAAATAAAAATCACGTAAGGATCTGGAGAGGATCTGTATTGTTATCTGTATTGTTGATAGAAGGGCGTACTGGCTGCCAGATGAATGGGAGAATTCTGCCCTCTCCCACCCTGTGTTCCTCACCTTGTGGACCTTTTTGCCTAGTATTTTGGTATTGGTTGTTGTTGGAGGTTTGGCCGGGAGAGAGTGGGTGTGCCTTTTTTTTTTTTTTTTTTTTTTTTTTTTAAATATAACTGGAATGAGGGGAAGGAGTTAATTTTATTTGGCTACACTAGGTCATAATATTATGCTTCATTTTTGTTCTTGAGTATTATGTGATGGTAATTATTTTCCCAACATATATACGGGTATTTGGAAGGGGAAAGCTAAATGACAATAGGGAAGAGCAGTTAGCGTGTCTTCAATGGTACAAATTTCACTTCCCAGCTTTTGCCAGTTTTTGGCCTTTGCCTTAATGCGGCATCACCCTGAGCTGGCTAAACACTTGAAATAATGGAAATGCTAAGACAGATTTGAGTACTGTGAAATGAGCCTTTTCTTTTGCACGCTTATGGATTTAGAGATCTTGTTCTCTTTAGGAAAAGAACAAAGCTGGTGATGTCAAAACAGATGCAGAAAAGACTCCCACAGACAAAAAACGAGACCGAAGAAAGAAAAAGCTTCGTAAACGTATGAAGCAAAGAGAAAAGGAGAAACGTCAAAAGCTTCTTGAAAAGATGAAACCAGAACAAGGCACAAAACTTAGCAAAAAAGCTGCTGCTGCAAAATTAAAAAGGCTTACAAAAGAAGGCAAAGCATCTCTGCTCAAGGTAGGGCTCTCTTAAGTAGTCTTGTATAACTTGGAGCTTCCTAGCTAAAGAATATTAAAATCCCAAGGACAGATAATATTTAGCTAGAGAGAGGAAAGGGAACTTTGTCACAAAGAATTACAAAGTATAGGGTTTGTTTCCCTCCTGTCCCTCTTCGCACAACTACATCTCCTAATCTTTCTCCATCCCCTCAATTCTACACAGGTAGTATATCTGCTTACCACCCAAACCTTGTTATGTTATTTATGTCTGAGCAAATATAAAACGTAAATGTAGCTGCTGGAAGGAAAGAGGTAGGAAGAAGACGTGGAAAGGGCAGATGCATACTTTTCCCCCCCCCTCCCCGCCCCCCTTCCGCTGCATTCTTTTGAACTACAGTTTTGGAAGGACTATTCTAATCCATAACTGTCTTATGTAAAGTAGCGTTGAATGCCTTTTTAGTCCTGATTTTGCTGATTATCCTGACAGCATGATTTCAGTATAGAGGCCTGAAAAAAACCAGCTCTGGTTGCACTTTGCAGTGACCCCCTTGTTTTATAATGCATATTTATAGAGATGTTATTGCTTTAATTATGAATAAATCATAGCTAAATGGTTGTTGGAACCTTTAGAAGCTTACTCAGAGTATGAAAGATATTTGAATTTGTAAGTAACTTAATCTTTAGATATGGAAAAATATGAAAAAACTATGATAACAATTACTCAAAGTATATTCACAAAGCAGAAATTGTTTGCATTAGGTACTACTCTTTTTATTTATTTCAAAGTTCACAAAGTGGCGTTCCCGCAAATACTAAGAGTTACACTCTTATTTCCTGCATTTGAACCGTTCCACTTGATTAAGTGGGACTACTTGCATGTATAATTGAGGATGAGGTTTCTATTTAGTTCTTTCTAAGCTTTGAGTAACAAGCTATTTCAAAATAGGAATATTCTATTTAACTTTCTACTTCTTATTGTGGAGCCTTCTCTATAATCTCATCAGACTGATTTTGTTTTGCATGCTATAAAACAGTAAACTTGTGTGCCACCTATGATGCCTTATAAATTAACTTTTAAAAATCTCTGAATTTTTGAGATATTAGAAACTAATAAGAAAAATATCTTGATTACTTCTAAAATGTTTGTGTGTACCTTTTCAAAAGGAGAGCAGAACCCAAAATGTAGATACGCTGTTGTAGCTCATGATGTGCAAGGATCTATTCTTGATACCTGTTCTTACCTACCATACTAATTGCTAATTCGAAAGGGACTGTACTTTTTGTTTCTTTAGATAGCAGGAGTGGTATAAGAATGCAGTGAAAAATAACCTTTGAAAATCAATTATCAGACTTATTTTTTTAAGTCAAATACCATTATATATAACTAGTAAGTAGTATAATGGGGCTGTTTGTACATTTCTTGGTTATAACGAATATTTTGTCCATTGACAGGATGAAGGTAAAGACAAGGTCTTAAAATCATCTCAGGCCTTCTTTTCTCAACTGCAAGATCAAGTAAAAATGCAAATCAAAGACACAAACAAATTAAAGAAGAAACAGAAGCAGCAGAAAACACTCTCTGTTCATAAACTGAAATTGTAATCTACCTTTTTATATATGTTGCATCTTGTATATATTAAAATGTTTCTACATGAATGCTAAATTTGAGTAGGTTTTAGTCTGTCGATCTTTAAAATGTTCTGTGAATTTCTGAGGTGCTGTAGAGACACTTTCCTTCAGGTTTTACCCTTATTTTCTACCATAGAACTCCTCCTTTTCTCTTTTTATTCCAAAAAGAGGGCTTTTTGCCATGGGCAGGTACATAACCGTGTAGAATACTTGATATTTGTGCGTGACTATACCATCTCTTTAAGCTATAGTCATAGCTTTTGTATCTGCTGTGGCGATAGATCTGCATGTATTGAAGAACTTAAGCTGTATCCTGGCACTATAAATTGGAAATTACCTTTCAAAATTGTGATTATCAAACAGGGAGGACACAGAAGCCTTTTAAGCCTGCAGTAACTCGGCGTAAGCAAAGGGTATCTTTCAAGTTAAAGGATACTTCCCAAGGTGGAAGTACTTTGCCATTTGCTCTTTTCTTGGTTGAACAAAAAAAAAAAAAAGAGAGTTTCAGCTGATGCCCGTCTGGTTCCCCTTTCTAAAGAAAGATCACAACCGGTTTTCACCCTTTGTTGTTAACGGAAATCTGAAATGTAGCGAGGGCGAGATGTTCGTACGTTTCTATTAGAGCGCGGCACCGCGGCTCCGCAATCTGCTCCCCAGGCCTAGCGCGCCGCCATCGGCGATGCACTGCGCTTGGCCTGGCGGCGGGCGAGCGGCAGGCCGCTGCGTGCCGGGGGGGCGGGGCCCGCTGGCGCGCGGGGCCTTAGCGCCTGGCGCCCCGCCTCCCGGGGCGGCCGTCGCGCGCCGCGCGTCCGCCCTTTGGCGGCCCTTGGGCCGGCGGCGGAGACGGAGAGACGCTCGGCTGCGGCGCCGGTGCGTGGGGAAAGTCAGGCACGGCGAGGGGGGGCGGCGGCGGCGGCCGCCGGTCGACGGGCTCCCGGAGCGGGCAAGGGTAGCGGCGCCAGCGGGGGCGGGAGCGGGTTCGGAAACGTGAGGCGCCGCCGGGCACGCCTCGCGAGCGAGCGCGCGCAGGTCCGCTGAGCAGCTGCTGCGGAGAGCGGCGCTGCGGGAGAGAGAGGCGGCGCTGCGGGAGAGGCGGCGTGGGCCGCGCGGGAGAAGGCGCGGGAGGGCGCAGCCCCCGGCCGGCGGCCTGTCCGCGGCGCGATCGGGAGCGCTACAAGGCTGTAAGGCTCCGCGCCTCCGCTCGGTACGCGCACGCGCACACGCACACGCACACGCAGCTTGGGTGCGCTCTCTGAAAGTGGGTGGCTGGCACCGAAGACTCGTATGCCTAGAAACAGCAAGCAGGGTGATGACGAAAATCGGAGGACTTGACTATCCTCACGTTGGATTTTATCTCAAGTTCTCATTTACGTGGGCGAGCGAACATGGCATTTAAATAGTAAAAGTGTATGGCAGTAGTCCCATTTCTTAAACCGTTCCCGTGAAGCCAGCTGCGGTGCTCAGCATGACGATCGTGCCGTGCTTGCTTGTTTGCCGAGTGAGAAGGTAAAGGGACAGCTGCATAGTAGCAGTTAAGGATTGCTTGACTTTTCCACTTTAAGGGTTTTGTTTTTTCTTCTCCACTGCTCACCTTGGTTGCATCTGGTACCTTAGAAGATCTTTCATTCAATTTTTATTTTTTTTTTCTTGAAGGCATGTCAGACGATTACAGATGGAAAATGCAAAGCCAAGAAAAGTCTTTTTTAAGTATTGCAGAATAAGGAAATATGGCCTGAATGAGGTTGCCTGTGCCACATAAATGCTTTGAAGTTTTGTAATGGCAGAAGCTAGGTCTTCAGAAATAAAAAGATCCCGAATAAGTTTGTCACTCAGTAAAAATAAGAAAAAAAGAGGATCAGTAAAAAAAGTGGAAAGTAAAGGAACACCATCTATACCTGCAGCATCCTCCTCTATTGTTTCCTTTTTTAACAATGTGCCCCCTGCCAAAATTAAATGTCCCATGTGTGGGCAAATGGTGCCAAGATATGGAATAAATGGGCACATGGATGAAACATGTCAGAGAAAACACGGTGAGATTGGTGTCATTGACTCAACACTCGACTCTTTTAGGAATTGGAGTCCCCCAGCTGCAAGTCTGAACAATAATTCCAGCTCATATTTTTCAAAAAACCTCTTAAATCTAGAAACAAGTCCACCCAAAAGCAGCTTATTGAAAACAGAAGGGAGTGCAGCACAACAGATTAGTCCTTACTTTAGCAATAATAGTTCAGTCTGTAGTGTTAACAATGAACCACGGGCTCAGACAGTTAAAATAGTCTCTTTGGGAAGCTTAGCATCTAAACTGTCCAGAAGACGTTGTATCCAGAGAGGAAAACAGATCGTGTATAAAGAGATCGACTCTTCACCTCCAGCTGTTCACAATACGTGCAAAAGTGCTGTAGCATGGGATGGTGATGATGGGATTTATACTGGGCATAGTTCTCAGAAAGAAAATCAGCTTGCTCAGAGGGAGCGCCAGGAACAGAATTTTTCAAAGAAGGAACTGGAATTTCAAGAACAAGTAAACAAATGTAATGGAGAAGACCTTGCAGATATTGTTCAGGTATCATTACCAGCTGATAACATTAATGGCAGAAGGTTACCACCTGGTACAAGGAGCACCAAAACAGCAAGTAGGTCTGAAGGTGTGATACTTAGTCCTGATAAATTTGAAACACATCTAGCCATTCATACTTCAGCAGAACTGACCAATAGTTTGGAAGTCAAGACTCAGCCTCATGCTCAGGTTGTTCCTTCTTCCAAGACAGAAGTGAACTGTGGTACACAAAATTGCTTTAGCAAGGGTGATGTACAGGTACTTCCTGTGGAAGTTCATGAGGACTTTAAGGATGAGCTTAACCATACTTTGTCAGAAACTGTGGAAAAGGTAGAATTTCAAAATTCCATTGGGGACATTTTAGACAAAATAAATGAGGTTAGCTCTGTGCCTAGCTCTCCTGGTCACCCGTATTACCTCCAGAATTTTTTAGTGGTGCTGCGAGCAGTCTTAGAAAACGAAGATGATGCCAGACTCTTTGATGAGCAAGATATGAACGTTATAACCAAGTTCTGCAACTTATCAGGTATCTTTGTTTTTTTTTTTTTAATATATTTTCACATTACCTCTTGTAGAGAGAACTGTTACATAGTTTTATGTGAAGAGTGCTATACCAATGGGCAATTTAACTTGATAAATTCCTTAAGAGAAGCAGCTCCTTTTTCTCAGGAGACATATCCCTCAGTGGCTTCTTGTAGGTAAACTTCCCCAGTGTTGCTGTAATGGAAGGTAATGATAAATAGTGGACACTTGTAAGAAATAAGGAAAGAATGATTATGTATATTTCTGGGGGTTTTGAATACTTTTTTTTACTGTTTTAGTACTATTTTTGAGAATCTTAAGTCGAACTTGCTGCTGCATTTAAACATGTTTCCAAGGAAGGAAACTTGTAGCACAGAAAAAGAGTATTAGTTAATACCAAGCTTTTGGTGATTAATACGTATGGGAATACTACAAAGTGAGGTTATGGAGAGGCCAGTACTGGATACGTAGACCTTGAAAAAAATACTTCTGAAGTGGCATTTGTGAGCTTTGATTCAGCACATTTGCAGATGACTTTCATGCTTGGTGTGAATCCATGGTTATCCCTATGATTATTATCCAGTGTTTAGAATGCTAGTTACTAATTAACAGTCATTTTCTTGTAGGTTGCTTAGTACTTTTAACTCTTATTAATTTTGGTAGGAGCCAGAATATTGGAGATTTAAGCCCTCCATATTTAGACAAGATTCAAAGCAGACATGTTGTCTGAATCCTATACTCATAAGTTTTACAGTAAAAGCATGGCAGAAGTGATGCAAGTTAAAACTAATACTCCAAATTTCTATGTGTGTTTAAAACCTGTCTTAAACAGTAATTAAGAGCAGTTTTACCAGCACTTGAGCTGCAAACTTGGAGCATCAAAATGGAAATAAGCTTATAACAACTTCCACAAGAAAATTTGTATCTCACAGTATTGCAGGCATAACTGTTTATATTGTTTTAAGCTACTATACCACTGCCTGCAAAGTATTTTCAGATATATGCTCATATGAGCTCAGTTTATGCATCTGAGCTGAACCTGCAAAAGTCACAGTTGCATACACACCTGCTGGTAAAAATAAAAACAAAAAATTCAGAAGCAGGCTGTACTTATTAATGTATTATGTTCATTGAGTCTGACTTAAGTAGCAGGCTGTAAAGCTTATCACACTAAAGAATAGTATTTCCCTGTGTGAAACTGTTGTGTGTTTTGGTCTTTTTCCTCTCTGTAGATTATATTCAGTTTTCCTGTGCTAGCGTACAACAGTCTTTAGACTGTCTCCCCATTGCAAAGTGGAAGAAAACTGTTCTAGCTGTTTAGAGCACTTAATCCCTTAATGTTCGTTCCTGTAAAGTTCCAAATGATATTGTGAATTGACACCACATTACAAAAGAGAATATCAAGGTCATGACTTGTGATTAGCAGTTGTGTGAAACTTTTCCAAGGCCAATAGGAGGCTTTCAGTAAATGTTTTTCTGGTAACTTGTATAGATGTGGAGAATAATAGAATGAGGTTAGGTTAATGTATATGACATCACAAGGTTTTTAATACAGTATACTGAGTGATAAAAATGGAAGAGTGTTGGCTTGAGTTTTTAGGAGGAAATATAACCCTGATAAGCAGTTCACAATTTCAGTTCCTTAAAAAATTTGAGTCAGTGCATATCTGTTTCTCTAGGAAGTACTTAAACTGTGGTGGAACAATCTCAGAAATGTCTGTTTTGACTTAAGATACTCTTCCAAAATTTAGCAGCTGCAACGGACCATATGAACATTCTTCATTTGCCCTAGTGGACAAGCCAGCTGAGCTGGCTCAAACCACCTTAAGAGGTGGTTGCTAAAAAGGTGAAGAAATTCCAGAGGAGGAAGTAGGGCTCTAAACTTACAGAGGTATTTCTGCAGTGGTTACCTCATCACAGTTAAGCTTTTACAGGTTATATTGTAATAATTACAATTATGCAGTAACACCAAACACTTAAAAAATTAAAGAATAATACTAACATAAGTTACGAGAATATTGTAAGTAAGATGAGATCATAACAGGACTGTATTTGTCAGGGAGCAGCAAGAGCAGACCTCTGCATGGAAAGATGAGCCAGGAGCCAAAGGGGACAGCGGGGCAGGCAGGGGCCACATCCTCTTCTCACCCGCAGGGGGCACAAGCCCACCCTGCCCAAAGAAGAAGAGCAGAGTGCCTCCAGTGCCAGTGCTGCAGCCAGCCGTGCTCCAGTGGTGGCCGGTCCTCAGGCAAGTCCATAGTGACAAGGCAGGTGCAAGGCGAAGCCAAGTCAGCAAGGTGGCTAGCTGGGCCCTGGCACGCCACAGCAGAGCTTAGGCGAGCGTGCAGGCCACCAGCCTGAGCTAAGTACAGCTCCCGAGCAAATGGGGGGATGCCCTGACAAAGCCGCATGCAGGTCTCCGCAGCAGCCTGAGCCTAGCATACGCAGCTGGACTGTATTGGAGCTGACCTCGAACACAAGCCGCCAAATCTGTGAGGGCTGGGATGGGGTTGCAGAGCCTATTGGTGCACTCAGGGCCATAAGAATATTACAGTAGTTAACTTTCTCTGCCTAAATGTGTGTACAGTGACATCTTGGAGCTTGATACTGCCTTGTTTATGTTGTGATAGTTAAAATGGGAATATATAAAGAAAAAATGGAATATAAGCAACAAAACTCTTGTTATTGGCTCTCTGAGGCTAGCAGTAGATGCCTATCGTTTACATCCAAAGAAGATCTAGGAATAAACTTACAATTAGGTTCTTAGTGGATGCAGGCTTTGGCTGCTTGGACAAATGCTAAAAGAGACATTCAGGATACAGCTCCCTTATTTCCACGCTCCCTTCGCTGGATGAGTACTGATCAGTAATAGTAATTTGTTCTGTTAAATAAAGGAAGTGCTTGTTTCTCTTTCAGTAGCGTGATTTCAGTATTCCCCTCTCACAGGAATTCAGAATATAGAAAGAATTATTGCGAAGTGGTGCTGATGAATGCAGCTCTGCACTGACTGCTTGATTCACAAGTAAAACAATCTCTCTTTGCAGGGTAGGAAAACTGCAATGATTCAGCTATGAGAACTGATCGGATAGCATTAAGTCAATAGATAATGAATTCTGGACAAGTGACAGATGGATGTCTTTGCCTTCAAGAAATCTTAGACAGAATACTATAAAAGTTCAGGTAGATGGGTTATCTGTTCCACATTAGAAGTTTCTACCCAAGCAGGTGTTGTCTTTCAGTTATTGTAATACAAAAAACCCCCGACCCCCCCCCCCCCCCGCCACGTGCCTAATACTGTGAAGTTGCTTGAACATAGATATTCTTCAGTATTTCGTTATTTTCTGCTAAAATGTCTACCGTTCTTTGGGGAGTTATCTCTAATGCTTATTATGAAAGGAATGATATTTTTAAAGGATTTAAGCTTGAAGCAATCCTTCCTTCCTTCCTGCCCAGTTTTCTCAAAAGTAGATGGCCTTTATGTTGAATGTAGAGCACTGCCTATTTTTTAAGTACTGGAATACAGTAGGGAAAAGCAGAGGTGTATCCATAACAAGTAATCTGCAGTGCAATGTCAGGCTTTGTGCTCAAGATGAGACCTGTCTGAACTTAGGTATAGTATTAAAAAAACATTTTTTGTATTCTCCATGTTTCATTTCACTGCATGTTGCAGTTGGAAGAATTTAAATGCAAGCACATAGTTCTAGTGACACTACTTAATACACTTTGTGAAATCCTCCTTCCAACTTTTATGCAACAGAAAAATTGTATCTGAGAAACATTGATTTATAGTCACCAGTGGAACTCAGGTACAGAAAACGGAACAAGAAAAAGTAATGTTTTTTTTTCTGTTGCGTTTTAATGAATCATAGAGGGCGAACTTTTCTAAGATCTTCTGCATCTTTTTGCTGGTAATATTTCAACTTAGAACAAATTTTTTATTTCAGTGATACACCTGAAACTTTCTTAAGAACTACAAAAGAAAAAAAATCCCCCAAACCTTCAAAGGTAATGTACTGCAGAACAGGATGCTTAAGAAGCAATTAATTACTTGTGCAATACCTTTTTATTCTTCTATTTGTCATTCAGGTCCTTTAGAGAAAGCAGTCCTCGCATGCCTTTACTGGATTGCAGCCCTAGTTGTCAGTTTCCATGGTCTGGAGAAAGGATGTTCATGTGTTACTTGACCTTTTTCCTTTTTCCAGAGCTGTAAAAATGGGAGACAGACTTCAAAGAAGTTATAACCCCACCGAGAAAATGACAGGCTTATGTGTCTGAACGTAGTTCTGTCAGTGAATTGATCCTGGAAACATTCTATTAAAAAAAAGGCTGAAAAAGTCTTTTTAAGGACAGGAGAGTAGTTGAATAAGCATGTAGAAGTTAACTGCCATTTCTTAAATGTATCTAGGCCTGGTAGTGTTTCAGTGTCTGTTTTTATTAATGATCAGTTTCAGTTAAGCAGCAGCAGATAGGGATAAAAAATCAGAAGTTAATGAGGGATCAGTTAGGTATTCAAAATGGTGCTAAATGTGGTAACAATAGCTAGACTATTTTCAGCTAACATTTAATAAGCTATTTTGTTGAATTTCAGCAGTTAGTATTTTAAAAGTATTTTTAAAAGGTACTTTTAAGAGAGCACTTCCCAGATTAGAGTCAAATCCATAGGAGGTTTTTCTCCCCTTGTTTTCAGTAGATATATTAGTAAAATTAAGCTTATCTTTGGAAAAATAAGAATCTGAAGACTACTACACAGAGAGGTATTCTGTGGTTATGAAATCATTCTGTCAGACTACAGCTTCTTTTGTTCCCCAACATCAAATAGTTGGTTATTGAATGAGTGTTAAAGAAAGCAAAAAGACCTGTTTAACATCACAATATGCAGAGTTTGAAAGACGAAGTTGTCTTTTCCTAGAAAACAAATTATTTCTTAAAGGGTAAGCATGTCCAAAATGCATTTTAGCAATGTTCATTACTTACAAAATACATTGTAATAATTTTCTACCTACAAAACTTAAAGAGTCTAATGAGCGATAATTACTTCGAAAGGTAAGTTGTGGTATTTTACCAAGTCTGCTCGTAGAACATGGGCAGATTTAAAATCTGTTTTAGAGGAGATGTGCATCAAAGTAATTTTTCTAGGTAAGGTAGTGATTATGCATAGTACTATGTTTTAGAATTTAATTTTCTTTTTATCCTTCCCTGCTTTAAATAAAATTTGCAGTTGGTGGGCAGAAGTTATATGTGAGACTTTTTCAACGCAAGCTGAACTGGTTAAAGGTGAACAAAATAGAGTATGGAGAGATAAGTACGGATTTGTCACCAATAATTGAAGAACTGGCTGAAGCCAGATTTCTGCAAACAGGTATGGCCAGCATTAATAGATGTTAAAAATACTACAAATAAAATCTGCAGTTGTGTTGTGTTAGAGCTTAACGCACTACATGCTTGTCTGTGCCTTGAGAAGAGAATTAAGCAGAATAAAGGTTTTGGGTGGATGAGTTGTGTTGTGTTACATTAATAATAAAAGCAATTAGTGTAAATTAGGTAATAGGGAGAGCTAAATAAATGTCAGGGCTATGGGTGCAACAACAGGCCTTACTTGCCCTCACCAGCCTCATCTCAGACCCTGACCTGTGCAGCCTCTGCGCATTGGTCCAGGAGCTCTCCTGAATACCCTTCAGTACTGCCCTGAGCTGTCTTGCAGGCACCCTGTCCCTGGCCTTGTCCATCCCTGGGTGGCTGGACCTCTGACCAATGCTGTGGGTGTTTGTTTCCAGTCTTGTCTGTGGCCATGTACTGTGGATGGATCTTGGACGTAAATTGTAGTCTTGTCTCTAGTCTTATGTCCTCTTAGACTAACCCTGGTTTTTTTGCTTTTGTTTTGAAGTTGCTAAGGGATTTTTTTTCTGATTATTCCATTCCTTCAAACTGGACCCATGAAGAGAATGAATTTCAGGCTGAATCAGCTAGCATCGATAATACGTGTTTGAAGAATCTAAATCATTAGATTAGATGATTTGAGCTTTGAGCTGTTGCTTGAGTGTATGTGTATAGCACGTAATGAATATATGTGGATCATTTTACTTTTAGAATCTGAACTGGAAGACCTGTGTGAAGGGTTGGATTTGCTTTCAGCCCCTGAGCTAAAAACATTGGCAAAGATCTTTCACTTGCCAAACCCAAATGGTCAGAAACAGCAACTCGTGGATGATTTTCTGAGGTTGGCGAAACAACGTTCAGTCTTCAGTAGGAGTCAGGCTGGTATTGGGACAGTGATTTTAAAAAGGTAATTCTGTTTATAGTTAAATTTTGCAGATGAATGTAAGTTATGTTTCAAAGGACTCAATCTAGATGCCTTTTGAAGAGAGGAATGCATTTAGTAAATTTATGAATAAAAAAGGGCAGCATTAAATTTTGATTCACAGTGGGTCAAACAGAAGGGTAACTAGGTCATGCTTTTCAGCTGTGGGCATAATTATCTATCTCCAAAGTTACTCAGTTATAGAGAGAAACATTTCTGAAATATTTAAAGCAAAATCAGTGCAGAAAAACATGTAGGCAGACATAGGGAAAGTCATTGCCTATTATAGCAACTATCTGATGTTTGTTTGCTGGGTGAGCTCTTCGAGTAGAATTAGAGGGGAGCAATAATCTCTTTTTTTTTGATTGACTTTGTACTTTAGCATAGAGCCTCCTTTTTGGCAGTATTTTTAAAGGGAAAAGATTGTTTGCTTGACAAAGTTCTTTCTTTCCTGTGCATTTTTTCACTGTGGCTATCACAGCTGTGTATATCAGATGCCCTTGACTTCCAGGTCTTCTGGGGTCCAGATTCAGGTTTAAGGTGTCATTCTGCCTGCCCTAATAGGAGTGATTACAGCATTACCACTCTTGGTGTTTAGGGCTGGATCTGTAGCTAGGACATCCACAAAAAGTCTAGGAATATGAACTAAAGTAATAGCCAGGGTCCTGGTGCTAGGGTACAAGTCAGTTCTGGACTTCATAAGCTTTCTTACACAGTTACCTCTCTTAGTTAATAATATCAAAAAGTAACTGAATAATAATGCCTGTAAACAAAGGTTACTTGTCTAGTAGTGTTGTGCTTTAAGCCCAGCCGGTGACAAAGCACCACAAAGCCGCTCGCTTACTCCTCCCCACTGGCCCTGGTGGGATGAGGAGAAAATATAAAGAAAAGCTTGTGTGTTGAGACAAGGACAGGGAGGGATCACTCACCAATTATGGTCACAGGCACAAAAAGACTCAACTCGGGGAAGAAACAAAATCAATTTAATTTACTACAAATCAAATCAAAACAAGGATAATGAGAAGTAAAATTAAACCTTAGAACACCTTCCCCCCCACCCCTCCCTCCTTCCTGGCTACCAAAAACCCCACCACACAAACCCAAAACAAGCAGTTAGCTTGTATAGTAGGCTGGAGAACTAGGGTCCAAACCCAGTAGCTGTGGAATCCTTTCTGTACAAAATGCAGGTTGGGCAGAAAGCTGACAGATACCAGTTATGTACTGCATTTGCTTCAATAACATAATTTGTCTTTCCTGTGGTATTCTTTTTCAAATAAGAGAGATATAAAGCTTTGTGAAGTTTTGCATAGCTATGTTTATTGGACAAATATTCCCCCCCCCCGAAGTCTATCATGTGATTCTCCACAAAATTTCTTGTATTAAAAGGGGCCTAGTAATCATCCCTCCATGAAGAATTACTATTACGTTGTCATGGTTTAACCCCAGCCAGCAACTAAGCACCACGCAGCCACTCACTCACTTCCCTCCAACCCAGTGGGATGGGGGACAGAATCAGAAAAAAAAAGGTGAAACTTGTGGGCTTAGATAAGAATAGTTTAATAGAACAGAAAGGAAGAAAATAATGATGATGATAATAATGATAATAAAATGACAATAATAATAATAAAGGGATTGGAATATACAGAACAAGTGATGCACAATGCAGTTGCTCACCACTCACCAACTGATGCCCAGTTAGTTCCCAAGCAGCGATCTGCCCCCCAGCCCAGCTTCCCCCAGTTTATGTACTGAACATGATGTCATATGATATGGAATATCCCTTTGGCCAGTTTGGGTCAGGTGCCCTGGCTGCATCCTCTCCCAGCTGTTTGTGCCCCTCCAGGCTTCTTGCTGGCTGGGCATGAGAAGCTGAAAAATCCTTCACTTAGTCTAAACACTACTTAGCAACAATTGAAAACGTGAGTGTGTTAGCAACCTTATTCTCATACTAAATCCAAAACATAACATTATACCAGCTACTAGGAAGAAATTTAACTCTATTTCAGCCAAAACCAGGACATATGTGAATCAGTAAGGTCGTCTGTCTTTATGTGAAAAGAGAGGCCTAATGCTAGCTTAGTGCTGGGCTGGCAGAGCTTCACAACTGGGAGGTTTGCATTTGGCCTTTGTTGTTTTTAAAATACAGCAGGAGCTCTGGTGGTTCCCATTCTGATAAAAATAGTGTTTTACACTGGTGTCATTGTCTCCAGTAGCATTGCACTTCATTTGGTCCGCAGAAGAACACATGAAGTGATCATAGCCACAGCCATGATTATCTTGTGTTAGAGGATGTTGGGACTTTGTGATAAGTAAGGATGTTTAAATTTAAGGAGTTGTGGTTGTTTCCACGTTCTAAGCCAGGTATAGAAAACTTCAGTATGAAAATACTTTGTATCACTTGAGATTTAATGTTTTCTCGTTGATACTAGATATTTGAACTGTGTGACGATGCATGATGCATAATTTGTGTAACTATCTCTAACAAACAAAATTGTTTTATGAATATTGGCTTAAACTATATAAAGGAAGGCTGGAAAAAAATGTGTTCAGGAAAAGGAAAGGAACCTGGGAAAATTAGTTACATTCCAAAAAAGTCCTTGGTGCTGGCTTGCTCCCTACTCCAAGAAAAGAGGCTGATAATTACTTGCTTGGCCATATCAAGTTTGGGAATGTAATGCTCTTTGCTGTAGGTGACAGCTGAAATACTAGTTACCCCGTGAGATCAGAGAAAATCCTGTTTTAAATCTGTGCTGGCCTGTGGACAAGTAACAGAGATCTTGTCGTGTATGAAAAAGCTGGATGAAGATGTGCTAATGGAGATAGCCTAAAACAAGGGATCTCAAATTGTGGTCTGTAAACGTTGCCCTAATAGCAAACCTGTCATGGTTTAACCCCAGCCAGCAACTAAGCACCACGCAGCCGCTCACTCACTTCCCCCCCACCCAGTGGGATGGGGGAGAAAATCGGGGAAAAAAAAAGAAGCAAAACCTGCGGGTTGAGATAAGAACGGTTTAATAGAACAGAAAAGAAGAAACTAATAATGATAATGATAACACTAATAAAATGACAACAGTAATAATGAAAGGATTGGAATGTACAAATGATGCGCAGTGCAATTGCTCACCACCCGCCGACCGACACCCAGCCAGTCCCCGAGCGGCGATTCCCCGCCCCCCCTTCCCAGTTCCTGTACTAGATGGGACGTCACACGGTATGGAATACCGCGTTGGCCACTTTGGGTCAGGTGCCCTGGCTGTGTCCTGTGCCAACTTCTTGTGCCCCTCCAGCTTTCTCGCTGGCTGGGCATGAGAAGCTGAAAAATCCTTGACTTTAGTCTAAACACTACTGAGCAACAACTGAAGACATCAGTGTTATCAACATTCTTCACATACTGAACTCAAAACATAGCACCGTACCAGCTACTAGGAAGACAGTTAACTCTATCCCAGCTGAAACTAGGACAAAACCGTATCTTGTTGCTTGTTGGTACTGCCTGGCATAGCAACAGTAGTGGCTGCACCCAAAGGGCAGTTAGTTCCAATTCTATTCTGCTTGAAGTTTGGCCCTTAAACTTTTTATTAGTTAATGCATTTCTTTGGCTTTTCACTAAAGGTTACATGCACTATATAGTTTCTCAAGCTGCTGCTTTCAAGGAAAATCAAGTTTACACATTAATTGGCTTGAAAACAAAAGTACTTTCATACTTCATTCAGTATATTTGAATTTTTGTAAGTGACGGTAAAAACCATTTGTTATAATAATTTTATTTGTTCTTCCAGGGTGAAGGACCTGGCTGGAAAATCTGTCAGGGTCTGTAAAGGCCCTCGGGCTGTCTTTTCTCGAATTCTGCTGCTATTCTCACTGTCTGAGTCAATGGAGGATGAAGAAGCTGGTAGTGCTGGTCAAGGCCAGCTCTCTACAGTCCTTATGGTAAACATGGGGCGTATGGTATTCCCCAGGTACACTGTAAACAGGAAAACGCAGGTCTTCCAGGACAGAGAAGATCTTATCAGGTAGGGGGACCTTTGGCAGTTTGGAAATCTGTTTACTTCTAGAAAAGCTTTACTGGAGTACTTGTGTAGGCAAATAAGAATTCATTGTGTAGAACTCCAGATGTAAATAGGTAGAAGTGCACTTTTGCAATGATTTTAAATGCATTTTTGTGTCCAGGTAGGACTTGTAATTCACAGTGGCTTGCATTTTGAACCAAAATAGCATATTTGCTTCATGATCATCTGCTGATGAAAGTTTTTTCTTCATTTGTCATGATGATTATTAGAAAGGACTCTGAACAAAACAAAAAATATGTTCTTTAGTTTATAAGTAATTTTAAAATAATACACCCTGTTAGCGTAAACTCTGCTGATCCTACAAGATTAAGAAAAAAGTTGGCTGCATGGTTCAATGTCTTTGGAAACTGGGAGTTTTTAAAAGGTATTGTGTGGAGGAATTGATCTCTTGTAACTAACTATAAATGCTTTTTGAGCCTAATACCATGATTATGTTTTTTTCCCTTAGGTATGCAACTGCTGCTCATCTGTCGAATGATATAGCCACTGCAATGGTAAATGGGAACTGGGAGGAAGCTAATCATCTATATATGTGTGCTAAAGAAACATGGAACGAACTGAAAAATCACCCCTCTTTGAGGTAGTAAACTGGAAGCTAGCCTAGTGTTCATATGAAACTATTAAGTGTATTATTTTACTTTTGGTACTTTTGAGAGAGGCTTACGGACTAGTGGTATTATTTAAGCCTGATAAGTTTAGAAGCTTTAATGTTCTTGAGAGCTTTGAACTTCCTGGTTGGTTGTTTAGCTTTTAAGTGATTATATGAAAAAGCCTTTTTTATGAAACCTTGGGAATGAATTGGTAGGCATGGATGAAGCACTGAAACATTTCTGTTCTATGTGCCAATGCAGGAGAACTAGAGCCTTATTTTTCCCTTGTCATAGTTTGGTTTTATGGCTTTTAGACAAGTAGCAATAAGCAGAATTGAAAATTCCCTGTGAACAAAAGAATGTTGCAGACGTTATGGGAAAACATACTGGGTTATTCATCTCTTCAAACTTCCAAGTGGGCGTCATTCAGGAAATGTTACTAAAGATCTGAGAACTGAAGTAATGTGTATTGTTTTTGAAGCGTCCTTCATCAGGTTTTCTTTCAATTATCTTGTTTTCTGGCTTAATGATACACCGAAAGTTAAAGCCTTATGTTTGGCATTATATTCATTTTCATGGCAGCTGATTTAAAATAAAATTCATAGAGGGTCATTTTGAGGTCTATTCCTTTTCACACTGCAGAGAGTGGAAAAAGCTGTTTTGATTTCAATAAGACATTCAAAAGACTTTGTTTTGAAACATAGAGGTGCCTACCCAAAAGATGTTAGTCGTCTTTTATGGCAGGAAATGCCTGTTCTAGCCTTTTTCTTTTGTTCAGCCATGTTTCTAAAATTAACCTTCGGACTTAAGAGAACAAGTTGGCAGTAACAAAACATGATGTAATAAATAATTATTTTTTTGGATCTGATATAAAACTTATTAACTAATAATTCCACTGCTGCTGAAACCAAAATATGCTGTGCAAGTGCAGCTTGCCCCTGCTACCCCAGCTAAACTATTTTCTTACTTTTGGGTTCTTGACTTTGTAGCTGGAATACTCATTTCAGTTCAATTTTTATATACAAGGCATTTAATTTTTGTAAATGCTTTAGGTATAAGTATTCTTAGTAAGAGAATTTTAAGAATTTAAATTGCCATCATTAAATTGATCTGAGCTGCTCTTTATCTTTCAGCTATCACAGAGTTTTACCTGAGTATCTGCGACATTTCACAGTTGGCTGGGTGTATACAAGAATCCTTTCTCAAGGTGTTGAAATTTTGCAGAGACTTCACATGTATGAGGTAAAGTGGTGAAGTGAATAGGAATATGTGTTTAATGTAGCATTGTGCATCAGTTTACATTTCTGATGTGACTGGAAAATGGTGATAGTGTTTGCCAGGACTTGCTACAGTTCTCTGAACAGGTTTCTTTTAAGGAAGAAGAGCTTTTTTTTCTTGCTGCTTTAGAAAGTTTTAAAGTGTTTTGATTTCTGCTTATGCTTTGGAGAATTACCATATGTAATACACCATAAGACTGTTGCTTAGACATTGTTGTTTTGTTATTTAGAGATATCTGTGTTTCACTTGACTTGGTTATTGCTTTTAAATAAGAAAATCTTGGAAGAAACGTCTTCTATGAAATCCCTGCCTCTTCACCTTAGGAGCTAACGTCTCCAAAGGCCTCTGACTTACGTGTTAAAGCAAACCAGATTATTCTGAAAAAGACTTTGCCTCTGCAAAAAGGCAACAAGTAACTTTCAGGTCTTTTTCATATACAATAAGGAATACAGAAAGGACAAATATATTGTATTTTTGGCAGCTAACCTTTAAGTTTATATAAAAATATCTCTATAGAGTTTTTAAGATACACCCATGCACCTGAATACATTGGGTGCTGGAGTAAAAATGGGGTTTGAATTGTGCAGCGACAAAGTTTTATAGTACCCAGTAATTAGAAGGGAAAGTGATAAGCTAATTATATAAGGAAACTTCAACTTGGTTTTCTAACTCAATTAATAAAGATATAATCCTGTTGCTACAGGAAGCGGTGCAGGAGCTGCAGACTCTTCTGTCTCAGGATGTGTATTGCACTGACAGCAGAGGGCGATGGTGGGATCGCCTTGCTCTGAATTTACATCAGCACTTGAAAAACACTAAGAAGGTATCTTCACAACTGCATGCTGTAAAGCTGGAAACACTGCAGTCATTGTCTGAAAACATTTTAAAAAAATACGTCATATGAGAAGAACAGTGGGGTAGGCTCTCCTAAAAATGCAGATATTGGTAGGAATTCCAAGGTCAGGCAACCAGTTTTTCTTAAGAAACTGAATATCAAGTGTACCCTCATCCTTGGTTGGCCTGCTTTTTTCTGTTGCATAGACGCACACTGTTTGGCATGAAGGATTATATGGAGTTATCAGGCAGCAGCTTCCTTGCTGTTCTGCCTTATAAATTTGCCTAAAGTGTGAGAAGCAGAGAAGTTTCTTGCAGTAAATACTTCTGCTTCTGAACCTGAGTCACGATGAGGCCGTATCTGGAATGAAAAAAACAAACATGATTGGAAGGAGTTTTTTAATGTTTTCAAACAAAAAATTGAGAGAATTAAGTCCTTGGCTAACTGTTGCCGGTGGGGAGAAGGTTGTTTGCTGTATCTGGACCAGATTTGATGTGGGGTTTCTACTGTAAGTGGTCAAACAGTAGGCAACCCCATTTCTAATCTGTTACTTGTACACAGCTCTGGCAGGGTTGTCAGTCTTTAACAACAAATGTAAACTATTTCCATGGTTCTACAGGAGAAACTGTAACTGACCGCCTTTAGACTGGTAAAGAATAACATTAGCGGTTTTAGATAGCATGTATTACAGGCTATGGTCATCCCGGTCTCTTTAATTCTTTTAGGAAGACAGAGGAGGGGAGAAGGGGTTTTGAGGTAATCTTAGCTTTTGCTGAAACTTTGCCCTCTTCCCTTCCAGTAGGACACACACACCAGTAGGGTGTGTTTGTACAAGTAAAACACATTATTTGTGCAGTGGGTAAACTTGCCAGTCTGAAGTCTGAATGATGGAGTTCAGGCTTTTAGAAACTGTGTACATGGTGAGCAGTCTTTGAGTTTCCTAAGTGATTAGCTGGCATGTAGCTGAATGAGAAAAATAACCATACAAGAATGGCAAGGATTGTGTGCAAGGATTATTGTAAATCTCTGTAGTACTTTCTGCCACCTCTGGATAGATTTCTGCAGCAGGATATAAAGTAACCAGTGAAAACTGCAAGCTGCAGTACAGCTTGTACCTTTGAATTCCTAGTGAGCCAGCACCAGCTTTTCACAGACTTTCTTTGCAAGAGCGACAAGGCATAGAAGCCACTAACTAATTTTAGGGCTCATTTTAGGTTGTAGTTCCATGAATTTTCTGTGCAGGAAACAGCAGGTGGTAGTTGTATCAGCTGCTGGTCTGAGGATTTATAAGTACAGGAGATTATGTCCATTTTTCCTGTCTGTTACAAAGGAGAAATACTGTCAGTGATTGAAAATGAAGCTCTGTAAGACTGTTTAGGTCACAGTGAAATATGGGCAGACTGAAAATCAACTTTCAATGAAAAAGACAAAGACAACCAATCTAAGTGAACACACAAAGATACCTGACTAATTCAGCAATGAAAAATAGAGAGAAAAAAAAGTTTTAAGTCCAGGAACAGTAGCAGTTGTAGAGTTGTTTAAAATAAGCAGAGAATGACTTTTTTTTTTTTTTTTCCTTGGTGTTGCTTCCTTGCCTCACTACGGCTATTAAGAATTGGGATTAAAATGCTCTTATTTGGTGTTGCGTTTTAATTCTCTAAGTCTGTTAAAAGGAAATAATGTCATAGGCTGTCAAACGTCTGCAGTTGTCTCTTCTGCATCTTATACTCCCATATCAAGCTTTTTCCAGATTTGGAATTAGAAGTTGTAGAAAGGAAGAGTTAGTCGCAGTTCCTTATTTATAAATTAGGACGAAGTGCCTTCCTCAAGTGACAGAAAGAGAGTATTTCAGAACCATGACTTGAATTAATTTTTGGAGTCCATATTTAACCCTGGATGTTCTTCAGTGCAGTAATACATTGGTCTAAAATTTGTTCTGTATGTACATTCTTGCACAATTGATCTGGTCCTTCTGTTTCCATATTACATGCTGTTAAGAAACTGGCTTGAAAATATTAAACTGATTTGCTGTAGAACCAGCTCTTTTTTCTGGTCACTTATGTAGAATTTACACTTCCTTAATCTTATATTGATAGTACAAATGGAGAGTAATTTCTTTTTACTGTACTAGTGCAAATTTCAATCCAGAAGACTACTAGTGCAAAATACTACGTACTAGTTAGAACTTTGGTTACATAACTAAGAAAGGTGGCCCTGTCTTATATGCTGGTTTTTGCATTCATATTTTTGTGTTCCTTAAATCAATTGGTCTTTTGGGCTTAGTAAGAACAGACAGATGTGCATAGGTCTTTCTAAATTATTGCTTGTTATCTTGCTCTTTGCTAGGCCATTGACTGCATTAGAAATGGGCTGGCAGACCCATTTGTACGTACTGGGCATCGTCTCTCTCTCTACCAGCGGGCTCTGCGAATCAGAGACTCGCCAAGCTGCAAGCAGTTCAGATACCTGTTTTTTGATCTGCCAGTCATAACTGTGGAGGATGTGACACATGTAAGTAAAGTTGCTGGTGGTTTCTGAGAAACAACAACTCATGAGGTCTTTTTTCTTCTGACAAGAAAAAATAATCTGGGAGACTGTTATGTGCTATGCACCAGCCTCTGACTTACTTGTGCTGCAGGAAAATAAATACAAATGTCATTCTAAAACAAAAGCCTCTTGTAAACAAATATTTCTACTTATTTACTAAATGGTCAGCTAAAGTTAGTCAGCTGTACACGGATTTAATTTGCGCTGCTTTACTGAATATGTGTTACGAATCTGATCAGCTATAAACTCCGCTAATTTACCAGCAACATGCAGAACCTTTCTGTCTGAAGAGTCTGATCAAATCAGTGCATTGCCCCTGGTGTCTTCAGGCCAAGCGTTCTGTGTGTAAGAAAAAGTAATAGTAACCTTAGCATGTTGTCAGCACTAGATTAATGGCTCAAAAAATGCAAGGTTTTTTTAGTAACCTTTGGGAGTTATGCACTTTAAATATGCGCTATGCAAAGATGCAATATGATGCACTTGCATCATATTGGAATGGATTGGTTTTTAACTCATTCGTTTCCGTACTGTAGCAGAGAGAATTGTATCTGGGCAAAGTCGGAGCAGAGCCTCACTTTCTCTCTTGGCCTCATCACTGCATATCTCCCTACAGCCCTTCTTTTTCTCAGTCCAGAATCAGTCTCCTCAGTCATCTGTATTCTTTCTTCCTGGTCCTGCATATAGAAAGACTACATTCCCATCTGCCCAGCATTTTTGCTAGACTTTTTTTTTCTGAAAAATTTGCCAGTTTATAAAAGCTAAACAAAATTATTTCAAGGGAATGGCAGGTTAAATTTTATTCATTTGATTTTTGGAAACAAGTCTAGTTCTGATTTTAAGAAAACTGAAAAGGAGGAATATGTGTTTCAGGAGAGATTCAAATACCTAAGCTAAAGTTTTTTAAATGTGATGCTGGAAAGTAACTAGTTCTTTTAATATGTTCAGGTTACGATCAAAGGAAAGATGTGTCCTCAGATGGGAATGGGAAAATCTGTATTTCTAATGGAGGATATTGGTGATGAAGAAGGAGGTGAAGATTTCAGTGTATCCACAGTCATGTGCTCAGTTGAGGAGCTTGCGTTAACTCATTACAGACAGAATGGTTTCGATCAGGGTAACAGTAATTTTTTTTTTTTTGTACATTAAAATAACTGTGGGAGTAAAGAACCAATTTACTAAGCAGTTTAGTTAATAGACCAGTTTTAGCTGATTTCATTAGACCAGTTTTTAGTCTGATTCTGTTTCCTTCCCAAACGGCTCTAATATGTAATTTCCTTACCGAAATGCTCTAATATGTATTTTCCACCTGATTTGCTGTCTTCATATACCTAAAGTGGTTTTGAAATGTGTTAGGAAAAAACCCAACATTTCTTATTTATCTCCATAGAAAATCACTTTGTCTTTCTTATCAGTGAACAGCTATTTTATTTGTTAGGGGTAAAACGCTAGCAATGTCATTTAAGGGAGTGTCATTAAGGAGAGCTAAACTTCCACTGATTTCTGGTACTAGATGAACATGAAAACAGTGTATACCATAGCGAGACACTTAGCAACTTCTTTTGAAAAGGCTTAACTTTCAGCTCTTGTTAGTAGTTGTCCATATATTTTTACAACTTAAGAGCTGTGAAAAGCCATGGGCAAGTAAGAATATATAGGTCTGTTTTACAGGAAAAAAGCAAAATACATAAAGGTAGGCAGGTTATTTTTTAAGATAAAATTTATATTTTTATATAATATATGTATTTTAGTGTAATTTTGTATTACTGATATTTTTCCAAATACTGTTGCAGGAAAGGTGGCAATATCAGAAAGGGGTAAACGGGGAGGTTACAATATTTGGAATTTGGGAGAATTGTGCCAAAATCCCCACTCAATTCCTCACTCCCACCCACTCACCGTCAGTCGTCTTGGCTCAGTGGCTCAGTACAAATTTTGAGCACACAGTGGCCATGTGTGATTGAGTGGTAGGCCTAATGAATCAGAATGCCCAGTCCAGCACTATACACACACATTAACGCATGCACATATGCGCTCTCTCTCTTTCCGCCCCCCCCGCCCCCATACACTACGCTATATATTATATATAATATAATAACATGTAGCATATATTCTATTATCTATATGTATTATATGTAACATTACATATTATATATAATATATTATACTAATAGACTAATAACAGAACATATATCACAGAATGGTGGAGGCGGACAGGGAGCTCTGGAGGTCACCCTGTCCACCCCCCCGCTCAAGCAGGGCCACCTACAGCCCAGTTGCCCAGGTCCATGTCCAGCTTTTGAGTATTCCCAAGGATGGAGACTCCACAACCTCTCGGTGACTCTCACAGTGAAAAAGTGTTTCCTTATGTTCATATATCTATATGTATATATGTTCATACATACATGTGTCTCCCTATGTTCACATATGTATATATGTTCATACACGTGCATGAACACGTATATGTATGAACATACATATAGATATGTGAACATAAGGAAACACTTTTTTACTATGAGGGTAACTGAGCACTGTCACAGGTTGCCCAGAGAAATTGTGGAGAGTGTGTGTGTATGTGTGTATGTGTTCATATCAACATACTTATATATGTACACATGTATAAGATGTAATATATACAATATGTACACATGTCTCTACATATGTTAAGTATGATTTGGATAATACATATTATAAATATTCCATTATAATATATAATTATAATATGCACAATAAATATAACACAATTATATATAATAATATATTATACAATATGCAAGATCTAATTATTTACTATAAATATATGTTTTTACTATATTCTATATTATCAATATTTTACTAATATAATAATATAGAACATATATAATCTAACATATAACACATAATACATGATATATGAGATATAATGTTTATTAATTTATATATGTATATAATAGTATAATATGGAACATATGTAAATTTATATACATCATGTATTGTACAATTATATGCTATAAATATATACAATTATATACTTATAATTAGATATAAAATATTTAAATAGTTACATTATTATGGTATGCTATATTATGTATTATATACTCTGTGTTACATACTACCTATTCTTACTACTATATAATACATGACGTATAATAAATATGTTTTTATATGTATATATAGTATATATAGCATATATGGTATATACATTCCTGTACTGGGTTTGACTAGATGGAGTTAATTTTCTTCATGGTAGCTCATATGCTGCTGTGATTCAGACCGGTGACCAGAACAGCGTTGATACCATGTGGATGTTTTAGTTATTGCTGAATAGTGCTTACACAGTGTCATGGCTTTCTCCATTTCTCCCCGCAGTGAGTAGGCTGAGGGTGGGCAAGAGGCTGGGAGGGGACACAGCCAGGGCAGCTGACCCCAGCTGACATCATTACATGGTAGGCATATTGCCTACCATAAAATGTCACACTCAGCAATAAAACCAGGCGGGGGGAAGTTTTTCCAAAGTAGCTGTTGCTCAGAGTCTGGCTGAACATTGGTCTGCTGGTGAGTGATTGCTTTTGCATCATCACCTTTATTTCTTCTTTTTTTTCTTTTCTTTCCCCCCCGTCACTTATTAATTTGTCTTTATCTCAAACCTTGAGGGTTGTGGTTTTGTTTGATTCTCTTTCTTCCTCACTTTTGCACTTCCAGTTGTCTCCCCCTGCCTGCTGGGGTGTGAGGAGTTAGCAAGTGACTGGGTGGGTGGGCTTATCTGCCATCCAGGGACAACCCACCACAATTTTTTAAATATATAAAAGTATGCACGTCCGTGTGTGTATATATATAGGTGTATGCACATATACATATACTTTTATGTATATAAACATATATACATATGCATATATATACATACATGTATACATATGTGTATGTATAAATATATGTATATACATATTACACGTGTATGTACACATATGTCTGTGTACATCTATATTAAAAAAAACAAACCCAACCCTCATGGACTGATATAGAGACAATTTAGTAAGTGACAGGGTGAAAAAAAAAAAGGAAGATGATGCAAAAGCAATCACTTGCCACCAGCAGACCAATGCTCAGCCAGTATTACTCAAAAATGTAATACATTAATAACAAAATGTTTATATGTAAAAATGGTTTATATTACACATGTACATACATGTATACATATACGTGTATGTATATGTGTATATATGTACATGTATACATACACATACATGCACATATGTATGCATATATGTATGTGTATATGTAAATGTAATAGAAAACATTTTTATATACACAGACATTTTATTATCAATGTATTACATTTTTAGTATACTGACTGGGCATTGGTCTGCTGGTGGTGAGTGCTTTTTGCAGCACATCATAGATATATATACACACATATATGGGCATACATGTATACATACATGTATGCATATAGCTCCATATACATATATTTATATGTGTATAATATAAAACATTTATGTATATATAAACATTTTGTATTAATGCGTTAGTTTTTTAGTGTAAAAATAAAAAAAAATTGTGTATTAAAAATTGCTAAAGTTAGAACAGTAAACCTTATTCATGACAGGGCATAGTAATTTAATCCTATGCTGTAAATGAAGGCCACTAGCCTGGAAATAGAAGGCATTAGCGAATTGTGGAAGTAATAAACTGCATTTACAACTTGATGCTGTAATGTTAGTGTATACTGACTTCAGCTGTGTATAAACCTGACCACAGCATGTTTCTGGTTTGGATCATGATGATTTAATACCTCTTTGTATGAGATGATTGCTGTAGAAATTTTTTATTAAATTTTGCCCTTTAGGTATTCATGGGGAAGGCTCAACGTTTATTACGCTGTATGGTATTCTAATGTGGGATATCATTTTCATGGATGACATACCTGATGTTTTCAGAAATTCCTATCAGGTAATTTCAAAAGGCTTTCTTTAGTTAATTACTTTTTACCCATTGCTGTAGAGTGTAACCATGTTAAAATCTTATTCAGGATTAGATTAACATTTTATTCTGAGGGACTTTCCAGACAGATTTTGGTGTTTGCTTGGTTTTATTATTTGTTATATTGGGCTTGTTACTAAAGGACTCCTTGGTAACTAATTGCTATGTAAGTCTGGATTGACTGTCAGATAGGGTGGGATGCATCTGGCTAACTGCATGTGTCCTATGTCTGAACTCACTGGTCAAGGTTTCCTTTATAGTCAGTGGAAGAATACTGCTGTGCCATAGCATTGTTCATCTCATTTGAAGATGACACATTCCATTGAAAAAAGAAAAAAAAGTTTGTTTCTTTTCAATAGCCTTTAAAGGGAAGTCACTTTTTAAAACTCAGGTTTGTTAAATTTCCCCCCCCCCCAACATGTTTATGCTTTTGGGATCGTCCTTCCTTTCTGTCAAAGAAACAAACAAACAAGCAAACACCACTACAGGTCCCCCTCCTCCCCCCACCCAACAACAACTCCCTGCTACACCCTAAGATTAATGATTCCAGGTGAACTTGTGACTTCTTTTAGCTAAATGCTTTACATCCTACAAATTACAGCTAGAAACAGTTTTATTAATTGCAATTAGAAAACTTGATTACTTTTAGTGACATTTGCTAAGAAAACCCTAAAAAGCCATCTCAAAATGTTGTAGAACTAAAAAAAGGCCAGACAATTGTCATCTTTCTTCCACCTTAACCCATTGCTTCTAATTGGAACCCTGGCCCAGAGGTAGACCAGCCTCTTAACTGGATTTATTAGTACTGTAAGAAATTATAGGTTTATATCAATATGAAATATCTTAGGTGGAAATTTATTCTTATTTTAGAGGTGAAACATGCAGGTTTTCTCTTCCCTCCTTCCCATCCCTCCCTTTATTTTTATTCACCAGTTGAAGCAGAAATCCTTGTGGCTGAGTTGAAAACCACCACTGGTGGTTTTGGAGGTGTCTGTCTCCCTGATTAGTGACCACTACAAATATCTCTTTTTAATTGGCGGAGAGGGAGATGATACATTCCCTCAAGGCCATCCTTAGATAGTCCCTTAAGCAGAGGATGTAAAAATCTAGATAATCAAACAGTACAATTGTTTTATTAGGCCAATAGGACTAAACTCAAAACTATGAATACAAGTCACACTCTGTCCCACTAATCTGAAGTTTAACCTGGTTTGTTTATTTTCTGTTGACATGGATTATGAGTCTCTATACAGTCATGTCTCAAGATAATATCTTAAGCCACGAGCACTTGCTTATCAGTATGTTCTTGGTCATATCCTTGGAGAGCTACTCAATGAAAAGAGACAAATTACTACAGAGTAATGGCAATTCTTCAAAATGGCTTTTACTACTTGTCTTGTATTCATCTTGACCAAGTAAATTTAGGGTTGAATACTGTTTGCAGAAAGAATTGAGATATGGTTGTCCTTCTTGCTTTGGAATTGTGAGGTGGGACATGAAGGCACTTGCAGTCTCATAGATAGGACAGGAAGGGGACTGCTGTAGCTCCGAAGGCCATAGAAATACTGGTAAATGGAATTCATACAAATAACTTTTCTTGCAGAGTATCTGCTATTCTTGTAAGATGCCTTAATTGTATGAATGTCACGTATTAAAAGCAGGCATTCTTTGTTTTTGTCAGTGCAAACTACCATTTACTGTAGCTCCTGCCTTTCTAAATACATTTCCTTTAATATAATCTAATGTGCAGATTATGCCTACTTAAAAAAAAAAGGGGGGGGAAAAATTGTATGTTTATAACAAGCCCAGTATTTACAACTCATTTGCAAATTTATTTTTCTTTAAACTAGATTTTACTTATTAATGCAGAGCAAAGCTATCATGAGCCTCAGGCATGAACAAGGGTGAGCTGAAAGCTCACACCTGATTCACTCAGTCATTCCTAAAGCTGTATTTATTTTTGTGGGATTAGCTGTGGCAGCAGTTTGTGTAAGGCTGAAATTTGCCATTTTCTAAGTAAGTGCGCTGCATTTGATTTTGACAAGCTAGAATGGCACTCAGCTACTACTTAATAGCTTTTTTCCCAGCCATAGTCAAAATTGAATAATTGCTGCAGTGACTTTATACAGTAATATGTTCAGTACTATGCATAAGGCTTTCTGCTTTTAGGCAGCTTGCATGATACTCCCTAGTTTCATCACTGCTTTGTTCTCTCCACCTCGGACTGCTCAGTGTAGCTGAGCAGTCTTGGTACTGATTCCAAAGCCTGAGTAGAATGTTACTCCTTGGAGAGTTAGGAGAGCAGATGATAGCTCTTTGTTGCCTGTTAAAGGAAACCTCTGGCTAGAGGTCAAAAACCAACAGAGCACAGGCTAAGGTGTGGTCAGCATTTGTTGCACTGGCATTCAGTGTTAGAATATATGGAAATCTTTTTCCATTTAATAAAGGTTTCTGTGGTGGACAGGTGCAAGTTAAATTGCCTCAGTGTTTGTTTGAATTTGTAGTTGAGATGATAAGAAAAATATGAAGCAGGGCATTGTCATTCTTGGAATCGCTGCTTTGCTGCCAGCTCCTCAGACCTGCATTTACCTTTTTATACAGACATCCCCCCTGGATTTATACACTGACAGCTTCTATGACAACAGGAGGGATGTCATTGAGGCCAGACTCCAGGAGCTTCATACAGCTTCCTCAGAGACACTGGCAAACTTGATCGCTGACATCTGGACCATTCAGGAGGGAAAAGCAGCAGCACTAGTTAACTGGGGGCGTTTTAGTTCCCTCCAGCAAGTTCAGGTAAGTAGCTGTTGTCCAGAACGGGCAATCTGTTTGATTAGGCTTGCTGTTAAATCACACATGGCCATAGTGTGCTCACAGTTTGTACTGAGGCACTGAGCCATGGCTGATGGTGAGTGGTGGGAGGGATGACTTGAGTGGGGACTGCAGCACAATTCTCCCTAATCCTAAGTACTGTTACTCTTTTCTGATACAGTCACTTCTCCTGCAACCTAGTTGGGAACACAGCAGGGAAATTGCTGTAGATAACATCTACTTATGTTTCTTGTTACATGTGACTAAACAAAAAGCTGAGATGGGCCGAAAAATATTCTTGTGAGAGTTAGGAAATAATGGCTGTACAGGAAATTAAAAGAAAAGAAAAAAAAAGCCAACTACCAAACCTTCTCTTACAGAGCCTTGTCTCTTGCCTTGGAGGAATGTTTCTGAGCGGTGTTTTTAGGCGACTTTCCAAAGATCTACGCCATTGCAGAGGGGGACTTCCTGACCTGGTTGTGTGGCGTACTCACACTAATCACTTCAAGGTATATTGGGAGATCATGGAAGTACTCTGTGCTCAGCTGATCTTACCCTTAGGTATAAAACCTTCCAGTTGTCACTCCATACAAACTGTATTTTCCTGTTGTGGTGGAGTTAAACCTACTGCTCAGCTGCCCAGAAGCTATGGCAAGTAGTAGGTGATTGTTAATCTGCTATTTCATCACATTTTGCTGTAGCTTTAATGGGCACAATGAGAAACAGCAAGAGGTGGCTAGGTATTGTTGTAGACTAGGTCTTCGATTAAAATTACTGTAAAGCAACTGTTATCAGTCATACACATTCTGTTAGCAAGGAGTGCTAATGTCACCACTTACACAAAAACGTGAATATATGAGACTACAACAACTATGTTTGCTACAAAAATTGAGTAGTCATGGTTTGTATCTTATCTTGCATGGTAGTGGAACGGGTACTAGGAGACTATTGGACATAGCTGCTGGAGCAACTTTTTATACAATTATTATAAAACACAGCTGAATAGCAGGAATTAGTTCTCTAGAACATCCGAATAAGTAAGTTGCTGTCAGTATCAGCTGGAACAGGTGAGGTTGCAGATGATCAATTTTTGAGTATGAGGTAGCTTCATTCACCAGTGGCTCTATCTGTGTTTTGGTGGATATTTACTGTATAAAAGTTCATTCTCTTGACAGTTAAACTTTGGAACATGGGTTAATAACTTAGCACCCACTCGGCCATCCATTGTGCTAAATCTATGGTATTTTTGTTGTAAATAACAGCCACAAAAGAGTACTTATATTAGTCTGTGGGAGCTAATGAGCTTTCAGTTCCTTCACAGGCATACTACTAATCAATCATCCACATTTCTTTGTAGCTAGTGGAAGTGAAAGGTCCCAATGATCGCCTGTCCCACAAGCAGATAATCTGGCTGAGTGAACTGAAGAAGCTGGGCGCTACAGTAGAAGTTTGTCATGTGCAAGCCATTGGAGGCAAGAGTAAACGCCTCAGTTGACAATGTGGGTAACGGGTGTTTTTAAAGGAACTGGCATGATACACACTACTGGCTGCTGCTTATTAAAAGTAGTTTCATCTAAAATTCTGGTTTCTTGGAACATTACTGTAGTTACTTTTAGCACAAAACATTCTAAAAAAGTTTGAGAAGACTGTTAGTGTGATTTACTGTATGTCACTTTGTGTTCAGACCACAGCCTTTCTCTTCTATATACAATTCATAACTTATTCTATGAAAGGTAATCTAGGGGCTTTTGCCTAAGTAAAGAGAAATAAACAGCTGCAATCACACTGGTACCAACTGAGAACAGTGTCTGCAATAAAAAATGTGGTGCATCAAGTCCTGATCATTTCCATGTTGCCTGTGTAGCCTGAGTTCATTCTGTTGTGCAAGATTCCTTGCAAGGTGCAAGTTTAGCACCTTTCCAGGATTGTCAGGACCAGCGTGGTTCTCTAACTGTCCCCACTTTGTATTATGTGTTTCAATTTTTCAGTTTAATGTAAAAAAATACAGCTGGTCAATGATGGCCTAGAGTAAGGCATAAAACTTTTTTTTTAAATGCTGTTTTAATGTGCTGCTACATATGAAAGGATAATTTAACAGCTCCTTGTGTTGTGAATATCTGTATTATCTGTATAAAGGGGAAATATTTCTCATAGTAGACAGGAGGTGTTCAGTGCCAATATCACTGCACTCAGTTGCGGTGTGTCACTTATTATAGTCAGTTTTGCCACACATAAATTGATGTGTTTTTCTTATTCAGAAATAAGTAAGTCAAGTCAACTGAAATGGAACCAAAAGGATGAGTTATCTTTTAAGACACCAAAATCCTGTGGGTTTGTCTCAATTTTAACCCATAGCCAACATCTTTTCTCTGGAGTCTTTGTTCTCATACTGAGTAAGTTTTCCTGATATCAGAAGTTCTGCTTACCATACAAACAGCAAAGACTGTAACAGAATGTAGTGAGAAATTAAGATCATTTGTGTATCTTTTTTATTAATCATCTTTCTACAGCACATTGTCCCTGCTTTTCTTGGAAAAAACAAACACACAGCCCCTGCTATTTTTTTTGTTGTTGTTGTTAGAGGAAGTTAAAGAAAACCACCTGAAGTTTGCTGTGGAAAGGTATGGACTTTTATTTAGTCTAATTTATTTCACATTCACAACTCAGCATCAGGATTTTACAGTCTTCCTGGCACTGCTACTTTACTCAATAAATCATTATCAGGCACAAAGGTTTTAGTTTCAGTTGAAATAGTGAGCTCTAAACCATCACAGCAACAGCATTAGAAACCTACTGCCTAGAGCAATTTGAGGTACAGATTTCTGTCTCTTATGTTAGAGGCAAAGTTAAGATTTTGTCCTTTGCTTAAATTAAATATATGTTAGAAATTTTTTGGTTTTAATGTCTTTCCATCTGAGAGTAAGCCAAAACCTTTGCCCCACTTGCTACATTTTCATTAAAAATACAAGGCAGTTAATATCAAAGTGGTATTGCAGGCAGGTGCACATTAAACACACGTGCAGGCCTGGGTATACATATACACACAAACGCACATTTTTCAAAGCATTTCTGGAATGAAAGAAATCTCTTCAATACATGGCAGTAAATGGTGAATAAAGTTGTACTGCCATGATCACTAAGTCTACAATAAGCTCTACCTCACAGTACTTAATGACACTGGAGGTACACTTTTAACCATATCAACCAGCGTTTCATATTCCCCCCCCGCATGGTTTACAGTGTAGTACAAAAGTCATGATATAACAGCTAGTAACAGCCAAAATAGTGCACATTTTCTAGAAACAGACAAAAAAAGATGAGCTGCTTGGTAGTTTCTCTACTCTTGCAACACCAAAATGGCATTAACAGTATCTTGTTTTAAATGGTGAACAGAAATTAAAATTTGAAAATGTGTACATATATATATATACACACACACATATATATACACACACTTTTATGTCAGTACTCTGTACATAGAAGGCAAAGATACATACTCAAACCCCAAAATTGCTTTTGAAAGGTACAAAAGATGTTCAGAGCAGTCCCTACTGACTATTGCTAAGGCAACTGTGCAGAGTGGAGAAAATTTTAAAATTAACACTTAGTACCTGTCTTTCAAAAGTAAATTAAAAAAATTAAGATGTTTAACTTAAGAGGAAGAAAAAACAAACACAAGCACGCATGCACACACAGACACACAGTAGTTGTTCAAATTCCCCAGAAGGCAAGGCCTGTACAACCCTGAGGATGCAGAACCTTGTCTATATTTCCAGGGAAAGGTGGATAGCTCCCCTTCCTCCCTGCAGGAGGTGCCCCCATCTCTCCCCCACGCTTATCACCAACTCAGCCTCTGCTTGCTTAACTCCCCTTTTTGAGCTGTGTAAAATTTCTTTTTAAGTCTGTTTGGCAAATAGATATTTAGACAGCTTTTATTATAAAGGCATATTATTTTTAACCCCCTCCCATGCTATATATATATATATATATAAAAAATACAAAGACCATCTGCAGCATCTGTACACAACTTAGAACTGAAATGTTAAAATGTCTGAAATCTCCTTATAAAAGACAATCCTGTTTAAATAAGTACCCATTTTTTCCCCCAAAGGGTACTAGCCTAAACATTAATTTTTTTTTTTTTTTTTTTTAATTCCACCAGCTGCCTGTGTGGAATAATTTATTTACACGTTTTTTGGTACCTTTAAACCAAAAAAGTTACACTTCTAAGGAAAAAAAGAAAAGTACACCATAGTTTTTAACTGTAATTTTAAAAAGAAAAAAAAAAAATTGGTACCAAAAGACACTAAGCACACAGGTTGAGGTCTTTTATGTCAAGTATCAGGGCAGGGAAAGCAGTAAGCTAATGGAAAAAAAAAAAAAATCACAAAAGCAAACTAATACAAACATTTGAAATAATATAAGTCAGATGACTGCTTCAGCAAGTTGTAAATGAACACTAGTTTGTGGACCATTTAACATGCTCAGACCGTCTTGCAGCATAATTAGGCCATTGAGGTGAATACACGTTTCTTCCTCACAAACTGTTGACCAGAACCAATCTGGCATTATGTCATAACATGCATGTGCGTGCCCGCATGCAGATGCGCATATGCACATGCATGCACACACACGCTCAGCTGATTTGCATAAAAAAGGGGGGTTTGGTTAGTTAAAAAAGGAAGTCTACCCCACACCTCACCTTAACTCACCTTTACAATGAAACTGCCCACTTATCGCCACCAAACCAAACACAGTGTGAGAAAGCAGCATAGCCAGTACCCCCAACAGCTTTGTACCTTAGGTAATTTTTAGCCTGGGGAAAACAGGGTCCTGTATGCACTGGACTTTTCTAGCACAAAGCTTGCACCTATAAGGCCACTCCAGATGCGTAGTCTCTAAAATAAATCCTTGAGCAATCTTAGCCATCCAAAACCCACGTTGCAATTTAGGCTGTGCTGAAGACCAGTTTGGTTTTACAAACAAATGAAAAGCTCCAAATCCCATCCCTCCCTGCCTTTTTTTAAACTGTAATATACTGCATATTATTATCGTACAGCTTTTTCACCCCCCTCCCCGATAACTGAGAATAGCTTATAGTCTATCATACAAGGCCTTCGGTGCCTTAACCTGAGTCAGCACCTGAATAGAAGCTTGGCATTGGTTCAATAGCATTTGTGTTTTACACAGAAATCAGTTAATACAAAATACAGCCTCACTGTTAAGAGAAGGCAGCCAACAAAAGCCTTAACTACGAGAATGACACATTACTATTCCTCCACTCTCCCAGTATACTTTCTTGGTTTTCTCCCTATGAAACTTGAGACATTTTCTGGCACAGCATCCAGGGGAGAGGTATCATTTAAAAGCTTTTAGAGTGAAGAGGAGGCTACTGCATTAAGCAGAGGAGGCTGTTGGATTTAATTCCCTCAAGCAGCACTTGTCCATTGCACTGTCCATATGGACATGCATGTATGTAAGAAGGCGGCACCACTAACCGCTCTTCTTCCAGCACCTACTTACAAGTGACAACAGCACTAGCACCCCTCGTGGATTTGGCCACTTGGAGCATGTCCTCCTTTCTGGAACCCAGTAGGGCTTAAGTATGAATTCTGCTGAAAGCTACTTCATCCTGCAACAGGATGAGGAGAGGGTTGGCAGGGATCAGGATCCATGCAGGGATACAATGCTGAGTATTTGAGGTGCTTACATTAAAAAGTGAGGCTCTCATGAGACTTAGAAATGAGCTTAACCTTAAAGAGGAAAAACCTGCTGTCTCTTGAGCTGGCCTTCTGTTATTTCCAGAAATGGAGAGGAGGATGCAGGGGATGGAACAATAACTTACCGTAACAACGTACTGTAAAAAGTTGGGGGCAAAGGGTGTCAGGTCAGCTGCATTAGAGTAATCTTGCTACTGTTTCCTCCCGATTAAAGGCACTTCTAAAGCTACTGCAATACCATATCTACAGTAATGTTTTAAGGTTAACAGTGCATTGTCCTGAAGTTGATTCCTATAGTCTAAAGTCAAGCTCATGACAAAGAGCACAAATCTGACTAAATGTTAATGAATACCTTTTGGGGAGAGAAAGAAAAGGGAACAACCACCCCATGGATACACACTGCATTAACACATATGTAGGATGATCCAAGTCACAGAACGTTAGTATGTATCTATGTATGTATGCACGTAAGTATTCTTCCTGAAGAGGCAATCTGATAAAATAGCTTGTTCCCAGATTTCAGCTGTCGGTCTCTGTCCACTGCACTGAACTACTATGATTTGCCAAGCTGTTTTGGCACAAGAGTCACTTCAGTCACTATCTGGGAAAAAAGATGTTTCAAGCAGAAGCCTTGTTAATGACCACACCATGCCTTTCAACTAGCTAATGAAATGCTCCATCGCATATAATAAGCCAAACCACAAAAATACAGAAGAAATTAGGGACCAGAAGCCCTAGCAGATGAGAACTACTGAAGACAAAATTGTGCGATTTGAAGCATGACTCGCTTTGCTTTTAAATATTTGTGCAAAACTTACATAACGTTTGTATATAAAAATTATTACAGCTTTCAATGCCGCATTTAGCAGTGTTAACTTAGAAAAGACAAAATGATATGCTGTGTTCTCCCCAAACCTTTAAACCACCACATCATCTTAATCTTCATTTGCAAGTGTCTCAGTAGATAGCCAGATTTTGGCCCCACTTAAAAATTTGCTTAAAGGTGTCCCCAGAATGCTCCGTCTGCATAGGTTCCCTACAGGAGAAAATGGGAATGAGGAGGAGAGAAAGTCTGGGGCCTCAGAGGTGTCATTTAAACTATTTGCTCTGAAGTACATCCTGCTTTGATCCAGTTCTGAGCAGCTGCCTTGCAAAGAAGAGTTGCTTTTGTACTGCCGAAGATTCCGGTTTAACATGTCTACTTCATCTGCCAGCAAAGAAACTTTATGGAAAGCAGTGATGAAGCCACCATGATTAATCTGGGCCTCAGGAACCCAGCGGAAGTAGCACAGTTTCCACAGTTTTATTTGTGTTCCAGAGAGATGGGGCAGAATTACACCGTGCAAATCAACAGGCTTTGCAAACCAGTCTCTGAAGTACTGTTCCATACTGTTACTCTGACTCTCTGTTTGCTGTAAAAAGTCCGGTTTCAGTTTTAGTATCAGAGAGTTTCTTCTCGGAAGGAACTCTTGCTCACTGATGATTCCGTTTTTTAATGCTGGGGGGACACCTCGCAACGTGGAGCTGTAGTTTTTCTGCAGAAAATAAATACTGGTAATTTTCCAGTTTTATGCTCATTTGAATAGCAGATTTCCCTGAGCTGCTAGGCTGCATCATCCAGAGAAATTATGTGACCTTTAAACAGTTCTGAGCTTGAGAGTCACTACTGCAGGGCTCACAGGGCAAACTGTGGCCACCTGTAGCCTTTAAAAAGAAATACATATGTTTTCGAGGCTTTCTAAAGCAATGAATGATTAAATTAATCAGTGTTCACTGAAAAAACTGGCAACCCTGTGGGAAAAAAGTGGCATGTCATCACTTTTCCACAGGTGAAATAAGGCAAATGTTGGCAGTGAGCTCAGCCCTATCAGAAAATGTCCCAGAGCACAAGGCTCAACAATCTGCATCTTTACTTCTACAGAAAATAATTTCTTTACGCTGGGAAGCTAAGAGAATTAATGCTCCTATTGCTAAACTGAGGGTGTAAAACACCATGTAACTAATTTCTAAGCATTAACACCTTATGGTTAAGCACAGAAACAGTCCATTCACAGACATCACTATAGTTACCTTTGAGCGTTTAAAAGTTTTCACTGCTCCATTTTGTACACATGGCGCACTCTTCCCAATATACAAAGGGTTGTGAAAGAGCAGGCGATCCCTGCTTGTAAACTGAAGAGACCAGTCCCAAACACAAGGAAATTTGAGGCCTTTCTCATCACCCAGCTGAATATTTTTGCTTATGGCAAATTCCTGCAAAAAGTTAACATTCAGGCATATTAAAATCAAAGAAAACAGGCTTATTCACAAATCTTAATTATAAACCAGTGCATAACTATTGAGCATAGAAGAGCAGGGATATAATTTAGAGGTGGCTGCGGATGAAAACAACAGAGCAGCAAGACAGTCTGCTGCTGGAGAAAACAGCTGTACCCTGTTTTTCATTTGTGCAATGCAGAGGCAGGGCTACTTACTTAGCAAAAATTACTTTTCAATGATATTAAATTGTTTGTTTACTCTTAAATCCCCCAAACTGTTATTTTGAGAATACACTAATGGTCCCTTAATGCTGTACTACTTCGTAAGGTAGCTACCTAAAACTTTAAAGGGAAAATATTTAACAAAATAAGTAAGTTTTACTTATTTATCAGCCATCAAATGTTTTCTACATGCAGTTCTGATAAGCTCCAGTTTTCAAAAACAAATCTAAGTGTTCAGTTTTCTAAATACCTTTGAACTTCACAGTCTTTTCCAACTTTTTCAACTATTTAAACAATTATGTCAAGAGATTTCAAAGTTTGCCTGAAGTGTGAAATTCTATTTATTGCCCGTCATTCTACTTTATCAGTTCCAGATATAAAATCTGTTTCCTAGAGGAGTACAAATAATAATGTACAATAACAATGCTTTTCTAGGAAAAAAAAAAAAAAAAAAGACCGTCTATGCCAACTGTCTATGGAAAGATCACCTGAAAGGACATTCTGATCATATTCATCTGGGGAGCTGAATATTTTGCCCCAAACAGAGTGTGACATTTTGAAAAATACAAAGGAATACCATTTAGTTGAGATGATGTTATTTCCAGAAGGGCATGCTGAAGTCTCTTATTTGAAAAGTAGGTGGAACACTTCATACTCACAGTGCTTTCCTTTACTCGCTGATGAGGACAATTGAAAAGGAAAGTGCCAAACAATGAGATACGTGCACTGTCGTACAATATGGTCAAGTACATTTCAGAAAACTCGAAGGCTGCTGGATATTGTTCTAGCAGCTGCCAAACACAGTCAAGAAACATCAAGAACAAAGGAGACTGGGAAAAGAAACAGAGAATTATTAGCCTTAACATAAGCTTTTCCCAAGTCATACCAATTTCTTTGCAGTTAGTGCTCCATTAGGGTATTCAGCTATACCTCCGGTACATTCCCCAACAGGGTAAACTATTTGGAGTATTCCATTTTGTATGATTTTATGCAACTGTAACACCCTGTATTCCTGTTTAGCCATTTTCACAAGCAACTATGTGAACTGGCTTTCTCAGCATTACCTTTCCACAGCTTTCCCTTCTCTGTAAGAAGCCAGTCAATTCTTTCCTGGGCTCTCTTCGTACTCATGCAGCTGCAAAAATGCTTTCTGCCATCTTGTATGTCCCTCATAATTTCCAAATTAGTACTTGTATGAGCCTTCCTTACTAATTGGCCTTATTTTCACAATGTATATACTTCTTTCCTGTTTGGAGTCACTGGAGGGCTTATGATTCAGCCACATTAACTTCTCACTACACTTTCTAGCTCTTTCCACAGTGGCCCATGAATGGCAAAAGTATAAACTATCATTTATATAAAGTTTTAGAAATATTTTCCTCTTCCCAGTTTCACCCTTCTGTATATCCTTTCCTAGGGTCAAAACATCTGCTTTCTCATTATTTCGCCCTTGGTATTTCAGTTTCTTTATCCTACATGCATTTTCCCTGCTTAGTGCTCACTGTCCTCAGTTTATCTGTTGGCTCCACTCTCTGGGGATATTGCTTTTCTATTACTCTTGGGCATTGTCCCCGAAAAAGGCTGCTAACCTAGGGTCCTCTATTTTTCCAACTGCAATTACAAGTTGCTCCTTTGCAATGAAAAGGCCAAATAAGATTAGCTGGAAATACTGAAAATCAAGCACTATGCTACCCTCTATTAATCTGTTTGGCAGCTGTGTATCAGTTCATAAAGCTGCAGTGCTTCTCTATCAGCTCAGTACTTTTCAAAGTACTGCACACTGATATGACTTTGCATTCAAAAAACCAGGGATGAAAACAGATACCCTTGGTAAAACAAACCACCCCCTCCAAACCCACTCCTAAACCCCTTTTATTTCAATTTAAAATGTGGGCTGTGCTAGCATTTGTAACAGTGGGACCTTTTCATGTATAACACTGAAGCAACATAAAAACCCAGCAAGATTTGATTGCACCTGGTGTTTCACTGATTCTCACAAGGCTACAGAAGATAAAGAAAATATATCTCTATCCTGGACAAAGACTCATTTTTTTCTGACATTAGTTTAATGAGATTTGAAAGTATTAAAAAATATTTTTACTTTTAGATTTCTGTGTGAATAAATATTCAGGCTGATATTAACCAGATACTGTTATCACATACAAATACAATTCATTTTTACCTCTTTGTCAGATCTCTTTAAGTGGTTACACCTATCTAAAAACTGATATCCTGCCATGACCCATTCCTTCTGTATCAAGCTTTGAAATCCAACAATTGTTCGAAAATAGGGATCCAGCATGACTTGAATGAGAGAAGCAGCAAGACAGCTCAGGTCCCGTCCCTCTTCCTCTGTGAATAACATACAGAATGTATGAAATATATAAGGTATATATATGCACGTATACAGAATTAGATCTCAAAAAGCAAAAAGTGGCAACTAGGTCTAGTGTTTTTCTTTGAATTTCTTTTAAAACATGCTTTTTGCTGCCGTAATGGTTCCCATAGTTTAAAAAAACTAGAAGAAAAAAACACCTTTTTTTTTTTTTTTTAACTGAGACTCATACAATAGAAAAGGTTCCTGCAGTATCCAGCACAACAATGCATTCATCAAGAACAAAATACCCACCCAAATGCCTGGTATTTAAACCAAGATGTGCTAAGAAGGAGGGTGTTCATGTTGCTGGAATTTTTCAACAGATTTTCCACCCTGAAGCAGTTTTTAGAAGGTCATTATATGGGGAGAGTGGGATATACCAGCTGGACAGGTCTTGTAAAAGTTACAGAAATTACAAAATTTCTGATCTTGATATGAGCAAATTTTTCAGTGTCTTTTTTTTCTGGAATATCTGTTTGCATTTACACAACAGCAGCCACTGTTAGTTAAATACTTTTGTACATAGGAGCTCTGAATAAAACTGACATTGCTTATGCATGGAGTATTAGCCCAGTTAACACAGTACAAAAGTTCACCCTAATGTTTTGATTCTGTCATACCATTATCAGAATAAAAACCACAAAGACTCAAATTAAAATATTCCTTTGATGCTGTGGACTACACTACAGTTCAGAGACATAACAAAATTATTTTCCTTTCTAGTTCCTCCAATGCCTAAAATATTTAGAAGCAATGGGGTTTACGTATAAAGATTACAGTTGATTTTATCTAAATGTTTTTATCTACGTTATCATACTAATGCTAAGAATACAGCATGCTATATGATTGTATTACCTTGTAGAACTACAGAAACATGCTTACACTCCATCATATATACAAGCTCAGCAGAATGCTTAAGAAATGATCTAGACAGGAAAACAAAATGATACAACAGTTAATATAACAGGTTCACACTCTAGAAGAAAAAAATATTTGGAATATCTATATTTACCTAACTCATATATTAAAATAGAGAATCCTTCAACAGATTCACTGCTTATTTACACTGGTGAAAGTTTTTCACATCTCATTAACCATCATTTTATTAATGGTACAAACCTAATGTACTCTAACCAGCGAGTATTTTCCAGTGAGGATAGCCACTTCTCTTCAGTTTCTTCAAAAGGCTCTGCAACAAAGAAAGTAATTACATTGCAGAACAACTTCAAATAACTATTCCTGTTAGCCAGATCTAGTAGAATTTGTTGTATTTCAAGAAAGTAACCACCATGAAAGAAGGACAGTCCAGCATACCATTAACACACAGCTGTTTGAGTTTGGTATGTGCAGCCTGGATTTCCTGGATGTTGGGGAGACACTTGTCCAGATCAGATTTGTAAACATCACTTCTTAGAGGATGGCTTCGAGTTATTGCATTACAAATCCTAAATAAGAAAAAGAATCAGCCATTTTATTATTGGAGCAGAGAGAAACAGTCTTTCAAGAAACATGCCACGGTCTTTAACTGCAAACAACTAAAACGACATAAAACATGCACCTTATTTAAAAAAAATTTTTTTCTAGTTTATATTCGGGAGATATATTGCTCCTGCCACAAAGGTATTGACTCAAATATTTTTGGTATCTGTTAGTTACAAAACAAAAAAAAATGGAAACGCTGGATCATTAAAACAACATGTTTGGGAAATGAAAATCTGAGGCTGACTTATGGTTAAAGAGATCTATTCAATTTTTAATTTTCCACAATCTTTAGTAAGACTTATCTAGGCTAAATAAACGGAACATATATAAAGTTTATAAAGCCAGGAAATCTGACAGGGTTTCAGATAAAACTCAGAGATCCAGCCTAACACACACACAGTGCAAGTGTTTGTACTACTACAAAAAGTCACCCTACAAATTAAACCAATGAACAAAAAATACCAAGCTAGTAAACTACTTATGCAAGGCTCTAAATGCCTTCATCTTTCATCAAGGACAATGAATGACAAATACTTCACAGAAATATCATGTGCATTGTGGCACTAAATCTATAGACTGTATTTCCCAACGCCACAAATAAATAATTTTTACTGTGTCTTGCTGAGGCAGGTAAGAAAATCTCCACCAACATAAGCTGTTATATAGTAACATCAATAGAAAAGATTAAGTCTGCTCCTTTTATCAATAAATTCTCTCATCTGAATGACTTGCTGTCTAAAAAATAAATGTCCCTTAAAATTTGAAAAATTATTCAGTATTTGAAACTGAAGTGGACCTTGAATAGAAATTGTGCCAGAATTATATTCAGAGAACAGTTTCTCAAAAGCTATTGCACTACAACATTATGAAGCAAGTATCCTCTCAATTACCAATTGCTGCTGTATGTTACACAGTCACTTGCGTTATCCTACACGTCTGATTAAAGAATAACATAACTAATGATTTACCTTTGATCAATTCTTCTTTGTTGCAATACATCTTTAATGTTGGCCATTCTTACAAGGGCACTCCCATTAGGGTGATTCCAGGACCATAACTAATTTGGGAAAAAAACACAAAAGAAACAAAATAATGCAGGTTAGTGTTGTTCCACAGAAATTTTTTTCTTAATGCTACACACAAAACTATGTTAATAGACATATATATCTTTAAGATTAATATTGTACAACGATCAAGAACAGTAACAGAATGAAGACTACACTTACTGGCATTCGTCTCCCAATAAAAGAGTAGGAGTACAGCTTAAGATCTTGATCTGCTAAGGAAGATGGAACCACAAAATATTCTGGAAGGCTTGGGAAAAAAATATGATACAAGAGGTTACTTTTCCCTATGTATTTTACCAGCTTTTCTCTTGCTGCAATGCTGCGTTACCAACTCTGTTAAACTATAATGCACCAGCCCCTAATAATAGGGCAGTGCTAACTGGTTGTCCTGTATGCCTCCATGATCTTATATATCATTGGTACAGCTCAGATGTATTTGTTTAGAAATGTGCATGTTTCAAAGGGAAGTACAAAAGCATGAAAGCAACAGATGCCCCAAAATATAACATTTCCTTTAATGACAACATTTGCAGGATCTTTTAACTGAGGGCCTCTCCAGAGTGTGACACATTTAAGAAGTGAAGTGCACAGTTAGGTAGGATAGAGGCTTTGGTACAGGAGACAGGAAAAGACAGCATAATTGCCTTGTTTTCTTCTACTGGTGTTACAAGAGAAACTTACCAAGTAGATATCATATAACCTTCATTGACTGAACAAACTCTCCACTCTGATGCACCTGTCCTTTTGATTTCTCTATCCCAATCAGAGTAAGTTTCAAACAAAGGTGTCTGCTGACCACTGGCACTGCCGATGCCGCTACCACCACCTCCTGGGTCTATTCCATTCACCTTCTTTGCTAGGAAAAGAAAATTCATCAATGCACATTTAAAAAAAAACAGAGGAAAAAAATAAAACTCTTCACCTTCCTAATTAAAAGAATGAGCCGCTAGCATCAGGACTAATGTTACCTATTTTTGTATTATAACAGATTGGTCATCTAATGACAGTTTCGCAATACATGATGATGTAAATGTATTTTTTCCTGCAATTTCAACAGAGAAGTAATGTAAAATTGGTATGTTGTGCTGCTTGATAGAAAGCAAGACATACTAACAGTCAGGAACGAATGTTATCTTCAGTCACAGGATTTCTCTCTTCAACACACCAAAGTTCACGACATTTTAAAAACATGAACCCTTTATAGGCTACCGTTTAATGAGGTACCTTATGAAGAAAGCAAAATAAAAATGATGTAACTTCAACAGCTTTATTGACTGCTGTATTAAGAGCAAATAAAAAAAATTGAAGGCCAGGTTAAATATATATATATATATATTTATATCCACACAAAAAGGTAGCCTACCATTTTGTCACTAGGGTCCAAGAAGATTATATAGTTACTAATACAGAAGGATCTCCTTTGCTGATCATTCCTTAGGTGCCAAGCAGGCAGTCAGCTGTGTCAAAGGAGACTACATTTTGTTTCTTGACACTTGGAAGTAACTTTTTAGACAGAAGTGAAATAAACTGAGACTCAACCCTATTACCTCTGCCATGAAAGCTCCTAGCTTTAGCAAGAGTCTGTAAAGATGTAAGCGCCTGCCCAAACAAAGCAGAATACAGCGTTACAGCTCTACTGCCATCTCAGTGATTGTGTAGGTTCTACTTCTTCTATCAACTTCACTCTTGCACTAGTACTCAGACTACTTATGTTTTTCAGAAGAAAACTTGACTAAAATCAGAATGAAGTAGTTGTTCAAAGATAGTATACAGAGAAATATGATAATTACCAAAAAACGTTATAATTTTACTGATGGCAGGATATGTAATTATCAAATATAGCCTGGGAAAAAATGATGTACATATACACCAGAGCAATGCAGGCTCTTTATGTTCCTCAAGAAGCACAAAGACAGTATTTCAGCTTTTACTTTACTGGGACTAGCAGGGATAGAGAGTCATAAAACACAGTGCTGGAATTGTAAGAGCAAAGCCAGAGATCTATGCTACAAACACCAGTGTTCAAAACAACAAAAAAAACCCCAACCCAAACCAAAAGTATTTCAAACTCTTTTCTCCAGCAACTGCAGCACAGCAGAACAACTATCTTTTGCCATTCTGATCTGCTGCTCCAGAGGAACAACATTTTTTACCCACCTTATGTAATTCTTCCACTAGGTATTTTTCCATACAGCAAATGGTATTTTAAGGACAGAGTAAAGGCAACTTTATGACAGACTAACATTTTGTTCACACTCCACTTTAACATTTTATTGTAATTTTATCTGCAAATTAACTTCCTCCCTAGTACTTTATAACGCTCAAGTACATGGACCTGAATAACTGCCCAAGTTTTATCAGGTAAGAAATTGTATGTGTGATTATGTGTGTAAGTAATCACAAGCACACTTACTCCTGTGCACGCGCAGGGCAGTCGTGTAGGCACCTGCATAAAAAACATGCATTTTTGTGCAAATTTGAAGGCCTGAGCTCATAATTCCACAACATCCAGATTTTGTAACAGGCAGATCTGTGGTTTCTAATGCCAGCTGCTGAGTAAGTATTTCAGCATCACAGAACTATGTCAATGGCACTTTCTCTATTTGGAGGCTTGTTACACTAGAACTGATGGTTTTCAGCTGTGTATTGGCTGGGGAACACTAAGCAGTGACCGCACAGCATTACACTAGAAATCAAGTTCCAAAGGCATCTTTTTCAGGCTTACCTAACTGACAAGGTTCAGTTGGAGATTGGCCTTGAGCAGAGAGGGTGTGCTCCAACTCAGCAGGGGTGGTGGAGGTTTTGAGTGGTAAGAACTGCCTAGTAAGCCTCTAGGAAAGAAGGTATGGAGTCCCAAGTTGCACAAATCCTCCTGCAATACCACCAGAAGAGAAACTTATTCCCAAAAGAAGGGCAGGTGAACAAGCCTGCCTGATGGGAGATTAGCTAGGTACCTAGAGTACCGATATAGACATACAATAGGAGGATCGAAGCGTGAATTGAGAAATATGAGTATTCATGCTGATGTTAAGTGCTGACATAGGTAGGTTTGTTTTGTTTCAGACAGGGAAGACATATCTTTCGATTTTGGTCGTTAATATCTATCACAATGAACGACTTATAACCGAAAGTAAGAGGTTGGGTGCAGGACAAGCCAATTGTATTACCCCTGGAGAAAGCCTCAAACACTTTTTGCCACTGCTTCTGGACAGAAATCTTACTAAAATTACATACTAAGAAATAGGAAAAAAAAAAAAAATCAAAATACTTTCATACTTACCTGGATTATGATATATCTCCCCAACATACTCAAATGCAAAGAGAAGCTGAAGATCCGTTGGCTGAGAATAATGAGCTATTGCAAGGCACACCTAGGAAAGAAACATTTATTGTTATTTATAGACATAAAATTTATTGCCCTTAATTATGACAGCATGAAATATGCACAGCAAAAGTAAAAAATCAGTCATCTGATGTTTTATTTCCATATTTTATTCGAGAGAAGTGAATTATATAGTTAAACATACTCATATTTGCCGAGAGACCATTACTGTAATTGTAGCAGGTGAGTTCATTACTATCTATCAAGAGTGATTACCTGATAAGAGTGGACTAAGTTTTTGCAAGAAAGGTCAGACTGCAACAGGCATCCCTAAACATGATTCTCTGTATCAACAGAGACAAGCAAGGACTTGGAGATACTATGCTGTGCCTGCCCACCTGCATATAGAAGTAAGGAGAACAGAAAAAGAAAAGAGCACAACACACAGGTAGTAAACACAGTACAGTAAAATCTCATTTGCAATTGGTCTTTTGATAATTTTTTTTTTTTTTTTTTAAATAAAGAGTACTTATCAACATAGCAGAAAAACATAAGAATGACCATACTGAGTCACTCCAAAAGGTCCAACCTAGCACTCTGTCCCTGACAGTAAACAGCAATTAATGCTTAGGGAAGAGGGTAAAAATAGAGAAAGCATAAAATGAAATTTTACCAGGATGTATTTCAACAGTTCACAGTTCAGGCACTTCCTGAACTAAAATCTGGTATCAGTATTCAACAGCATTTAACAGATGTTTTTCTACAAAGTTGTCAGTTCGGTCAAAAGGTTTTTGAAGTGCGACTTCCCTTTACAAAAGCCCTCTTGGTTCTTCCCTAAAGTATCATATCTAACCAAAAGTTTGTATCTGATTAAATTTTTATTATCTTTTCCACTAATTCACCCCATATAGGCAGCAGGCTCACCAGTCTATGCTACCCAAAACTCAACCTTCAAAATTTTCTGCTCTTGGAACGGAAAACAAGAGACTGGTTGCCCTTTGAAGACTTCCAGGACCTATGTCAATCCTGCACCTCATTAAGTTGTATTCCAAAATTCTGAAGGGCATTGATGAATATAAACCAAATGCAAATTGTTTGGTAGTAAAGAACAGCTTTTCACCCAAGTTATTTGGAAATAAGTAATTCACAGTGGGAGATGCTTTCTTCATGTTAGTCATTTGGTTTGTTTGTCAGCTGAATGGAAGGCCAAAGATTCTCCATTAATCTCCAATTTCAATAAAAAGTGAGTCTTTAGGGTAGGTCCTTTTGCCAAGTGTGGGGGATCTACAGTTAATTAAATATGCCAGTAATCACCCCTTTCTCAGTCCCCAGCTCATCTTGAGAACTGAAACATCAGCCAAACTCTCTGAGGGTAGCAAGATGTCAGCTTCATTAAATTTTGGTCTAGCCCTTATAGGTTCTGTCCCAGATGACTGGATTTCATTCACAAAAGAAACCCACACATAACTTCTAGATGCCTGCAGGTTTATAGCAAGCTCCAACACTGTCTCTGACAATCTGATGCGTTAATCAGGTTTAACCAGGCTGAGTCACAGCAAGCCCTGCCCTGGGAAGGGAAATTCAAGAGAGATTTAAAATGAGAGAGAGATGCATCCTCAGAACAGCAGAGATTAACTTGGGGCACAAGAAAGAGTCTTGCCTAAGTCTTCATGTTCTTTGCAACAGTCTCAGGACCAGCATCACATAAGCAACTGGTTTTCTACCTGTACAAACTGTTCATTTTGGTAAAACCCTAAGATTATTAAAATTGAGAGTGCAGCACGTGGTTTAATATTAGATACTAGACTTCAAATACAGTCAAGCTTTGCCAGCCTTTGTCACTTTAAACGTAGCTATTCGCTAATAAATATAAAAAAAAATTTGACAAAACCAGTAATATCTAGAATCAAATTCAGGAAGAAAAAAAACCTTTCAAGTAGAGATTGGCACTGTTACTCTCTAAATTCGAGGACTTGATTTAGAGTCTCTAGCTTTGCCTTCTTCCACCAGTATTTGCTTCTCCATTTTACCAAAATGTACCTGCCTTATCTCTAAAGAAAATATTTAATGAAAAGGAGACTATAAAACACTAAACTCTATTCTATATTTTCAGATACAGAAATTCCATGTGACAAAGTTTTTAATTAGGGACAAAGACATAGTATAAGTTCACATTATTACCACTAAAATTTTTCCTTTCAATTTTCTTCCTTCCCTTCAACTCTCCACTGACATTTTATATTTAGCAACATGTTGACACAATTTATTCACTGTTTAGCAGTTTTGGATATTATTTTTGAAAAACATTCTGTGCATCCAAGAAATTGTTTTCTGTTAGTGAAGGAAAGTTTTCTTATTGTCATAGACATAAAAGAAAGATTTGCATGACACACAAGCAAAGGAATACTACTAGTGGCAGCATTGTGCCACAGGAAAAAAAACTTGAGAGCTCACTTATGCCAGCTTCTGCATGGAGAAAGTTATTGTGCTCTTACTAGCTTGTATGCAACATATGTGGCATTATGGAGCCTTCACCATATTTTTTATTTACTTTGGCTTTTGATGGGGACATTCCTCACTATTTATAAAACCAGTAATGACTGTAGACTTACTTGAGTCGAAAATGTTTTTTTCACAAACACTCCCCAACAAAAAAAATTCCTATTGGGTCTTAGAAGAACAGTTCCTTTAACTTTTCTCCCCACACTTTCAGTTCTACAATGAAACTGCAAAAGAAAACAGAGGACAGGACATTCAGGGTGCAGGGGAAGGATCCCCCCAAAACCCAAACAGTAAAAGTGGCACCGGGAAATAGTCTACCATGACTTTTCAAATGAACATTTATAAGCTCATTTCCAGGATTTGGTAAAGCTTTTAATAACTACCATGAAGTAGCTGGAAGCCATGCACATTTTATTAAATCTTGTGATTTCAGTGTGCAAGTCAAAGCTGAAGAAGCCAGCTAATCCATAATACTTGGCCTCTTCTAACAGACTACTTTTGCCTATCATTCACAATAAAACAAAATGGAAATCTGTGTACATACACATTTTTACTTCTGTTTTTCTACGTAATTTTTCACTACAGTAACTGATATTAACAGAGCTACTCCTCATCTTCATTTATGGGAGTGAAGGATGAAAGCCTTTTACTAAGCTGATCTACTCTCAAGGCTTGAGGATGAACTGCAAGACATGAAAAAATTCCATTGTGCTGCCAAGTAACACAATAAAAATACAGTAAAACCTATTTTTAAAAGCAGCAGCTGAAATCTCTGTCATTTACTTGCCACATTTGAGAAAGAATATGTGTGTGCTGTGTTAAGAGGGGTAAAATTGTGGCGGGGGAGATGGTAAGCATTCAGATCTGGTTCCCCCAAAAATATGAGAACATAGCTGTGCTTTTGAACCCAGCAGCTGAAAAATGCTCCCAGGTGTTCCACAGTATAGACCTAACTTGCAATACCAGGTATTGCACAGGTGAAACAGTCCACCTGTAGATTACAATACAGGTTCAGTACCTCTATTTCTGTTATTAAAAAATGCATATATATTTATCCTGCTACTGTCTTCATTTTTACATTGTAGACAAATTCCACTCATTTATAGACTAAACAAGTATTAGAGAGGTACTGATTTTCAGTTTACTCCTCATTAAATCCATATAGTAGTTTTATTGTCTGAAAGTTTCAAAAGACAAGCACATTCCACAGATCTCAGCAGATTATCACCGTAAGTAGAAAGCTCTTAAATTGGAAGACAAACATCTTTTACAGGAAATGTTCTCATATCAAACTGAAAAATGTTCGGTATTCTTGCCAATTTACAATTGTGTAAAGCTGAAGATATTTAGGCTCAGTCAAAGAGCAAGAGAATAGGCTGCTTGTTGGAAAGTTCATTTATTAAAAGCAGTGAACACAATGGCTGTAATTATTTCATAGTACAAAGGCCATTTCCCTATGTCAGTGTCCCCTGTCCAACCCCTGAGAAAAATAAATGATACTTTCAGGGCAAGCCCTCCACTTCTTCAACAGGAATTTTACCAAAGACAAGAGCTTCAAAATATTGCTAACGCTCTTGGAAAAAAGAGTTTTGAACAGTCGTATTTAATATGTGCTAAGTTAGCATAGCCCTGCATTTCACCTCCTTCCCCCTAAAGCCAGGCTACCTGTCTTATGAACTCACTGCAAGGATACTATTTTCCCTTGCTACTGCAATTCCTATTCTGAGTAGACACCTGTAGTAGAAAGTCATGCAACCAGGACCAGATCAAGTCCCACAGACAGAATTTGTTAATCATCCTAGGCAGGAAGTCTTCTAGGGAAAATAAGCTTCCAGGTAACAAGACTTTCAGCCCTAACTACTGTGCACGTTCTCCTAGCTGCTAAGCTACGAATTGTCCAATAGAGAACCACTGGTTGTTGGTTTTTTTTTTTTCTTTCCATAAGAATTCTAATACCAGCTATACATAATACTTAATTTGGTTTGAGTACAAGTAATCTACACAAGAGGAAACAGTACAAGGATTTCAGAAGCTGAAGTAACTTTTTACATATCAGAATCCTTGTTTGTACAAGAATGTGTCTGAATTCTAAGTACAGGTTTCCTAAGTCTTAAGAAAAATATTAAAACACATTGCTATTTTTTAAAATTCCTTTAGATAAGTTTACTTCTAAAAAAAGTTTTCTTCACCCCCTCCAATCCCACTCCAAAGACCATAAAGATAATAATATCTTCTCGTGCATTCCCAGTGTCTTGAGGTATTACCAATTTTGTGATCTGTATAAACAATTAGAACAAAGTAATACAGAAGTTGGGGGGTGGGGGGGAGACATTACAAAGGGTCAGTATAATTTGTCCAAAACTCTCAGTTTCATATTATTCTTCATAACATTTAGGAAAAAATTGTTCCACTCCATCCCAAGTGTTGCGACGTGTGAGAAGGCTAGTTTTGATTCCAGAGGAAACAAGATTTGAGATAAATAATTTTCTTTCTGTTTTGATTAAGCATGTGTTTCTGAAACTGCTCTCATACTCATTTAAAAAAGCTTCCTGAAGGAAAAGAACTGAGGGAGTTCCAGAAGAAAAAGAGATAGAGAAAACTGAGATATATTTAAGAAACAGGAGATTAGAGGGTGTGTGCCATTCTGGTGCACTGCCAAGATTCATATGCATGGTGAGGCAACATGCTATCATCTAACAGTTGTAAGATTTAAAGCCTCACCTTTTCATACATTGTAATTTCTTAGTCTAATGTCAAGTACTGTAGTGGCTAGAAATTAGCAGGAGTTTTCAGTTTGACTGTTTGTTCCGATTTTTGGAACAAAATCATTCCTTTTCCTTTAAGGAATGTGAAATGCTTCTTCTTTCACACTAACTTAAGACTTCCCCAACTTGATTACCCTTGCTTCCCCATCCTCCACTTCCTCCCACACCCATCTGGCTTTCCTTCCTTTGAGGACTCTATAGCTTTATTTTTGAGACAAAGCAGAATTAAACTGCTATATAGTGATGACTGCAAGTTTCCATTCCCCTCTATTATTCCTTAACTTTTGTCTCCCAAATATCCATTAATAAAAATGAGGAAGAAAATAGTTACTTGACTGATGAATGTTCAGACAGTATTTTATTAGCATGTATTGGCTGCAACTAATGTTGAAGGTATTTTTCTAATAGAACTGATTTTTAAGCTTCTTCATAATAATTTACCCCAAAATAAACTAATTTACCTTGAAATTAAATGTGTTCTTCCAATTTGTTTCTGCTTAAAGGTAGAGAAAAATACCTCTGCAAGTTCTACCAATATTACCCATGCATCATGTCTGTATGTAATCAAGTCAGTCTGATTGTCCACACCTGAACCCTGACTGCTTTCAAACTTGGATCCTTCTTTTCACACCTAGTACCAAAAAGAGACTCAGAATACTCTCTATTCTAGTAAGGCAGCTTAATTAGTAAGGGTTATTCTCCCTTATGCCCTGTTCAGCAAATATAGACACTTCCTTAGGAACAGATTACATTCTCTTCACCAACACCAATTTATATAACCGAATGCTGTTGAGTATTTCCATTACATTCAAGGAACTACACATGAAACAAATTACTTAACTGTATAAAGTTAGTATCTGTGCTCCTTGTAACTATTCCATGTATTTAAAGCTCATTTTTAAACAGTAATTATCAAGTATATTGTTTTTATTTCTTTAACTATTGCTCTAAACAGAACATTTGCTAGCATCTGGCAACAAGTTAGACACATTTATACTCCCATAGTTTGAAGTGTATATTTTAGTAGGTAGGGATTTCATTTTGACCTACCAGTGCTTTATTCGTAGGATGGTACTCCTCTGTATTACCAGGATGACATTTAGTTAGAAGTTTCCCTGCTCTGATTTGTGCAGCTGACTGTATTTATGTAAAGTTTGCTAAAGGAAGCTATTTATGATTTATAAAGCACTAACATGCAGGTCTTTTGCTTTACAGAACAGAGATTGTAATGCTAACTGTAACATCACCTTCCCTTCTGCTTATTTTAAAAACAAGTGAAAAAAACTTATTTTAAAAAACTTCAGTCATAAATACTTCAGGACATGATTTTAATTATAGTCTGCACAATTCACTGATTCCAACAGAAATTCTGCGTTCTGCAGTTTCTCAACACTAGGCACCATAGAAAACCTTCATAAAACACGTAAGCACAATTTATGCAGTTCATTTTTTACTCAGGAGGTCTTCATATCTAGCTCCAAAATGAGCATAAGCAAATTTTTGAGGAAAAAAATACAGCTGACAATTATTTTAATTTTTCTCACAGAGATGACGGGACATTAGGTCCCCAGGTCAAAAGGAAACAGAAGAAGCTGGATAGGGTCCAGTGGTGGGCTACCAAGATGACTATGGTCCTGAAATACATCTTCTGAAGGAACTGGGCTCATTTAGCTGTGCAATAATGAGACTGCAGGAAACCACTACCAGGAAGGTAGTTACAGACTCAGTCTTGCCAGATGACATAATGGGCAGCAGCCAGAAACTTATCTTGGGACATTCAAGCTGGACATCAGGAAAAACATGCAGCACTGGAACAGGTTACCCACAGAGGGAGAAGACTCTCCATCCTTGGTGGTTTTCAAGATACAACTGGACAAATCCACAGCTAACCTGATTTAATCTCGGCAACTCTGAAGAGAAAGGTGGACTAGGTGATCTCCACAGGCCCTTCCCATCCAGGACCTCTGACTCCACGGTCAGTTCTCTACTACAATGTTCTCTCAGTTAGAAGACAATGCTAGCACACTCAGCTGAAGAGCAGAGCAGGAATTCCCTCTCATCAGAACTCTGTTATACTTTAAGTCTTGGTCCTCTCTACAAAAGTTACGCACCCACAATTCTTCCCAAGACGACAGCTACCAATGTTTTCATGCCCAAATAGCTGGATGTAAATATATATTAAAGAGGCCCTCCAGAACTATAAGGAGGCCTGACTACCTTCCTTTGTTTTTAAACATCAGGACAACCTTGCTAGTATGTAGTACTTGAAGGGCAGGAACAGAAACCAGACAAAATCTTTCAAGAGTGTGGTGCTAGCACGCCATTTAAATGCCAGAAAGAACAAAATAACTCCACACAATATGCTGTGTAAGACCATTCTAGTTGTGTTCACCAGCACCCCAAAATAATTTAAGCAAAATCCTGATAGATCAGGTTTCTTCTAAGGACCTCATAGCATTAAATAAATGTCTAAAACCAACAGAATAATGTTATTATGGAAACATTAGGTTAACAGAACATTATCTCCCTTCAGGAAAAGTGTGCTTCTGTGATACACCCACACAAAGCTGCAGTAACCTACTTGATGCATCAAAACTGCAATAGTAGCCACACAGCTGATACTACCATTTGTACAAGTTTTCTTCCACTCCTCTAGTGAGTGCATTCTGATATTTGAAAATGGCAACTGTTATACCAGTACTATCTTTATAACCACACATATTCAGATCCTTCCGGACCTCTAGAACTAGCTGTTCTTCCTTTCAAAAGGAATCACATTAGACCGTGTAATTGTAAATGTATAAAGTAAGCACCTTCATAAAAAGGTTTCACTTTTTGCTCTTGCATAAGTAAATGCAGCACAAAAAGTGTTAATGAGATGCTGAGTTTATGCTCTCTTCCTCCCCCCTCCAGGCTAATCACTCTCCTTAGCTGTGACAGCCAATTAGAAACAGTTGCTATAAAGATATTGCAGTAGACAGGCTGCTGCAGGGAGATTTCAGAGAAGCTGTGAAAGGGGAACTGACTGCTGAAAGATTGCCAAGTGTGAAAGGTTACAAACAGCAAAGGCAGCAGGCAGGGAGGATTCTAGAAAAGTAGCAAGGAAAGAACACTGCTTCATTACTGGGCTTCTGCCCAGGGATCTCTATGAGAGGGTAAAAGGTGAAGAAGTGATGAACTTGGTTCACCAGTTACCCAGTATGGTAACTGCAAACAGACTTATGTCTGGGCAGATGGTTCTTACTGGACTTACAGGGTTAAGCTCAAACTTTATCCTACTGAGAAGGGGAATTCTTAAGCTCTGTGAGCAAACTGGGTAATTACTTACGAAAGGATTGCTGTGCCATGCCTGGCTACAAAGTGGTGCCATGGAGGTCAGAGGAGCTGTAACTCAAATAACCTATGGCACCGATTCAGAACAAGGAAGCCAGCGAGCTAATGTCATTACATAGACTAACCATCTCTGATTAGCAGAAACTCACCTAGACCTTACCAGGTTAAATAACATTGTATGATTTTGTTGAGACTTATGACAACAAGTGTTAAAACCGGGGAAGGAATGAAATTTCTAGGCATGTACAGGTAGAAGTAATTCCTCTTGTCAAGAGGTATGCAAGTTTTTTCTAAGAAAATGTTGAGAAAGAGCACATAGTTTTATGTAGATTAGACAAACTGGTCATTCCAAGTGCTCATTGGAGAACTTGCTGTGTGAAGCAAAGAAGTGTATATATAAGATAGTACACTTTACCTATGGGTAACCTAAGCTTATGACTTTCAGAAAATGTATCAGTTTCAAACATTTTCCACAAAAATGTAAACATCTGTTGTACAGCTGCAATGCAGTATTCCAATTCCAGTCTTTAAAAAGATTTGTTTAATAAATCAGTAATGTTTAAAAGTACAACAGATATGACAAGAAATGCAGGTTTATCTTATGTGAAAAGAAACAGTTAATACAACACATTAGATTTTTAATCTAATAATTTTGACTCTCAAAATCTAGATATTCTCCTGCAACAGAACGTGATTAATTTGCAATTCTACCCCCCTACTTCTCTCTCAAAACATAAACAAAATGTTCTTATTAGCACAGCTGTTGCTACATATAATGACTACAAGGCAAGATTTCATAAGAAGATATAATACCTTTTTTGCACTTTCAGGACCCGCTTCATCAAAACGAAATCTGACAATACGGAAGTCTTTGCAATAAATTATTAATTCAGTTGGATTAAACTTAAGTTTTTGGTTGGGACCAAGGACCTTCTGCTTCCTCTTGGTGTCATTCACTGTAAAGAAAAGACAAAGTTATTTAGACTGTGTTTTGTAAGTGTACAACACAAGACTGGCTCAGATAGATACAGTGATGCTGCTACCAGCAGTTTTTCATTTAATAGTGTATTTCAACAGTTCCATTGAGGTAGAAAACCTATAGGTCCTCTCGTTAATCAACCTCCCTTCAAACAACTGGCTGAATTACTGTCTCCTGTATGCCCAGATTATTTTTGTCCATCAACAACTTCACAAACAAGGAATTAACATGCAGTATTCCCAACAGCAATTTTTGCTCCCAGACAGTTGTGTACGCTTCAATGCCCTTCTGATGCACAGTAATTGGCATATATGCTAATTTTTTTTTTTTTTTTTTTTTTTTTTTTACTTGGACATACACAAAAGTGCTGGAGTTAAGGCTAAGATTAACTCCTTATTTCTTACATAAAACTCAAGAATGTTAGTAAACTGCCAGCTGGTCTAGACCTGCATAGACAGGCTGTGTCTCTTGGCCTATGGAACTCCTTTTCAAACAGAGAAAGTTAAGTTGTAAAAAGTAAGCATCACAGAAGCCACAGAGACTTTACTTGTGGTAACTGGGAAAACTGGGGCACATAGCTGTTGAGTGATTAATTGACATAGCTGCCTGGTTGCAGGTATCTTCTGGGTTAAACTTAATTACTTCCAGAGAACTCAAGACAAGTGTTTTAGGAAACCTCCAGCTGTTCACCTTCAACGTACCAACCATCAAGCAACCTCTTCTGCAGTGTTGGTGAAAACCTCCCTTAATTCCTGCTGGTAAAAGCTTATGCTTCACTATATTTTGGGTAAACCTGTGTAACAGGAGAACAAAGAATAATCTCCTCAAGTGTGTGGCAGGAAATACTGCCCTCTCCCTCTAAAGAGCTTCAAACCTCAATGGAAAAGCTAAACAGAAAGGGTTCCTAGAGAACTTGTACCATTCTTCTAATGAAACTGCAAACATTCATGCTATTTGACAGTTCGGGGAAACATGCACAAAAGAGTAATCTAGAATCTGTCAGCCCTCAAGTTTCAAAATAAGATCTATCCGTAGTCCTCTCCCATTTAGGAACAACATGCTTCGTGTGAGAGGGGACAAAATTAATAGAACAAATATTCGAGGCTGGCTGGCTTTTCCCCCCTATTTAGCAGTTTATTGTATGAGCATTTGTATGAGACATTAAATAAGAAGATTGCAACACCCCATTTATAAACACCTCTCCATACAGAGCTGTCATTAACAGATTTGCAATACTGCTATTGTTTTGCCACTTCTACCTGGTATTTTTGAAAAGGGGCAAAAAATGTGGGCCAGTGCGAAACCATATAATAGGTCAATAGCACCTCTTCATTTATAAAAAAGCATTTCTTCATAATGTTCTTCCTCAGATATACATTAATCTTTTCACAGTGATTACAACCAGCTTCCAGAGTGGAAATGGATTACTGGATAACTTTGGGCACTGAAAACTTAAAAGTAATGATTTAAATTACCTAGTCAGAAAACCAAGTATTTAACAGCCCATGCCATAATCAAGATTTGAAAATTATCATATTAAATTCTTTAATTGCAAGATGAAAAACATTCTTCTTAACAAACAGGTTAGCCTAAAGTATCTACCAAATAAAAAACTGGTTCTTCAAGATAAGTATTTTATAAGTTATTTCTTCAGATTAAGATGTCTATTGTCATTTGTAGATTTTCGAGGACCACTAGCTATTAACTTGCTAAGAATTAGACAAGATTGAAAACACGAGCATTTATGTTGTCGGATATCCCAGCTATGTCTAAATTGTGTAGAGTGACATGCTTTTTGCAATCTAGTGTATTTAAATGAAAGACATTCAGATGCTTGATATAAAAAAAGCTGCTAACAAAATTTTGTACTGCTATAACAGGTGTCTATCCTAGAACACCTGTTGATTCAGTATTGTAGTTAAATTTAAAACCAACATAAAGACCCAACTAAATATGTCTCCTGCATGGCACCTCAAGTTTTATTCAGCTTTTAAGGCTTTTATCCTAATTTTAAATAAACCAAATTCTTCGAGTCAGGGAAGCTTAATGACATAAAACCTTAAGCATCAACAATTCTGCACAACCTAACAATCAGTTAACAGTTTTGAACTGAGTAAGTTTTAAAGCCTGTCATCACACCTAACTGGTTTGGACGTACCTGTGACAATCTGCTCAATGCATGTTAGTGGGACATCATGTTCACCAAGGAGGAGGTTTTTATAATGGAATTTCTGAAACACATGAACTCATAGCCATTAATTGCAGTTCTGCAGTTCACAACCAGATATACAGCACAACTTTGAAGAAACTATGATAAAAATCAGGCATGCCTAGACTTTTCTGACATGTACCAGCCTTGCCTATTCACAGACAATTAGAAGTTGTGGAAAAGCTCTCGTGCTGGTGAATACACACCAGACAGTTTAGAAACGCCAGTGGAGTATGCAGAATAACTCCACTGCCTACACTGAATTTACTAGCCTCAAAAATCGCTCATAGAAATTCAGTACAATTTGAAGTGTAAAAAAAAAAGTATATATATATGATATAAAAAAAAATCTCCAAACATTACTGTAACCATAGAAAGAAAAAAAATTAATTCAGCTTTCAGAAATAAGTTTTGACAACTACTTCATGTCAAAAATTCATTTTTTTTGAAGTAGCTTTGGTCAAACTTACTAACCATTACTGAATAAGCATCTACCTACTTTCAGAGCTTTACACGTGCCTAGTTAATGGAGTGTGTTTCCTTTAAAAGCCCAAAATGAAAGTGAAAACCCTACTGAAAATAACATACAGCTCACAACTTGGATTTCCAAACAGTACTGTATGCTGTGCTGTTCAAAAACCGACCAAGGTTTTGAATGTCACATGTTCTGGTTTGACAAAGGCTTGGTTTCTTTCTCCCCTTTCCTTTTTGCTCCATCTACAAGGAAAACTCATTTCATGGTTACTGTGTCCTCTGTCAGTAATGCCAATAAAACTTGGATGCAGTAAAGGCTTTGCTGATCTAGTTTGCTTGTCTAGTCAAAGGAACATTTGCAATTACTTTCTTCAAGAAGAACATGTTTTTATATAATTCCTGCTTGCCTTTTGTAAAGCCACTTCCCAATGAAGCTTTCATAAAAAGAGGTAAATAAAGTTCACGGTATTTCCATACCAAACTTGCTCTGTTTTGATATTCTCAATGAAGGGATGGAATAGCAACACATTCAGAACAGAACAGTGGAACCTCATCATTTAGCCTGCTTTGTTTTACAAGGCATCATATTTATATCAGACATGAGACAGATTCACTGTATTCTAATTAAATCCATTTTACCTATCACATTTGTTGTCATGATGTAGTGATTGATAATAACAAACCTGTAGTGGCATTGGGTCATCCGTAATAAAGGAAATCTTGAAGTTAGTGCAAACCAATTTGCCCCACAGGTCATATTGACTTGTATCTGTTGCGATGCATTTTCTTACAAAATTTACTTCATTTACCACAATTTCACCTAAAACAGAAAAAGGGGACAGGAAAAAGAAAAGCCTATATAAATCTTGTAGGTACAACAATTCTGAGTCTGTAGTACCAAGAAACCCTTAAGTCTTTATGTGTGTCAAGTTATACACCTCTTCTGGGTAAGCCTGGAGATTAACTAAACAGCACTTGGGAGAAAAAAAGAAAACTACGGTTCCAAAATAGACAATATTGTGCAGTAGTTAAAAGCAAAAAAAGAAAAGAAAAAAACTAAAAAGCAAAACAAAACACAAAAAAAACCCACAAACCACACACCACTTTCCTTATACCCAGAGATCAAAACCTGCAATCCTTCATTATTAAAAATTCATTGGTTTGGACAACACTGTCCTTTAAACAAATTCATGTACTTCAGCTAGTATTTATTTAAAAAACTGCAATTAGCTGGCTATTGTTAAGTACTTTAGATAGTTTCATGAACTTCATGAATTCAGAATAATCAGTCCACATCTAGTTTTGCGTTTATAAACAGATTTTCATGTGATTTCATAAAAGAAAAACCAGAACACAAACACATTAAACACTCCTCACCATTTCAAAATTTCTATTGTGACCACCTAATGAAGGAGACCAACCATTTCCTTTTGCAAAACAGAAGATCCAAATGAAGGAAAAAAAAAATTATGCTAATTCATCTGGGATAAGCTATGAAATAAAAAAGCATACAGGCAAATGAGACTGAGGACCATTTAAAAAGAGAAAGTAAATTGCTACACACAATGCTACTTTTTAGTTCCACAACAGAGGTTTCTGAAAGCTAAATAGTAATTTCATTCTTACTTCAGGAAATGAACTTGGTCATTTAGTCCCATATATGGCTTTCACTTCTGTCATCACATCAGCCACCTCCTGCTGCTGCTGTCTACCACAGTGTGGGAGTGGAAGTGGGTTCAGGAAAAGTGTAATTTTATACTAGCTGTAGGTTTTTGTTTAAAAAAGACTAAGGACCAAAGATTACTAAAGCCTAATTTGCTCATAATAGTTTGGGCATATTTAGTCCCAGTTGCCCAAAATGTCATCTTAGAGCGTCCTGTGCTTTGCAAGAAAACAGTCAGTTCTTTGGGTGACTATAATGGCAGTAATTAGTTATCTGTATGCCCAATGAGCACGGATATAGCTTTGAATAAATCTCCCATCTGCCTCCCGATGTAGAGAAGGTATTTTCCTCAGGTAATTATCACTGCACCCAAGTAACCACATGTGGTGGGTTGACCCCAGCTGGACGCCAGGTGCCCACCAAAGCCACTCTATCACTCCTCAGCTGGACAGGGGAGAGAAAATATAATGAAAGGCTTGTGGGTCAAGATAAGGACAGGGAGAGATCACTCACCAATTACCATCACAGGCAAAACAGAGTCAACTTAGGGAAAATTAACTTATTACCAATCCAATCAGAATAGGGTAATAAGAAATAAAACCAAGTCTTGAAACACCTTCCCCCCAGCCTTCCCTTCTTCCCAGGCACAACTTCACTCCCGAATTCTCTACCTCCTCCCCCCTGAGCAGCACAGGGGGACAGGGAATGAGGGCTGCAGTCAGTTCATCAGATATTGTCTCTGCCGCTCCTTACTCCTCAGGGGGAGGACTCCTCACACTCTTCCCTTGCTCCAGCGTGGGTCCCTTCCACAGGGTGCAGTCCTTCAGGCACAGACTGCTCCAGCGTGGGTCCCCCACAGGTCTGCAGGTCCTGCCAGGAGCCTGCTCCAGTGCAGGCTTCCCATGGGGTCACAGCCTCCTTCGGGCATCCACCTGCTCCAGCGTGGGGTCCTCCACAGGCTGCAGGTGGATATCTGCTCCACCGTGGACCTCCCTGGGCTGCAGGGGGACAGCCTGCCTCACCATGGTCTTCACCACAGGCTGCAGGGGAATCTCTGCTCCAGTACCTGGAGCATCTCCTCCCCCCCGCTCCTTCTTCACTGACCTTGGTGTCTGCAGGGTTGTTTCTCTCACATGTTCTCACTCCTCTCTCCAGCTGCAGTTTCTGTTGTGCAGCAACTTTTTCCCCTTCTTAAATATGTTATCCCAGAGGTGCTACCACCACCGCTGATGGGCTCGGCCTTGGCCAGCGGTGGGTCCATCTTGGAGCCAGCTGGCATTGGCTCTATTGGACATAGGGGAAGCTTCTAGCAGCTTCTCACAGAAGCCACCCCTGTAGCCCCCCCCCCCACTACCAAAACCTTGCCTCACAAACCAAACACACCACACATTCAAAGAACTGTCTGTCTTGGTTTCAGCTGGGATAGAGTTAATTTTCTTTCTAGTAGCTGATATAGTGTTATGTCTTCGATTCAGTCTGAGAAGAATGTTGATAACACACTGAGGTTTACAGTTGTTGCTAAGTAGTGTTTATACTAAGTCAAGGACTTTTCAGCTTCTCATGCCCAGCCAGCGAGAAGGCTGGAAGGGCACAAGAAGTTGGGAGGGAACAGAGCCAGGACAGCTGACCCAAAGTGGCCAAGGGAATATTCCATACCATGTGATGTCATGCCCAGTATATAAACCGGGGGGAGGTGGCCCAGGGGGGGAAGCGGATCGCTGCTCGGGAACTAACTGGGCATCGGTCAGCAAGTGGTGAACAATTGTATTGTGCGTCACTTGTTTTGTATGTTCCAATTCTTTTATTATTATTATTATTATTGTCATTTTATTATTATTGTTGTTATAATTTTCTTCCTTTCTGTCCTATTAAACTGCTCTTATCTCAACCCATGAGTTTTACTCTCTCCCCCACCCCACTAGGTGGGGGGGAAGTGAGCGAGCAGCTGCGTGGTGCTTAGTTGCTGGCTGGGGTTAAACCACAACACTGTCTTTAGCATTCCAAACACTTGAGCAGAAACGCACCTTTTACTTGTCCTGAGACCCAGTCTCTGCACATGCTCCTCATCCTAAGCTATTTAGCTAAGCTGCCCTGCTAGCTCTCTTGCCCTCAATATCATTAGGCATCAGCCTGGAAGTCACCAAGAGCAGCAGCAGAGTCCCTGCTTTTAGTTCAGTTGTGATAAACAGCTACAAAAACTTCTTGGATTAACTCTGTAGCCTTGACCTGGCAGAATTATGTTGAGTATTCTGGGACCGTTTGAAGATGTAAGGGGACAAGTTTCACTGACTTGTGGTTATCATATACATGCATAATCTATGCCAGAAGTGGCAAGAGTTCTGAAAATGCTCTACAGACAGATGTGCTGGAGCTTTAAAGTCTTTTCTCAAACATTACTGAACTGTGGTTAAATAAGCTTTTGAATTTGGGAAAAAAAAAATAATCTGAATCTGACAGCTTCAGTACAAATTGTTAAAGCTCAACCAAGCCCACAGCAACTGAAAACAATGTCTTATAATGGGATACATGCGAATGACAAGCCCTACTTCTGTTAAAACACTGTAATGAAAGTGTTTCAATACTTCTAGCAGTCTGGCCTGAAACTTCTTAATGCCCAGCATTTTTTCTAATAAGCTGTTTACTTAAATAACTGCAAAAGCCCAAACTGTATATTAAAGCAATTCCTTCTCACAGTTGGTATTAATCTTCCAACTATTCAACATTGAGCTCTCAGTCACATCCCGCCTGTGAAGCTTCCCCTCTCCACAAAGTCAGTTGTTCTAAACCTAAATAGTTTTTATTCTTCCCCCTCTCAGTACCTCCAGTGTATCACTGCATTTCTAATAAAAAGGTATGGAGAACCAAATACACCATGAAGTGCAACTTCCATAGGTTTTTTTTTTTCCTATATAACATTCTCTTACCTGTTACCAAGTGTAGCATTTTTTAGTATTACACAGGAGACACTCTTGCTAAAAGCACAAATTACTATTACCAAACTATTTCAGTACTTCATGTCTCTGATGCTACAAAACAGTAGAGAAGTAAGAGATCCATGCAAACTTCTTCAATGTGAATCTACTACGGTTTAAAACATGCCTGCTACACCATTCTCTTTACCAAAGCCAGCTCTTTTTACTTCCCTTTGCCATTCCTCATAATTGTGTGGCTACACTGCAACATGTTACTACTAATCCTATTTTAGTGCAACTTCATTTATTCTAATTTCATTCAACACAAATACTTTCAGGATTTTTTGGCCTAGCTTCTCCTTTGCACTCAAGTTTACAGCCCTAATACAAACCTGTCAGTTTTGAACCTGAGTATTATAATACGGCAAGACAAAGTGCATGCATACCGATTTCAACTGAAGTGTTTAAACATTGACAATGAAGCATGAGAAAGTTTGCAATGCAAATTTAATAGATGTAGTTTTCAATAGCCTCTAGAAATTGAACTTTTTAAAATGCAGGTTTGGAATTTTATATTGACCAGGCTTTTATCCATCATTTGGATGTCTATAATGAGCAATATAAGAAGGCGCAAACCTTCCAAACTTAACTCAAATTTAGGAAAGCAGATAAACAACACAAGTAGTGCGTGTTGGTCTTGCACAATGAACCCTTCTTGTATTTGTAGTTGAGTAGGTGATTTTTCTATACAAGTGTCAACAACAGAGCTATTCAGAGATATTACACTGCACATTTTTACAATGTAGCTGCTGCTTTTTTCCAGTAAACAGTCACAAGCTGTTCCAGACACGGAACAGCAGTCAACACTTCCATGTGACTCCAACAGTCAAAGAATGATCTCAGGAGACAAGAGGAGTTTGTTTAAACTCTGTCAGGAAACCAGAAGAAAAATTACAGGTTACTACCCTTCTATATAAAGCCTACTCATGTTTAATAAAAATATTTCTACACTGAATATATGAATCACAAAAATAACACAAGAGACTGAAGGATCTATCTAGCTAATACACCTTTCACTTAACACACAGCCTCAGAAACTATTAAACATCAGAAAAATTCTGCTAAATCTCCCAAAAGCACAAGCAACTTTAATGTTTCATATTTTGGATATAAAGAGAATTCATGGTATATATCTAATCCACCATAATGCATAACCCACTACAATCCAAATAAAATTCAGAAAGCAGAGCATGCACGCATGGGAACTGGAGACAACAGAGGCAAGACTAAAAATGCTGAATTCAGTGATCAGCAGAATGAGTGATCAATAAGTATCACAGCTGTTGTGCAACAGCACCAATTTTGTCTCCTCAGTCTGCAGTCATAGTAAGTGAGTCTGGTCTAGGCTTCAGGGCAATTTATTTCTGCAAAATTTGAAAACACAATCCCTAATCAGTAACATCCTAAAAGAAAGGATATTCTGCACCACTTTGCCTACCTTTGTCATTTGTGGTGCCATGCCCCACAGGATCAAGTTTAATTTTTTTATTTATCTTATGAAGGTAGTAATTTGTCACTTACTATCAGGAACTCTGGATCTAATAACGTGCATACATGCAGATCACACAAAATATCTAACAAATTTTCTTAGCTTTTTGTGTATTTTGTGTCAGTTTTATCACTGTTTGTTATCAATAACAGGGCAATCAGACAATAAGTAAATTTGATAGCTCTGAAAAACAAAGCAGAAACTGCTAGAATTAGCACTGCATTAGAACTTGTAATTGGAAATTTCTGTATTTCCTCCAGAGACAAGGGTCTGGATTCTTTATAGCAGTAGGAGATGCATAAATAATCCTCTTTCACCTATATAGCCAGTTCTCATGTTTGCTATTTTAAGATTCTGTATTATCTTAGCTTAAAATTCAAGAAACATGCCAAACAAAGAGACCTCAAGTAATTTCCAGATTTTCAGTTCCTCACTGAAGCAGCTGCCAAACCCTTCCATCCAAGAGTGTTTCTAGCACAGCTTTGCTGCCTATGAATACAGCAGAACAGCATATCTTAAAACCTTAGCTTTCAGGAAAGAAGGTTGATTGAATAGCATCTTGAACCACAACCTTAGTAATGTATGAGGTGAAACAGACTGAACAGTATTCAACAAGTCTAACAATATTGACAGAATACAAAAATGCTGCACAATGAAAGAAAGTAACTGAGCAGTTTACAAGGCGACATATGTATGCTGTATTGTATATACCCCCCCGATACATACACAGAGAGACAGAGCACACACACACGCATATATATGTATGTTAAAATGATAACATATAGTTATTTCTAGCACATTAAGAACCTGATACTTGCTAGCAGCAATGAATGGCTGGAATCAGACTTCATAAATGAATAATGCAAATCCTACACACTCAAGAAGTTTGCAGGTACCCTACATATTGCTAAGGAAACTTTTTCCATGCTGTAGTAGAAGCTTAACAATAGATTTATTAGTATACATTTTCTTTAATGAGCATTGCAGTTCTAAATCAAAATCTGAGCATGTTTAGTGTACGTTCAAGATCTAAAAGACATAAGGACAATAGAGGGTATTAAGTACTTTACGTAGTCATGTAATTCCTACCTTAATTCATAAAACCTAGCGCCTGAATACACTTAGGAAACTAAATCCCTGTTCCTCATTTATAATGCTGATAGTGATTATACTCAATTAAGACAACAGAAAAAGTTTGCTTATGTGAAAGATAGTCTAAAAAGTTCACAATAGAAAAGCTAAAGTTAATTCAACTAGCCATTTAACTATTAAAAATGCACATTAATTAGTCCACTTGTATTTAGAAAGATCAAAGTCTAAAACTGCTCTAAAATGACTGGCAAATAATTAACTTCTGTAAATTTCCAAGTAAGAATTTCCAATAAAAACTTCATTAACAAGTAACTGAAATCTAGAACATCTTCACCCATTTAGCTGCCTTTTCTTAGCTGTTCTCTTGTAGAGAACACCAAAATTGTATGAGTTTATTAGTATGCGCCAAGCATTTAGATGTAAATGTCTCTAATGCACTTCTGAATGACTGTTCTGTTCAGTGTGCTCAGCCACTTCCAAACTTAAGAAAAAAGTATTTGTAAGCTCATGAAATTGCCTTTTATCTCTTTTCTGATTTTTATGAGCTCTTACAATGTGTTTGAGGCTTTAAGGTATGTGAAGACAAAAAAAAGCTGCACACTATTGTGGATATCACCCATCTTTTTTTTTTTTTGTCCCCCCAACTATTTTCCAATACTTTCACAATTAGTTAAAAGACTATGTTTAATTTTCTGGTCATCTGCAGAAATAAAAAAAAAAAAACAACCACCCAACAAAGTAAAAATGTTGTTCCAAAAGGATAGCTCAATACTGTGATTATAGGGGAATGAAAAAACAATTCAGATACATTCTATTTGGCATTAATTTTTAAATAGGAGAACCTGGGATTTCTGTCAAAAAGCAACTCTAATCACTGCTTGAAGAGTAGTGTGTTTTAAATGCACAGTACCAAAAAGAGCTTGCTTTGCCAAACTGATTAGAAAAATTATTAAATATCATATATAAATATTGTACAATTTCTCTAGTGTGCTAACAAACAGAAAAAGAGCATAGCAAGAGCTTAGCTAAATTTTAGAAATGCTCAGTAAGGAAAAAATTAGTAAAAAAGTAAAGACTTCTTGGTAAAAGTCTTCAAAGAACAACTACTCTTTTCCCATGCACAACAACAAGATTAAAATCAGTATTTGTCCAATAATGGCTAATCTTTGTGAACCTTGCAAAAGAAACTGAACACAGGAGGGGATCTGAAAAGATAATCACTTTTCTGAACTAGGATGGGATGCGCCACAAAAGCTTCCCCCGTCCCCCAGAAACACAGTGAAGGACACAAGAACGTAAAGCAGGCAACCAACAGGAGTTCACGTGGCAAGAAGGGAACATCCATCATGAGCAAAGCTCTCATTACCAGCTAGATCCAAAGAAAGTATTGCAGTAGATTAAAAAGCTGATCATGCTTACAGAGTTGCTTTAATCCAGCAACTTGTATTACCCCTAAAACAGAAACCGTTCCATATTCAACATTCATTCCCACCTCAACCCTTGTGCTGGCACTGCCATTTGTGGAAGACATGGTTAGTCACATCAGAGAATTAATCCAGTTGAAAATAATTCTAACCATGTATTTTTCTTCCTTTTTTGTCAGTCCTGATTTCATCTGAATTAGCTCTCTGATCTGGCTTGTTGTTTGGTTGCACAAAAAAAGTGTCAGCACCAAGTAGCTATTAGGAACACACACTTGTGATGAGAAAAATGGAATGATAAATGGCTCCTCTTGGCATCAGTACGTATTTTTAGGTGAAATTAAAATCACCACCACCACTCCCCCCAAAAAAGTTTTAGCAATGATTTGGTCAGAGTTCTGTAACGTGAACAACAGGCAAGCCAGTGAGGAGGGAGTGTTTTGTGTTTTGCATATTTTTAGTCTAGCTACATAAACTACAGATTCCCAAAGCCTGACTTTGCCTAAACGATATAATCAGTAACAATTTGAGATGACTGTGGTTTTCAGCCTGTTATTTTAGAACCATGCCACCAATACAAGTTACAGACGCTGTTCTGAACTTGTAATATATTATTGGGTCTAGCTTAAATCATTCAGGTTTGGCTTAATAAATAAACCAATACAGAAACACAGGTTCCTTACAAATTAGTTCGCTGAAGACTTACTTCACTGGAAGCAAATATAATTGCTAGGAGACAAAAATGCCAGTAATTTGGTCAGCTGACAATTCAGAATCTACACTAACATTTTATCCTCTTTCTGGACTTTAATGACTTGTGGCATTAAATATACATGGGACAGAGTGGGCAGAAACCAATTACTTTGGAACCGTTTTACAGAATGCACATGCAGAAACATGAAAATATTTAATTTTAAAGCATGTTTGTCCTTCCACCTTTAAAGGATTTCCACATTGCCCTACAGCTAAGCTGTTGCAAATAGGAAAGTATTTTTGTAGATATTTACAAATACTTGAAATTTATTACTAGTCAGAAACTTTAAGAAATGCCCTCTATGTATTCATAACAAAGGCAGCAGAACAAACTGACTCCATCCAGTAAAATCCACTTGTAAGACTGTATCTGGAACTTAGATTCTACACGCAGACTGCCTTGGTAGTATTTTTATCATGCCAATCCTTAAAAAAAGCAAAACCAAGAACAAAACAAGCAGTTAACTGAACCAAAAGCATGCCTGAAAATTTACTTTGAGTCAAACAAGCAAAAAAGCTGTAACAGAAAAGAGTATTTACTATATACTTACTCTAAGTGATGCCTCATTTATTCTAAATATAAGCCAAATTCTTGGCTCATTTTTAAACTTCTTGCAGTATGAAAGATTAGTTTGCAAAAACCTGCTCTTTCAGATTTCAGATCTAGAATTTGAAACTCTCATAATTTATTTAAATAAAAGTTTCAGTAATCTTCTTGGTGTAGACCAAAAAAAGAAAAAAATCTACTTTAGAAAAGCTTCAGTGGATTGTATTACTTTCCAAACTGCCATTCTGATTTTCTAATCTGGCCATTCTGAAATGTTGAAAATAATTTTGTGCTCTTGTATGACACCAATTCCTGAAAACGAGTTGAAGTTACAAAGCTATTTCAGTTGCTTGTCTAATATCACACCCTAACTTTAAAAACAAACAAACAAACTTGTACAGCAATATTTCCATTTCAAATAAGAAACCTGATGCTGGGAAAAACCCTAACCCTGCGATATGTCGTCTTAATCAGCTGCACAATGAGTAAGAGAGCCTTGGCTAACACACCACAACACTGGAAATGAGAATCAACAACTGAATATGCTTTGGAAACAATCAGAAACTGACTTCATACAAGTTCTATTCAGTTATTATCAGCACTGATAGGCTATTGCTACTCACCATCAACAGATTAATATCCTTAACAGATCAAACAATACCTACTTGAATTATCAACAGTTCATTCCAGAAATACACATGGCAAAAGGCACTGACAGTAACAGCATTACTACCTGTACCAAGCTATTAAACAATCCCAGTTTCCCCTTTGAGGTGTTAAACCAAAATGATTCCTAATACTCAAGAAAAGGCAGACCTGAAAAGTCTCTGGGGTTACACATCAACCTCACTCTGTCCCTATTTTTTACCCCCCCCCCCCCCCCCCCCCCCCCCCCCCCCCCGGTCACAGTGCTGACATCATGCCCTCACACTGCAACACCATGACCTCTGTCCTCCAGCTCTGGAACACCACAAACCAAATGAAAATGCCAAGGAAGAGGTGCAGGGGTTCAAGGCAGTCGGGAGTAAACATACCTGGGGTACTAATGCACAAGCGTGCCTCACCAAAAAGCGTACTTTCCTTCTCCTATCACAAGATGTGTTGCAGCTGCTCTGGAATACATGACTTCACGTACTAAGGATTTGCAGAAAGCAGGAAAAAAAAAAATTAAAAAGAGCTGGGAGCTAACTTGCAAGAGAATCGGACACTTCTAAAAAATTAAAACTTTCCATGATACAGTCTTAAAAACCTCCCACAATTAAATTTCTACAGTCAGTTGCCTATCTAAGGGCACATGTATATAAAAAACCAAACCAAAACCAAAAAGCAGGTGGTAAAGCCAATTAGATTGGCATTATTAGATAAAAGCTGAATATATCCAGTGGCAAAAATCTTGAACACGACCTGTAACTCCACCTCAGCTAGAACACAGCACAACTGGAAAGTGTTCAGAGGTAATCAAAAGGATGATTAAAGATACGGGAAGCTTCCTTCTTATGACCAACTAAGACAACAAGCTAGAGGGAAGCAAAAGGGAGTGGACATAAGACACAAGTCTGAAAATCACGAATCACATGGAATGGGGGAATATGGCCTGATGTTTGCCGTGTCATGCAAGAACTAGGATTTATCCAAACTAGATGGTGGTAAGTTCAGAACAAACAAATAAAGGTAATTTGTAACAGCACATAATTAAGTTGCTGAACTTCTTACCAGATGAAGCTGTGGGTGATACAAGTTTACATGGCTATAGAAAGCAATTGGATAAATTCATGTAAGGAAAACGCAGCAAGAGGAATTAAATATGATAGCACTGTCTCTATGATGCTCTAACTCCTCACTTGGATCTCCCCATTACATTACTCCAAGAGGAAAGTCCCCATGCCACACATTGAATGAAACACGGAGGGCAGAACAAGCAGCTGGGAGTGCTGCTTGTCCTGTTCGTTCTTCTTCCTACGTGCCTGCTGGTGGCCACCATCAGCATGAGGTGGCATCTGATGGGTGTCCAGCCATACTTACAACCTGTTCATAAACCCACCACAGGTGTGATTGCACACAAATGACGGCACTGAAGTACACTTCTACGCTCTGACCATAAAACATGGTGCAGACACAAGAGACTATGAATAACTGCTTTGCAATAGCAGCTCACCACCAATATTCCTTTAACTTGCCTTAACATGAGTAAGTCTTAAAGATAAAAAAATACTATTCTAATTCAGTTTACTTCTATAATTTCACTGTATAAACTTTTAAAACCAAAACCAACTAAGCCATTTCTAGCTGTTTTGTAAAAACTTACAGGTAACAACTACTAACTTAATCTATTAGCAAATTAGTATACCGAGCAACACTTTAAAATAATTACTGTAAGAGGGTATTAAGATTCAGGGGGAACGATCCTTTTCTCACACTTAATCAGATGTTCCATTAGTTACATAATCTCCTGCAGAACATCCTGTGTGAGCAATGAGGACCTTTTCGCCTGATCTTGCCTAAACCACGGTGTGGCACTGCTTACAGTACTGGTTCCTTATCCATCCATTTATTGCACCTCTCTGCACACTGCTTTGCCATTCAAATCATGAAAACACACACTGCATTACATTCCAGTTATGTTGTACAATTTTTTTGAATGCTTAAGTTGATGTCTCAAAAATGCTACAGACGTTGTGGAAAATAGGCTACAACTGATTACCATAACAAAACACACCTTTAAGTTTAACAGCTTTGACTTCATTCGCCCCTAAAGTACACAAGCTAATTTCCTACTAGCCAGGCAAGGCACTTTAACAGACTCACTGGGAGACTACCTGCTATTTCTCTATTTTTCCTCTTTGACATGCTTATAAAACAAGCTATGCAAACAAACAAAGGAAAAAAAAGTGAAACTGTTACACAGGCCAACTCTTCAACTAACTGCGCAAAAACTCTTGATCAGAGAGCTACACTTAGGAGAATAGAACTGCAGAAAGAAAAAGAAAACATTTTTATAACTCCATCTTAAACCTCTATCGTGTTTTGGAATGAAATTATACCAAATTCTATAAAATTATTTGCTTTTCTCTACTGTAGTAGCAGTGTTGCCACTTACAACCAAGGTTTTTACTTGCTTTAAATGATGTTTGTTGCTTTTCCTAATACTCCACCCTCCTCGGTGCGCACAGTTCCATGAGAATATAGGCTTTTGTTCCAAAAAGCTGAAGAGATGCATCTCCATTCCTCTGGGCACCAGAGTAAACTTTAAAAACAAACTCTACAGGTTAAAATTTGATTCCAATGTAAATTCAAATTTTTTTTTATTTTTAAAGTTTTAAATAAAAACCTCCTCATTTTGTAACCCGACTCATTATTTCCACGGCTGAAACTCCCTCTCCTAACCTGCACTGCCCAGAAATAGAAGTCAGACAGTAGGGTATTTAGCTACTTTGGAATTTCAATTTTTAGTAAGCTACTCCCTCAAAGTGACTATGTTTTAGGAATCAAAAGCTTAATACAACTGTTTGCAGTTTTCAAAGACTACTAAAACCAGTAACTGCTTGTGCTAATATAATTTAATTCCAAAAGAACTCCTTGAAAACTCCACCAATTAAAGCAGCATAATAAACATTCAGCCCCTCAGGTTGAACTCTGTTCCTGAGAGCAAAAGCAATTTCACACAACTATTAAGGATAGGATATTAGGAATACCATACTCAAATTGTACTTGCAAGGGAGTACAAGTCAGCCTTAATATAATTAAATTAGTTGGAATTTGGCCAGAAACTAGGGTTATGACAAATCCAAAAGCCAGTCTATCCAACAGTACAACGTGTACTTGTTTATACACTTTTCTACTGCACCATTTGATGACAGAAACAAAAAAAATGTGTTCGGGCTGGTGCTTAACATTAAACAGGAAGAGTTTCATTTAAGTCATTTAAAACAAATCACTTAACTCCCCCCACCCTCATACAGACTGATGCTCACAAAAATGAGAAGATTTTGTCCGAGCTACTCTGTGGCTGTATGGAGCAGTGAATTTTATTATGAAATAATTCAAAATAACACATTAGAATGATATGGACGTGGAAATCTTAATTCTGTGGCAAGTCATACTCTTTCAATCGGTTTCTATATAATCTGGGGCAACTCACTACAAACGTCCCAAAAGCCATCAAATGCTGATTTTAAAGACAGTGCAGACAAGGGAAATGATGCAAACATGGGATAAATGTAAGCCAGTTGAGAAAAACAAATCCAGTCAGCACCATTTTAAGCGTACTTTGGAGTTTCACAAATGAAGAACGAACCACACCGCAAGAAGTTACTGCACAGAAATTGTTTTCTATAACTGCTCATGCATGTGTCCCACAGTCAAGGCAAGATACGTTAGATTTTGAGAAAAGCAAATTCGTACTGCCTTGCATTTTCTGTGGAATGTCTCAGGGAAGAACACGCAGTCACTTCCTTCTGAGTCAAAGACCTTGGATGAGTATCAACTGCAACATAACCAATAAGATGCCAAGTGGTAAGCAGAAGTTTTTCAAGCATAAAAATATAACTGTATTTCAAACAGCAAGCAATCTTAGCAATGTATTTTAAGGTATCCATGCCTCAAGCAAAATCTGTATTATTTTGTTTCATGAAGAGTGTCAGTCAGTTATTATTTACTCTTTCAGTTGAACTTCTTCCACAATATTTCAGCCTCTTAAGCTTAAGGTACCTCACTGGATTGTATCACATATCAATTAGTACAGCTTAATTAACACCAGTCCCATATGAAGCAGTGACAGAAATAATTTTTTAAGAGTAACTTGTTTATCCTATTCATTACTTTGAAAGTTAGTGTCATTTATCAGCTTGGACAACATGATAGCAATAGCTTCCTACATTAGTGTGTGTGTGTGTGTGTGCGCGCGCGCAAATTCCTATTTCTTAACATATAATCTGAATGCTAAGAAAAAATGCAGTATACAATTGTTTTAAAATCAGAATTACCCTTAGAAACAGCAAGCCAAATTTATTACTGTGATGTACAGTTTGTAATGAAAGTAATCTTGAGAATAGTAGATTGTTCCTTTGGTATCTGAAAAAGGCTTTTAGAAATCCTCATTGATCAAAGTGTCATTTACCAAAGGTTATTTCTTATTTGAAATATGGAAGTCATGAATATCCTACATTTTTATAAATAAAAAATTATGAACAATAATAAAAACACCGCTTTTCTCATCCACACACTAAAAAGGTTATTCTGCACAGGTTTAAAGACACTTATAAATTCCAAAATTACGTAACAGCTGCATATTCAGTAACAGTAAATGAATAAAGATGGCATCAGAAGTCTTCCAATACAGAAGTCAATCATACCTACCTACTGGAAATTCTATTAACGTTTTCTTTTAAAATAAAGGAAAACTACCACACATGCTATGGTAGTGGGTTCTGCACACAGGTAAAGGTCTGACTATCTAACAAAAATATAATTATCAGTAGTCTTCCAAAAGGTGTCAAATGTTACAAAACTTACAATGGTTTCATTTCAAATACTCGCAATAAAACCAAGACATTATTCTACATGCGCTAAAGCATTACACAGGCAAAATTGCTTATGTATTTATTTAGCGTTTCAGGCAGGTTAGAACAATCTTCTACAGACACAAATTTCATTAGATTTTCCTACTTCAAAGTTATATTCCCTCAAGGGGCACGCTACAATTAAAATACACCAAAATCAAAAATCACAGTAAAATAGAGAAAACTATTTACATTTTACCAATTCTATTATAATAAACAAAAGGCTTAAATATATCCTTGTCGAGGTATCTGTCAAATTCCTGATTTATGCCTACCTGGCAAAAGTACTGGTTCCAGTTTTTTAATCCTTGGTTCTGACGCTATGTGGTCTTCAGCCTGAAGAAAAAAAAAAAAAAATGAGAATTTACTTAAGAATCAGAACTTTAGTCAGACACAAGTCTGATCTATTTGGGCAAAGGAGAAAGTTCTTTTAACTTAAAAAGCTGATCTTAAAGAGCTAGGATCCAATCACAGCAACAGTTTTCTGTAAAGATATTAACATTTTTGTGTATGTTTAGCTTTGTACCAGAATAATAACATAATGTTTAAAGTACTAATGTTCAACTAATTGCGTAACCTAGGCTATAACAAGTCACAGGACAAAGAAAGAACAATTTGGCTTGACATTCCATAAAGGCTCAAGTCCTACAACAAGCTTTACACAGATATGGACACTCAAGTTTGGCACAAAACTGTCTACCAAACTTTTAACATGCATGACTTTCCAACACAGGAAAAACTTCCAAAAAAATCAAGGCCTAGAACACATACATGCCTACTTGCATTTTAATTCCAAACCTTAAAAATAAAAACACTTCTATAAAAAGACCAGAACTTTCAGTGAAATAACCTTAATGCCTATGGTTCTTACACTGACAGCGATATTGCCATTTCCCAAGACTAGGAACATCCAGAACTATGTTGCATCGACTTTTCACTTTTACCAATAAATTGTGAAAAAGCAAAAATGAGTCAACGTGTCAAACGTGTTGCTAGACGGCGTCCTGACTTGTCTAAAATAAATGAATAAAAATCACGTTCTGTCAAGTGCACACCCAGACCGCACAAAAAATCCCAGTGGTTCTACTAGATATACCTGATACTATATGCCCTATATATAGCATTCTACTGTATACACTTGATTTTCTTATTTATGCCACCAGCCAAGCTTTAAACGTGAAACGATGGCTACAGTGAGACTTTAATTAATTGCATAACAGACAAGCACCAGCTGTTTTCTCCTCCAAGTATTCCACAGTGTGAGAGCAGGTAACGCGGATCCCAGACAGGAAAGCGAGCCCAAACACCTGAAGCATTATCCATAACTTTCCAAAATAATCTCACACTGGCCGGTTTTAATCGGCACAAGACTTCACTTTGATAAAAGCTCTGCTCCTCGGCCGAAGTTTCGGCTTGTCACCACCAAACGCTCGCTTTCGGTTTGCGTGCGACCTCACAGACCAAGAGGCCAACGGGCTGCGCTCCTCCACGCCTGCACTGCTTTTGTTTCCCTGGGCGACTGAGGATTTCTGGGGGCTCTTCGGGAGCCCCCCCGAGGGGCGAGACGCGCAGGTGCTGGCTTCCCACCCCGCGAGGCCAGTAACCTCGAGGCGAGCGGGGGAGCAGCTCCGGGCAGAGCCCCAGGCGCCCCGCGGGCCCCACTGCGGGCCGGCCCAGCCGCCGCCGCGCCGGGAGGGCAGCCCCGGCGGCGGTACCTCGGCCAGGGCCAGGGCAGGGAGGGGAAAAGCCGAGCAGGTCCCTAATAGAAACGAAAGGCTGTTACCTGAGGCAGCGGCAGAAGGTAGGACTTGAAGGTGGGTTTGGGCTGCTTGAGAGAAAACATCGTCGCTGCCGGCGGGGAGCCCGGCGGGCGGGGAAGGCGCGGCGAGCCGGGCCGGGCCCAGGAGGCCCCGTCCCGCGGGGGCAGGGTGTCGACGCCGGCCGGCTCAGGCCCGGCGCCCCGCAGCCACTCGGGGCTGCGCGCTCCCAGTCACACGGCGGCGGCGGCCCCGGCGGGCGGCGGCGGCGGAGGCGGCCCCAGCGCACCCTCCTTCCCCCAGGGAGGAGTCAGCCGCCTGGGCAGGCCCAGCCTGGGGCTGCCGCAACCCCTCATGGAGACCCCGCGGCTCCTTCCGCCTCCCCGCGAGGGCGGCCGCCTGCCGGCCCAGCGGCTCTCTACCGCCAGCGGCGGGCGGGCGGCGGCGGCCCCGGCGGGCGGCGGACTGAGGCGGGCTCTGCCGGGGCGGCCATATTGGGGGGAGCGAGGGGAGCGGCCTCCGTACGGCGGCGCGGAGGGCCCAAGCGCCCGCGGTCCGGCGGGGGCCGGTCGCCCGCGCCGGCAGCCGCGTAATTGACGTTTCGCCCGCTTTTAACGGACGCTTCCTGTCACGGCAGTTTCAGCCAGCACCGTTACTTCTGGCCGGACTGACAGCGGGTTTCGGTTACCGAATCTTACCGATTCCCTGGCGGACCCCCCTCACACCCCGTCCCCTGTCGCGGGGGGTGGAGCCTCCCGGGGGCAGGCCGGGACCCCGCGGGTGGGAGCTCTTGCTCAGCGCTGCCTCTGGGCGAGTGGCGAGAAATGGTCTCCTTCCCTCGCCTTCACGAGGAGAGCAATGACAAATACAGGGCCCTGCGCGGGGGGGCGGACGTTAAAACGAGGACTGAAGCAGAGGATTTCCACAGTTTGGCCTCTGAGCCACTTGGAGACTGTGAAACTTCCACATGGGGCCTGCAAAGGCAGGTTTTTATTGCAACCCGGGGTTGTCTCGGATCAGCAGTAAAATCCAGCTCCAGCATGAATCAACTACTGCTACCGCGTTCTTCTTACTGTCACCTTTTATACGAGGTGTAGCATGTTACAGCCGTGGAACGTAGGTGATCTATGGGTGCAGCCTCCAGGCTGCTGCCGCAGTCACCCTCTTGCTCATCGCTGTAACCATGCTGACGGCCGGAGGTGGATGCAGGTCTAACATCCGTGTCATTCCCTTTCCTCAAGCTTTCCAGGCACTCACGGATTGCTCACTTGGAGCTTCTCTAGAACATGGAAATAACGCAGTTGCCCACCTAAACTGCCAAAATCTAACACTGCTATCTCTTTTGGCAAGTAGGAAACCGAGTAACTACTCACATTTGTTTAGTGGCCCTTGGCACCCTTAAAGGTCCGTGTTGCAGGTGCTTATGGGAGCCCTGGCTGCAATGAATTTGGCCTCCGCAGTGGAAATACCTCCTAGAAGAAGCAACAGTTTGGATGGAAATGTGGTTTAATCGAGAGCCCCAGAGTGGGACCGCACAGGCCCATCAGCTGTGAGACCTAAGGAAGGGGGAGAGTCTGGATTCTCCTGCTGGTGGTCCGAGTACAAAGGAATTGGGTAAAACCAGCCAGGCTCTTCAGAATTTGAAGCCAGGTCTGATGCATCAGGTAGGGTAAGAAGCGCTGATGGTTCCTGCGCCTGCAGGTGCTCACCCCATGGCTGGTGCACCATAGTGATGGTTCCAGCTATGAGCCAAGCGTAGTTCACTGCAACACCCATGGTTTAGGGGCAAAAGTTGAAGGCCAGGACCTGCCAAACTATCTGCTGGTATTTGGGCACTGCAGCCTCACCTTATTAAAAAGCATGCTTTTGGTCAGCATGTTGTCATTTTTCTGTAACAGCTCACGTGCAAGATAACATCAGTAAAGGCCTGCAACAGCATCGTAGTGTTGTAATATCACCGTGACATAAAAATAGTAAAGAACTAAAAGACTCCAGAGAAAGGGATGCATTTTTAGACACAAAATGACACATGCAGCACTCAGCATCAGCCGCGGGGTCAAGGTCTTCCCTTACTATCATTAGTAGGAGGTACATTACATTGCATTATAGCCCCTGGGATTTTTTGGTGAAGTCAGAAGGTGGATGTTCAATGAAAGAACAGACTTTAGGGCACAATTTGGATTCCCCAACTTAGACGAGATGCCCCACTGATGCCAGCAGGGAGGTTGGTTTGAACAGCGAGGAGGGAAACAACCCACTGGCACCTGCCTAGGTTGAAGAAACGAGTACGTGTGCATACTTTTAAAGCTATTCAGCAGCCCAGGGGAGAACACCAGCAAGCACCTCCATAACAATACACTACTCTTGGACTTGCAGGTAAAGAAGATAAAAACAAGCCCATGGTGCAGTCTTTTTAAAACAAGTGCACCTTCTTGCACAAGGGTCCCATCTTATTTGGTGTTGGCAGACAGTTCCCTTCACTTTATCCTGTATTTTCACATACAAGATTTTTATTTTATGCTGCAAACATCATTGTCTAAGTGGCATTATTCAGCCTGGCAGGGTCTCAGGCTCAGCCCCTGTCCATGTTAAAGAGCGCCCTGTGCTGCAGAAGTTGCTGGTGGTGTAATGCTGAGTGCCCAACCGTGCTGTGAGAGCAAGCCATAGCTACTCTCCTGCTGGTGACTTACCCCTTTCACAAGCTAAATCCCTTGGATGTTTGATAAGTGAGAAATACTGTGGGACTTGCCCTCATCTTTACTCTTTAAAGGTTTTTGTTCATATTCAGAACATTGTTGAAAGGTAATTAAAATCAGAAAAGGGGGAAGAGAAATCAAGGGGGCGAGGAAGGCAGAAACCGCACAAATCAGCTAGGCTTGAAACTGCATATAACAAATTTGCCAGTGATATTAAAAATGACAATTATTTATATTATATCAGAGTTACAAGAGTGTTTCTGCATCAGCACAGAGCCCTCTGAAGAGTGGCTGCAAATGCAATCTTATTCTTGAGGGAAAGAGCATAGGATAGCACAAATTTCCATTGAGGACCGCACTGACACATTTAAATTGCAGTGCTGTTCTGAAAAGAAACAAAACAAAATCAAAACTAAGCTCTCATAAACATAAGATCACAAGATTTGTGAGGACTGTTGTTGCAACTGGTCACAAGTTGCCACTGGAAGAGTTTTATGCTGATTTGACAGAAGTGAGTATTTTGGAGGAGCAAATTAATTCTGTCACAACTTGCAGTGGGATACAAGCAGGCAGTGCAGACAGGCAGAGCAGGACAGGCAAGTAGGGCAGGGTAGGCAGCCAGGGCAGGGCAGGCTAGGCAGGCAGGATAGGTGGTCAGGAGGGGTAGGGCAGGACAAGCAGAGAAATCCTCTGGATCCCTCAACTCCTTTTTGGCAATGGTCTCAACTGCTTGCCCATCTCGAGCCATCCCAGCTTGCCTCACTTGCTCACTTTTTTCAAACAGTTCTGCTAAACCAAGAGGTTTCTGGGAATGCCTTTGTTCTATGAGAACAGTCTTGAAAGAATGGTGGGAAGCTAGCTATGCAACAAAGCCAGCTGAACTGAAAGGACTGCAGATGTCTGGTTTTATTCTCATTAATTAAAAAAAAAATAATTTTTTACTCAGTGCAGTTATTTTCCTTGCCTCAACATTAAGTTATTCAGTGATATGTCCTGTGTGCTAGACTGACCAGGACCCTTACACTTGTCCACTGTCATGGCCCTCCCAGAACCAGCGTGGCCTGCTCTCCTGCTGGTATCACACCCCACATGCTGTGTGGCAGTTTCCTGGGGCCTCTTTTTACATAGAGTACAAATTGCTTCTAACAGTGAAGATAATTATCTGCTTAGCTACAGCTATGGTGCATAACCTGCTGTATTTACTGCACGTCAGATTAGGTATCTTCCTAAAAGTTCTAGTACAACCTCACAAGACAGCTTGGTGGTTGGGGAAGCACTTTGGCTTGTGCAATGGATGAGGGCTGGGGTTAAATCAGAACAGACCTTCCTAATGGTCCCTTTTGATCTCTCAACAGATTAGGGAATGGCTTTCATTAGACATGTTCAAGAACAGGTTAGACCACCATCTGCCACTGATGCTATCGACATTGCTGAACTTGCCTCAGTGTAGATGATCTCTTCCAGGCCTGTATTTTCTATGGCAACTTACATGTTTTCATAGCTTTCTGAAGAATGGTTCAATTATTGAACTCCAAGACACAAAGCCATACGTGTTGTCCAATTTCACAGCAGAGCTATGTGCCCAGAGCTACAGCAAGTATGTGGCAAGTCTACAAAGTCAGGGATTCACTGATGAAAAGTCTGTTCTATTTTTCACTGAAAGCATTACGGTTTATTACTTTACCTGGACACCTCCCTACTTGTGCACTCAATAGTTCGCGCACCCAAGTTGCCTCAGCCTGCACTCAGAAGTGTGGGACTTTTGCTGGGGACTTGTTAGAAAGCCAGCCCTACAGGTCTGTATTACCTCTTATAGAAGAAAAAACATGCCTTATATTTATTATGCAGTTGAAAAAACCCACCTCTTTCCTGAGTGTCCTTGATGAAGATCCAGTAGAATAATATTTAAAATGTGATTATTTACATAAAACAGCATCTTTGATAGTCTTGGCCAAAGTTATACAAAAGATAAAAACTATGCAAAGGTTTTAGTTTCTTGAGGTATGTCAGGAAAAAAAAGCCTCCTTTTCAAGGTACATCTGCGAAGTGGAGGTAGTATTCTCAGTGTGGAGATTTAATGATGTTGAACTTTGCTATGTTACATAACGGTACTTGTTAATCATCATGCATGTATTACTTGCCTAGAGTTATTTGGAGCTATTCATTGGTACAATGTTGCACCTTGGCTTGGGCTATTTTACATAGGTTTTGTGATAGTGACTATCAGATTAACAGTGCTGCTAAACTAGAATCCAATCTTTTTCCATGCCATTTTTGAAGGCTGTTGGTCCGCTCAGATAATAGCTTGCTGAGCACAGCAGTCCAATTAGTGCGAGAAAAGGGAGGTGCTTGCATCTGGATTCTTGCAGGAGGAAGCACCGCAGTTTCATAGGGGTTTTAGAGACAAAAGAGGAGCAGGCAGATGAAATCATGCAACTCTTTTTCATTAACACCAAGCAAAAGGTGGATACAGGCACTTAAATATTTTGGTTGAACAACTGCAAAGAATAATTTAAAGCCTATTATCAAGACATACCTTACATCCATTGTAAAGATACAGGGCATCAACCACAAAGCACCAAGCACCACTTTGCCATATCAAATTTTGTTTCTGCAGATAAGGATAAAAGTTGAAAAAAGCAAAAGAAGATTGCAGTTTTAAGGAAGTCTCTAGTTCTTATCTCACTTCTCCCAAGGCTTGTGGTTTATCAGCCTGCAATCTGAACTACTGCTGTGTGCTGTTTTTTGACTACCCCAACTCCCCTGGACCCTGGCACCAGTTGAAATGGGCATTAAATGGCCATATCAACCAGGTCCTTACATCTGTTTTGCCTTTCTGTCTGATGCTGGATCCCAATGGGGGATCAAAATCCACAATTAGGCTGAAACATTCGGCTCAGGTGACCACTGCACCCAGTAGAGTATTTATCTGCAGTGGCTGTAGTGAGAGGAAAACACCTCTAGGGCTAATGTGGCCTTTTAGACCAGTAAATAGAGTATTGTCACTGCTAGTAACAGGCCACAGGCTTTATGCTGACTTTGTAAGGCCTCAGGACTGAGGCTTGTCAGGATTGCTTTGTCTGAACTTGCCTTAACCTGCCTCGAGCTGTCCCTTTGTTTGTTTAGCTGTGAAATCAATTTTTCTTATGACTAGGAAGTTCAGGTGTAACTGTAGGATTTGAAAGCAAATGAAGAAAAACAAGATGTAAAGTTGGTAGCAAACAAAAATGCCCCTAAGCAAGCAAAAAATAAGGAAAAAGGAACCAACAACATCAGCATCATGCTCATCCTAGCAAAGGACCTGGGATGCTGACAGCTGGCCATATTTCCTCACTACCCCCATTGCAGCCACTGACCATTAGACCCAGAGGATCAGTGCAAGTGTGAGCATAACATCAAAAAAAAAGGGGTAGGTAGTAGGAAGTGTGCATATATCAATTTTACCTTACTGAGGTTTTTTCCTGTAGTAGTATAGTAGTATTCTTTTCTCTCCTCTCCTCTCTTCTTGTCTCTCCTCTCTTGTAATTAGATCTAGACTAATAATAATTAATATATTGGACTGTTAAAATTTGTTACACTAACAATAAATTCCTGACTTTACATACAAGATGCGTCTCCTTTTTGCTCGTAACAAGCTTTTGAGTGTAATACTAGTTCAACTAGAAGTGACCAGTCAGACAGGACAGTGGTGCAGAAGTGGTATGCTGGCAATGGCACTACTAGGTGGGACCCCAGCAATGTGTCCAAGTGCTGCTGTCACTCTGAAAACTCACCTCCTCCATAGCAAATGCTCAGCAGCAACCTGGCTTTGTGTCAGTGGGTTAACTACCCAGAACATCTGTAACAGGGCACAATCCTGTGGATCTTGCAGATGAAAAGATGCTGTTGACATCTTTGGTCATGCACCCTCCTCATCTTCCCATTTTCTGGCAAGGCCTTAGAGATACTTGTATTCTTTTAATTTTTATTTGGAAGGACAGATATACATTTTGCCAAAGATGATAGTCAAGCCCAGAACCTAGGAAAGCGTCCAAAGAAGCAGTATGGAGAAACCATAGTTGGAAGGTTTCAATGGCTACTTTAGTTCATTACTAAATAATATAGAAAATGGACTTTCTTGGTTCTCAGGTATCAAAATCCGGCATCTAAAATGGAAAGACTGACTCTGCAATAGGAGAGGCTTGCAAGAGCGAAGTCAAGCTAGTCCCAGAATGATGCAGTGTAAAAACGGGTAATTTGTGGAATCAGCTGGTATCGTTAAGAACCTGCCTATATGAATATTACAGTTAGCCACTGTGTTTAAAACATTTGCCTTGAGGGAGAGGGAAATGTCTGTATTGCAAAATACTGTAAGGTGAACAAACTTAACCTCAGTGTAATGTCTCTGCGTAGACATAGCCTTAGAGTACATACTCTTTAGACTTGACCTGGTTCAGTATAGGTCAAGCACATAATAAAAAATGCTAAATGGAATTCACAGTGATGCTGCTGTGGAGTCACCACATAAGCAGTATTAAACATGCCTCTTCAGAAATGCAAATTCTGTGCTTGCATCCTTTCAGCCAGTATTCAAGAAAGCATGTAGGCAGACATGCAAATGTGTTGATCTTTGTTCTGTTTAGTGTGCTCCAAATCTACTATCAGTCTTCTATGCACATACAGAGCCATATTTAAATCTTATTAAAACGGCTGTATGTCTAAAATAACTGCCAAAGCCAATGTAGTTACTTCACATTTAATGGCAGAGAGGTTATCATTTCAGTTCATGCTATGCAAGAGCACAGAAAATATCCAATCCTTATAAAGTCATCACTGTATACAGAACTTTATGGAAAATTACTGGCAAATGTTGAAAAAGAAACTTTGCTTAGAAAATGTTCAGCCCATGCACTGCATAAGAAGAAACAGGTAAGTGAAGTGCTTTGATATCATTATAGTGAAAAATTTGTTATACTGAATTAATTTCACATATTTTTGATGTATTTCTTTATAGATATTTTTACACAAAGGAAGTAAATAAATACAAAGGTAAAATGTTTTTGCTTGAAATCTACACGCTATCTGATAAATTTGTAATGTAAATGCTAAGAAAATAACTGGTCAAACAGAGCATGATTTAACACACATTTTATAAAGACAATGTAACAAGAGGTATGCAACACACTGTATTTTCTTCCACAATGCATACTGCTTGTTTAGCAAAGTGCTGAAAAGCTGCATCCCTTTGTGTTTGTTAATGAATCACTTTCTGGCGAGTGTGCAGGCAAACAATAAAAAGGCATTGGCAAATTGGAGGCTATTTTAACCACACATACAAAATGGCTATATAGTTGCATACAATGGTAACACAGAAGTAAACATGGAAGTGAAAAAATTTCAAATGTCATTCTGTTTTTACAAAACATCAAGTTCCCTAAAGTTGAATAAAAGAGAAGCCCACATGAAAAGCAAAATGTCAACACTGTTCTGACAACAGTGAAACCAATAAACCTGCTAACAAGACCAAGCTAGCAAAAATCTGTAGTAAATGATGACTGAACTTTCAGAAATGTCTATGCAGTTACCATGATCATTCAGTGTGGTAACAGTACTTCAAGGTGTAAGTATGGATGGAGTATGAAAATATAATACAAACAATAAAAAGCTGATGCCATCAATGCATCTGTAGAGTGTTCCATCAATCTCTGCATTTCAAAAAGCTGTAAGCAGCATTATCAAGGGGGATACTGAGACCTACAAACTGTGGAGCTGATGGTGGGAGAAAAAAAAGAAATTCTGTCTTCAAAATAGTATATGAATAAGTCCTGATGGTTAATGAATTAAGCATAAACTTTTGACCAGTATTCTGTGAACAAGTAACATGCCTTTAACTCGTTTTCTTTCTTGTCTGTTCACTGGTACGCATCCCCTGAAAAGAGAGGTGCTGAGTATTTGGGAAAACAAAATTCTTAAAAGGTAACAGAGAAGAATGAGGCAAATAACATCATACTATTATGAAGAAAACTATCAAAACCTAGTACTTAGAATGCTGCTGTTGAGACAAGTGTGCTGGGAAACTGTAGCTATAGATGTGGCTTTCCAGTCTTAGTTGTTAAGGGATAGAAAACACTTTCACTGTAGAGACCTTTTTTCCCTTTGACATTTGTTTTTGAAATTTACTCAAGAAAATGTATGGAATTTCTATTCTCACCTGGAAAAATTATTTTTTGTTTAGACTGACTCCTAGAAACTGTTCCTTGTTCCTCATGTGTCATCATAATGAAATTGCAAAATGAAAGATGAATTTGTCACAGCAGATTTGCTTCAAACACAGATTGGCTACATTTTGATCTTGCCCGATCAGAACACCTTTCCTGTTTTGATTTGGTTTGGTTCTCCTCTGCAGGCATTTTTAAAAAGCCAGATTCTTACTCTACATGGACTTCTGTTGTAATCCCCATTTATACAAAACACTAATGCAGATCTTGGACTCATATTATTAAAAACTCTATATAGTTCATATACTTAAAATCTCCCTAAACAGTTTGAAACAATGATCACTGTTTTTCAACAGTTTAAGGCTGTCAGCATGCTTTGGGGTGGGGACAGATATGATCCTGAAAGCAATATTATGTCACTAAAGCTCAAGGACAGGTCAAGAATATGTCTACACATGGCTTTCCAAGTCAGGTTTCTCCAAACACAACTGTATTTTGCCACTCAGACCTATTTTAATGGATGATAACTGCTATGTTGTGCCTTTCTGAAAGAGGAGCTAAGCAGCATGCATGAAATCGGAAGTGAAAGAGGGGACTGCATAATTTTTCCTTGCCTCCAACAATTTTGGTTTGATCTGAAAAACACAATGGCCACAAAGAAACCAGCTGCATAGGTAAGGACAAAAACTAAGGCTGGTTAAAAATTTGTTCAGTTTAAGAAGTCTTCTGATAAAAAAGAAGAAAAAACATTTTCTAAATTATTACATAATATTGTCCTTCTTTCAAGAGCTTTTATAAAGAGCTTGTCAGTAAACGAGCTTATGAGGGAGGTCAAAATGGAACAAAGAAAGATCTATACTGTTGGCATCTGTGGACTGTGCCTACTTTTTATCTGCCTCTGAGAGAACATCTCCCTTTCACCTGACCCAGCAAGCATTTATTTAAGAACTGAACAAATATCTATTAAGTTTAAAATTAAAAGAAACACATGCAAAATTCTTCTTTTGAAATTAATTTAAAAATCCATAATTTGTTCAATTAGTCATGCTGCTTTTTTGACTGTTGATAAAACAGGGGCCATGAGCCACTTTAACATTCAGTTTCTGTGGATGGGTTTTCTTGCCTAGCTTTCTGTTCTTCTGTTGCACTGCCAAATGCTACCACCAAATTAGTTACGCTGCTGGCATGTCCTGGTCTATTTAATCTGTCCTTTATAGACTTGGCTTTCCGAGAATGGCTGTGCAAACTCTTTGACCGTACTGATGGGAACCCAGAAGTCCTTTCTGGCTTTACTGATAGTAAATTCTCTTTCTCAGCCTTTACAGTGGCAGGCATAGATGTGTAAGAGGCACTCATACCTGCTTCACCAACATTACTGTCATCATCTGTGTCCATCTGTAACTGTTTCTGCTCTGCTTGCATTTCTGCTTCAGAAATAAAACCAGGGTATTCTGGAGGACGTTCTTGAGAAAGTTGCTGCTCAACTTCGTATTTCCACTCTGTGGCCCATTGTTCAATTGTAGAAGGGCACACCTGATCCATGATGGTACTATACTCCGTGGTCCAGTTGTTAACTCCTCCAACCAGCTTCCCACCCTGTGCAAATATAAAGCTCCTTGACTTCATCATAGTGGTCTGACAAGCACTGAATGTTTCAGGAGGAAAATAGCGCATTGCTTTAGATTTGTCCAAGGGATAAGAGATGGTTGCTTCTAACTTGGTACGTTCGACTTTTAACTGAGTGTTCTGAAAATCTGATCTTGGTACTGACTGTCTGTTTGTAACAGCATCCATCTGGTTTATACTTTGAGGAACCATTCCATCACTCTTGAAAAGCCCCTGCTTTTCATCCCCCAAACCACCTGAACCAGAATGGGGTCTGGAAACATTCTGCGCAATTTCTAATGTAGACTTACTGTAATCTGCTGTGGTGCCTGCATTAGCACTACAGGTATAATGGAGATTGGTGTGGTGTTCTGGAACCAGCATCCTTGGGTCTGCTCCATCTTCTCTGGTACCAATAGAATGGGCTTTTTTATGCAATCCCATGGCTGGTGACATAGGAGTGGTACTGTCATCATATGTTAACTCATCGCCACCGACATGGTATCTGTACATGCTGTAGCCATCAGAGCTGTTAACGCTGCTTTGCCTTAGGAGATATGCAACATCACACTCAGACGAAGCCCGTGAACGTGTGTATGTCAGCTCAGATTTGTCAATACCTGCCAGCTTCTCAAGAGCATTCACCATCCGACCAGATAGTTCTTCCAATTGAGAGAGTCGAAGGTCGACTGTTTGAAGAGAAGCTTTCATAAAATGTTCTCTTTCATTCACTTCTTCTAGCCTCATAGACATATTTTCAACTCTGTTGGGTATAAAAGAGGAAGCATAGAACAGAAGCTGGGGAATGGTGCAGTAACCTGTTATAGGCACCCAGCTACTGATTTCTTCATAAGGCAGAATTTTGTGCTATGTATCATGCCTCATTCTTTTCTCCTATGTGTAGCATCAAAAGCACATGCATTTTCCTGTTATCTATGCTTTCCATACACCATATTAGAGGGCTGTTTGAACTTTGCCCTTATTTACATGTCAGGAGAGTACAAAGAGTTGCAGCCCTTAGGGACAGCCTACTATTAACATTTCTGAGTGTGCCACCCACTTCACATTCAGTTGTCCTTTCACTGTGAAGCATCAATTAACTATATGAAAAATACTTTCTAATGACATGCTCACAGGATGACTTAAAATAGCATCAACGCATGTTGTAAAACAGGTTTTGTAGCTGTGTGAGAGAGAACATAATGCTGGTGCATATCGGATTACTTTCACTCTTGAAATACCTTTCAATTATGTATCAGCTGAAGGGAGTGGAATTACTGTCTAGTTCAATTAAAATAATACTTTTTCCCATTTTCTTTTATCATTTATATCATAATGGAAGTGATGGTACCAGAAGAATGCATATAAAAATAATGCATTAGAATTTGACTTAGAGATCATACACTAGTAAATCAACTGTGGAAATTAAATTAACATTCTTTTGCTCTCGCACACAAAAGGTGAGGAAGCATCTGGAGCAAGAAGCCATGAGAAATATGCAAATCTGCTTTGTGGCCATAGACCATAGTGAATCAGTGAGGCTTATCAGCCCTGCTTTGTTCTCTGCCACAATGCCTAGGATTTTGACAAATTGCTATGGATAAATAGTGTGATAGAAACTACGCAAATACATGTAGCAGATTTCATTTACTTCTCTATTCTTAAACTTCACATATAATAATGCAAGATGTTCAGGGCTTTCCTCCAAGAGAAAGATGTTTATCCATTAAAGAATTATATGGCTCACAGAGCTACTTCATAAGAAATGGGGGGGTGGGGGGTGAGGGGGGGGGGAGAGAGAGAGAGAGAGGGAGTAGATGGAGTAGTTCATCATCAGAATACTGTGAGGTAGATTAAGGTGAGAGAGTGTTTAAACTGTGTATCATTTTCCTTACAGGGCAAATTCTTCATAATTTCAAGGAAGTGACAAAAGACCCCATCCTTTCACTTGCTTAGAACTAGTAACAGAATAGGCAGAGCCTTTGGGAACAGTCCTGCCAAGTGACCTGGTAAAAAAGTGCTGCTGCCATTATCACTGTGTGCTTACACAGCAATATGCAAACATTACCTAGTCCTCAGAATAGCTTAATGATTTACATATGAATATCCCCTGTCTTTTAAATGGGGAAGTTCATACTGGCTAAATGCCTTGTTCAAAGCTTCCAAGAGAATCTGTGGCAGAGATTAAAATTCAGCAGTTTTGAGTGCTGGACCCTAGTGTAAACCGTAGGTCTAAGGGAAGAATCGTGAGTGCTTTTGTCATTAAGCTCCAACATGTTTCTCATGGTTGGATGAGCTGTTGGAAGGTCAACAAGTAGTAATTTGCTCAAACGGATAAAAAGCATAACTGTGATCTTCAGATGGGTGAGAGGGAAAAAATTCACTATGAACAAAAGTGTTCTTACACCAAAGCTTCCCAAACCAGCAGCCTTAGTGACATACCAGTAGGAACAAGAAAAAGCTTGCTCTTGTGAGAGATGTACCTGCACAGATATTTACTCAGGATTCAGATCAGCTTCTGAATTGGTGGTGGTTTTCTTCAAGATCTAAATCTTTTGTACTTTAACTCAACTTTAGTTATAATGAAGACACAAAAAGGCAAATATTGTTCCAGATAAGTGGTGTGGTTTTTTTCTTATAATAGGTACCTTTCAGAGGTAACTCTGATGCGTTCATCATTAGATGATTGCTGTTCATCCTCTTTTTCCTGGAAGTATTCTTCTACACACTGCTCTTCAAACTCATACAGTTTTTTTAGCTCTTCATCATTCAGAAATAACTCTGTGCAAAACAGAAGAACACAATATGAGTTTCCTTTTTCTGAAGTTCTGGCAGTCAATTTAAATCCAATTTAGCAGATTATTTTGGACATATGGATACTGCAGATTCTACTCCTGCACTAAATGAACAGATGATTTTGTAAATAGGGAATGAGCGCTTAGCCAAAGATGGCCACAGCCGTGAAGGCAATGTAATACATTATGACTATCATCTCCTTTTATGACCATCCACTGGGGGCGATATTTTCTCAATGACCTTTGCACTTTTTAACAGCAGAGCTACGCATTGAACAAACTGACTAGATTTTACAGGATAAAGACTAGGGCAATCTCTGCCAGTTTGACTGTTCCTTCATTCAAATATTGTTCTTAAGAGGATGCCAGTTATAGGCAACAGATAATCTAATATAACAGATTGTTTTCTAGACGTTCTTTGGATAAGAGCTTCAAAAACTTATAATCATGTAAGGAAAATCCAAGGGAAATACAAGCTCTTCAGAACATTTAATCCTTTATTTGAATTTGTCTCTGTATTTGGAGGGAGTATTACATTTACTTTTTTCCCTTTTTTAACTCAGAAGCATATTGTACAGAAATATGTTTCCTGTGAAATGTAGAAATACAGGGATAATTGTGAGCATCTGATTATTTCAATGAGGCATATAATGAAAATAATAATCAACAATTACAGACTATGTTAGGAGAAGAATCCTCACAGTTCCCCTGTGAAATGACAGATAAATCTCTAACATGGAGAAATGAAAGTGGGGATACTCTTAGACACAGATTGCTCACAATCAGAGCTGACACTACAGATGACATTGGAAACTGTGATCCCTTCTTCTCAATTTCCTATTTGCCCTTCCCAACATATGGACTTCACTAGAACTTGGTAAAACTGGATTAAGTAGATGTCATTTCACTGTTTTAAAGAAAGCATGTTAAAGAAAGTCTTCATTAGCAGCACACCATTGCATATTCTCAGGAGCCCACAGAGCTCAAGAGCTGTTAACTTGATATAAACTTTGTCCCATACTGTCTTCTGCAAATACACTTGACCGTCAACGCGAACAAAGTAGTTCAGCATTGGAAAAGCTGCTGCTTTCTGCTAATATGGTGCAAAGAGTTCAATTTAGAGAAGATTTCTTGCATACTCAGTCCCCTGTCACGCTCATCCTGGTCTCCTTCACCCTTCTTGCAGCGACAGCAGATTCGCTTGATGATTATGTAGATGTGGCTGAAGATAATCATTGGCGGTGGGAGGACAGGTCTGTCATGGAATGTCATGATCAGCTGGTACCGCTGAAACTTCCAGACTTGGTTGGATATTGATTTTACCTCAAAGAAGGTATTGCTGAAAGGGAACATAGGTACAGTTTCTATTAAGCCCCTAAGTTTACTTATCATTGAGCAAGTACTATGTTGAAAAAAGTAGCAGCTAAATAACAACACGAGGCCACATGACTTGCTTGGTTCAGCTCTTTGTTGATGCTGCTGAACTTGCTGAACTGATGATTAACTTGAACTCATGATTTCACTACTCCTTTTGAGGACAGCAAAGCAGAAGGTGCTCTGCATCCCTTATGCACCATCTTAGACTATTTGCTCCTACTGTATAAAGTCTTGTAGGTGTTAGTAAAAAGAAACTTGCACAATTTATGAATCACATAATTGGTATTTTGGGGCTTGGTTATAAAGTATTTCTTTTAACACATGCCAGTATTTGATATTACACAAAGTATTAAATCCATGAAAGGTATTTTGTATGCTAAACCCAGAAGCTTCACATAGTTTGCCTTTAATATGCTAATCAGCTTGACCTACATAGAAGACTTTTCAAGTTTTACAAGATGTCCTAAATTCAAACTTTATTCACTCAAACTTCTGACTCAAAAACATGGTACATATTCTTGTAAAGGAATTTGTTCTTGGAAGCCATGGCCTCATCATTTCTACACCAAAATAAGGTGTGTTATAAAGATGTTTTATTTTGTGATGCAGTGGATATGAAGGAGTATAAGTGATAGTATTCAATCCGGAGATAACAATAGTCAAGGTTATGAAATACCAACTAAGAGAAAGCAGACTTTATGTTCTGTCTTAGATAAAGCTTTTCAAGCTATTTTAAAGTATGCTCAGACAGCTCGCTCTGACGACGACGATGATGATATTGGCACTTCCTTTTTTATATTTTCTGTCCACTTCTTTTCTAACTTTCTGTGCTTTAGAGTATCTACAGTCACAAAACCAGTTAAAATATCTCTTTGAAATCAGAGAATTCTTGAGTTCACATAGCTTTTGGTTTCTTTTGGCTAAGTATACATGAGATTATTTACCAATGATGAATGACAATCTGCCTTCATTCTGTGTCTCCTGCATAGCAGGAATTCCCCAGCTAGATCTCACCCCCTTGCAACCATGCTGGGGTGGCAGGAGTTAACAGAATGACCTACTTCCCAAACTGCTGATTCCTTGGTCCTTCAGCCAATAATAGCTACCATTGTAAGATTCTTTGCCTTTCCCCTAGCGATGTGACTGGCGTTTGAGCACTTCAAAATTCATGACCTTTTGAGCTACATACATCAAATGAAAGACAGGCTTTGTGAGCTGTAGATTTCTGGGCACACGATGAACTATTTTTGTGGTTGCGACATCAGCTACTTAGGCCAACAAGCCCTTCCACCCTACATGTTTATGGGCATCAAAAAAGGATCACCTGCTTTTCTCAGGTGGTGTGTTCGGAAAGTCTTACTAGCAAGTAGTTATTTCAAGTTTTGTTTTGTTTTGTTTTTTTCAATCCCTAGCTCATGACAGGAAAAGCATGCAACATAACTGTGGATAGAAAGAATAAGCAGCAGAAACTTATTTAGTTTTACTCCAGAGAATTCTAAATATAGATTTGTGGAATAACATTAAGAATATGCATAGTGCACATTGCTTGGACTGGCCACAGATCTTGGCAACATGTAGCTGTCCTTTCTCTTGGTTCAAGGCAATATAGACTCCTTTTCTGGCTCATACAAGAACTCTGCAAGGCTCTAATTTCTCTGTCTAAATGAAAAGCAAAACAAGAAGAAGAAAGAAAAAGCAGCCAGATGATGTATCAATAGCGGAAATGCCTCCTGCTTTTGATGTTCAGATTTTCATCCTGCAGTTCTATCACAGAATCATGTTTGCTAGTAGTTACATGGGCTTCCATCATGTATGTAGCAGGTTTCATGGATTCTATTTTTCATCTTTCCAGAGCAGTCCTGAGGCCTGTCACTATCCACCAAATGGTAATTGCAAGTAGCCAGATTCTCTCGTATGCATTACTGCAATTGCTGGCAAATTCGAAACAACCTTTCCTCCACTGTTTCCCAGTATATACACTATTCCAAGTATTTGCCAGTCATGTTCATAGACTAATTAGATTCTGAGTACAAATGCAAACCCTTGCAAAATCAGTTGATGGGCTCCCAAAGAAACTTTTATTTCAGCAATAAGAAAGTAAAGATACTGCATGATCATTTACATACTTGAAGACAGCAATCAGCAGGTTTACCAACAGGATATTTGCTACCAAGAGGTAACAGGCCATAATAGCAGGAGTGAGCCAGGCCCCTGGTATACATGGAGGGAGGCGTTTACCATCATCATCGTAAAGATTGTCCCCGCAAGGAGCTGAAGAAAAAACATGAAAGTTATTTTTCATAAATTGCCCGATACTTAAAAACACTATTCACATTTATTTAATGATGACACATGCATAAAATTTGTCAAGCTAAACAAATTTTATTGGTTTATTTCCAGTAGCAAGTATGTATAATTTCTACTTCAAATTCTGCTTCTAACTACAGCATACAAAAATAATTCCCCATAATAGTGAACAGAGAGGTAGCTCCAAGTTTACTGTGTACAGTGTGGCTTTCTCTTCAAATTCATATGGATTTTCTTTTTCTCATCGTAATAGTCTAGGACAAGATCTTAATGTGCATATATACATATTAATAGTGGAATTAAAAAAAAAATTCTCCAACCAAACTTCTGTGCACATCTTGCCAAAGATACAAAAGGATTTACTTAGTGGTCCCAGATTGCTGAGCATAAATTAAACCTTTATCGGGGGCCCTGAGTGTACTAAAGAGGCCTTAATGATCCTGACCAGCCTCACCTGGAATCTACGCCTATACCCTCTATGCATACCTGTTCCTGCCTGAGCTATGTCAGGTGTGCAGGTCTCAGCCCTGCCTCCTGGATGGACCTTGGACCTGTGTTTGTCCTCTGGATGGACCCTTCTTCTGTCTCTGGCCCTGTCTCCTTTTGCCCTAGACTGGACTCCCTAGATGGACCCTAGACTATTACTTGTCCTGTCTGGGGCTGTTAAAGTTGCTAGCAGGTGGCCCTGCCACCACTTTCAGGCCAATTTCTGTTTCCCTTATTTTTCACAATAATTCTAAATTCTAGATAAAATTTTAAACCAAAGAGATAAAATTATAAAATGAAAATTATATAGTAACAGCAAAATAGACTGGTGAGAATGAGACAAAAATTGAGAATATTGATCAATTTGATATAAAAAAATTGCCTGAAGTAATCCTAAGAATACATAGGTTGTCTTGGGGTAAGAGCTATCTTGGAGTTGGGTAAATGCAGCAAGTTTGTTCTGTTTTTAAGTGCAGTGCCAATGTATCTTATTTCAAATACAAGGCTAACTTTTGGAACCATTTAGTAGCAGGTAAAATGCTTATCAACCACAGATTCTTTAGCTGGAATCTTAGTAAATACTAAGTTTGACAATGAGTTCATTACAGATTTAGTTTATGTGAATAGACAAACCATTTTTTAAGCATTTTGCAAAAAACCCAATGCTTCAACCTCACCTGAAAAATACTTCAAATTATTTGAAAACAGACTAATCTTATTTACTGTGGACTGAAAGAGATATTTAGACTATGATTAATAAAATATATTTTACTTGCTTTTCAAACATCAGACCTACATTCTTCCCATTTATCATAAGAAAAGTATAACAGGAAAGTCAAGCAAATCATAATATTATTCACATGGACCAATGAAAGTACTGCCAAAGAAACACTAACATTGTATGTAAGTAATCAAAAGGAATTAATTATACCATGACACTCATGCATCATAATTTTTAAAAAGGATTATTTTACTGTCAATGTACTAGAGACAAGTCATAGCAACCACATAAGCTCAATTAAAACTTCTGACCTACAATCTGTATTAAAATAAAGTATTTTTCCTCTGTTTCTTTTCAAATAAAACTATTACAGTAGAAAAACAAGATTCACACCTGAATATTGGATAAGCCCTATAGTTAAAATGCTAGTATCTAGTGAAGAAAAAGATTAATGAACATATTCAGCTAAATGAGATAGTCAGCTCTCCACAGGAGACTTACGATTAATTTCCATGGCATAGACTGAACAGCATTCCAAAGGAATGAAATATAAAAGGAGGCAGGAAAGAAAGAAAGAAAATAGAATAATATAGGAAAAAAACCACAAAAAAGATGATTGAAAATACAGTTTTGCCACCAAGAAAAGGTAATCAAGTCAAATGTCAGAACAGTAGAGACATATGCTTAGAAACATCTTTGTTAAAAATGCATTGCATTCTGCAATTTCCTTTTCATGTTGTTTTCCCTAAATGTTACATATGGCAGTGAATTCATGATATTAATAATAAATCACTAAATGGTTCTGGCAGATGATCATTTAAATATACACGGTATCTCAGGCAAGTCAACAAAACTGGCAGTCACCACAAACACAAAACAACTCAAAATTATCACACAAAATCATTCTTTTAGCTATTATGGAAATACTTCCTCCTTTTTTTTTTTCCTCCCTTTTTTTTTTTTTTAGGAACCACCCTGGCTTTGAGTCTGCCAGCTGTTTCTATTGAATAGCTATGTTTCTGTTAATAGTCACGATACTGATGTTATTACTGTGTAAAGCCTGTTTTGACTACCAGTATGTATACTTGCTTGCCAACCCCTAAATGGTGACTGTTAAGAAAAATCACACTATTGAAAGAAACTCAGGTTTCTCTGTTGTTTAATACTATGTTGCTGTTGAGTACTAGATGCCACTAACTTCTTGCTCATGGACATCTTTTAAATGGAGTGAACCAGACAAAAGCATCCTGGGTTGCATTAGGAAAAGTGCTACCAGGAAGTTAAGGGAGGTAATTATTCACCTCTACTCAGCTCTGGTGAAACCACATCTGGATTTGTGTGTCTGCTTCTGGGCTACCCCATAGAAATCAAACATGGACATACTGGAAAGACTCCAGTAAAGGGCCACAAAGATTATTAAGGTGATTGGAGCATCTGACAAATGACGGAAGGCTGAGAGACCTGGGATAATCTAGCCTGGAAAAGAAAAGGGTCAAGGGAGATCTTACCAATGTTATCAATACCTGATGGTGGGTGGGAGTAAAGACGACAGAGCCAGACTCTTCTCAGTGGTACCCAGTGAAAGGAGAAGAGGCAGTGGGCAAAGATAGAAACATGAAATTCCATTTAAACCAGGTTGTCCGGAGAGACTGCACGGTCTTCATCCTTCAAGATATTAAAAACCTGACTGGACAGTCCCTGAGCAACGTGATCTAATTTACCCTGCTTTGAGCAGGGAAGTTCGACTAGATGATCTCCATAGGTGCCTTCTAACCTCAGCAATTCTGTGATTTGTCATCTTCAGCTTTAGGTGACATCCTATCCTCAGTGAAGCTATTGACAAAAGTCCAACTACCTTCTTTCAGGTGGAAAATTTGATGTAATTTTTTTTCCATAAATTGTTTACACTCATGGGCCTTGGCAAAACTACACATAAGCACTTGCCACAGTGTCAGGTTAGACTGCCCATAGCAATCACTCCCCAATGACTCTGAGGCTGCTTTTGTGGTGTGTTTACAGAGAACCATGGAAAGATCAGTGTGAAAATTTCTTATTGAAAGCAAAAAGATCTTCAGAAGTCAGTCCATAGACTTCTAGACATAAGAAATTTACAGAATAATTGTAATGCAGTCTAGTTATACCAGTAGAACTCCTTGTGTAGCCACTTTTATTTCAATATTAAAACAACAACAAAACCACACATTTCCAAGTTAGCTTATGTTTAAGCTACCGACACAGCAAAGCTTCTGACCTGGGAAGGTTAATGGAGCAAGTAGCTGGACTGAACTTGTGTAACTGGAAAGTCTGAGCTTTTTTTCCCCAAAATCTTTCACAATGCTGAAGAAGATTTCTAATTCAAAGGATGCTGAGTATATAACTGAGAAACGACTACAAGCATGAGAGAAGTCTGGGACACCACTTACACTAAAGAGATCAGTATTGTTGGTAAGGTATGAGTTTTGATTTATAAAGAAATCAAACTGTCTACATTGGCAAACATTCTTTGTTCAAAGTGAAGTAGCATTTAAATGCACATTATGAGGAACAAAGGTAATGGATACCCTGTTACAGTCTATTCCTCCCCATGGGAGAATTAACCCACTTGAGAGATCCTGAGCTTATCCTGGCTCACATGTGCACTGAAACTGCAATGACAGACAATAAACGGATGGCTTGACCTTTTATTAGTCAAGAGTAATTTACTGTATCATAAATTACACTAATGAGACAAGCATTCGTAAGGAAAACAAAGATGATATGATCTTTGGAACAGTGTACACTGTTCAGAAACAGACTGTCCTGGTTTTGGCTGGGATAGAGTTAATTGTCTTCCTAGTAGCTGGTATAGTGCTATGTTTTTGAGTTTGGTATGAGAAGGATGTTGATAACACTGATGTTTTCAGTTGTTGCTAAGTAATGTTTATACCAAGTCAAGGATTTTTCAGCTTCTCATGCCCAGCCAGCAAGAAGGCTGGAGGGGCTTGAGAAGCTGGGAGAGGACACAGCCAGGGCAGCTGACCCAAACTGGCCAAAGGGATATTCCATACTGTGTGATGTCACGTCTAGTATATAAACTGGGGGTAGTGTGGCTGGGAGGAATCACTGCTCAGGGACTAACTGGGTGTCAGTCAGTGGGTGGTGAGCAATAGCATTGTGCATCACTTGTATATTCCAATTCTTTTATTATTATTATTGTCATTATTATTATCATTATTACTTTCTTCCTTTCTGTCCTATTAAACTGTTCTTATCTCAACCCACGAGTTTCACTTTTTTTTTTTTCCGATTCTCTCCCCAGTCCCACTGGGCTGGGGGGGAAATGAGCAAGCAGCTGTGTGGTGCTTAGTTGCTGGCTGGGGTTAAACCACGACACAGACTAATGACATTTTATTCCTTTCTAAGCAATTAAAGTACACTTTAATGACATTTGGTATAAAGATTTCTCATGATGGATCTTCATGGTTTTTGAACTTAAGACCTCACAGTTTCTTCAGCCTTCCACTTTACTACTTGTCAATATATGCAGATGGTTGAAATAACACATACACAATGCTGAAATAGCCACTTTATCTGAAGTAATATAAGTGCAAACTATGTGATACACACTAGAAGAGGCCAGCTGCATGTTTGACTGTACAAATTTCAAATATTAACACAAAACTAGCAGTAACATGACAGTTTCCATCTCCTCTAAAATACTGACATTTTTTTTAAACTGTGCAGCTTTTATATAACAAAGGCTGTTTCCACACCCAAAGCTAATCAAGCAGAATTTCCCTTTTTTGTTTTGTTTTTTCTACAGGTGTAGAAAAGAAGAACATGAGTGATTTATGAAATGGAAACATTTCTGGAAAGTAGATAGATGTATCAATGAGAGTAAAAATGTATTAGCTCATTGCCTGTGCTGTGAGTTGGAGATGAAAGTATATGTGTATTTTCATCTCCTGTCCATGGTGTTTATTTTTTTCTTCTTCTGTTGGAACTGACTATCAGTAAAACATTGGTTCAAAAGAACATTTCAGAATTATCTCTGTTGATCCCTGCAAGTAAACAAAACACTTAATACAGTTATATGCTTGGACAGGAGAGTATTCCAGACTATATCACTCTCAGTGTTAACTGAATTTGAATATAAACTGAGAGACAGAACATGCAGGTGGGAACAGGAAACTGTTCAGTCTCTCTGGAGTCTGTCACAAGAAAACAACAACAACAATATAATCACAAAGACAAAACACTACTTCCAAATTAAAAACAATCATTAATTTGGATCTGATCATCTGCCTCAGAAACAGGAAACAGACTCTTACTATGAATTCTACTCTTACGGTCTATCTGGTCTGCGAACACCTCTCCATAAATCATCCAGTAGGGCATATAGAAGATGTTGCGAGCTAGTCTCCAAGAAGGCTCCTCATCTGGGTGCAGGATAGCTTGGCGGGCTACTCCAAAACTCATCAGAACCACAAGCATGATGACCACAAAGTAAAGCATGTCAATCATCTGCATGGAGAGACCATAAAGAGGCTCTTATCATCACCAGGTAGTACAGTAGCACCAGCATGTCTGTTTGCCAGCATGCATTGAACAAGAAAGTACCAAGAGAACAAAAACATCCCCCTGGATAATTTTCTTGATATTATTCTGTGACTTTAACTACTGCTCATGAAATAAGCATACATAAAAATGCAGTAAAACCAGTCATTTAAATGAATACTAGATTTATATTTAAGAAGACTTAAAATGCTAAAATCTTTGCTATCCCTATTCTCTTTTGCATCAAGTGCACTATGCTGTGCTTTCAGCACAGACCTCTTCTTCGGCTGCAAAGAGATGATATAATCATTGCTGTATCATCTCCTGTCCGTAACTGATGGTTTTGTGGATGATCCTGGTGTATCGGCAATCTGTTATTGCTATGGCTTTGGGAGGCAGAAGGCAGGCAGAGTGAACAAGTTTCCACAGGCTTGTTCAAAAAAAAAAAAAAACCAACCAACCTCTCTAATCAAGCAATTATTAGCAAGAGTATTGCATCTTGTGTATGTGTGTGAAATTAACATGGCAACTTTTTCACAGCCTTTATTCAGAGTTCTACTCAGATGGAAAACCTCTTTTTAAAATCAGAACTGAATTTAGTTTCCCATGAAGTTCTGAAATATGTAATTTACAGCAGTTTAGGCACTAACCATCTTTCCAATCATCATGACGTAAGGTCCCAGATATTTGTTCACACCAAAGATATCTAGTACTCTAATGTACCAGAAAATTATGTCTACACAGTAAATCACTCTTCCATAACCCATGTAAGGCTGGTTCTGTAAGCGAAGAATTGCTCCTATCATAAATACTGAAATAGCCACCAGGTCAGTAATATTCCAGTATTCCTGCAGCCAAACTTTCACTTTTTGGCTCAGCTTGCCAGGCTCTGACATCAGAATCTGAAAACAAAACAAAACAAAACAAAAAAACAACAAAGAAATCATTAGGAAAAACTCCCAAGTTACATTTTTGAAGCAATGGTCATGAAAAAAGACCAATCTTGTCACATTCAATAGGTGTCTGAGACCCCCTCCACTGCCAGGAAAACTTGTCTCAAGCAGCAATATTTTTAGTTACTAGCAGGCAAAACTTCATTTTCATAGAAACATAGAACGGTTTGTGTTGGAAGGGACCTATAAAGATCATCTAGTCCAACCACCCTGCCACGGGCAGAGACATCTTTCACCAGATCAGGTTGCTCAAAGCCCTGTCGAACCTGACCTTGAATACTTCCAGGGATGGGGCATCCACAACTTCTCTGGGCAACCTGCTCCAGTGTCTCACCACCCTCATCATAAAAGATCTCTTCCTTATGTCCAATCGAAACCTAACCTTTCAGTTTAAAACGGTTGCCCCTTGTCCTGTCACTACCGGCCCTGGTAAATAGTCTCTCTCTGTCTTTCTTATAAGCCCCCTTTACATATTGAAGTAATGCAGTAAGGTCTCCCCAGAGCCTTCTCTTCTCCAGGCTGAACAACCTCAACTCTCTCAGCCTTTCTTCATAGCAGAGCTGTTCCAGCCCTCTGATCATTTTCGTGGCCCTCTTCTGGACCACCTTTTCATCTGTGTTTCTATTTTGGCTTTATTAAGCGTTTTTTGTTGTAGGTTTTAATCAATAACATTTAAACCAGGAGATCTGACCTACTGACTTGGCATCCATATTTATCTCCAAATACAGTTAGTATGAGATGTGGGAATTGTGAATCAGAGAAGGATAGGCTAAATGCAAACCAAGCTACAGCATTTGAATACAATAGAAGTTTTAATGCCATCTTCCTCATACAAAAGTAACTAGATCAGTCAGATAGTACTCCTGGCTAATTCCCCAAAACATCTCTCTGCATGCTAGTTCTTATCAAGGACTGCATCAGTAATAAAAAGACAGTACCTACTGAGTTTCCTTCATGGGTTATGGCCCTGCCCCTCCTTGGAAATACACGTAAGAGAATGCAAGCACTCATTTTGACTACTGACCTCAGGGCATTTTTGCCTGACCTTTTTGCACAATAAAATAAGGTTTTAATGTATGGAAATGGGTTATAAATGAAACTCTCTCCAGTGGTGGGCATTTTGGGACTCTGTGAATATGAGAATCTTCTCTCCCATGTATGGCTTCTCAACTATCTGCACAAGTCCATGCCATTATTACTTCTAAGACTGAGCATTTTAAGGATTATGAGATGTTGGTATGATCAGACTTTACCTCTCTTACTTTCTCTAAAGCCAACGTCACGATGTAGGAGATGACAATCCACTCCTGGACTGATGGCCACCGTTCCATCCGCACCAAGATGATATAATTAAATAGCATCAAGTAACCAAGGTATGATATCTAAAAAAAAAAAAAAAAAAAAAAATCCTTTATGGACTTTAGGTGATGGATCCCAGGATCCTTCCACAGTTAGGCAGTATTCAATTACTTGAGATGACTTCTACACACACAAAAAATCAGTCTCTACTAATTTCTATTAGGAAGTTCTGGACTATTAGTGTAAGTCAATAGAGCTATCACTCAGTTTTCTATAACTGCTGGTGTAAATGTTGAACTGGTGATGCTGGTGTGTCTCCATGCCTGACAGCAGTCTTTGGTGACTGGCCAAAGTAAAAACTTCAGAGATCTTGGAAGTTCAGAGTTAAGAAACCAAAATGGATTCAATGGCTTTGCAGGGAAAAAAAAGGGAAACAAAGCAGTAATAAACCAAAAGATTTTCCAGGGAGAAAATGGAGTTTTCTAAAGAATGAGATACTCAGTGTGAAATGTTTACCTACCACCAAACAGATCTAAAGTAGAACAGGGAGGCAGGGCTGTGAGCAGCACCTGCCTGGAGGGTTAAGGGAAATAAAGAGCCACACAGGCCACTTGCTTTTCTCCACCCTGTAACAATGTGGTTGAGACCATCTACACAGAATATACCATTTATGTGAAGCCAGAGGCATACAGACTTCATATATAAGTCCCTACAACACCTCTTCCTATACTTGTTACTTAAACCCATCTGCATGAACAGTGGGTCTGCAGATATTTTGGTTATTTTAAGTAGCCCCTAGTCTCAGGAGCAAGTTTCTTGCTGAAGCCTAATTCAGTAAGAGCACAGAAGACTGTATCACCATGTCTGAGAAGAAACACCAAACAAAAGGCAGTAAAATCCTCTTAGCTGAGGGGTCTGCATAATGCATGAAAGTGAAGCCCACCCTAATTGTGATATTCATACAAACATGTATGAACACATACATTGAGGCTATGCGTGAAAGATGCAGCTGTTGAAACCCTTACTTGCACAAGAAAAAAGGTTTTCTTCTCTGAAGGAAGCGGGCCTGCTGCAATGCTCTTCCTATAGCTGCCATGCACACTGGCAGAGGCCATGGGCATCCAGCAGCTGATGGAATGACAGATGCTGTGGAACATATGATCCAGACAGCTGAATTACCTCATTTATTGAAAGAAGCAAAACAACAACTCCGAGGCACTCGGGCCCTTTGTACCTGGGGCTTTTTTAATCTAGTAAAATGTAATTTCTTAACACTGTGAAACCATGTTGGATACTTTTCTTTGAAATTAAATAGGAGTTTTGCTTTTCAATTATTAATACAGGCAGCAGAAAGGGATCAGTAGTGTTTTGTGATTAACGATGCGCTAAAACTAAAACCCTAGATAATATTATGACATACTAGACATCAGAAGCCCTAACTTTGAATAAAAAAGAAACCAGTATCCTTTTTACAGGGCACACACAAAATTTATGAGCAGTAGCATGAATACTTTTTCTGTTTTATTAAAACAGAGTTTAGCGCCAGATAATTCTTGAGGCACTAAAGAGGAAATCAGATGCTTGTCAAAAATAAATAGTTTAGTTTAGATTGGTTTCAATTATTTAAATAAGAGAAGAGTACCTATTAAGTCTTAGCAGACTGGGATCTGTGCTTCCATCTCAGTTGCACTTATCTCAGCCTGTCAACAGAGTAAATGGCAAGCACTGATACTATGGCATTACTTGTTGGGTCCTAAAGTACATTTCAACACAGAACAGAAGCCAGAGCCTTTAGAAAGCAAGAGGATCCAGCCTAGTTTGGATTGAGTGACTGGATTGTGGAGCTTGCACCGAGTTTGGCATATGGTTAGCGAGACAGGGCCTCCTTCAAAGTGTGTAGGAGCTTTAGAGGCCCACAGCATAAGCTTCAGTTACTCATTCTGTTTCATTGTCTATGCATTTTTCTCTGAATAAAGGGAACACTTTATTCATCAGATGCCATTAAAGTCAGTACTATTTACTTATTACTTGGCTATTATTTTTACATTGGAATCCTTTAAGTTTCACAGGTGTGAGAAAAACGATCACTATCAGTTTAATCATCATGACTTACTGTGTAGAACCAAAATTTGACAATAGGTGCATTATAGAATTCATAGATCTTTGTTCCAATTGGAAGGCTCTTTTGTTTTTTATTTCCATTCTCTTCATCTCCTTTTCGGGAGCCTGTATCCACATTTGCATCCTAGAAGACCAAAGTTGTTAGTTTTCATCTATGTACAATAGTAAAAATAGTAGCTTTCCCTCAACTACAGCCCCACCCAACTGTTAACCACACGATGCTTCCTCTGAGCAACAGACCTCTTTTTAAAAATACAAATTCCATAAATCTGTGCAACTACACAGATAATTTACACACCCTGAGAATCCGGCCTATGCACTCCCAAAACTCTTCATTGATTTTTATCCCACAGCGGCAGTTGAGATTTTAACCTGAGCGACCTATAGCATAATCAGAGAAATTAGAAAACTGAGCACTTTTGAGATATTAGAACTTCCTAATAATCTCCATTACTGACCACATTTTCCTCCTCCTTTTCTCTGCCTTCCTCATTTTCTCTTGATGTCTGGTAAGAATAATCATCGTAACTCCGAAACTCTAGGAAAAGGATGGTGGGAGGGAAGAGAATCCCCATTATAACCTGTACAATAAGAAAAAACTCAACTCAGATGGCAATATTTGTTTACATTAATAGATTTCATAACAAGGCAACTCCCAGAAACAATATTTTCTTTTGCATAGTATTCAAGAAACTCTGCTATCCTCAAACCTACACAAATGAATAAGTAGTACTTATGAAACATTGGCAATAAGGTCTTGTATGGAAAGATGGCATCCTGGTAGGCTTCCCATCTCCACGAATACACTGCAATTAAGAAATTGTGCTCCAGAATTAGAGTTGTGCAGAGAAATTCCATGGAATGGACACAGTGGCGGTTGGAAGAGGGCTTCAGGTTTCTTACTGGAGTTTATAGTTACTTTAGTCACCTACTATAATTAGTTTTAATAGTTAAAAAACTCGTAAAAGGTAAAAGAAGCTTTGCAGATAGCACCCAGAGAGTTCTTTTACTATATGAGATTGCTGAGATACAGAAACACAAGCATGAGCTGCCGAAGTACAGAAAAGGAGCAAAGAAAAGAATGGTGGTAATGAAACTAGAACATTAGCAGGTTGATTAATCCTTTGGAGAAAAGAAAGGAAATAAATAAACAGATTTAGAAAGCACCACAATGCAATCTGAAAGGCAGGACACTTGCTTGAATATTTTCAACAGGTTTAAGAGGGAGACATGGGAAACTGGAAATAAATTGAGAATGACAGTGAGAGTGCAATATGTATGTCAGCAAGCTTGGGAGTATGACCTGGGAAGATAGGCATGGCAGTTTGTCAGTAATGGGGGATTTAAGGAAATAAGGAGGTGAGACTGAAGGTGGCACCATCACGATGGGCTGCCACACGGGTGACAGCAACTGCATAATATAACAAAGAAAGGATTATATTCACATGAAAACATACACAAGCAAACACTACTCTGCTTCCTTAACATTGGCTCACTCATGTTTCTCTTTTGTGCCAGCCTCCTGACATTACTCGTTTCTTTGTAATTCCAACAACTGGGAAATATAAAAATCAGTAAGAGAGACCATATCATCGAATCACAGAAGAGGGAAATAAAAATCACATAGTTTCACACAATGCAATTGCACAGATTTCACTCTTTTCAACACTGAGTCTCGACTCTGTGTCTTCTGGTACAATATTAAGCAATGTAAGAAGCATGTGTCCACATCTGGTTCATTTTCTTTCTACTCCCTTTGCATGGACACCTAATGGAGATCTTTTTGGTTGTATCCAACTAATTTTTAATCAAAGGTGTATGTTTTCAATGAACAGCTCTCATCATTCATTGAAAGCCACAACTTCACTCTCAGATTCCAATCATGCTAAGCCTTTTATGGATTTATATTTTCTTTCGTCATGGAGTAATGTTCCTTAGATATCCTGAATTTGGAAACCAAAAAAATTAGCTTTAAAACAGGTGTGTTCCTACATCATCTGTAATTAGTAGGCCAATTTGTTCTAATATATACACTATGTATAATGTAGTGTTACATGCAACAAATTTCATCTTTGAAAACAGCTGCTGAACAGAAATACCTTAAGGCCTGGGTTTTTCCGCATGCGTAGTCGCCCCATCCACATATCTGTTAAGAGCATCTGGCTGCATGTGTGAGCAATGAAGTCCCTGTGTTTAGCTGCCACAGCCAATTTCAGGCAGGTAGAATTACTCCAGTTTTTCAGTTCATAGGTCAGTAGTTTCATGGCAATCTGCTCATCATGTTTATAGGACTGATCCAAGAGTTCAACAGCCAGCTGGCCAAAATCTCTGGAAAATGCAAGATAAGTCCAGTGAAGTTTGATTTAGAAATCAGTGTTTGCTTGCATTTGGGGTTTTAATTCCATTCACAGGGGGTCATGTTTTTCCACACACATGTACAATGACAAGAACAACTGAGCCTCTCGCTTGATTTGGACAGTCTATGTAGGTTCCAAACAAATTTTTAGTGACCAGAGAATTAGCTTAGACCAGTAACATCCTAAGGCCAGTTCAGATATATCATCAGATACCTCTTAATTTATGTGAGTAAATCCTGAAAATAACTTTGTGAAATAAAACTAGCTAGTTTTACAGACAGAGAAGCTGAAGAAAGAATGTGTTCTGTCAGAAAAAAATGCAAGTCTTCTCCTTGCTAGTATTGTCTTCAGATTCTGAGACCACATTTTGGCTTGTTTACTGTTGATAAATCAGCTCCAAATGGCATTCTGTGAACCTATATTCTAGAAATCAATTTTACTTTACTAAAAGTAAAGCTTCTCAGCAGGTCAGACTCCTATATCAAGGAGACATAAAGTCTGCTCTGCATCTACTAACTTTGAGTTGTTGTCCAGATCCTGAGAGATGTCGTCCACCAGCTCACTCTCAGAAGACTCATGGGCCATAGACTTGTACAGTTTACAGGCCACAAGCGCCTTGGCCATGGTTTCCTCCCCTCGCTGCCAAAGGAAGAGTGCCATCTTTTGCCGTTTCATCAGCACGGCCCATACCATCAGTTCATGAAAGGGATACTGAAAGCGGCTGACTGCTGGGTCATCCACATCAATATCGATCTCTTCCTCCTTTTTCTTCTTCTTCTTCTTCCCTTTGGTGGGAGGCTCATCATCCTGGGAAGAAAAGAAGAAAAAAATGTTCCCATCTATTTTTAACAGCTTACCTGACAATGGCACCATGCACAGAACAAGTATTGAAAGGACATGTTAATAAAGTTCTAATTTGTTTTTGATGTTTGCTACAATGAATGCAAATAGGGATAAAACTATGAACAACAGGTAACAGAGCATGCACTGGGCTAGCACACACAGCTTAATACTTTATTCAGAGAACCGTTTCTTGCATTCTTAATTACAAGTCACCCATCTTGGATAAGTACAGTAGAACCCTACTGTACTGAAGGCATCACTTTATACTGCATTGTAAGTAGATCTCTATGGCATGTGTAATTGCGCAAGTTGATTTGCAATGAATTAATATTTAATGAATTCCTCTGCAGTGCCAATGGAGCTTTAACAAACCTGAATTCACTATGAATAGGTTCCAATGTAATTTCTGATTTGATATGTCTGCATTTATTCCTGAAGAACAGTGCTGCATATCTTACAGGTATCAAAGCAGTTTTCAGACTGACATGCAGGTGGAGAGAGAGGTAACATGCAAATGGAAAAGACAGGCAGATAGCATCCGTAAGAACAGTGAGATACTAAAGGGAGTTTTCACCTTTGAATAAGCAATCTCCTCCTATGTATGCAGTGCAAACGGAAGGTGTAAGTATCCCATTTCTTAAAGGGATAGGGAGGATAGGCCATTACTACAGGAACCAACATGGAAGTAACTGAAGGGAAGTACTGACAATGAAGCAGGACCCTGAAGGGAAAAAAGCCATGATTGGGAAAATTAGGGTTTAAGTAATGTGGGAAGAACATTGCATATATAGGTGTAGACAGAGCTCATCATCATTGTAGACCTTGATTCCAATCTCAGAAGTGGGTTGCAAGTAAAAGCAATTACCATTCTACAAAATTAGTTCCTGTTAAAGCAAGCTCAGCATAATGCACTATTTTTTGACAAAATACAAACTTAAATCCAAATTGAGGGTTCAGCCTCACACACCAGGTTTCCAAAGACGACTCTTCAGCTAACAATTAAGTATGCATTTCTCTTCAAGCAGTTTTAAGAACTGCAAGTGCTGGCCTCTGTCTCTTATGGAAAATTCAGGGGTCATTAATTGCATGCACATGAAGAAAGTATTGAGCACCTCTGAAGCACAGGACATAAAATCTCAAATAGAGGACCAAAAATTAGGTCCTCCCCACACTAGGAAAATCAAATCAAAACAGAAGCCTGGGTAAGAAAGACAAAGTGCAAAGGAGTCTAAACTTCTTGTTTTAGAGCTGCTAACACTGGAAATGAAAAAACCTAAACACTTGGAGTCGCATCAATTTACTGACCACTTCAGCAAAAGAAATATTAATTTTTCTTTTCACCTTTTCTTTCTCTTGGAAGAAGGGAGTGGGCTACACCCACTGTCAAGTGGAGAGAACACTTCAGTTTGTGCCACATAAAACATTTCTCACTGAAAGAAACAGGAAAATCAAAATGTGCTTTTGGAGAAGCACTAAGCAACCTACGTGTGATCCATGCTGATTAAAAAGGGTCGCACGTCTGAGGGTCTGAGCTTTTGGCCTTGAGCCATTAGAAAATAGGAAGCTGATCAGAGAGATTAAACATAACCTGGACTTTCTCTGTAGAGAAGAAAGCTGCTTATCTGCTTTAGGAAGCAGAGGCTTTTGTGTGTGGGTATAGTTCATATCAAATGTAACACAAGCAACATGTACATATACTGTGTTCAAATACTATCGCAGCATTAATAAAAGCATACTTCATAGAGAAATGTACCTAGCCTCTTTAAGTAAATGCTTTCCTGGTCTATATTAATACTTCTTTCAGAAACAAAAGTAACTACCTCCAAAACAGAATGAGTTTTTAGGCATCATCCCAGACTTGATTCTGATCAACTCAAAATTTCTGCAGGCACACAAGTAATTGAGGCAAGGGTTGGACCCAAAATTCTGCATCAGCTTCATCATTTACAAAGCATGGTGCCATCACAGTAGCAAGGATGTTTCATAGTGGAGGACAGAACCTAACATGTCAGACCACCTTGTTTTTTCACTCCAGTTGTCCTGGTTTCAGCTGGGATAGAGTTAATTGTCTTCCTAGTAGCTGGTACAGTGCTATGTTTTTGAGTTCAGTATGAGAAGAATGTTGATAACACACTGATGTTTTCAGTTGTTGCTAAGTAATGTTTAGTCTAAAGTCAAGGATTTTTCAGCTTCTCATGCCCAGCCAGCAAGAAGGCTGGAGGGGCACAAGAAGTTGGGATGGGACACAGCCAGGGCAGCTGACCCAAAGGGGCCAGTGGGATATTCCATACCATTTGACGCCACGTCTAGTGTATAAAGTGGGGGGTAGTGGGGGTGGAGGGGATCGCCAGTCGGGGACTAACTGGGTGTCGATCGGCGGGTAGTGAGCAGTTGTACTATGCATCATTTGTACATTCCAATCCTTTTATTATTGCTTTTGTCATTTTATTAGTGTTATCATTATCATTATTAGTTTCTTCTTTTCTGTTCTATTAAACCGTTCTTATCTCAACCCACGAGTTTTACTTCTTTTCCTGATTTTCTCCCCCATCCCACTGGGTGGGGGGGAGCGAGTGAGCGGCTGTGTGGTGCTTAGTTGCTGACTGGGGTTAAACCACGACACCAGTTAAATGTTTTCCCTATGATAAAAACCTCATTTGTGCATAAATTGTTACTTCATGGTTAAAGGGGATTTGACCATAAGTAGCACTGCTGGATCACATTCTCTTTCAGTATCATCGATGTTCACATCTGAATGATCAAATCTACAATATGTTCCAACATGGAATATGTTATTACATAATAGTGCTAAAACTGCCTGAAGACTGTTGAGCAAAGCTTTAAGCAGCTCTCAAGACCCTACCCATAAAAATAAGCCAGAAGTATTTCATAGGCTGTTTGCAAAATGGAAGATCCTGTCTAGTTGAAATTTATTTTAAGCCACAGTTATAATGAAAAAGGTAAGAGCTAGAGCAGAACTGTACCAAGAAATGCTCCAATAAAAACAGTAATTTACAATAAATCCAACTTACCTCCATCCCAAGTAGTTTAAGAGCTTTTGGCTGAATATTAAAAATAGAAAAGAAAATCGGTTAGATGGGAGGGAAAATTCAAAGACCAAACAATACCAAGGAAAAACACATTTTCATTTACAAACATACAGTATTTATTATTAAACTCACTATTCTAAATAATTGTACCAATAATGGTACAATTAATTAATCTTCCTCCTAATTGTATTTGCAGGAAGGCAATGCGTTAGAAAATATTTTCCATCCTGCATTCAAGTGAAATATTTTGATTCGGATGGAAGAGTTAAATTAATCATTCAATAATATACTGCTCTGAGAAATAAAATCACCACATGGTCACAAAAGCTCGAAAAAAATCATGCTTATAAGCACACACAGGGTAGAGATACCCATAGGAAATAGTAAAAAATATAACAGATCTTCAAATCTCTCACAATTTCGCATTAAAAAAATTCCTCTGTTGTATTGTGAAATCTCTGGTTTACATTTTATGTAAAAGGTTTATTTGTTTGTTCCGTCAGATAGTACTACACTATATATGTACTATATATCAGCTACAGAATACTTGGGCTTTGAGTGGCCTTCTGACCATCTGTGGGGCTAATTTCCTAGTGTGTTTCCTAGTGTGGGGCTTTCTGTAATTAGGCTAGGAAGCTTCACTTGACCTTCAAAGCTGAACTAACCAAATAAATAAGCTAATGAAGAAAATTATTCTATTTGCTTAGAACAGACTTTTTAACAAAGCAAGGGCCATGCTTGATATTCTCAGGATTGGTGCATGACTGTTGTAGAATCATAGAATGGTTTGGGTTGGAAGGGACCTTAAAGATCATCTAGTTCCAACCCTCCTGCCATGGACAGGGACACATTCCACTAGACCAAGTTGCTCAAAGCCCCATCCAACCTGACCTTGAACACTTCCAGGGATGGGGCATCCACAACCTCTCTGGGCAACCTGTTCCAGCGCCCCACCACCCTCACAGTGAAGAATTTCTTCCTTGTATCTAATCTAAAACTACCCTCCTTCAGTTTAAAGCCATTACCCCTTGTCCTATCGCTACATGCCCTTGTAAAAAGTCCCTCTCCAGCTTTCTTGTAGGCCCCCTTTAGGTACTGGAAGGCTGCTATAAGGCCTTCTCTTCTCCAGGCTGAACAACCCCAACTCTCTCAGCCTGTCTTCATAGGAGAGATGCTCCAGCCCTCTGATCATCTTTGTGGCCCTCCTCTGGACTCACTCCAACAGGTCCATGTCCTTGTTATGTTGAGGGCCCCAGAGCTTGAACACAAGACTCCGGGTGGGGTCTCAGGAGAGTGGAGCAGAGGGGGAGAATCATCTCCCTCAACCTGCTGATCATGCTTGTTTTGATGCAGCCCAGGATGTGGTTGGCTTTCTGGGCTGCCAACACACATTGCTGAGTCATGTTGAGCTTCTCATCAACCAACACCCCCAAGACGTTCTCCTCTGGGCTGCTCTCAATCCACTCATTGCCCAGCCTGTATTTGTGCTCGGGGTTGCCCCAACCCATGTGCAGGACCTTGCACTTGGCCTTGCTGAACTTCATGAGGTTTGCAAGGGCCCACCTCTCAAGCCTGTCAAGGTCCCTGTGGTGGCATCCCTTCCCTCCAGCGTGTCAACCACACCAAACAGCTTGGTGTCATCAGCAAACTTGCTGAGGGTGCACTTAATCCCACTGTCCATGTCACCGACAAAGACATTAAACTGCGCCAGTCCCAATACCGACCCCTGAGGAATGCCACTCGTCACTGGTCTCCACTTGGACATCCAGCCGTTGAATGCAACCCTTTGAGTGTGACCATCCAACCAATTCCTTATCCACCGAGTGGTCCATCCATCAAATCCATGTCTCTCCAAGTTAGAGACAAGGACATTGTGCAGGACAGCGTCAAATGCTTTGCACAAGCCCAGGTAGACGATGTCTGTTGCTCCTCCCTTATCCACCATCACTGTAACCCTGTCGTAGAAGGCCACCAAATTTGTCAGGCATGATTTGCCCTTAGTGAAGCCATGTTGGTTGTCACCCATCACCTCCTTATTTTCCATGTGCCTCAGCATAGCTTCCAGGAGGATCTATCTGCTCCATGATCTTGCCAGGCACAGAGGTGAGACTGACTGGCCTGTAGTTCCCTAGGTCTTCTGTTTTCCCGTTTTTAAAAATGGGGGTTATGTTTCCCCTTTTCCAGTCAGTGGGAACTTCACCAGACTGCCACGACTTCTTAAATATGACGGATAGTGGCTTAGCCACTTCATCTGCCACTTCCCTCAGGACTCGCGGATGCATCTCATCAGGTCCCATGGGCTTGTGCACCTTCAGGTTCCTTAGATGGTCTTGAACCTGATCTTCTCCTACAGTGGGTGGGTTTTTGTTCTCCCAGTCCCTGTCTTTGCTTTCTGCGACTTGGGCAGTGTGGCTGGAGCACTTGCTGGTGAAGACTGAGGCAAGAAAAAGTCATTGAGTACCTCAGCCTTCTCCATGTCCCAGGTAACCAGGTCTCCCGTTTCCTTCCAGAGAGGACCCACATTTTCCCTAGTCTTCCTTTTATCACAGACGTACCTATAGAAGCTTTTCTTGTTGCCCTTGATGTCCCTGGCCAGATTCAATTCTATCGAGGCTTTAGCTTTCCTAACCTGATCCCTGGCTGCTCAGACAATTTCTCTGTATTCCTCCCAGGCTACCTGTCCTTGCTTCCACCCTCTGCAGGCTTCCTTTTTGTGTTTGAGTTTGTCCAGGAGCTCCTTGTTCATCCACGCAGGCCTCCTAGCATTTTTGCCTGACTTCCTCTTCATTGGGATGCATCGCTCCAGAGCTTGGAGGAGGTGATCCTTGCATATTAACCAGCTTTCTTGGGCCCCTCTTCCCTCCAGGGCTTTATCCCATGGTACTCTACCAAGCAGATCCCAAAGAGGCAAAAGTCTGCTCTCCTGAAGTCCAGGGTATTGAGCTTGCTGTGCATCCTTCTCACTGCCCTAAGGATCTTGAACTCCACCATTTCATGGTCACTGCAGCCAAGGCTGCCCTTGAGCTTCATATTCCCCACCAGCCCCTCCTTGTTGGTGAGAACAAGGTCCAGCATAGCACCTCTCCTCATTGGGTCCTCTGTCACTTGGAGAAGGAAGTTGTCATCAACGCATTCCAGAAACCTCCTGGATTGCTTATGCCCTGCTGTGTTGTCCCTCCAACAGATATTGGGGTGGCTGAAGTCCCCCATGAGGATCAGGGCTTGTGAACATGAGGCTGCTCCTATCTGTCTATAGCGGGCCTCATCTGCTCGGTCTTCCTGGTCAGGTAGTTGTAGCAGACCCCCACTATAATGTCACCTGTCCCTGCCCTCCATTTAATCCTGACCCATAAGCTCTCGGTCAGCTCCTCATCCATCCCCAGGCAGACCGTGCACTCCAGCTGGTCATTGACATAGAGGGTGACACCCCCTCCTCATCTCCCCTGCCTGTCCTTCTGAAAGAGCCTGTATCCTTCCATTCCAACACTCCAGTCACAGGAGCCATCCCACCACGTCTCAGTGATGCCAATAAGATCATAGCCCTGCACGCATGCGCACGTCTCTAACTCCTCTTGTTTACTCCCCATGCTACCTGCATTTGCATAGAGGCATTTAAGTTGGGCCCCTGATGAAGCTGACTTACTGGCTGGAGTGGCTGGAATTCCTTTGTGCTGCTCTTCAGGTGTTCTCCTGCTGACCTGTGATCCCTCTTCAATCTCTGGGCATCTGTTGCTGGCACTGGCATCAAACTGGTAGGAGTGGGATGGATTGACTATGAAATGCTTTACTGAGACTGCAGTGGCTTCCGTAGGATAAGATTTATGCTCACAGTAAGTCCTGTAAAGAACTGCTCTAACAGGTTCATAGCTCTTCTGTATTCAGACTAAACTCTCTGCTTTACCCAAGTTAAGGCTACTGTTGGTTGCAATTACCTGATAAGTAGGTTTGGCTTGGCCAATACAGTTTACCATTGTAAGAGAGCTACAGCTTCAAGTAGGAATAAGTAAATATACAAACATCACAGTTAGAAATGCTTGGATTTCAAGCTACTGAAATAGAAGGAAATTCACCTCCAGATCAATGTATTTACCACCTTTTGGGTCCTCCCATCCTTTAACACAGATTTTTTACAGGTTCCTTATATAACTTCACTACCAGAGTTTCAACTTCGGTCTTGCAGCATTTCCTTAGAATTTAACATGTAGTGTTTCACAAAGACAAAGAAACAGAGTATTACTTATTTTTTACCATCAGCACGATGGCCACATCCAGAATGAACTCATTCTTACCCTCTTTGGTCCAAATAAATTATTATAAAGAGTCCGAAAACTTTTTCGAGTATAGTTGCAGCGATAAGCTCCACCCATGAGATATTCAAGTACAAGACCAATATCTATTAGGCTGATATGATAATCTGGTGGAAGATTTCCCTACCAAAAAATAAAAAAAAACACAAACAACAAAATAAGGACTTAGGATAAGAAAACATAACATACATTTAATTGCCTGGCTAGACATATGTCATGTTTAAACTGGCACATGGGTATTATTCACAGCCACTGGTTTCAGTCTCTGCATATTTGTATGAAATTAATGATAACTGATTCACATAATGAAAATTTTTTGGGCCAGATTTTTTTTGGTTTGTAGTTGGCAGTATTTATACTTGAGGACAAATTTTCTTTTGATTTACTTGTACAATATGTCAGTGTCCATACAAGCCTGAGTTGTTTGCAAGTGTTATATTGATGAAATCAAATAACTTCGTACTGATTATCATTAATCCAGCATAAAAGCGTGGCTTAATTTAATGGTGAATATGAGGCATACTTTAGATTTTATGGAAACTAGTATTTCATCATAATATTATCTACAGAGTTAATACTACAATGCAGAACATGATTTAGATTAATGTGCAGCCCAGAATCAAAGAAAAAGGCAGACTATAATTTCCACTGTTACACTTAAAAACCGGATAGAGGTATTGACTCTACTAGAACCATGAACTGAAAACTGTGCTTCATTGTTCAAGCTACATCCTACAACGATAACTGATTCTACAGCACCACTGAGAAGTTGCTATGATGAAACAACTATATCCTAAGCAAACACATCACCTCCATGTTAACCCAACCGAATCCCCGAGACTGCCGCTGAATGAGTGAGCCATGAAAATGCAATGAAAAGGAGAAGAGACAGACAGAAAGCAGAACACAGAAGAGTATTAATAACACTCAAAAAGACAAACACTGAATGAGAAAAGTGTTAAACTATGAAGCAGATCAATATGAACTATACATTAACCCAGTACTGCGTAATTCCCACATCTAAACCTCCCGGGAATAAATGGGAGTTTTCCTTCCAAAAAGGAATGCAGGCTATTTCATGTAGCTGAATTTTACTGAAGAAAAGCTCCAAAACCTCAAAGAGAGCAAATACGACAACAAATCTTACAATGACCCTGTTCACATATAATAAACAAATTTACATGTAATGGAAACAAATGAATAACAAATTTAGGACTTGTAGCACTGAGAAACAGAATAGATTTTCTCCCAGGTAAAAGTAGGACTTATGGGAGAAAAGCAACTCAAAAACACACAAGGAAACAAACAAAAGGGAACAAATTCTGTGCTCGTGAGTAGGGCTTCCAGTTAACCTAGCAGGCCTTTCCTTCCACTCCTCCTTTGTAACACTGCATTGGAAGCTGCTTGTAAAGAAGAAACAGTTATCAACCTAAATCTCAAATGATATATTACACTACTAGGAGCTTAACTTTCCTCTCCTTAGTTTTTAAATTACTAGCAGTGCAGCATAGCCTTACCCGATTCAGACTGACATCACTGTTTGTCACAAGGAGTAATTTAACTTTCCTTCTCTTAAAAGCTACCATCTGATTTCAAATGTCTGCTTTCCCCCATGCTATGCTTGCTTTTACTGTTGACTCACATAATGCAAATGTAATGCTGCTGTTAGTTAAGCTTACCTTTTTCACATCTCTGACTAGCAAATGCAGCGTATTTGGTGGACCCAATCTCTGAAACAAAAATCATTCACGGTCCATTAGAGCTTCAATTCTTCAGATTTTTTGCAAACACAAATGTAATTAATGATCTAGCACTGTAAGCAGAACTTTAGGCAACCATGTGCCATCACACTCTGCAGGGGTGAAAAGAAGGAACTGGGCTACAATGGCAAACACATTTCTATCAAGAGCTGTGTAATCCCCTTCTTATAATCCTTTATGTGGTGATTCAAGTCACAGCAGTTTGTGGTATTGTCTGAACTTGTACTTGCTGCAGGAGCCATAAAGGGACTGGAGGACTAGACTGAAGTTATAATGTTGTATGAATGCTGCCCTAGACTACCTGCCATTTAAATGATGGGAAGAAAAACAGTCTAGAAATAGCTATGTTCCTGATGAATTTGCTGTGGGTTGGGTCAGGGAGAATTTGAATAAAAAAGCATGATGTTCTGAAGTTTTGGGAAAAACATTTTGCTTTGCTGGGCCACAAGGAAAAATGATACTAACTTCTGCAATGTGCTAAAAATAAAAGTTGCTGTGTAAGTACTTTGCCAAATTTACAAGTTTATTTCAATAATACTAAAGTATACATACATGAAGAGTAATTGAGATTAAAAGTAAATGACCACTACTGGCTGATATTAAATTTTTACTATCTACATTAGTTCTTTAAGTGTTCTGAAAGCGCATTTTAAATACATCATTATATTTACATAACAAACTGCAATAGCTTCTGAAAGCTGCTGTAGGCTTATTAATTAGGAATGTAGGGAAAAAATAGGACACTATATGTAGTATTAATGGCTTCCTTTACTGCTGTCCAACATCTGTGTATTGTCAGGGCTCAGAGCTTTTTGGAAAAACAAGATTATCTCAGAAGGAGAAGAGAAAAAAAGGACACCCCTGTTAAATACAGTAGCAAAGATATCACAGGGCGTTTTATTATTTCTCCTCACTCACGGTATTATAAAGTTCTTCTAGTCGAGGAATAGTGAGGAAGTGCTGCATGTTCACTCCATTCTCAATAAGCAGTTTCACAAAGTCCACTCGATCCAGAACCAGTGCATCCAGCATAGCCTGCTCCAGGGAATTCACCTGAATTGCAGAATGGAGAATGTGAGACTACATGAGCACAGAAGAGCTGGTTGACCAAGAACCATGAACATTTTCATTACTTCAGATATTCCCAAGTTCACAAATATGTTGATTAATCTGTCAGTGAAAAGGAATTTAGAAAATTAATGACATTTTACCCATGTGCAAATCAATACAGATGGTAGAGTTTTCTGATGTGGTCTTGGGCAAGAGGAGAGCAGTGAAAGAAACCTTTAGCAATACAACTGTAGCTTTCAATCATTTTGTTTAGTGTTTTTAACTAAACCAGGCATACCATGCTTGACACATTATGTGAAAATATTTACTTGTTCAACATGATTGATAGGAACAAGTTAAAATTTAAGAAAAACACACTGTATACGTTTAAGAAGAAGTTGACATACTTTACCCTGATGTCCTGGTTTTGGCTGGGATAGAGTTAATTTTCTTCCTAGTAGCTGGTATAGTGTTATGTTTTGGATTTAGTATGAGAGTAATGTTGATAGCAACAACTGAAAACATCAGTATGTTACGTAGTGTTTATACTCAATCAAGGATTTTTCAGCTTCTCATGCCCAGCCAGCAAGAAGTTGGGAAGGGACACAGCCAGGACAGCAGACCCAAACTGGCCAAAGGGATATTCCACACTGTGTGATGTCACGTCTAGTATATAAACTGGGGGGAGTTGGCTGGCAGGGGGTGGATCGCTGCTCAGGAACTAACAGGGCATTGCTCAGCGAGTGGTGAGCAATTGCATTGTGCATCACTTGTTTTGTATATTCCAATTCTTTTATTATTATTATTGTATTATTATTATCATCATCATCATTATTTTCTTTCTTTCTGTCCTGTTAAACTGTTCTTATCTCACTGCATGAGTTTTACTTTTCTTCCCTGATTCTCTCCCTGATCCCACTGGATGGGGGGGAAGCGAGCGAGTGGCTGTGTGGTGCTTAGTTGCCGGCTGGGGTTAAACCATGACACGTGATAACTTGCATATGTATCATTTGCTCAAACTGCTGCCTCACAGCGAAAAGGCAACATGTAATGCCAAAAGACTCAAATCATTTGGTAAGAAGCACTTCCTCTTCCTTCACCAACTTAGCTTTGCCTTTGGAAAATGTTGGTCAGGAAGCCTAATGGATCTTCTCTTAATATGGTCTAAGGGGTTAGAACCCAGTAGGAAAGGGGAAAATCTCTTGAGCAGCAATCTCCTTGACACATGAACTTTAATCCAGACAACAGGACAATCTAACCTATTACAACTGGAAAATGAAGCACTTAAAAATGGAGATGTTTAAACTGCCTTTGCTGGATAAATAACATGTACAAGGAAGGATGAAGATGTCCACTGGTGTTCTTATTTACTTCTGACAAGTGCAGGGAAGAAGACGAAGCAGATAACCACTGACTTGTACTGTTGTGGTATGGCTGCATGTGGTGCACATGGGATGAGAGAGGGATTCCTAGCTCAAAGACTGAACAGCATCCCTGCAGAGTCTACTGCTGATCTTGTGAGAATGTGCAAATGAGCATTCTATAGAATGAAAATGTGTATCTTCCCTCTCTCTTTGGCCCCAAGATGAAAAAAAAAAAAGAATTCTTCAACAGTTTTAATACAAATACTTTCATCTCACCCAGTTCAGAAGTTCAAGCTTTCTTGGATCTGTTTCTTCTTCTGGCTCTTCTTTTCCTTTTCCTCCCTTTTTCTTCCCTTTTCCTTTCCCTCTGGCTGCTTTAGTCTGAGCTGCTGGAGATTTCTTTTCCTTCTCAGGAGCTGTACCATCAGGAGCTGTAAGGCTTCCTAAAGGCTGTATTTAGTAATGCATTAGAAGTATTAGAAATCTAATTGATCATACAGTGATTATTTCATTGAATACACTCCTGTTGAACTCGTTCCCCAGTCACCACTTCTCACATGCATTCAACTAAAAATGATAATTTCCTTAAGTATAAGGACTTTCTTGCATAGCCACAGCTTTACACTCTTTTTTAAAGCTGTTCAGTCCAATATAGTCAATAACACTGAAAGTCAAAGTAGTGAAGTAGGTAGAATGTGGAGGATTTCTCTTGCAAAATAAAATCAGTGCGAGAGGACTGGAAAGAGACACTATTCAATTTTGTGACACTTCAGTTTCTTTGCTCTCAGTGAAAGCAATAGTTGTCAAAATAAATAGCAACAAGCAGGATAAGGAGCTGTACAGAAAGAGCTTAACAAGAATGTTGCATGATGCCAAATAGCATCCACACTGCGGAGGCAGAAAGGAGAGGAAAGAGACCCACTAACTGGTTCATTTACATTCTGCAGACAATACTTCTGTTTATACCTCTTTAGAGCCATTTACTCTTTGTAACGTCCTTCCCCTTTCCAACCTATCTACTACCCAAGACAGGCAGGCACACATGCAAATAACTTGACACTACTTGTCTGTGATTTGGAAGCTTAACTTGCTCCAGTTAATGCTTAGGTTATACAACCTCCATGAACATGTAAAGTGGATTACAACTATCCATGCTCTGCACAGAGAACTACAGAACCAAGCCTTTAACAAGGCTTGTTTTCTCTGGTTTTGTTTGTCTTAAAAAAAAAAAAAAAAAAAAATCTCTGCCTAGCTACCATGAATCCATTTGTAAGCCTGGACAAAACTGCAGCTGCCAACTTGCAGCACAGGCTAGCCTGAAAGCAATCTTTATGAATTTGAAATGACAGTGAATCGCAATTGGCTGATACTGTTTCCACAAATTGTTGCAGAGTATGAGTATGAAATAGGCCAAAGCAGTAACAGGCTTCAGTTGCTAGGTGGTATCTCTAAATCTAACCACAATAATATGGAGACTGGAACATTCCCTTCAAATAAATGTTTTATAGTAGTAATACTTCATCATCTTTAGGATGATTAAATCCTCTCTGTATAAGCATTTTAATGAACCTTGAATATTGGAAACATCACATTACCGTAAGTGAAGGAATAAAACAGCACATGCAGCAACATTTGTTTAAATTTAATTATACAGGCTTCCAAATGAAATAAATCTCACCATTATGGATAGTGTGCACATGAATAGCGTTCCTTTGAGTGTCATTTTATTGCATAGTTTCAGGAATTACAACTAATTTTTTAAAAAATAGTAATTCTTGCACTTCATTCTTACTGCCTCTTTTAGGCTGGTCTCCTCACGACACTATAGTAGTTCAATACCAGATGGTTCACACAGTAAAGCAAAAAGCATCAATACAGTGAGACATGAAAGTGGCTTAAATAGAGGATTTGGGTTACACAGATGAACAAAGACACTGCAGTGTTTAACCACTGACTTCAACTAGTGCAGCATGAAACTCCAATAATTTGAGAAAGAAAATCCAACTTCAGGACCTACAGCTTTACTTAAGATCTGCTTCTAAGTTCATTTGGCACAGCTCTGGCTGCCAGAGGCCTGTTTTCTGCAGTGGTTTCTTCTGGTCATCAGGATTTTGCTCCATTAATCCAAATAGAGATTTTCACAGGTATTAATGAAGTGAGCAACACAATTCCTTCTAAGCAGCTCCGGAATTTTCTTGCCACAGGTAGCTGGGGACCTTGCCAACTGCTAGCCCATGTCAAAAAGTCAGAAGTCTAGGCAATGCTAGTGCATCACACAAATTCACTGGGGGTGACCAGGACTGCTATTGTCCAGCTGTATGTAAGGCCACAGACTCTTTCCAGTAAGTGCTTTTTTTTTTTTTTTTTGCTTTCAAATCCCACAATGAATCTTAAATACGGTTATTTTTCTGCTTGTTTTGAAATTGCTTTTCTTTCTTTCACAAAGATTAAATTATTGCTAAATATTTGCAAATGGCAGTATAAGGAAATTTCAAAACAAATAGGTCATTCTTAATTAATGAGATATCCTACATTAGATCAGCATAAAACAGAATTCAATACTGTTTCTCCTGCCAACAAAATCCAAGCTGTGAATATTCTACCACTTACTTTAAATTGTTAACAAACAATATGACTAGAAAAACTTTATCTTACTGGCCAGTGGTGTCCAAAGACAAAGATTTGGCTGCGTGCAATGTCTACACGATTCCAGGCCAAAGCCAAGCTGAGCTGGTCTGGAGCAGATGCATTGGTACCTACCGAGAAACACACAGATGTTTAGTATTTCATGCATGATGAAACAAGATTGGACAACCTTCTGTAATTCACTTCTCCAAGAACTAGAAGACAGCAAGCCTGACTCCATATCATACTACCATTAGAATAATATTACCACAAAGCAGTGGATTCATCAAATCAATTTATAGCATTTTCCATTTAACCCCATAATCCTAATTCAAAAGGATTAACCAGATTCTCTCCCTTTTTTCCTTAAAGCTCCCACATTGACTTTATATTCTGACACTAAAGATAGACATTTAACAGTTCTAGATGACTCCTCCTCTCAGCAGCTTTGGCTGATGCTGTAGATATGAGTATAGTAACTCCTCTCTTTATTTCTTAGCTTTGGGGACTCCAGTGATCCCATACTGAGCCCGTATCAACTACTATATACCTGCAGACAGAAAACAGTTGTTTCAGCAAACATGACAAACTCCGAATATGGAACTGATCTTAAATTTTACGCTAAAGCTTAAAGACCACAGTCTGAGATCTGGAAAAATCCAGATAGTCTTTTAATCTTCCCACCTTTTTTTCTAACTTTATTAATATATGCTAGAACTGCAATAAAATGTGTTGAAATATCAGTAGTATAGTTGTTGCAGCATTCCCATCCCAGGCTTTTAGGTAAGGAAAGCCACACAAAACTTTCTGTGTAGATTTTATGCTTCAAGCTAATCTGAACCTTAAGCCAAGCATGTTCAGGTTACTTGTTAGAATCCAAGCAAATAAATCAAAGACTTAAACATCAAGAGTGAACTTCAGACAGCGTATAGGACCGTCTTCTTGGGATCAATTTGTGCATCCTTCCTAATTGCTTGCAAAACCCACCTTTGAGGAGAGCAGTTAAGATAGACATCTCAATGTCCTGTTGCCCTTCAGACCCCATGCGGAACACAGTAATCTAAAGGATAGCATAAAACCAAACACACAAAATTACAACACGAGAGACTAAACGTCTAGATACAAAAAAGAGCAGAATGGTGAAGCTTTATTATTTTCTAAGACTTGAGATTTTTCAAAAAGTACAGTTCCACTAAATTTTTCTTTGAAATCTAATTCTCACAAAAGCATTTAATTAAATTCTTTCAATAGAGTTATCCTAAAATATCCCAACTTGATAAAATTCTTCACCAAACCCATGAATTTTGAAAAGTGGTAAAAAAACTGCCATGCCAAACTGATTTGTTTTCTGACAGTTCAATTACTTTCCAGTAGTAATGAAAATGCCAGCTTGGAAATGGAAATGCTAGTTACCCGAGATAACTATCATAGTATTAATTTTATTGATGATAATACTCAAATGTTTTTTAGTTGCAGGATATGCTAAATATTGACAATCAAAAAAGCAGAATCAACTAATAAAGAAAAGCAATTATTTCTAGTCACATTTGCTTCGAGTCCATTACAATTCACTGATTTTAAAAATAGTAATTTGTATAAAGCCTAGCCATTGAACTAACTACATATGAAAAGATTAATAATTCAAAGGCAGAATAACCTAATATTCTATGTTAATTAAGTTAATATTGAATGCAGACAAAAAATAACAAATTCTTCATTTTCGGAAAGTAACTCTTCACAGCAGCTGCTAGCATTAAGTACTGGGAATAGCAATTTTCTCAACAGAATAGACTTTGCATGAACGCAAAGATACATGACATTAGAAGAGAGAAGAACTAAAGGAAAAAAATTATTAATTAACACAAAAGCAGACAAAATTATCAACAAATGCAAACCATAAGCCTGCTTAGGCTGCATAGTCAGTGTCTGAATTTTGCTGAGTAAATCAGGCCTGCTCTGATGTGCATTTTAAATTCAAAGCAGTTGACTAAGGCAGGTGTGGGCTCTCTTTTCTCCATCAACTTCTCTAGGAAGGCTGACTCTCTTACAGTCAGCTTATCATAGTCATGCTTATTACCAACTTGATTTCTGATGAAGGCATATGTATGGAACTAATGTTGGCATCGTACAAATGTAAATATATCAGCAGTACATTTATATTACCCAGACAAATCTAAAGACTTCACATTTGGAACCTTTAAGTAAGATTTTACATAATCAACTGTGCATGCTAGTAATACTTCTGAATGCGTAAGAAGAAAGCATGGATGGGTATCTATTTGATTGCAGTACAGAGCACAATTACTAGAAAATACACCGTTTGTCATATTCTGTTCCAAGTGGCATTTGCAGCTGGATTAATCCTTACAGAATTTAGTTCTGGCAAAGGTATTTAAATATATGTTGCTAAAAATCATGCAAAATTGCATAATCTGGCTTTTATGAACCCAAGAACTAAGTAGTATCAAAATCTGATCAAAAATCAAGAACAGAGATAAAACTAAAATGGACCTTCTCTTTTTGCAGAAATCCCTCCCACACTAAAGGGAATTCAGCATCAAATGTAATGAACCTTGGAAAGAAAAGCATTGGCAAGAATGAAGGAAGAAGGGAAACACTATTAGGAGAAGAGACTTGTACAATACTATATAGGAGGCGGGAAACTACTTGTTGGTATTTAAGTATTTAGTTAACCAATTTTAGTGTCCATCCCTCCAAAGCAAGAGAAAGAAAAAATAGCAAACATCATTAAACTTCTTCATAACATAAACTTCTTTTATGTTCCAAATTCTTTGCTAGCCACCTTTCTACTGATGTGAGACTTAGAGTGTTGAAAAGTAGAACAGGACATCTCAGAGAATCAGAGTTCATTCAGTGGAAATGATGAACTGGATTTCTGGAGGTTTTTTGTGGTCCTCTTTGTTCCTTCACTGGAACATCAGGGATAATTCTAATCTGATAAAAGTGATCTCTTCGTTTCCAGTGTTTACTTTAATTGCTCAAAAGTAATGTAAAATGTAATGCCTTAATTGGTACTTTGATCATTGGGAGCAGCTTGTATAAAAAGAGGACTAGCACAAAGCTTGATGTACAGATTTGAGGAAGTTTCTTTGCATTATGATTAGTACCATTGTGCTGAGTTGAGCTCTGTATCCTATTACTCTAAGTGGGGATCAAGTGGTATCTTCTTGCATTAGCCCTTCACTCACTAATAATACCAAGTCAGTATGAAACCACACAACAGAAAAGATGGAACCAGAAGCATGCCTGTGCATGGTAGTGACAGCTCTAGCAAAAAATGGTGGGACTGTTCATGTTCTCTGTGCGTAAATCAGGTCAAATTTTAGACAATTTGATGCAGATCTTACTTGCACAAAAGCTACTACTTAAGAATCAATAGCGCTTACACAAGTAACATATAGGGGCTGCTCCCCTTTCTCACAACAATACACCTGACCCCATGTCAAACTAAATCACTGCACTGATTCTGAAGTAAATACGTCAGGATTTAGGCTTAGATAACTAAAAATCACATTGTATTAATTTTCTTTGCTACAAATCTGAGACTAGAAATGCAAACACTAGCAGCTACTACATGCAGTATTGCCATGGCAAGTAACAATCAAATACTCCAGGGAAGAGACTTTTCTTTCCCCCTTCCATCATACTTCTCTGGGTACCAGAGCAGGATTTATTATTTCTCATCGAACAACTAAACAATTATTTCTAGAAATCAAAAGAAAATTCCCTACTCAAAAGAGTAAGAACTGTAAGGAATGCTACATTCAGTTTATTGTTTATTTTAAATTTTAAGAAAAAAGTTTCACATCATCTGTTGAACTGTTGAACTAAGTATTAAACTTAGGAAGACCAAAGTTTAGAGTTTGTCGCCAAATTGACCAAAGACAGAAAGTGTGGGCTCTGTGGAAGGAAAACACACTTAGTTTTAAGGGAGCATGAAACACCATTTTTCTAAGAACCTAGAAAAAATTCCCTTTTTTCTCAGCCTCATGAGAAAAGTTTCATCTGCCATTCAAATAGTTTCTTTACAGCTGCTCCTGTTACAGGTGTCACTTCCTTAGTGATAAAATTAGGCACCCTGAAGAATGAAACTGCCCCACATTTTACACTTAAATTCAATAGCAGTTTGGTTATCTGATTCCCTACAGACAATCTGAGGAGAAGGCTGTGGTAGTTCTCTCTTCTTTCTATCTAATAGAAATATGCAACTTTACCAAAAAAGGTAAAAATATCAGCCTTACCAGTTCCAGCTGTAATTAAAAAAACCACAAAAAATCCATCAGACTGTTCATCTGCTATTAAAACAGCTGCTTAGGATTTGTATGAAAGAATGAAATGGAATTATATCAGGACTCAAGGGAGAGGTCATATTTACAAAAATTCACTAAGACAATTAGTCAAAGGAAAACACTCAAAGCTTCATTTTGCCTGCAAAGGCACAGGCACAGTGAACACAATTTCAAGACACTGTTCACAGATGACAGATGTGAATGTTAAAGATATTCTTTTCCTGAGCACACTTTTTTCTGCAGCTGAGATATGGCAGATGGGCAGGAACCTGACTGAGTGGTACAGTACATAGAACAGGCCTGCAACAAGCCAGGATCAAGCAAGGCTGGGATCTTCAAGGATACTTACTATTTCAATTGCTTTTGAAAGACCTGAAGAGCCCATTTTACTGGAATGAAAAGCTGTTAAAAAGTAACTATATCAGAAGACCAAAACTGTACTGATGCACTCTGAATGCTTATTGCTCCTAGGAACACTTTCTTTAATTATCTTTCCTCTACTTTCTGCAGTTGATCCTGGTTTTAGTGCGTTTATCTCAGTGTCTTAGTCTGTATTGCGGAAGTCCATGAAAAAAGATTCCTATCAACTTACACAGGAGAAGAATCTGAAACTGGTTTTAGAGGCTTTCCAGAAGACAAAATCCCTTTCTTGGCCTATGCTTATGAATAAATGATTGTGTACATTTATGGAGCTATATGGGGGGGGGGGGGGAAAGGTTAAACTGTAACCCTGGGAGAATAGCACTTGAAAGTACTCTATAAAGTTTGGTCACAGAAATTATCTTTGTGAACTACTTTCAGGACACTTACAAGTTCTTTTTTTTTCATGCACTCCATGAGAATGATGAACAGCTGATGAGCTTGATTCCTGTTGTAGTTAAAGGTTTTCTGGATGGTAACTAGAAGCTGGTCTCTAAGGGATTCGCTTATTATCCTAAATGAAAAATGAGACATAAAAGAAGATATTGCCAGAATTAATATATATTCAAAAGGCCTGCTGTTTGAGAAATAATTTTTCATCCACCAGTGCAATGACTTCATTTTGAAAATAAATGAAAACACACAGCATCTTTGCATTCAGTACAGGTAAGGAGCTCATGAAGAGTTAACAGTTAATCAGGAAATTCATACCCAGACTGGCTCTTATGCATCTCAGTACTTCAGCATTGATTTAAAAACTGGCAGGCAACTTGAACTATCCTTTCACCCTGGAATATAATGCAGATAGCTCTTACTCCTGTTATATATTATAGATATACTTTTGTTAAGAAGTTCAGTCTTCAGGATTTCAGCAGTACACCTTTAGAGGACCCCTACCTGTGCCTCTAAATGTTGCAAGGCCCTTTGCATATAGCTAAACACCCAAAAATATTTCACACTACTGGTATGTCACCTTGGTTATCCTCTTAAACAGAGGATTTAAATTGCTAGCATATCTGAAACCTCATAATACCCAACTGAGAAACAAACAAACCAAAAGATGATTGAAGAAATTAGATCAAAAACATTCTAGAAAGGTCAGAAATGTTTGATCTCTCAAAGCAATCTGAAACAGAGCCCTTCAGTCTTCATCCATTTCCTAATAAAACACTTGTATTTTCAGATGATGGCAAACATTACCAGCAGGCATTCAAAGCAGTGAGACAGCAGAGCCTGTGAAGTGCAGTACAATTCAAAGTTCATTGTGAGAAAATGATTATTCTAGACAGCAGGGTTGACAAAAAATTCTCATTACAGGCCTGCCTTACCAGATGAACACATTCATCTCATCATAATTATTGGAGAGGAAAATTGGACACTACATCATATGCACTGGGAGAGAAAGTCATGCAGTGAGCAGATCTCAGACAGACTGATCCTGATAAGCACTTTAAATTACCTATGAGCTGATAGGAAGGATGAATGAGAAAGAAAAAAAAAAAGGAAGTTTGATCTAAGCTAAGGAGGGTTGATCGATGGAAAGGAAAAGAAAGTTGCTGAATCATGAATACTGGTAGGATTAAATATGTACTGTGTGTAAACATAAAAAAAATCCAGCATCAGAGCTGCTCTCCCAATTCACCAAATAACATCTGCATTGCTTGACAATACTAGTTGTCTGCTTAATATTTAATCCAAGCTAAACTCCAACTTCAGTCAAGGAAGCAGGCTGTTTCTTCAGTTCAAGACGGGTGTGCCACACCCAAATCAAGACAATATGCTAGGTTTTTGCCTGACTCTGGCTACTAAAGATAAAATCCTGATATTAACAATGACAATGGAGAATGTACATTACTTGACTGGGAGAAGCAGTATTTTAAATTAAAAATGCAGTACTCTGCTTCCACTTGGAGTATTTGTCAGGACAGATCTCTTACTCTGCAGAGCAGATGAGCTTTATATGCTGCTAGTATAGGCTTTGTATCTTCTTTAAACTAACCATAGTTTTTATCAACCAAAGGGGCAGACAACCAACCATAAAAATAACAGATTCCAAAGAACTTTGGATTAGGAGTGACTTTTACAGATTCATTTGGGCAATGGATAGAAGAGCTGTGGAGCAGAATGCTTCAGACAACATCCTCCACTCTGTTCATGATATTGGGCAGCACTGCCCTGAAGAACCACCACAGATGCAAAAAATAGCAAGAGAATGGAAGGAAACCCAACATTTTTTTCAGCTGGTCTGGCACTCCTGGAGAATGAAGCTCATTTGCACAACACACTAGAATCAGGCAGTACAAATTTTGCAAATACATGCACTAATTAACCTCAGCTCTGGCCTGAGAAAAAGGGTAATTCTTGGGAACCACTTGTTGCTTCCTTCTAACATGCCCAACCCAGCACCAAGTATAGTGCAGCAAACTTTGATGGAGCTTGTATGACAGTGTGCTGCACTGAGAGCAAGCTTATTTCAATGGACCATCAAATACATTCCAAGTGGTAATAATTTCTACTCATTAACACCAGGGCTAAGACCAAACGGGCAACAAAAGTTGACTGACAGCAGAACGCCTCTGTTAGTAGCATTTTGTCCCTGAGGTGGTTTTTTATGAAGCTTTAATGAAAGCAAGACATGTAGTCCTACATTGTCCTCGCCAGCAAGACACAGTTTTGGTGGAGATAAAATCTTACCCTCCTTCTTCTGAATACTTGTGTGCAAATGACAGAATATCCGATGCTCGTCCGCTACCATCACATATCACAACAGGGAGAGGGGGATCTTCTCGTAGACACTCTAAGACAATGGAGATCACATTGGGACCCCCTTCTACTATGAGCCCAACTACAGGAACACCTTGTCCCAGCCCTGCAAAAAACCAAAAGAACAGAAACAAAAAAAGAATTGTCATTGAAACTTAGTTTAAGAGGTTGAGACACTATGAGTGGATGTGATTTCTGTGTTACAGCATCACTTCAAACCAGAGCAGTTAGGAAAAATGATGGCTAACACCAGGAAAAATGTCCATATGCCATTTCATAGCCCCAAAAGAAAAAGAGTAAGATGTCTCTGTGCCCTTGCTTTTGCATCAGCTCCATACTGATCATTTATTCACTCAGTGTTGGTGAATTCACTCAGTGTTGGTGAACTGTTTGTAATCTCTTTTGACAGACACCACGTACAGATAAAACAGATAACATGATTCTCCTATTACTTCATTAGCTTCACTGTTAACTTGGATGGCTCCCAGTTACTGTGTCTTTGATGCTTTTAACTCTTCACTGGTTAGAATTAGGAATTCTTCAGTAAGGTGACATATACCTATGCTTTCTCCTAAGATAAAAGTCTTTATCATGAGGCTGAAATGGCTGGCCGATGGAAGAGACGACAGCTGAGCATCCCTTTGCTGTCCCTGCCTCACTGTGATCTCCAGGCATAGGATGACAAAGGGAAGCCCACAGGTCACATGGTCTCAGTAGCCTTGGTCACAAGATACTTGGGGAAATGAAGGACAAAACATTACCTGAAGGCTGACTAATCCCACTATTATAAGCATTTGAATTCAGTTCTTAATCTGTAAAATGACCAGCGCTTTATAAAGAAGATGCACTTTTTTGTACAGCTGAGAACACGTGAAAGAGTTCATATTTTCAACCTTCATTCCTCTCTGAAGAACAGGAACACCAAGCACAACAACAGCAGAAGCTTCCTGACATCCTCCTGCCAGTATACCCCAGCTCTGATAAGGAGGAGTCACAGAGCATGGGCCGGCCTGTGTTTCCATGAAATCCTTAGTGATTCCTGCTGAGATTTCCAGAAGAGATGCCTGTGCTTGAAGGGATTAAAAAGAAACAAAACAACTCCCTGTATGTTTTTACTAGTAGGTGTACTGCAGCCCTTCACAGAACTCTTAATTCCTCTGTGTATTCCCAGCTTTGCCCTTCTCATGACAAACATCACCAAACACTACTTAAATCAGAACCAATATCCCCAGCCCCAGTGGTATTAAAATAAATGATACAGAACATCTTGCCTCTGTGCCCTGACTTCCTTATCTTCCAAGCCAGTGCTCCCTTTTACAATATTACAACTCTGCCAGCACTTCTGCAGAAGACAAGGATGAAAAAAGCATAGTACAACTCTCCCAGCACTTCTGCAGAAGACAAAAATGAAAGCAGCATAGCAAAACGTTAGCTATTCTAATGTCTGTGGGCAACAGTGCACGACACTGTCTCCACACTCAAAGGCAAGGGGCATCATTTTGGAGAGTTCAGTTTCTTAAGCTTACCGTAGGCAAAAAGCAGCACTTAAAGACTTTCCAGAATGTTTAGACACCCTGTGGTTGATCTTTAACTGTGCCTTTCAGCTTTACCTGGCACTCTACTTCATTTTTCTGCTCTACCCATAAGAGCACTCAAACCCCATTAGAAACTGTTTGTAGAGTTCAACGAAATTGCCATTCTGAACATCTGCTTTTTCTTATTTATACAGGCCTACACAGGTTACAACAGCATCTGCAAGAAGTCAGAAAGGCAGCCGGTAGAACTGATGTCTATTCTCCAGTAGTTCTTACTTGCAATGTGGATTCAAAGACTATTAACTTTTTTTGGACCATTTTTAATTAGGTTGTTTTTTTTAAAGTTGCTGGAAAACCATAGCTACTAAAATTTTTTATTTATTTAATCTTTAAAAAAATCATTTTTTTCTACAAAAATGTTAATGAAAAAATGTCTTTTAAAAGAACTTTTTTCTAAGTAATGACAAAAAGAATTCTAGAAAGTTGTTTTAGAGAGGCTGTAACAACTGGCAGAAATTTTAAAACTGCACAAAACTCTAAATATGAAAGCACTGATGTGAAATTATCTTGGTAATGGCTTCATTAAAAATCAAAATCCCAGCTGAGTTTATCTGGAAGATCAAAGAATTTTGAGTGTGATATTTCAAATTAAAAAAATTCATATAAAAGAGAAAATAAAATGTTAGTATGAACATTTGGAATCAGAAAACACTGAGCCACAGAGGATTCCTGTAAACAGGAACTGTACAAAATCACCCCATTCTGTATATTTACTGATGCTTATGAATTCTAGCTAGAAGTGCACAAATTCTTTAAATTTCCCTTTCCTTAAATTCTTACTGCTTTGAAGCTTCTCCTCGCTATTATTTGTCAACTTTTCTTCCTCCCTTTATGCAATCCTTACTTTTCTGGGTTTTCCATGCTGTTAGATGTTGACTCTTTTACCACTTACCAGACAGCCTATGGTCTAGTTTAGTCACACAGTCCTGATCAAATTCCTGCTAGAAAGAGCTGGAAGAAGCATTTAATTTCAATACCTTGAAGTATTTCAAGCCCTTCTTCCCTCCCTTCCTTTAAGATGTTATGTTTACAGTTTGCCCCGCTGTACTTACGCGTGTTAATTTTCTGGAGGGAAATGTGTTTTTCCAACTGACGTCGTAACTTTACTTCAGCTCCATATTTACCTAGCGTACCATTGTCTGCCAGAATGAAGTGGGTATGGGAACTGTTGAGCACAGAGAGCTTGCTTAGAGGGTTTGACATTGTTTGATAAACCCGTGTTACCTGTGTGTCAAAAGGATAGATGCACCTAGATTAGAACTAAGAACTAAATGTGAAAATCCCCCACACCGCCCAAGAGAAGCACATGCCTTATGAGGAAACAAATCAACCAGACCTTTATAACAAAAAATAGAGAACTAGAAATTGAGCTTGCTTTTACATTCAGAACTTGAACTCTTCACAGCAGTGTTTTCTTTGGAGGATGACAGTCACATCTGTGCACTCTCCTGCATGTGTTCCCTTAAGCTCATTAATGTACTCTCCTTGATCACCCACTGTGTTACATAATCCTCTTACTGCATTAGAAAATACATTCTCATTTGGAGTTCCTAGTAATTAATATGCCACTGCAGAGTAGCCATCTACAATAAATGCCAGCCTTGTACCCATAAAGGCCCTTACATGATTTATACAAGTCTCAGCATGCCACACTGAAGTTAGGACCTAAAACTCTGTCACCAGAGAGAGGTCTCTACTATTGAAAGCAATGGAAACCTCACTAGCCCCATATTTACATTGAGGTCATATGTGACAACCTGACAAATATATTTAAACAACAGCTTTTCTTCAAGAATTCGTTCAATTTCAGCTCTTAGGCATGCTTTAGAAACACTGAAAATATTAATACTCCAGAAAGATGAACAGTGTATTTTGTTACACAGCTGGCATTGCTAATTACACAGGAGTTTCCTTAAAGACTTACATCTTTTCCTATCAGATCTTCCTTGTTTTCTACAATGCCCCACGGTGCAATTCCTATGGCACATATTCGTCCTCTGGATTTGGAAGAATGATCTTTCAAGGCATCTCCCACATGACGAATGACACCTACAGGTAAAATTAATTTAATTCATTCTTGGCACTTTTGAGAGATCACTAAACAACAGAATTTTCTTCTTGCCTCTCATGGAGCTACCTGCTTTTCTGGATTGCTTTCACTACTAAACTGGTATCTCTACTTTATAATAGAACATGCAATGCAGAAAACCCCATACTTTTATTTTGTAGTAGTTGCATGTAAATCCTATTGCCTTTTCACATCCTTGTTCTGAATTCAATGAAGTCTTTCAAAGTCTTAGGCATTAGACCTTTGTTGTAAAATGAAAGTCAAAGGAATTCATTCTTATTTTACATGGATTTCTCAGAAATAACTTGATATAAAGATTTATTTCAGCTAAATAAAGATATTGTTATAGAAATATTATAATGAAAGTTTGTATCTGTTTTTTTGAAGATCACTCAGAATTGATATTAGCATAAATGAAATTAATCAGAAAACAACTGGTCTCAGAATGTAACAATATATACGGAATCATCAAACCAGCTATTTTTCAACATGTCTCAAATTTTAGACATCATATCAGATACTGTTTTTTTGACAGAATCCAGGAATAGTGCCAAAAACCTCCTGGTGGAGTTACATGGAGTTGCTATACAACTGATGTTTTAGATATGGTCAAAAAGGAAACAGAGAAACATAAAACTGTTTCAGGTGGACAGAGGACTGGAAAAAATGCAAACAGGAGATTGCAACGTCTTCAAGTTCACAACTGACTTCAGGTTTGTGTTTCAAGATTGCTAATTTACAGTCATTCATTTAAGAATAAATAACTTATATAATTACAAGACAGCTTGTGCATGTGTGGTGGTAGGTGATCCCATGGAGACAGTGACTCAGGGACATGGCATTTAAGGTGGATAATCAATTGATCACTAACTCTCAGAGAGATCACACAGCCTAAAGACTAACTCAGTCCTTGGCTGCATGTACAGGGAAGTGTCAAATGGAAGCAGAAAGGCTGTTTTACTTCAGGGATTAAAAGCTTCATCAAGCACTGTCTCAAAAATTGCAGTGTCCAAAATTCAAGAAGGCTGTTAAAAAACGAGACAGAGTTCAAAGCAGAGGTGTGATAATGACTGAAGGACTGGAAAACATGCTTAGTGTGAGAGTTTTATGGAACTCAGCCTGTGCAGTTTGACAAAAGTTCTGTGTATGAAAACATGCTCAGGAAATATACTTTTAGTAACAGAAAGATCTTTGTACAAAAAACCAGAAAGAAGCTAAAGCTAAGCAAATTTGGAGTAGGAGATTTCTTAACTACAAGGATAACCAACCACTGAAAAAAAAGTATTATAACTAGTGGCAGATTTCTTGCTACTGAAACCAAGGATGAAAATTTTTGGGGGGGGAAACACTGAGTAATGCAAATCGATACTGACCCAGGAAAATCTTATGGGCTGGGCTGTGTAGGAGATTAACACAAATTATTACAATGCTCCTTTTTTTGTCTAGTGGTTAATGACTCGTTCATGTAGACTTAAATCTTCTGCCTGTGGGAAAGATTAGTGAATGAACATCACTGAATTCTTAAGTAAACTAAAAGTGCTGGTAATTGCTTACCTGTACTAACACCTCCAGTGAAAATCCAAGCTCCTGTGGTCATGGCAGCCTTTATCAGACCTTTTCCAAACACTTGCTTTAATTTAGGTTGCATTTCAAAGTTCTGGAGGCCTCCATGGACAGAGATTAAGAGTTTGGGCAGTTCCAGCTGCCAGTCTTTCACCATGAGATGCAGCAGAGAATCTGGTTTAGTGTCATATGACACACGGATATACTGCAAAAAGCAATGTGTAATATTATTACTCTATCTGCTTGGTAAATTCTCTATTGACTAAGCCAAGAATGCTTATATTAAGCCTTCCATCTTGAAGATTAGAATTTTTAAGCAACACATTATTAAATTTCTCTGCTGCTTATGATTAGAAAAAATAGTTTGAAACCTTTCACTTTGCTATTGAAAATCAACCATTCACTTCATGAATTTTAAAAGCACCACTTTCCTCTCTTCACTGACCGCAATCCAGTGATCCTAAACTCTTATTACAAATCTGCATTGTTGGAAGCCACATATTTAAAATGACTGGAAGGTGTTTTGTATTGTTCCTAAGACCTCTGGTTTGACTGCCAATGAGAAGCAATGACCATAAGAAATAGGAGGCTTATGTTACATTTTATCCCATTCCCTGTTGATGTACATATTTCTGCCTCCGAAGCAATGATTTGCATTCTTCTCAGTTTAGTTCCACCACTGTGATTTCTTTTCAAACTACTACCCTATCAAAGAGAACCAGGAAATAAACTCATGCTTATTTCTGCTTTAAAAACAAAAAACCCACCACTAACAAAACCCACCAACCTCTCCCATACATTTTGGACAAGTTTTTGCAGTGTGGTTATCTCAAGTGGCAGTCTCAGCAGAACAGTAAGAAAGCAAATGGGCAAAGAAACAAATCTAGGTTTGGATTTGTTCAGAAGAGAGGCAACACAGAAAGAGGTTTTTCGCAGAAGCTTGACTTGCTGTTACTTTTACTGCTAAGAAAAGTCAACAGTCCATTTTCCAGTTCTGTCAGGCCTCCGTCTTTCAGGAAGGCAAGATTAATTTCTATTTTATTAGACTTCAAACCTTAGAAAAAAAAAAACTGTATCCATGCTGGGTTATTTGGCCCACAAATCTAAAACAAACAGATGGAAACTTGGGCATTAATACATGCAGCTGCCTCCCTAGCTGATATTTACTGATAGTAACTTTGATGAAACTGTTTCATCAAGACAATACAAGGTGCTTCCTAAGTAGGTATTATTTTTCTCTTGCCTTTTCTCTGTCTGTCTCTTTTTGAGCATCTTGTCCACACCTTTCTGAGACAGCAAAGAGACCTTTGATTTCAATGGATTATGCCCTGAGTGAGCTGGAATCCTGACACACATCTACTAAGCTAACATACCAGACGAATACCTTAGAGTAGCCTGTGCTCCTTACCATGGCCTTATTTGAATGTCCTCCTCCCTGGAATTCAAGGTTTCCATAGGCATCAGTTGGGTATGTTTGGGTGTGTTTACTGACAGACCATTTCTCTGGCTGAGCTTCCGGTTGCTTTGTTTCTTCTCCATTTTTATTAGCTGTTATACTTGGAGGAGGTGGAATATGTTGGTTAATGAGCTGACCACAGCAGCACCTGTAAGTTAAAATTTGAAGCGATTTTGATTACAGTATCTTCAATACTGGATGGTGATTTAAAACAAAACAAAACACAAAACCCCCCAGAAATTAGATTGTCAACTGACCATGCCTTGCTCTACATAAATCATAGAAACACCTCTTCTAGGTCATACCTGTTGTATTTGCATAGACACACGTCAGAATTACCAGCCCACAGATGTTCCTTAACAAGCAAAGATAAAAAATTTCACTTCTGTTATGCACTGGAAAGCTGTTCTAGTCCAAAGGACAGGGAAGGAGGAAGAATGCAGAACAGGAGCAGTGACCATCTGTTTCTTACTCAGAGGTGACAGATAGCATGTGACAAACTGTTATGTTATCCAAACAAGCTGGACCACAATTTACCTAGCCCATGCAGTAGCAATAATACTAATATTAGGACTAAGAATTCCAGTCCCCCTGTATAGTATTGTTATTGGTAGTGTCATACCAACTGTGAAGAATGGTATCACTTGCTTCACAGCACACATTATTGCACCCTTGCTTTCAGAATTCAGTATGAAGTTACGCTCTGGTTTGCAAAGCTAGGAACAAACAACTCGCTGCCTCTCCTGCTGCCCAGCCTTATCATCTCTGTATGACATATCCTATGGCTCTGTACAGATTTGAGTGCAAGCACGTCTTGCACTTTTGTTTCCCTGTCGTCTCCCTTTAAGGGCAGTGAGTAAACTGGGTCTTAGTTTCACATGTCTAAATCCAAATCAAGTCCAGTTTCTTCAGTATTAACTTTTTCTCTTGGCCAAAACAAAAATTTCAGATGTTACCTGCTGATGTCTTTGTTGTTGGCAATTACATATATGCATTCTCTTTTCGAAAAGGTCTTCTCTATCCAAGCCTTTTGACCCTTAAAAGAGAGAAAAAATAAGAAGAAATGTACTGAAATATTTCTGTGTGGCAGACATAGCAACATTTGCCTTCTATATTCAGCTACTGTTCTGAAAAACAAGCACTAAATTCATTAAATCACTTTTAAACACCAGATACATCTAGTCATGAAGCAAGTAGGTGATGTGAATTTTCCATGACTTGGATAAAATTCAAACCTTGAATGTGTGTAAAAAAATCTATGTGCAAAGATGCTGGTCTTGAAGTTACAATGTTTATCTGAAGGTCTACCAAAAAATACAGCTGCTTCTTCGTATTTTAGTAAACAGTAAATGGACTCAAAAGTAGTACAGAAAACCAGCATAAATTGTGACATAAATAGATTAACAGTATTCACTCCAAATAATACTTCAGTATTGTTCTTTCTATGTAGAAATTGCTTCCCACAAACTTTCCCTGCTTGATTAACAATCTTCTCAAAATCATTTTTTCCTGTTGTCAATCAAGTTCCAGTCATTCCTAAGGCATCTTACTCTTAACGAGATGTGTCTCAGGTGGAAGCATTCCTTAAATTGAAAGAACATTTGACAGAAAAAGCACAAACTCTTCAGGCACGGTGTACATGTGAAACAGGAGGAGGAAAACAAATTGAAGACAAAATAAAATTGTGTTGGCCTATTACACTGTGTTTGCAAACCAGAAATTAGACCAAGCTCACAGCCATTTTAAAACCAACGATGTGTAGGCAAGCTAGAACAAAATCATAGATCTGTGCAATGTGGTTAGGAAGTCTGTTGGAGAAGTGTAGTTCAGTTGAGTTTGGGAACACTGAAGGGAGTGAGTTCAGAAATAGCTGCAGGCCAGAGCTTCCAACAGTTTCTTACTTGCAGACCCCAGGCCGCCTCTGTCCCTGCAACCATCAACAAGGCAAAGTATCATCATGACTGCAATAATAAACCAAGATTTAGTGGTTAATTTAAAAAAGTGAACTCAAAAGCAGCCTTTTAATTTTAAAGGAATGAAAAATATTAAAAAACACTCACGATTCAATGACACCAATAACTTTGCCTTGCTGATACAAGCTGCTGCTTCTGAGTTTGAATTAGGGAATTGTGTCTTAATTCATTTTTCAAGCAGCAAGCAAATGTCATACGTTTTGCTTTAGTTTCCTCTGTGGAAGTGAAATTAATTTTTTGCAGAGACAAAAGCTAAAAATGACGCGAGAACTTTCAGGGTGCCTTCAACAAAAACATGGGCCTTTCTGAGAGAAGGAACTAAAAACCTTGCTGATTTCCTGACTTAAGAAAGTCAACTGCAGATTTGTGTCGGATGAATGCTCTGTCAGCCTGTCTGGTAATAGCTTCGAGACTGGACTAGCCCCCTAAGTGCTGCACAGTCTACAGCATAATGAATAGAGGGTGTGGTAGTTCATCTTTTTTTCTTGTGTGAGGCAAGAGCTGTCTCTGAAGTTCCTTTGTTTGTTGACTTGTTAGTTCCTGTCCAGCTTCTTAGTTTCCTCCATTATGTCTGAAATAATAGACTACTTGAAGTTCCCTCATTGCAAATAATTGCAAATAAGTTGCAAACCCAAGCTTCTACTTCATGAAAAAGCTATCCATAATCTATCTGTCCAGGTACGTAAATGTTTGCCTCTTTCAGGTGCCTGATCCAGAATGCCTTGACAGTCGGTGGTCTGGGGAATCCTGCAGTTCTGCTCTCCACTCTAATATACTTACTGATCTGCAAGGCAGAACCACGTCATTTCATTTTAAAAGGAGGTGTTCAGGAGCTCATAGCACCACAGAGCAAGCAAGAGTTAAGAACTCATCAGACAAAACTTCACGTAGCTTACAATGTTACTTCCTTCCTGAATGACAAGGCATATATTTCAGGCATTTAGCATAAAGAGCTTGATTATGTAGCAAATATTGAAGGAAGAGAGTATTAAATTTAGTATCTAAAGGTCATGTGACTTGGTCAGCTTTCCTGTCTCAAGTCTATACATTCCTTCTTCAAATGAACCTAAAAAGCCTTTGTTCCCAAAAATATTTAAAATGTTCTTTTTATACGCTTTGTGGCAAGGCTTTTACAAGATGACAAGTTTTAGCAATAGTATTATTAGAAATAGAGCTCAGAAAATGCTTTAGTTTTATAGTATCAGAGTCTAGTTATTGAGGTGCAGCTCTAGAAAAATACAGAAAAAAAACACTCAAGACAGGGAGGTCCATGAGGCTCTGCGGTACGCGGAGGTGGGTAGTTACATCAAACAAATGTGGTTTACCTGTTCAGAACCAGATTTTGCTAATTCACAGGTATTCAGGCTGTTCAAAATATTCAGAGAGCCAAAAATAGTCTGTTTGATTGGAATTACACTAGTTTTTCAAAATTAATCCAAAACCACAGTGTCCAAATTCACTGCTCTTTTACATCTGTCCAATGTTGTTACGTGTGCTTATACACACCATACTAGTTTATGACATTTAATGTTATAAAATGAGCTTAACAGGAACCTGTTACAGAGGTTATGTCATTTATCTACTTTTTAAATTATGTATTTTCATTTTAAATTATTTTAATTAATTTAGGTTGTATTATTATTTGATATATTTTAAACATATTCACTTTTTTCCCCAAATAAAATTTTAGATTTCTGTGTGGTCTCTGATAACTCCTTGACTGAGTGACACAAATGCCCAAATCAATCCCACAGTGCAGGAAACACTTTAAAAAATATAAATGGTAACAGGTGCTGCACATTTAACTATTCTGTAGAGAATACTAGAAAATCCAAGCTAGAAATATCAAACAACTTGGATTTTTAGACTATGTCATTGAGTACTGCTTTACCTTATTCCTCATAGCTTACCAAAGAACAGTCTCCTTTGCTATTTTGTGTGCTTCATGTAAAAACAGTTAATTAACCACTAGATTAAGTCACAGACTTAGTATCTGTGTTTGGAAAGAAGCTTTTGCATCTTGGTATCTAAAATGAGCTCAACAATACAGCTGAGCTTTCAGCTGTGCAGTTGTTCTTAAAACCCCTCTCATAGGAGGTCTGTTACCTACTGCTAGACTGAAAAAACCCCAACTTAAATACTCACACCTAAAATCCCCATTAGAAATCAGTCACTATAGGCACTACAGTTGGATAATACATTATGCTCTACTGGCTTATTTTTCTGTGCTAATGAGAGGAAGGCAAAAGCAGGCATTACAGATCAGGGAAATAAAACCTCAGCACATTTGGTCAGCCTTTGAAGTTTCACTGCTTTTGTCTATTTAATCTGCTTAACCAAAGCTTCATTATAATCCAGCGCAAATACTTGAGCAGAAACATTCACTGTCAGAAAACGGGCACTTTCCCCACTTATTTGATACAGATTCTGTACGTTTCTCTGAATTGAAATTTATTTGGTTTCTTGAGGAAAAATACAAGGACGTATACTGTCTCTTGTGAGTTTGAAAATGTAAGCGCTTTTAACAGCCTTGGAATGGATGAATTGTTAAAGGACTATGACAGATCAACTACAGTTTTCAAACCAACAGAAAGTAGGAGTGTTAGGCTGACACAAATAGTTGCTGCCAGCAAGATTATGGTACTAAAAACCACTGCATGTTTTCCATTCACCTCTAAGAAACACAAAAAAGGCAAGATCCCAATTTGTTGATAGTAGTGAAGTTCAAACCTGCTTATTATTGCAAATCCTGAATGTACTAATAAGAATCTAATTTTGAAAAAACACATTTCAGATGTTCAATGGCATATTTGTTCTCCTTTATGAAAACTGACAACGGGTCTCCTAAATTATTATAAAAACAAAACAAAACGAAACAAAACAAACCCACTGCTAATTCTTGGTCTTCAGCCTAGAAACCAATATGTTGCTGAGAAATAGTATTAATCAATACTGGGTTTCTATTTATTCCACTTTACAGAGTTGTTAGTTCTCTTTAGCATTGAAAGAAGGTATCCTCCTGCAGAAGGTCCTCCTGCAGAAAGGAATGGAAATCAGTGTTGTTGGTTTGTGAATCACGAGTTAACAAAATCAGGACCCTAAACAAATAGTCACCTTTCTAATACAGCCATTAATAAACACAAGAACTAGTTCTACAAAGACCGGTTGTCCTTTGACTATCACAAATGAACTACACTATTTGCTGAGAAACATGCATATCTAGGGCTGCAGACATGCAGTAACTGAAGAGATAATTTTCTTTCACCACTACACACACAATTCCAGTTTGCTTCTAAATTAACATTAAATTTTATGTATTTCACTTCATATACAACCAACCATTCAATGAATGAGTACTGAGCCTGAATTTCAGACTGTACCAAAACAGAGCCTGCAGCTCTGTTTCACTGCAGCTTCATGCACGAGCAGCAGGTGGGCTCTGGATCAATGCACCTCTGGTGAAAATCCAGGGTGGGAACCAACACAGGAGAGCAAAGCCACTGGAAACATCATGCTACAAACTCTTACACGCCATTGTGCCACCAGAAGCTGTGAATTTCGGTTGTCATACACCTCTGCAGGATAGCAGCAGTATTTGGTGTCTGTCATCATAACGATAAAACTACCACCAAAGGAAATGAAAGAATTTGGGGGCTGAAAGGGGAGCAGGGATGAGAGTTGTAGCATTGTTGGAGCACATCCAAAGCCCAAACTCAACCAGACCTAAAGCCAGTGTAGTCAGCCCTCTTCAACTGCCATGATCCCCAAAGAGAGATGCTCCATGGAACAGGGACATGTCTTGGCTGGATGGCTTGGCATGTTTGATTTGGTCACAGGATGGGATGGGGCTTTGGCCTTATCTTGCAACTAGAGAGCATCCACCGTAGGACAGCTCTGTGGCACCTGGAGCCCTACTAAAGAGCACACGCTTCCCAGCTGCTGCACTCCAGTGAGGCTTTGCTTGTACCAGGCACAGCTGGTCAGCAGACAAGCGGGCATGCAAACAGCAGTGCTTGGTGCATGGAGCCATGTACAGGGATCAGACGCAGCAGACAGTGCCTGGCACACAGATGTAATAGGGGAGTAGGCGGGGGACCAAATGAATGTATGTCATGCATAATACAGGGTTTGACAAAGCTGTTCAGGCTAAATCAAGCACGGAGCTGGCTGGGCAGCAGAGGTCACATCGGTGGAAAAATACAAATTACTTTCACCAACATCTTGTTAAGATGTGGATTGATCACTGTCATTTATGGAAACATTCAGCTGTAACCCTGTTGACACCATCTTACCAACATTTCTTGGTAATTCTCCTTTAGCTTGCAGTATGCTGCAAAAGGTGGTATCACCAGGGAAGTCAAATCTCAACTGTGTTGCTAATTAGGTTGCTCTACAGAATTAAACTGGGATATTTATGCCAGATTTGAGCAAAGAGATGTTTGCTTTGATGAGACAGTGGAAGAAAGAAGTAATCTGGAGGTGGAGTGAAATTCATACCGTGAGCATGTGCACGGTGTGTGCACAAGTCCATTCACCATGTAAACAAGTCCACGGACTGTTGTAAACACCATGCAGGCAATCACATTCAGTTGTTGTTACTTCAGAGAAAACAAATAAGAACTCTGCCCAATAAACAATTGGGAGAAAAAATAAAAGAAAACATTGTATCAGCAGAATCCCTGTTATCTGGAGCTTAAAAACTGCCACTAGAAAGATTTCTGTTTTGCGCTGCCTTTAAATGTAACGTCTCAACTACACTATCCATCATTTTTCTTCACTCTGAAGGAACAGTTTTTCCAAGTCCCCAATTAATCAACCTTTCAGGTGATTAGTTCTACCCAGAACAATTGTCCTGCCAATAACAGTGTTCTTGCTCGGAGAAAAATACTCCAAACTATGTGACAAATGTTAATAGCCAATTTTGTAGCCACTCATGAACTGGTAACATTTTACAGAAAAGTTGTTCATTGCTAAGAAATACAGGGCACAAAACCATAATACTATTTTAAATTTGTGTTATGTCACTAGGGAGCCAGAGCCATGAACAATGTTCCTAACTACAGAACACAGTGACAGCCTGTGAATCTAAACTAAAATTCCAAAACCCTAGTTTGCATGAGTTATATATAAAAAAGGTATTCGTCCAACTGATAGTAGTTTTAGCAATTATTAGAATATGAATTACCAAACAACATCCAACAGAAAGAGGATCTCTTAGATTGCTAGTAAGTATAGCATCAAGAAGGGATTTATAACAGCTGTAAGATTCTTTCAAATAAAAGACTGTTTCCTCAAGACAATTCTTATTGTCATCCCACTGTATTTTTCATACGGTTCAATTTGAACCCATGCTCTTGTAGCAACCTTGTCAGGGAACCATTTGCTCCATGGTTGAGACTAACACACAACAGACAGGATTGCAGTGTCAGTAAGCAATGTTGTTATTTCAAATTGAGGCTAGAAATCACTCCTGCTGATGATGTGGAAACCAGTAAGTAGTGCTACGCTGCACAGAGAGCTGTAACGAGCTTTCATGCCTTCATTATGCTTTGTGTTCCTGGCCTGCTGGTGAGGCATGCAGCAAACATCCACTGAAACATGAAGAATAATTTTCTCTCCATATTCATTAACTTAGGGACACAGTCTACAAAAGGAAGTAACAAGCTCTCTTTTCAAAGTTAAATCAATTCTGCTGCATCTCTCAGAGATACACACTTCTTCCCCTGAGGCTGAGAGATGTGAAAAACAGCTATAGCCTCAACACCACAGCAGACCTGGCATGCTCTGATATGGTTGGATACACCCAGCTCCAGCACAAAGTCCATCCAGACACATTAGCAAAGTGTGTTGGATGAGCTCAGACACCCTACTGAGAGGCAGGCACAGCTGCTTGGGCACAACTCAGCTTTAATATAACTATACAGCAAATGCAACTAAAATAAAGCAACTAAACAATGATTTAGAGCATACCGCAGGACAGCTTGGCTCAGTGCTTGCCTGTGGAGAACATACCTTGTGTAGTTTTGCAATAGAGAAATTCTTTTTGCATGGAATGCAGAAAGAAACTCACTGACCAGGTTACGTATGACACCTACCACATTTTAAGGTAGCAAAGCCATTCCTGCAACAGCTCAGCCCCATCCCTTACTGTACCAAATTTCAGGAAAGAGATTTTTTAAGAAATGTTATACTGTGTAACATTATACAAATTGTTATACATATTATACATTATAATATTATACAAATGTATAACAATAATGCATAATATCCATTTATTACCCATTCCAGTTCTGTTATTAACTTGCCAAATCCTCCTCTTGCATTTAGCCCTTCTGTTCTACACGCTAGGGAGATGAGGAACACAAATATATATCTGTGCTTAGCCTCCTTTCTGAGATCTGTTTTGGATTTTTTCTCCCCAAAAAACCTTCAGCCTGCAGACACAACATATAGCTAGTTTTACTCCAAGACCTTAATGAGTGGCAGTGTTATATGAAACACAAAGAAAGATGCTAGGATGGGAAATGTTGAGCAACTTTATCTATGGGTAGTGGAGTCATCCCTGCCTACGAGTAACCATTCTCAAGGGGCCCAATATAGCAGAGTGGGTGAGCAGGAAGAGTCAGCAAGCAGCCTCTAACATGATGCTAGCCAAAGTAGCCTAGTAATTACTAATCTCTTCTATAAGATAATTTGTTAATAGTTCTTATTTGAAGATGTAAGATGACCCTGGTATCTAGCTCTAACAGACCTCAGGAATGACTTTTGTACTGTAACAATTACCTGCCCTGTCTAACATAAAGACTCTTTGCTAGATATGGTTTTAAAGGAAGTCAGGATGCTTCCAGATAATATGCACGTGGGATATTTCTCTTAAACTACTCTTAACTATGAGCCTTTAATACAGGCTATTCTGACCTGAAATAGAAAAATGCTATTATCATGAAAACCCATGGAATTCAACACCTTCAGCAGCAGATCTTCCTTTGTGAAATTCATCAATACTTAGGAAATCATAACCAACATAACAAGGTACTTTCCTCATTACAAAACTAAGCCTATGAATAGTTCTCACTAAAACTACCCACATGCTTGACTCTTCTGGTTATTTGTGGTTTAGAAAACTGTGTCAATAGATGTTAATTATGCATGCAAACAAAGACTAACCTGCACTTAGTGATGCAGATGCAATAAACATCGAATTGGACTAGAATATTGCCTTTATCTGAGACTGGTCTGGGTCATTCCAAGTCCACATTATTAAGAGTGATGACTACTAGAGTAGAAACAATCAAAAATGTGCTGTTTGGAAAAGAGGTTAAAAATATAAGCACTTCTTAGATCAAAGAAGTGCTTATAAGTTACTAGTTCAGGTAACTTCTATAAAACTTCTGACAAGCCAGTTAAACATACTGATTTTTCATACATGATGTAATAGTGTGCTTTGAGACCTTATAATAATTTTTCTTTAAGAGATAGGGCAAACCACGAATGAAAAACATTTTAAGAGAATGACTATGTGTTGTGTGAGATATTACTTATCTATGAGAGTTTGCTCTAAATGTACAGTTCTAATTAGTACTATGTGAATGAATTACAGAGCGCTCTGAACATGTAGGCTTGGAGAATTTATTATACTGACATTTTCAAAATGTGGTGAAAGAAAGCCACTATTTAAGGCATACTGCTAGACATGTTAATAAAACACACTTCAAAATTACTACAAAGTAAAATTTCTGTATTTACAATATAATATAATGTATGTGTATCTCAGAAGTCTCTAAAATCTGGAGATGCTGAGCAAATATATATTTTGAGAAAAGATAACATAAATATTTACTTCTCTCTTCTGCATTCTGTAAATATGCACTTTTTTTGCAAATATACATGTAATATACTAGTTAGCCAATCTGTCCCTTAAGAAATTAACATTAGTTTGCAGTACATACAGTTTTCCTGAAAGCAAGATTCTCCAGGTAGTATTCTGTTAAATAGTTTGAGCTGTTGAAAATTTGCAACCTTCTGTGGCTAATTTTACACTCAGTAAAGCAATTCTTTTCCAGGCATTAGCTAGTATGTAAGCTTTAACAGAATATGCCGCAATCAGCTGCATTTTATACCCTGCTGCTCTCTGTTATTTTCAAAAAGAAAGAATTTCCAGCTAATTTAACTCTTGGGCTGCAGGGTTTGCACAAAATTATTCCTTATAATCTTTTAGAAATCATTATGAAAGCACTGCAATTCAAGGGTTAAATTATTTCCTGGAGACACTAAATATGTATATTTAAAATATTTTATTATATATACCTGAGAGTTGCCAACATTCATTGGGCACTTTCTGAAAACTTGAGTACTTCAGGACTGAAATAATTACAAAGGATGAGGGCAATGGGAGATTTCAAATGAGTTTATCTATAAAAACAGTTTTCAGAATACTTGGTCAATCTTCTTTTCAGTCCTTACGCATCTAAAACCCTCGAGAGTGTGAGTGAAAAGAATTAACAGGCACCACAGAACCAGGAAACAGTATCTCTAGCGATGTTCCTGTACTTTTTTTTCATGGTGTGCAACACATTGTTCTTCTCTGAAGAGAGAGAAGAATACATGTAGCTACAACACATCATAATACAATCCAGGAAACACAACACAGGACATACTCTGCCGGTACTGATATACAGTATTATTTAGAGTTGTCAAATATTAGGTATAACTCATTAACATATTTGGCTTTAAAATGTTACCTGCAGTCTACCATTTGAATTAAAATGATAGTGGGGAAAAATTATTATGAAGGTTTCAGTTTACTAGATTTAATCCATTATCAAAAATGGGGAAAAAAATTTTAAAGCCTGCCTTAGTGGAGTCAAAGGACACTTGAACAGGCCAGAAGCTGTGTTCATGGCTGCCTCAGGCTTGATAGGGGAATACAAGGATATGCCCTTTTGGAGCTACTGTTACACTGAGATGTCCCTCCTCAAGACCCCAACTACACTACAGCAGAAGGGGTAGGAATGACAGAAGAGTGGATGGGAGCATCATTCTTAGGAGTTGTGATTTGAAGAGCTAGGGGGTAACAAGGGCCAAAACTGAGCCTTTTTGGCTCCTCAATCATTTGAAAGATTGGTACATGAATACCCAGGGATCACATAAGTTGGATCTTGGTGAGGGAGTTCTCATAGAGACTTCTCATCTCAGACCCCAATATGCTTTATGGCAGAAATGCATTACTGCAAATGACAACAGCAGCACTGTTGATATAAATGTGACAGGGCTGCTGATGTTTGTTATAACTCTTTCACTGGGAAACCCCCTTAACTGGCAACACTCACTGGGGTAAGGAAAACCACCAGAAATTATGCCCTTTCCTGTTCTAAGACTTCCATAATATCTGACCTACCATCGGACCTTGATAAACTCAATTGGAAACAAACACACACAGAAAGAGGCTTGCTTATCAGAAGGCTTGTTGCCAAAAGTCAACTCCCGAAAGTATTACTGGCTAATTTTGAAAACTGAAAACAACCGCAAACAAAGCAAAGTCCCAACCTACAAAACACCCCCCCCCCAAGAACTCCATCCCCATTTGCTGCAGATGTAGCTCTAAATTAGCATTCAAAACACTGAAATACGTAAGATATGTTTTCACCTAATCTTTCTTTGCCCGCATTTCTACATCTTATTAGTCATACCCAAGCAATTTTCTAATTTTGAAATGTTTTGAGATACCTTTCTTGAACTTGAAAACTAATTTTGTCTTCTTGCACTTAGTACTTCAGGTTTCATGTCTTTCAAAATAAACGATAAATCTAGGAAGCAGTCTAATCAGAATACTGTCATCTCAACTGCATTATCTTTCTCCAATCAATCGTAGGTCACCATACAGCTCTTCAGCGCAAATTTCAATTATGCATATTGATGCTAAAAAAGGTAGCAAAGCAGAAGATGATCAGGAATGAAATGAAAAATCATTTAAAATCATGTCCTACCTGCTTGTCACTGGAAGTGTTTCAGAGTTTGGAAAGATGAATTACACCTAGAATAAATAAATTGCATTTAACTCTGAGCTTCTGTCCCATCTTTCTGTTTATTGTTCAGACTTCTCATTCATTTTACTGTTAGGACCTCCAGTCTCTCTGAAGTTCATGAGAATTCCCAAGGAGATGGGTTTCCACCACTTTAAGAAGAGAATCTCATATGATAAGCATGTGAGCAGCTTCTTTGTTCAAACCAATCTCATGACTCCCTTTGAAGGTAATCCTTTAGAAGTCTCATGACCCATCTCCCTGCCCAGAGGGTATTTTCATCTCATGGTGGAACAAGGCACAACAAATCTACTTTGATAGTGCCCAAATCTCCAATTTGTTAAACCTCCTTTCCTCTCTTCAAACAGTGGATGTACTTGCTGTAAAAATGCCGTCACTGCAGAAAGGCTAAAGCAGGAGCTGAAACTTTTAATTTGAAGTATCCCCTCCCTTCTGCTAAAATATCAACGTTATTTGCATAATTGAGACAATTGGACATAATCGCCCTTTCAGGGGTCCTCATTAGATGTACAGCTCTACATTCTTTGAAAAGAAGAAAAAAGGAGGTCATACAGCATTAATTATATCTAATCCTTTTTAGAACAATTTGAAGTTGGGCAAAATGCTGTAGTAAAACAGCTAAAGTCATAAATAAGCCATTCATTTTGTAACTTTACATATCACATGCATTTTCATACCGTGTTACTTTTGTCAATTTAATTAATTACTTTGCTGCAAAGGGCTTCTTTTGCATCTTCTCATACTTTAAAACTACCAATAGGAAAGGACAAAGTGTGTTGCATGTAGTTCTTTTTTCTGCTCTAACTTTAAAATACCTACCTTGTCTCGCTGTGCCAGGTGCCAACATAACGCAATAGATAAAGACGACATCTAGAAACACATCCAAGGATCACACTACCTAGAGCTAAAGGCAGTCTAAGTCCCTACTTCTGCTGCACTGCACTGTGCAGACAAGTAGCCTGCTAGACTCTAATCTTCTTTCACTGTTCCTGTATCTGATCTCCAATGTACTGAACACATACCCATTTGTGATTGGCAAAGAAATATTTTACAGACATCATTTCAACTTCTGTCCTGCCCTAAATGCCAAAGCATGCAGCTGAAACAGCTTTGTTTTAGAACCAGACCCTGCTCTTCCTAATGAGACAAAGTTCCTGCTGACTTCATGAGAAACAGCAATGGGGTATGGAAGAATTAGACGTGCCTCAGGAAAACTACAATGGCAAACAAATTTTGGACTTCATTTCTGTTTGAGGAAATGGTAAATTTTGAAGAAAGCAAGACACTAGTAAGAGAGCACAAAGACAAAGAAAGTAAGCAACTAAGTCCGTTGTGGGGCACAGCACTCCATTAATAATGGAAATACAGAGCATTCCTTCATTTAGGGAATTTTTTACTTGAAGCCTTCATCTAAAATTCACTAAATTTAATGACAGACTTTCTGTCAATGCATTCAACAGACACTGAAACAGGCCATATCACAGGTGTACTCCACAGTTACATAAATTTCTTCTTCTGTGCTTTCAAAATCACGTTGCTAGTTCTGACCTCTGAAATCACATCAAGCTCTAAGTTCCAGTTGTTGCAGAAGCTGTCTGATACCCTGTTCAAGCAAAGGGATTGTCTCAAAGCCACTACCTACCATTCTTGAAAGCTGAGCATAGAAATGGAAGACATACGATAAAGTCAACAGATGTTTCTTTTTCCAGTAAAAACCAGATTTCAGAGATAGTGGCCTTTATGGATGCCCCTTCTGTCTGGAACATGGTGTACTCTGTGAGCTAGAAAACATTGACTTATTGGACAAACTGCAAGAAATATTATCAAAGATATGTAAGCCAGAAAATCTATATAAAAAGAAGTGATTTAGGCACTTAACTCCCTTCTAAAATGGAACTCAGACATGCAGTGTGGTACGTTTCTTTGGCTAGGTTCTCTGTAGCAACAGAAGTTAAAAAGGAGTTCATTCCTTTTTGCTCATGAATGAGTTCTCCTTGGCCAGCCATTATGCAAGAACGCGGGTTGTATCTACAGTACCTGCATTTAGAAGACAGGACACGTTTTAAGAATCAATACTGGAAAAATCACACCTGCGCATTTTGTCCTTCCATTTGTTAGCTCAAACTGCAATGACAGAAATGTATACCTGAGAAAGTACAGTATTTTTAAAAATCAAATGCAAGTTTTGCTGACTCTTCCCTTAATGGAAATTTGATAGGCATGCAAGCCTGCCAGCGTATCCCTTCTACACCACCATAACTGCTCTGACACCTCAGTGTAAGTAATGAGACTGATGAAAGATAACCAAGCCACGTGCATCTGCCCAAAATGAAAAAAATTGTAGCTGTTTAAGTGTTCAGTTTAAGGTGACTGAGATCAAAGGCCCCCTCTACAAGCAGTAAGAGCATTTTCCTCACTTGCTATTGCAAACAGAGAACAAGTTTTGAAAATTTTGAAAACGACAAATTTCATACTGGGTATTTTAAGCAAAGCCAAAGCTTATCAGGATGCCTACACTCTAATGAGAATGTGTTCAGATAACACAAGATATCATTCTATATATATAAAAAAATGATGATAATATAATAATAGTTATATGATATAATAGGAATTAACTAGCATGTTCCTGGGGTGGTGTGGTACGGGGAACAGTGATGTAAAAGCAAGGGGACTTACACACTGTGTGTGTAAAATAAACCTTAACCAAGTTGGCTAAAAACCTAATAAACGTGCACTTCTGTTGTCAAGGGCAAACAGCCTCCTGTCTGCTGTGCTTACTGTCTGAAATGCCTATGACAAAATTCTGCATGGTAAGAGGAAGAAATCACTGGCATTTAATTCCAAACATATAATTCTGTCAAGTTCAGCCAAAGTGCTCATTCAGAGTTCAAAGGAAAAACACACATGAGTGAAAAAAATTACATTCTCAGAGAAAATGCCACTACACAAAAGATAGTTTTCATGGATGCCTGCACTCATACTATGGGAAGGCTCACAGCACTTGGGAGTTTGTTTTGTGACATGGCTTGATATAAATGCACTGTGAAGGAAAGGGATAAAGATATGCATCTCTCTGCTGCCCTCAATGTGACTGTCTCGGAAAAAAAATTCCCTTGGTTTCCAATGGTACTCAGTACCCACATGCTTGCAGGGAGTAAGCAAGAATTAAGAACTGATGAATTTGTTTTTATCGATTTAAACAATATCTTCACATACAATATAGAGGCATTAGTCCATGCCAAAAAAAAGCTTTATTTACATCCTTCACTGTCAATACATGCCCTTATTACTCCCACCACCAAAATAAAATATGCTTGCTTCACTGATAGCAAACAACTTATTTATCTTCAAAGAGTAACAAGTTGTTATGGTTTTATTACAACTGCTGCAAATCTAATACCTGGGTAATCAGTTATATTTATGTATGAATAATTGAAAACTCAGTAAACATAACTGTTTTTCCAAGCAGTAAGTTTTGGCTGGCATGTTTGATAGCTCACTTACTGAGTGTGGCTAATAGCATTTTCTAAACAAAAAAGATAAAAACCACTATATTCTTCTCTGATCTGATGCATTTGCTGGTCTCTCCCAAAGGTGTCTATAACAACGAAATCAATACAAAGCTAGACAATGTATCATTTCTTTCCAGGTACTTACTGGTCTTGAAACTACTTCCCTAATAAAAGCAAATTAATTCACCTAGTATGAAGGAAATATTTTCCCCTCGTTTTTTTCTTCTGCACGGTTTATGTAGCATTCTGTAAGATCTAACAAGCCATGTCATGTAAAGACTAGTGTATTCATATATCAAAAGTAAAATTTATGGAGAGCAAATGTGGGAGCTCAACTTTGAAATGCCAAAATGCAGTGTAAAAAGATGCAATATTTTAGGTTTTTTTCTGCAAAACTATATATAAAGTTGTACATGAGTAGGAAATGAGCTAGACTACATACAAAACACCTAGGGAATATATTGTAGTCTTCCTCACAGTCATTATCAGACCAAATCCAAATCTGAAATGTGCCAGTAAACTTTAAATGTGAAAGTTGTAAAGGAGTGAACAATAATTACATTGTGACATAATTAAGAAAATGTTGAAGAAGGGGGTGGTGGGGGAACCACACAAAACAGTACCAAAATCCCTTTGGGACCTGAGTTTTGATGTTTGAGAGGAACTGAATGCTACTTACGAGCCAAGCCTGTTATCTTAACTGAGACAAACTGCAGCTCAAAGAATCCCGTATTTTTTCATAGCTGAATTAAATCTTGAACCAATGACTAGGATTTCACAGAATGCAACACTATTGAACTACTGAAACTTGTGACGAGCATTAAGACAAATGTCACAGATATGGATGTCAGAATAGATGAGAAATGATGCGACAGCAATCTGCCTGTGAGGAAAAATAAGCTAGCTGAGACTCAGTCAGGAACGGACAAAGATGAAAGGCTGGATTGCTCATGACAAGCTTATTCACATGAAAATGGAATAGGGTTATTTATTCATAACCATCCTAATAATACTGTTTTGTAGCAGCAAAATTCATGACCATTCACTGCAATGCTTTGGTTGACCACAAAGAACTCATGAAGCAGTAGCACATATGAAAAGACAAAAGCAACCCTTGAATTACAGGTCTCTCAATTATTCAAAAATTTAATAATTTTTAAAAGTGCATGTCCCAACAGATTCTGGTACAACACATATCACCTGATGCCACTATCAAATCTGCAACTAAATGGACTATTTGAAAAACTCAAAACATTGGAAGAGAAAGAGTATCTTAGTGTCTTGGGCTATGTTCACTGTGCAAGACTAAATGGGTGAACTAGATTCAAAGTGTCTCTGGCTCTGGTTATTCTCCTTTTTGCTTGGAGGCAGCAGTGAGCATTTGGTCCAGTTAGACACCACCTGAGCACAAGTGAAAGGCTTACATGAAATGATCAGGTAAGCTCACATAAAGCACTGAAGTCAGTAACAAAACACCCAAGGCAGAACAACATTCTCACCAAAAGCAACTATAATTTTTGCTCAGGGGTAACACTTGAATCTTTTCCCCTTCTAAGCCCAAGGTCTCGCTGCCACACGGAACATGCTGGTGAGGTGGCTGCGGTACAGAGATTGTAGGGCTGTCACCTACCCTACTGCATTGTCGACTAAAACAAAGCACTGACTGTAGCCTCTAAAGCTCCAATAAAACCTGAGTTCATAAAGCCAAAAAGCAACCCCAAAGAAGAAACAGTCTGATAAAAAAAATGATCATAAATCCTCTTAATACCAGTGAAGAATTACCCAGGCATTCTGGGTGTTGAACAGCTAATACAAACAACAACTCAAAAGCCTTAAAGTACAATCAATTAACAGTATAACCCATGAACAGAAGTGGTGAGAAATGGCTTAGTTCCCAATCTGATTCCTATAAAGCAAGCTACATTTTATTGAAATGTGATAATCTCTGCACAAAATGGGTTTGGACGTGCAATGGAATTATCTGCCTAGTTTGAAGTACAGGCTATTATCCCCAGCAAATTTATTATGACCTTAAGTAGGATCTGATGAAACCACACAGTGCAGCAGCAGTAAAAAATAAGTTCCCCTCACTCCCTCCTTTGTATAAATTCCCAATCTGCAATCCACTGAAAACACTGAGTTCCTGTAAAAAAAATTTACTGCTTCTTATGCAGGGAATGAGTGCTTTTAGGTGGACAGGATTGTAAAATAAATTTGATGGTTTCTTTCAACTTCGGTATATTGTCACCGCAGTTCTTCTCTAGATGACGTACATGTATAACTAAGTAAAATAATTGCCTTCTTTACTGCCTAGGTTCATCTCTGAACTCATCTGCAGCATTCCTCTAGAGTTTTGTCAAGTGGTTAGAATTTGAAAGAGTGTTTTTAAAGCAGAACAGAGGAAAATTGACACAGCTTTTTTTTAATGTGGTGCTAATGCAAGAAAGGCTGTTCCATCCTATAAGTGCAAGGGAAATGAATTATTTTTGGCAAGATTTCACCCACTGATAAGTGTTTCTGTAATTCAGTCAAGTGCCATAAGTACTACTCCTCCCTCATGGAAACACTTTTAAACTTCACACAGCAACAGTGGCAATTGTATGTTTCACAATTCTCCCTCCCTCCTCCCCTTTTCTTCGTGTTTGAAGAGGCTTTGTACAGAAAAAACAGCAACGAACTGTGTGTTCTGCTTAAGCACAACTGACATCAAAGATGAGCTGTACAAAGAACAAAAAAGTGCTGATCACTCAGGGCAGCAACATACCAATACCACCCATGCTACCTCCTCCACAGGGGACTGAGTGCTTGAATTTCTCTCCTACCTGGACTCCTCACATCCAGGTTTTAAACGCAAAGGCATTTGCTTAACTCTTACACACATGCTTAATTTTATAGCCATGACTAGCCCCCCTGATTTCCACAAAAATATGCATACACAGGAAGCTGTTCAAACAAAGTTGATGGGGCAATTCAGAAGCTTAAAGCTAAGGCTGTGTCTAAGTATGCACAGGATCAAAAGTTTTAAAATGGCATAAAACAGTGTCTTCTACAATAAAGAGAATTCCCTGTGCTCTGCCAGCAATGTTCATCTGAATAGTTTAATGCACAAACATGGATTGTCCCATTTAGCCTTATACAGTAAACAGCTATTTACCTGGTCATAAAATTTTGTGAAGTTAGTGTTAATTCCCAAGCCAAACAGCTTGCAGGTGTTCTGAAATCATGGCACATTTGAATAGAAATCTACTGTCATAAATGCAGGTCCTGCTGAATACATGCCTTAAGATAAATTAAAACCACAGTAAGTTGCTGAAACAGTATGAGGCACTGCAGCTTTCAGCTTTGTCAAGCACATTATGTTCCCCCCAGTAATTAAAACAGAAATGCCAGCAAGCAGCAAATACTTGTTAGATTCTGAAGTTAGTAATTCTTCTAAGAATTACTGGGGGGGGCGGGGGGGGGGGGGATGATCTCTAAATCTTATTTAGTTTCAGTAACCTTCAGCTGCACAACTGCTAAAAAAGAAATTAGGAATTTTCTCCCTAGTGTATTTAGTTTTACATTTTTATGCAAATATTTTCTCTGCTAACAAGCGTGGTAGTGGCTGAACAAATGCAAGTGTTTCTGAATAAATGCTCAGTTTCATTATATGCCATGAGACATGCATAATTCACCCTTTAAACTTGCATTTCCAACCTTCTCCTCAGACTAGCACTTAGATAAAAGAAACACATGGGTTACAATACCATTATTTCACCTTGAAAAGTCGTAGAGTTTGCAAGTAAGTACAAAAATTTATAGAGACAATCTTCTATCTTTCTAGTCAAGATATTCTTATAAAGTTCTCTTTGATAGAGGAAAGCACGTTTCAAATATGGCAGCCCCAAGCTTTATTATTTCCTTCGAGAAAGACTGTGGTAACTTAATGTGCTTGGTGATTCTGTGTACCATCAACAGTACCTAAGCACAGAGTAACAACCTAAGCTTAACCCTTACTGCCATTCTAAGCGTGTATTAATATGCTGAGCTTAAGCTTTACTACCAGTCTGCCACAGAGCTGTGCAGGAGAACCATACAGCCCTGTGCACCATCACAAAAGTAGCTGGAGAGGAACTGTAGTTGGTGGCAAACACAGCAGCAGCATAAGCTCCAAGCTGCTTCAGCACACAGGTTTAACTGCAAAGTATTTACAAAAGGATAGAGTCCAATCAACTGAGGTTTGTTGGAAAATAACCTGTGCCTCACTAATGCTCTAAAATACGAACTGTGGATTACTTTTTCATTTCTGATTTGATAGTAACATAACATTACAGCACCTACTAATAGATTTACCTGCTATATAGGCACCATACAATAGTCATTTTCTTGACAGGTGCTAATCTAAAAACTGGAACTAGAACAACAACCGAGAGTGATAGGGAAACTGAACTGCTTTCCAGCAAAGGAATAGTTCTCATCTTGTTAAGCATCTCTCTAATGTCGGAGATGATATTTTAGTACCAGAAAGTATACTCCCCTGCTCCAGCCCTCCCAGCTCCATTTCAGTACAAATACAGTAATTTTCAGATTTCTCACATTTTCTCTTGCTGCTGCTTGCCAAGCATGTTTTCAAGGTTAGAAGAAATAGTGGCAGGAACCTGCATGGTGTCTTTAAATAGGAAATAGAACAGAATATTTTAGCTTTCAGAAATGATGCTTACTATGAAAAAGGATACCTCTACTGAAAGAAAAATTGCCATGGATTGGCAGAGGGAGAAGAAAGGCAACATTTGCTTCCTCACAAGAAGAAAAAAAAACCACCCCCAGCTTCACTAAAAATATGTAGTACCTATGTGTTAGTTTTGTGATGATCAAGAGCCAACACACGGAAAAAGGAAGCTGATGAAGTTGCATCGTTTGGATATGGCTTCTCAGTACCTCTTTATTCCCTCACCATCACCAACAGTGCCTCTTCCTGCACAGCGATTTCTGCAGAACCGTGACTCTCATAAGCTTCACACCTCTCTGACTACAGGGCTGCAGCCCAGCTTCATTTTAAGTCTCCTTCTTTTGACTCAACATTGAAAGGCAACTGTGAGTACAATAAGTATTTACTTTTTCATATCACTCATTAAAAAGTCATATTGAGACTGGCAGTCATATTCCTCCATACTTATCTTTCTGAGTCTCTGCAGTTCCTAATACACCTGAGAAGCAGAAATGCCTGTGGTGGTCCAGTAAGCCACAGGACAAACAACTGGAAATGAAGGTCAAAGTGAAAACCAGTCTTCACTCGTAATCATGGAGAATGTTTAATTAATCTATCAGGAAAGCTGAAAGGAGAATACCAGAAGTAAAAAAACCCCACAACGCAAGCCCATCTCTCTCTCTCTCAAATTGAACATCCAGCCTCAACAAAACGTACAGCTGGATGAAAAGCAGTTACCTAGAGCCAAGCTTAGCCAAGACTAGCACTATAGAGATTGCTCTGTGGGGAGTTTACCTTCCCAATAATACCCTTCCAACAAGGAAGAGTTGCTTTTAATTACATGAGCCTTTTGTACTCCTCAGCACTCTCAGGCTATCTGAATGCGTTTCAGAGGAATTTTCTCAAATTAACTCTAGTGTCTATGCACTGAATACCCAGCAGCAACCAGTGTGCACTAGGTGTGTTACAGGCTGCACCTTCTGGTTTCATTTCACCTACAACGAATCCAGTTCATGCCTGTTAGACCATTCCACGCTGTGAACCAAAGCAAGGGAAGCAGGAATGAGTGGAAGATTTCCTTCACAAACATCCTCCTGCTCTAAACTAGACTGAGTGTGATGTTCATGCTCAGCTACCCAAATTGCTCCCATGGTTAAAAGAAAAAAAAAAAGTAAAAAGGGACAATTTTCTTCTTTTAGTATGAAAGACACAATTGACTTATTTTACTTAGTTTTCTTACACACACAGAGAATGCCTAAATACATGTTACTTAAATAACATGGATACCAGTAAAAGCAAATTAATATTGCCCCCATGAAGCTTGAACTCTGCTGTAAAACTGAATTGATAAATGTGCCTTTAATAAAATAAAAATGTTCACACTAAGGGGGGTTTATTTGGTTTCTGAGCTGGTTTTAGTCAAATCGGAACAACTTTTTTAAAGAGGAGACTGTTATCCAGTCACTGGGTTCTACTCAGGTAGTTCTTCAGGTAATATATTCACTTTGCATCAAAACACACTCAGAGAACCCCCAGTTAAAAGGTATTTCTCTTATTGCCCTAAAAGGTACATCTCGAATTGCTTAGTTTACTAATATAGCTCAAATATTGTAATGGTCATTTACTAACTTAAATTGATATTGAACAAATGTAGAGTTTGCAATAAATTAATTATTCTCAGTGGAAGACTAATTAATTAGGTTAGATATTTCTCTTAGCAAAAGGAAAAAAAAGAAGAGAGTTCAAAGAGCAGGTTTTTCTGTTGATTCTCCTCGTCAGTGCTACTGACATACCCCTCACAAGACTGCTTTTCTGACTTGTCTAGCATGTGAGGGAAGTTCATTAAACATGGAACACAGTTTTAGAGTAAAGCAGAAGTTCTGAAATTTAAAAGAAATTTTAATGAAGTAAACAGAGTTTCCAATGAAACTCTGTAACAGGCATTATATAGGAAGACTTGACCATATCTCTGTACCTATTTCCATGCTGACTCTTATAATGTCATCTGAAGAGATGATAAGGGATCCAGATTCCCTACAAAACATCTGGCACCCTCCTGGATCTAATGTGAGGATGTGAACACTGAAGATGTGGAAGCAGAAAATACATGCTCAGAAACATTGATCTGAGCTTCCAATCATGCATTGCTATTGAGACTAAGAACTTGCCAAGGCAGAGAGATATTTTTTTTTCTGTTTGTAAAGCACAAAGCACAAATACAGAGCTCATATCTATGAATTAAAGTACATGTGCAATATACTATACACACCTTTGGAAAATATTTAGAAACCCTCTTGTAATCTAACTGTAGCAATCACATCTATGCTGCTTTCATGTGGCAGACTGAAATCTGGGGCATTATCTCCTTTCCAAGATCTCTTCTGTAATAATCCTGATGGAACGTACAGTGTGTTATCAACCTTCTTAGCCTGCCTTTTAAGAGTGAATGTTTCTCATATTTCATGAAAGCTACACCACAACAAGTTACACTGACAGAACTGCAGTGCTTTGGTTAATCAAGTTATTTGAAGTATGTTTCTCCCAGATAACTATATTCTTTGGCCGAACCCATGTGAGAACTTCTCTTAGATGGCTTTCCTGTTTCCTTTCCCTTTCATTTGGGAGCTTGTGGGTGCACTCTGTTTGGACCTTATACTTACCAGTTTTCATTAATGTAGTTATATTAACTCTCATGGTCTTTGTTCATTCAGTGAAGGTTTGTAGCATTCCTGTTAGTTGTTTTTTCCTCCCTCCTCAGGGCGGGGGGAGAAAAAGCCTAATATTGATCTAAATTTTCTGCTACCTGAGCCTGTTTAGGATGTTCTTCTCTAGTACGACACTGGCTCTCTTTTACTGAAAGTCATGTAAAAGTTTTGCACGCTGACTTCTTGCTATACTTTATAAATGCAGGTAGGCTTGAACAAGAGCTCTCTTAGCTTACAGCTGTGAAAACCAAGAAGATTTCAAAGTATACTTCTATACATCCCGCTGCAGTTATCTCAATGTCCTCTGAAGCGCTTGCCACTGTTTTCCTAGCTTGTCTAATATTAAGACTGTGGTTTGAGATACAGGCTGGAATCTCTTCTTGTCTTGAATGCTCTTCTATCCCCAAAATATCATAGTTCTGAAAAATCATGAAATGATGCACTCCTTTTCTTCTTGAATATGTTCCTGAACAGGTCCAGAATCCAGCCACACTGAAGAGTTTAAGAAAGGTCAATATAAATCAAGGCACAGAGATGCTGTCAAGTCTTAGTGCACAGAGTACAGCCATCATCAGCAACTCTATAGATAGGTAGAATCTAGGCTTTCCTTATCAGCATTATTCGCAATAACTGACATTTTTATTTATGTCAGTATTTGACTTGACACAGAATACACTCAGGGACAAGTATTAAAAAACAGAAAACAAAACCCTATGTTATAGATACTGCAAGCATTGCATTATAATCATTAATCAACACATACTCTTCCCTCATCATGTCTTCTTATCTGCTGTGCCCAGAGTGGCTTGCCTATTGCTTTAATTCCTAAAGGTCTTGACCATGCATTATTCACTGAACAGATTAATTCAGATTCTTCCTTGTGTTGTGTATTCCTCTCTTTACTACATTTATTACTTTGTTCACACTTCTAATAGAGGCACCTACATAAATTATATAGGTATACTTAAATTATGCCAAAAGATAAAAAAATGCCTTTTCAGGGAGTGGTAGAAAGCATCAGTGTGCTTTTTTTATTGGCTTTGCAGGCTGGAAATTCCCATTAAAGATTAGGTAAGATGATTTGCGCCTTTTAGTTGCAAAGCTCAAGCTAAGCTGGACACTCTCAGGATGTGTTCTCAGCACTGTTCAACTTTGCTGAATGTGCAGTTCCATGAAACTCTGATTACTACAGAATTACAGCTCACTGACATAAAGCATGAGCATGAGATTTTACATTTTTTCCCCCGGCAGTCATTCAAGGGTACAGGGGAAAGAAAATAGCATTCTGAAACAAGTGTCGTATAGGAAATAGACATGTTATTTAAAATACTGCCAGCAATCTTCATTTTATTTTATCGTAATGCTATTTCAGGCCTATCGGTGAACAAACCTGTGCACAACAGCATGGATTTATTTTGTCAGCGAAAAGACCAATGAAACATTCAGGACTTTGCTTTTTTTTTTTGAACAAGAAAGCAATATGCTTGATTTACAGTTACAGGCTGCAGGTTAAATGAGTCCTTCAAAAAGGAAAGGATTATGATCAATGCTTTCAAGCACTGAAATGCAAGACCGAATAAAACAAAAGCAGAATGCAAAGCTACAAGCAGGAGTTGATGAAAGTGCATTGTAATTCAACATGCTCTGCCACACAGCTAAATTAGAGAGATCAAACACCTCCTTCACTTTTCCAACACAGAAAGATGGGATTTGTAACACTTCTCTTCAGTCTTTTCTTGTGAATAGCTTCAAATGTCTAAGCTATTATGTGCTTCTCCAACAAAGAGCTGTTTTGTATCAGCAACAGCAATAGCGTAAAAACGTCACTTTAGAACTTCTTGAAAGTAAATGCATATTCTTTTCACTGTAAATGAATCCAAACAGGAGCCAAGATTCAAACAATTCACTTAAGTATCGTACTGAAATTTTCATGGAGCATACATACCTACACTGAGAACCAGGTTTAGATAACCTTGTAATATACTTACTAGGTATTTTAGCAGTTACTCGCTAGCAGTTACTAGCATTTTTCATCATCTATCCAATCTATTTATTGCTTTTAAGTGCAAAAATGGTCATTCTTACAAATACTCATCTTTATCCTTCAGAGAACAGAGAATGCTGATGATGATTACTGCAGCAGAAATTGCTAATGTGATCACTGCTGCAGCTATGGGCTGCTTTTACATACATGGAGCAATCGTCATCTCAGTGACTGAAAGATACGCCATTTTGAATTGCACAGACTCCACATTAAAACTGACATTAGGTTTTCTTTAGTGTCACTAACAGAGATCACAGCTGGTGGAAGAACCTAGCCATGTAGCCTATGACTCTGCCAGCACCAGCACTGGCTAACAGAATGAATCTGTGCTCAGGGAATTCCAAAATGGATCTGTCCACCCAGGTTGTTTCCAGAAGTTTCTACTATTACCTGTAACAATAGTACCATGACTGAAAAATCTGCAAATAAAGATGATGAGTTTGCATGCTTTGATGGCTGAAGTGTAATTCCTTGCTGACATGTTAGGGTTGCTTTTATTCTTCAGTCATGTTTTTTACATGGGGAGCAAAATAATTAACATTTGATGCCTTAAGCATTGACTAGTGCTGTGATGAAACTAGGCAAAACTAACAGAGAAATAGATGTTACTGTATTTAAAGACAGGTGCTATGAAATCAAATCCTTCCCTAAATTCATTATTTCAAATTTCTGATTCATAGAAAAATGAACCTTGAAATGACAGAAAATCATACCAATTCTAAGGAGATGTCGGACATCCTTTTTGATAGAAAAAGTTGTAAGTATCTGAATACAACTCAGTTTCCAGACCTGGAAGCTTTAAAAACTACTACTCATTCCCCACTACTCAGTGGGAGGTATGAAGGATTCACAGCTTCCAAAACCCAAGATTTTTTTTAATGGGTTCCTCTACATGGATTTAAAAGCCTACATGCAAGCACCCATTTTGAAAAATGTTGGTGTTAGAAGTTATAAATCATTAAAAGCACAACCGAGCTGTACAGTTATATTCAACAAGGATAAGAAGAAATAATGTAACAGACAATATTAGCAAGCATTGTTTTATGTATCAGTATGAATTTGTATCTGCCACAGATATAAAAGTGAGCAAACTGAATAGGATTTCTAAAGTTGCAAGGAAAAATAAAGCCATGAATATATACCTCTATTTTAACTTTCTACCTTGAATGCTGTGTACTGCTAGGTGAAAAGGGAATTGGCATGCACCAAACACAGCAGGGCTTGCTGAATTAACCTTTAATGGCCAGGTGAGAGGGCAAGTTTTAGAGTTTGCTCTGGTTGGTACCATCTTTGACAGAGGGGAAGGTGGACCAGCTTGTAACTATGGGAGGTAGTAAAAAACAAACAAAACCACTACAAAACCTTAAATACTTAAAAGTTATATTACAAGATGCTCAGAAACTCTCATAGCTCTCTACATGATGGTAGAAATATTAAACTTTCTAGTCTGCAACTTTAAATGAAAGGTGGATATGGAACACAAGTCCTGAACTGGAGTAGAAGTATTACAGCTCTGGTCACTACCAGAGTGGCGCTGTAAGTGAAGACAGCTTTATTAGCTGGAAGTCTCATGAATTCTACATTTCAAGAACCCACTAGTGTATACCATCCTCATGGAAAGATCATTGGCATTTTAGATTGGTAGCTTAAAAACCTAGCTTCACTCACTACTGAGTTAGACTCCTTAAACAAGAACAAATTTTTACTTGTTAAACTAAACTAAGAACATTTCTTTAAATTCCCTTTTTGGAAAAGAGTCATTTGAGCAATGCCTGTTTGCTCAGTCTCATTAACATACAGTTTGGTGAAAGATGAAGTTTGCTACTGAACAAGAACAAATCCCCAGAAAATGTAAAAGAAAAAGAGGCAGGATTTATTTTGAGAAGAATATTAAAAATGAAAAAAAAAAAGTGCCAAAACCACTTGGCATGAGAAACATACCAGCTGTACTTCACTAATCCATGGCTGATCCTTGGAAAGAATCACAAATCCACTCAACCAGCAAGCTGAATGCCATTTTATTGGCGAGTATAGAGAACAAAATGCAATCAAATACATACTTATAATACTGGCTATTAAAAATTTTGCTTGGGTCTGTCAAAGTATGTATTAAGGACTCTTCGCTTAATTCAGCCAAAGAAAATGAAAAAGTAAAAATAGAAAAACTAAATGTAGAAATTTTCTAGAAAATCATTTCATTATTGTGGCCTCATTTCTGCAAGATATATACCTGCTGAACTGGCCCCAAGTCCTGCACTATGGAACTGTTTCAATGACAGCCAAGAACTGAACACGTCACTAAGAAATACCCAGATGTATTTCTTTCTGTTCATGGCTGATGCACACTGCCGGAATAATCTATAGAGTCAATGTCTGTGCTATGCCTGTACATGCCGAAAGCTACAGGATATCACCAACATCTGTTTTGGCAGTGTTTTTTTGTTGGAGGGAGGTTGGTTTTGTTCTTTTCTTGCAGTTGTATTTACTGCCAGCAGAAGCTGTCAAATCCACACATTTTCAACTCCCCTACAACTTTCACGCATCTTTCAGCCTGAATTATACTGTATTCCGCAGTTTCATGCATTTAGTGTAGCTTTTGTACCAGCTCAGTGCAACTTTAGCAAACAAAATCCTAAACACAGTCAAAAGATTAAACCCATCATTAGTTGTTTTGCTAGTGAGCTTTTATAATAAACACATCTCAAAAGTAAGTTTAGTACTATAAATTACGTAAGTTGGAAAAAAATTACAGAAATCATTAAATAGAACAATCTTGTGCTGGTTCAGAATTATATTGGATAATATTACAGGTAATTCCTTTTGCTCATGTTTATGACACTTTGATCAATATGTGAGCATTTCTCAGCACAGGGTAGGGGTGGGGAGCACAGGGAATGAAAAAAGAAAAGATAATACAACCTTTGCTTTCAAGGTTCCTGTCCACAATCATGATAAAATAGCTCTATGATGACTGCTTGATTAAAAATTAATTGCTGTGGTAATTTAAAGATATGCCTTATTTAATAATTAATGTATGGGAATTAAATTGGACTATTCACTGAAGTCTTATTATAAGGTATACTCAGAAAAAATCCATGATCTTCATTGTATTATTAAGGGGGGGAGGGGGGATTTATTGTATCTTGGAGAAAGAACTCTTCCTGTCATATCTGTCTTGTGCAACCATTGGTTCTTATTTTGGCTCGCTACTAGGGAAAATAATGACTTTTAGTGTACGACTTCATAGTGAGGTCCTTTCTATATAGCATAGCTCTATCTAGTGGTTGATTAATCCAAGTGCATCTAACTGTTTAAAGAAGACTAAATGATGAATTTGATAAAGACCAGGAAGGTCTTAGGAAGGTGACACTTTCTTATTCTGATCTACTGTCATCCACCTTGCATAGGTCTGGAAATACATCAGGAAAGGTTGTACTACTAGCTAAATCCTATCTTTATGTACATTGATGAATGTGATTTCATGGAGAGTTCTCCTTGTAATGAACACTTTTTCCAATACAATTTGCAGGAAAAAAACAGGGCCTCCAATAGTTACTCAATCAGGGTACCTAAATATTGGCCTGACAGATAAACCCTTTGAAGTCAGCTGGACAGTTCCCATGCTTAATTGTACACACATGCTTTACCCCTAAACCGGGATTTAAAGTTGTCAGAATTATTGTGGGCATGTTTGAGCAATGGGGAAAAGGTGGCCGGGAAACTTCTGTTTAATCACTTCCATGCCACTGTGGGAGACAGGAAGGCTTGCAGCTGCTCCCCAGCCTCAGCACTGGATGGTTAGGGACAGTGCCCTGAATGCTAAGAGCACAAGCACTGGCTTGTTCACCTTGAAAGCAGGATGATCTGCATGCAATGGCTGCAGCATACTGTGGGGTAATATAGTCTTCCCTTAGCAGGACTAAGCTGGGTACCTCTCCATACACTACGTGCTCTGCAGCAGACATGCTACAGGAGAAATGACTTGGTACTGAAGACCTACCAGATCAACGTGACATGTTGAATCCAAAAAGCCATGAAGCCTGATTCAGAAAATGCAAATGGCTGCTACATTTTTTCCCAATCTCATCATCCATCTCCAGGATATATTGGACACTAATCTGTGTCAGCTTGCAATCAAACATAACGGGGAGAGCTGCTAAGTTCTGACCTGTGTAACTGAGTAATGGATTTCATCAGCACAGAGGAAAGGTCACTAGTTTTTGCTGGAAATTACAAAAGCTCCACAAAAGTATGTCTACAGTTTTCCCAAGCTCATCGGGCCATTTATCCAGTGGAGGCTTAAGGAAATAATGGGCATTCAGATAGCAGTTACTTGAGTAATGCTCTAATGATAGTTTTGGTTAATAACTGTATAAATAACTATAGTTTAATTTAAACTATAACATTCCTGCTACACATTCCAATGTAGCAAAATTAAAATAGCAATGTAAAAGCACTACAGTTGGTGAAAAAAAAGTCATGTCTGCTGCATATAGCCAACACCAAAATATAATGTGTAATTTTAAACACTGCTTAAGGTTAAGCCCACAAAATAGTTCTATGAAATTAGCTTTGAATATTCTTTAACTTTTTTCTAGAAAGCCTGGAAACCACCTCTCCTTTAGAATGATTAGGACACATGAACTGGGGGCCTGTCAATACTGGCACTGGGATTAGGTAATTCTTATCTCTGAAAGCTTCAACTGTAAACAGACTCCCTCATTCAAGCTGCACCTGTTTCTCTACATACTGTTCCACAAAGCAACTTGAACATAGCTTCATTATTTTGTGCGCAGGAATTAAATATGTTTACAGCCCCATGTTCATGTCCTTTTCAGCTCATGTTTTACCTAGCATTTCTGCAACGATGACACAGGTGACGGAAAGTTTTACTAGCTATATTTTCATTGTAAATTACTCAAATCTGCTCCAAATTAACTTTTATTCTAGCAAAACAGTAAAATGCATTTGATGTTTTGTGTGCCTGTGCATAATGAGAAGTTTCATACTGACATGTATAAACTAATGAAAATGTAATATTAGTAGAATATTCTACCTTATCAATGTGACAATTATTTGAAAATCAAAGTGATTTGACCAAGCTAAATACATCCCCCAGTCTTCATTCCATGAAAATTTCATAGCTTCTGTTCTCCTTTCAGAGAAAAAATTCAAGATGACAGCCAGATTTACTGACTTGCCCTTGTTCTTGATTCAAGCATAGTTTGCTAATGAACTAGACCCATAAGATTAACAGAGGTTAGTGTGGACCATTTCACATTATTTTCTACCAAACAAAGTATGAAACTGCTCAATTTTCTAAATGCTCAGTTTTCTAAACGCTCAGTCAGGTGCCTGAATACAAGTACCTGGCACCAATTCAGATGCATGGTGTATCAAAGACGTCCTCCCAGGATTAGCATCCCACAAGCTTAGCATCCCACAGGGTCTAATGAAGACCTTCTCAGCAGCTAGAGGCCAGAAAGGATGGGAAATGGCACTAACTGCTTAAGTTCAAGTACCTCAGTTGTGCCCTTGTGCATTCTTCCTAATAATGCTCAGTTACAGAAAATAAAGATAACATGGCTCTCCCTCAGTGCTAGGAAAAATAACTTTAGAACACTGTAACTTAAATTTAAAAATATTTTTAAATCCTACTGAGTGACACAGGTAGGTGAATGTCAGAAAGGTCAGAGATTGCATTAGTGGTTTTATTTATTCCAACTACTAAAGCTTTATCAACAGCAAAATGTTAACACCATAGGATTTATTATGGGGGAGGCAAGTAATGATTAAAATTAACTAGGCCATCGACTGGAGTTGGACCCTAATGACGAATGTATTGGACTAGCCATTTTTAACAAACCAGTTATATCTCCTCCTATTATTTCCTGAATACGATACACAACTGCAGCACTAATCCAGAGCTCCTGGAAGACAGCCATCCCAGCTGGCTCTCAGCATGGGTTCATATTTCCAAAGGCCCAAACAGATCAGGACCCATATACACTTAAGGCTAAATCTCCATTGAGAACCCACCTCAGCTGCTCACATCCCTCAGTAGTCAAGCAGATAACAAGAGGCAAGGCAAAGTGCCGAGAAGCAGAGATAAGGCATTCTGGGCCATGGGGATCTCCATTGTGGTTGTGTGCATATGGGGGGAAACCAAAACCAAAAAATACTTTCAGATGAGATTAGTATGGTACAGAGCCTGGCCGCCCCTGGGTCCTAGAAGGATCCTCCTCCTCCCAGCCTTTTGGTTTACCAGAAGAACATCTACATGCAGCAACTAGTTAACAGCAGAGCTACCATTAAAACAGAATAAAAAGTAGCGTTACTTAATGCCAAGATCCTTCTGAGAAGGTGAAGGCATTTCTCTGGTAAATTAACTATTCTGCAGACAGAAGGCTGATACAAGAATTTGGGATTCTCTAGGATGAAAGACACGGCTAAACACCCAGACTTACTAGTGTTTGGTGAAGGCATGTCATGTCATGTCAGTGTTTCAACACTCAGAGCTAGTAACTTAGGAAAACACACTGACTTTTCACCTTTTAAGCCCTCTGTTCAAACCTAGGCCTGACAAACACAGACGAAAACATGTCTGATGCACTTCTGGGAATGAGAAGAATAAGGATTTTCTAAGGAAGGCTCATCAAAATTGTGAAGTGAGATTAGAACCAAATACCAAAACAGGTACAAAATTCAACAGCAAAATTAAAAGAGTCTCAACTTGGGATACTAAGTATCAGGTTAAAGAAATCTCACCCAAACATAAAAGACTCTTTTCCACAACTAATGAGCTCAAGCTGGCTTCCATGCTTTCATACAACTTGCAGCTAAGCTGTAGAACTCCTTGGTGAAGGATACTGTGGAGACTAAAAGGCAACAACATAATTTCACATAAAACCCCTCCAGTATTACCTCTGGTCCAGACAATCCCTACCGTAAGTATCGCTGCACAGGAACAAACTCTGAAGGAGAATAACTACATCTCCCCCCGGTTCCTACAGCACTCCTTAGACTGTGCTGTTACAGCACTGGGCAACACAGATTCCTGGTCTGATCCAGCACAGCTGCTCTTGTATTGTCATGTCTTACCTCTGAATTTAATAGGATATTAAATGGAAAAAGCTTGTCAGCTCATGAGCAGTATGCCCGATTCCCACCTGGATTTTGAGTCTTCAGTTTTACGAGCAAATTCATCTCCATAATTGAAAAATATTTAGGGGACTCAAACTTCAATAAAACCTAGGTAAATTATTAAGTGATTAAGATGTAATTTCAAAACAGCACACCCTGGTCTATGAGCACTGATCAAGCTAATCACATGCTGATTAAATCTTTTAAAAAGCTTTGGAATTTACCCTTTGCTCTTCAGTTCCAAACTGATGGAGATTTTGCTTTTGTAAAAATATAATATAAAAATCACTACCAACAATGTAGAACTGGACAAAGATATTTAATACTTAATGTGAACACCAAGACAAAAACCTAATGCATTCCTCTTCACCTGTCAATCTCTGTAAAACACATTAATAAACTAACATAGAAGTTAAGGATTTACTGTTGAATTGTATTAGGAATAGTCGTGGGTACTGTGTGTCAGAAAAAAGACAGGATGAACCCCTGAACAACTTATTTCTCCCCCTTTTTGTGAAAAAAGATTTGTAATACATGACCTGCAATAGAAAAATTGGGAAGGAGGGAAATTGAAGTCCACTAGGAACTCTGGAAATAAAAAAGGAAAAAACATTAAAATGTCTATTCTGTTAAAAAAATTACAAACTATACATTTAGTAGAGCTTAGTAACCATTATTTGCTTTCCACTGGTAGAGGCTTAAGCCATTCAGCTATTAATCACATGAAAGTAGATATTAAGCAATATTAATCCATACCAGCTGTTACATCTTTTACTGTGCTATTATTAGAGATTAATCTTTATAGAACAAGGCTGCCTTTTCATGTCATTTCCAAGAGGACATCATACAAGCTGATACTGTTTTACAACATGTCTTCATAAAAGTGGTTGAAGAAGGCAGGAGATAACGACTACATGGTGAAATTACATTCAACTTCACCCTTCAAATCTAAGGCACTTCTGTTTAGAAGAGACACTGTCACTGTAATCCGTTGATTAGTTAATTTTTATTATGACTGTAAAAAATTGCTTTTATAGCTTGCTATTTACATCAAAATAAAAAGGATATTCTTTTAGTGATATTGAATGTTCTCTTATGGAAAGTTCAAGGCCATGTAATTTCCTATCTTCAGTAGCAGGGAATAAATCCAGTTAAAAACATCTAAGATGATCTTATTGATGGAGCCTTAATGACGAATATTTAGGATTGTAACAGAATTTTAACAGAACAGAATCAACACTGTGAGCATAGTATTTTCTAATGAAGTATAAAAACCCTGTTAGGTGAGCCAGGTTTTTAGAGGAGCAATTGCTTTTACTGTTGGATGCACTTCATAGATGACTGCATCTGCACACTATAGAGAAACTCCTATTGGATCACACGTTGGTGGAATGCTATTAAAATCACAAAAAGTATCACACTGTTCCGAAAAAGTACAATTACTGGCAGAAAAGGCATTATCCATTAAAGATTATGGGATTACCATTAAAAATAAGCTTCTAATCAGTTTCTTGCATTTTGGATGAGACTGTACCAGCTACACTAGGGAAATCAGTTGTCATAGTTACAGAAAATCTACATTCTCCATACCTGCAGTCTCCTCATTTTGTTAAATGCAAGATTCTTTGATTATGTTGCTGTTATTCATCAGCGTACCTTTGTTTTTTACTCATTTGGACTTTAGATTGATTTTACAGATTACATGTGTATTAGTTTTATAGCACAGCCTAAATGGTGAAGAAGCAGCTCTTTAGTCTGGGGTTGTATGATTCACTGTTCTCCCATTCTTCCTTGCAATTTGCACAGTATCTCCTCAGCAGCCACTACGCTTTCACTCTCCCCAAATTAGCAGAAGTCCTTCAGTGGCTCCCTTTTCTCAGTCTGCCCATATTCTGTCTGGGCAACCCGATCTGCTTCAGCTGGTCAGCTGCTCCCTCCACAGCACTGCCTGAACCTGCCTCTATCTTTTGACAATCTGGCATGTACAACTGCCTTTCACAGTCTCTGCTACCTGTCTTTAATCCTCTCTACCCTCATCTTCAGCTGCTGATGAACCAGCTGTTATTTATATAACATTGGTTTTGATGCCTTTTCCTCTCCTCTCCTCTCAAATCACTACCTTAAAATTCTGCTATTTCACTCTCCTCTTCATGCTGCTTCCCAGGACAAACTGGCTTCCCCATTCCACCCCACTAAAGCCTCCCTACAGGACTCCTCCCGTCTCCAAACTGGATAGGTAGCAAACCCTACAATGACGCTTCCACTGCTTAATGTCAATAACTTGCCTGCTAAAAACTGGCAAATGTACAGGGCAGACAGAGGTACTCACAACACAAAAGATAATGTACATATTAGGAGGTAAAACTGGAGTCCAAATGTAAGCCTTTAAGCAGTTTATCTCATTGCTTACTTTTTATTTAAATTAACAGGGTTTGGGCTTTTTTTTCTTGTTTCTCTCCTCCCCCCTGCCCCCAGCTAGCTCTGAAATCATAAAGGATAAAATATGACAACAATCAACCATTTTTACAGTTAATTAGGAGTCAGCCAGTTTTATAACAGATATGAATCTATGCAAAATCCTTTCCTTCAGCCTTTATATACAGCTGCCACCCAGCTATGAAAGGCGGTTGCAGTGAATCCTTGAGCACATACATCGTGAAGGTACTTTAATGATCCTCAATTACAGTTCTCTTTATTTTATGTATTAGTGAATTACTTGGAAAAACATCAGCTCATCCCTTCTTGGGTAATTCAAATCTATTTAGAATTTTGGAGAGTAGTTGCGCAATTTTCCTGAAAACTTGGAAAAGCTATAAAACAGGAGTAAAATGTGCCCTTGCACCTTCTCAACGTGGAAGTTTGCTGTTTTGCAAGCTGCGTTCTACTAATGAATGGCTTTCTTCTCCTTGCTCTTTGCTGATGTTTGTCAATTTTCCATTTCACTGCTTGTCTGCCTCTGATAGATTTTGACTCTCCATTGCCAGTCCTTTGGATAGCCAAGGTTTGGCGTACCTTCCATTTTTCAAAGTGAGTCTCTTTATTGCAGGCATCTACACCAAGAGAAAATTGGTGTCTGGCAGCCCTGAGGAGGGTTTGCATGAGCAAGTACTACATCACAGATTAGTTAACTGGAGGCTTGAAGGGGGCATATATGATCGGGGGAACATTAAATCAGTTTTCTGAAAAAAAAAAAAAAAAAAGTTCATTTTAACCAGCTCCAGCTTTTCTAACTTTTCTGTTAGTGTAGATCGCAGAAGTTGCACTAGAGATTGGGGCGCACATACAACAGAAAATTATTTCTGTGAAGTGGACAAGACATGTAACAGAAAGGGAAACAGAGGGAAAGTGAGTTATCCAAATTCACAAAATAGGGTGGATGGCACAGCTAGTAACAAAACTGTGAAGTTAAACTGCTGATCCAGTCCACGACATTGCCTACGAAATGGCTCCTTTTCAATGCTGTCTGACTCTTCCTTTACTCTGCCACCTATGTTTTTCACCTCATTTTTAAGGACTGACTAAATTAAAAGAACCTTCATCACTTGTGGTAGATTCCACAAATGCAGAGTCTGAAATTAAAAAGCACCAGAAAGGCTCTATTCATTAAGGTAATGGTTGATTCTTCAAACAGGAGTGGAGAACAGTAAGTACCCCAATCTATATCCTTCACTGCAAGATCAACTATCACTATGCAAGACATGAACTAGTATCACTTTCCAGCAAAATTGTTTTTCCTTTGTTTATCCACACTTGTGTTTTCTAGGCAAAACAAAGGGGCAACCATTTGGAGCATGGCACCATTTACAGTCATAGTCTGTATGTTTCCTGCTACTGTAAAATCCTCATCAGCCTCAGAAGCACTCTTACACAACTATTTGTTGCTCTCTGTTTGAAAGTCAGAGAGAGCTTTGCAGTACCCATGAACATTTGCTTCACTTTTTAGCAGGTAGCCACCCTTGACAGATCCCTTCTATAAAACTCCATTCAAAGGGAAAATTGCTCAAGGCTTCCTGATTTTTCCCTACTCTGAACTGCATAAGGCTTGTTGTCAGACCTTCAGTGGAGAGATGCTGCTAAGCAAGAACTGGCAAGAGGTGCTGCATGAACCAAGCATCTATGGCAGGTTTCTTTGAATGAGACTGGCAGTAATTTGTGTTGGGAAACAGGCAGTGAAGCACAGTTACCAAAGACACAGATGCATGCGAATCCTACAGTTGCCAGGAGTGAATATGAACAGCTGGACAGAATAGCATCAAATTGCTGAGAAGTAAAAAACATTATTCCGTAATTTACAAGGTGATTCTCACATTCAGTACATGACATGAGTTCTGGGGAAGGATTTTGTTCTCTCTACATCATCTGCTGCAGTGCCACTCATGGCTTCATCATTATCACAGGCCCAAGTCAAGCATTAGGGAACATTTCAAATATATCAACCCTTAAAACTGAAGGCTCTGCTCACATGCAATATGAAAAAAGGACAGTTCTCCTGCTGTTCCCATTGTCAGCTTCACCTTTTTCTAACACTACAGAATCTTGGTACTAAACCCATGGTTTCACTGATATGGCTAGCACAAGAGAGTCCAGAAATGTTTCCTATTACCCCTGCAATTACAAGCTGAGAACCTGCACTCGCTCAGCAACTTTATCTGAACAAACGCCCTCTCTCCTTCTGGCCCTAGACTCCTGTAATAGCTTAAGATGCTGCATTTCAGAGTAGCACCTCTATATACATAATTTGTATGCTGTTCAAATTTATAAAGGGGATGAAAGGTGTTAGATATGTACATGATTGTGATGTGCTGGTCACCAGGCCAAGCCTACCATGATACTTGCAACTCAAATACATGGACTTATCCTGCTGGACAGTCCGTATTTGCTGTAAATTGTGGGGTTTAGGCAGTATTTGTCCAGACATACAGATGTTCTATGAGATACATGCATGTTCCTTATAAGTAACAGCTATCATCAGTTTTAAAAATTTGCCAAACATTCAGGCTCAAACACACTAAGAATGTCAAAAAGCTCCCGCAAAACTCATGACACTGTCATTGCTGGAAGCCATCATGACATAACAGTTGTACATAGGCAGCGGTTTGCTTAGAGGTATGTGAGGCTTTAACAACTCCACAGTGCAAGAAGTCTTGTCTCTGATTCTATGCTTACACCTTATCCTGAACAGTAAGCTTCCATACCTTTGTGGTAACCTTTACTTCATGCTACAGATCGCATGTCACTCGCCGTACACACACACCATCTGCTCCTGTTGGATGTCTGCAGTGTATTGACTTGTAGAGAAGGGGCTTAGTGCAATGCTGCATGCCTAGCTATGCTGGGTGACCGATACATGTGGAATATAGACTCAATTCCTTATGAACAATTCCTGTCAACAAAGAGATTCCTAAAAGCCATACCTTACAATGTCTGTCTTGAGAAGAAACTTGCAGGAGTCAAGAAAAACGTCATGGACATGCCAAGGAGAACCATTTAGTTCTACGTTTCAAATTGGATAAATCCTCTACTATACTGACATTCTTTCTTTGGATGGTGTGTCACAGCAAAACAAAAGCCTTACAATTCATTTGGTCAATTGTGCATCCTGCTTAGGGGGTTAGAGGATTTATTTCCAATTCCTATTCAGATCAGCTGGTACTAACACATACTCTGTTACGGACTGTTGTTCTCAATGCTCTTATCCAGTTTATTGAAGGATGTTAAGATACCAAATCAACACTAAACTGATTCGGTGTTGATTCAGCAAGGCAGTTCAGTAAAAGAGCCAGTAGAATGCTCTTTGTAAAATAGCATACATAAGTAGAAAAGATTTGTCAAAACTGCACAAATTTAAATACCCAATTATAATGTTTTTCAGTATCTTTTAAGAAGGCAGCTACAGCACTGATTCTGCTGTGATAGTCATAGATTATTCTAATTTGACATTCCCTTCTTTCATTAAACACAAGAGTACAGGCTGTGCTGCTGTCTCTAAGTTTGGGAGTCTGTACCAGAGATCACATGCTGCTAAGTACAGTTTTTGTTTGTTTGAAAAGGGGCAACTGATAACCTGTTGGCCTATTCTCCAGAAACAAGTCTGCCTCTATTTTTCTTTAGGGCCATGAAAGTCTGCCTGTAATAACAGTTTGATTATTGCCCCAATATTTTTTGAGCATTAAGGAAGATTAAGAACCTGCTCTGCTGTACTTAGAAATAAATTATTATACCTAACTCACTTTCTCACTTCCATCACTCAACTTACTCCCCAAACTGGAAAAAACACAGCAGTGTTATCTCTTGAGCCACTGAGACAATGGCCAAAATGTTTGCACAAAAAAATATTTCTTAATCACAACAGAAATTTTGGAAAAAAAAAAAAGATATTTGTAATTCTCAAAAGGAATGTGTATGAAAATTATTTCACTGTTACCAAGCGATCTATCTAATCACAACTGTAATATTAACTAGTTGCAGATAACTTCCAAATAAACCTATGAGCTAACTTTTTATAAACTATCAAAAGGTATGGTAATTTGAAGGAAATCACAGCTTCTGGACAAATAGTTCAGGAGCAGAAAGTAAATTTGTCCCTTTAATCTTTTTTTCCCTGTTCGAAGTTTAGTATTACCATAAGCAAGCGTACAAAGCATGCAATTCAAGATTAACAACTACAACTAACTTCAAGGGATTTTATACTAATTTTCAAGCTTCATTAACAAATCGTAAGACAGATCAAAACAGTGACTTAAAGGCAAAACAAAATCATTTTTCTGTCTAAAAGATAAATTCTCTCTGATCTAAGAGAATGTATTCATCCTTTCCCATCTTTTCTCTGGTTTGTCTGGTCATTTACAAAACACAGGACAAGTTATTTGTCTTACTCTCAAGGTCTAATAATTTTTCCACCTTTGTAATCCATGAAAGCTTTTCTAATGAATCATTGGGTAATACTGTACTACCTTAAAAAAAATAATTACAAAGATCCATTGTACTTTCTATAGTAGTGCTGTTGAGATTTTTGAAGTTGTCTAACGTATTTAGATAAAAGATTCTTTAAAATATTTTTTAATATTCTAAAAAAAATATTTTTTTTAGATATTACTGTTATTTCTCACAGCACATTTGATAGCCAGGAAGGAGACAGTGATGTGAGCAATAAAGCAATTAAAAATATATTAATGTCTCCATAAAAGCTTAAATCTGAGCATCTGGAAGGCTTGTACTGAGTATATCTTTACACAGATAATTGCAGAGAATTTACAAGCATGGAAGAATTATAGGCAAACAAATAACTTGTAGAGAAAAGCTGTTTCAATAAAATGTTTTTCTCTTCAGAGGAACAGAAAATGAGTCATAGTAGATACATCTTAAAGACATTTAGATCAAGTCAATGGAGATAGTAAGCAGAGATGAAAGCATTGTTTAGTACTACAAAAGTAATTTGAAGTAATTCCCATTAGTGGGAATGAAAGACCAGTGATGTACATCCAGATAAGCTGCTTCCTTTTTTAATAAACTGAGATGCTGACAAGAAACAAAACCAAAACAGAGATGCAAGTGTGCACACACACAAGTATACTCCTTTTCTTAAACACTACTGGTTTCACATTTAATTTACAGCATTCTTTGTTGAGGTAGAGAAGAACACCTTTAACTGCAGAGCAGGTAGCAACAGGTTTTTGTAAAACTGCTCAAGAAGTAAAATGTCATCTTCCTCTAGAGCACTGCTGTCAAAATCAGGGGAATACATGGGAAACCTAAGCAGAGGAGAGAGCTGAGTAGAGCTACCTGGCCATTTTAGTTACTCTTGCTATTCAGCACTACAGCAGTAAAAATGGGGAGTCAAAATAATGGAGCAGGACCACACGCTGTTACAGATTCCTCAGAAAAAGGTCTGTGAGAGTGTTAAAAGGGAAACTTTATTAGAGTGGCAGATGAAAATTTCATTCTAAATCTCTATGCTTAGCTACATCACATGGCTTTAACCACTTCCTGCCTAGGTTTTCCAGATGTATCCCAAAGCACTACAGCCCTACAAAACCCACACATTCAAGACTAGTTTCAATCCCTGTTTTCAGCTGTATCATTAGCAAAAGTTTACATTTAATACAAAATATTCTCAAGCACAACAGTGCCCAATTTCCTGCCACAAGATGACCTGACCCCCAGAGACAATCAATTCCACTTGCCTGTATACTGACGGTGTGCTATTAACCTCAAAGAGCCAATCAACATAATTTCTCAGCAGAAGTAACACTCCCAGCCTACTACATAAGCTTAAAAATTTATTTTTCAATCAACTCTAGATTCTTCTCATGAAAGGTAAAGTTTTTATTCCCAAAATGAACATTAAAGCAAATAAACACCAAAAGAATTAGGAAGACTAAAGCAAGCAAGCCATGAAAGGAATTTACAGCTTTTAAAAGACAACATTTTTTTATAATCAGAAGTCGAACCTTGTTAAGAAAAACAAAATCTGTAATGTGTTCCTTCTACCTTCATTTGAATAGTCTTTCCTATGGGATTAGTGGGACAAGATTAAACAATTTTCATCTGGGTATTTTACTCTGACTTTATTCCATTCAGGAAGTAAAATTCTGTATGCTTTGCAAAATCAAGATAGGCTTGGGGACATTGAAAAAAAAAAAAAAGAAAAAAAAGCTGACTGCACCTGGGGCACTATGCCTGCATTATAGATTTACTAGTCTGATTTGTCACGTTTAAGTGAGCCTAGATATATAAAACAACATTTTAAAGGGGAAGTCCTTCTCTTTAATTTCCTTTATCATCGTTTCCCTGTGTTATTCAATAAATAAAGTTAATGCTACCAGCCTAAGAAACTACTGCTTATCTTGGAAAAGTCATTTGATTGACAAAGCAAGGAATATACAGCTGTTCATGACACGGAAGTGCCTTGGAGGACAGCCTGGTTTTTCACACCATTTAGACACAGCCATGAGGCACCTAAGAAGCAACTGTTCAAGTAATGGGAAAAGTTACTCAAAGTGACACTGTTGCTAAGTATTAACTGACATTTCAATGTGCCACTTTGCTTTCTATCTATCAGAGAAGAAAAAACTGACCCCACTGCAAATGCTTTAGAGCATTCTGCTTTTCTTCTAAGTGTTTAGGCTTGGCCCTGGTGACAACGACATTACAGCTGAAGTTTTGGGGTTTTTTTTCCCCCATCTAGCAGTCAATGTCTGTAATAAGGCCTGTAATATGGGCATTACATGCAACTTGACAATCTTTTTAGCAGAGAAAAGGGCCAGGCTCCCCAGTTAGTACATCAAAAACATCGCTGTAAATGACTTTATCCCTAGATAGTGCTTGCAATTCACCTGGTGATGGCCCATGACCGTCAATCTCTGCTGAAGAAGGTCCCCAAATGTAGACATATTCTTTCTTGCATTCACAGATGACCATGACCAATATTTCACATCATATAGAACTATCTTCTTTAAGAAGGAAACATTTTAATACACACATAGTTGCCTGTGTATCAATGACTAATTTCCTCCAAGATGCTGCCAGACATTTTTCTCTCAGTTATGTTCCTTCAGACTTCCTTTCACCCCTTTAATTAGAATCTGACTCTAACATTGTGTCGATCAGCAGAAATTAGAGGTAAGAGGGTTGGAAGGGTTGGAAGAGAAGACAGAAACTATTTCTCATTATTTGAATGGAGTCAGTTCGAAAAAGGTCAGCTAAGCTGGAATCTAAGTAATCCTGAGCTGGTTAGTCTATATTTGTTCCAAATGAATCTATCAATCCATGGACAAAAAATTTGTATTTAAATGTATTTAAATTCCCTTCCCAGCTGAAAACTGAATTAAGAAACAAATTCTTAATATTCATCCACAATATGCAAGCTTATGACAACAAAGTGAGTTTATAAATTATAAAGGAATCACCTTATGTCTTCTTTCTCCCTCCTTGTCTTTTTCATTCATATACTGCACAGCACACGATCTAACCACAAACTATATTTCTTGTAGAATCTGTCTGCCATAGATGTTCAGTGAATCACACCAAAATCCTTTATACATCCTATCAGTCTTCTAATTGATGGCATCGAAATTTGGCATGAACACTAAGTATCAATAGTTACTAAAATATGATTTTGACTATGGATAGGAATAATTACAGACTAGCCATGTTTGGTGATATTTAATCCAAAGATCCTTAAGACAGTGCACTTGTGAAAGACCTCCCATAAGAGGAATAAGATTCATTGCCAGAACCATTGCAATGAACATGACTGATACCTCTGAGACTTAAAAGAGCACAGAGGAAAAGAGAGGATTGTTCTCGTTTATAACGATACCAGCTATTAAAAAAAAACCAACAAACCAAAACCAAAAAACCAAAAGGGGCAAACAGTATGTCCAGCTGTTTCCCTCCGATTGTACTATTTGGGTAATTGCAGACTTACCTTTTGTGATCCAGATGCTGAGCCCTTAAATGAAGTGCGTTTGAAGGAGCCACTCATCCTCCGTAAGGAACCTGTGAACTTTCCTCCTCTTCCTTTCTTAATCCCCTGGCCCTTACCCTCCATGAGGGTCCTAGTACTCCAGCACCAAAGACAACTCTGATTTTAGTCATGTAGTCTGAGCAGATTTTTTCCTGAAGCCAACAATCATTAAGTTACAGCTTAAATAAAGACAGACAGATGCATAAACCAAAATCAAAGCCAAATAATGAGACTCCTGTTCTGATATGCACCCTGTCACAAGTGTTACCAGCCAGCTAGACGAGTAGAAAAACAAGGCAATACATGGATACAAACTGCTGTCCCCCTCCCTCTTCTCTACTGACTCTATAATCAGGCTTAATGCACACAGCTTCTGCAAGCTATGGTTTTTAATGGACAGAGATTTAATAAATGGTGATTGAAGGTAAATCTACTTTAGAAGCAGCAGCCCGAAAGGTTTTTATTTGTGCAAAGCACAGGGCAGTCAGATGGAAATTATTTTGGTATCAGTAGAAAGGCACATGAAAAGAGCAGATGGTCCTCAGCAGACTATGGGTTAGAGGCCTGGTGGAATTCAGGAGGATAACTGCTGATGGCAAGTGTGCCTACAGCAGGTCTCAGGACAAGAGAGGCAAGGTTTTAAAAGCAAGCAACCCATAAGATCACAAGTTAGATTCCAATTAATTAGGGAATATGGGTTGTGGCAAATAAGGTGTGGTATGATTAGTATCTGAATAAATCTATTTTGTACTATTCTGCCTAAATATGCAGAGTGAAAGCAAGAGGAGGCAGTTAGGAGAGGATAAACAAGAAATGAGGAAGAGACAAGGTGCTTTCAAAGAACAACAAATTATTATTGACTAGGAAATACCTAGTTGGCTCCAGAAGACTTGTTTTCTCAGACATGAGCTAGGAATGTGTTGGAGAGCCTGGTTTAGAAAAGAAGATGGATGAGAGCACAGAGAAACTAGAAATATATTTCAGAAATATACATAGGGACTGCTGGTTTGTAACTGTGAGGTAAGCCAGAAACACCACTCATTTACAGGATTTAGTTATACAGTCATACTTTTTATTTATTTACTTCTTTTTAGATTCACCCCTTTGTCCTTCAGTAAAGATGGAGTGGGTGCCTGCTTGCAGCTGGTTAGAGGAGGCACAGAAAATTGTGTTGAAAACCTAAAACAAAACAAAAGTGGAAGAGGCTGATAGACGGAGATGCACCAATTTTGTTCTGGTCAGCACAGCCATAATCAAGAAAACGTAATTTCCCAGGCTGGCATGGATAAGTTGCTGACAATTTAGGACATACTTAAAGCTGTGTTGGGAAATGGGAGAGTAAAATCCCATGTTCTGCAGGAGAATCACTTCTATCATATTAGTGCTAACAGTTCCTGGCATCAGGTTAACGGAATGTAGAGAGGAGGGCATGGACACTAAAGGGTCACAAAAGAGGTCTTCCATTCTAACCATTCATTAAACCTAGGCAAAACCAAGGAAGGTAAAAGTAGCATTTTTGACAAGACTTTTGACAGCAGCTGTTATATGATGTTGTTTTAAGACATGGCTTGGCATAAGTGAACAAGGCTGAGGTAGAAGCTGGCAAATGGAATATAAAAATCTGGCAAGGACAGTAAGGTGATAGAGCATGGATAGAATAATCTTAAAGGGAGTTGTGATCAGGCAAGCTACTTTACAAAGTAGTGCCTCATAAATTCCATGTACATCTGCTCTCCTAAAGGGTCTCTCTATTATATCTGGTCAGTTAGCAGCAAAACATTGCAATTACTGGATGGTCTTCTGTACTTTATCATTGAGTTAGTTGCAGAAGATAAAATATCTGGGTCAAAAATTACCCTGTTGTGAGTTTAAACTGTTGTGATTTTTGAAACAAAACAAATTACTTCTATTTACACAAGAACTTGATTTGCCCAATCCTGTCTTTTTCATCTGTAAAAGCCATTGCTACATTCTGGGACATATTCTCAAATGGTGGCAGCTATTACAGCAGTCACTTCTAACACTGACAGATTTAATGAGCTGAGAATATGTCCTCCTGATCTAGCATCTTGTTTGATAATTACGAACAAAGTTGAAAGACATTCAGATAACAGCATATGCTGAACATTTTTGGTTTATATTGTAGTTTACACAAATCCAATATGAATGCTGTCAAAGAACAAAAAAAATATTTCAAGGCTCCTTTGCACCGTTCCTCTTCCTCAGCCACAACATGCTGAATGCAATGAATGAAACAACAGTGCATCCTAGTAACTATTTGTAACATCACCTCACAAATAGGCATCATGTTATGACAGCGCAATTTCCTGAAGTGATGTTGGGCTGCATTAGTCAGAAGGGATGACTAATGGTATTTTGGTCAAGGACAAAAATGGGGACATGGTTTTCTGGAAGCGGAAATTCAGAATATGAATCTGTTCTCTAAGACACAATGTAGAATGTGAATAAGGAATTCATTAACTTGGTCCTTATGGATCTGTGATCCTAAGACTTTTGTCTGAGCTCCCTGTAACTGTTTTTGGTATATTTTAAGGACCACACTGGATTTTCACAAGTCATCAGTACACAGGAGATGTTTACATCCAAGAGCCAGATGAAAGCCTTCCAGTGCAACAGAAGCTGCTGAATACTAACCCCAGTTGAAAAATCAGACAACTAAGTTCTGCTGATGTTCTTGTCCCCACTGTGTTTATATAACACTTCATGGGCTGTTTCCACTATACCAGGGGAACAGAAACATACACCATGCTGGCACTCTCAACAGCTCTGTGATTTAGAAGCACAAGTTTAACTGACTTTCCAAAAGAGCTTTTGGTTTTAGGAGTGCAGTCTCATATTATGAAACCTTTTAAACAAACATTGTTAATGAAGGTTGCTGTCTCACTTCGGAGTTTACTACTTCATCAGTTGAGCTGATTCAATGGTTTGTGTGGTCTAAATCGGATCTGTGTAACCGTATGGTTTAAATCAGCACTGGGGGAGGAAAGGGTAGTAATCTCTTGCAACAGGATGTGGTTGACAACAAATGAGTATCTGGCACAGTATGAAAGACCCTTAAACTGGTTCTGAAACTGAACAATTCATGACATGCAATGGACACATCTGTCCATCACCCTCCATGTTTTGCAATAAGATCAAATTGGTCAAAGTTAGATGATGAAAAACCCAAGACTATACATCCCTGTAAAAGAATAAGTGGAGTGCAGGCACACTCCATTTGCAAGATCACCTTCAAGGTGATCCTTGGCAGCCTGCTCCCTGGGAAGAGCAGGATGCATCCATTTCAAAGTACACAAAAGTAACATACTATGTAAAATGTAAGTACCTGTATCTCCTATAGATACCGCACCATGGAAATTTAACATCTGCAGTCATGGAAAGATCCATGGCTCAAAGGCCCTAACACAATGTGTTTTTAAAAAAGTGAATAGTTTGGTTAAAGATAGCTGTAGTTCTTTCAGCCTGTAGAAAATCTAAAATGGGCTAAAGTGCTCTCACCGTTCATTGTCAGAGCTATTCTATGACATCACATCAGACATGTCTGATGTCAGTTTGAAAAAAAAAGTTATAGATTTAAAGCTTTGACCTATAGTCCACCATGTCAGCTGAAATGTTTCCACTCACTAAATATGGAAAGCAGTAGTGCATAATCCGATGAACTTTATTTACACGGACAGACTGGGGTAAGATAGGCTTATACCTGTATAAAGACTTAAATATAAAAGGCATGTATAATTAGGCCTTCCTTCACTTTGCATTTAATATGAGTATTAAACTAAATGTGAGTTTCTTTCACAGACAATGGATTATAAAACAAAAACTAAAAGCACTTCTTCATTTTTTTAATGTGATGTCTTAAAAGAATATTTTCTGTAAAAAAAAATATGTTGGTGTCCTTTGACATTTCTGATACAGTAAGAAAATCTGAAGTCATGTGTTTAACTAAAAAAAAAAAACCCTACATTCCATTAAGGGTATTCATTAATTATGCTATGAACAAGAGCTGCTGGTATTGTGCTTGGTGTTGCATAAATGCTTTTCCAAAAAGGCTTTTTCCAAGATAGTAATAATTAGTTATGTTGTGCTTGCTACCAAAACATCTAGACAAGTGTCCCCACAAGCAAATCCATCTTCCACTTCAACAGGAATTTTCCTGCATAAGGACAGGAGCATACACCAGGATTGTCTGAAATCACTATAGTGCTGCAAACTATTATCATTTTGAAGTCTATCAACTCTTCAGAAACCCACCTGCTACTCTGTTACTGGCAGGATAAACCTGCTACTCTCCCAAACTGAAAACAAATGGAAATGTCAAAATTACTCTTCAAGACGATTTAATCCTGTTAATCCATTTATGTACTCTCCACAAGTTGGCTAGCTTCAGACAGCCAGTTCAGTAGTTTAATGTATTTTTAACTTTCAAAAACCCGCCCTCTTTCAACCTGTTTTTCTGTCATTGTAGTACATATAAAAAGCTGCAGGAAATCAGACTAACATCTCATAGCTGTGCACAATAACCTCCAAAGCAGACGAATGAGGGCCTATCTGAAATGAGCTGGAGCAGAATGAAACTGGATAACATTTTATAGACAAGGTAAAGGAAAAGAGCAAGTTTCCTGACTACTGATTAAGTGCTTTGCTTTCCAAATCCAACAATTTTGCAGCTGTAGATTCACTTTTGAAAGAACATGAAACCAAAACTGTAAGTACAAATGCTCCTCATTCTGGAGAGTTGCATACTTCAAACTGTAAAAACAAAAACGTTTAACATTTGAAGAACTACTACTGTTTGATTATACTGGCTTCTCAGTGGTCTAGTAACAGCATTGCACTTGCCTTTTCTCATTTCCTCACACTGAACATTTTCCAGCCTTCTCCAGCCCCCCACATCTACACATTCAGATGCACTGGTCATGAACCATGCAGATCACAGAAGCAGTACATTACTTTTATGTCATGAACAGAAAGCTATGAAACAACTGCTAGGTCTCATTATTAGCCAAAAGAAACAAAACAGTCCACTACAACACCATAGTCCATTACAAATTCTATTGCTTTTAGAAAAAAACCACCACTTTCTTCCCATAAAATTTTTATAGTTTTCTCCCCTCTCTTTACCAAGAACTAAAGAATAAGGTTTCAGATTTTTCCTTCTTGTTCTTTTGAGTGCTTCTCCATTTGTGCTACAAGTACTTTCAGATTTGTAACACTTAAAATCAAAGATAGGAAGGGATGGAGGAAGGAAGGAAGGGACAGTCTAATGACAATAAATACAGCATTTATCAACATAAATGCAGAACAGGCAGTGATAACACTCTACAGTGGGGTACAATAACTTAGTACCAAACTAGAGAGAAAGGTATTGAGGTCCAGAAGATCAGACAGACACTGGGGGATCAAAAATTACACAAACATTGAGTAACTGGTTTTATCACAAGCTCTACTGCAACTAGGACCATTTAGCTTCCAAATCACTTCTTCTTTCTTTTCTTTTTAAACAAATACTATCTTTGGATAGTTGATGACATTAGGTGCAGATTAAAGACCTGTTTTTACACATTATATTCAGGGCTATAATTTCTGGCCTTACTATTAACATGAATATGACTTAAATGATGGGTAAGTTTACAGAGTTATGAGGAGGAACAGAAATCAAACCAGCCAAACAAAAAATTCCAAAGCTCTATGTCCCTAGAGACAAGGGAGAAAACCACAAAAGTTTTACATTTTCAAGTTCTGAAGAACCCTGAACACTTCATGAAATAATGATGTTTTTCATTTAGCAGTATGACAATTTTCCACGCAAAGTGTATTTTTCATTTGCAAAAAAAACCTTTGTAATTTTGCAATACAGAGCTTGACATCTTTCTTAGGTCTGAAGAGCTGCAACTCAAATAATGAAGAGCATCTGGAGAATTTTACACCATTTTTACAGAACTCTATTTAAAACTTCCTGTGCACAACAAAACTGGTAGTGGGAGCACCATGTCTTCAATTCCCTTTGGCAGTTCACACTTCAGTTATACACTGCAGTGCATTACTGTTTTATCTCAGTTATAGGTCTTACCTATTACATACTTCAACAGTTCTTGATTCTTTAGTTTCTATCCCTGAAATGAAGTGCAGACAGAATATCGTTCAGTGCTGGTTACCTACCATGAGAATGAGCACACTGTAGGTCACTGGGGACTGTCTGCTGGGTGAGGAAAGTTGACTCCTTTTTCTGTAAACTACATATCCTCAAATCAATGCTGTAGTAACCTAGGCAAAAGCATATTTGGATTAAAAATGTAACAGCTTACACAACAAAACTCAGACAGCATGTAACTGGCAGGTGACATTTATAGAAAAGAAGTTTCATTTAGTCAATTCCACACTTAAACTCAGAGGAAGACTGTAAGCCACTTTGTGGTACTTTTACTTCAGCATTGCCTATTTAGCCATTCCAAGAGTCTTTGTTATTTAGCAACTGTCTGTCCCCTCTCTCCTTCTCTTGCAAGAAAAAAAAGCACGTTTAAAGTGAAATTAAGAAGACCACGAGACATGTGGACAGAATAGAAAAGGTAAAGAAATAACCTCTGCTTGTGCCAGTGAGCCTGTAAATTGGTGCCTGTGTTACCACCCTCACATATTAGAAATAATCTGTACTAATCATATAAAGAACAAAACCTGCCTAAGGAGCTGAACATGCAGAAACCCACCAGATCTCTCTGTCACCTCACCTTCAGACATAGACTCAGCTTCCCTGTATTTGTAGAATCATAGAAAAAATTAAGTTGGAATGACTTTTGCAGATCACCTAGTCTGACCCCCTGTTCAAAGGAGAGCCAACCTAAAAGTTGGATCAAGTGGTTCAGGGCTTTGTCCAGCTGAATGCTGAAAACTTCTAAGGACAGTGTTTCCAGTCCTCTGGGCAACCTGCTCCAGTATGCAACCATTCCTCACTGTAAGGAATTTTTTCCTTATGTCCCTTTGAAATCTCCCTTGCTGCAACTTACAGCCATTGTTTCTTCCTTCTTCACCTCTGAGAAGAATCTGGCTCCGTCTTCTCTGTAACACTCCTTTACTTAGTGGAAGACTGCAACTAAATTCCTCCTCAGCCTTCTCCTCTCCAAGCTGAACAAACCCAGCTCTTCTAGCCTATCTTTACATCAGGTGCTTCCTAATCATACTGATGGCCCCCCCACTGGGAGACATTTTTCAATCTCTCTCTTGTACTAAGGGGCTCCCAAAATGAAGACAGTACTCCACACGCAAACTCATGAGTGCCAAACAGAGGGAATAAACATTTCCCTCTTCCTAAAAACACCACAATACACAGCCTTCATCACTACGAGGGCACACCGCTGACTCATCTTCAATCTGCTGTTCACCGGGATTCTCCAAATTTCCTAGAGTGCACTGTATCCCATTTTCCAGGATACTGAAGGTGTTACACTGTATCAGCCCCTTCTGTATCACAGCATTATACCTACAAACACATATTCAAACTGAAAAGTAAAAATGAGAAAAATGTGTTCATCTCAGCAGTTTAGAATTACTGCGCTGAATTGAAACGCAGCAGCATAACTTGGAGTCTGAATTTGTGATGGGGAGGCATGTCTTAGATCCTGCTACCTTAATACAGCAGCCTTAGAGACATCAAAAGAACAGTTTTACAGGCAGAAGTCCGTTTAACTGCAGGCTGAACCAGGTGAAGACTTCTTGCATAGACAGGACTAGTTGTCAGCAGTTTAACAATTTTCCATGTGGCTACAAGATCACTAGTACTAACAGTGGAGCAGCATGTGGTTGGATGTGCTTAATTTGATCACATAAGAACACCATGAGTTTTTCTCTTGCAGCTCTGTGGCTCCTTTCCCCTAAGTAGCCTCTGAAGTACATTAAAGGCTGCTCATACAGGCAGAGAGCTGGTTTTCGGAGGGTTTGGAAGCACATTGGGACACACAGCAATTTAAAACACAATCAGCTTCCATCTAAGTGAGCAGGTATGTTACATTAGAAGTGGAAATGAAGACTATCTTGTCACAGAAAATGGCGTTGGGAGAGCATTTTTACAGGAAAATTTGTCCAGCACCACGCGTTTGACATTCATATGCTTTCGGACAACACCACAAGAAGCTCTAGTTACTATTAGCAGTGACTTCATATCTGATTAATAGAACTAAATGAGTGTCATGGTTTAACCCCAGCCAGCAACTAAGCACCACGCAGCCGCTCGCTCGCTCCCCCCCACCCAGTGCAATGGGGGAGAGAATCGGAAGGAAAAAGGTAAAACTCATGGGTTGAGATAAGAATAGTTTAATAGAACAGAAAGGAAGAAAATAATAATGATGATAGTAACAATAATAAAATGACAATAATAATAAAAGGATTGGATTATACAAAACAAGTGATGCACAATGCAGTTGCTCACCACTTGCCGACTGATGCCCAGTTAGTTCCTGAGCAGCGATCCACACCCCCAGGCTACCTCCCCCCAATTTATATACTGGGCATGACATCACATGGTATGGAATATCCCTTTGGCCGCTTTGGGTCAGCTGCCCTGGCTGTGTCCCCTCCCAACTTCTTGTGCCCCTCCAGCCTTATTGCTGGCTGGGCAGGAGAACCTGAAAAATCCTTGACTTAGTATAAACATTACTTAACAACAACTGAAAACATCAGTGTTATCAACATTTTTCTCATACTGAATCCAAGACATAACACTATACCAGTTACTAGAAAGAAAATTAACTCTATCCCAGCCGAAACCAGGACAATGAGTTACTCGGTTTCTTTCCCTGGTTTGAAACTACCTGGGATGGAAGAAATAGCAATACAAGAAAATGATGGCTGAGGACAGCACGAAATCTTATGTGCACTCATCTGTTCCTGCCTGATATACAGTGTATTATATTTAGATTGTATTACCTAGAACTTAGTAGCTATTCCCATAGCACTTTCCATCTTAAGATTCAAGTGACTTGAACATTAAAAACCTAAACTTCAATACCCTTGGGAAGCAAGGAAGCATTCTCATCTCTAACAAATAAGGGAGCAGGTGAGGCACAGGAAAGCTGAATTACTTGTTTATATATGTGTGATGTAGAAAATAAGAAGGACCTCCAGGGATGACACAATCACCTTTTTTGGAGGTTAGGTTTTTGTTTCCCCCCCTGCCCCGCCATGTATCACTGATGGCAGTGGTGACTACCAGGAGAAAACCAGTCACAGATCCCAGCTTGACTGGACTGCACATTTCCTTATCCATTTATTACACATGTACTGGTAGTAGTGGATATGCACCACATGTCAGGAAGGCATTAGATAATGCCTTCCATGAAAACAGTAATAGGCCCATACTTTGCACATCAATATAATTTTCTGCTTGGGCTCTCTTTTTATATAAATATAACCCAGATAACTAACAACAGAAATCCAACTCATCATTTTACAGATAAGGAACAGTATAATTGGTTAAAGGTTCAAATATTGATAAGAAACTCAGTAATTTTGATTGCTCAAGCTCAGACAGTTATTGACCTAATTCTGAAAAATGCTGAACAAGCAACAGCTCCTATAATAGCAAATGGGAGCTGCCACCTTTCTTCAATTCAGATTCTTGTTGCCTCAAATGACTTTTCAAAAACTGAAGCAGATCAAGGACCTTATCCAGCATATGACTATCTAAATTAATCTCAGTGGGCATTTGTGAGGATCTAGACCATGGTTAATGGGTATTTTTGAAAACTCAGGCCTTGATGGCATATTATATGCCATGTCCCCATGTACAGTAATTTACTTCACATGCAAATTGCCTACTAATATAATTAGAGCACTAGTGACATCTTACTGCTGCTCTCAGAGGCGGAGCTGAAAACAGACAGTGCAACCCTTCACTACTGCATCACATGTTCAATTTCCAACCAAGCTGAAAGAGCTAGAATCAGCTTGGGAGCACTTTGATAAATCACTTCCTTGTCTCATCCTAGGATTCTGCAAACAGCTAGGTCTTCCAAGCTAAGAAAAGTGAAGGAAAATCCATTCGTTAACTTCTGTTTCTTTAAAACATGGGGAAGTAAAACCTATATTCTAAAAATGGGACTATGAAGATAATAATAAAAAACATATTCTATGCAGATTAAACTTCATAACTGCTTTAGGGACACTAAAACAGAGTAAGCAAAGCTCTTTAAAACTAAAGCAGTGGTTCACTTTGAATACTGAATTTAGATGCTAAGTTACTACAGATATTTCAGGCCTTCACTTGGGATAAATCTCTGTTTTACCTGTGCAAAGCCTAAAACACTGGCTGTGATGCTTCACTTGGTTTTGTTGTTTAGAATGGCAATGTTTCATTGCTCTGGGCTTTTATGAAAGCTAGCTAATTATTATTTCAGCTCCACTAATGAGCCAAAGATTGAACGTACTGTAGAGGTTTTAAATTGTTTTGTGGGCAAAAGGAGGGGAAAAAATAATTTATTTCTCCAGGTCTATTCATTACTTCAACCTTCATATGAGATAGTACAGAATAGTACCAAGACAGCGGAAAGAACCTCACTCTCCACAACACTTCGCTACTAACCTGGTACCAAGGTTCCAAATAATTTCCATAAGAAATATTGATATTTTGCCATAAACTGCTGTCTTCAAAATGTACCGTGTGATCTCAGACAGTCAGTTCAGATCAGGAAACTGGGCTTATAAATCCCTACCTCAGAAAGGCAGCTGTGGTTTAGGACAATTTTGTCTTTTTGTCCCTCTCCTTCTGCAAACTTTCTAAAGATAGCAGTATTTCTTTTCAAGTTTATTAAAACATAGTTATTGTGAAAAATTTCTGTTTTGATAAACCAATACTTTTTGACTGAAACCTGTTTCACTCATCAATTCTCCAATCAGCTACATAAATAAAGTATTTCCATATTGAAATAAGAAATGGAGATAGATCCTAATTTGAATAAATTTGTGTAAGTTAAAGGGCAGATATTGGAAATTTGTGGTTTGGGGGTTTAATGCAAGTATTAGAAGAACTAAACCCAGGCCTAGTTAGTTTCACATGAACCTGAGAATGCAGTAGCACTGGTAGAACTGATTAACCATCTTCCATTAAAAAAAAACCACTTTTATGATGCACTATTTGGTTATTACTGTGCAGAAGAAATAAGAATGCAAAATCTGAATTTCCATAAAAGCATCACTTTCAGTAAAACTATTGAGTTTTAGTTTTGTGAGGAAAATAGGAATGTTTCTAAAAAAGGTTTCAAAACATACGGAAGCTACTTCTGTGGAGAAAAAAAGTTGTACTTACGAACAATATTTCTCTAGCCAATGGCATAACTAGTGGGTTAAAAACTCATCTAGGCGAACAAGTAGATAGTTCATGGGCTCTCGTTCATTGTAAGAAGCAAAGCAATTTGTTATTTATTTTATTTGCCTTCAAAGCCCAATTCAACACAGTATTAAGTTGTCTGTAACAGATACTGATGGAAACAGATGAGAAATGTCACCAGACCTTGGATAGCAACTTAACGTGCAAAATTATATAGCGTGAATTACAATTGGAAATGACTGAATTGCTGTAATAGGAGTAAAAACCTCCTCCCTCTCCTATGTGCAGAATTTAGCTCTGGAATTGATGAATTCAGGACCTGTATCTGCCCGGTTACTTTGAAAGCACAGGTAGCCCGTCATCCTTGGACCAGGTGAATTTCTAGTCCCCTTGCCTTTAGTGGTATGCAAAGAATTAAAGAGAAGAAGCTTGGAAGAGAATTATAAAAACCTGAATTCAGTCCAGCACTTCAGAGAATACAGGCCATGTGGAGCTGGAGATCCTCAGTAATTGGTATGGAACAACGTATATGTGCCAGCAGATCAGTCATATTGTCCTGTGTTACTCTGGATACAAAGCTGAGTCTTTAAAAACAGTCTAGGATTTCACATCTACTTTAAGGATAATGACAACAAATTAATTACAATGATGTTCATTCAGTCTCAGCACACTTGTAAGTAACTTTCCTTTTAGACAGAAAACCAGAACTCTTTCCAGTCTTCACAGTCATAGTAATAGAGTAAATTAGATGACAGAAAGGATTACACTGCACTTGATGAGATTATTTTACAGACCAGCTTTGCTGCAACCTCCTCCATTTTCTGTGCATCATCAACCTGGAGCAAACACTTCTCACTGGACTCAGACTTGTCTATGTGACAAAGCACTTCCTTGTAGTAAATTAAAATACCTGTATCAGCCTAGACTGACAAATGATAAAAAGTACTAACAGAGTAGTCACTCCTGGATGACCATTACAATCAGTTTGCCTAAACAATCAGATCAAGATTTTTCTTCATTTTCCCTATATTTTCATTATTTTCCACGCATCCTGTTTATATTCAAACAATTAGATGTAGTAAATAAAATGGTAAATATTTCCTGTTAAATACAGTTTGAAGTGTTTTTCTCCTATGCCTAAAGCATGGCTGAAACTGTCTGCACATTAATACAGTTACTTTTGCTCTGTGATAAAAATGGAATGCTAGCCTTGTTATTGCAACAACAAACTGGAGCTAGAGGGGAGCACCAAGAGTCTGTTGTGCTGGGCAGACTGGAAAGATGCTGGGGGCCTTGCGGGTGTGAGCAGGGTGACCCTAGATACAAAATGCAAAAAAGACTGATTTCAGAAGTAGAACCATTGCCACTGGTGGTGGCCCCCCATTGAAAATGAGATTCATGCCAGGTGACACTAATGTATACTGTACAAACATAGACAGCAATCAGCTTCAGCCTCACAATCTTAAAAACAAAAGAGGTTTTGACATAGATTTCAATGAGGATACACTCTCATGACAGTAACAAGAGTTTTCTTATTCATTTCAGCTGAGCAAAAAATCACCATCATTTCAGTATTCAGTACACCACTTTTTTCAATGCAATACTGTGGTCTCAAACAAAGCTAGTTAAATAAATCCAGAACAGTCCCATATCTACCAGCAACTAAAATAAAGGCTGAAAGAATGTCTCTTGCCTAGCTAATAACAGAGGACTTGAAAGGATAGTGAAGAAAAAGAGAGCGCTAAAGAATTAAATCATAAACAAAATGAGTAATTTAAATACAAGTAAGCATTGAAGCCTTGTACCTGCACCGCTAGATACTAGCCCACAAAACTCCACTGATCTGAGAATTGAAACAATGAGCCTGTGTAACTGTGGAAGGAAGTAGCCTACTTCTGCTTCTCACCACAAGACAACATCTACAACTGGTGACAAATGCCTGCTCCTTGCCTGGGTAAACAAGGAGGGTCTAAGCAGCAGGTACGCTGGAACTCTGCTCATGTGCAACACAGTAAATAATGAAACAAGGCTTCCTACTGTGCTCCATCATTCCCAAGATAGAGGAAGCAACTGCTTCTTGTGGGGAGATAATTGAATTGCTATCAGTTCTAAAAAGGGGGAAGGACAGACTTCCATTAGATGCTTTGTTAACGTATCAGTTCTCTTACTCATAGCATTGAGTTCCATTGTGAAACTCCAAACACATAGTTACTACTGCCACATCCGTTTGGTATCTTCAATGATAAGTAAACACTTCTTACCTCCATCATTTGGCAACTTGGTTTTCACACACAACACTTTTTTTTTATTATCACCAGCTCCATCTGGTGGATATTCTGCAGCATGTATTTTCTTGAAGGGAAAGAATAGGATTTTCTAATACAGTTTTGCTTATCCTCCCTTTAGAAATATAAGCATTAAAATGTCTAATATTTAATTCTTTTTACATGATATTAGCATGTGGGAAATGTCAAATATGCTGAAATGTCCATCTTTAGTCGCAATTCATTGTCCAGGAGAGGTTTAAAAACCTCTCTGTAAGAAAAGGAGTTTAATTGGCCAGTGCCCTTTCCTAAACCATAACGCACTGGTATTGTACACAATCATGTTGGCTCTGATTGTGAAAACTGCTTTTCAAGTGAGAAATATAAATAAAATACATAAAATAAATTTGGACCAGTTAGTAATAATGGCAACTGTAACAGAAAAGACCTAGAAATGTGCATGTGCAATACATTTTGATGCAAGAACAAGAAGACAATATGAGGTATGAGTTAGCAGCAAGGTAAAAGTAAACATAAGGTGTAGAACAGGTTTAGAAGTAAAGGAACTGAGAACCAGATGTCTTCCTGGCCCCGGCCCTGATTTTCTATGGGACCATGCGCAAGTCACCCCGTATCTTTAATACCTTGGTTTCTCTTTCTGAACAAAAGAAGCAATCATATAAACCTATGCAAAGACTCTTAATTCCCTGATATTTGTAAAATCATTTGGAGTCCTTGGACAGATGTAAGTATGATTATTGTCTGCAAAGTGCTTGAGCAAACAATCCCTACATTTTACAAGAACATTCTCAACTGTATTGACAAGCCCCCAGTTCTTCACAGTAACGAGTTCAAAACTTTCCAAGATGTTCAAAAAGTACTTTGCCAGCATTAATGAAACTTACCAAAAGAGAAAGAAAGGGAAACCGCAGCTGAACTTTCAAGGGTGTTCATTTAAAATGGTCAGCTACACAAACCAAACATCTCATTTCAGAGTTCACACATCACCAGAAGTAAGAAAAACAAGGGAGGAGAAATACAAATATAGTAGCATTGATCCCCCTTCTCTGCCTATACCTCTAGCACTTAAAGGTCTCTTTATTTCAGTTAAATTTACCAATCACAGATGATGCAGTCAGGAAACACAGCTCTCTAATCTAGCCCACATCAGTGAGCAATGAATCAGCATCTCCTAGATGGTCTTGTCTGTGCAGAGCTTAGCACCTCTCAATGATTGCTGGTCCCTATTTATTCGCATTGCTTAACTCACCGAGTCCTTTGGCATTCCAGTGAGATTTAGCATTATGCTGGATGTTTTCTGATTGTAGTGTTTTACCTTCTTGTTGACAGATATTTGTTAAGAAAAGCAATGTGCATCAAAGTAGTGAAACCTAATTAAATTGAGGCAGATTTTAAGAAGCCAATTAGGAGAAAAATACATTGCTCTCATCTGCCTACCAAGCACTGGATAAAAATGTAACTGTGCTTTTTGTTGACAATCTATGTAGAAGAATAGGGCAAGACTGTAAGGTTTTTATTGATTTCCTGGGGATTGCCAACAGGAGTTGCTGTAATGCTCATGCTAGAGAAAGACAATACCATGCACTCTCACTCACAGACTGTCAGGAGCACCTCATCCCTTTTACCTGTTGATTATGACATTAGCATCAGTTCACGCTCAATGGTGAGCATGCCAAGTTAATCATTAGAAACAAAAAGCTTCTGGGAAGCTACAGATCATTACTCCAGCAGCAATATCTAGACATAACAGCCACCAGCCTGCCATGCCCTTTTACAGTGAGAGGCAAATGAAAGTTAGCTGTGACAGACCCATTACTCAGGTCTCTGATCAGAAGCAATTATACAGAGAATTCCCACCTTTACCAGCTCCTTCAGTTACAGGTTCTCTGTTTCTGCTAGGAACATTTATCATAGTAATACATTCCAGCTGACCAACTCATGTCACACTGATCTCCAGAGATCTGACAGATGATGGGGAGGTTTTTTTGCTGCTTCCTAAATTTCAACAAGTGACATTGATAAGGGGATATATAATGAGTCGAGGACTTCTCTTTTTTCCTCTTTCATAGTCAATCTCCTAACATTTGTGTAGTTGGGATCACAATAGTTAGCCACCTCTCTCTCCTGACTATAAAGTCTCAGTGACACCAATAAAGACAAAAACTGCTCCAAAACACACACACTAGAGTCAAATGAGCAAAGCGAGACAATAAAAAACTACAATCCCACCTGACCTTGCAGTAATAGGATCACATCAAGATTAGTCTATGTCATAGATTAAGCCCACTGAAGTAAATTAATCTTTCTGCAGTCAGCTAAGACTATATGTTTACTCACTAAGCTGGGAAAAACTCAGGAGTGTAAAACGTGTATCTGCTGGAACAGGCCATCTACACTGCAGCTATGTGAATGTTCAGCGCACTTACTGCTGCACCACTGACCTTAAGGTGATGGCTTCAGAAAGGAAAAGCTCTTTAAACTGTGTGATTGATGAAAAAAAACCATATTCAAGTCAGCAGAGCACTGTTATATTAAAAATCTCTTACAGACTACTAATTCACATTTGGGCAGTCAACTTTTTGTCTGAGCAAAGCTGTGCAGACAGCTTCCAGAAGACAGGAATTCTGCACATCAGCACAAAGATGCCTTGCAGGCAGTGGGACAGCCTTTTGGCTGGCAGAGAAATATTCCATTCAGACTACAAGGAACAGGAAGCTCTGAGCTATGGCAGCTCTGAGAAGGAACAGCATAACCACTGTGCTTCTCTGCCCATGAATACAGCAGCTGGTGACTCTGCTTAACTGCAAATGTACTAGCCCTCTTCTGTCCTGCCATCAGTCCCTTTGCACAGTGATCACCAGAGCACCACACTACAAAATGGGTGTTTGTTCCCTGCTGGAGTACCATCAAACTACTACTTGCCCAATCAGTAAGAGTAATGGCATTTGTCCATCTGCACCTGGGGAATAAGGTGCATCTGGGGTCATTTTCTTCCTCACAGGAAGTTCCCTTCTAGTACATATACATCACACTTCTTCTCTAGAAAATATATTTACCAGTCTCCACATCTTTAGGAGCTGTCTATTCTGCCATCTCAGTCCAGGCTGCTCACAAACAATCCTTTTGTACACTTCCTTCTCTCTTTCACCTCTATTAATTTAAATGTATTCCAGGATCTCTATTTTGAATTTTCATCAAAATATCAACATCCGAATGAAAGAGGGGGACTGGGAGAATTAACACAGAAATAAAACGTGTTTTGGCAGTGTTTCCTCACATGCCTTTGGTTTGCTACTCATGGTAACAATCACAGCCCAGTGTCTCCAGATAACAATGCTAACAGTTGTACCTGTGAAAACACAGTATCCAAGATGCTGAGCTGACATCAAAGATACTGTTTTACTGAAGGCATAGTATAAGTGGCACCAAAAACAGGTTGTGCAAACCTCTAGATAGTCACCACTGCAGAAGCACCAGAACAGCAAGGTCCCTGCATGGGAAAGCAACCTGTCTCTGTGTCACCATCATACTACTGCTGCCTAACTTACCAAGCTGGTCTATTTTGATACTCGTTTTTTAAAGAGCTCCTAGCTCAATAGAGATAAAAGTGCAAAATTTAAAATGAACATATCCACGTAGTGTTTGCAAACATATATATACACACATATATCCAAGTCAATATATTATTCCTGCTTATTAGTCTACCCAAAGAAGGTCTCCCCACATGTCCTCAACAAAGTTCAACTTCATGTGCTACAGGACAACAGAAGTGCAATGAAATGAAATCTTCAAGAAATATTTTATGAGTAGATAGTGTCTTGAGAGCAAATTCATAAATAATGAATGAAGTCCAAGACTAATTTGACAGAAGATGAAGAAAACTTCTTGACTACCAGAAGAAATTTTAGTTCACTAAGACCTACTGTGTTTTGTGCTATGCAATAGAACATGTTGCTTTTTTTCTTTTTTCCTTAGCAATTACTACATCTTTCTGGACCCAATCCTACACACCTTACAGGTGTTGAATTCTCCACATAAAATTTACCATAGTTCAGAGACAAAAGCAGTGCATATTTTAGGACTTAGGGGAGAGTTAAGCATAGATTGGCTTTATGCCAGCCCTCAGCAGTGTAGGTGGAATTCCACCTTTAATGAAGTCGATATGAACTAGGCTTTTCCAGGATCTGCAGGATTGGGCCTACTGTTAAATTAGAAAACTGTTGTTACATTGTTCCACTGCAGCCAAGTAATTCTTAGCATACACACATTTTAATCAGAACTTTGACATTTGCTTTAGTAGGGAGTAAGCAGATACAATAGGAATCAACCAAAAGGACAAAATAATGCAATTACCACATGGTTGTATACCTGTGATGTAAATCCAGTCAAATTATTCCATTTAGCCCTTTACATGTGCAGGCATTAATCACCTCTTTGTTCTGTGTTTGTACAGTATCCAGCTCAACAGGGTCCATGCCTTTGCTTTCTGGGATCATACCAAAAATAATTGAAACCGTACCACCACATGCTTAAAGTTTTTGTTTTTAATCAAATCCATTGGGAAAGTATACATTACCTTCTCACTATCCACTACTCTCACAAGATTCTGCTAAAAATATTAGTATTAAAAGGAGAAAACACATTCAAAGCAGTAATATTTTTGCATCCATTAACAGGATTATTGTTCCCTAATAAAATTCAGAAAAATTAACACCAAAGGCCTATTTTATCAGGACACATCTAGTTGTAACTGTGAATAAAAAAAAAATCCCAAACTGAACAAGGAAGAAACATGGTGATACGGCAACTTGAACCATTAGTATTTTGAAGATGAAAACTTGGCCTCAGCTTGATGTGAAAGGTTTTTAATTAGTTGTGATGGAAGTCTGACAACTGGCTTGAAATAGGAACAAGACTGAAAGCAACCATTTGTAGCTTTGAACACATACATATGCAATTACTCCTGATGACTATATCCCTGATTGACTCCATTTGCAGACACTTATCCTGACGATGAGTGACTCTTGCTTCCTTAGCTTAACCCACATTTTATCCAAGATGTCCTTGCAAGATGGATTCTTGGAAGAACTACATTTGCCCACAACTTACTTTTAAACTTCTAATTTCCAAACTTGTGCAGTCTGAGGAAAGGGTGAAGGCCCATGTTGATATCATTCAAATTGGTATTACTAGCAGAAAACTGTATATCAAGCAAGATTTCTGCAGCAAAATTAACAAGAGGTTTCAAGTAGAAAGGCACTTTGAAGAATTTCCCATTGACAGCCCTGAAACTGGTAAGCTGTAAAGAGAATGTCTGAGCTGTGTGTTTATACTTACAACACACATGGTTGCATAAATACCCAGCAGCAGAGTGAGTCCTTACAAACTAAAACAGATATAACCATGATAGACCTAGGTTTTACTGCTGCCATCAAGCTCTCTTTGGTTTGGCTGATAAATAGGGAGTTGCTACATCCATCTTCACTACTGGTGCTGTGCACTGATTCAGTCCTGCAAACTCCCAAGCTCTCATCTCAGTAACAATGAGGTGTAGGCAGTTTCTCATCTGAGCCACTCAAGGCCTGGCTGGTGACTAAGCCCACTGTCAAGCTGTATTTCAGCAGCCACATAATCAATACAGATACAAGGAAAGCTACTGTATTGATCTGATTTGATTTTCTGTTATGTGTTTCTCTCAAAATAAGTGTGACCATATTAGATTCCAGTGTGGTTGGTAAAGTGAGCAAATGCTCAGAAATCTATCCCTTTGCTTCAGGTCAAGGGGGACTGAAGAGATAATCATGACAGTGCAACAAAAATAACACCAATCTTGCTTACAGCATCAGCCATTTTTCATTCATCATCTATTTCTTTTACTGTTCTATGTATCAGCAATGTTTTCTTCTGCAAGTATAATGCATACTAAAGAAACCTGAACTTTGATAAAGCATTTAACAAGTACATATCAAAAGATATGTATTACCTCTGTACTTTTTCCTCAAGCATGTTTCAGATGGCTAAAAATTTACTTTCATTATTCATTTTGAAGACACAAAGAAGAATCCCTCTCTTCTTTTAAATACAAGAAATATAGAGAATGTCTTTGCTTAGATAACATATTCCAGCTATATAAAAATGCTATTGTATTATTAAAAGAATAGCTCAGATTTAAACTACTGAAGATGAATTCAAGTTCAAGTGTCAGAAGACATACCGGAAGAAATAGCTACCACTTGGGAGAAAAACCCAGGCAGCTTTCATCTCACTAAAGGTAGAATGAGCATTTTTAGCATCCTGCTTTGCAAAAGACCTTTGACCCAAGCAAATGGCCACTCAAGCAATGGTAGAAAAGATGACCACATTTCTTTTCTCAGTTGCACCCAATCTGTTCACTTACCTTACTGTTTTCCTTAAAATAGAAAAATGAGAAGCACCTACCTTGTCAGACTTGAAGAAATTCCTGTATCCTTGGGATGTATGTTAGTTAGATACAGTAAGATAATGCTTATTTTAAAAACAAAGTATTCCCCGTAGCCCTTAGCATGCAGAGGTTCTTTTAGTTCTGCTAGAGAATGTGCAAACGTCTACTCAGGGTATTAGAAAATGCTAATTCCTAATTCCCTCGACTAAGCCTGCTTGCTGCTATGGACTACTACAGGCTTTATTCCTATTAGAGACTTATTGGTTGCCCAAGGTGACAGTGCTGTGTCACAGGTAATCATGAAAGTGATATGGTAAAGGGTTTCTAAAAATTAGCTTTGAGTAAAAAGATCAAATTATTAACTCCGTAGCCTTTTAAGCCTAAAAAATCAAGAAGGTAGTTATGCTCTACTTTTCCAGTATTAGCTGATATGCAATAAAGTCACATACCCTTTCCATTCACAAGCCAAACTGCCACTTGAAGAATCAGTGACAGCAGATTGGAGCAGGCTGATACTACTCCCCAGATGGCAGCAATTAGAAAAAGAGAAGGTCAAGCCATGTCAGAAAAAGGAGTGTTTGTGTTCATTTTTCAATTTTGGGTGTAGGCCAATTAATCTTTTCTAATCGTGTAACTTAGAACCATGCTGATTACCAAACAATAGAATAAATCCTAGGAGGAGTTAACACCTGCAACTGCCATCTACAGCAGGAACAAGAACAATGGTATTGATTGGACACATGTTGTTTGATGTTCCTTGCTGCTTTGAAAAGAAACAAATACCTAGCAACCTAGCTGTAATCATAATGAAACTCTCATCAAACAGCTGAAAATTTCATTATTCGGTAAGGCATTCTCCAAGGCATATCTGAGCACAGATATGGAATTTAATGAGATTTGTGCATCACAACTTCTTTGTATTTCTGTAAGGGAAATTTTGTATTTTATGTAAATTTTGGCAAAAATCTAAACGAGACATTTTTGGTTTAGGTTGATTTCTACCATCCTGGAGTATGTTGTTTAAACAAACTATATTGTGGCATTTAGCTTCAGGTAATGTTGAATAATCTGTGCTCACCTGAACTACTGCATTTTATTATAGGATGTGCAGCTGGCTGCCTATCTGCCTATTCTCCTTGGAGGCCTGTGCTAAGTATCTCACATAATATAGTACCTCATCTGGCTGAATTGATAGCATGTCTTCTGGAAGCCACAAGAACACAACGTAACATGAGTTACCAATGAAACTAGCCCTGGAGAGAAGCAGCATGTAAAGCTTTCCACTTCATGACTAACTTCACTATTTTAACTTTGAGATCCTACAAAATTATTTCTTGAACCATCCATTTACAGGGCTTTACACTTCTGCTTAAGTTCAAATCTTAATAGGTTGTTTGGGGATCAAAATGCTTCCAGCTAGTTCAAGTCTTAACAGTTCTCTGGTCTCTTCCCCTCATCCTTTCATAGTAGACTGAACAGTTTCTATTTCCATTTTCTAGTATACAGTCCAGACAGATTGTCTTTGATATTTACTGAGACCTTAGTCCCTGCCTGATGCTTTTGACTAACGTCTCATTACAAATGAGAAATAAGTTAAATATTACAAACTGCAGACAAAGAATTCCATTTAGAAAACACATACATAAACTAGTAATCCCATTTTGATCAACCTCAAATTTCTCCTTAACTTCAGTAAGTGTGGTGTATCAACATCTTCCAGAAAATTAAAATATGAGAGCACATACAGCAAAACCTGTAACTTGCAATTAACCACCTTCAGTTAGTCTGTAGCACTCAACTATCTACTTTACAAAGTTAAAACTATTAGAATGTGCAGCAATTGTACGTACTGATGTTAATCTTTAGACACTCCCCTGATATTCAAATTCCTTAGGGTTCCATTAGAGAATGCAACGTGTGCCATGGAGAAACCTGGAATCACAAATAAATTCTTCAGGTATTTTCTTCCAGCTATTCCAAGCAGGAATCTGTGCAACCATGACAAAAGAGAGAAAAAGGAAAGAAAATCTGTTCTCATCTTAGCCATTCTTTCCATGGCTTCTCACTTCCTCCTTTCTGGTTTTAGAACACTGCGGAGCTCTCAGATATGGAGACATCTGTGTCATAACAGCAGCTAAGGCTTTTTTCAGTGGGAAGTACCACCATGCCCATGAGCCACAGTTCCCTTTTTTGCTTCTTTTCCCCCAAAGGATGTCTCATGATAATTTAGTTAAGAATGAGAACTTTCTTAAACATATTGAGCACCTGTGCCAGAAAAATCACATTTTAACTGTAGGTATGTGATTACTTAAACAAAGCAATCTTTGCAGGACAGAGTGCCAGATAAGAAACTGCCTTGTGAGTTAACCTTTCCTTTTGCTTTTTTTGTGAGAAAAAAGACTAATTTAATGGGCAGATGAGTTTCCACAGAGGTGACAAGACAGTTGTAGGAAAAGTTCTCAAAGCCTATCAGGCATTACTCTGTCAGTAGCTATTGAGTTCTTGTCTGAAATGCACAAAATAGCACACTTCCTATAACTGAAATTACTCTGTGGTCTGCTACTTTTGAAACAATGCTTTAGTTTCCATAACTGGGAAACCATTTAAAATTAATCTACTTTGTAATTATCAGCCTCGAATAAACTACCTTCAGAGTCTCATTTTCTGCACAGCAGTGCATGCCAAAGTAAAAGACAGCATTATACAGATTTGTATACTGTTCAAAATGTAATTGGTTTCAGTTGTTTTGTGTGTCCTAGAGCAACTAGAAAAGTCATAATTAATGCAACCACAATCAAACCTTTAATTATTCTTTACATTTTATGCGTAGTGGAGATGGATGTTCCCATATGGTGTCTCAGTCTTGATGACTCACACTGAGTCCTTCTGGTTTAGGCACGTTTCTTTTTTTTTTTTTTACCGCTTTCCTGTGTGTCCAGCCAAGCTTCCCTACATCAATTCACATCATCAGGCTCCAGCAGATGGAGCTCGCAAGCCACTGGTTTGGCTTAGATACAAGGTAAACACGCAGCTTGTCATTAGACTAGACCGCTATTAACAGTACTAGCTGATAAGAACTTCTCTTGTGCGAATCATATATCCCTCCGCTATTTGTTCTTCCTGAAGCAAAATGATGGGCAGTTTCTTCTGTACTCTCCTGCTTTGAATAATTGATCTCGTATCAGTACTTTGCTTATCCCTTCTCCACAGAAGCATGGAAGATAAAGGCAGACATGGAGAAGGCAATGTGGCTCTGTACTTCAGTCATTTTTTCTTTTCATGGTCAAAGTCACAGTTTACCAAGGATACGAATTCCCTACTTAAGCAATTACCAGTCCCAGATGTTACTAAAATGCAAAAGCACAGATCTATCTTCACCTAAAAGGAAGGTGAAGTTACACATTTCATTTAGACCCATCTGGCAGCAACTCAAAAAGAGAAAGGCATAGGCCAGAACACATCTTGCTGGCACCCCAGAACAAGACAAGAAGGACATGAAGATTATGGGAGACAGAAGGGGATTAATAAACTGAATTTGCAGAGGAACCTGATCTTTCTATTGCAGAATGAGACAAAGCTTCCAACACTGAAGAGGAAGTAATATGTTCTCTGAAAGTTCTTGTTCCTTGGCTGCATCCTCAGCTACAGTAATCACTTTCTTAGGATGCTGGCTAACAGTGCAATATGTCCCAAAGCAATGGTTAATATCTAATCTGCTCTTCCACAGAGCCTTTATTAAAGATCATAAACTGAAAAAAATTCCTGCCGAAACACTGGTCTTCAAAGTGAGTCTCTGAAAATGGGAGCTACCAGCATTCAAAAATATTATTTCCCTCTACCTAACTGAAGTAAAGTTGAGACTGTGTAATAGGTTCAATCAGATAACATGATCCAGAAGGATATACTTCCATTTCCCTATACAGAGCTGACTATAGCCCTGCTCTTCATGCTGTTTAATCTTACTCTCCTCCTTGATCTATTGGGCCATATACCTAGACAGCAACTGCCAAAGTGCAATTATACCAATAAAGGCTGGAAGGTCCAGAGCATGAATATGTGGCCAACACATTACTTGCCTCAATAACTCTTATGGCTACATACAGATAAAGGCAGATTCTGACACGTAAGTTTATTTTTCCCAGCAGACAGTGAAAGAGACTCCTGGAGATATTTTTTCAAATTAATTTTCAAGTAATTTAATGTTTTAAGAATTTTATTTTTATACAATCAAAATTTTATCAGCTGGAGAAGGAGACACTGCACTAACTGAAATGAGAGTAATTATGATCCGTTGAGACAGGTTGTGGATACTGATGTATTTTAACTGTATGCTGTTAGGCTGTCAGCAATATAAGAGTAATTGATGTAGCAAAATCTAGACAATAATAAATGAAAAAAGCAGATAAGTATTTTACAGGACCCAAACACGAATTCTGGCTAAGAATCCACTGCCCCTCTAAGGGGCTCTGAGACAAAGAAAACTGCTGAAGCCAGAATAATACCATTAGCAGTATCTTGTTAGAAAATTAGACTTACAGCTGGTAATAAGAGACTCTTAAAACTGTTAATAATATTGCATAAACTTCTGGAAAATACATAAGGAGATTTATAGCTACCATAAAAGATGATTGCTTCACTGCTATTATAAGCAGTATCAAACCCAGGCACTAAATAATGTTGAACTAGAACTAATTTAAGAAATTTAAGATTTTGATTGCGGCTCTGCTTTTAACTAGCTCAATTTTTTAAAAAAAAAAGGATAGAAAGAGAGAGAGATGAATGTTCATTTTTGGTTTTGGTTAGTGTTCATAGATTCACAGAATGCCCAGCCACTGGATGTCACTGTACTGGATGTCCAGGATGTTGGACAAAAAGGTAATTAAATAGGTTAAGATCCCCAGGCCCTCAGACTTCTCCCAGAGCATTTGCCAATTCCCAGTAAAGGCATTCAGAATGTTCCAGTTCCCACCCTGGTCCATCAATCTCCCCCAGCTATTCTTCCTCCTTACCAGAAGGGAAGTAGGTGCTTCACTGCATTTGAATGCAGACTGAGAAGGAATCGGGCAATTTCTAAGCCAAAGACATCTGTGTGAGCAAACCTCAATGGCACAACCACATGATCTTATTTCTGAAACCCAGGTCTATCTTTTAGGCAGCTAGCCCACATACCAGCTCTACTGCTCAGTGCTTTTGTTCTTAAGCTTGCATAGGGAAGAAGTATTTTTAAGTCACTGTGTTCCTCATCTGCAGGGACAGTTTGGCTTCTATCTGATGTAAACAGACCCTTCTGCGTCTGCACAGGTTCTTGGTGTTCCAAGCAGAAGGCAGTCAGAGCACACAGTGTTCAGAACACCTCCACTGTGGCCCATGTTGCAGTCCAGTCTGGCAGATACACTGGCACACAGCCATCGTCTTTTCTAAAAGGGTCCAAGGAACAATCAGACAAAGGAAAATACATGCTTTCCTTCTGGAAAGGGTCTTCCTAAGGCACAGCTTCCACTTGCCTATCCTTTTATGCTGCCAACATGGTACAGAGGGACAACGTATCAAAGGAAAGCTACTCTCACAAGCGTTTTCAACTATGTGACATCTCTGCTGGAAATGCGGTGGGGTGAGGATTCTGAGATGTCTTGAAGGGTTTTGGGGGGCTTGGGCAATGACTGAGGCATTTTTCATAAGCTCTGAGAGTCATTTCATAACACTGAATTTGAATAGTGCCAGTGGGGTCCCTACTGTGGTGAGGCAGCTGGGCCATCTAAAATGGCTGACACAAGAAACAGGGACATAGTCGACACATTGTTCGCTCCTTTTCCTCCCTAGAATATCCCTCCCAGTCACCCTGTGTGGCACTGTTGCAGGGCAGCTTTCTCTCCCATCCTGAGCACAGTTCAGTGATACAGGTAAGTCATACATGGGATGTATGATGCGATGCTTGTCCTCATTCCCTCCAGTAGACAGCTCATGACTGAGTTCAATAGTAGTAGTATAAAGCAGAGAGTTAAAAATACCTCTGCCTCCTACACATTAATTAGCTTTCAAATCTCTGCAGTGCATCTGTTTTGACGTCTCCAGAGGTCTTAATCTCTGTTAGGAACTAATTAAAGTTATGAGGAAAGATTCTCACCCATACCTTAGCACATTTGCTCAAGGAAAAGGGGCCCGAAAAGCCTGAAGTCAGGTAGAGCAGAAAATGCTGGCAGCTTCTGAGGACCCCAATGACAGTTCAGGTGTAAGACGTCTGCCAGGGACAGGACCACAGGGCACAATGTTGCTGACCTACATCAGACATGAGATACTGTCTATGTGTTGTAAATCTTCCTAGCTGCTGAAGCTGTCTAGAATCATAAAAGTAGAAAAGTAATTTAAGTAGTCTTCTCCCTTGCTAGGTTGCCAGTCTTGTGATCTGCTTCTTAAAGCTATGTCACAGTATGGGCCAAAACCAACATTCTAAAAAACATGACTACCAACTAAAAGGCAAGCTAATTCTTAAAAAAAAGAGAAAGAAAGAAAATACTGGAAGTTGGATTCCTAAGCTGACACATTTGTTCAACAGTGCTCAACAGAAGCTATTGCAATAAAAAGTTTTACTGTGACTATTACTGGAATTACTAAAATTAGAACAAGAGGGGAAAAAAGCATCCTCATTTGAAGTGGTTAGTCTCATTGTTTTATGATTTCAGCTACACAACTAGCTAACTGATGATTTTAGCCATCAGCTGTGGCTTAAATGGGATATTGTGAATGCTGGCAGGCCCACTTACATAGAGAAAACAGACTTCTGCACCTTTTTATATATAGCTTGTAATCCAGAAATGAACAGATGACTGTGCATAAAGTCTGGTTCTCCTGATCTCACACTGATGTCAGCTCCAAAACCAACATTTCCTTCATTCAAATTCCTTAAACACCAGCTTATTTTCCATATTTGTATTCAGAAGTAAAGAAGTGGAATAAACACAGAAATACTGTACAGCAGGTGTTGTGCAGATCAAGATCTTTGTTCCTACTGGGATAGGTGGGGGTTTGTACTTTAATTGTGCTGTTAAGAAGTTTACCTGAGTCACTGCCTCTCCTCTTTCCTGCCTTTCTAATGGGCTTGTACTATACCAACAGGCATGTGTGTGAGGGGACGATGGGTATAGTAAAAAGAAACTTGAAGAGTCCCTGCAGAGATACCAATGTAGCTGGTGCTGTTTCTAATCTTCATTTAGAATGACAATACATAAGAAGTTGCATTGCTAATAACAACAAGAAGAAGGAAAATAGATAATACTAATGAATCCCAGAGAATCTAAATTAGGAACTAAACAAAAGTACCCCAGCTAATCTCTTCGGAGTGCTGGCACTCCAACAGTTATTTGATAGCCAAGGCAGAATAAATAATAAGCCAAAATTATTTTTTTAAATTAATTTATTGGGAGGGGGACGCAGGAAGGGAATGTAAGTTGTCTTTGTGGAATGCTGTCAGATGAGAATTAAAATTCTAGTCTTTACTGAGGCCTCTGCTGGAATGTGCAAAACACTGGGTACATTCCTTTGTGCACATATACACTTTGTGTTTTATTTTTCCATGGCATGCTGCTTAAAGGCTCACAGCTGCATTCTTACTTGGTTTCTCAGTAATCTTGGTACATAAACACAGTGACCCCCAAAGCTGCACTTCTCAGCCCTGGTGCCTGAAATACAAGCTGTTTCACCAGAGTGAGATACATCTGAAGGTCCATGCTGGGACTAGGAGGAAACTGCTGTATGGGATCATCCTGAGGTTTAGTCTGCTGCCCCCACCAAAAGCTTCTCAAACATGCTACCAAAGATGGCTTAGCAAATCTTCAGTGGTCAGCAGTAGGACAGTGTGAGGCCCAACAGAGCTCTAATTTCACTTTCAAATGTTTAGAAATTGGCTTATGCTCTAAAATATCACTGTTAATATTCATCATCTATCACACTGTTGATTGCAGTTGTTACCCAAAGCACCTACCTTTCACAAACAATAGAATATTCTTTCCAGGGATAGGAAAGGAGGAGGAGAGCAGAGATGTGATTTTTCTTCCCATGGTAGTTTCCCAGAAAATGTAGTCTGAACACCAAAGACAAGGAAGGCTTGTAGAGTGAACAAACACATCCCTTCACAAAAGGACTGTTCCACAATTCATAACAGAACGATATAAATGTTTTTCCTACTACCAAATAAACAAACTATACAGGCCACTTACTTATTGTAGGCAACTATTCAATAAATCACGAAATAACATTGTGCAATAATAAAGTCAGATGCCAATTACCGACTCTTTTTACAGTCCATTCCCACTAAAGTCAAAGGCAAACTTCCAAGACAAGTATAAATGGAGACTTGGAGCTGGATTTGATCAAGTATTTTTTCAATAGATGCCTTATGATGCAGACAATACATTAAAATATGTCAGTGTATGCCTTAATCCCATTTGCTTTGCTGAAGATGAGTGAGATCTGCAGCTCTGAAAATCCCACTAAATATTATCTGAATTTCTAGGAGCTTAAATAGCTTTGAAGAAATGCATTCATGCATGAAATTCACCCTGTGTTGGGGCCAGAAGAGGATTTTACGAACTCCGTTGGGAGGTAAGGTATACTGAGCCCTTGTGATGTAATGCGCAGGGAATCTCATCCTGATCACACTCTTTAAGGTTGCACATGCCATGTTGTAAATTAGCATTAAAACTCAGATGCTAGAAAGTAACTCCCCTATGCGAGAAGAATATAACAGATCACAGGACAGAGCCAGGCTGTATGTACATAACAAACAGCAACGCCTCACAGACTGTCAAAAATTATGTCCCTGGAAGCCCTACAGTGCCAAAGGAGATTCCCCTTGTATGGGAACTTTCCAGAGACTACAAGTACTGTCCAGTTAGCAAGGGTGGTGACAGAGAGTCCTACCCATGTGCCTTATCACTAATTGGAATGAGTCATTAGTCACTAACTGCAGTTTCTGTTGGACTCACTGAGGGGAATTAGGCCAACAGTCAAGTTTAAATTTTAACTCGTAGATACAAAACGTTGCTTTTCTAAGAGTAGTTCAAGTACACTTCAAATTGCACAAGAAAATCTCTGTTTTCCATGGCAGAAGTGCTTCCTAGTTCTTGCAGCACAGAGCATATTCGAGAAAGCACTGTGCTCCAGATGACTGCCACCAAATAACATCTAAACCAATCAATGAATTCCATGAGCACAGACACTAATGAAGTCAGTTCTCTATGGATTTGTATCTTATGGCCTCACTGCTGCGTAATAATACACGAGCTCATGATACAGTCTCCCTCTCATACAATTATTTGGTCTCTTCCATCCTATTAACCTATTTAGCCTAGTTTCAGACACTGCTTTGCTGTCAAAGCTAGCCAAAATTAGCCAGGGGAATCAGCAGTAGACAGACAAACAGTAAGGTTGCATTAGGTCTCCCTGACTTAGGAATCTAGGCTAAAAATAATCTATCCTCTTCACAGCTATTGTTAAACTGCTGTACTGTTGGGAAAGATCAGAAGAAAAAAATTCTTAGAATTCTGAGCATGTCTGCTCTTACTCTCTGAATACAGAAATCAGAGTAAATTCTTTTCTGCAGACCAAACTCCAGTCAGCCTAGGAAAATATAGGCTTACCCGGATCTAATACTGCCTAGTGCCAACAGAACATTGCCTGAGTCACTTCCAGAGAACAGTCCCCAAGCCTACGTTCCCAAACACAAACAGGCCTACCCATTTATTTGGAAAGTTAATATTTAACAGTTCTGACCTCAGTTACTGGGGCAGCCTGTGTTTCCTCAACACAGCGTGGAGAAAAGCAGCCTGGCTTCATTGGAAGACACAGTGGAGTGAGGAGCCTTTTGTGTTCACAAAATTCACCCAGGTTCCGATTGGCTGTGTTTCCATGCAGACCTTAAAAAAAAAGTCAGGAAGAGAATAAGCTTTAAGTGTCAAAAAGAACATATAGTCCATTGTCCAAGACATGCCCACTTACAAAGCCAGTACTGCCACTAAATTATTTTAGACCTGGGTAAAATCATTTTACTTCTCCATCGTAATTTCCTTGTTAAATGAGGCAATAGTATATACCATTTTTTCCTGCAATGTGTTTTTCAAAGATTGTTATCTATAGAATTTTGAAAATGCAAGTGGCCAGAGTGAAACTAAACATTATATCTTCAAGAGCAGAAAACTGAGCATATTTGACAGGTAATTTGAAGTGCATGTGAGCAGATTATTTTGTAGCCCACATATTCACTTCCATCAGTTCTTTATTTTTCTTAAGGGTCTCAACAAAACTGCTTACATTTTTCTTGAACAAATCTGATATTTGAAAAGCCATTTATTTAATGACTTCATGGGAACCTTAAACTATTAAAGCTCATACTTGGAAAATCCTTTTTGTCACAACTTGCAAGCTTGATTCTCCAATTTCTCATCACATGACTAGTTGTTCATTACTCGCTGAAAACAGCAGAAGCCTTTTCAGTTACTTTAGGTCAGACCCTTGCAATAATATAAGACCTCAGTTAAAAACCCAAGATTAGTCCTGATTTACATGAGCAAAAATGAAGGAAGAGTTACAGACTACAACTGGATCTAAATTAAGAATGGAAATTTTGCAGAACACAAAAAGGAGCTTTAACTACACTCACAGCTATACCTATTATCATCATGTCTTACAGCTGCACTGTTCAATACACTGATGAATGCCAGGCACATCTGTTTTGGTTTTTTTTAAAGCCAACATAATTGATAACCTCAGATATTCCATTACTCTCCCACTAATATTTAAATGAATGCAACATCCATTTTATTTAATTACAGCAGCATACAGAACCTGCAAATGAAATAGCACATTTCCAGTCAAGGTAAGATTATACAGGTGCAAAATCACTTGTTCACAAAACTGTCCAAATCTATTTACTGTCTCGGATATACTAAAACCAAAACCAACCCACAGTATGAAGCCAACCTTTCCAAACTTGTACAACTAGCTTTAAAAAAAAAAAAATCATGAGAAAATTTTATTCTTTACCATATCTCTCTTGTCTATGTAAAACAGGCTAAATGTATCCCTTCCTTCTGTGGTACTAAACAAATTTGACAAGGAGTCTAAGACAGATCTTTAGCTATCTCCAGAGTGGGATTAAAAGTGAAAGGACATATGGCAAATTTTACCATCAGTTATGAAATTCTGACCTTTTATTCTGACCTCCCAACTATAATCTTCTCTTTATGTTGTTTTTTTCATTAGGTATTTTCAGCCATGACTGTGAAGAACTTCTGCAGTCCCTAAAGCTCCTAGATTGTAAACTTCAAATGCAACACATTACGAAGAGTAAGTATTTGCAGTGAAATATGTATGCACTTAAAGTTTGATCAACACAAATGAACTTATATATGTACTCCCATCAAATTCAGTGGGACACTTGATTAAGTAAGGACCACTACAACACAGAAACGTATGAGTGATGATGTCTTTAGATCATCTGTTATATGAGGTGTGGAACTTAGATAAGTGACAATTTGAAGTATGTTTCTTAGTATGCAAAATAATAATCGATCAAACAGTCCAAAAGCCAACAATACAAAATGAGTCCAAGAGCAAAAAGTGAGAGTGTAAGCTTCTGAAAGTGAGTTCTGAAAGTACCAGAAAATTGCTGTCCTTCGAAGAGTTACAATTTGGTTTACTGTGTTTCCTCCGTTAGTTCACTGAGCGCTTCTATTCAGTGTTTTGGCACGATGGCAGGATGACATCAAGTCTGTATCTGAGTGATGATCCATGCAAAGTTGCCCACACTAACAGGCCAGTCTCCACGAGAGGCTTTGACACCATGAAGAGTCAGCAGTCAAGTCTAACAAAGGCCAAAGTTCAGTCTATCAGGCAAAACGTTTTGACTGAGCAAAAAGTACTACAATCTTCCTTACATTGTGGCACCAACAGACAGCTAGGATAAGCCCAAAAGAATATGCTGCAAATACTAAGCAAAAGCCAAGGCAAAACATAAGATTTGTCACCTTTAGTAGCCTCCAATGGTATGATTTTCAGGGAGGCCAAGTGAAACATAAAGTTACTGTTATTCTGCTGAAACCAAAGGCAGAATGTGGGTATGCAAAGACCTGAGGTCCAGCAGATCAATCAGGCCTGCAGCGCAGGTATTCTTATCATCACATGAAGCTGAACTAAGCAGTTACGCTCTTTGTATACTCAGAAATATAATTTTGTATTTCAGCTTTACAACAGACAGACCATAAACTCCGGACCAAAATTCCCCATGCTTCAAAACAAACTTCACCAGATAAATCCCCTCTGGCAACATACTGAGATGACTAGTCTCAGTACAGTGACTAATACTGCATAGCAAAATAAAGGTCTGTGGATATGTAGCCCTCAATTTATTTGGCTCAGCTGTGTTCAATTTGTCAACTATTCAAAGAAAAGATGACACTCCAGAACATGCATACAAAAACAAGGCTACCTTTGAATGACTTTCTCATTTTGTCTGTTCATTTAAGAACATATGGGGCACCCAACCCTCTCACTGTTTTCAAACAACGTTGATCTTTTTATCTAGTCTCAGAACTATGCAACTTTTTCTGTGCATATGGTTCTAGAGACCTGTATTTATCAGAATAAATTCTGTCATGAGATACCATTTGTCTCTGATTATGTAACACGTTGTGACAGAAGCCCATGTTGTAATGCAGTGGGAATTTACCAGCAGACACTTTTGAAGAAAAACATGGTGCCACAGTCTCAAGAGGTTCATGGAGTATTTGTAGAGCAAATCACACCTCCAAAGAGCAAAGGGCAAAAGCATTACTAAAGCACACTTGAGACTCCTGTTCTAATGCTGCGGTTTAAGGTGCTGAGGGCGTTCCTGCACTTAAGAGATTACTTTTGCTCTCTTCACCCCAAACACCCCTAAGGTAAACTCTCTCTGCCACTAGCTGATTTGTTATATATTAAAGGAGCTGGCAGCAAAAGGTATGGGGATGAACACAGCATTTGTCCTGAAAAGCGAGCAAATCCCCTAATATCCAAGAAAGCTGTAAAATTAATGTCTCAAAGACACCCCCAACTCACTCAAACTCAGTGACTCATGCTCCTTTGCTGTAACACAGCTTTGCTGGCAGAGGCATTAAAGCAACTGGCCTTATTTTCAATGTACGTCACGCTCGGGCAGTTGCTGATCAGGTATCACTGGTGCCAAAAGCGGTTGGGTGGCAGAGTACATGCAATTGTGCTCCAGGGTAAAGGAGGAGGGAAGCTGTTCTACGTAGTGGAAACAACCTGCTGCTTTTCAGATGAAGACTGTAGGAGAGATGCAAAATTGAAAGCATCAGATGTGGACACCCGCTCTCCCCATCTCCTCTACTAATGACAGAGACAGGGCATTGCTTACTAGATTCATCCTTTGTTAAAGACCGACAATATGTAAATAACTTGGGGGAGGTGGAATTGTTGCCACACTCCAATGGACTTGGACTGAAATAATGTCATTTTTAATGACTAACAGGAGTATTTCTCACTGTATTGAAATAAAAAGCATATAGAAATTAAAGTTCCAAGGTGCAGGCTAACTACTGAAGTAATACTCATAATATGCAGTAACGTACTGCAGTATTTTTGAAGGAAGTAAAGGAAAAGAGGAGCTACACATTCCCTTCCTCCGCAATGTCTTTTTCTGGCTAGGTTCACACAGGATACTGAAGGAGGTGGCTCTAATCCAGTACGGCAATTCCTATTTCTCATGCAGCACAGCCTCTTTTTGATTACAGGGGATATACAAATACATTACATTGTTATACAGCCTTTACAGTGAGACAAAGGCTCTTCACTGCTTTTACAAAGTACGGTTTGTGCGCAGTAAATGATACCCCTCTGTGGAAGGAAAGCGTTCCATTCCTTTCTCCCCAGATCAGAGCGTGGGTGGACTGCTAAGAGAACACACGTCGGCGTTTCTCTCGAATGTTTCCCATTTACCAGAACGAAGGGAAAAATCTTGCCTCTGCAGTTAGATCAGGTGGAGATTTCAGTGCCTATCCCTAAACCCGTGGGAGGAGAAGCACGGGGGAAGGGAGGAAGACACTGTTCTCCCCTCAGGAGAGAAGGGACCGGACGGAAACCTCACTTGCCTGCAGGGCAGAACAGCACTGCTTCCTCTCCCCTGCCCTCGCCAGCGGGAGCTGCACAAACGTTTGCGGCTCTGCGACGGGGAGAGAGGGACCATTTCTTCCCCCCGTCTGGGGGAAGGGCTCACCCCCACGCTCGCCACACGCACGGCGCGCCGGTGGCCGAGGCGCACGCAGGCCTGACGCCAGGCTCTGGCCCGACACGCGGGCTCTTCGCCTGCTCCTCCGCCCGCAGCCTCCGAGCCGAGAGAGGCCGTGGGGAGCCGGGTGCGGCACCGAGGCCGGCCACGGCCACGCGTGTCTCGGCGGCCCGGCTGGCGGCGGGGGCGCCGGTTGCGCGCGGACCGCGGCAGAGGCGGGCGGCCCGCGCGAGGAGCGCCCATCGCGTGTCAGGGGGCGCTCCGCCCCCGTCCCGCTATTAATAGCGCGCGGGCGGCGGCCGCGGCGGCGGGCCAGGCGCGCGCGGGGCACCCGGGGACAGCGGCGGCTCCCGCTTAAACGGGCAACGGCGCCCTCGCCGGCCCGGGCCTCCTCCTCGCGTCTGGCCCCCGCCCGCCGGTCCCCGCCGGCCGCGGCGCTCTCCGCCGCCCGAGCACCCTTCGGGCTTCACCCGAGGCGCGCACCGACCGCGGGCCCCTCTCGTTGCGGCCATGGGCCCCACCGCACTCTCCTCGGGCGAGGGAGGCCGCCTCGCCGCCGCCAGCTCCGGCTTTTTCGGAGCCTCCCAGGCTCTGCTGCTGGCTGGTGTTTTCTCATCCGCGCCCTCCCCTCGCCTGCCCGAGAGCCTGGGCTGTCTCTGCTGGGCTCCCTCATTGCTCCTCCTTTGGGTCCTCGTGTTTTAGTTGCTTCAACACTAAATAGATTCCAGGCAATCTGTTGAGACTGAGCCTAGTAAACAAGGATATACTGGCAATGGGTATCAAAAGCACCCACGTTTCACATACTGCCTCATTTCTAGCAGCGAGAAATGTAAAAAGGAATGTATCTGAACACCAAGAAGCAAAAGTTTCTGTGGTTTGATCCTTTCTATATCAGTCCTTCTGCAAAAACTTGCCTAGAGTTAGGCGTGACTGACAGAATACCACTTGCAGTGAGGTACATACGTCAGCAGTGGAAATTTCCACTTGACTGGGTGTTGGTTTTGTCAGCAGGAAAGTGGCTGAGGAGCAGAGCTTGCCCCTCTCTCCTGTGGTCCTCACGATAATTTAGAAGGGCAGGATAACCCAAACAAAGACAGACCTTCAAAGCCTTAAGTAAGTGTTCAAGCCTCTTAGTTTCTGCTAAGACCAGAAGGACATTACCCTGTATCTTCGAATGCATAACACATACTTTAACTAAGGTAAAACCTTACCAGACAGAAGGGCTTCTATCTTACCAACCACTATCTGCACAACAGCAAGGATCCAGTACAGCTTTAATGTTCATCTTTGAATTTGCAGTTTAGCATGAATTTCACCAGAGGGTCACTAAGAGGAGGAATCCATATTCTGTGAAATTACACTTAGCTGTGCACCCAGCTTACCAGGAACCTACAGTAATTGCCAATTTCCACCTCTCCTTCACTCTCAACAAGCCACAAAAACTTGGTACGCTATATTCAGTCTTTGGGGCTTAAGCAAAAGTTATTGGCTCTGCCCTCAGCCTAACTGAATTAAGTCAACCTTGAACTTTGCTAGACGACTAAATTTACAATGTAGTCAGCAACATTTGTGTTTCTGTAAGTCCTGACTTAGTGGCCTGGACACATCTTGACACAAGCTGCTGACTACTACCCTTCTTCCTACTTATTCTAGCCCCATCATGTGTAGAAGCCAAAATGAGAACCGAATGAACTCAATGTGCCCACCAGCTGGAAATCGTGCTTTTGCATCAGGAGTGCTTAGCTATCTTATACCTAGTGGGATTATCGTTAATTTTTTGAGAAATTAACTTAATCACAACAACAATAAAACCTCCTGCCCTGTCACATCAAATACCCTAATTTGTGTGTATTAATTATGGTACCTTTTGCTCCATTTTCTTGCTGCTAGTATCACCATGCTTGCCACAGACTGAGATAAAAACATGCCTTTTTTGACCCAGCTGAAGGGATTAGACCCAGTTCTGTATCGACAGCTCTTCTTCTGTATCTGCACCTCTGTGGCCTCCCAGACATACATATCCTCACTTTTTCTTGGTTTGGGATTATTCACACATTGAAATTTATTATGCAGGAAGAAAAGAAACATTCATGTATACATTTAAGTCATGCTAGCCTTTGTGTTTCTGTTTTGTTGTATGACCTCACCATGCACTTACAGTAAGTATACACACAGATACACAAGTCTACAACTGCTACTATAATTACTGCTATCTCCACAGGCTTTTAAGTGTTTAGCTGACTAGCTATACTGCGTGGAGATTTACCAATACCATGAATTTGGGGCTTTATTTTCTTTTTTTACCATAGTTGGATTAACAGTCATTGTTCTGGCAGATTCTTCACTGGATATTGCCCTTCACAGCATCTAATATATTGTAACCTGTTTCGAGTATGTCCATGGAAGCTGTCTTCCCTGTCCTAGTGGACTTTACACACCAAATCCCCTTTTCTAATCAAACTCTTTACTCAACAAAAGTTAAAGCACACTTTGGAGTTACAGAAGCAAACATGATGTTCCACACACCCCCCCTCCCCCCCCCCCCCCCACTTGCCAGAATAGCCTGATGGCAGACAATACATTTTGGTAAACCTATTTACTGCATGTGATTTTCTGATGAGTTATGAAACATCTAGTCAACCAGACCTGCAACCAATAGCCTTGATTTTCCAGTTTTCTATGCCATATAGCCATATACACCTGAGCTGGAATGCTCCATTTCCAGTTTTTGAATGAACATGTACCTTTGCACTGACATGGAGTGAAAGCCCAAGGGCCCAAGACAGTGAAAATACAGTAGCTAGTCTATATAGGCTTCTACAAACAAAAAGAGAGTTAGTGAGGTCTGCCTGGAGCCATACATATTTAATGTGAAAGTATCCAAAACTGTTGTTTTTCTTGTAAAAAGCAGCTTGTTCTGGCCAACATTCTTTAAGAGGTCTTCGCCAAGTTATGAACAATGCTTCATCAAAACATAGTACTGTGCAAAGCATGTAAACCTATGCCATAAAGGTTATGCTGTTATTCTTTCCAGACACAGATCACCCTTGTTTTCATAAAGATGTTTCAAGAGGAACATCTAATTCAATTAATAGGATTCTTTCATTTTTGAACTTATGTACATACTTTTCAGATGCATCACCGAAGTTTAATCTCTAGCATGCATGCTGAAAATAATGCACTGAAGTTCACAGTGTGAAAAGTTACATGCAGATGAATTATGTATTTGTGGTGGACACAACAGTGAATAGACTACTGAGACAGGAAGACTAAACCAAGTCAAAAACCAAAATAAGTTACTTAGCCCAAACAAATTCAGAGATAAACTAACCTCCCTACTGTGGGATAACATGATATTTTGATTAGTAAACTTACTTAGTCATATGTGTATGAATGGATAACGGTAACAGAAAGAGAGGGGAAGAGTCCTTAAAAGAGAAGGACAACAAAAGAGAAAAGGGCTAAATTCTGTGGATCATGAGATGGAGTGGGACTAAAGGAGGATTGGGACAGTAGCAAGACAGGTGATACCAGGGCCTGTCCTTTTACATGGCTGCTGATCACCAGAAATAGGTGGTTGTGCCTGGCATCACCACGTTCATCATTCTAGCCAAGCCTCAGGAAGGCAAAGTTACTGTCTGCATCTCTGGATGTGGTCCAGACCAGACCTCAGCTGTGGTCTGGGATACTCTGGGAGGTAACATACACACATTTTGCTTTAGGATCCAGACAATTCTGGCAAACCCATGTACTTTTGGAAACAGCTGCTCCTCCTGTCAACGGCAGCAGTTAGCCTATACAGAGCAAGGGGTGCACCTGGGCCCATGCCACCCCCTGGGTAACTAAGCCTTAAACACCCTCCTCCCTGGCCTATACAGGTGGCATTCTTGGCTACATTGTCAAAGAAAGAATCCTTGGGGGCTCCTATAGGAAACTGTATATGCAGACCATGTGAACTGTGGAGCGTGCATTTATTCACCTGATTACCTATACAACCCTGCAATCCATCTGTTGTAGTGCTGTTATTCCAAGGAGCATCTACTCACTGACCATGACTAAACAATGAAAAACGATGGGATTGAAAAGACAAATGGCAGAACGTATCCTTAAGAAAAATGAGCAGTCTTCCTTCTTTTCACCTTGACATCAATGCAAATGTCGGAGAGACAGAGGGGGAGCTTTACAGCACTGAACCTCCCTCACTATACTTTTGCAAGACAGGAAGCATTGCACTTTTAGGATCTTCCATTGCCTTTCCTCTAGCTCAACTATAGCTGCTATTGCTGATGACATTTTGATTCCATATGATACATACCTCCAAATCTCTGTGAATTTCACGTATTTGAGGAGGGCAGGATTGTACACTCTGGATGTAGCCAAATCTCACACCATTTTGTTCTTGCAAGCCTTGGGACATGGAAGAGACAGGCATTACTCTTTTTTATTACAAGAGTTATTTTCACTTCTTAAATTCATGGCTTTGCATATGGAGAAAGTCAACATACCATGTTTTCCTTGCCATGGTGGGTCCCTTCCAAGACCAACACCATCAACAGGTGTCTAAGGTAACAGTCTGCAATCTATTTAACTGTGTGACATTCTCCAAAACATGCCAAAAGCAAATCTCACAAGGTGACAAGTGAGATACAAAACCATAGCTTAAGTGCTAAAGAAGGAATCTTAGTTCAGTCATGCTTACTGAAAATCAAAATTTGTCTTTGTGTGGCTGTTCTGACAGACAATTTCAGTAAAACATATAGTAACATACTCAGCAATTAATTTCAAACAGCAAGGGGTTAAATAAGAGCAGTGAGGAAAAAAAAAAAAAAAAGGCTCTTATCCAGCATGATTTATGTTGGGGCTTTGAGTCTTCCTCAATATACAACTTCCACAGACTTGAGTGAGAGTATAAAAAGGAGCACACAAGTTACACTAGTTATGCCATGAGGAAAACATACAAGTATATTGTCCAAGACGACACAGGCTGAACACAGCAAGTCCCATGCCTGTAAGAGAGAGGTAACATGGGCAAAAATGTACCTAAGAGAAAGATAGTATTCTTCAAGATGAACTCCACCGAATGACAGGATAGGAGAGTGGGTGTTATGATTGCCAAGAAGCATTCAGCATTTCTGCAAGAATCTTTTTGAACAAAGGTAATAGGAACAGTGGAAGACAACTTTGAATGGGAGGTCAATAGGAAAAAAAAGAAGAGAACTAAAAAAGCCAAGGCAGTTTAGCAAGAAAAAAGATATATGTGTGTCTGTGTATATATAAAAATAAATAAAATGAGCTATGCAAGCTGTTTGGAGCCTGTCAAATTGATAAGAAATGGCTGACATTGAACTCAAATCTAGCAAGAGAATGTAATTCCTTACAGTATTAAAGAATATGCACAATATTATTTGTTCTCCAGGTTTTTGGTATCTATAAATAGTAGTTTGTACTGCAGTAACACCAAATTCAAATGTGTCTCTGCCCAACAAAGATCAGTACTCAATATGGCATGGCATTACGTGGCAGCATGATTAGAAAAGATGATGTTACCATCCTGTTGTAGGTGAGGCTGTGGAGGTAGGGATAAAACCCCCAACATTTACCAGAATGCTCTTTAGTTTTAGATTTTGCAATTTTGGGAATGCTAAACATTGGATATACAGACCACCTCAGGTCTAGCTGGAAGCTGTGAAAGTTTTGTACTTGATTTAGCAGTCTCCAACTGGGCACCGAAAATAAAAAGTCCAAAATGAATGGAAAGTTTGAAATAGTTGAGATTAATGACTTGCCAAAGGCCACACAGGAGATTTGGCACCTACTAGCTTTACTACCATCTTACTCAGAAAAGCACATATGGCAGGTATAATCTTCAGTGGGACTTTATTGTTTCAATGGCACATTTCCTAGATTCAGGTAACATAATGGAGAAGATATGTCTATAAGCAAACAGATGAATGGAAATAATATTTTAAACTTACATGTTTTTAAAAATGTTTCTTAAAAAGGAAGTAGTTTTCACCATTCTGAAAACATTATCCATGAGGCACCATAAGGACATGCTGCTGAACACGGAAGTTTCACAGCTTTTAACTTCTGCAATTTTGGACCATAGCAGTCTGTTAGTCTTCCAATGTTAATGTCATTTAAAATAGAAATTGAACATCCAAAACCAAAACTGCAATTTCATTACTGTTCTGACGGTACTGTCACAGCTTTCACCCCGTGCAGGAGGGCTGGCCACTTCTTCCTGAACTACACCAAAGCAGCAAGCAAGTGGTACTGCAGACAGGCTGCTGATAGAGCCTGCAGTGAGGACGTACACAATCAAACCTCCAGCAACTACCAACTGGAATCAGAACACTTATCCTCATGGAAATATCTGGGCAGAACAACTTACAAACAAACCTCTCACTGTATTAACACACTGCCTGGCTAAATTGGTATGGGCTAGGCAGAAGTCACTGTCTGCAACACAGGAAGCCACACATCAACATAATTCATGCTTGTGCCCCAAAACTTAATCCCAAAGAAAAGTAAAGTAAAATGTCACTTGGAGCCATTGAAAACACTTGGAAGACATTTTTGCCATGAATGCTAATTCCCAGCTCCCACAGATGAGATATGTCGTTAGGATTCTGCATAGCAGAGGTTAAGCCACTAGAGAGCTATCTAGTTGCTAAATTTAAAATAGAATTGGATTGTTTTACTTGCAACTTTTTGTTTCCAGTCTTGTACCTCAAAAGTCTGACTTAAGTCTTATTAAATACCTCTCCAGCCTTGTTTGGGATTTGGGACAAAGTGAATCAAGATGAAACACAAGGTAACATGACGAGTTCAAGCAGTTTAGTTCACAGGAATCCCTGGGGGATCTGTAGCACTAAACATACTTGAGATCCAAGGCCTGAAAATTGTTTACTGTTGCACTGCACAGGGACATTGCACAGACTGATACGACTGAGGGAAAAGAATTCCCATAACAAGCCCAAACCAGTCCGTGTCCTGTGAGGAAAACACTTTGGAGTTGTAGGCAAACCTTGAATCTTATGCATTAACTCAAGTTAACATATTTTGCCTAGGCATTAGCACAGGTAGAGAGATCAGACAGACACAGTATGACACCCTTACTGAGTATTTCTTAATCAGTTCCTATTACAGCTGCTGACAAACAAATGCATAATACCTAGATGTGATCCTAATTAGGGTTTCTGCATGTCCTGTGCCATGAAACCCTTGGAGGAGTATGTAGATTAACCAACATATTTTTTGTAATATGCCACTTCTTTCCCACAAACTCCATATCCCACAGGGGTTAAATGGTACAGTAACAAGAGTTAAAATAGGCGCAAGAAAGAGCACGAGACTTAAAAATAGATGAGGAATCCAGGAGGCAAAGATACAGGAAGAGGTCTCTGAGACAGGCTGCAACAAGCCCATGGAGGGCTTTGATAAAAATGAAACTTAAAATCCTTTGCTTCATTTAAGTCAGTGTGGGTTTTGCCAGTGCCCTTTTACTGAGGCAGTACTTCATCCAGAGAGATCAAACTTGGATCTCATCATCAAGTGAATGAAAAGCCAGTGTAGTGGGAGACAGTGACAAACATTTCACTGTTTATGTGGAGTGCAGAGTGCAGTGGCCCTTGAAATACACAGACTGGCCTCAAGTCTGGCTTTATGCAAGCAAATATGATAGCTTTTAAATGAAAGTATTAGAACAAGATATGCTTTTGTTCTGCAGGGATATGAACCTCCCCCCCTTGTGTTTTTAAGGAAAAGCAATGCTCAAAGAAGCCTCATTGGGTTTGAAACTATGAAAGTTATTAATTTCCAAGTCTTTAGTCTTAATGCAACGCTGCAGCAGGCTGCTTCAGGGCTAAGGTAGTACAATGCATGCTTAGATACAAAGAACAAGATGACTAACTACACAGCTGAGTTTGCATACATCTTGCAATGAAATTCTTCAGGCCCTTTAACCTACATCATACAAGTGACTGAACTTAAAAAAAAGTATAACCATTAGGTACTGTAGCAGCAATGCCTCAAATACACATTTGCATGTGTTGACACTTCTGAAAGGAAGGCTGTTGAACAGTTAAGCTGGGAAATAAACATTACCTAACCCTGAAAAGTAACCACAAGAACAGAAAAACAAGTGTTACTGCAGCTAGTGTCTTCCTCCCACAGCACTAGTCTCCGATTACTGAAATAAAAAGATTAAAAGTCACCTGAGGGTCTAGCTGGTATTTAAGTAACTTTCTTATAGCTATGTAAAGCTTGCAGTTCAAAAGTCTAGTAACTACTTCCACCCCAATATCCTCCACCCCTCAAAAAAGTTTGGCTACTGGCAAAACAAAATAAGTTCTCTCTCACAAACTTTCTACTAGGTGTATTTGCAAGTTTGGCTCTGCAAGTTTAACCATGATCTTGGCTGATGGGGACATTAGGACAGCATAACTTACTTGTCCCCAAGCAAAGGAGTAAATTTCTGGACATTTTGGGCAAGGAAGGAGAGGAGGAAATCTACTGAAAGAGATGGTCTTCCTCCTCATGCCCCTATTTGCATCAAGTACTAGGACATATACGTGCAAGAGGCTGAATTACTATGCTGCTTGTGCCTAGCCCCCCTCACGAATGAAGCTGCATCCAACCTTGCAGGCTAGTTTACTCTTTCAGGAAGCAGCTTAGTTTAGCCTACTCTCCATTTCAATTGCTACCTCCACACTAACTAAAGAGTTGCTTGTGCAGACTATAATTATAGTCACCAAGTGATCACTGCCCATTTTACACTCTGATATTAGTCAGTTGGATTAGAAAGCTAGTCTAGCCCAATGAGTCTCAAAACACGGGTATGATCTCATCAGAGCCAAGCAGAAATAACTGCTTATTCTAATATTTGGTTCACGAGCCTGGTAGACACAAACTTGTGGCCCAAAATGGATGGCAGTTGGAATAAATTTGGAAAACTCAGATGAAGATCATGGAATTTTGAAATGTTTCCTCAGAGAAAAACCACCAAGTGTACTAGTTAGCATCCTTTACCATGAGAATGTTTTGCTGGAGGATACACGGTGTTGGCTTGAGGGGAGTGGAGAGGGCCAGAAATCAACAGAATCTCTCTTTGCCCTGATTCTTTTTCAAGGGTTGGGCTCAGATTGTCTTTTCACTTTGAATTTGGTGGATAATCTTGAAAGAAACACCTTCCTTGGGAAGAGAACACATAGGTGTGAGGCATACTGAAAGGATCCAATCTGCCATGTGTAGATGAATGATCCATGAACCACATGTGATGATTCGTAGAAACATTGGACTTAGGGCAAATGTGTGACACTGCCTCAGAACACTTCTGTTTGAAATTCCTAACTGGAAATAAACAGCAAACCTAACAACAGAGCCTCCCAGGAACTCACTTCCATCTGAGTATTTTGCAAGCTCTTGGAGATTAGGAAAATCTTAACCTCCTCTCTTTGGAGGTTAAGATTTTCTTTCCCTCAAGCTATAGAATGAGATGGTAAGAATGAGAATCACCAGCAGATCTAGCTTTTGGCAATAAAAAAGGAAGTGAAAACACATCATGAGTTGAGCAGCTCTTCTTTCATTTGTGGATCTATATTGCAGATTGGGGAGAAGAATAACCTCCCAAATACTGCCCACAATTTAAATCCCAAGCACCTTCTGGCCAAGCAAAAGACCATGAACATGCCCTCCCCTCCCCCACCCCCTCCAATCTTCAGGGGTCAGCTTCACTAAAACCACCATTGCATTGTAGTGGCCGGAACAGAAGAACCAAGTTTCTATAGTGGGAAATAAAGTTTGTGAAGTACAACATTCTGTATGCGCCTCTACTCATACAAAGCCTCATACAACAGCAGCAGCCCCAAGCTGACAATTTAGCATTTATTAACAGGTAATGATTTCCATTGTATAGAGCTCATGCATACATGAGCAGTAAGCATCATGAGTGCAACTAACTAGCATACTTCCAAAGTTCAGCACAACAAAAAATTACCTGATGCCAGTCCAATAGTGACTGTGATCCTACATAATGAGACTGGCCTGTGGGAGAAAAAGAAATGTGAAAAAAACCCTGTGCTGTATGTTCAAATTTCAGCCAAGAGTAAAATTGAAGCAAATGGCAGGAATTATATGCTTGCTATGAGGCATGAAGCCAGAACTAAAAGAATTGCCTCTATTCAGTGTCTCAGCTTTAGAAACAAGGAGTGGATAAACAATTAGACAATGGGTTTGGTGTACAATTTCATTGCACTGAGTCAGAAGCGGTGGGGATGTATAGACTAGTACTCTTTGAGAGCCAATGCTTGCATGAGGATGAACTGCAGCACCATCACTTCTGATCCATCAGAAACAAAGAAACCTGGCAGAGATTGAAAAGCACCCCCTCCCCATGCCATGGATACCACTTACTTCCAAAGCATTCAGTCCAGAATGCCTGCTACGGTTCTCCAATGCCAGCATTAGACTAAACTGCATAGTGTAGTAAACACAGGGAAAACACACTACAAAGCCCTTTGATGGGCTTCAGGGGGCGGCGGGGTGAGGGAGAGAGATTTCCATACTTCAAGGCCTTGGCAAGTACAATATTCATCCAGGCCTGACTGCAATCATGACTGGCCACTTTATTCACCTATTTCTGTAGACACTGGCCTTCCTCCAGGTACTGCTGATGCTTTTCAAGCAGAGTGTGCTTTCCAGCAATACCCCTTGTATGCTTCCAGCAGCCGTCCTGGGCCCCTGCAACAGCACACTGCCTTGGCCATGAATGGGCTTGCTGCCCTGCCTGTCACGGCACTGCCAGCTGAACAGTCTTGTTTTATCAAAACACCAGGATTTCGGCCAAAGTTTTCAGTTGCTCTTTAAACAAACCCTCAGTTCCAGGTCTCACACCCACAATAGCACATGCTGTAGAAGATAACACTCCTTAAAGCTGGGGTTTGCAGCACCTGTGAGTTATGTTTTCATTCTCCAGTTTCTAGCTGTGCCACAATGCATGTAATGGGAAAAGGCTTTTGTAGGTACCATCCACCTCCTAATGTCAGCACCCCTTGGAAGAACAAGATCTGGTTCGAAGCTGCTTTCTACCAGCAGATAACTGGCAATAATGGATATGCACTGCATGATCTAATCCACCTTCCAGTTACTAAGGTCAACCTACAATTTCTTTTCACTGGCTAAGTGTCCTTAAAACTATATACAAATATTCATGTACGATCCGGAGCTTACTTGAGGTGCTGTTGCTATAGTCTTGCTGAGCAGCGTTACACAAGAGGATTTCACACAAGATTTCACAATTTCCTAAATTAGACTGTGCTGGGAGTGGAAGTAGGAGATGAGGGGAGAAGAATGCAAATACTCGATAGAACTAATTCAGTGTTACACAGAGTCAGAGCCATGCATCTGAACATCTGATTCAATTACAAACTTGAAATCAAGGATTTGAAACTCATTTTGCTTATTTTACACCCCTACTAGATATTTGCCACTAGAGGTATTTGCCACCTACCGCTATCCACTTGGGGGACAGAAGGAGAAAGAAAGGACAATATATTCTGTGAATACTGCAAAACTCAAGCAATAATATCCAAAATCCTTCACTTTGCATGCCATTTCCTGCACCTTATCTCTTGCCTTTGCTCTGTTACATATACTCTCAGTTCTTCATTCACCTTTTATTTTTTTCCTTTAACCTCCTCCACGCAGAAGGCCCTTCACTGAACAGTAACCTGGCAAATTGCACTCATACTGGCCTGTCTGCACTCATACTGACTGCAAGAGCCAAACCTGCTCCTGGTGAAGCATGTCACAGATGACAGCACAGCTCTTTGTGATCAGGTGGCCTGAAATGCATTGCAAAAAGCTGCTGTAGTAGTCTGACTGCCAGCCCCTCTCAGAATGTCTCATCCTCCTTTCTCTTCTCACTGCATATGTGCTTGTCAGACACTGATAAAGATTACTTATTTTCACTTGTAGCAAGGGAAACAAAATGTATCACAACCCGTAGGTAGGAAGTTATTCAGAGGTAACTGTTCTTGGCTTTATTGTTTCTCTGAAGTCTATGGATCCTAGAAAGCATGTTTTCCTTTCATTAGGCAAATGGCTAGCTGCAAGCATTCCCTGCCTATGGACTGCCTAGGCACTACCCACACAACTGGGCAGAAATGGAGTCACCAGGTTTTAACGCAGGGCCACAAGAGGGATGTCTGAGTATAAATCCTGTCCTAAGGTGACAGACTCCCTTTCCGCCTCCAAAAATGGGTTAACATTTTTATATATCTGTACTGAAGTTACAGAGACCCACATGTTCAGCTGCCAGGTGCAGTCAGCAGAGTAGCTCCTCAGCTTCCTCCAGGGCCCTAAAATCTTACAGAATAACCACAGTTTTCAGATTTTAACCCTGCCATAAACTACAGACCTGCCCTTTCCACCACCTATGGCTGGGAGCTGGCATGGGCAGGAAGGAGAAATAAAAAAGAAAGAAAAAAGAAAAAGAAGAAAATTCTTCACCTCAAGTTGCTGGTTGATGGAAATTTTGTAAGTACTTCCCTATATTATAGAAGAATACTTATTTGCACCTATAGCAATAGAAAGTGACCCTTTGCTGTTCACATTGAAAGCCAAAACATACAAATATTTTGAGTATATGGACAGAACAGCACCTTAGGAAAAAGAGAAAAAGTATTCTGCTATGCAGCACCACTGCCCTGGCATCTCCAGCAATGCTGTACATAAATTCATTTACCAGAAGTTGCTCTTTTACCTTATGTGTGGCCTCAGGATCACCAATTGTGGCTATGTCCTTTTTGCTCTAAGGGAGAAAACTCTGTGCAAAAAAATTATCATTCCTTGTAGCCCTCTAATAGTCTAGAATAGAGAACATTTAACTGACAACTTGAGGGTTCAAGTTTGTGGAAAGTGCTAAAACACCCACATCTCAGTGGAAGTCCCAAGATCTTATGCCACTTTTGAAAATGGAAAGTAAATACTTAAGTTACTTGGATGGTTTTGAAACCTCTCCCCTACACAAAAAAAGAGAAAAAAGGCCCAGTTATGTAGACCTTGTGCTTCCAGACTTCCTAAAGGGCAAGGAATGCAGGCCCTGTAGACACAAGCACAATATAATGGATAAGACTGCACTTTTTAGCAAGGTGCATCATTTACATGAGTAAGATGTGGATGTAAAGAGGCTGGCCAGTCTTCCAGCTATGCTGGCTCATCACATCCCAAGGCTATTTCACTATAAACACATTTTACACAATGACAGTGATCTCTTGAAGTGGCATTTCTTCACCCTGGGAAAAAGAACTACATACAGACTAAGGAGCACAGTGGTCTTACCTCTACCTACTTGCCTCAGTAACAGTCATTTGTTTTAATCCATATTTACTACCATAGCTACTGCTACACATTCAAGTAACTGCAAAAGATCACACAGGACCCCAGGCTCTAAGGCTTTGCATCAACACACACCTTATTGCAGGAGCAAGGGCTCAACTTGTTGTTGTTAATGAATTTTAATTTCTAGCAAACATATTCAAAACCAGCTCAAGACTACACAGCAATCTACATGATTTAGTAAAGGGAAACAGAAAGCTTCTACCTAAAGATGGTAAGTTTTGCCCCTCACCACTCATATTCATTTCAACATTTTAATTTTTGTTTCCTAAAATACTTTGGGGGGAGGTGTCATGGCAACCAGCACTCACAACAAAGTGATTTCCCCTTCCGCTGTGCTGAGAAATGGCCATTTTCCCCTCACCGACAGAGCCACCAGCTAAATTAGGTAACGGGCAACTTCTAGAATGTTTATAAAAATCAAGGACATTTGTTCAGCCTTTCTGAGCCCTTGCCTCACCCCCACCTCTCACTGTAGATAAGCAAAGCACCAGATGCTCTCCCTCCTCTCTTCGCCAAGAGCCCTGCTCTGAAAGCAACAAACCTTCTTCTACTCCAGCACTCACACAGCCAAACTACTACATTTGCCTCAATGGAAAGCTAAACCCCTTCTTCTTCTTACTGCTGCTCCACACCCACCACAGTCACACCCAGCTCTTTATGAGACAAATGTTTTCCACTACCTTCTCTCCTGTCTGTCTCTCAGACTCTGCCTTAGCTAGCACCTGCTGAACTGGGAAATGCCTGTCTCCTGCTCATTTTAATAGCAAGATCTGTAGCAGGTGGGACTTCCTCCCAGAACACAAAGACTACCAGCACTGCACTGCTTCCAGCCCCAGAAGCCTCATGCTTCCTGGGGGATGATAGCCCTTGCAGAACCGTGTCTGCAAAGAGCCTGAAATCTGTCAAAGCCCAGCATCTTATGAAGTAGAGCAATACTGTAAAGGGATAGTAATGAATTGGTTATTTCCATTAGGCACAAATATGTTAACTAAATGCAGTAGAAGAAAAATGAATATATCTCTTGAAAGAGACTATACTACTGTATAGCAGCATAACTTGAATTATCTCACGAAGACCTAGATGCAGGGGAAGCATTAACTCATGATAGTTGCAAAGACCTGGAGACACCAAATCACATGGCCTAGTAGAGAAAGGAGACCCTCAGAATTGTTAAATAGGTCCTTGATGGACATTATTGAAATATTTTCTCAACATGTTTATCAGAGAATTAAATAGGCAGTCTTAGTTGATGGGTTATTTGTGGATATCCTATACAACAGATGCAACAGAATGATAAAACTCCACTGTGCTAAGTGTTCGTCTTCTGTCTCTGACCAACAGCTCTGGGTTTTGCAATAGCTTGCTGGAAAGGTGCACTTCTGCAAATACTTATCAGACCTAAATTAAACAGAGTTACAGCAGAATGGCAAGGGGGGTGTTAAAAAATAAATTAGAGAATTAAGGAAAGGTGACATGGTGAGCCTATTCTAGATGACAGGAAAGGATAGAGAGGAGACTCTTCTAACAGTTTTCCCACTGAATGCAAAACTGTAGGACTTCCCTATTCTCAATACTGCATAAACTACACACAGGAAATACTCCTACAAGGTGAACTGCAGTATTTGCTTAAGCAAAATTCACAGCCAAGCTTTCAGAGCCCTCCCTCTCTTGAGCATCAAAGCATTTTTATTTACAACCTGCAACATGCTAGTTAACAGTGATGTTTTATTGCTCAAATCCACTCTGAGACATACTCCATAGGCTTTGTCTGTAATTGTGCCATTTACTTACCACAGTGCATTACATGTCTTGAAATATACATGAACCGTATGTGTGCAGAATACAATGGGCAGTTTGTACACTGGAGCTAATCCTTTGGGTTATGAGCAGTGAGCTCGAGGGTTGGGAAAAGGCCCCCTTAGAACCCTGCATCTTTGCCCCACGGTTCACACACGTTAAAAATGCTTGTTGTTTTTTAATGGTGTCATTCACTACTTGCAGAAAGTCCTTCTAGTAATCTCCATAAAAGATGGAGCAAAGTACCTAACATATATGATATATCCCCTAAAGACAGCTTTGGAAAATTCAGAGATCTGGGATAGAAGAATGTTCTCCAAATTCAAGACAGTGCTTGGACTGAGTATCTCAAAGTGACTCTTTGCTGCTGCTGTTATTTTTCACATACTTAGCCTTCTCCTCCCCCTTTGTTTCCTTGTATTTTCTCCCTGTTTGAATTTATTTGCCTCGGTTTTTCTTATTAAACGTTTTTGTTCTCTGAGTGCTCTCTGCGCATACATGATGCTTGCTATTTGATCTGTACCCGTGCAGTGCAGAGTCATGCCATTGGCTCTACTCCCTGCTCGGGTGAGAAACTCCAAGGTTCTAGTTCAGAAGAACACTGTTGATTTTGGTGGACCTTAAGGACACAATCAGGGAGCCCTTACTGAATACAGCTGTCTTTCCAAACCAGGGACACTGCTAGGAGGACAGTTTCAAGGAACAAAGCCAGATTTGAGGAGTAAAAAAACCTCACTGGTGGCAGGCAAAAGAGTTGGAAAGCAGGGCCCCATTTAAGACAAGCACCTAGTCAAAAAGGATAGACTAGAGTGAAGAGGAGAAATCGAGGTTGTTTTTTTCCTTCCTTTGTTAAAAAGAGATGCAGGTTGTCTCTGCCAACTGGCAAAATTAGTTTCCCACTGAAAGAGAAATCAAGGATGCAGCTTGGCTCCTTCCTTACTCTGAAGGCATCCATGTCCTGTTGTTTGATCAGAAGGTGTCAGATGCTGAACACCGACTGCTTCCTGCACAGATTAAACCGCATTGTACATGCCCTTTCACTAAGGGTCATCTGCAGTTAACTGCCTCTGCATCATCATGCTTGTTGCTTCCTGATCTGCAGGGTTTCTCACCTGGGAAATCCCCTAGCCCAAAGAAAATCTGTTGCTCAAAGATGAGCTAGGGAGTCAACCCTCTCTTTATGCAGCTACTTTCAAATACAAAGGCATCGTCTCTACTGTCGGTGCTGTGAGCTCCAGCCAGAGGGTGTGTGCTCTGACTCATAATACACACATTAACACTTTTCACCCAAACAATGGTATTGTCTTATTTAATATTTTCATCATATAATCACTAAAGTATTTCCATGTGTTATTAAGTATCACCACATTCTAATCTGAACTGCGTGTATGGGATTATTTCTGAAAGGTATTGCAAATTACAACATTCAGACAGAATGGAAATAAAATCTAACTTAGCTATTAAATGCGGGTTTCTAATATACGAACAAGTGCTGTCATGGCAGTGTACTAATTAGTGCAACAAGTAATTAAGCCTGCATCTTTATTTTGCCTGTGCAAGATTTCTCTTCCAAGCATCAGCCTTCGTAGTGCAACTCAAAAACTAGGCAGTTATGGGAGAAGGACAGAAACACATCCTAAGTGACTGAAAGTAGTTATACAATGATGTTATTTCTCTTATTCTGAGACACAGCATGGCAGTTCTGCACTATGGAATAAGTACATTGTCATCAGGAAGGCAGCACCCTTGCTGCTGGAGGCTGCAGAGTACAGCCCACTTACTTCCCCCAAAAGCATCCCACTCACTGAAGAGATTTATTATGATTTTCTTTTATCTAGGTTTCTTGGAAAATGGATTCCATCATGTCACTCATTCACTGTGCTTTGTTCAGCCCTTGTGCTACACAAAATCATCAAAAACTGTTCAACAGCCAGCACTGCCCCATGGTGTTTTGCTGTCACCACAGCAGGACAAGCAGTCCCTTGTTCTGGGCTGTTGTTGACCACAATCATGGTTCAGATGAACCCTGATGTGCTCAGCTGGACAGAAGAACACTGGCAGCTGTGAGACGAACACATGCAATTAGCCAGCACCTGCCATGCAGAGCACTTGCAACCCTCATTGACAACATTAAGTTATCCTCTAATAAATAAGGAGGCTACTAAAGACAGAATAACCACACTGGACAGAACATTATAAATTAGACAAGCAACTGTTGCAGTGTCTAGGTATTACTAGTCACGCATGCTAAAACCCAGAAAATAAATATAAATGTTACTAAGGGAAGATCTATCTTTCCTCGCAGGTACAGACAGAACTAACTGCAGAGACACTGTGGGGTTCCACTGCAGGTGTTTGGCAGGGGAAGACAAGAGAGCGTTTGTAGAAGAGCTACTCACAGATTGCACCCAAAACCTAACGTAGTTGCTATTATATAGACCATTAAACCTTTCACCCCTTCCAGCTCCAGCAGGGATCCCTAAGTTCATTGTCCACTTGGAGTTTACAGGTAAGGCTTTGTCCTAAATCCAAATTACTATCAGCATGTTATATAGTCCGCTGAACGTCACTGAACTTGTCTCCTTACTGACCAAGTTTTTCCTTTTTTTAATACACAAACCAGCAAAAAGGAAACCAAGCTTCTCAGGCAGGCAATGAATATTTCCACTGTACAATATATTCAACCACTTAACTGCCAAGAACACAAGCCAATCGCCTAGCAGATCTAGCCAGGCCACATTGCCTAGCAGATCTAGCCAGGCCACATTTCCCACTACATTTTTATTCTTGAAAACAGATGAATGCACAAAGCAAAGGTCAGATTCATTACCCGAGTAAATAATCTGGGCTAAGAGTAAATCAACTAATGCACTTAGAAAACTATCAGTATCTGTATTCTAAACACACTCCAGTTAGTGCTATTTGAGCCCTTTTATGTTTGGTTTCCTTGAATCTGAGTGAATGCATTTGATTCTGATGAATGATAAATCCTCTGAAGAGCTAAGTTTAAGTAAGTCCACATTTATTTTTTTAACATGTGCTCAAAGTAAATTCTGGATTACACAATTACTCTGCAACAATGCAAATTGTGCACTGAAAATCTATGTTGCCAGTGTTTTCCTATGGTGGTTACATTCAGGAACTGGAACTACTGCATGAATTGGGAAACTAACCAGTAAAACAAACTGCAGATTTTCAGACACCTGTCTGTAAACCGTCTGCACACCAAGAATTCCTTAGTACAACGTGTGAATAGTGTAAATAGCAAACTATGTTTTGTGATATATCCACAGGCAGCTCGACAATAAGCAAATAGTTCCACAGGCAGCTGAATTAAAGAAAAACTATTCCCTAGGGACATCAGCATGGAGTCACTGGTGCCCAAAAAGGGGAAAATTCTGCTGCAGCTTCCCATCAGCATGGACAGGGACCTGTCCTCTAGCCACTTACCTGTTTTCAAAGGACATCTATGAAACTGTTTTTATTACTTGAACTCACAGAACAAGCTGAAAACCTATTAAGTAGGAAACAGACATGGAATTGAGTAAGCCTGGCTTCCATAACAAAAAAACCTCATCAACTAAAAGGAAGTGGGACCATGCAAAGGACACTCCAGGAATTTGGCTCTGGATTTTTATACATTTTTCCTTGAGCAAAATTTGTGTGGTGACTGCAGTGGTTCCTCTGTCTTCTAACGAGGTCCAGATTTTCCTTCCTTTTATTCAAAACATGTCCTTGAATACTCGATGCAAAGTCTGAAGTCTTACAGGCCAGGTGCCTTTGATTTCAGCTGTATTAGAAACAGGATGGCACACTAAGGACATTAAAGATTTGTGAGAACTATAGGAACAATCTCACTAATCATTTAAGGAAAGAGAGAAAGAAGTTTTAGGGTTCACCTCTACTGTACATTTCCATTTGCACCAAGAAGCTATTTGGTAAATCTACTTTACAGAGAGATGGCACATGCTCTTCCTCAAAGGTGGGATGATCAGCTTGAACAACAAATGCTGGAAACTTAAGATAACTCCTAGGGAAACCCATTACTGTGAAAAGTCACTCCCTGATCCTGGCAAAGCCTATTTAAGCCTGAGCCAGTGAGAAAATCACTGGCTATGGTAAGCCTTTCCTGAAAGATATTATGTGATTTCAGATGTTTACAGTATATGGACCAGTAAGTGTGCAAGAAGTCATAGAATCGTTTAGGTTGGAAAAGACCTTTAAGATCAAGTCCAGCCATAAACCTAACACTGTCAAGTCTGCCACTAAACCATGGCCCTAAGCACCACATCTACACGTCTTTTAAATACCTCCAGGGATGGTGACTCCACCACTTCCCTGGGCAGCCTGTTCCAACGCTTAATAACCCTTTCAGTGGGGAAATTTTTCCTAATATCCAATCTAAACCTCCTCTGGTGCAACTTGAGGCCATTTCCTCTTGTCCTATCACTTGCTACTTGGGAGAAGAGACCAACACCCACCTCACTAGAAGCTCCTTTCAGGTAGTTGTAGAGAGCGATAAGGTCTCCCCTGAGCCTCCTTTTCTCCAGGCTGAACAACTCCAGTTCCCTCAGCCACTCCTCATAAGACTTGTTCTCTAGACCCTTCACCAGCTTCGTTGCCCTTCTTTGGACATGCTCCAGCACCTCAATGTCCTTCTTGTAGCGAGGGGCCCAAAACTGAACACAGTATTCGAGGTGCAGCCTCACCAGTGCCGAGTACAGGGCACTGTACACAACTTGTGCACAAGTCTTCTCTCAGTACATTCATTCCAGGGAAAGGAACAGTTCCAGTGCTCCCAAAGGGAATTACTCTCATATAGCTCAATGTAGCACATAGGCCTGTTTCAGAACAAGTTAACTACTGTTAGTTTAAAAGGAAGAAATCACAGCCAGGAATTTACAAAATGGATGTCCAAGGTCTCCAAAAGTACATTAAAAGTACCTAAAATAAAGAACCCACTTTTCAAAATGTCCATGTGCCCAATGCTCTCAGAAATGGATAGCATTGATATGCCTATGCAGGGACATACTGGAGGATGGGGAAACTTCTGGGCCACTTCCCTTAGTGCCAGCTGACATAGCTCATGCTCCTGTGTCATATAAAATGCACATCTTTCCCCCACTGATTGGGTTTCCTGGAAATATGTCTAAGTTTCTGCACAGTACTTAGTGAGATTGAGTGATCGTTTCTGTACTTCACACTACAAACTGAGCCTTTTGGTAGTTTGATGACACATTTCTGCAACTGTCCTTCTCTGCTTTAGAGATATGATCTATCTTCTGTCTCAGGAACTGACTCAGGAGAGGAGAAAATATTGTTAAATGATGTCATTCTCACCTAGTGTCCCTGAAACAAACAAGAGGACTCTCTGTAGTCTGTCTGCATATGACACATAACATTTAAATTGTGTGTCTAGCACTTAATCCATTTAATGGCATAAACTATACCGTTAAAAAGTATTTGCTTTTCAGGTGTCAGCAAAACCTGTGCCCCTGTGACTGGGCATTTCTGAAAATGGAAGAATCAGATTCTCAACAAATACACAAAGGTATCATGGTTCTCATCCTAGAACAATAATGGCTCAGCTTCAGAGCACCTTTTTCTAGTTTATATTAGCTTCCCACATGGATTAAGTTTGGGCATCTATGAATTGCTATGGGGTAACTCATCCAATCTCAGTCAAAATAATCTGGGTTTTAGGCATCTGTAGGGCTGGTACTCAGACTTCAGTATGTGCGTATCAGGGTTATTGTAAAGATGAAGTCATAACACTGTCATGAAAGTGAGAGATGCCAGCACAGTGGCTGAGGAGCATGAGACATGGATCAGATGAAGTCTTGTACTGGTAGTCTGGATATAGTGCAAACATGGGCAATAAACAAGAAGAAAAGGAAAGAAAAGCAGGACACAGCTTCATAAATGGTTTCTGTTCATAAGGAATCAAACAAACACTGCATTTAAGAAAGTACATGTGTTAAATACATAGGAGATAATGAATCACAGAGTTTACAGTAATATAAGGCAGTGAAGCAGCATACATTCACAGATAAGAAAGGTTGGCTTAGCTTTTCAGGCCCTGTTTCAGGGAGCAGGAATATCTGTTTGATAAATCTCCCTTACAGAAGTGGCAATAAAAGTTCTTGGCTGGAGAAGAACTGATAGTGGTGCTGAAGCGGGGGGAACCTAATCTCATAAAATGAGCCAAATCTCCCATTGCTGCCAAAAAATCCACAGCAGAGCAGGAGTCACCAAAAGCCCTGGGCTGGACCAGCCAAACCAGAGCACCAGCACACTGCCCAGGGGATACAGGATCAGGAAAAGAGACTGGTTTTGGTTAACACCAGTAGACAACTAAGTCCCACACAGACGCTCCCTCACTCCCCTGCAGTGGGATGGGCAAACGAATTGGAAGGGCAAAAGTGAGAAAACTTGTGGGTTGAGAAAAAGACAGTTAATAAGGAGAGGGGAAACCAAACCAAAACTAAGAAAAACAAGTGATACAAAGTGATCTTGACCCATAAGCTCTCAGGATTAAATAAAGATGAAGAGGAATTTCTTACAAGGGCATGTAGTGATAGCACAAGGGGTAATGGCTTTAAACTGAAAGAGGGTAGATTTAGGTTAGATGTAAGGTAGAAGTTCTTCACTGTGAGGGTGGTGAGGCACTGGAACAGGTTGCCCAGAGAGGTTGTGGATGCCCCATCCCTGGAAGTGTTCAAGGTCAGGTTGGATGGGGCTTTGAGCAACTTGGTCTAGTGGAATGTGTCCCTGCCCATGGCAGGGGTGTTGGAACTAGATGATCTTTAAGGACCCTTCCAACCCAAACCACGCTATGATTCTATGATTCTATTCCTGTGGCTATGAACTCAACCAACCACTCTTACACAGCTCTTTCCAGAGCCCCCCTCAAACCATGGAACCACTAAGGAGCAACCACAGGAAATCATCAGTAAAAACTAATATTCTATCAAAATACAGGATTGTGAATACAGGTACCACAAGAACGCAGGCAGAGATGTCTGCTATTTTTTCTGTTTCTTCAGTTTTCCTAGACAGAGAACTATTTGTGTAGACAAAATAAAATGAATCTAGGTCTTTTCATCTTACAGCTGCTGTGTAGGAGTTGAAACAGGGAGAGGGACTACATGGCCTTTTACTTTTTCCATTCTCATGAAGAGCTTCCTGAGGTGATGTAAAATAATGTAACTTCACTGAAGTCCATAGAACTCCTGTGGTTTACACTTTTTGTGCATATGACTCACTGGATCTAAAGCAGAAGTGTACGAAAATAGGAGAAATTACTGGGCAAACTCATGCAGGAAAAGTGCTGATGAAATGTCTGCTACTATAAAACTGCATGTTTAGATCTTATCATGTTCTTGGGAATAGGAAACTAATTTTTCTCAGATAAAATTCCTCATATGTCCCACTCATAAAATTCCTGCTTCAGATTGCCCAATTTTGCATGTTGCAGACTTCTACTGTCATTTGGTTTATAAGGATGTGATACTACAGCATCCTTTAAGCTGGAATAGTGTTTTTTACACCAGTTATGAAAAATGTTGCTATAGCTCCATTTTTTAAAAGTTTCTTTTGGCCATGCAAAACGAAACATCAGCTGATTGTGAAGCAACTCTGGCATTTGTATAAGGGCTTTGTTCTATTCTGTTTAAAGCTCTTGCTAATAGAGTTCATAAAACTATTTTCATTTCACAAAGCATTTTAGAGCTTCTTATTCCTGTAATTTTTTAAAGCAATGAGCTATTTTGGGAGGGGCAGAACAGGCTGGATTCAATTTAAAATTATTCTGCTGCTATGCATTTGTAGCTAAACAAAACTCTAAATTATGTATTAAGAAAACACTAAATATTAAAAATCCCTGCCAAAACCCAGGCTGTATTACTTGATGGATGGAAAAATAGTGCCATAACAGAGAGAAAAATTCTCACCTCAGTCTGTGGGACAAATGCCTACAGGTGAGAACACATCAACAACATAATCAAATAAAGAAAATTAAAGAGGGAGGTAGGATCTATTTTTATTAAATGTTTTTGGTAATCTCAGTTTCAAAATTCAGCTCATTTGGTGAGAACAAGTCAACAGTTGCAGGATATTCAGCAGAGGTGAATTTAAGATTTACTGTGTACTTCCAGAAATTCACTTTCCCTCTTAGAGAAAATAAATATGCAATAAATAATAACAATGAACAAATAGGCAGGTAAATATATTATCATTACAAGAAAGAGCTGATAAATGGGCACAGTATTTTGGCTAGTGATTTTCCATAAAATCTTTTTGTACTACTGATCTAATGTAATGACTGAAATTTCTTACAAAGGAGAGTCTTCACCTCTGCTGCTTGCAGGGAGGCTATTTGCTACTGTTAGTTCACACAGAGGCATTTAATATTTGGAATCCTGCACTAAAAGCCAAAGCTGGTTCCACTGGGCAGCTAGAATTTTCAGGTCCAGACAACAAACACACTACACCCTGTTCTTGTACATGCAAAGAGATAGTGACTCTTTCATACTGATAGTGTGCAAGACATGACAATTTTTTACTTCTAGGCAGCTATTAAAAAGTCAGAGGCATATTTTCATTCATAGTCATGATTTAAAAGAGAGTAATACATGAACCTTAACCAGGTTACATACACATCTGCCGAATATGACTAACTTTTCTTTCGCATTAAAAAGCCTTTCTGTTACAAGTAACCTTCACAACATTGCTCTCTCCCAAATGAAGAAGTCACGCCCAAAGGGTTCATCCAACCAAAAAAAGGAGTAAGCTCTCATCAAAACAAACCTCCTCCTCTGAACGCCCCCAGCCTCAGCAGCCTACCCTTAACCACACAGAGCACAGCCAGTGTCACGTTTCCAGGCTGATAGCGAAACAAGCTCTCAACCGCAAAATTGCAGAAGTACTAGAGAGTTCATGAAGTTCATTGGGGACTTGGTTACGGCCATTAATTTTACATGAAAGGCACTCCTATATAACAGGAGCTGCTACCAGGACAAGGCTTTAACCTAACAGATATGTTGAAAGTTAGGTCTTCTCCCTGCAATCAGCTATAGCCAACCATTACCTCCTCCCAGCCCGCCTGCTGCCAGCGGGCCCACCTGTGGACACGACACATTGCCCCTCTCCTCTGGCCAAAGACCCCAGGAATGTGGTGAGCTGTGTCCTGCCTGCTCACGCCATGAAGGCAAAGCATAAGCAGCATCAGATTATCACCCAGGTAATCCCCCCTGGAAATACAGACTCCTCCCTGCCAACACGGTGCCCAGAAAATGCTCCACTGAAGAAAACCTCACACAGCATGTAAGGTCCTTTCCTGATTGGCTGGCTATCTCTGGAAGGTTCCGGAAGGGGGCAGAGCAGCCAATCACATCTCTTGGCCCTCCTGAGGGAGCTCTCCTCATGCCAGGCAGACAGTGGGCTATGCTGAGGGAGGGGGGACGAAATTGTCAGGGCTTGCTGAATTCACTGTTGGCCTCTGCCAGGACCTCTCCCCTCTGGCTAGGGCCGGGCCACGCTAACCCTTCTGAGCCACAGGAAGCTCTGGAGAAGCCGCTGCTACACAGCATGGCCAGGATAGGCTATGGAGGAACACCACAGGATGAGACAGCAGCAAGGAGAGGCGGTAGGAGAGGGGCACAGCTGTGCTGAGCGGGCTGCTTGGGGGGGCGCAGAGATATCAGGGTGCCTCTGGAACCCCCCTGGCAGTGCTGGGGCAAAGGCTGCTGATGGTTGGCAACCAGGATAGTCCAGGTCTCCCTTTTCCTGTCCATTTACTGACGTTGGGGTAAGAACTGAGAACTTGTGCCTAAACTCTGCCCTTTCCTCACTCCCCTGAAAATGGCCTATGTTTCTCCTCAAACTGGGGGAGCTGCTGGGTTTCTGCTCTGAATCTACTACTAATTCTAAAGAACTGCCAGGTAGGTCTATTTAAGCAATCCTCTTCCCTCAAGGAAGAGGTTGAGCTTGAACTCAACTAAAATTTCTTATAAAAATGTTTTCCCCAGAATTCCTTTTTCACCTACGAACAAATAAGTAAGTCCCAAACTCAACCTTTTTATTTGGAAATGGTAAACATTTCTCATAGATAGATATGCTCAGCAGAACAAATGGTATGATATGCCTGCATCAAAATTATCTGGTTTGATTCAGCATTAAACTGCATCCTCCCACACTGGTCCTATGCCTTATTCCTCCCTTTGCTGCAGTGACTCAAGTCCCGCATAGCACTACAGGCTGCACTATTAAGAGAGCAGAGATGGAGCACTGTGGTAGACACAGGTTACCAATGAGCCTGACCCAGAGGGGAATTGTTGCGTGAGAAGCTAAAGCACGTTTTTTCATAAAGTGCAGCGGTAGCATAAGCAGAGGTTGCTCCTGAATAAGGCATTTTTATGTGTATGAAACCAACCTTTTACTCAACCTAACACCAAAAGTATTTGAGTTTCTGCAACAGATGTTCACTTCCTCTGACACCCCTTCAAACTCCAAAACTTTCCATCCAGAAAGAAAGGCTTCCAAAGAAGCCCTCCTGCTTTCTGACCATCTCTGTCTCAGAGAAAAGGTCCATCTGTACCTAAGACAGGAATTTCACAGGAATTAGTCTGGAGAAACATGTTCCAACAGAAGGTAAGAAGCACCACAGACTAACTGCTTTCAGATCTGAATTCAGATGTGTTTCTTTACTTTTGCTTGGCAAGTTAGTCATACACACAACTCTTTTGTTCATTCAGGCATTAATCTCTGTAAAACTGGATGAGCTGTATCTTTTGCAAGCTGAGAATAATAATGAAAAGCAAGTTATTTTCATTTGTACTTTTAAATAATTGAGAGGCAGCAGAGTGCTATAGTGAGGCGAGTTTTGACAGAAAGGAAGGTGATTTCAAGTGTATTCCCTGGCAGTTAGTGAAACCTGTCACAACCAATTAAAATCCGCACATGAACTCCATCTGTATAGCCGTAGACCAAACGGTGTAGCCTCACTCTTTCCTGTCACTTGTATCAGTTCCAACTTTACAACGTTTATTTAATATCTTCCTTTTCACAGTTCAGTGCCTCTTAACTTGTCCCTAGCAGTACAAGCTCTAATATGGCAGGCCCCGAATGGTTAACATCTGTCAGAGGGGACGGCCTGTGAAAAGGGCTGGGCGATTAATGGTCCCACAGCCGCCGAGACCGCTGCCGGCGGAGGTTGCGTCTGCTTTCCCGCCAGCGGAGAGGTCCGCGCCCGCCGCTCTGCGCGCCGCGAAGCTGGACACGGCGGGGGCGGAGGGTGCCACACGCTCCCGCGGCGAGCGATTGGGAACGCCCCCCCCCCCCCGCCAGCCAATCGGCCGCTTCCTTTCATTTGCGGACTGCTGCCCCGCGCGCAGGCCGCGCTGGCGGGCACAGCCCTGCTCGCGCGCCGCTAACCTCATCGGCGCAGGATGTGGCTTCGCGGTGACGTCAGGCCCAGATGTTTTCCCAAGCCACGCCCCCGCTGGGGTCCGGGCGACTCCGAGGAGCGATAACGGGGAAAGCTTATTCTACTGTCACAACGCAATGGAAGGGCAGGGGAAACCGCATCTTTATTTTATTGCGTTCTCGAAAAAACAGCATTAATTCATACTCCAAGCAACAAGCTGCCAGTGCGAGGATCTAGCTGCTCTTCTTTTTCTCTTCCATTGGACTTCCAACGCTTTTTTGATTTGGGGACAAGCTGGGTGTGATCGTCATGAACAAAGTGTGGTTTTGATGGCTGCAAAATCAGCCTTTACTTCTACAAAGAGATCCTAAGAAATAAGAGAGGGAAAAATCTGCTTGCATAATCTTTTTAAAAAGGGAAAGAGCAGTGTTGTGGTGGTGGTTTTTTTTTTTTTCCCCTCTTCTGTTTGGATTTCTTTTTAAACTTATGAAAAATGGCAACAGCAGCATGTGTGGATCATTTTGCAGCAGAGTGCCTTGTTTCTATGTCCAGTCGTGCTATTATCCATAGTCCCAAAGGGGAGCCTGATCCCCAACCTGGTGCAGCAATACCTCCTTCATCAAATGGGGAAGATAAGCGGGAAGTCAGAGAAACCGGGAAAGACAATGGATCATCATTACTTGTTGTAGCTAGCATTTTAGCAGATCTGAACCAGCATGTCCCAAACTCACCTGCTCTGAGGATGGAAAAAACAGAGACCTTTGATATCACAGAACAATTACACATTTCTATTGCTCCTAAGGAGTTTGGGGAAGAAAGTGTGTCTTCGGCTGGTAAGCATGGAGGAGGAAGAGCAGCCACACCTACTAGCCTGGCTGCAGTAACTGAGCCAAGCCCCAGACAAAAGAACAAACGCACAAGAAGCTGGACTGACCCTGGATCACCCCAGAAAAAGCACAAATGCCACTATGTGGGGTGTGAAAAAATTTATGGCAAATCTTCCCATCTTAAAGCTCATCTAAGGACCCACACAGGTTAGTTATAATCCAGCCAGAGATTTATTTGTTACAGCTTGGTAATTAAAATGAATGTTGAAAACCCAAACCCAAACAAACTTGTATTTGGCCACCATTATGGTTTTACCTCTCAGAACTCAAGCTCGGGAAAACCAAACAACCACCCCCACCCGCCACACCCCCCCCCCCGGGAATAAACCCTTACTGGGCATAGATTCAAAGCTAATGTTGCCCTTTTGTATTACTTAATTTCACAGGGAATGGCTTGTGGGTCATCTCTGTGGATTGTACCAAGCTGTAATTTTTAGCTGCTAGCCTTCTCGTTCAGTGCATCCTCTACTTCCCTTTCCAATGCTTCTTACCCTCCCCCATCTACTTTTTCCTACCCCATGCTGCTGTCAGTACATTTATACCAGCTTATCGCTTCCCATGCAAGCATCAATACTTTTGATATTTTAAAATTAAATATTCTAGAGGCACCTGAATAACTGTGTGTCTGTTTCTTTCTTTAGCAGATGCTTGTGTGAAAGCTAGAGTAGGCAGGAAGGCAGATGAGAGTCTGAACATGAGTCACAAGGAGACATTTATCTAAGTGTAGAGAGAGGGGGACATGGGCAGTCTCAAAAAAGCTTTTGGCAGCTGGGTGAAACCGATTCCAAAACAAAAAAAAACATTTGAATGCAAACACTAACTTGTTTTGATCGGTATTCAGTGTTTACTTCTTGGTGAAGACTTATCTGACCACATTTTTGTTGCTATTGTAATTTATGAGACGCACACGTAGAAAAAGTGGAAGTCTTGCAAGCACTGTGAAAGTTATACACTGGAAGTATTAGGAGGGCCATCTTGAAACTGGCCCCATGACTTGCCAGACCTCATGCCTCTCTACCTGGTGCTGGGGAACAGGAGGCTTCCAGTCAGACAGGGAGCACCAAAAATTGAGGAGACTGATTTCTGCTGAAGGCACTGATCATAGTCCATATGGCGAGGCACCACACCGACTAGAGGAGGCTTGTGCAAGCTGTTCCACTGAGTAATTTCAGACAACAAATTAGTTTACTAAGATCTATGGTCAGTTCATTTATAAAGAGCATTAAGAAAAAGATCCTCAGAACTAAACATGACTTAATGACTCTCAAAGTTTTAGCTCAGAGGTGGCAGCCTCACCCACACTGGCCATACCTCTTAAGCATGCCTTCAGCTTTTCCTGCTGCCTTCCTGAGATAAAGCAAGAGCCCTTCTAAATTGAGGGTATGTTTTGCTTTCCACGGGAGAGAAGAAAGCCCTATCAAGTTTCAGCATACAGATGGACAATTCCCTGTGCCGCACAGCCAGAGGAACAGTGTGTTCCTGGCACCCCAGGCAGCTTGCCCTGCTTTGCACTGTGTAACTGCTTTTTGCCTCCTTGGGAGTTATGCAGAAAAGGTGCTTCCGCTTGGTTTGCAGGGAATTGTCTCCATTAATTTTCAGTTCTTTTGCTTTTTTATTTCTGGTATTTGCCATTGTCCTAAAAGTGAAAGATAAATTTAGCAATGTTTCTGGGCTCCCAAACCAACTAGAGACCAAGAAGGGGAACTCCTGTCCCTGATAAAGAGAGCAGGGCTGGGCCGTGCCCACCCTGCGGGAGAGGAGAGGGAGGGCAGAGCCGTTGGGGAGTGTCGCTTCGGGCTGGCGGCTGAGCCGAGTCATTCGGGGACGCTGGCTTGCCTCCAAGTTCTCCGGATTTTTTTTTCTTTTGCCTTTTCTTTTTTAACTCTTTATTTCCTGTATTTTTTCCAGGTCTGCAGGGCTTAATTGGTTATTGCTGTAGCTAATGGCACTGAGAAGAACGTGTGCGTGTCTGTGAGAGCTAGAGGAAAAGCAGGGAAGGGACTGGTTTTGCCCTGGGAGTGGCAGGACCCTCGGGGACTACAGCTTCTTTGTTTTCTTGTCTCCAGTATCTGTGTGGGAAGCTTTAAACAAAAGCCAAAGCTGCCAAGTTTCCCTCCTCACTGGCACCAGGTCTGTCTCTGAATTGAGTTTTAAACAGGCTTCAATACCTCTTACTCCTCTTGCAGAATGTTTTCTAAGGTGTTTGAATTTTTTTCTTTCTTTAGAAGAAATTGTGACAGGCTTGAAAAAAGTTTATATGGCACTAGGCGTTAAGCTAACAGAACAGGCAATGACTTCGAGGATTGGCAAATGGGCAAATGTTTGTTTTTACAAAACTCATAATGGGTTTTACTGTTTTAGAACAAGGGGTTTGGGTCTCCTCTGCTTTCCAGTGGTCCTGAACTAGTTAAGTAACACGTACACTTCAGTCAGCCCATCTGTCAAATGGATAGGGTGATGGGTATCCACCACACCAAGCAGTGGTGAAAGTACTCCAACTGCACGTGCAAGGTGCTTTAAACAGCTACCCCAGTAACTCCCCAGCCTGTTTACTAAGAAACAATCAAAACCTTCTGCTACGGAGTGGAATTTCTTCCATGTGCTGTATGACTAGATGAGCTGGTATTTAGGGGAGAACTGAAGGCTAAGAACAATACTGCAGGCTAGAAGATAGCGATGATAGTGCTAGAGATATTTGAATAGTGCAGTTTATGACCTGCTTTAGAAACTTGCTTGTCCTTGTCTGCTACTGTGCTCCGAAACTAAAGGCTTTGCTCTCCATGCTTGGAGGAAGGATAGATTAGATTGTTGAGCTTATGGTATGGCAAAGAGATATAGAGCCTTCCAAGTACTTTCGGGTCAAATCCAGCCCACATTGGTAGGGAGTGAAAGCTGGTACTATTTTCCAGCTGTTTGGTGCCCTGTGTGAAATCCTTCTGATAGTTATAATCCAGATTTTAGTGCTCAAATGTCCAAAGCAAAAACCATAGTGCAGAGGATGCTAATTATCCTATTTAAAGCAGAAAAAACAAATGGAACAGCCAAGGAAGCAACATCTGCCTTTTGTCCTTAGGCCCATGTTCTGAGTGCAGTGTTTTAGTATGAAGTTCTCTATTAGAAAAAATGTGCTAAAGCAATCCATAGTTTCTTGCGTTTGGTACACTAGCAGTTAAGCTATCTCAGCCTTGTGAATGCTTCATCTTTATTAAATCGACAAACACTTGAACCAGGCAGAAAACATTAGTCACCAAAATCTTTGCCGTTCTCTCCGCCAGCTTTCAAACCCTTCCCTCCCCCTACATTTCTTCCTATGTTTATGTTTTCCACCCTACTCCCTCACTGGATGTCCTGGAGTTCAACATGATCATCAGCCACAAAGTCCTTGAAGTTTTCATGTTTACCAGAAGGTTATATTTAGTGTCGGTGGGTAGATGTCAAGTCTGAATTCTTTTCCACTGAGGTTCCTGTGGACCTCAGAAGCTGTGTTGTGATGCCCAGATGCAGCACCCTGTTTGTCCCAAGTTATATTGATCTCATTGATAGAAAAATTTCACTGGCACACCAGTCTTAAAAATCCTCTCCACTCCTGAGAAAATTCCTAAACACAAAGGACTTTCAGAAAATCAGATAAACCATTTATATGACAAAGTTCTCCTTCCTCTAAGCAGGTTTTCAGCACTGGGTCACTAGGAAGGTTTGGAAATTCTCTGGAATCACTGGAAACCAGTTTGTCTCTTCTGGTACACCAGTGGGGAGAGGGAGACAGTGCAGAGCCCAATAGCCATCTACAGGCTACAACCTCATAAAGCATTGTCCAGGACTGCTATGTTCCAAGAGGCTGTAGAAGAGCCCCAACTTATTGCATGATACTATGTATTTATATGTAGAGAAAAACTGGATTTTGGGCAGGGACCACAAGAATCCTATGTGTTGCACCCCCCCTCCACCAAATCACTGTGACCTCTCAAGCTTTTAGCCATCTTCATTAGCATGCCATCATGAATGCAGAGAAAGTATAACATAAACCTTCATTTAATTGCATTGAAATGTCCTTCTAAACTTACTAGTTCTACTCACCAAGCAGTACATCGTAACACAGAAACAGCTTTTCAATCATCAGAACTAAATGTGTTTGCACAAATTAGCATAAGCTAAAGAGATATGGGCACCGGTCTCAAGTCTGGAGTCTTACTAAGATAGAGTCTTGCAGTGAAACAAACTTGGGGGCCAGGTAGCTTAATAGTGGCCCCTCTGTACTACTGCTAAACTAGCTGACTTTTGTATGGCTGATGGGGCTCAAGGAGAAGAGAAGGCCATCCTAATTATATTATCCTTGCTCATAGATGTCATGTTGGGACTCATCCAAGAGAAAGTGGTGAAGACCTTTGTTGGTCTCTAGCTGGCAGAGTGAGCTTGGGCAGCTATGTATTCAGCCTGTTTAACCTTGCAGTTATGGAGGATATGTTACTTGGTATCTGTTGTTCTTTTTAGTCTAACCCTTACTCATGAAATATTAGTGGAATTTAAATAGGTAGAAAAGACTGAATAATTTCCATTCATTTGTAAAGAAATTTCCATTTCTTTACATAAAATCTCTATAATCACATTTTTGAGGACAACACTAATGAACCCATATGAAAAAAGTTAGTTTTTAACTTATGTACCTTTTTTTCACCCCAATTATTGTATCTTGTTTCCCTAAGCAAAATTTTTCTGATTACTTTGTAACTGAGGTATGTGAAGGCAGAGAAATTCATAATGTATTTGGTATTTGAAAGCGATCTAAGAAACAAAGCAATCAGACCTCACTGTGACAAGTGTGACAACAGCATAGCAATTAGGCTGGACAAACTGGAGTAGTATTAGGTTGGTAAAGAAGCTTTTATATAAAGTACGGATAATACATTTTAAACAGGAGGTTGGTTTTCACTTTCAGTTCTAGTATGTCTGATTTGCTCCAACTACATTAATTCAAAACACAGCGGTAAAGCATGACAACTTTGAAGTTGGTCTGAATTGAGATGCTGCCTGTGAGCATGTGAAGAAACTGATTAACCAATGTAAGGAGAAACAAGTTCACGTATCAGTGAAATAAAGTTTTATCTTCCATTTTAGCACCTGGCAATTACCAAAAACTTAGCCGGTTAGCTAAAAAACGTGGACTAGACTTGGCTCTGTTTCCTTTAGCTTACCTGTAGGCACACAGTGACTCTAGAAGGGGTATATATATGCATGCGTGTGGCAAGCAGTGTTTGTGAAGACCCAAGCTTTTGCAGGAGAAGATTACAAGAGGAGAAACTTAATCTAATGCCTCCTGTGCCACTCGAGAGCAGAGGAAAATAGGGCTGCAGACTGCTCTTGTGTAGAGCAGGATGAAATGAGGGGGTACCACTGGTTCAATCCATCCTCTGAGCTGCCAGTTGGGCTGCTCTAGGTGTCAGGACTGAATGGGAAGCTGCAATCCCTCTGAACAGGATGCCAGAGGAAATTGGAAAGGCCTTTCCCCAATGCTGATCTCCCACAGGCAAGAGTACAGACTTAACTGAATTCAGCCCTCTGCACATTGCTCAGCAGTTTCAGTTTTAGTGGCTAGGCCTCGTGTTTTTGAATTCTTGTGTTAAAAGTTAGAAACAGCTAGCTGGCTCTGCACGCCTAACTCACCAACATTAGCATACACCCAGATTATCGAAAAGCTCCAGGGTGCCTCTAGGCTGTTGTATCCCATAATGCTCTTCTACTGCCACCTCCTCTCTTTGCTGAGTGCATCAAAATCTTCTCTAAAATTTTTCTTTGAGATAATTCTTAGCTTCAGGACAGCTTCAAATGCCAGCCTCATGAAACAGTTGTCTTTTCAGCCTAAGCCATAAGCATTCTTTCTCAGTGTTAAATAGTTCAGTAGTCTGCTCCTGCATTTTTTTGAAAATTGATGGTCTTAAGTGTCTTTTAATAAGCCTGTATTTTTAAAAACAATACAAAACTGCAAAGCATTGTTTTTGTTGCTTTGAAAGAGCTCTGCAACTCCTTTCTTACTTCCTCTAAGACAGTTTCAACACATTAAAAAAAAAGGATTCAATTGAAAACATAAACCAACTTCATTTACAGCCTTGCCTAGTCCCCACCCTTACATGCAATTCCAAACAATAACATTATTAGTTAAAAGTATTGATCCTAAGCCTGGATCAAACAGTCTATGTTCATTGAAGGTAACAAATAAGCAGTATATATGCTATAAGTAGCCTAATGTTAAAATCTTTGAAATAAGCACAGGGCATAAATTTCTTAAAAGAGTAAGCAAGTTTTAGAACTTATATTTTCCAAAAGGAGCTGAAGTCAGAAGAAAGGCAGAACTACTGCTACTCACTCCTTTTAACTGACTGGTTCAGGATTGAATAATAGGATTCAGTTAATTCAGCTGCAAAAGAGTTAGGGTTAAATTGGTTGCATGGAGAATCCAACTGGCTGACAACTGTATTTACTACACACTTGAACAGTATTAGCTACTAGAGAGAACTAAATCTTCTGATCGTTACACAGGTTTTTCTGTGAAAGGCTTCCCTTCCCTTCCTTTCCCTCCTTTTTCTCCCCAGTCTTTATGGTGATATTAATCATGCAGAAGTCACAGGAGTAAAGCTTCTGATAACAATTAACAGAGTTTAGGTATTATAGCTAAAAAGCCTTTAAAGCAAAGCCGTACTTATCATTGCCATAACTGTGATGGAGAGAGGGTGTACTACAAAAAACACTCTGTCTTCTTTTTCCCTTTTCACCATTGTCTTTGAAACGGGTATAATCAGCATAGCTAAATACTCTTTCTCCATAATTTTTCCCCACTTTTCCTCTCTTTGCTTTTGCTGGGTGAAAAGGGAAGAGGAAGATGACAATCTGTTTAAAAGACAAATGGGCATTGCTTTGAATCTGAGGGGACACACATGGTTGTGCTGTGTTGCACTGAAACATGCTCAATAAACCAGAGGAAAAAAATGTACAGAAAGAAAATAAATCAATTTGTGACTTCCACAATTCTTTGGCAATCACATTTTGCTGAGACCAAGACAGTTACTGAGACAAATCTAGCTCAGGCAGTGAGTTGCCAACCTGGGCAACCTGTGATCTTACTGTAGTCGAGCAGAGCGTAATTAACAAAAAATATCCCAACTACACTATGGCTGTTGCAGTCAACATCATTCACAAATACAGTGTTCAGGGACTGCCTTTTCTACCGGGTAAAAACTTTGGGTATCTAGTGGAAAATCAGAAACTTCACAGAATTCTCTTCCCCCAAACCATCTTCCTTTTGGCATGGAGGTGGTACTCAGGTCCAGTGTAATGAGATCTATTAATATTGAAGTGGTGAGGATGGATTGCCTTCTGCATCCCAGACACCAGTATCAGCACTTCCTTCTCAGTAGCAAGACTGAAGTCTTACAGATAGTCTGGAGTAAACCAGCAAACAATCTTTTTAATGAATGGACGATTGCAATTGATAGCTGTGTTTGTATTAGAAATTAATCATAGCCTTATGGAAAAAGTGTTCTGGATGATCTGTAGAAGATTTTTCTGCAGTAGCACATACTTCTTTGCAGGACACTGGAAAGTATTTGTATGTGACATGAGTTGTGCATAAACAACAAACCTTTTGCTAAACTGGAGTTCTTTATGAAACAAACTCACAATTGGATTTCATCTGAAAAGAAGGCACCTTTAACCATTTAAAATACAACTGTTGCATTGTGTTATTGTCTGGCTGAACATGGTTATGGCACATTGAAGAGCAGAAACCTGGAACTTGTTTATATTGGATATGCGGTTTCTAGTTCTGTTTGATAAGTTAAGCATGTTCCAACTTCCCCTCTGCCCCCTTCCAATCTTGGATCAGCTGTTTGGAAGTCAATGCTGATGGAGCCAAAAAAATACTCTGCTCTTCCAATGTAGGACAACCTTTGAAGGGTCCTTTCTGTAGAATTTCTATAGGTATACTTTTTTCCTTTGTTACCCACTTAGCTTTTATTAGGTAGATTCGCATGGGCAGTGAGATCATTATCTTGCTGTGTTCAGTTTAACAACAGCTAGACAATGCGGGTTATTTAAGTGCAGGCACTGAAGTCAGACACACATATCCTGTATTTTTCAGGTCTTGCAGATTCAGCAGATCTTACAGGGCCTCCACTTAATATAAAAGAAAAGTTTTTAAAAGTTCAGGGTGCCATCATTGTAGTTACTGGTAGAAAAATGACCTCAGAAGCTTTTTTGCAGCCCTAACATAAAAAGCATTTACTAACCAGGAACTTGGCACAAGTCAAATGGTATTAAACTAAGCATATCCTGAAATGACCTCTAGTGCAAGGAAAAGGTTTTCTGTAATCAGTTACAGCAATTTTGTAGTGCTCTCAGGAATTATAGGCAAAATATTTGTGACTGGGTATCTGTTGACATTGCAGTCGATGGATCAATAAGCTATCTTAGATTTATTGCACACTATATTTCTACCAGACTGCTCTCTATTATTCAGTTATAAGTTATATGAGTTTTTGGAATAAAGGCACCTGAAAAATTCACGTGAGAGAGCATTGTGTTGCTGCTACATATTTTGCAGCTTTCTGTCTGCTTTGGTCCTGCAGCCAGCTAGAGTATCCCTGGACAGCAAATGCACAAGCAGAACAGGTATGCTGGTTATGTAGCCTTTACTGCCTTCAACAGTAGCTTTTAAAACTGGTCAAGGAGAGAGGCAGAAATGCTAGCCACTTAGTTCCAGAGTAAGACCAGCTGAGGTACAGCAGCCAAAAAGGATGTATTGAGCTTTTTAAACTAAACAGCTGTCAGTATTTCCACTACAGGAACATAACAATGGAGACAGCTGAGAAAGGTTAGAACATGACAGCCTAGTCCATCGTTTCCTGCAAAATTTTGCTGAAATGGTGAGCTGTTTGTTAATAGATCTGAGAAATATTGTTTTGCAGTTTGGGAGTAAATAAATGAAATGACATTGGTACAAATTTAGATACTAGACTGGAGCTTTATAGATTCTTGCAAAGCCTCACAGTGTATTTGGAGCTTTCCTGCATTCTTAATCTGGTAGTTTAGGATCCTGCTATAACAAATATGAACAGGGATGCTGCTAAAATCTCACTGAACCACAGGCTAATTCTTGTTATATATTGTAGGGGCTTACTGAATTTAAATTTGCGATTTCTTTTAAATGCCAGCAGAAGGATTGCAGACTAGCATTAATACATGATTGCCTTGGCAGTTTTTGATTGTTCTGGCAATTGATATATTTTCCAAAACTAATGTGAATTGTATGCAGCTTTCTTATGCACGGATGTGAAACTCTTAACAGAGCACTGAAAGCCCCTCTAAGTCAATGGAAATTTTTCATTTGGTGTATATATGTCCATACAAGCAATGCCAATAGAATGTTGGCAGATGTCTAGTCATATTGTACAATAAATCCAGGGTGTATTTGCAAAGTATGTTCTTTAAATTCTCACAACATGTCCAAAACAAAACTGAATTTCTTAGATACCCCAAAGGATGACATCTCTGCCAGGATTCTCATTGATACATTTTTTTCCCGTTTCCACAGAGATGTACAGTATTTGCACCTTCCATTTCCCCCAACTTCCATCATTGGAAACAACTGAATTCTTCTCACTAATGTTTTAGAACTAGTCTTTTTCAGATTGGCAACATGTGCACCAAATTCTAGCTTAAATAGAAATGTATGACCAAAATTATGAGCAACCAGAAAAGCAAATGCTTTGGAATTTATAGATGCCCCTACACAGTATTATTAGCATTAATACACCTGTAAGAAATGGATTAAAAATCTCATTTTTTCAACAAACATCTGAAAAGATGTAGAATTTGGTCATGGGACAAAGTAACTCTATACCATGAGTTTAATAGATGCTATGGCATGGATTTAATAGAATCAGTTTTACTTCAAGCTATATGATATGAGAGGTATGACTATCTCTAGCTAATCACCTACCCCGTTTCTTAAAAAAAATAATCCTAATAAGGAAACACAGATTTTTTTTTAAGCACAGAATTTTGTGTTTCATTTGGAAAGAAACCACCACCTGCACATATAGTAAGCATTGCATTGATAATATACATAAAAACGTTTTTGCACACTGTTAAAGATCACTTATGGTAAACCCTAACTCTGATTCTGTCCCTCCTTCATGTGCTGGTGAGGCTTTAAAGGGGGAATAGGGCTGTTGCAGCTGGGTAGATTAACTCAGCATTGGGACATGCTGCCTGGAGGGAGGCTTCTCCCTCTCCCCACTGCCTCCAGCTCTTACCTGCTCTGCAGAATAGCTGATACTGTTGAAAAGATAAGTTTTCAAATGGCAGACAGGTATGATAGCTGCCAGAGTTTGTAGAGGGCCTGAAACAGTAACTTTAAGAGGAGAAATGTCTTAATTCATAACAGTGAGTTTTAACATGCTACTGACGGTATTTTAGAGGTTTGGCATCTATCGACGACATTCAGACCCATTACTTTCTGGTCAACTTCATCCATGGTATAGATCCCACATAATCTGCAAATTCTTAAGCCCAGAGAACAACTGAGGAGAATTGTGATATTTACACCATAAAAATCTGTTTAAAACTGTTAAAGGAAACTGTACATATGTATCACAACTCCTCTGTAATCCTGATATGACTTTTGAAAGACCTGTAGAAGCACAAATATACTAGTGGGAACATAGCTGGATGTTGTGGGAACACAATGGTACTCACGATTCATTCTACTATGGTTATATTCCACAGCTTTCTTAACATCTCATCTGCAAGTGAGTTCAGATATCACACAAGATCAGGGTAATTATCCATGCTGAAAGACCCTTTCACCATTTTTCTATGTCTTCCTTCCAGCTTGAGTGAGTTTTGTTGTGTTGGCATCTCCTTCCAGTCTGTGGGACAGTATCATTAATGGAACCACCTCATTGACCAAATCAGCCATGATTTAAGCCAGCATCTGTTGGAGCTTGGAGTTTAAATGTAGAAGTCTAACTTCTGGGGAGCTATTTCAATCAACAAGTCTCATTGGTAGCTTTCAGAAAATGAGATGGTTGGGCAGGTTACAATGTCATCTTTGCTGTGCTCACTCAAGTAGACAAATACTGTACAACAGCTGGCACAAATGCTTTACGATGAACCTTGTCCCAGACTTCTACAGCTAGGAAACGTACGGATGAAGTGTGTTTAGGAACATGTTTGTCAGATACCTTGTACTGTCTAAGGTGATAATTTGTGAAGGTCTCATTATATAATGCAGAGACAAAGCTGTAATGAGAAACAGGTTTTAAATACTGCTTGTCAAAGTACAGATGTTCAGCACCAGCACCTTGTGAGCAAAGTTTCAGGCAGTCCCCAAAGGGGTGGGTTTTTTTAAAAAAAAACAAAAAAGAACAGAATATTTTGTCATTCTGTTTCTTATCCTAATTCAGTACATGGAATTGACCAATGTTTCTGGTAAGCAGTGTGGACTAAGCAAATATATATTTTCTCTCCAAGTGTAAACTCTCACCTGACTCATACCACAAGATCCTAGATGGTGAAGGGCTTTTCATTTTTAGAGACTTTTTAGCTAACCTTGCTTACTGGTGAAAAGCCATATAGAACTCACCTGTTTTCTCTGCATTTCTGCATGTGATTTTTTTGAGCAGTGCCACCTCTGGAGAAAACAATATCACTGACCTTATGAAACCAAAATCATCTCTGTAATGATACACTATTTTAAACCTACATCTTTCGCTTGATACTTCCTTTTTTCTTCCCCATCATTTAAATTGAGATTGTTTAATAGGCTGCTGTTAATTCCTTGAAGTTTTAGGGCTCTGGAACATAAAAAAGAAAAGTCGTAATTCAGCTCTTTCACTATGCTTGACAGGATAATAATAAGGATTTGAGTACTTTCCCCCCCTCTCAGTCTAACACCAAGCTTCTCAGTGAAACAATCCTTCTCTTCTTTTGTCCTTATCTTGACTGGTGTTCTTCTAGACTGTTTACAGGAACATAATTCAATTTTTGTATGCAACAGACTACTTCCTTTTGAACGTACAAATCACTAGATTATTTTTTGTCACTAAGGCAAAAATGACAGAAATTTATTTTTTGACACTAAGAATGTAATAGGTTACAAAAAAGGTCTGAGAGAATGCTATCTGGCTGGTGCTTTGCTTTTGTAACGAATTCTTGGAAAAGCAGCTATACTTTCTGAGGACATATCATCAATACTTTGCTTTGTGCTGCTAAGGTTAGCACTTGTGGGTGAGTTACAGACTAATTATTTTGGAAAAGCAAATGACACCTGTGCTGAACTTCTGTGCATATGTTTGCTTAAACCTTCTTTCCATGAGCCAACTCTGGTCTTCTATATAGTGTACCCTTGGACACATCCAAGTTACACTTACATTTCTGTATTATACATATACACCATAAACTGGATACGACCACTGTTGTTTGCAAGAGACTCAAACTCATTTGGTATAAGCTACATTTTTCTGATGTTAGCATGAAAATTAGTTTCTTAGATGTTTAAATCAATTTCTTGCAGAAAGGCAAGGAACTGATGTGATTGATACACTTGATATTTTTTCTTCTTTGAATGCTTTGGAGGAACTGAGCTCCACTCATTTGCAAAGGAATCCAAGTTACCACATAACTGTTTTCTCAACTAAGTAGTTGTAAAGAGGCTGTAACATTCTCATGGGTGCTCTGCAAGTTCTGTGGTATTCACTTTATGAAGAAGTGATTGTGCTAGCACACTTTTGAGTACATTTGTCATAGTTTCAAGGACAAACACAGTAAGAACAACAGTAACTTCCACTGCACAACTGTTTTTCACTGGGAAATCAGACCACCTTTGGGTTTTCTAATATCTGATTTTTTTTTAAATATATAAACGGTCCTAAGTTCCTAAGTCAAGCTTGTGTTCGACTCTTCTGATTATAAAACACAGTTGCAGCTCCTTACCATCTGTACAGAGCTCCACTGACACAGCAGTACTTGGTGAATAATCAACTCTAATCCTTCCAGCTTCTGTGTTAGTTTCTGTGTGGACATTCCTTGTGTCCAGTTCCTTCTCCCTTATATTAAGGCATGGGAACAGGCCTTAGCTGCCTCACCCAGAGTGATTAATTTATTCTCTTAACAGCATTTACAGCCTTGAGTAGTAGAACCAAGGGGTTACACTGAAAAGGTGATTTACAGATGTGCATCTATGAGCATGCAGACAGCATTGTGTATACAACTTTACAGTGCGAGGTTATGTATCTTCTGCAAAAAATGGTTAACGCATACCTGTTTGTATGCAGTTTAATGATGTATCATTTTTCCTAAGACTAAGATTTTCTCTTATTTGTCCATTATTCACAAAGGGTAACAATCCTAAACTTGAGCTGTAAAAACTTTTCTTTTCAAAGAAAGTAGAAACAAGTTTCAAAGAATTGGCTGAAATTCAAGCTCACAGTACTCTGTGCATTACATCTTTTGTGGAAATAATTAACTGTCCTGTTTGGCACTGTCAAGCTGCAACAGCAATAGTTGGATCATCTCAATCCCCCGAAGCTAAGTCAGGATACAACACAACTCATGAAGTTGCAATTCCTGTTTTCTTTGGTTTTATTTCCAGTCAGTGTGTTGTAAACCCGATTACTCAAGTTTACGAACCTTGCAACTCTGCGTACTGCAATTCCTGAACCCCAGCCAGAGACCCCTCATGGCTGCCAGAGTTGTGCTTAGCAGGAGCTAGGAATATGGACAGGAAGTCAGGTTCAAATAATTTTGTAGTTCCCAGATTTAGGACTAGATTGACCAAGACTCCAAATGGAAATAAGAACAGCTGGGAACTTCTGTGATATTTTTCAAAGTAAAAATTATGTCCTCTTCATAGTGTTTTGGAGCTAGCCTGCCGACTTGCAGGGATATCTTTTAGAATTTCACAATAATAGTTTAAAATAATGTGCATTTCCTATTCTATTTCACAGAACTTTTCCATCACAGGAACCTTCTCCTGAAAAAATCTTCGGCCACAGTAAAATCCTGTATTTTACAGAGTATTTCATTAGCCCCTCTGCTTTGGGCATGCAAGGTGTAGTCAACTAATTTTCCTGCATACACAAGGAACAGGTGTACCATCTCAAAAAGCCAGAAAGGCCAGCAGGTTTCCTCTCCTCACCCCAAAGAGCAGGCCTGTTATAAAGTAGATCTGCTCACTTCTTAAACAAAGAAGTGTAGCAGAGCATGAATAAATGTGCCTGAGGCACTAGTAATTTATGTTTTGGCCAGTAATAGGGATCTTCTACTGCAACTTGTCTACCTTTACAGCAACTACATTTTTACTTATGTATGACCTGTAGAATTCAGAATCTCTGCTAAGGAATCACATAATAAAATGGTTGCCATGTCAAGAGGCTTTTAAAGTGCTTACAGAGAAAACAGTGGCAGCTGGGCAGCCCTTCTAGCATGATTCATATGTATAAACAACATTCTGTAGTGAGACATAACTGGTTTTAACGCTGCTCTGCTCTGTAAAGGCAAGCAATGAAGACATGGGCGTGGCATGCAAGGGAAAAGAGTTATAGCTGGTAAAGAGGCCATGCTTGTATATATGTATAATTTGGTAAATTTCAAACTAGTAAAGACATTCCTTTCAATACTAATTTGAAAAAGGAAAGTATTTAAAGTAGTACTTCATTTTGAAAAAAGGAATCCAGTTGATTTCTGTATGTGATTACATGATGAGATAGTTGCTTCAAAAGTAGAGAGAAATGTTTTCAAAGTTATATGTACCAAGCTGTCCTTGACAAAGCTGTCTTTGAAATATGTCCATGTTCTACTTAAGATCTTAGTTTTTCAGTTATGTTTCACATCCAGAGTCATACTTAGATAATTGGCTCCTGACTTGGACTCCTGCACAGCCACATACTTCATTCATTCATTTCCAGCAGTCACCATGGCCTCTCTCCTACGCCATGACCCCACGTGTCAGACACAGCTGGTGAGGCTAGTCTCCCTGGTGATGCTGCAACCAGCTGTCCTGCAAAGTGATCATAAAACATGGAGAGATCGCGGGAGCTGAGCTGCACCTAGGGTGTGTTATACTGTGGGTGTTAGTGCTCAGAGAAATGGTGCTCTAGCAGTCATGCTCCTCTGTTGCAGTCTAATGAAACAGCCTGTCTTCTCTCACAGGATGTACCCCACTTCATGTGACTTGTTGATGCTTGTAGTCTTGCAGGCTTAGAGAGAAGTTGCTTGGCAAGTCTTATCTAAGGAGGAATGCTAAGGCAGTCTCATTGCAACATCTCATTAATAACCATTTATTTCTATTTTGTATAGAATATGGCCAAGGTGGTAACACATGCTTTCAGAAACAGCTTGAGACATTGGATAGGAGCCTGATTTTTCAGAAAACTAGGTGTACATCCCTACAGGTTCACTCCAGTGATTAAAACATTAAGACAACCAAAATTAAAAGACAACCTAATCAGTGATAAAACCTTCTCTTATTTATTTTCTGCTTATATATGAGAATGAGGCCTCGATGTGTGCGTGCTTACACACATATGTAGTTGTAAAGAAAAAAGACTGAAAAACAAGCTGAAACTAGAAAGGAGCAGGTAATTGGTGCTCACTCTTTTCGTACAGCTGTGGTTGAAGGAGACTGCTAGATGGGGAGATGCAAAATAAACAGGGAAGCTATTGTCAGAACAGAACATATAAATGAGACTAGCAAGAGTTGAATGTTGAACTGCAAATATTGTCTTTTCTAAAAAGCTGACCTGCTTTAAAAGTGAGCACATTAGAATATGAGTACAACTGTTATCATAGAATCTGATTCCTTTATTAAAAACAAAAACCCGAATCCTGGTTTAAACAGAAGTGTGACTTTACAATCTGGGCAGAAGATTTTCTGAAGTGTATGCAACAGGTTTATGCATACCTTGAACGGTAGCTGCCTGGTATCAAGCAACAAACTTACTGTTTGATTATCAGTCCATAAAACTACTTTCCAGAGCTGCCTGTTCCCTGAAGCTGGATGCTCCATATGGGCATTGGCTGATGCTGCTCATAAACTACTTCAGCACCACCTTGTTCTCTGGCACAACAAGCCATTTAGAATGAGAATAAAGATAAAAGGAAATTCCCACTCCCTCTCTCCTCCATACAGTTGGAATAAACTCTCAGTCTCAGATTTTTCACTCAGCTTTCCAGCTTTAGCTCTACTTATAAATGCTGAAGTCCCATGTTTCATGCATGCTGTGTTACTGTGGCGTTGTTGATTAAACAGTTCAAAAGTTCACAAAGAGACATTTCACAGTTACAGCCAAAGACAACTTTACTAACTTCTGTTTGCTTGGCTTCTAGCGAAATGAAATCTCATCCTGTCCCCAAATCCTGGGAGATGCTGTGCACATAAAATGTCATAACTTAACAGCAATGTCTATTCATGCCAAAGTATGTGGACTTCAGCTGGAGGCAGATGACATTCAACTTCTTCCAGAATTCAGATAAATAAAGCACAGGTTTCAGTTTAGATGAATAATCCTTTAGTCTGTTATTCTGCATAGCAGGACAACCTTTCATTAATTTGATAGGCTTTGCTTTTACAAGCACTTTTCTGTTTTTAGTAGAATAGAATAATAAAAAAATCATTGATATGTCAACAGAGAAAAGACTGATTCATGGGGTCATATCATTCCTTCTTTGCAGTTATTCACACAAGTGCTGGGTAATGCTCATGGAGCCAGTTTCACAATTAAAGCATAAATTTACCCACAATTCACACCAGATGAATACAATTTGTCATTACCTATTTAATTGCTCCCCCACTTAAAACATTTCAATTGTCATACCAGAGATCAGGAACATTACCATGCAAATTTTTATGAAAGCCACCACAAAAATTATTTGTGAGGTGGACTTTCATTGAAAGCAGTCTAAACCACTACAGAGGTTGTTTCCGTGTTCACTGTACAAACAGGGATGGTTTGTGATGTTTCAGTTTGATTTCAAACATTCTTGCAATACAAGCATCTTCAGGTTCTAGTTTTTAGGTTTGATCTAACTTTTAAGTTCCTCCCTCCCACAGTGGTCAGAACTCAGATAAATTAAAGCTTAAGACCATCTAAGTAAGCTAATTAGAATTTTCCAACACAGACTAGATAACAGCATTTTCAGGTAGAGGAAGAAGACCTTGGGCTGTTAGAAGAGTACGGAATAACCTGTGTCCCACACTGCAGGCTGAAGAAAGATAGGTCATCACATTGATCAAAAAAGGAGCACAGTTATCTGTGGAGATACATTCGCAAGAGACTCTCCAAAGAAGCAGTTAAAACATTTAGAAGTCACTATGTTGTATTTTTCGTTCCTGCCATTTGACCTATGAGTACCTACTGGTTAATTCTGCTACACATATAATTTCTCTGTATAAAGACCACATCATCGAGAATGAATGGCTTGACAGTTAGCCTGTCAGCTCTGTTGGGACATAATCCGAGGTTTCAAGAAGAGGTAGCACAGATTGGAAGAGGGGGAAGTGTTCTATAGTGAGCATGTAATCTTTTTTCCCACTGTAAGAGTGGACTGGAGAAAGACAGGATGCCAACGAGTGTAATACTCTTTAGAGGTCCCATGGAGATGCTAACAGTCAGATGTCTGATCTGGAGCTGTTTTGAGTTTGCAGAGTGGGCTGGGTAATGGAGTGAGCAATTCTGAGGTAGCACAGGAAAGATCCAGACAGCAGTTTGTAATGGAAACCTTGTGTTTCTGTTGGTACCTTAACTACCCATTCCCTGTAGACGCATTTGATTCAGTTGTGTCAGCTATGGGTAAGATTTTTTTCCCTCCTGGAGGAGGGAGAATCAAGTCTGGGGAGTTTTCTTTCTTGGCTTCGGTTGCTGTCTGCATAACATTTTCATTAATCACCTTATTTGCTCTAACAGAGGGTGAGTGGTACAGCCGAAATCATCATCTTGTAGCAGACAACAAATCAGAATGCTAGCATGCTAGAACAGAAGTAACATGAGACTGCAAATGACTAAACAAGATCTCAGTCCAGCATATATATTCATCAAGGTCCATATTATTACTTTCCTTTTCAAGTTTTAACTGGACTCATTTGATAAAAATGCTGTGTTTATTATTTTACACATTTGGAGAGCCCTCCGCTAGTCCCTCATCACTTTAAAAGGTTTAAATTGGCTTGTCAACATGACAGAAAAAGAAGAACAAATCCCAGATACCTTCATTGATGTTAGACTCTGTTGTAAGAGGCCTGACTACTCTGACCTATGCTGAAGACACAACCTTTGTGCGTAAGGAATGAAGAAAGCCCCTTAAACAAGTTTTTGGCTCAAGACAAGAATTCTAGGCTGAAATTCCTTTCCTGGGGTGATGCAATAAGTCAGATTTGCTGATTAGCACTTACGGGTTTTGGTTTTGCAACCCCAGTATTCTTTTGAAGTATATTTATTAAAAAGTATAATTGACCAATGGAAAAGGAAAAAAATCCCTCATCTTTTAGTTTTGTCATTCAGTAATACCCAGATGTTTTTAGAGCCTCTATTTACGGTGTTTTTTCATTTATTTTCTATTCACAATAGAGATTTTAATAATCATCCTCCTTTCTTACATTCATAGATCTGAGTAGAACAAATTAGAAAAATACAGTAAAGGGCTGCTGTACTAAGCCCCAGAGCCCCCCTTTTTGCAAAGAGTCTGATACTTCAGTGTGGTTTGGAAATGACACATAGCTAAAACACATCTTCCTCTCCTCAGAATTCATCACTTCATCATTTCAGCATAACACAATTTAATTATCTTGCATTTAAGTGCAAAGTCAAAGGGTCAGCTATTGATCTCCATTCTTGGAACAAGCCACAGGAGAGACAAAATCAAGTAGAAGTTGCTGCTCTTTTAAATTAGTGGCATTTCAGCTGTTTTCCTGAGCACTAGTCTAGGATTTAATGCCTCAGAGATAAGGAGACCCAGTAAGAATTTTAGGCTTACTGAACAGAAATTACATACTGCAATTGCAGGTGCTTAACTTTGACAGAAAACCCAACATTTAGTTTGCATTATTTTAGAACATAAGCTCTTTGACACTGAGGCTGTTGCCTTTCCTTTTTCAAGAGTTAGGCCTGTCATTGGTACTCAGTAAAAGAGTATTGTTTACTCAGATTCCAGCAGCAGAGGGAAAAAATACTGCTTTTATAATAGGATGTGGCAAAAGTCCATGTAAACAAAGGCATTGCACTTAATGGAAGCATGATCGATAGAAGTTACTCCTGTGGAGCAGGCAGGGTCCATTCTAGTCTGCACACTCACCTAGACATGGGATTTGTCCCCGCTAGGTAGGATGAATTTCCGACCTCATGGGTATCCTAATGGCTCAGATGTTCCTCTTCTCTTAGATGGGAGGTCTCCATTTTGGTTGTGCATCAGAACATTTGGGAAAGAGTGAAATGGTGAACATTAAGCTTTAGACTTAAGACAATCAACAAAAAAGCAGCATTAGATAAAAATGATAAATCCATATAGAACTGTAAGGAGATTTATACCTTATCTTTGAAATTGCATGCCTTGTAAACACCATCTCATATAATCATGTAACATTACCATTTTCTGGCTGATGGATTCCTGCCTTTGTAAGAGGTAGCTGAAGTTTTGATTACTCTCAATTTTACAGACTAAGAGGTATTGCTGTACTGATAGTGCATTTAAAGTGTACATGCTATCAGTGCAGTCACATAGCAAGACTACGGCAAATACAACATAAAAGAGTCAAGAGAAATACTATGTGTATAGATTTTGACAAGGCCAGCTAGAAGATATAGCAGTAATGCACTTGCTACCACGAAGTTGTGCATTGTTTTTTCTAGCCATCAAAAGAAAACTTTATCTGCCCTCTGAGGCATGGGGAACATCTTTCATGCTCTTTATACTTCTGTGAGGGGAAAACATACATATGCATCTCTTTCTTACCTGACATGGCTAACCTGAATACCCGAAGTATTAATGAGCAAATTTACATCCAAAAAGAATTGCTCTTACTTCATTTGTACATGATCGGTAACTCCCCTGGAAAGACTTTGCTAGGAACATCTCAAAAAATGAAGAGGAAAATACCACACCCAATGTCCAGCTTAGTGAGGCATCCTGGCCTTCAAAGTGTACAACATACAGCTCTACGTAGGGTTAGGAAATGGAAGACGTGGAAGCTAGTTTTGTCCACTGACCTAGGCTAGAGAGGATTCCTCCTTCCTTTCATCTCTCCAGTAAGAGCTGTGAAGCCAAGTGGCACTTACAGCAGCTAATCAATGCATACTAAAGACACCATATAAATGGTACAAGTGATACTGAGTTCCTAGTTTAAACTTACAGTCTTTGCTCCAGGAGAGTTTTCATTGAGACTGCTATGATTTATAGTTCTAGAAGTGGCCAGGGGCACACTTTGCAACCACATGGGCTGACTTCACTGTAAGGCCGCAGAATTTCACCCGCAAGCCCTTTCCTATTGTCTCTTTCGCTCTTCTCCGTTACTCTCCTGTTCCTTTTAACTATGCCACTTTTCAGACTAGTGAGAAAAAAGATGACTGCAATGGTGACACTTGTCTGACACCATACTCTACCACCATCTATTTCCTCTCTAGTTTGCAACTGACCTTATCTACAACCTCAAACACAACGCAGCTCTGACTAAAGCAAGCAATACGTTAATAACTTTTTAAAATGAGAGTCTTCTCTACAAGCTTAGGCACAAAGCAAATGAAGATCTATGTGGATTATACAATCATTAGCTGCTTGGAGAGGCAAGAATATAACCTCACTATATGTGAAAGAAACAGTTTGGAGTTTTAGGTAAGGAAGACTGGCATGGAGCAGAGGTAGCCTTGCTGTGAAACCCCATCATGCAGAGTGCTGTGGTGGATGTGTGGAATAGTTCACGTAATATGTATTTTTCAAATAAGTAAACAATGCTGACATACAACCTTGCTGTTTGACAGATGATTAGCATATTCAAAGGCATCACCCGTGTCTTACTGTTAGAAATAACTTACAAAGAAAAGAAAGGAGACAATCGTGTATAACACATCAAATACTTTCACGGAATCTCAGCCGTATCTGTAGAAAGATATTTAGAGCTTGTTTGCTAAATTCCAGTGCTTTAAATACCAACAAGAATATTGTTTCTTTACCTTGTCATGGCTACTAGCAGTTTTATGATGAGAAGCTGGGGAGGACAGCAAAGACAAAGATGCCTTCATCTCTCTTTTCTAAATGAACTCCATTTTGCTAGTAGTTGCAGATAGCCTGTGACCCTTGGTTAGAAGAATGACTAGGTTAATTAATTATTCAGAAAGTTATAAAATCACATTTGGTTCAATGCTTTATTCAGCTAATTCAGCCTCTTTGCTAAAGTAGCTTTAATTAGTTCTGTTTCTTCTAATAGAGAGGATGTATTTGAAAGATTTGTGTCTATGTATCTAGACCCCATCATAAAAGGAAGGAATCTTGAAGGCTAAACTCACCATAGCGATTTTGTATCTGATTGATTGTGTTTCAAGAGAAAAACTCTTTAACATATTTAACACACACACAAATGTAACTATGTTTACACAGTACTAGTTTTGATATAGTCTGTATAATTGACTTCAGAGCTTCACAAGCCCCTGGCCCAGTGCAACTGATTTTTTGTAGTTTCAAAAGAGGAAGGAGCATACAAGACAGGGAGGGGTTGTGTAAGGAAGAGAGAATAGATAAAGTGTGAACTCCTCAGAAACCAGGAAGTAACAAACTGCACAGGAGAAAGCCTAGTATTAGCGATGACAAGTATTATGTGTCTTCATAAAAGGGTGCAGTAAAACAAGTAGCATCAGACTCTCAGTGCTCAGGTCTACAGAGATGTGAATTTCAAACTGGGGAATTCCTGAAGAGTTTTTTGTGACTTTTTAATGGTCTTCAGTTGATGGGAAAGAATTTAACTTCTCAGTTGCCCAGCAGGATTACCTAATTTTTGCAGTAATCTCTAGCAGAGAAAGAGACAGAGAGACTACAATGTAAATGTAGCTAGAGAGAAGAAAACCAAATACGATTCACTATTTATGCATGCAACTGTAACACTCTATGTCAGTCCAGAGAAGATCATAAAAATACATGTTTGGAAAATATTCTTGGTCTTTCTAGCATGGACTTTGGGATGGTTGCTTCTTTGCCATGCCAGTAGTGCATCTTTGTATTTTTTGAAGGGAGATCTCAAAACAGACACAACATTTTGAAGGGCTGCATCACTTACCAACAGTTTGCAAAATGACTCGGGAGGACAAACATACTAGGAAACCAAAGCAGCTTAGCCTAACATTGGAAAATAAGTATCTTGTACTTAAGATGCTGCAGGGAATTGCCTAAGACTCCTTGGGTCACACTGCAATGCTAGAGGGCATGTTTTCAGTCACATCCTCAGCATGGACCTAAAATCTATTGCAAGATTTCTCTGTGAAGGGGAGGATAGACTTTCATGGTCCTTGCAGTTGGCTGGTTAGCCTTCCCTTGTTGGCTGTCTTTGAAAATCCCTTGTGCTTATAAACATGGGGAGTCCAGTGGAAGTTGAAAACACAAATGAAATTGTTCCCTTAGAAGATCAGATCTCCAGTTAGTCACCTAATAAAAATGTCAGACAGTTAATCTTCATGGAGGAAGAGCTGCCAAGAAATGTTAATGAAGAATATTAATAACTTTGCATTTCTTTATTAGTGAGAACTATAGAAACGATACTATTTTTGGCAAACAGTTGTTCACTGACAAGTAGTCTTTTATGAAGAACAGAACTATCTGTCAGTTAAACTCTGCAAATAGCTTAGGCTGATTTTTTTCATTTCAGAAAGGTTGTGATAGTGTGTTTCATTAATTCATTTCAGATAAACATAGTCATTGTGCTGAAAATTGTCCCCAAAGCTAAAGGAATTAAAAATAGTGTTACAAAAAACATCCCAAAAGAAGTAGAACATTTTGGTCAACCAAAAATAAAATTACTATGGGCTTCTTGGTTTGCTGAGTTCTTCTGGAGTTCAAAGTTTTTCATTTTTCAGTTGAGCAGAAAATAAGTTATCCACATAGCTGTAGCCTTTATTTTGCTCTTTCATTCAAAATCTTAGCAAAGGATGTAGCAATATTTCTTTTTATTAAATTTATGGCCATTTCACTTTAAAGCCAATTTGCTGTAAGATTAATTTTCCAGATCCTGGAACATAAATTTCAGCTACTTACTCATTGGTTGTGTGAAGTGGTCTGGAACTAGACTTAGCTTAGTGTACTGAACGCACAGTGATGCACTTCAGCAGAGATAAAGTGAGAACTAAACAGGAGTCAAACAGGAGTTAACATGGTAGGCAGAAAATGACTTGGTAAAGATAACAGGTTCAAATTTCAGATTCTTAATTCACTGTGCAAAAATGCAGGGTAAGAAACATGGGTATTTTAGAAGTGCTAAGCTATAGAAACTCACACAGACAGAGCAGTTCAGCTTGGGCATCGCAATTTGAAAAGGGATTCAGTAAAGCCATGGAATGCATATTTTAGACAACAGAAAGAGTATGTGATAAAGTGTCCTGGGGAAAAAAAAAAAGCCTAAAAAGGCCAGAATGATTCTGTCTTGACAAAGGAGAAGGAAATGTGGCTGATAAAAATACAGTAAAGTAGCTAAAATTATTATAAAAAGAGATTTAAGACATTATTATTGAACAAGTTTGAAATAAAGGCCTAGAATATACCTTATAAAACATAATCTGTTTAAAAAAAAAAAAATTGTTTCTATTAAGGTGAAAGTGAGTGGTAATATGTTTAAGAAGGACCAGATAGCTGCATGGAACATACCAAATCAGTTATTTTGGTTCTTGGGCGGACCTGACTGTGGTTAAGGCTGGGGGAGGAATTTTGCACTACTTATATTTCTCTAGCATTGTAGCCATTATCATTATAGTATCTGAATGTGTGTTTGTCATTTGCTATTTGAGTTGTTCTAGTTAGCTGTGGTTATACAGATAAATCACATGGTGTAATCTGTACTCCAAGGTGAAACAATACAAGCACTTCCAGAGCAAACAGTAACACACATTCACTTAAAATGTAAACTTGCTACTTGGAAATTGCCCTTTCAAGAAATATTCATATACGTCTAAATATCTCAATGAAAATGTTAAGGTATAGAAAATAAACCAAGGGTTTAAATAATGGATATTATGATAGCTGTTGCAGCTCCTGCTCAGTAGTAGTTCCCTGTGCACGCAGAAAATGTAAGATCCAATAATTTACCAATTTAATCACTGGATTTATTAAGATTAAAATAAAGACGCTCACACTTTAAAGCGACATTGTACTTGATGCCTGGGTCTGTGCCTGCTGTAAATCTGAGAATTCCAGTTCCTAAAAAAAGGTCACATCACAGATAATGGAAATAGCAGGAATATGCATGCTTCTGTCAGCAGGTACTAATGCAGCCTAGCTCGTTGTTGCTGTGTGTCCTAGCAGCTTGGGGGAGTGTTATGTCCCTGTGTCTAATAATGTGTGATCTCTGACTGAAGTTTTTCTTGGATTTGGGCATTCATACCACACTCCCATATTGGGTTTCTGGTGTATAGTGACAGTCAAATTCACCCTATAACTTTTCTTTTCACCGAGAACATTACTAAAACTTCCTCATTTTCCTGGAACTAGTCAAGCTTAATATTGCTGAATTCCCTACCTCTGTTAGATATGGTTGAAGGTAGACAAGACATTCAAAAGCTGTTGGACAGACACACAAAAGCAAATGCAAAAAACATGATTGAATTTGGCTTGTTTGCTTATGAAATGTCACCCCCAAAATCATTAATTTAAAACTAACTGGTTTCAGTTTATAGTAGTTTGGAATTGTGAGGCTTTGGAATTTTTTGATCCCTGGATAAAGAAACTTGATAGTTTGATACTTGATAAAGAAACCACCATTTGTCTAACATCAAAGCTATGCGCTATTCTCTCTCTTGCACTCAGAAGGTTAAGGGCTTGGGTTTTGGCTATGCAAAAGGGCTTTTTATAAACAAGAGAATAAAAGAAATGAAAGTATTCATAAATACATATCAGTGCTATTGAAGGATGACCTTTTCTCTTTTTTTTAAATAACAGCCAGTCTCAAGAAACATAGTCTGCTTGCCTGATTTTTTTTTCCCAGGATAGCATTTCCTCTCTTGAAGGAGGGCTGCTTCAGTCACATCTCTGTTTAACTGTCTGCCCCTCATCCTCCCCACCCAGCCTGCTGATCTGATCTGTGTTTCCAAATACACCCTTAATTATGTATATGAAATGTAGAAATATAAGAATAGCACACACTGGCATGTTCAGGTTTCTAGTCTGTTTTCATAACAGCATACAATGCTGTTCTGCAAAGCAGCAGAACAGATTAAAGATCACAGAAAATTGTTTCTGGCTTACTGTTTCTGGTTTTGCAGGCACCCGTGGAATTCCCAGGATAAAAATTTCTTTGTTACTGCATGGCCTTGGCATATGCTTGAATGCTAACATAATGTGCAGAGCTATGACATGAGTTAAATTGAAAAAATAGCTCCTGATATGTAGTTTGTCTTAATAACACTCTAATCTGTAGGGCAGTGGATATCACATTTCAAATTGTTCAGATATGATTGCCTAATCTTTGCATTGTAATTCTGAAAATGGTTGGTATCACAGGTGTCTCAACCTGTTTTGGCATTTCAGTCATTAGTAGGTTATTTTTTAAGCATGTTCAGGCCTACACAGTACTTTGTATAATTTTTAATTGCTATTCAAATGCTGGATATCATACAGATGAATTGGTGAAACAGGAAGCAGATTACTCCAGGGTCTGTACAGGAGTGTCACTATATAGGAAATGAGTCCTTAAAACTATATGTGGATGGGGTAAAGTCAAGAGTGCACTGAAAGTATGGTACAAATCAAGCTCAGTAGACATCAGATCTGAGTCCACCATCTCTAGTTCTTGTTTCCCATAACTGCATCTAGTTGCCTCAATATATATAATGATTGACAGATACAGAATAATACAAAGGACCTTTATATAATATCATAAGAACAGGCTGGCTCTACTTGCTTCCAAATCCCTTCCAGCAAGAGAGAAGAGAGGTGCATTTTTTTAATGCTGTTTCTATAGCGCAGGCAACTCTACAGTTCCTTTGGCAGTTGGCTCTGGCAGAAAATTTAAGCAGTGTGAGTAGCTAGTTCTGTGCCACTGAAATGAATTCAGAAGTCAGTGCCCCTGTAGATCTCACATACTTTTACGCAGTGAGCACTGCAATTTTCTTAATGCAGCTTTACACACATTTTTTTCTTTGGACTGGGTGGAGTTCAGGAAGAAGCCAAAAATGTTCTTGCTTGTGTAATTTTCAGTTAAGATCAGTTGAATTTAATTCTTGAATGTGATGTTTTTCCATTGGTTTGTGTAACTCTAAACACAAGTTATGTGATGTCATGTGCTCTGGTAGAGGAGCTAGAAAGGTTACAGTTTAGTGGGATTTAGAACATGGAAATGCTAACCTATTTAAAACTGTAAAAAAAAAAAAATTTACAATATTCCTTATCTTTTAAAGGCATCTCTTGCCTGGCTCTCTGAAGAGTAAAGAAGCCTGAGCTGCTTTTTGATTCCTTTATTTTCAAGTGTTGTTATCTTTTGGAGACTTACCTCTCCTTGAGACCTGCTAGTAATGCTTATAATGCACTAAAATACCGCTGCAGCCAAGGCATAGCGTTAAGACTCTAAATATACACATTCACATGCTTTACATGTTTCTTGCTATATTTAAGATATTTTATAACATTTCCACATTAGTTTATAGGATCAAATTCTGCAGTCATTGTATAAAGGTAAAATTCTGACTTCAGCATTGCCTAAGACGGAGTTCAAAATCTTTATTGTGTACAGCCACTTTAATGGTGAAAGCTCTTTGTTGAGTACAATGTGTCCACGGGTTACTGCTTATGCAAGAAAGTTGTATTGTGGTTGCATGTTCCCTAATGTGATTACGCAATCAATTCATATAATCTCTCATTCTGTTGATTGCTTTACTGCCGGTAAAAGGACATTTATATAACGTACCTGCACAGAAAACCACATCCCTTCTGTTTGAGAGATGAGACTAATGACAGACTGTGAATTTCCATGTGTGGTTTTGGGGCAGCAGCTAGGTCTTAATTAATACCCAGCAGCAACTTTGTTCCAGACTGTGTACTAATTTTTTATGAGCAATAATCACTCTCGTATCTTCACACAAGGCATCCAGCATTTCGTCACAATACAGCTTTTCTTTGAGGAGGTATTGCTAAACCTCAACAAAGTTGGGAAGCTCTCTAGAGAACTTACTACCACTACTAGAGTGATGCCAGAGTGCATGGAGGGGAAAACTACTTGGCCAAGAAACTTAAAGGCAACTACCAAGAAGATATCAAATCAAAACTAGAGAGGACTGAGGGGAAAAAGTAGTTCCTAGGAAGGAGGAGAACAGGGAACAGTAGAGAAATAGTGGAAGAAAGGCCACGTTTTCTTTGGCTCAGCACCCAAATCATCACCACCATCATCAACAACATCAAATCAGGCAGGTGAGTAGGAACCTGAATGTTCTCATCCAGATCTGATGTGCAGTGAGGAGAGGGAAAGATAAGTTGTGCAATACCTTCATCATCTGACTGTTAGCACTGGATAACACAGATCTTGCACAACCCTGCTCCAGAACCTCTTCTCTCATTAGGAACTGGACTGTCGTGCCTACTGCTGACTACCAAATGCTAGACATAGAAAACAACAGCTGATGCCATGCTAACTAATCAGAAAAAAAGGTTCCATTTTCTTTGTGTTTCATGGTGTCAAAATTACTAACTCTTGTCTTCCTTGTCTGAAAGCAGTCATTTCACAGGGCAGTCCTTCTAGTGAAGAACATTAGCTAACACCATTTGTAATGAAAACAAACACACAGAAAATTAACTTGGGTGACAGAAACATCCAGTGGCCATTGCCTTACCAAAAAATGATGCCATAGCTCAGGGATGAGAAACTTTGATTCTGCAGGCCACATCCAGCTGTCTGACCATGTCTCATTGCCCTTCTTCCCGAGGGTCCCAAAGTCCTTATAGAAGTGTATCTGTTGTATGACCAAAACATAGGGAGAAGACTAGTGAATCTGGTCACACAACAGGGATGACTGGCATGTCCGACCACAGGCAGGAGTGTATCTAGCAACAGATGACTGGATACATGACAAACACAGCCAAAATATATTTGTTTCCCATTTTTTTCACATTTCTGTCAGCACACTGAGATGAGTCCCTGACAGTTTGCAAGAGAAGGCTGAGGAGGACATTGAATGGATTTGCATGGGGTTTTTAAAATGACAAAACTATATCCATTAAACCAGTTGGTAAAGGTTTTATTCTTAAAAAGGTTTGTGGGGCCCTAAGTTTTTTCAGGCTTTAGTTCAGGGGAAGCCAACAGAAAGCAGTCCTGTTCGTCTTGGCTGCCTTTTGCAGAGCACTTAGGAGGTGGTGTTCATGGTTCTCCATATGAAAATCTCCCTTGTGTACTGTACAGATACAATGATTTCATTACGCATTGTAGTTGTAGGTGTAATTAATGAAATCCACAAAATGTGCTTAAGAACAATTGGTCTGCTGAGCCTTGGTCTTTCTCCTAAATAATCAAGAACACATCAGGGACAGTGGCTTTCTCCATGCTCTTGAACAAAATCCTATTTAAAAAAAGAATTGCCTGTCTGTTCATTGAGACACTATTTGAGATTTGGCTGAAGTATCTTGGAGGCTTCATAAACGGAGGGAAAGAGGACCTACAAATCTCTTTTTCTGAGCAGGAGCCTCCTAAGTAGATCTGGGAGACAAATGCTATGGCCAAATCTGTGAATTTAAAACAGATTATTGGCTGCTTAGATTGAAGGCTGGCTAGGGTCAATTTTGCTATCAGACAATTTTAATTAAGGTGTATTGAATTTCTCCAGGAGGCTAATTTATTTATTTCCTATTTGGTGTAGTGTGTGGAGAACTTTTATTTCTTATTTTGGCACAGAATTTTTATAGGTCTCTGGGCCTCTTGAACTGGCTATTCAGCATTAGGAAGATGAAGATTAGTGCAAGTAGGAAGTTGCAAAAATTACAACTACAAAAGATGCTAAATCCATGTATTCACAGAAGAATAAGATGTTCCAGATTAATAACAAATAAAGAATACGTGATGTTCAGACTCAGTGACAGTAAGAACCAAACCAATATACTGAAGTAGTAGACAGCACATTTCATGATTTGATATTTTCATTTTTAACAAATGGTGAAACTAAGGATGGAAACAAATAGTACAAGTTGCCCGAGGCTATGCAGCATATCAGTGATGAAGCTGGGAATATATTCCAGATACCCATCTACCCCACAATGCTACTTTGGTCCGCGACCTGTGCTCGCCTCCAGTGCTGGAGCTTCTCAGGCTGCACATTTACCACAGCGCCCAAGTGCAGACCTCTGCCACAGCCATGCAATGGCATGGGCATCTGGCCCTGTGAAAGATGTTTCCCATGTCCGAGATCTGTTGAGAAGTGCATCACATCACCAGACTGCTATTTGAGCTCACTGGTCCTACCGTAAGCATAACAGGCCATGGTTTTTAGGTTAGCCATTGATAGAAGGCTACTACCTTCAATGTGGCACATCATATACCTAGTTGAAATACAGTGCTTCCTGCCTCACTTCTAAATGAGACCTAAGGCAGTGAACAAGAGAAACTGTAGTACCTGGTAGCAAATGCAGAAAACACAGACACGGCTGTGGAGAATACAAGGTGAGAGCCTCATATCCAGTGTCTCAAAATTGCCATTTTGCATTTTCACCATAATTGTTTTTAAACAGCTGAAAAGAGAGATTTCACGCCTCCTGAACTTCAACATTGAGTCAGACGGACACAGGGACAGCTTGGAGGAATAAGTCAATATTCTATAGAGCTCAGTACAGATATTGTCAAAGTCCAGAAGTAAAGTCCAATGGAGTACAAGAGATATGAAATGTGACATCCATGAAAGGATCAGGAGCCCAGCATCCCTGAAGATCCAGTTATCAAATAAAGTATCACTAGGTTGATTTACAGTACTTTTTAATGGGTTGGAATACCACAGTGGTCTCTCTGGCAGAGAGTAACACCTTCTCGATCTAATTAGCGCCAAGTGGCATCTACCTTGCTCCCAACCTTTTTATTCTAACTTTTGCATACAAAAAAACCCATGGAGGACATTGCTATTCCTTCTAATCATGCCATGTTTGCTTTCTGCAGGTGAACGGCCTTTTGAATGCAGCTGGCAAGGATGTAACAAGAAGTTTGCCCGCTCCGATGAGCTGGCCCGCCATTACCGCACTCATACAGGAGAAAAGAAGTTCAGCTGTCCTCTCTGTGAGAAACGCTTCATGCGCAGCGACCATCTGACAAAGCATGCCCGTCGCCATGCCAATTTCCACCCAAGCATGCTCAAGAGGCGAAGTGGAAGCAGCTCAAGAACAGGCTCTGTCAGTGACTACAGCCGCTCAGATGCCTCAAGCCCAACTATTAGCCCCGCCAGTTCCCCATAGACCTACCTGCACTGGATGTCAGCACTTTGCCTCCAATACCTAACGTGGAGTTTTGTTTGTGTTGCACACATGTAAAAAACTCTGTCGCTTCCCCTCCTCAGTTCCCCACTCCCCCCCCCCCCTTTTTTTTTTAAATTAGTAAATAGCTGCCTCCCACTGCAATTTCCAGTCAAACTTTCTTTACCCAACCACACAAGTGGCTATTCTAACCTCATGGACAGACAGACTTACATGTTATATTTAGTGACTCCTGCTGTCTCAATATTTCATACATTTTGCAACCATTTAGAGATCCTCTTGATTATTCTTTGTAAGAAAATGAAAAAATCTAAAAAAAGAAAAAAACCCCACTTAATTCACCTCAGGTGTCAAAGTAGTTTTGTAAGACCGGATTGCACAACATGAGCATACATACACTTACAAATCAACTGTGTTGGATTGTGTCTCCCTTCTCCTTTCTCAGGGATGAATATTTATGTTACACAATAACTACAATGAAGACACACCCTAACTGCAGCCTTATTCTGTAAATATATATGCACTCAGAAGCTTTTTGTTAGGTTCTTTCACACACTGGGGAAAAAAAAAACCCAAGAAACAAACAATACAAAAACCAAACCAGTACTGGAATGTAGTACCAGACTCTTCCATTGTTTGTTTTCCTGATTATATACCTACATTGGGGAGTGTCCAAACAGGAGTCTTGTCTTTCTTCAAGCTGCCCTCTGCTTTTGGTAGCAAGCCATCTTTTCACTTCATGCTGAAGATGCTCCCAAATCAACTTCCTATTGCGAAAATCTCTGTGAGGTTGATAAACTTGTTTGCTTATTTGTTTCGTGCTAGATAAAATTCTGAGAAAAAATTCTAAACAAGATGCCTTAAGTAAATAACCTAAATCACGAGGAAACATATTTACACTGGGTAACATTTTATTGCAAGGTGGCATGGAATCTCAGAGGCATTCTGTCATCACTCTCTCCAAGTTGTTAAGCTCTCTGCACTGCCTGTTCAGTATGGGACCAACAGAATATGCAAATCAAACCACACTGACTTGAACAATTTTCTTTATTCTTTTTTCCTTTTTTTTTTTTAATGAACTATGGAAATAGCATAGCTGAACCACTGCCCACCAAAACTTTTATCAAGGTACTTACCTACTGTACAGCTGTATCTTAGCAAGACAAATTGGCTAAGACATAGTTTCTGTATCCTGTTGCATCACGACTGTGGTCACTGATAAAAGGAAGCAAAAATCATAAGGTATCTTCTGACTGGAAAAACAAAATATGCATTTTTTAAGTTTTAAAATAAAATGACATTTTAGCTCAGCACTACTACAATTTTCTCAAAAATACACGTACCAGCATAAAGTAAGGTGCTGTCATTTCTGAATAACTGCTTAATAACTAGAAGGCAATCTTCGCTAGTTTTCAATAACTTTCAAATATCTGACACCAGATAGACCACTAGGAGGTAGATTTTTATGTTTTATATGGTAGAAAATATAGCAAAAGACCAGGAGCATTGTGATGTACTGGAGACCTCACTGGCAGCAGCAAATACACTCTCCTTGGTTTGGCTGGGTCTGATGGTGCATAGTATAAATACAGGTCCTTTTGATTCAGGAATTTTTGGGGTTTTCTTGTTTTTACTGTAGGGTATAAATACAGTTAAGTGTAGCATGGTGAAAAGAAACTCTCTACGCCAAACCTGCCATTTGATATCAAGTGAATGCCTCCAGATTCCAAATGAACCTGTATCTTGCTGCTTTGCATTGATCCAATTTTGCAAGTTTTTATTGTACTGTATATTAACTGTGAGGGGCTAATATAGATTTCCAAGTAGTTTCATAGGTACTTCCATAATATTTACATTATTCCTAATACTATGCATTCTATTAGTTGTATGGATAAATACTTAAAGACAGTTCAAAGTGCAGATATTTCAGGTTTTTTTTCATGTTCATTTGCTTCAGATTTCACCTCTGTAAAATCACAATTTTCCCCTTTTGAATTGGAAGTCATGCGAGGCACAATTCTACTGTTTCATTTCACAGAAAATGAAAGAACATTGTAAGGGTTTTTTTGCAAGATGACGAATATTGTTGAGTTTGTGTGATGAGCTGCCTAACCACTGTGAGTTAGGGGAAAGCCAGATCTGTTTGCCTCCATAGATTTCCGCTTTTTTTTTTGCTTTTTTTTATTAAATCTTGATCTACTGAGATACGTAATTTTCACAGCTTGATACAATTCAGGTAACAGGAATTCACATTCCAATAATTTCTGTGACTGCTAAAAGTGCTCTTGTGCTGTAGTTAGTAAAGAGGCATTTAAGATATCTAGCTAAAGGAATTCTACAGGTCAGCTGTGTCTTGTTCACAAGTCATAAAAGTCATAAACACTTTTCTCATTATCATTATACCTTAACAGAGGGATTGGGGGAGGGGGAGGGACAGGACAAAAACAAAAGGAGAACTCAGTATCAGCAAAAATCTTAGGCTTCATGTTCTAAGTTCAGTTTGTTGTGAAATCATCTTTTCAACAAGAGCATCATTTAATCTTCAGCAGAGGAGGAACTACTCCAGCCCATTTATTTAGGGCATAGTAATTCAGCGTGAATCAGTAGGTGCATTACAAATAAGTTGTTTTAATAGCCTGGAGAAAGAATATTTGCACCAAGTTTTATTAGCACTGAGATTATGGGATAACCTATTCTGAGTGACACAAGAACTATGTAATCTTTAACTCAAACAGTAAACTAAGCGTTTTATGTATATTCCTTATAGATATTACTAATCTCCAAGTTTAAGCAGAGGAAAAAAAAAAAAAAAGGTTCAAAGTCAAATTTCCAGTTCAGCCAGTTCATCTAATGAGAAGGCTATGAGACTATATATAGCCAACATAGCTACACTTTCAGGAAATTTTCTGAAATTTTTCATTAAAACTTCTTTTTTACATCTTTGCTTTAAAGACCTCAGAGCATGTTAGGCTGACAGTCAAATTACTGCATTTTAAAATCCTAGCTAGAGTTTCAAATATCTCCATTAAATGTTTAATACATGATAGCTTTAGGGTAAAGTGATGAATTCCAAACCACTAGTAGTTTCCAAAACTGAATGTGAACAAAACTTCTCTTAATATTTTTGTATGGAAAGAGAGTGTTTGAGGTTTCTAGCATCTGCTAGATGCTAGAAAAGAAGCAGAAGCACCAGCAAGGTCATAAGACTCCATTCTCATGATGGTTCCTCCTCAGTTTTGCAGATATGAGAAGTCTGAACAGCTCAAATTATGTTTTGAAATCTGGGTCCTTATCCAAACTATCCTCAGATTTTTACCCTTTTGTTGTTTCACCCAGTGGTGTAACCTAAAACAATCTCCTGGCATAGCAACAAACATTGCACACTCAGGAAACACTGCTCTGGCAAGGTGCAGATTTCTTCACAGTCCTCCATTTGGAGGAGTGTGCATCTCTCCTGCCGCCTTCTTTCCCCATGCAATCTGTTGAGGTGAATCCCCACAAACTATAAAATTGCCTTAATTTTTTTCTTTTAATTTCAGAATATAACAACAGGTTTATTATTATTAAGAAAGCCCTGAAAGTTTGTTTGTTTTTCTCCAGCCATGATTCTAGTTTCCTGTCTAAGAGTTGAGCTTAACTGCATTGCTATAGGAAATGGGTGCAAGTTAAAATCATCACTTCACTACCACCACTCAACCGAAACTAAAGACGCTCTTAGAAACCCATTCACCCCTTCCATTAACCTCATCCTGTGCAAAGGCCTAGAGTGCATTAACGGCCACATGAATTCAATTTTCATCCTGCTTCTTACAGAGCAGTTCTGGTAAACTCCTGGCAGCTAGATTTTATTGTGAGAATTGTTTATATCTGCAAATAAGTTGTTCCTTGCTTTTATAATATATGCATAGTATCTGTTTACATTACATAACTGCAAAGGTGTATATTTGTAACAAGTCATCAGAAGCCTCTGTTTGATGGTAACGCCCAATTCCTGTATGTATCCTACCCTCTTTACTGCATTAACCCTTACAATAACTTTTAGCTATGAGGGCCTCTGTACACCTTTTAAACTTCATTACCTTCTATCCAGACATTCAGCACTTTCTGTGTTTCATGCAGCCAGGCAGTAAAAGGCTGTGTGAGGAGCTTACCTGTTTCTAGCTATTCACATTCACAACTGCTTTTCTACAGTTCTTTGCCACGAGTTCTGAAATTTGTACTGTGTGAAGTGCATTGTTGTTTTGGGGAACATGGTTTGTGAAGAAAGAATAAGGAAAATTAACTCTGCATACTTAAAGCTTGCCTTTTCATTGCCATTTGATTTACTAATTTCATCAGGTGATGCCTACAAACTGACTTTCAGGTGCTGTTTTACTCCATCACACCATCTGTTTGTGCATTGGGTGCTAACATATAGTCTATGTCAGTGAAGGGTTTGATGAACGCCTGTATTTTTAACTCTTTTGGGGATAAAGCTATAGCCTTAGGCAGAAGAAAATAACCAAATTATACTTGTTTACCCCATAAGCCAGACTATAGAATGCAAAACCCCATCCACTGGTATAGATTTTTTTTATATATATATATATATATATATAAATATTGATATATATGGATTTATATAAGCATATACACATATATAAAAATACATATATATGTGTATATTGTATAGTACACATAGCAGTGTGTACTATAGATGCTACACACCAAATAATGAAGGGATGTCTACAGAGCAAAAATAGGTGTCCATTTCATTATAACTAGTGATGCGTCTGAACCAAAATCCTAGATCCAAACACCACTGCATTTGGAAAGTTTGAACCTGTTTTTTGAGATTTGTGGTTGAATTTGATCTCTGGTTACAGCTGCAGTTACTTGTGTATATATGCATTCTGGGGGACGTGTGCGCATGCGCACATGTGCTTTTTCACAAGCGTGTGCCTGTGTGGGTGACAGAGAATGTGTGTGCCAATAAGTGTGCACGTGTTTACATATATACTTCCAGCTTTGGTGAACTATAGTGTTACTGGTGTCATCTTCACTTGTACAGTTTTATCAGCAGCATATGAATGCTTCCATGAGTCACTTTTCAACTCTTTGAATCACTACATTGAAGTATTACCGTTGTACAGTTATATGTTCATCTATTCTTGCTCTGCTGTAACTTTTTATGTATTTTGTACTGCATAGATTATATATTGTGATAATGTCCTGTGCAACAACAATAAAACAGGAAAAAAAAAGGAAAAAGGAAGAAAATTAACAACCGTAAAATAATGTCTTAACTTGTATGCATGGTTAGTGATGTTTACATTTTCTAAAATAAAACTTATAACTATGAAATATTGGTTTTCTCTTAATTTCTTTATGTATCAGTTAAAAAGCATCAATTTTATAATATTTCTGCTGTTCTTTTGAGGCTTGATATCTTGTTTGGTATCTTTGTTTAAATTTCATCCAGTGCTATTGTTTAAAATGGGAATTTTAAAAAAATCATTAGTCAACTATCCTTCCTTTCAAAGCCCAGTTCTTTGCAAATTTCTGATGTTTTAATCTCACAGCACCCTGAAATGTTCTTTCATAATTTTAAAGATGAGGAAATTGAGATCTCAACTTTCTCAAAGACATGAGGCAATGGCAGATATATGCCTTTATCCTCCTTTGAAAGTAATGCCACACCACAGGAAAACAATTTTGTGCCCTATAATGAATATCTGTCTATAGAACATTATAACTGATTGCAAAAATAATTTAAAACAGTGGACTACTGTTGAGAGATGAAAGCTAAAATATCCTTACTAAGCTAGGAGCAATTGTGGGAATTACTTTAAAATTAGTACATTTTCTTGTGAGGGGACATGAAAACTGTTCAGAGCAAATAACTTGGAGAGCCATTATCTTTAATAGCAGGTTTCCTCATGTATTCATTACAGTCTTGAACTATCAGTGCTATTCATTATCTCTGACCATGCACCAGTTAGTTTGTATATCTGTATGCGTCTATGATCAACTGCTATAACTTACATAGAGGAACTGGCTAAAGCACATAAATGCTTAACTATGTTAATACAGTATTTAAGGGCTCATTATGTGAGAATAACATACTCTGCACATGCAGTGGATAGCCCTGACTATTAGTGCTCCCTGACTGGAACAGAAGACAAAATGCTTCTGTCCAGCAGAAAACCAAAGGTTTGTTTCATTCTCTTCTAACATAAGCATGATGCGGCCTCTCACTCCTTATTCTCAACGTCTGTTATAACGGAAATCCCAGGCAGAAGACTCTCTGAAGCATTCAGGTTGTGAGAATCCTCAGGCAAAAATCCTGGTAAACCATCTAATACCTGAGTGAGATGAAGTTCCCTTGCAGACCTTGTGTATCAGTCTGTCTGTTGAACTTCCATTTCAGATCCACTTAAGTAACTAACCTCACCCCACCCCTGGCGGTCTTTCCCTTAATGCTTCCTCAGATGTCCTCTCACCCCATTCACAGTTCTGAATTCAATTTTCACCCTTGAACAGACAGGCTAGGCAGCTACTTTAGAAGTCCAGTTGCTTTTTGCTAGTTTGTTCTTATGGAAAGGGTGTGACATGTCTAACCTCTGCCGCTACCCGTTCTTTTGGCCACTCGCTCTATCTGAATTCACTCTTTGTACTAGGGGGGAAGGTGGTGAAGGTCTTTTTTTACTCATGCTGGAGAAAGTTGACACAGACTGTTGCGCCTCTTTTCTGTGAAGGAATGAGTCTGAAGTTTCTTGAAAATACAGGTTACACAACACTTCTAGGCACTGTTTGTTTCTGAAAATCGGTCCTGAAGAGCAGCATTTCTGATGTCTTGCTATGTGGAGGATCCACCTCATATTTGATAACAGAAGAGCGGTCAAAGATTGTTTTCTAAACTTTCTAGAAGAATGAAAAGAGAAACAAATCCTTCTAAAAGGATACGCCTTTTCAGTTTAAGTATGGAGTTGTTGCCTTGGTACTGTAATGTGCCTCCCCACCCAGACACACACACTCTGAAATGTGTATGTTAACACATTCTCACCTACAAAAGAAACTTCTCTCAGGTTGCTAAATGTATGGGTTTCTGTCTTGCCTGTGACTCAGCATTTGCCATGAAATGTTCATAGACTTGGCAGTAGTCCATCGGTTCAGAAGAGAAGCAATAATACCGCTAGAAGTAGGATGGGATTTTCCTATTTACATTTACTTGTGTATCATATCTGGCTTCAAAGTAATCCACCTTAAGGTTCATTGCCCCAGCTTTTCAAGGAAGCAGATCCATGTCATGCTTTGCTAGTTGACTGCAGGAGATTACGGCGACATAAATATAAATACGCAGTCAATAGAAACAAGAGAAGCAAGAGAAGATGGAGCTTGAAATAAAAAAGGTGAGGACAATGAGACAAGATGAGTGTTTCTAGCAGCTGACCAGAAAGGCTCATACAGCATCAGAATACGCGTGGGGTTTCCTAAAGAATTTCAGAGAAAGCAAGCTAGGCAGCACCTCCAAAAATGATCAGAGATCACATCATCTTTTCTAAGAGCAGTAGAGGAGGGAGCTAAGTCAAAACAGTAATTCAAGCAGGCAAGCACCTGTGTCTAGCGAGTTAAAATGTGTTCCTCGCACAGCGAAGAGTATAAAGAGAGAAGAAGGGATGATTTTAATAGATTCCTCAATCCACGCACCAGGCAAGGGAGGGGAGTCTGGATGCCCAGACATCTGAGCAGCAAGAGGGAAAGAGGAAAGCATGAATGAACACTGGCTTTGGGAGCCAGATTTGTGCTTTGTGCAACTCAGAGAACAAGATTACATTAAACAAGTCTGGAGAAAAAAAAGTGAAGAAAAGAGATCTGAGAAAACCTGAGTGGGGTTTTAGGCAAGAACAGGCCACAAAGGTCTGCTAACAAAATCTAAACACCGAGCTTAGTAATAATTCTACCTCACCAAGAGAAGACAGCTCTAGAGTAGAACTGCTGCCTCGTCATAATTGTAAATAAAGGATCAACCTGTCCTACCTGGTTGGCACTAGCAGGAGTTAGATTAAATCTTTGGCTCCCACTGGATGGAACAAATGTTCAACAGGAAAAGAGGGGTTAGCATAAGGGGCTAGGCTAAGAGAGGCCCTGAGATGCTGTTGCTGGCAGGTCTCTGCTGAGCTGACATTTCTTCTCTGCGTCACTGGATAAATGTGCCTGCCTGAGCACACCGCAACAGGTCTGAGCCTGCTGCACTAGTACTCGTAAGGTACACTCCAAAGGGTCACAAAGACTTACACTGCCCAAGCTGGCTTGTTCAGAGCTAGTCCCAGTGTTCTTCCCAAGGCCTACCCAGTACAACTGGGACATCTCCCAGATGGAAGATGCAATATGCCAAGTGGGTGGATGAGAGAACACCATTGAGAAAAAAGGCCCATTTGAAGGACAAGAGAGATGGTGCTGGTTAGAGAGAGGGTTTCAGGTGTATGGCAGCATAGTAAGAGGAATGAGATGAAAAAATGTGGGAAACAGAGATGAAAGCTGCAATAAATGGGGAGGGTAAGGTAAAGAGGGGGAAGATAAGTATAGAAAAATGAGCAAGGAGTATAGGGTAGGGCAATTTTCTGTCATTTTCTAGAGAGAAAAGGTGCAAACGTGAAAGGCCTAAGGTGCAAAATCCAAAATGGGGGCTAGAGGAAGGAGTAAGATAGCTCATGTGGTAGCATTTCCAACAGACTAGAAGGTAAGGCACGTAAGTGCATAATAAACAGGACTGTGTGTCTTTAAGAGACTGATGTTTGTGTTTTCCCATGCTCTGCTGTTGCGGAAATAACTTTCTGAGTAATTTCTCTGATCCTGGAGACAAAGTGAACAGACACAAAACATAACAAAACACAATAGCAACGGGAAGAGAGAAATTCCTCCCTCCCCCTTCCACCACACACGCATTTTACGTCAGCAATGTGAATGCACTCAAAGCCTCTGAGTGGAAGAGAAACAAGGCACAGACTGACAATGTTGTTTGGTACACACTTCTTGAATCAAGTTCACCTTCTCCACCGCTGCATAAACAGTTAAAACATGAAAGCCACACTTCCCCAGTCTGTTACTTTTAAGTATGTTATCCAGTCTCTTTGGTTAAAAGTCTTACTGTCCAGATTTTCCACAGACAGTGAACTGCAACAGGAATTTGCTAGCTTTTTTAAACTTCAAAGCTTTGTACTTCAAAGACCCTGCAATTTTTCTCTCAAGCCTCATTCCCCGCCCTCTGCAAAAAAGATGTCAGTTTGGGACTCTTTCTCAAAATGCTACATTTGGAAGCTCACATACATCTAAAAATGAACATTACAGCTATGATCTTCCCAGAGGGGAGTAATGAGATGGGCACCCTCACAAGTGGCTGGTCCCAAACCCAGGCTGTATCAAGACTTCTACAACAAAATGCAGGTATCGCCACTGATCAGACCTGAGACGAGTCCATTTTCTGTTTCTTCCTTTAGTCTCTATTACTGTGCTGAGAACTGTCTCAAACCCTTTGTTATTACAGACAATAAGGTCCCATGAAGTTGCAAGGCCTTACATGTTTGGTTTAACATGCAACCTTTTTGTTGACTTTGGAAGTCGTAAAACAAATCCCAAGCTTTCCAACTCTGGGGCTGCCATACAAACTGCCGTTTGCAGCCTGCTGGCAGGAATAGGATGACTTGACAGGAAGAAGGAAGAAGAAAATTTTGCTCAGGATTGCCAATCCCTCCTCCGCTGCCGCAGTGAGCCCTGCCCCCAGCTCACAAGGCCAGGGCTGAGGGAGATGCCCATGCTCCCGGGCAGCAGGCGTGGATGGGCTGGCTGCAGAAGGCAGAGCAGGTTGGCAGATCCCTCAAAAGTAATGTCCTACATCCACCTTCCTCCCTGCGGAAGAGGAGTCACTCTCAGGGGCTGAGGGTTTGAAAGCAGCCACAGCATTCCCCAGCTTTTGCAACTTTCCCTGAAGACTGGGTAAGGTATGGTATCCCCTTAACGTGCCCTCGCAAGCAGCTGTACTGAGTAACCTGGGTGACCGAACAAGAGGCAAGCCTGGGAAACAGGAACCTTATGGAGGGTGGGAGTGCACAAACAAGACTGGGTGAAAAAATCAGACCTGGCTGTTGGCTTCCCTGTAAGAGACCTTCCATTAAGGCTCCGCTGGATATTTTTGGACTCCACCTGTCTATTTTTAGGAGGGATAATTAATGCCAAAGGAAATAAGGAAAAAAATCAAGCTTTATGTCTAAGAATGGAAAATTTGGTATTCTCCACAAAATCACTATGATTAAGGAGGACTAAAAAGGAAGCATTACATTTAAGGAGTAAAAATATGCTACAAGTCACTGTAAAAGTTGTATGTTACATGGAGTTTGCTAAGAGAGGAGAAGCATTTCAAGAAGACATCACTTCACCACTTAACTGTTATTAAATAGGAGTGAAGGCACAGCTGAATGCCGAGCTTTAAAATGCAGCTGTACTCTGGCTGTGTTTATGTATATCTGTCATCTGTGCTGAGGCTCCCAGCTTCTCTGTGTGTTGTGATCTGGCTTTGGGAGGGGCTGGCTGACACCTAGAGAACAACTGGCGCAGGCTCTGCCCAGTTCTGTGCATGAAGTTACGCAGTAAGAAAAATCACAGCCAAGTTATGTAGCACCCTCACCAGGTCCTTAAAATAATCTGCCTGAAGTACAGGGCTATTATAGGACTAGAAAGTCATTTTATGAACTAAGATGGGAGGTTCTCAGAAAAAAACCCTGCCCTTTTGGATATGGGAGCCGAAACATGATGGAACAATGTGTGCAATGCTTTCAAAATTCAACTATTATTTTACTGATAGCAATGGTTTAGATTGATATCCCTCAGCCTTACAGCACAGTCTTCTATCAGTGTTAATGTTACTATTGCCTGTAGAAGAAAAAAGCCTTTCCTTAGTTATCTTCTGTTCATGTGTTCACATCCCATCTCACTCCGAACTGCAACTGCTTCAGAGCAGAGCCTCCTTGCTTGCCTGCTCAGCATCTTCTGCACAGCACCTTGCAGTCAACACAGACATGAATGGCATCTTTGCCCTCTCCAAGGAAAACCACTCTGGCTCCCTACTATCCAACCACAATCCACATTCAGTGTTACACACACAAATTTTTGTACTCTAGGGGTCACCTCATCTTAGACCCAGCCCAGCTTGTAAGTTCCTGACACCACAGGGAATATTTGTGTGAAATACCTAACAGAAGTGGAACATGTCAGAGAGCAGCAGTCAATACCTAAAGCAGTACCTCCCTTTTAGGTGCCTCTAAAAAGAGTTGCCTCTTTGCTTTGGGGAGTATCACACAAAAGCTATCTTTTTAACTTAGAACTGCCATTTCCTGTAAGCATGACTGCAGTCTGGGAAGGTTGCTGCTAGGAAAAATCCCTGGAAATTATTCAGTACAATTTCCTAATCATACCTTTCCTGCCTGATAAACACTTGCCCCTGGGTCTCTAATTACACAGAACCTCTTTGCAAACCTGCTGGATGAGGTTCTGTTTATTTCTAAGCTCAGAGAGGTAAATGTCATCTCCCATGAATGATAAAACAATTGGAAGAATAAGGACATGCTAAAGAGTGTCTTTTCTAATGAATAGTATTTCTAATTTTAAAAAGGTTTGCAGATGTGACAGGATAATGAGCATTTGAACTACTTGGTGCTAGCCACACTTCAATGATATGAAGCACTATACAGTAAAAGTGATGCTGAAACATTTATATTTTGTATTTGCTTTCAATTACTTTTGAAAATAAAATGTTACAGCAGTGTTGTCCACAAATCTTAGAAGCCCAGATTCATGTGGTATTTATGCTACAGCTAATGAGCTCCTGGCTTCTCCAATAATTTCCTCAAAAACCAAGAGTCATGGTATGAACAGCAAAAGCCAAAGACAAAGCAGACTGGCTGCGGTACATGTTTCATCAGTTATAAAGACACGTAGCTCCCTCTTGACTGTCCAAATCTAAGCCAGAGGCACAGCAAATACCTCAAAGGCCATCAGACAGCAATAGACTTAATTGCCACATGGGAAATGAGCTCAGTGAGTTCATCCAACTCTCGGCTGAGAAGTACCTAACAACAACCACTGCCATCAACATCTGTGGGTACCTCACAGAGACACAGGCAAGGAGCCGGCATGAACACAGGGTGGGCACTTTCCTCCTTAGCCAGATTCTGCTCCAGATAAAAGATCTGGATGCTGGAGCAGAATTAGTGCTGTCTGCCTATAAGCACAGCTCTGCCTTAGAGCTGCCTTTCTTCATGGTTGTGTCCCACTCCCTCAACCCTACAAATTCTTTAGTTCTCATGGCAAATTCGGAACATGCTTGGTAACATATTAACCAGGCTTCTGCAAAGTGTTCGTTACTATATTAAATCCCAGCGAGAACCTGGAAATTCTGGAAAATTATCAACACAAGCGATGTGTCAGCTTTTTGAAAAGGAAGGGCTACGGAGCTGTTTAAACTTTGTTGAAAAAGTCAGGGAGTAGTTGGTTATTTTATGTAGTCACACATTCATAACTTGAGTTCCTGTCCGGAAACAACTTCCTTTTTTTCTTTGTAATTTCTTAACTTAAAAAACTTTCTTAAAAAAGCAACAATTTTTACATGAACCTTCTGCCAACATTTAAAACCCCTAGATCATACATTTGCCAGTTTTATGTTTTGCTGGAATACTGTGCAGAAGACAAGAAGTCAATAATAGATTTTACAACCAACTCTGATACCAAATTAAACTCATGATTCTTCTCTGTTTACATAAATTGTGTCATTTGGAGAATGTTACCCATAAGCACTGCAAAAAGAGATAGAGGAATTCTCCCCTGCAGTTACATTCCCAGCACTTACTAATTCCAATGTTTTGTATTTACCTTCAAATCAAGTTCAGTTCTAGAGCAGAGAAATCGAAACTCCTCCTGATTGCCTAGGCAGGAAATCGGACTTCAAATCTAATGGGACTCTTTTGTATTATATTTATCAGTATGCCAAAACTACTGTGCTGGGGACACATACAAGCAACAGAAAGTGCATATAAAACGGCAGTTGTGAAGATCTATCTTCCTGTGCTGTCAGGATTCGCTATGGGGCAGGAGCGCCTGGTGACCTTTTGGGGCAGCTCACACAACACAAGAGCCAGCCAGGATAGAGCAGATGACAAATACTGAGCTGACAGCAGCGTCTGCCTCAGGAGCAATGAGGTTTGATCTAATGCAATCTCAAACAGCATGGACACTGCCTTGTGGAAGTAAGGATCATCTGTGAGGTTTAACAACAGATTTCATGGGGCCGGACTGGATGCTTGCTCTCTCTGTAACTGTGCCAAAGAGCTTACTTGCTGCTTCTACCCATCCTACATAGGCAGGGCCTTACGTAGGCAGCTTTCTCTGGTCTACCTATGGTTGATATACTCACATACTTACTAATTAAAATGTATTAATAACTGAGTCCTACACTAGCCACTGCCATTTGCTCCACCTCCTTCCTACTCACTTCAATTCAATGATCAGGGTTTTTTATTATAATTGGCAGATGAAGTCTAATGTGTGATATTTTACATTTAAAATAATTCAATATACCATGACTTACATGCTGTTGAATCTTGCGTAAGAGGTATGGATGCTTGGGTCTGCCTTGCTTTCATTCCAGTCGCTCCAACAGTTTTCAACCTTTGTAGGCATCCTGAAGATGATTTCCTGTAGAATGAAGAAAGTAAATTCAGTATTATTCTGCACAGCACTGAGACACATGGCTTTTCTATTCAGATGGTTCTGCGACCTTCTTGAGTGAACAGAGTGACTTAACATTTTTCTGTGTAGAAAGACAGTATTTTTGCCTTGCAAGTGTAAAATGGGGCACAACAGAGGGAGGCCAGGAATCCTTTAGGAATCTCTCCAGCCCCAGGAGCTCGGGTAACTGCCTTGGCCTTTGCTTCACCAATCAGATTTCTCCTAGTTCTTATGCTGCATGTAGCTAGACATTTGGGCAAGTGCTATGACTATATACAGTAATAATAATATTTTTGCTCATTTTTTGTCTTACATTCACAGCACTTTGTGAGTTTAGATTAGCCATTTAGCAGTCTTGTAAACCATTATTATCAACTCCCAGTGGAGCCCTGTAAAGTCTGCTTTCTCCTTAAAGTCTTCATCGTCCTTCCTAGGAGACACACAGCCAGCATGTCAGCCACAGTTTCCACTTCTGTTTTAGGATCCTTATGCCCCTCTGAGTTCTCCACTCTACCTACCTCTGGCCCTTTTTTTTTGTATTTAGATTATTGACCCTGAGGGGCAACATCAGTAATGCACTCTCCATTTACAGTATGTCCCTGATCTGTGGCTTGTTCTTCCCATGTGGTAACTGTGATACAGATGCTTTTCAATGGTGCAATTCCATTGTCAGCGTTTTTGATGTACACTGAAATTAGACAAGGGAGAATCAGCTGCTACAACATGACTGGTCCTTGCTCTCGATCTGAGTTTTATAGCTCTGTTAGGTTGTTTGAACTACTTTCATTTTGCTTCCTCTGAGTTAACAATATTAACAGCTTTATTTCGGCAAGGCATCCAAGTTAGGTGGAGTTTTGGGGAAAGCTACTCAATTTGTTCTTTATAATACACTTTTTTCTTGCAAGTGTGGTTACATGAAGAGAAACATTGTGATTGTGTTATAAGTGGAGAGAGTCTTTCAAATGTGGCGACAACTCAGAGTGATACATAGGTTTATTTAATGAGACCACAGAAAGTAGAACACATGAGGGTACACGTAAATACTGAATTCCTGAAGTATAAGCATTGAAGAATAATTCAGAAGTGACTGGGAAAATATTAAGAGTGAATAATATAGGGTGAAGAGGCTCACTATGAGGTGGAACAGTCAGTAACAGTTTCACTGGAGAAGGGTTTAGCTGCAAAGTACAGCCTGATATTATGAAGAAAACTGGTTTTGAACACAATTCTATAAAGTAAAATAAAGTATGCGCTTACATATGGTTAATTTTGTAAAACCTTTTTGTTTTCAAGCTAGTTGTTTACCGAATTATTTGAAGTATTAAAATCCGGTCCGATAACCCATATATGATATACATTTTAACAGTTCTGGCTACAGATCTGCCCTCTAGTTCTAGGGGTAAATTTTACCCAGTCAGTCATCTTTCTTGAAATTTATTGATCTTATAAACGGTAAGGTTCAGAAATCTGACTCACATGGGGACTCCCAAAACTGCTGCTTTTTAGAAATGTTTTCTAGTTACACATTGAGTTTAACTGAGCTGTCTGCGTAGAAATCAAACAAATGAAAAAAAAAAAAATTCCTGTAGCAAAGATGATTTCTACATTTAAAAAACATTAGGAGTAAATTATGTAACTTTTTGGATAGGATTTGAAGTTACCAGAAATCAAGTATAAGTTTGGTGAGGAAAAAAAATGCCACAGAAGAAAACTGGTATCACTTATGACAAAGCTGACAGGCTGGGGAGAATTCCTTCTTATCAGCACTCTGCAGATGTGGGCTCTTCCCTCTCTTTTCATTAAGAAATCAAATTTTCGCTATATGCTATTAAAAAGAAGCATCTATCACCAGTTTTCTGTGCAGTGGTATGTGATACCAACACTGCTTCCTGCATCCCCACAGCAGGAGACCAATAGATAGTTAACTGGTAACAGTTGTCCAGGGGCACCTGCAGTGCAGGTTAGTGCAGTGAGCAAGCCATCAGAGAAGGAGTTTCACCCCAAACAGAGCCATTTGACAACTTTTTATAAGAGACATTAGCAACAAGCAGCATAAATTAAAACGCTATTTTCCAAACTTCTGGATTGACTGAACACTCATCCATGATAGTTCAAGCACACAGTGAAAAGGAAACAGATCTCCAAAACAAGCTGAGGGAATCTGAATGTTTGGATTTTTGCCAGGATGCCAATCAGGAAGGCCAACCAATGCTAGATTTCAACAAGTAAAGCCTTATGTGGCTTTAATGTCCTTCCCCCAGGGAAGTCTTAAAGTGTTTCTTGATTGTAAATTCCAGTTCTGCAAGCAAGTCTGCCCTGCATTTTCCTGAAGCCCTCTTGGAGTTGATAAAGCTCTAGAAGGATTAATATTATATAATATTGAACAAATTGCATGATTGTGGCCTTTAAATTAATACAAAAAGAGTACACAAGAATTATTTAATGTACCATTGCAATAAAGGTAAAATAATTCCAGTATCTATCAGCCAGGCACATAAATTTAGTATTACAATGTCCTTATATTTAAGAACCATATTCCTAGAAACTAGTCATGCCAGTTAAGAAAACTTTTCAGCAAATCCACAGATTTGAGCAAGTCCATAACCTCTACTGAGTTAGGTATGCTGACCCTTAGCTTCTCTTCTGCCTGTAGGTACAGTATGTTTGCACCAGAAGAAAGGAAATCCTAATGGCAGGTTGGCATATTAGTAGATGGAAACCTTTGAGATCTCCAGAACAGGTAGACATGTTCAAAGATTTTTTTACCCCCCCCCCCCCCCCTTTACTGTCTGATTTATTCCCAATTCAAATTCAAGATGATGTCAAACAGGAACTATTGAAGGTAAACAAGTGCTGTGAACACAGGCACAATAATAAAAAGGTTAATATGGAACTTGAATCAAGAATGAAAGAAAGGTAAAATACAAAAAGTCAGTATTATAAAAAACAGGCCCTTTCAAACCTTTTTAGATTACTTGAAAAGATTAGAAGTTTAACTGATAAATAATTTATCACCAATCCACTGTCTCAAGAGAGGGCCAGCCTTACACTAACTAATAGTTTTATCAATCACCAGGGGAAAGTGCTTAAAAGAATTATTAATAATATTAGGAGATTAAATTACTGGATGCTAATACAGAGTAATCTGGAATGCTCAGTAAACTGGGTACAAACAAAGTGTGTTTGACACAATCAAAATTAACTTCGGCATTTAGGAAAAAAACCAACAACTTGGCTATACTCACCAGATGGAGGACTCTAGCTCAGGAAGCAAGGACTCTGAAAAATACTAGGTCAAAAAACAGCTGAACGAGTGTTCCTTGTATATCTTATGGCCAGAAAGACTAAAAGCATCTTTGTGAATAAATATACAATAATTTCAGTTAGGAAAGAAACTTGCATAGCAATGCAAATGCTATCACTTCTTACATAGAATCAGAGACTAATTCAGAAGAGAGGCTGTCTGACACAGTCTGCAGCAGAGTCTGCCTGAATTAATTCTTGATGGAGCTGGAGTGTATTTCACAAAAAGCTTTCAGTCTAATTCAGGTATCTACAGATCAAGGGAGATGTTAAAAGGCATGAGAAAGACTACATTCCAGGAACTGGAAATACGCCTTTGCAACAGCCTTGGAAAGCACGATCTGCTTAGCCTGACACAGAGAAGGTTAAGGAATAGCCCCATCAGAAGGTACAAGCAATTGAAGGGCAACAGACAACTCCTCAATCAGACAGGATTGAAATGAGATCCAAAGGCAGAAACTGGAGTTAGGCAAATTCAGGTTAGAAACAAAAGTTTTTTTTAAAAAATGGCTAAGTAACTGTTGGAACAACTTACCACACGTTAATGTGACTTCTTCAGCACTTGGGATTTCTCTAAAGAAACACTGTAGTTCAAAAATAGTTGCTTGACAAATACCCTGCCTGCTGCCTGATTACACAGGCACAGATGTCCTGAGGATGGTAACAGCGACAATCACAGCCCACCCTGTACTGCAACAGCACAGCGGCATGGCAGCACTGCCCCTCCTTGCATGGAGAGGCCTTGTGCCTTTGGAGCCTAGGAACTGGGAATACCCTGTAAAAATGAAAGCTGACCAGGCCTGGTAGTGCCTGATTTCTGGCTTTTGCCTCAGGCTGTCAGAGTTATCCAATCTATGCAAATGAATCTCGAAATCAAACTGAGTGAACTTTATGGCAGCAGAATGAAAGCTTATGATGAGCCAATTAACCCCTGCCCCCGATTTGCGGCATGCCCTTTGCCCCTCGTTTCTTTTCTAGGCTTCAGTGTTTCCCCAGCATAACACTGAGGAGAGCGCACAAAAACCACAAACAAGAATTCAAGCAAATGGATACTTTAGAAATAAGTTAATTTTATTGAATAGGCATTATAGCTTCTCTCAGTTTCAAATAATGGAGAAGCCAATCCACACAGATTACAGAGCTATCAGTTACTTTGAGTAATCTTTCATAAAAGAAAGAAATTAAATACAGTTCTGCTATAAAAAGTGCGACAGTTATAACTGGAAGTTTTTCAAAACAAAAGCAAGTTTTACTACCTATTGCAAAAATTGGTTTAGTGCTTTAATACTTTACAAAGTAACAATCCAACTGCTAAAAACAGCTCTTACACATCATCTTTGTCAAAGTATGGATCAGATTAAAAATGACATTTAAATTGAATTTGAATGAAAACTGCATGTAGAAAAGGTTCTCAAGAACTCACACTTTTCACAAGAAGAAATATTCATTATCCTTTAACGTTAATTAATGCTCCTGTTTCTTTTGAACAATGGATTTAAACATGATATGGCAGTCAGCTTAAAAACAATCAACTGTTTTGTCTGCAGACAAAAGTGACTGCAACCAATCGCATCTTTAAATTATGAATAGGGAAGGGACTGGGAAAAGATAAATTTACTCCTTTTACATGGGATAACAGTTTTGCACGAAAATGGTCAAACACAGAGAAACCTGAAAAGTAACTTCAGCTTTAAATAAATTTCTGATACATCTGTTATATTGTTTATTGAAATCCTAAATCAATCTTTGTTAAAATAGTATGAACTTACAGAAAACAACAAGAAACCCAAACTCAGACTCTGAAAAATGAGGATGGTATGACTACGAAGAAGTTGAATTCTTAGCCAACAAAAATCAGTGAGACTTGCTTTATTCCTTATTAACATTTACTTAAGCCCCAGTGACAGCCAACTACTATCTTTCTTTGAAATATGGACTTCAAGTACAAATACATTTATTGTACATTTCTACTGTTTTAAAAATGCTGAGTTTGCTAGGTTATTAGAAAGAGTCATATTACCTGTCCTGATTTTTTAAACTTTATATAATTAGCTTTGGTTATAATTAAACAGAGACACTCAGTTAATGAGTAAATGAACTTCTATAAACTAAGGGTGTGACATCTGTGTTCTTTTAAGTCTGTTTTTGGGAGACAAGCCACTCTATATGCAAACTGAACTGAGAAAGCCAAGTCGTCTTTATTGGAAAACCTACCACAGGCTTTAAGGACAAAGAGCTTTAGAATTTGTCCAAGGAAGTAGAAGATGAAAGAAAAAAATGTTAGGAACAGAAAAAGATGTACAAACAATTTGGGGAGGGCATATTATACAATAGTAAAGTTATGATGAATTAGCTACATACACCTTTTGTGTATAATAATTCAGACTGTCCTTCAAGATTTGCCTGCATCTGAGAGGCATTGGGTTTTAACAACACAGAATTGTGTAACAAAAAAGATAAAGTATACCAAATGGCAGAAATACATGTAAACAGCACTGATATTTTCAATGTTTCATTCAACTACAAGAACCAATGAGGAAGAACAAGGCCTTCCAAGGAGAACAAAGTCTTTCAGCCACACAACAGTCAACTTCAAGGCATTATGAAAAGTTTCTAACTGTATTTTATGTCTTAAAATTGAATGCAAAATAAAGCTCTAGACAGATTCCAGTAAGAAAACAAGAGCTCTACGAGATTTGAAAACGTGATTCATAGCTGAATCATGGTAAGACTGGCACATTACAAATGCAACACGGAGTTAGCAGGGTAAGAGCAATGGGCTTGGAAAAGACACAGTAGTAATTGCTCCTCCCCAGGAAATAGCACAAAACTAATCTAGATCATTGGGATAGAGTTTTATACAAAACTGTCAAAGCTGGCCTGCAATACTATGGTTGGGAACTCCTAGCTGCTTAGGTCTATGTGGCTAATTCCATTCATTATTTAATCTAGTCTTAAATCCTGTTTGTTTTCCTTGGCTTATGGTAAATGAACAGAGATTGGTATCATGTGCGTGCAAAGCTCTTTGAGCATCTCCAAGGGAAAAGCATTTTTTGTACTGTACATGTACTATGTGCATTATACAAAGACTGTATTTACAGTACTCAGAATCTTGAGCAAATAAACAATAAAATCATTGCTTAATTTCTGTTAGTATTAAAACATAAGTGCACACAATTTGCAAAGTTTAGAGACAAGAGCGCTTCTATCACGCCCACATGGCTGTGTTTCAATTCATACCTGATTGCAAGCCCGTTAAAAGGAGACATAGGGCATTCTCTGCGCCTGAGAGGCCATGTTTTGCTACCACATCTCCTGCGTATTTTAACCAAAAGCATGGCGAAGACGCTTTGTGTTACTTAAACCTGGAGGCAAATGACAACAAGGCAGCGTTCCACTTAATCTTTACTGCAAAGATACTCTTCAGACACCACGGGCCAGAATGAACTGTATCTTTTTTTTAAAGGCAAGAATGACCAGACTTGCTCCATTTTGGCTAGGTTGGCCACGGCTCTCAGGCTCCTGACATACTGTCAAGCTTCATCAGGCAAAGTTTCTGTGCCAAGGGGTTCTAACTTTATTCTGTGGCAAAGCAGTTACATGGGCTTTACCTAAAAAGGTGGCTTTTACCTCTCAGCTTGCCTGAGGGGGGAAAGTGCAAATCCACTGTAATTCCATTTTCATGTTTATATTGATTTCTCACATGAACAAAGAAAGAACTGGGTCACTATTGTGCAAGCTTATTCTTTAAACTCCCCTCCCTCCCCCCTTTTTAAAGAAAACATTTGAAAGGGGCAAAATGAAAATGAAATACACAACTCACACCCAGGAGTTAGGCACTGTTTAGTCCTAGCATTGGATCATATTTTTGCAATCTCAGGTGATTTTGCCACTACAGTAGAATTTGCTTTGTTTAAGAAGGGAAGAAAACCTGCAATTTTTCTCTCCCTTCCCCAACAGCAAACCTCCACAACAAAGTAAGAGACTATGTTAAATGCAGAGATGAATGGCAAAACAACATTTCTCTGTCTTCTCAGAGTACAGGAAGATCTACAAAACTTCCAGTCTTGACAGGAAATAGTTTTTGACACATCTTAAATATTTTCCCTTTTTTCAGTATTTTGGTGCCATGGTTACTCTGCTAGCTACCACCATCTCTCTATTTTTACCCCATCTCCTCTTTTGACTAAGGCTTCCTGACACACTAACACTTAAAGAATTACATATTTTTAAAGAAAAATTTCTTTTGAGATTACAGGTTACTCAGATGAATATGCATACAGTTACATAGACTACAGCAGGCTAGAGTGTTTTACAGTCATGGTTAAATGAGGAAGTGGGACAGAGGCTGCATCCAGTTAAATGACTCTCAGTCCCCAGAGAGTCATACTTTTAAGGCTGTTTGGAACACGGTAGCTTTTACCCATATCGCGTGTTCCACAGTGCAAATGTGCATCAGCCATTTCAATTCTTTTGGTACAGTACATGCATTCAGGTAATGGGAGATAAAACAGCAATCAGAACAGCATATTCACTCGAGAGGAAAAACAAACAAACAAAACAGAGTGATCATGATATCCAAGAAAAAAAAGGTCTTATATCCCCCCAGAAATCAGTGGAATACACTAGCCCCATTAAGAACACAACAGTTAAATGGACAATTATATGGTGTTTTGGTACAAGGCAAGTCTCTCCATGCTCAAGCAATCACTTTATGAATAAGCCCAATTATTTGTTCACACATGGAAAAATTGCCGAAGAGAAAATGTAAATTCCATTGACTGAAGCGTAGACTAATAAGGAAAAGCCCTGAATATGTGTTGGAGTAATGCTCACTTGATTTTCTGAAACCAAGAAAGAGCTTTTGCTCCCACAGAAATTGATGCTTAGTACATCTCAAAACCAGTCTATTTATCAGGAGAACCCTAGATGCAGAATCTTAAAGTTAGCTATCCAGATTTGAAAATTTTGGTTGCAGTACATACCTTGATAGTAATTCTTAAACAAGCAAACCAACCCCAACAAACTAAACCATGAAAGTTATGGAATTTTAAGAACTACGCTGACTCCTAACAACACATGCATTAGTTTGCGAAGTCTTTTTTGCACAGTTCATCAGTAATTGATATGTAGAGTACAAAGAACTATGAAGAAATAAAATCTGAACACTTTAATCTGCAAGAAGCTAATGCATATTTGATATAAAGAGACAATGTATCTGCCAGTTAGAGGATGACATTTGTATGATCTAGAGTGACTTTCTTCCCACAGATGCTAAATGATTGCACTATTAATTCTTGATTTTAATTTTGAAGGAATAATAAATTTTTGATTCTGTTTTTTAAAGAAGCAAAGTAATCCTACTCCAATGGATTCAGGGTATATTATGAATGTCCCAAGTCAATCAATATCTGTGCAGAAATGTTTCATTTGGTAAGAAAACTTTCCAGATGAATGTTTATTCAGAAGCTGCTTATAAAAGTGGCTATTGGTAGGGACTGGAAGGAAGAGTGGAATTAAATAGGGAGCGATAGTGTTGTACCAAAATATATAAAGAAAAATTTAAAGCTTTTCAATTAAAAATTTGTATATTCAACTCGCATTAGACGTAGATGTGCACAACAGACAGAGCAGTTAGAAACAACAAGTACATTTACAAAGCTTTCTTTTCATCATTAATTTCTACCAGCATTTCTGAAGGTAACCTACTAAAATGATGACCCTGTTTATAATAAAGGCGCAAAATATTGCTCTGTAGCATATTTCGAAAATAATATAAAAATAATTTCTATATTACAATTTAAACTTGGCTTGTAAAATTCCAACATAATACAGCCTTAAGACTACAAACAGAACATACTTACAAACACCTTTGTGTTGTTTTCCTCTCATTTTTAACAACATAGTATTTTAGTCATATACACTGGAAATTAATGTGCAAATTAAAATAGATACTAGTGTCTGTTACTGAAATAATTTAAATTCTATGCTATATACTGTTTGGTGATCCTCTGCGTAAGCTGCCATACCCTAAAACAAATACTCTTCAAATACACTGACAGAGACTTAGAAAACACTAAGCTGAAAAGCCATCTACAATCAGCATCAGTTATTTTGCTTCTCTGGACCTATGTTTATTTGAGATTACTGTGGTTTCTATTAACATATGGGTTTTTTACCTGTGCAAAACATTCCCAGTGTTACGAAGACCTTACTCCCTTACTGGCTTATACTTTACTTTCACGTCCAGCTTGCAAGTATTTTGTGTGTCCATGAAGCACCTGATTTAAGGCCCCCATTACTAATGGGATTCTGTCCACAGACTTCAGAGGACAGCAGATTTAGCCCAAAGAGGCCTAAGGCTTCCCTGTACTCCTCAGGCAACATTCTCATCGATTCTCTCACTGGAAGAGTAACGTCAGGCAGCCTGAGGGGAACAAACACTGGCTAAAGGCTCAGGCCTTGATCCCACAAACATTTCTGCTTTTTCTTAACAGTTATGTTAAGTTTCTGAAAATAAGCAGTCTCCTTGCTGTCAGGGGGACTATTCATATTGGTGAAGCTGAGCACCAGTGTAACTGTTTGCAGAATCAGAGAGTTAGAGGGCAGTATTTTGTCAGATCTGTGCTGTGCATTTTTTGATATCTACACATTCATCACACGAGAAGTAGATTACCCTGAATATGCCTATATGTACAAGGACTGATATTGCCTCAACAGACTGCTTTGATCTGCAGTCAAATGGTGCGCAAATCCACATTAAGCGTCTCTTGGTGCTTTCTGTATCAAGTAATACTGCTCACATCATGAGTTTTACAATTTTAGAAAAGATGACTCTGAAGACTTCACTTGGCCTCTTTAGACTTCTTAAGAAATGAGCAACACAAAACTTTCCAAGTACGGCATCTTTCTTTCACTGATCCCCTTAATGTTACCTTTGACTTAGGAAGAAGGAACTAATTGCTAAAGAAAGCTGGGACACACACTATGTTTCCATTGCATTTATAAAGCTTAATGAACCGTAATAAGAAAACGTTAATCAATTGTTTTAAAATCCAAAATATCTCATTACTTTTGATAATCCACACCACCTTCTTCTGAATGAGCTGCTTGTTAGCCATATGTTGTTAGCTACAACTGATACCCACGTCTGAAAAAATACTTGTAAAGTCTAGCAATAGTTTATTAACTCTTTATAAAGCATTTTAAATGGAACTTTAATATAAAGTGTGACTGAAACCCATTATGTATTACAGGTGTCCTCTGTTACGAACAGACCTTTGTATCAGAGTTTATGAACAAAAGTAAAAAAATAGCATAATAGGTTTAAGCCTTTTTTAAATTAGAAAAACTGCACATTCACACATTAAAAAAATTCCAGCTTCCTCCAACCTAAATATCTCCCGATAGTTTTGGATCTGTTCTGGGAAGGTGTAGCCTACCCAGGATTTAGTCTGTACTTTTGAAATCTCGACAACAGTGATAACTGTTGAATCACTATCAAGGAAAGAGGGGAAAAGAGCACATACAAATGCAAAAATATGCATGTATATTGCAGCCACTTAAGCTAACAGAAGAAACGAATAGGGTCCTCCAAAACCAAAACTGTTTTCTGTACAGCTGGGACTAAGTGGTAACAATAACAAACTCTGAAAGGTTTAGAGAGTGCAGATCAGGCACGGCAAAGGACTTACTGGCCTGTGGGCTACGTTTGCTTTCAACGTAAGGAAAAATAAACCAAAAGAGCAGTCAAAGGTTAGCCACTTAGTGCAACAGAAAAATACATTTGAAGGTTATTCCCTCTCACACCTAGCTAAGGAAGGACACAACTCCTTTCAGTGCTGGTGAATGCAACTCAGTAGCAGTTGGGAATTCTCTCTGAAAAAAATAGGTAGAAAATTTCCTCTTATAGCTAGGCTCTTCTTTTAATGGGACAATCACTTCTTCAGGAAGAGGCGCTGTTTCTGCATGTCTGGACTGTTTAAAACCAACTATGGTATCCCCTTTAGACAACTGCCACAAATAGCTCAGAAATAAAAAACTAAAAAAAAAAAAAAAAAAAAAAAATCACAGTATTACTTATCCAGAAAAAAAGGACAACTACTAGGAAGACGGGTAGATTTTAACTGGCAAATTGCGTTGTAGGCCTGCAACTTCTTTTCAATATTAAATGTTAAGGGACAAGAGAATAGTGGGATATTTGACGAGTTCTAAAAGAAAACAGCAATATTGAGCAAATTATTCAAAAAATACCAAGAAAAGGATTCTGAGGTAACAGGCACGACTAAAAAGTATTCTGTCAGTATTTCATACAACAGATATTTTAAAATGAGCAATCCAATAGTGGTAAATATTTATGGAAATATCCGAGTGACTCGAGGATGATAGTGAACACTGAAGTTTGGTATCCTATACAGGCAAGCCCATTATTATTCAGAAGACCAATTACTTTTTCAAAATAATCTAACATACAGGTACAATCTATTCAATAATTTAGAAGAGAGTAATCTATCTAAATATTGACCAGCTGTAAACCTCTTTCTTTTGTGAGTAGTAGATCTTAAAAACATATTATAGAAACAAGTCCTTTGAAAAATGGGAAACTGCAAATTCTCATGGTAATTGCTTATTTTTACATATGTGCTGTTAGTTTTTTCCTCATTCAGAAAGGATACAACTGACTTAAATACACGGGCTGATGTAATTTGCTGCTAATATAATATTTCTTAAGCACAACTTTACATAGAAGCAATTCTCAGAGTATCAAATGCTACTGCTACTCTAAGGCTCTAAGAATTCTTAAATATTTCTTTTTTTTTCATAAAGTTTTATCCCGTCAGTTTTCTCAGTCTCAGCAACAAGTACAATCAAGTATGATATTTGTTTTAACATGATCTGGCTTGTTTTAGCATAATCTGCAGTCACAGATTTCTTTGGCAATGACAACTTACATGTAATCACAAGTTAACCAAAAATGGGCACTGCTTTCCAGTGTACGCAACCAGAGACATGGGTTTTAGAATGTGCTTACCTTGAGGACAGAAGTCACATGGAGTATTAACCTCTCATTATGCATACCAATAATTCCCTTTTATGAAGGAATGCAAATTCAGTAACATTCAGCGTATGCTCAGTATACGGCAAGAAATACAAAGTACAGGTCTGGATTCATGGAACAGCTAATGTGGTAAAGACCATGACTTTTTAGGAGTGGCTAATGGACTTATTTTGAAACTATTCTTTTAACCTCCCATTCAGCAGAAAACCTAAAGATATGGTCAATTTTAAGTATGTGCTCAGTTCCACAAATTTCAGTGGGACATTAGCAAAAGCTTACGTACTTTTCCTGAAAGCCAGCACACGTCAGCGTTAAGTTTGTGGATCTTGTTTCACAGGCTATTTCAGGCTTGGTTTCAAGGCTAACTAGGATTAACTGTACACAAGTGAAATGGTGCCACCCATGTCAAGAGTAAAAATTGGGGTACAGCAGAAAAGAATCAGAAACAAAGATTCGTTGGCAAAGAATCTTTCCTGTGCGGACCAGAAAAGTGCTGTTCCATAATGAGTAAGGCAGAACTCATGTTCTGCACCTTTAGGTGGCAGAGTAAGCAGTCTTGAAGGCAGTACTTCACCTATTTGTGGAAAATGAGCTCTTTTTAAAAAAAAAAATGTGGGTAGACAGTAATGAGCCATTGATTACAAGTGTAAGAACACTAAATATCTATTCTTACTACATTATGCCAGTTGATGCTGGAGGGGTGGAAAGCCAGCAAGTACTATATTCAAGAAAACTTCCTAATGTCATGCATCTACTGTAACAGTATTTGTGGTGTCTGCTTTACAGAAATGTTTCTATAAGGAAAGTTTTATTTTCAAAAATATTGCAAATACTTATGTAAATATTTGGATATCAGACTTGTGCAAATCTGTGCTAGGAGTTGCCATTCATACTGGAGGTATTTTATAGCCATCTTGGAACCTCCTGGTGGGTACATAACTCACTCTAGGAGAAGACTCAAAAATAGGTGGAGCCAACAGTCTTCAAGAAAGGCTCAGAAGTAGTTACGTTTGCAGTAACTATCACTCGATAATGTTGAGAGAGAAATAAATATATAATGATTAAATTCATGCAATGGCTAAGGGAATCAATTGATGCAATACATTTGTTTTGACAAGCAGTTCGTTCAGCTCTAAAATGATCCTAATTTCCTAGCTGTTGATCAAATTTCCCACATCTAATAAAATTTTTATATTTTAAATTTTGTTTAAAAATTTCTCTTAATTTTAACAGCAATGAAAATACTACTGAAATTCAGGTGCCCAAAACTATACTGTGTGCGTTTTTTTTGCGACGTGAAGTCTTGGAAGTCGTAACGTATTTTTTATAAAACCTGTTTAAAAATTCAGTACAAATAAAAGTGGCTCAAATCTACTTTTTTTATGGAAATGTAGAAATAACTGGTAAGAACTTAAAATCAGGAAGAGCTACAGCCCTCATGAATTCAGACCTTTCACTCCCATTTTCCCAGAATCATTCAGACGGAAGTGAGTACAAACATTAGTAGTAATGCAATATGCTGCCATGTTAAAAATGTGCAGTATGCAAAATCACTACCCTTCTGAAAAAAAAGGCTATGAAAAATTTAGGTTTTACCGAGGAAAAAATACTCTCATAATAGCTATAGAATTTCAAATGTCTGCAAGGCAGATACTACCTTACTACAACACCACATCTCCGATATTATGACTTTTCCCTATCATTCTACTACCTGAGTGATGTCAGTGTAAATTCAGGCACCATTAGTAAATTTTTGACCAAACATATACACAGCACTGACAAAGGAGTAAACAACCCTTCAGCTTACCAGTATATGTAAAAAAGACACTGACAAAATGGAAAATAATATTTTTTTTTATGATAAATTAATCTCATTATTTCCTCATTGCCCCAGAAAAGCGAAAAGCTAGACACTATTTACTCATCAATCCTTTATTCTTTTTTTAAGGATTCCTTTTACTGCAATTCAACACTGTTTACTTTGTAAGTAAGAAAATGGTAAAACTAAGTAGTCACGGAAGAATCCTCAATGCCTGTGTCCCTTGCTTTCTCTCTCCCTGCGTTTTAACTCTTCTTTGTAGCAGTATGAACAGTAATTTTCAGTCTCAGGACGACCATAAAAGGAACAGTTCTCCTTCTTACAGCGGTTCTGCTGGATGGAATATAATGGGCAAACTGTGCTTCTGCCTTGATTTTTATCATTGTTCAACCAGGTCTGAGGAGCATCCTCATCAGCATATTCTAAGCAGTCTCTAATATCGCCGGTATTGAATCCATTTGTGTATGTCTGAGACTTGTGTTCAGTAGGCATGGCATAGCTCAGCGATTCCACTGTGTTCACTGTACGGATACCGGATATCCGGGCTGGGCTATAGCTTTGAGAAGACAGTGATCTGTTTTGTTGGGGATAGGTGGCACAGGTTTTTAAGGTGCCAACCACTGGCTTGTAGGTATCATCTTGGAAGCTCGATGGCTTGGAGTTGACATCATGCAAATGGATGACACTTTGTCTTTGAACAGGTGGTGTATGGCTATAGTGGGCAGATACCGGAACGGGTCCACTTTTCTTAGCACCATTACTAGGTGAAGAAAATGACCCAGGAGTGGGACTAGTGCGATCTTTAAATTTTAAAACCAGCTGAGTTGTATGGCTTTGAGGCAAGACGGGTGATGCCCTATCCTGAGGAGATGTTTCTAATTTTTCTTTTGAATATGCTTCTGGCTCCAGCTTCCTACTAGATGACCCATTCAGTGCAGCCTTTTTCTCAGCATCCTTTCTTTTCTGTTCTTGTTCCGCATTGAAACGCTCCTGTGCACTGGTCAGGTAATAGCCTATCATCTCCTCGTGGAACTGATGCCTATGACTGGTCAAAAGAAGGCCAGCAAAAATAAACTTTCGTTCACCCTGCATGGCAGCTCTCAAAATATTTAGGCTGAGTTTCACATCAGTGCTGTACTTCCATGGGTCAGACTGCTTGTCAGAGAAGGATTTAGTGTTCATCTTTTCAATGGGTGAGTTGCTAGCTCTGTCAGTTGGAGATGGAGTGGTCTTTTCGGATGGAGAAGTGCTCGCAGACTGTCCAGATTCCTCTTTGCTCCCTTTTCGAGACTTAGACTTCTTCTCTTTGACTTTCTCTACCGTGTCACCATTTTTTCCATTTCCTGAATTGGCTCTGCTCATTTTGCCATGCACCAGGCCTCCAAGACCACCCATATTCTTTTTCAGTTTAATTCCCAGGGTTTTACTGAGGCTTCCTATTTTATTGGCAACTGAATCCGTCCTGGTTTTGTCTTTATCCTTCCTCTGTTTGTCCTTTTCTTTTTCTTTACTGTTTTTGCCATTATTGCCATTGGAATTACTACAGATGGAGTCTCGGTCCGAGTCCATTGAGTCAGCCAGAGACTGAACGTCTTCCCCAGCTGAAGCTGTAGGGGATTCTGGTTGAGCCAAAGGGGCCTGCTACGGAAAAGTAATTATAATTAGATACAGCAAAATCAGCTTCATACAGGGACTTGGTGCAAAAACAACCCCAAATCCAACATAGATTTTAACACTGATTTTAAATGTACTTTTTAATTTATGCACTGACATTTTAGACTTGTTTCTTCACCAAATAAAGCTTATTTGGCTGTGCTGACTACACATCTTGCTTGTTCCTACAGCAGCTTTTGGCTCATTTCAAGCAGATTTGTAGAACAGAGGTCAGTCATTCAGAGGCTCTGTGAAAATCAGTGTCTGAATAATGGAGCGATGCGAGTTAGTGCTCCTGTTGAGGGGAAGGCTGCAGCTCAACCTCCCTGCTTGTGTTGACCAGCTGAGTGGCTGGCCAGCATACAGAGATCAGCCATTCATTAGGAAGCATCTACAATACAGGCTGCCTCTCAGCCAGGGGGGAGACAGAGAGCACGGAAAGAAACTGATAATATCGTGATGGAAGGGAAATGAGGTTCTGCTGAAAGCTGTGAGGGGGATGCAGCACACAAACCTGTATGTAGTGATACTTCAAAATTCATTATGTTCAACAACCAACTTATTTAAATTGATTTCTTCATTGTTCAGGTCTCTGGTGCATGAAAATCAAAGGTTCGATGCACCAGAGCTAAACAACTTGCCTGAAATATTAAACTTCAGCAAGCAGACTGAGGAATACAATGAGGTATATTCATTCTTATTGGAAATACAATGCAGATAAAACTGGTGTCAGAAGTCTGAGGTCCAATTTATATTTTAGGTAAGGTGATAAAACATCTTTCTTGAAAATGCAATCATGAGGACCCTAGGATACTTTAAAATGTGGCTCTGTTCATTTCCTCCTGCAAAACTTAGTCTTGCCTTCAGGCACCATGAAGCTAAAATCTGCTAGATATAAATATGAAACATTTAACTAACCATAATGATTCAGAGAAAGAGAAAAAAAAAAAAAAGCTCTGGAGATGTATGTACTTCCAGTATAGAAATGCACACCTACTTCTTGTCCCTGGGTACTTAAATGTCCTCTCTCTCTCCGGAATCCCTGAGCACTACACCACCCAGTCAGGAGCAGAGCTGTTATCCCCACTTGGCAAATGAGAAAATGAGTGCTAAAGTGACCTGACCATGCTCATGGGGCAAGTGTGAAGCAGGGGGAGGTAACCCAGGTCCCACAAGTTTTAGGCTCACAGCTTACAACTACAGGACCATTTTGCCTCTCCTTTTTCTGATGTGGTAGCTACCACTGTAGAAACCATAGAAAAATGGATGTTTCCCCTCTTGCAGCATGTTAAATGCTTTTTCCTTTTGTGTTCTGCTCCTCCTTTCAAATCCCATCTGTGTAGGCTGTCTAAATCACCTCCATCCTCTCCTAGCAACCTTTTGCCTCCAGACTAACCCCTCAATCTATTCAATGTAATTTGCAGAGAAATTTGCAGCTGACTAGATGTCAGCTGGGCATGGTTCTAGAAGAGCTTTCTGAAACAACCAGGCTCCAGTTCAGTGCCAGTCTGTGGACTTTTGTCAGCCACCCTAAACTGGGAGCTGTCCAGGGGTGCAAATGTATTCTCAGAAAGAGAAAGGACTTGGGATTGGTGACCTAACAGTGGCATTACGAGAGCAAGCCAAAGTTCTGAGAAAACAATGGTGAGAAAAGGTCTCTTTTAAGGTTTTTCTGAACTACACGAACTACTGAAATAAGTAACAGAAAGATTAAGCTAGAAAATACATTTCAGAGAAGAGTACGAGTTGCAAAAGATCTAAAAGCAACTGTGTTATTAAAACTACTAGACAAATCTATAAGCCTGATTGTAATGACAATGAGCCATGAGTGACTTGTCCCTGCTGCTAGGACACTGAGGTGTTTCCAGGCAGCTGGCCAGTCCCTACACAACACCCTGTTGTGCCTTGTATCTCTCATCTTGTTTAAACCAAGGTGGAAGTTTACCTTACCCGTGTCTCAGATGGTATGCGTATCCATGTTACATTCATATAGCTGTGTAGAAGATTAAGCTTTGCCTCAAGAGACAGAATCAAACTAAGGATGAAAAAAGAAGGGAACAAACAGTCAAAAAGCCTGAAAGAAAAAGCAATACTTCTTAACAGGGAGAGATGTAACAGCAGCCTGAATTGTGACCATCAGCTGGAGACCCACCCACATCTTCTCCCATGTAACCAGAGAACATGAACAAAGCCCTCTCTGTGAGCAGTTCTCCCAATACTTCAATCAGGTATGGCTCAAGACATTTTACTGCTTAACACTAAAGTTACAGAAAGGTCTTACTTGGCCAGTCTGGTGTTATCGTTGTCATCTTTTCCCCACTCCCAGTCTTTCCCAGGATCGACCGCAAAGTGCAAAGGCAGTAACTTGTGTTCAGAGTCAGTCAGAGGGATCACCGCTAAAGTAGAGAAGAAACAAGGATTTTGGTGGGGGGAACAAAAACAATTAAAAAAATGATTCAGCTGTGAAAAGCAGCATAACTGGTTGAAGAAGGAGGGCAGAATTTGAGTGTGCTGCAGAACTGTCTCATCCAGAGCACCACAAATTATTTATATTGGGCTCCATTTCCCTATTTTGATGTTTGTGCAATAGAAGAGGAGAGGGAGAGGTTAATACACTGATTGCTCATGGAGTGAAAGACAGTCACCTGTGGAGGAGGGGAGACCTCTGGGAGAACAAGGTTGCCATTCTGTAATGCACAATAAACATTTCCTGGAGACAGAGCCATTAGAATAGCAGAAAGCACTAAGAAGTTGAAATATTCCTGCCTGTCTCACACAGACGCACATACTTGTTAATTATTTTGTCTTTTCAGTTTAGTACCTTTTTGTTTTCCACTGTCAAAGAAACAAAAATATATTGATAACAGCATTAAGAAACAAAGCAAAATGCAGTTACAGCAATTTTGGACTCAAACTGTGAATTAACATAATTGAGGAGCATAGATTAACATATATATGGGTTAAGAGGTCAGTTTGAGGCCTGTCTTGAGTGTAGTGAAATGACCATTACTGCTGTTATATCCCAGCATTACTGTCTAGCTGTTTGGACTCTTCTGTCCTTTCCCCTCTCTGCTAGGGTTCTGCCTTCTGACACATATCTTAATGACTCTGCTTTATACTCAGCATGCAGGGACTGCATTCTGATTTTACAGAGTGTCTATCATTCATCAACAGCAAGAAACTAAGAGAAAAACACTCTCAGCTTTAATTAAAGCCAGCAATTTGCTTCCATTTCATCAGAAAAAAAACAAACAAAAAAAGGTGTTGAGGGACTGGGTGGGATCCTCAGCATGGTGCAGGTCACTGCTGCTCCTCTGACAACCAATCAAGGAATTTAATTTTCTATACTAGAATCCTTAAGGACTTTTGCCTAGGTATTCATTCCAGCAAAGCCAAGGGACAAAGAAACCTGGAGAAATCACCCAAACATCATGGCACTGAATTATTGAAAACTGATTGCACTTACTGGTTATATGCTGTTTATAATATTTTCTGCAGTTCAAAAAACATACATTGTCAAAACAAAGGTACAGCATTTTTGGTCAAATATTGTTCCTCACCTACCAGAATGCAGGAAATTTAATCTGCATTTTAGATTAACATGTTGAAGCCAGTATTTGATTCAGATAGTTTGACAACTGCAGAAAGTATATATGTATTTTCATCTTTGCAGGCTGGAAATAAAAAGGTCAAATCTCTACAAACTTTGTGGAAACGTTGCCCCCTACTGCTTATAGTAGGTAATTCTTGAAATATTTTCCCCATATTAACTGCAAATATAGTATAGAACAGCTAGAGATTAATCAACTTTAGTTGCAGATACCGCTGTAAGATGCAAGCACAGAAATTAATATTGTAAGATAATTTAGCTCCTTAAAAAACTCAATGAGAATAAGTAGCAGAGAGTCTAACTCTACAGTTCAAAATACACTGTAAAGCAAGCTCCTGAAGCACAAGAACATAAGAAATGTACAGCAGAGTTGACAACTGAACACACTTTTTAACACTCGTTGGTGTAATACGAGGGCTTACCCTGCTGCATTCAATGAAATTATTGCATCAAAGGGGCGGGAATAACTGAGAACACAATTAACTGATCATGTTTCCCAAGGAAAACACATACTCTCCAATTAACTGAATTACTAGCAGGTACTGACTGGATTTACAACTGACCTTACAATGCAATGTATCAGCTGTTTAAAGGAAGAAGGCAACTTAGAAAAGACCAGCATTATAAGTTTACAACACACCACTTCCACTTCTGGTAGTACCTGACCTTACAGGTACAGCCTGGTAGCGAACTGGGAATGTGATCCTGAGGCAGGTGATGTTGGGAAGTGTGGACCAAAGAACTGTCACCAAGAGTTGAATCACTCTCTTTGGGATATAAACCTCAAAAAGTAAATTTGAGTTTCTTTTCTAAGGACAGATTGAAACTAACTAGTTTTCATATAGTTCAATAAATAATCATTTTTATAAACAAATTTTAAAGGAATCCTTTTTAAAGCTGTCTGTTTCTACTGATACTGAAAATACACCTATTAAAAATGTTTAGTGATATTCAATTTTATTGAAATCTTAATATCGAAGTACAAAACAAAGCTTAGAGCTGACTGTCCATAGCATGTCACTGTTCTCTTAACTAATGTACACATTCTGACACATACTGTCTCCTTCTTCACACAGAAATTTGTTGACTATTATTTTTCAAACTCTGAGTTGAATGGAAACTGTATACTCATTCTAAGGGATAGTCTGAAGTTGTATGAAGCTCTACCATCTTCATGCAAAAAGTATCTGCTAAAGTAATGGAGTTTTAAAGTTCTACCTTCACTGCAAGAGTTTTCCTCTCTCTTGGGGTATTCTGTTTGATAGCTGGGGTTTCTTGTAGGATTTCCCCACTTTTCCTGACAGAAAAGTATTTTAGTGTTAGGACTGCAAGCAGGATCCATCACATTCATTTCTAAAGCAAACCCAACAGATTGTAGCACCTTCCTGATGCCCAGTCACAGCAGAGTTTGCAACTTTGGTGAGGTAGTTTGGTTACACTTGGTTTTGGATGCTCTGTAGCTGAAACCACACTATTTGAAACTCAGTCTACAAGTCCTAATGCCAACAGATAGGATACATCAAAAGTAACACCAGCTACTTTGTCCACTGCAGTTTTGAGACATACAACGAGGACTTCCATGCCATTCCTCAGTTGGGTGTATTGCCTTCTGTGAAGTCACAATGTTTCCCAGCACTCATCTTCATGCCTCAAATGTCATTATTAATCTTCTATAGAGAAGAACACTTTAACTATTTCTGAAAATACTAGTAAAATAAAATGCTGACATAGATACTGACATACTGCTCTTAAAAACCACTGTCACACCTCTCACACTCATTACTGCAAACTGATTGTGGGCAGCCATTTCACTGCTGATTGACTGTCAAAGCATGGGACTGTGGGAAGCTCTAAGTTCAATGAAGCAGTCTTAGGGGCAGTTGAGAGCTGGTCTTTATTTTCTATGAACAAAGATACAAAACACCTGCACAAATATAGTCTGCATGAATACAGAAGTATTCACAGATTTTTAATCAGACGTTGTGGATTTCAAAACAAGAGGGCCTTCAGTAACCATGAGAATGCCAGCTATGTGCTGGTGAAAAGATGTGTCAAAATGTGTTTTAAATCCTCTCTAGACGAGAGGATGTTAGCATGTTTTCTCTCTTTATATACATTTATAGTAGTGCTCAAAATGATCTGATAAACAACTATATGCCAAAGCAGAACTTCAGGCGTTCACATCAGCATTTACTTGACCACACATATTTCACAAATATAGGACATACTGTCTCCTCCACAAGACAGCTTCTCAGCAGCTTCAACATGTATGTATGTGCATGCAATAGTTCAGACAGCTTCAGATGCTGCTCCTGACATCTGGTTACATGGTTGGAGTATAAAACCTATGAGTTGTGAATGGCCTGGCTGTCAGAAATGCTCCTTTTAAGAAGTTGTAGAGCTCTCAGCTACATTCTGATAGTTCAAAATCTGGCCATGTACTGTGTAGCACCTGTGCCGTTCTTTTCTGACTCTAACAATTGTGGCTCTCCCTTCCTCTGTGCCAAAGCTGCCAACATCTCTATGCTGACAAGTACAAAATATAGGCATTATTAGAGCATCCTTGTGCCAATCTATTTCTTGTCACAGCATTGGAAGAACAATAGCAATGCTGTGGTTGCTGTTAGACTGCTGCAGTCTCTAACAGCAACCAGCCTGGCAGCTGAAAGCTAAAGCATTCCCTTCATCACCAACTTAATGCCAAGTGCTCTCTGCTGCTCCACAGAATTGAAGCCTGTGTGTTCAAGGCCCTGCAGTAAAACATGTAAAATCGGATCATACAAAACAAATATTATTTTGATTCAACAACCCTTGTAATTAACCTGGATGAACTTATACATGAACAAAGCCAATATTTAATGTTACTGATGCTGTGCTGGATATTTGGTAGCTTTTTCTCTCCCAGTACCTTTCCTGTGTGACTGCATGTGTAGGAAAATCCTACAGAAAGACAGCTTCTAACCACAAGAAGTATATTAAACATTATTGCCAGCACTTGTGGAAGAAATCGAATGTATGACCTTGTTATCAAACCCAAGATCTTGCAGTGTGTAATTAACAGGAATACCCGGCTTGTAATATTAGGAATATTTCAGTAGGTGGCACCACTGAATACTTTAACACATACTGAGAGGTAGGGTCGGAGCAGCTGAACAGTAGTTTCCCTCACTACCTTTCGTCAATCCTGTCACTTAGAGGATGCCACAACAGCAAAAGGTTTGGTGCGTGGTGGTTACCCTATCTGCAAAGTTATTGTAGACAGAGTTAAGTTCTGTGTATTCAATCAAACTATTTATGCACATAGACTCTTGTAAGACCTGTGATAATGAAGTATTGTATGAAGGCAGATAGACATGCCTGAAATAAATGAGGTTACTGTCAGTCTACTGATATTATTCCAATCCCAATTGTTAGAAAGGAAGAAATGGACTCTGCCTACTCCAGAAATTGTCGTTTCACCACCAACAGAACTCAGACCTAAAAAGGATCAAGACCAAAGACACGGAGCCATGTTCTACAAGACGACAACTCTACAATTTGTAACATAGATGTATATGCAGGAGCTGCTAACTTAAGAGCATGCTGACATTACAGTCCTGGCTGCAGTGTATCATTGGCAATCATCAACAGTGAAACAGTATCCTTAAAAAAGCTCTCCAAAAGTTTGTCTTCATTCATATCACATTACTGTATTAAAATGGTATGAATTTGCTTTGCAGACTTTCATTTCTCACAAGGTGTTTCACATCATACCTCAGTGTACTGCTTTGGAAATGGTTCCTATGTGAAAAGCATTTTCCTTAAGGGCCGCTCTTCTACAGATTGAGGGCTGGAAGGCAGCTGCAATGTCCCAGTGTATAATGCAAAGGCCAGACCTATTGCCAAGCACCTACTACAAATCCCTGAAATAGCTATGTGCCACTGAAGGCTGAATCGTTGGACTGGATTGATTTTCCCATTGAATATCTGACATCTAGATCAACCTTTTTCTCCATTTCTGTCTTATGATTCAGTCTCCTCTTCACCAGCACAAAGTTTGCCAATACCACATGCAACCCTTTGTAGAGTGTTTCCCATCTCTCACAACCTCATGTAAAAAACTCTTTGCTCCTTCCAAGGATGACTTAACTAGATGTCAAATTCTTGCACGAAGATGTCTACAACAAAATCTTGTTCGAGTATTTCTTTCCTCCTTTGCATCATTTTAATGAACACCTTGCTCTCTACATTGCACAGCTACAGCATGCTGACTGTCTCATAAGCATGGAAAATGCCCAATACATCCAAAACCAGATGAAATGCAAATAGGGTTAGGAAATTAAATGAAGGCTATTTAGTTGCCTCTAAACTACTCTCTAGGAAGGAGGACTAAATGAAATTCACTCAGGAGATCTCAAAAACCAGCATACACTCCATGTTTACTTTACAGGTATATGCATTTGTAAGGGATTTAAAACACCTCTGCAGTGTCATCAGGCAAAAAAAGGAGGACTCATACCTAACAGCAAAACTCCACTGAATTTTTCTGAAGCCTCACCCTGTTTTTGGCAAAACTCTTTTTACTTCCCCACAAAAGGAGCAAAGACAGATAGGAATTCATCTCACAGCTTTCTATTATTAAGCAAACAGGTCTTCCAAATAAGGGCAGTTATAGCTAGCTCCTAGGCTACTGATGCAAGAACAAATCCAGTCCTGAAGCTCTTGTCACTCCAAATCCCACGTCCAGGAAGCTCAAACTTCACACAGAAACATCTGGTCAGACTTTGTTGTCACTGTTCCGAAGTAAAACAGAATACAGCAAGATGATAAGACAGAAACATTTCGACTACATGTTTTTAAATGTGAAAAGTACGTTAGCACACTAGAAGAGGTATTTTTCCATTACAGGAGTTTTCAATAGTAATCCGACTCACAATCTTCTAAACACTTTACCAATGCATATTAACAAAGGCCTTCAAGAACCCAGAAGCACAGTAGGTAACTATGACTATACCTATTTACATATATGGAACTGACAGAAAAGGTTTAAGTGCCAAAAGCAGTGATAGCACAAGGATTAGGACTGAAGAGTTCTTGGCTCCCAGTCTCGTGATTAGACCACTTAAACTCCTAAGAACGCAGCAATAAAATTTAGTGGATATTGTTTCGTTTCTAATAGATAAATATACCTACAGGTAGAAGAAAGTACTTTGTGCATTGCATTTAGTATATACCCTTGGGCTGCTGTGTTTATAGCATACCTTGCTCTCTCTGTTGATCTTTTTGTTCCATGGAAACAAGAGCAGAGAAATGGGCCTGATCATAGGCTAGCACAAGAGGTGAGCAATGGCATCTGTTAGGTAGAACTTCAAGTGGTAAATAAATTCCTCCAAATGGTATAGGTGCAAATGCTGTAAAGAAAAATGAGATTTTTTTTTTTAAACTATGTCAAAGAACAGACAATAATCTTGGTTCTATTGTATGTAACAATTGTGCTAACGTTACTTGTAGTAGTGGTAATTACTACAAGTAATCACTACCATTACTTGTAGTTCACAATTTGAATGGAAACTGCAATTACCCAGCACTTTCCTGTGGAAGTAAATTTCTGTAAAACTCCATCATGTGTTTAAAATCCCCCTTTAATCAACCAAACATTCCCCTTTAGTTAAACAACATACTATCCTTAATTAGTATTCTATTAGTTCATGGTAAAAAGTGAGAGAGATTAATTTCATCATTCAAGTCCTGCTCAGACAGCTGTCCAGCTGGCTCCACATGTGGAACTAACATTTGTGTGCTCCCATGTGCAAACTGTATATAACATTCTGGAAAATTTTGAATGAGAGGCTGCAAAGGAGTTAGTAAAAACAAAAAGCCAAGATATACACAGTTAAAATTCAATTTTTCAAAGTCAGATTAGATTGATTTATGCAGAGTTTTATGGGGCATCAAAATAACACAGCAAAATTAGAACCTTGTTAACCTAGACCTAGTAAGAAGTGTATTGTGCTCTGTAATTTGGTGATTATTAAGTTAATAGTAAATATCTAGGATAAACAGATTTTCAGCAAGACTTACATAATTATCCTTTATTTATTACTTTTATCTAATAGAAATGGATTGAGTATAATTCTGCTCTTTTTTTTTTTTCCTCTCAGAAAAAGGCAGCAGCTGTCTCATAAACACTCAGATATGCTACAGTTGGGTCTTTTGTTTGACAATTGATTCAGTTTACATAGGTGCATAAATTTCTAATGAAAAACTCTTACCTTCTCCCCCTGAGTCTCGTAACATTGTGTCTGCTACTACAACAATAGGTCTTCTCAAAATATGGGCTAAGACAAAAACATGGAACTCTTCTAAGCTCTCATACACTGGATCTTCTGAATTATCAACTCTGGAAGACACAGCATTGAAACGTTTTGAACCAACTTGAACCAACCATTGAAACTTTAGTGAACCAACACATCGCAGCAGCTATTTCTTCCTTGTCACTCATATTCCCACTCTTCTGAAACACATATTCCAATTACTGAAATAGATGAGAAACTGGAAAGGAAAACGTATTTTTGGAAATAAAATAATAGCAACAGAGAAAATGTTTTAACTTGCAGACTCCACACTAGTTTAGTAGTCCACAAAATTCATTACTTTCTGATATTGTTTGGTACCCTAATGGGAATAAAAAAGGTAATTCTTAGCCAAGCTCCTGGTGTAAATCTGCTTTTGTCACAAAAATCATAATTTCATGTGACACCCTTGCCACCTAGACTCTACAATGAAAGGTAAGTGTTTTTCTAGTTCCGCTAAACAAAATACAGGTGAGTTTACCTTGGCAACGTGAGAAATATTGATGTCAGCTTGAGCAGGAGGAATTTAACTTACAAAGTTGTCAGCTTTTTTTTCTTTGATGATTACCAAAACTTTTTTTTTAAGATGAGGAGGGGTACCTATGTAAGGAACTGGAGATTCATTTTGCTATTAGATTTTCCAATGAGATGAATCTCACCTATTTTCAGACATCTAAAATCAGAAGTCTAAGCATTTCACCTTGACCACCTCTATAGATAAAATAAAAAAAAAGATAGGCACATCTGGAATATGATCATCCCTCTCCTCTTAAGCATTTGCCCAGAGATGAGATGAAAATTCTCATTTGTCTTTACAGACTACAGAAGGAATCTAGGTCAAGATGTAGTTAGGTGAGACAAGGCCAAGCATTTTTGCCAGTGGAGCTTTGTGTTTCAGAAAACACAGAAAGAATCAATACAAGTATCTTACATGGTAGGAGAGCAGAACATAAAATTCAAACAGTAAGACAGCACTACGGAGAAACCCAAGTCTTTTGTTTATGTTGGCCTTCTACAGGTCTGATCCAAATACCACAGGAATTAATGAAAGTCTTTCCATTCTCTTCATCTAGCTGGAGCAGATACAGAGCACTTCAAAAAGTGAAGAGATGATTTCATTTTTAGGTTAAAATAGATGTTTAATTGAGCAGTATTCCACAGGTCTAAAGAGAGTTAATTCTCAACCAGCTCCACAATGAGCAAGTAATTTAAGACAAAGACAAAAAAGTGCTGTTCTTGGAAGGAATTTTAAAAAAAATAAAAAATCAGTGTAAAATATAATTGGAAGACAATTTGAGCACTTGAAGACTCTTTCGTACTCTGAAGAGTTGTTTTTTCCTTTTGAACTGTTGATACCGTTAAAGAATATATATCTTGGAAAAAAATTTATTAAATTCATTATTGTCCTGGTTTCAGCTGGTCTAGTCTTTTCAGTCTTCCTAGTAGCTGGTATAGTGCTATGTTTTGAGTTCAGTATGAGAAGAATGTTGATAACACTGATGTTTTCAGTTGTTGCTAAGTAATGTTTAGTCTCAAGTCAAGGATTTTTCAGCTTCTCATGCCCAGCCAGCGAGAAAGCTGGAGGGGCACAAGAAGTTGGCACAGGACACAGCCAGGGCAGCTGACCCAAACTGGCCAAGGGGGTATTCCATACTGTGTGATGTCACATCTAGTATAGAAACTGGGGGGAGTGGGGGTGGGGGGATTGCGGCTCGCAGACTAACTGGGTGTCGGTTGGCGGGTGGTGAGCAATTGCACTGTGCATCATTTCAATCCTTTTATTATTGCTGTTGTCATTTTATTAGTGTTATCATTACCATTATTCATTTCTTCTTTTCTGTTCTATTAAACCATTCTTATCTCAACCCACGAGTTTTACTTCTTTTCCCAATTTTCTCCCCCCACCCCACTGGGGGGGGGAGAGTGAGTGAGTGGCTGCGTGGCACTTAGCTGCTGGCTGGGGTTAAACCATGACAATTATCCTTACTTGGTGAAAATGCCTTTCAACATGTAGTTCTCCAAAACATGGGTATTAAGTGGTAATATCCTGACAGTATGATGTATTGTGTCAAAACCATGATAATTAGTCCTGAATTTCAAACGTGGCCAAAATGAATAAATTACCTATTGAAAGAATTTGACAAAGACAAGTACGCACAATATGTTTAAAAAAAAATGAGACCGAGCTATCCCAGTCCTATCTGGGATGGTTGCGGCAGTTTCTGTTCTATTCATAATCTGATGTCTGAAAGACATAAGCAATGACAGAAGACAAAGAAAAAATGAATAACAGGATGTCTATTAGAAAAGACATCTGGTTGCAACAGGAATATCAGAGAAAACTCATGTTAGATTACATAATTACTACTACCTAGAAGAACACAGAGATAAGACACAGCAGAAAGCCAAAAATGTGTACAACACAGAGCAAGATTTGTAATTTTTTCATGTCAGTACTAAAAAGTTACAAAGCACCCCGGCAACCAGTCCCTGTAAGGTTCATCTACAGCCTATACATCCATTCCCAATAGCATCAAGTGTCAGAAATTCAAATTTAACACCACAAATCAATAGCATTAAACCATCACATACATATAGAGAGGCAAATCCTTAGAATATAATCTATGGACTAAAATCCTGAAGTTCCTTAAAATACACTTGTGCTATCCTATTCATCTGAATACATTAGTCTTATTTTCCCAACCTATGCAAATTTCAAATAAACTTTTTCTTCATGCGTGAATGTACAAACACAGTTGCTAAGTTTGTTTTAAATGTTCTCTCTTACTGAAAAGCTTCCAAAATGCACAATTACACGTTTCATGGCTCAAAACTTTTGACAGCAATAAGAGAGAAACTTAATGTTAAAGAACATGTGCTACTAACTTCTAGGGATATTCTGTTGATCACTAAATGCAATGTGGTACTTTTCCCCCCAAAAAGGTAAGACTGAAAACCTGACATAAAATTGAGTGACAAAATTTAAAAAAAAAAAAAAAAAAAGGTTTTCCAACTAGCATCAGTATGCTTCAGATCAGCCCCACAATCTTCCAGGAAACGGAAATGCCCAGCACCTTTGGAAAGCTAACCTATAAAGTCAATCATTTATGAAACAGATCATTCTTTTATCTGGACTGCAAGAATAAATCTGTTAAATTCCCCACTTCTCTAGCTGAACACTTCCAAGACCTTCTATGACTTCATAAGCATTTTATAGAATTTTTGGTTTCAGTTACCTCCTTTCCTATTTTTCTAGTTTAATGTCATTAATGTCACTATCACATTTTAAAACTTTGCCTCTGCCTAGAAGACAGAAATAAACACACTATATGGAAGAAGACTGAAAAATGGTAGGGTTGTGGGAAGCAGACAAAAGTAAAGATGATAATTCATAGCTGAGTGCCACTTAAAAGTATAATCCACACAGAGCACAGCTTCTGTGAGACATGACAAATAAAGGTGGGCAACATAACCTAGGCACACTCTTAAATGAAGGCAGCAGTCGTCCTGTTATTAGGTGTGCAGAAAACTTCCATAATTAACTGTCATTAATTTTCATTATCTGTATGGGCACTGCTCTAGAATATGTGGGACAAATACAGTAACCTTCTCACAGGTCTGATGGCATCCAGCCCATCCCTGGAACTTTACATTAAAATCTTTCATCCCAACCTAGGACCACAGCAGGATGGAAATTATTAATAGTAGGATGATGCAGGGGACAAATTCTCTGACAAAGCAATGAGATACCAATCCTTCCCTGTATCCCTCTTCCTGTTACCCAAACTTGTCAGCAAATTTTTCCTGATGTTCAAACTAAATTTCCCATTTCATAATTTCCTCTCATATTCCTTACTGAATTCTTCTCCATTGTTGGCTGCGATAGCTTTTCAGCATTTGCACTCCATTATGTCACCCTCAGAGTAATTTGTTAGCCCAAAGGAAGTTAGAAGAATCATGTTATTGGCAAGACAATATACCACAAAGATTTCCAGCTATTTTCTCACATTAGGATTTCCAGACTATCAGTCCTAAAGTTTTTCTTCAAATCCTCTAATTATTCCTCATCTCCTAGTTAATGAGGTTTCTAGAAGTGAAAGGCATATTCCAGATGCAGCTGTATTAGAAAGACCTTTATCCCTTTGGTCAGCTAATGGCAAGTCTGACTGCACATGAAGTTCAAACTTTCACTGGGCTTTTTTACTCTTCAATATCACATCACCAAGTTGCTTGATTCACTATTTATGAACATATTCACACATTTCAAATCCTTCTCTTCTATTACACATCTGTTTTCCATTGCTTATTTTCACAGAATCACAGAGTGGTTGAGGTTGGAAGGGACCTCTGGAGGTGACCTTGTCCAACGCCCCTGTTCAAGTAGGGCCACCTAGAGCCAGTTGCCCAGCACCATGTCCAGACAACTTTTGAGTATCTCCAAGGACGAAGACTTCACAGCCTCTCTGGGAAACCTTTTCAATGTTCAATTTTATTTCATCATTGCCAGTAATTCATGTGGGCCATCTTATATTATTTCAGTGCTACTGCTGAGGATTCAGTACAAATTTTCCTAAAGATTAATGAGAATGAAAAATCATCATTAACAAGTATCCATAGCAACCTGCCACATCCTTTGATCCACTTACCATTCCACTTTTTTCTCACAGTCCTTTATTTATGCTAACTACATGGCCATGAAAATTGTAAACAAAATGATTTTGTCAATATAACAAGGAGACAAAGGAAATTTAGGAAACTGAAATTAATTCCTCTGTTCATGTAAAGTTAATTTTTAAATAATGAAATCCACATATTTAAGAGCATATAAATCTGCATTGCAGAATCCTGCTCAACCAGGGCACTCTGACTAAATAATTTATCTTGATTGTAAGAACAAATTAAAAAAAAGGAAAAAAAATTTAAAAATCTCAGTCTCACTCACAGAGTGGACACCTACTCAGCACTCCAAAGATATTCTCTCTGTTATGGAAAATCCAATTTGTACTGCAGCCAGTAATGAAAAAACCTCAAAAAGCTGAAATGGGAAAGTCACCTACTCTGCTGTTCCACGTGGCTATCTGCTGTCTGTTCCTCTGTTTTGCCTGTAAACACTGAGCAAGATCTGTTATCACATCCTTGGATTTCCTTCTAAACAGCTCCCTATGGTAACCTTGCTGTTCTTTCCCATACATACGCTTCAGATTCTCAGTTTGTCCAACAGACTTGTAACAGCTATTCCAAGTTTAGATTAAGTTTCAGGATTCATGCAGCGCAAGAGACCTACGCCTGCAGACAGTTGAGATGTACTGAAACAACATGACAAGTATCAAGTTCTTCAACCTGGTGATTAGGTACAAGCATGAGACCAGAATGAAATCTGAGTTCATGTCTCAGTCTGCCACTATTCCATTTCTGAAACCTTTTCTTTCCCTGCTTAAGAATCCCAAAATTAAAACCAACATACACCACAGCTGCAGCTTACTAGCAAGTACAAATTTCTGCTGTAGGTAGGTGTAGGAACCTATCTGTTGATTTCCTTATACAGTATTTCAGCAATTAGCTTCAACTCAAACACAAAAAATTGCACAGTAGTGGGACATTTTCTTTTTCTTCAGGGGAGAAAAAAAAAAGGTATACTGCATTGACTAAAGGAGATACAGAATGTGAATGTTTCGAGTTCCAATTTTTATTTCTTAGTCTTTAAAAATACCAATACTTTTTTTCTCAGGGAAAACAATACATAAGAAGCAGTTCTGAAGGCATATAATAAAAGAGAAAACCTAAATCAACTTTTCCTCGGTAATTTTGGTTTGAATGTTATTTTGTATTTAATTGTGGGAATGCATGCTTTTGTGTAAAACATCGTCTTTGGCATGTGAGATGCAACCATCTGTCATATAGGAAATATCTTTAATTCAACAAAAACTTGTTAAATAAGGAAAAACCCAATCACTATGTAGGTACTAGTACTTAATTTTAATATGACATAATTCTGATCCCTCCTTTGCCTTGAATTTTATCTCTTTTCTAGAGTCTGTGGGATATCCAATGTTTTCAGATCTGAAGGGCTGTCTGAACTAGTATATTTGAATCACCATGGCAATTTGATTATTTCCAGGCTGCATTTGGCTTAAGTACAATTTACATCAACTGAAAATAGGCCAGATGAAAAGATTTATTAGCTGTCAGAAACTTCAGCTAATAAGGAAAAGCTACACTGTTATAATGAATCTTTTTCTATCTGCACCCTATAATTGCCACATATACTGAAAAGTTGAAAAGGAACAGCACTCCTATAACAGACAACCAGACCAAATTAAAATAGGTTTAAAGCCATGTCTTTGTTGAATGATCTAAATTCTCTACAAGATGAGGGTCTTTGATGGACACAGTAGTTTTGTATGAAGAATTCTATGTTGAAATACTCTGAATACCTAGCCAAGTCCGAAACCTCAGAGATCACATGCATTTGAGAGGGACTTCCTATTTAAATGTTCTGGTTTTCTGCCTTAAATAAAACTCTAATGACACATACGAAGATTACAGCAATATTCCCTCCCTTCTTCCCCATTTAAAATCACTTGACTTTATTAATAAGATAGTGCCAAAAGCATATGAGACAGCTAGCTAGAAGGTGACAGTTAATACTAAATAAGAATACCATCCACTTTCAAAATCTGTATTAGCTCACACCACGACACAACACGACATCTTGCTTTCAGCTCTACTAGGTTTTCAAGAAGTGAATAACAACAGTGATATTCAATCTAGCACTAGAACAGGCTTTGAAATCTCTGACTGACAGTAGTCTGCAAAATGAACGAATGGGTTGGAATTTTCTCATTAGCAGGATTGCAATAGTTAAGTTCTTAACAAAAACAGGGTACTAGACATCTTCCTTTTTTCAAAGCAGTTGCTTCAATTCAGTACCCCTGGTTTTGCTTGTAAATGAAGATAAATGAAACGATTATGTTAGTCTGAAATTTATTTTTCACATTTATAGGAAGATGTGCAACTCTCTTTCAAAACAAGAATCTCCTTTGTAGTTAATTAGTTTGCTCTGCTTTAGTGCTTGAAGGATTTTACATGTTGGAAACAAGAACTTAAGAACCAGGTTTTTCTGTGTTCCCTTCATCTTTTTCTTTTTAGCCAACTTCCAAGCCTCAGAACAAGAGTGCTCTCAAAGAAGTCGTCTTTGGAGGTTTAGCAACAATTACTGATCTCCTTTGCATGTAGTTCACTCTGAAAAATAACTAAAAGGAACTTGCAGGTGAATGAGGCAGCATAATTCCAGACTTAGGCTTGTCACTGAATTCTTTTGAAGCAGATACAACTTCTGATGCTTTAGCTAATTCTGACACCAAAGGAGAACATCTCATCTACAACTCAAAGACTAATTTGCAAGCTTTCTTAATATAGTACCTAACTAGAGAATGTAATATACCCCATATCAAAAATGCTATTTTGATACCCCTTTTCCTTCTCAAGGGCCCTATTTTGAACATGGGTACATTAAACTGAGAAAGTAATTCATTCTGTCACATTCATTCTGTCTTTGGAATGATTGTAAAGAGAAATACATATTCACATGTTTAATAGGCTAAGTTTCTTGCCTGATTCCTCTTTCACTATTTTAAAGGAAAAATTAACTGTTGTCTATTTATCCTTACTTTGTTTTGATTTGCAAAAAGATAAATGCAAACCATGATGAAAACATTAAAAACAATTTAAATTAATTCTTTATGTAATAGTGATACTCCCTGTTTAAGTATCTGGGAACTAAAGGTAAAGATGGTTGATTGACTGGCAAATACAACATTGGAGGACATCTCTGACTGGTAGATATTGAAATTATATAGTACGTGAAATGTAGAGAATGAAACGGACAGAATAAGGCCAGAGAAAATTGATGGTGAATGGCCAAATTTAACAGAAATGTGAATTGAACTTCATTAGAAGACTAAAGCGTATCAACAGGAAAATATTTACAAACATAGGCAACAAACTAGAGACTAAAATGAAAACCAATTTTTTTTTTTTTGCCTCAAAATAAAGAAAATGAGACACATTATGGCTGACAATTTTCTAAACAATGTCCTCCTGCATTAGTAGAATTACCTATCCTTGACATCACAGGGTTTAAAGGAAAATGTAATATTCTTTCAAAGCCCAGATAGTATTTCCTTAAGACTTTATTACTCTCATTGTGTTGTATGCCCTATTTTGTCAATTTACTTATCACCACATGCAATTTTCTCCAAGGGAAACAGTAGCTAGAGAAAAACATGCACTGAGTAAACAAACACTAAATATTTTTAGTGATAAACACTAGACACATAACCTAAAGTTTCTGCATTGTTAAGGCTGGTCAATAATTCTGTATTTTGGGAACAATTGCACTGAAAGTGAGGGACGGTTTATCATAACAGCTATTTAAAGCAGACCCTGTATGTGGGTCAGGGGTATTTAAATGTTGTAGATGCTATTTCATCCCAAACTTTTTCACAAATATGTTTCTATCCATTTTTTTCCCAATAGCTTCTGAACATCTAAACTCAACACATGCTGGCAGTAAAGTAGACAGTACTGCGTTTTTTCGCTGCCACCATCAAATTTTCTGGTACTGCTTATAATAAACAAATTGACTGAAATGCTACTAATTGACTATTACACAAAGATTAAACATGCATACTAAGCTGGTCTTCAAGAAAACACACTCTTTTCTTGCTTGCCTGTTAGCACTGCGTAGTAACTGGCAAACATTGCAACTTCTGCAGAATGTAATCAAAGTAGCTGCAATCAGCCATACTCTTACAGAATCAATCTAGATAAACAGATATGAAATTAGGTAAGAAAAGAATCTGATGCGGTTCTTACAAATACAGACATAGCCTATGTAGAACCTTCCAGCAACATCAAACTTTACTAGGATGATAGTGAATCAGTTTAATTTGAAATACCCCCCCCTACAATTCTTATATAATCCTTGCATTTGAGAGCACTATTTATGTTGCATGGGTTTAATAAAAGCTTGAATGGTCAAAGAAAGGGCAACTGTTTCTATCAGTGCAATATTAATTATCGTAATTTTTAGATAAAGTTTTTTATAACTGTTCAAAGACTGAAGTAGCATAATGATTTGTCAGAAAGGTTTCATGAGACTACAAAGTATAACTCGATATTCTACTTTCTGTTTAAAAAGACACTGCATCCAAATATTTAATCTTTAGGTTTAATACCAAAAATATTACTTTTTTTCCCCCTGTACGTTTAGGGGGAAAGCATTTTAAAAGTAGAAAATGTGAAGAGTTACTTGGTGACTTGCCCTCAAAAAAGATCTCTCTGAAGATTTTCTGTTTGAACTACAAAGCAAAAAAGCAAAAGCAAAAATTACTGAAATAAATGTATGAGTATGAGAAGATGGCATTAAAGCTGTGCTAAAGCACAGAAAAGGTGATACCTGGGCACAAATTACTTTCTTCTAGAATGCTATTAGAAGATGTGATGTTATTCAGTCATTCCATGTTTTAGTGAAAATATCTGAGCAGTGGCTACCTTTCTGCCACCTCTTCCTCAAACGAAAAGCTATGTATCTTCAGTGAGACAAGGCACTTCATCTCCTTGAAGCTAATGGTATTGCCAACATGCTTGCTCCAGAAACCAAGAAATTAGGATTTATGAAATCCAGACTTTTTTGGATGCAAAGTAACCTCAAGTTAGTGTGGTAACTGTATAAGGAAACTTAAGCAGAATGCTAAATATTATAATGGGATGTTTAGGTAATTATATTTTACCATGCAAAAAAATTGCAACCAGTTGAAAAGGCAGTTTGATGGTCCTATAGACATCTGCATTAATTTGTACTGTATTGTCTTCCTACTAAGAACAAAAACGAAAAGATTTTGTCATACTCTAAACTTACCTACCACCAGTGCCTCCATTTTTGCTGAAATGTGTACGAGGCTCACTTGATGCCAGTTTAAGTAGTTCATTCCACTCCCGTTCCCATTCTTCTTCTGTATACACTAAACCTGACTATGGGAGAGAATGAAATACCTTTATGATTATGCTGGTACAAAATGTAAGCAGAGTTCTGTGGTAGTATTTATGACTAACTTATTTTGAGCTTCATACCTGACACAGTTTAATATCTTGGACCATTAATGGTTCAACATTTCTGTTCAAGTGAAAGAATATTAACTTATTAGAAAAAGATCTAAACCACTAACTGTACGCTGGATTACATTTCTGGATGTGGGTCTGCTGCTGCTAACACAGTGCTCCACTACTGGAGATCCAGTTATTCGTACCCATATGAATTCCTTGCAACCATGGTTAGCATGCTTTACTGCCCATTTCTGGAGGTTTGCTTCCTTCCCCAATATCTGGAACTACTATGAATGCCCTCTTTGGCTGACAGGTGATGCTTTCTCCCTCTGTTCAAGAGCAGAAAGGGTATATAAGTGCTTCTGTGCCCCTGTGTTTTCAGGTAGCCTGAAGTAGCTGAGTCAGTCACAGCTCAGCTGTATTCTCACTGACTGCTGCCAACAAAAACCAGATTACAAATAAGTCACAAACATTTAAGCATATTCACTTGATTGCATTCAGGATTACTTCTGAAACTGGCTTTTCTAGCCACTGTTTAGGCCCAGACATCTTCAGAAAATAATACATGCTGACGTACAGCTCTTAATCAACAGTCAAACCAAATCTACACATGATTTTAGTTAAGAAACATCCACTCAATATTTAGTCACAGCTATAAGAAACCTAATTCACCATTCTGGGGAACCTTTCCTAAATGGGGATTTCTTTCTTTTGTGGATTTTATCTACTCATTTTATAATGCTTGTGATAGCTAAATTATACACTTAATTTTGCAGCCCCAAATTTTCTACAGGTTCCAAACTCATCTTAGACCTTTGTAAGTATAAAACTGTGCATATTTATGCCCACAAAGCTACAAACACATTTGCATTCAGATACAAAAATTCTAAATACAATGCAAAATGGAAGCACGAGGAATTTGATAGCAGTTACAACTTTCACACCAAACTTCAGAATAATGCTTTTAACCCTGAATGATATTAATAAGACTGTCTTCAGGCCGTACAGACCTCCTTATTCTGCTGGGTCTGTTGCCATCTCCATCTTCTTTTCAGTGCTTCCCTTTCAGCTCCACTTCTCATCATAGTATAGAGTGCTTTACGTAAAACAAGGTCCCGATCATGAAATCCCCACATCCCTGAAGTAGCACAAGACAACATTCAGTTTTAAAGAAGCTACAGTAAAATAGAAATAGTGAGTACTAATACAATTAATATTGCTCTATTAGCAAAAGAAGCATAGCTTGCACATTAAGATTCTCCTTGGCAAATAACTCATTATTTTTAAGGTTTCCTAAAGAAACAGTCAATATAGATAAGCTAATGAACAGCAAGAGGGAATTCTAACAAAGTTCAAACTTTGATTAAGGAATGACTAAGTTGAGTTGTTTCAGTGTTCGCTTGCAGGCAACTTCAACTTTGCTGCAAGCAATGGAATATTCAATGCACAGGTTGGCTTTAGCTGTAGTTGCCAACAGAGCTTGCAGACACAATAATGCTAATGACAACTGCAGGCACTTTTGTGAATCGCAGATGATACCAACACCCAAAGGCCTCCAACTCTTACACATCACGATGGTAAATTTCCTTTGGCTTCAACATCCAAATAAAGAGATGAGCATTCAAGGTGACTGGAAGTCTGAAAATACAACCAACCACAGGCTTTCAAGCTCATTTTAAGATAATAAAACCTCTTCATGTAGTTGAGAATAGTAACCTACAACAAAGGCTAGCAGAGCTCTCACCAAGACATGTGCCCATAGACAGCCAGGTTTCAGTTACCATATTGTCAGGTGCTGGCATTATATATGTTTATTTAAGACTTTGCAAGTCAAAATACTCCAAACATTTGTTGTAAATAATATACAATTCCTCCTAATTAAAAACAAAGTGGACAAAGATAAAAGGATCCTTGGAAACAGCAAAAGCTCTTTTCTTACTACTTCTTTCAAAAAGAAGAGTCTCTTCAAAATATTAAAAATCCCAGTGTTTTTTAAAAAGTCACCTTTTGGAGTTCCGCTGGTGGAAGATTTTAGCAACTGCAACAAAAAAATAAGTTTCCTCATAATGGGTTAGGATATAGAAGGCATATCAAAGACTTTCGGCTTCACAGGTTTCTACTTATTTGATTTGAAGAAGGGCTTCAAAGATCTTGTATTAACAACTAATTAATCAATTGGAAATTATTTTAATTCACCCCAAACTCTGCTTCCCATATACTTAAACTCTACAAGGAACCAATAGAGATAATAGCTAGATAATGCATTCTTGAAGACAGCAAAAGAACTGTTTAACAAAAGCCAGAGAATGAATGCAATTCCTCGCTCACAATGAGGACAATCCTGCAGAAGCACCTGGAATTTGCCTGTTCCAGAGCTGTTAGGTTGTGTTCTGTAAGGAAAATGCAAATCACTGGTATTTATGATACATGGGTTTTGATACTGTTCCAATTATACTTCTTTTATAACCTGATAAAACTTTTACCTTCCTCCCTCAAGCATGCCTAAAGCAAACAATACTTAAGTGAAATTTGAAGAATATATTGTTCCACAACTAGGCTTTTAATGAAAGTCTTTGCATCTCATGTGTTTCTGAGCTTTTGGTGGGGGTAGAGAAAAGTGGTAAATATTTTTGGCAGAAGGTTTCATATACCCTTCCCTTACCTAAAGATGCCCTTACCTTACATACTCTCCCTTACCTAAAGATGCAGCATGCAAGAGGCAGTTTCCATCACCTGTTGTAGCCAAGGGAAGAAGACGTTTGCAGCTTGTACACACTGTGGACCACCAATTCAGTCGTCCTGAAAAGAAAGCATCTATTAAAATGGTGGAGTGGATACTAAAACAGGATGCATACTGGGTACAGGCATACAGTGATGACGTGCAATGTTGAAGGTTAATCATGAACACCCTTTCTGCCAAATAAACTTAAAGGTAATGTCAGAAGTGAAACCTGAAAAGATTAGAAGTAAGAGGCAGATAAATTTTAACTATTCTATACGTGTATTTGGACTAAGAAAAGAGCACCTTTAATTAATTTGCACCTTCCATTCTCATATGTGGCATTCAGGGATGGATTTCCAAGGATTCATTGCCTAAATACAATTATGAGTCTTGGTATCAGTTCTCAAACATAATTGACATTGGCCTCCCATATACAGATGACAGATTACATTACAGTAATAAGTCTCAAAAGACAAAATTAATATATATGTGTTAATAAACTTACCTAACAGTAACATATCTTGATTAAGTACTATTGTTTCAATCAGATGGATTGTTTCAACAGCTGATTCTCCTCTTATTTACCATAGTGTAAATCATTATTAGACCTACTAAAATCAACAGCTACACTACCAGAGAATTAAAATGAGACCAAATGCATAGCCCAAGGTGTAGGATAGCATGTGGCTTTCCTCTCTGAGAACATTTAGAGAACCACTTATCCATCATTACTACATGAAGCATGTTTTACAGATTATAAAACAGAGATGGATTATGAAAAAGACTGACAAGAGGACAGATATCTGATGTATCTAGATGAAGCAGATAAAGCCATGAAGAGTATCAATGCCAAAGCCAACACTGGAAGTACATAATTCCTGGCACACAAGTTGCCATGTGGTAGCTTACTGGAGTGTTAAGTCTTGGTTAAACGGTCATGTGAACATTTCTAATATAAAGAAAGAGAATGTGACTAATTTTATAATATCTTTGGGGATAAGGAAGAGCAGATAATTAACAATGATAAGTAGAGCTGATGTATTTCCCAAGATTTTTGGGAAGTCTGTGAGTAGTGCACAATTGAATAATTGAATGAATAATGCAATAGGCAGCCTGTGGTGACTCCATTTCTTTGTTTGTCCTCTTCTGCAGACTTTTCTCCTCTGATTCCTTTACTTACAAGCTGAGAGGAAATAGTATCTCTATATTTGTACAGTCAGTCTTGCATTTAAGGTTAAATCCCCCAAAGAGAAATAAGATCAAGCAATGAAAAAACTTTTCTCCATTATTATGTTTTCATTACAAAATTATACTGAAGTTTATTTATAATGGCAGGTAATACATATTGTGCAAAACATAACGATATTTTAAAGTATAATGGTATTTTAACACGTGTCCCCAATTACTTGTTCCGGGTACTAAGAACTATGTAATTAAATTTCAATTAGTCAGAATGGGTTGGGAATTACTATACTGTAAAGGTAAAGATGCATAGCAGATAAATAACTAAGCACATTTGGTAATCCTCATATGATTTTAGCAGCTAGTTTGTAAATGCCCAACATCGCAGACTAGGCTTACTGAGTTCTAAATTAAATATGCATTAAAGAAGCTTAATTTAAAGCACTATTGGACAGCCTTTGGGAAAGATACATCTGAAATAACAAGTTATCATTTTTAGCAACTCCTGTGTCTGTGGGCTGTGAAATAACAACTTGCCACCTGTTTTTTTGCAGAATGTTTTCGTTGTACTGTATTCAGTACTAAGTTATACCAAGGTGCTGCTTAAAGCATACTTACAAGACCTAAAGCAGACAGACCTTAGGACTTAAGGCAATAATGAGTGGTATTGCTTTGCAGATTAACTAGCAGCTATTGGTAATAAATGTCAAAGTCTGATGTTTATGAATCTTTTGAGTAACAGGAGGTTTCTATAAAAGCAATCTGCTTTCAAGTACATTATGCAAAAAATGTTTGTGGGCTTGGTTAACATCACAAAGCTTACGGCTGACCAAAAAATTAGCAGAAATGCACTAAATTATAACAAAAAAAAAGCAGTGAATTTTCATTTTTCAAATCTAGTGGTTACAGTGGATCCCTTTAGGGAAACAACAGGAAAGTGGAGCTTAAATGAAAACTGGAAACAGTTCTGCCTCAGGCTTATTTCTGTCTGCTTTTATAAGACAATATCTATGGACAAATGAGACCCATTTCTCACTCTCCCTCCCTCTGTTGGTCTCCTACTTGATCTTGCTTCTTACCTTCTCACAAAATCTATTTAATCTTAAAAAACAATTTCAAGAAATTGATCTGTTGTTTTACAGCAAAAATACCCTGAGAATTAATGTAGCCATATTCTAGTACATTAAATTTTTATCTTAATTTTAGATCAAGATTAAAAGCCCTAGCCAGGTGTCATGGTTTAACCCCAGCCAGCAACTAAGCACCAGCGCAGTGGGATGGGGGAAAGAATCGGAAGGGTAAAAGTAAGAAAACTTGTGGATTGAAATAAGAACAGTTTAATAATGTAAATATAACAATAACAACAAAACAACAACAACAATAATAATAATAGTAGTAATGAAAAGTAAAATAACAAAAAGAGAGAAATAAAGCCCAGGAAAAACAAGCGATGCAAATGAAAAACATTTGCTCACTACCAACCAACCAATGCCCAGCCTGTTTCCGAGCAGCGGCCCCCCCAGCCAGCTTTCCCCCTAGTTTATATACTGAGCATGATGTCACATGGTATGGAATACCCCTTTGGCTCGTTTGGGTCAGCTGTCCTGGCTATGTCCCCTCCCAGCTTCTTGTGCATTCCCAGCCTCCGCTGGCAGGGCAGCATGAGAAGCTGAGAAGTCCTTGACAGTGTAAGCACTGCTCAGCAACAACTAAAACGTCAGTATGGGAGCACTTGACTCAGTGACCATGAGAACAGTGAAGTTCCCAGCTGTTCCCTTTTGCTGTGATTGTGCTTTATAAAACCCTTGCCCAGGTGATGCTGGGGGGTGTGTGTGATGCTAGTGGGGCACTTCCCGTTGGGGGTTAGTAGGACAAGCTCTTCTCCTGGGTGGCTCGAAGCTCGGAGCAACACATCAGTGTGTTATCAACACTATTCTCATACTAAATCCAAAACGCAGCACTATACCAGCTACTAGGAAGAAAATTAACTCTATCCCTGCTGCAACCAGGATCTTAATTTTAGATCAAGATTAAAAGTTCTATCCAGGTCTATGATCTAGCAACGTACAATCAGAGAGGCAGACATAAGCACACAATATTGCCCTTTCTTTGCGTGGTACTTAAGACTTCAGGTGCAAACTCAAAAGAAATGTTAACAGAATCTAGCATCCTCCATGGCTGAAGATTGCCAACTATTTCTGTATTCTGATATTATCCTAGTCCTGCACTACATAAAGTGTATCAGACTTCACATAATACAAAGCATATACTGGCTCTCCCTGCTCCCTTATTTGCAGTGCCCAACAAGAATCAATCATTCTGATACAGAATCAGATACATATCTTGTATTCCATGCAAAGAAGGTAAGCTGAACCTCAGAGAAAGTTAATGTTGGAGCACTATTAATTGATACTAGAAAGGTTTAAGTGTTATTGTCATAAGCCTCTGTATTGTATTACAAGCTACAGGTGTATTGTTTCTTGCCACAGGATTTATGGGAGGAAATTTCTAAAGAGGATTCTAGATAGTTATATGACCTGAACGGCTCAAAAAGAAGGCAGCAGGGAACAGAGAATGCATTTCCAGTATTAACAGGGGCCAGGCTTGGCTTTTGGTATCAGCCCCTGATGCCTAATGCTCTGGTACTATAGAAGGTAAGAAAGCATTCAGCATGATGTCCTCTATGCAAAACTCCATTAACAGTATAAACAGGAAGATAAAAATATGCAACAGAAATTGTTCTAGTTTATGACTATCCCATAAAGATGCTCATACAGAGCTGCCCTCCAGCTTACTAAGGTCCATTATAAAGTATTCATTGCCCAAACATGCACAAGGTTGGCGGTACACATACAAACCAACCAAATTCAAAACAAACATGAGGTTGCATAATAGTAAAGAACCTTTGCAGAAACTCTGCATAAATCCTCTGCTCCTCTTCGATTTCTCTAGTCCATACTTTCTTTTTTCCAGTTTAAGCTACTAATAAACTAAATGGTTTTACAGATTTGGGATTTTTCTGGTAGAATTAACCACCAAAAAGTTAAAAGGACTTAGCAAAGAGCAACTTAATATAACTCTCTCTTGACAGAGGAAAAGGAGATGCTACAAAGGATGAGCCCTCTCTCAAGCTCTACATGATTGAGTGCGGTTGAAGTTTCACTGCAAAGCTAGATTGCATATCACTGCCTCCAAGGCAAACAGTCAGTTTCTTGCCTGCAACATCACTGTGCATTTATCATATCAAAAATAAGTCAGAATTCTTACAGAAAAAAATGGAATACTCATTAAGAGAAAAACAAGGATGGTTAAAGATGGGAAAAAGTGTGAAGTGTCATGTCACAGCTTGTACAATTTTGCCTCAGATTGAGTGCAATTGTCTTTTAATGCACTTCATTGTACTATTAACAGTACTCTTTCATACAGCTAAGTAAACCAGTCTTAGGCCAACTCCTCAAAAACAGACTAGACAGAATAGACGTGTCACTGAGGAAAACAAGTCAATCTGTGCACAGTGGGACTCAATGTCCGGTTTCCTCCGCTTGGTACATGTGGCTAAAGGTGAAGCTTCTGGTGGCTTTTCTTTTATTTGTGGTTGGGCATTCTGGAGGTCTTTCCCATGTGGATTCTGTAGCGTTTAATAATATTCATGTTGCAAGTTTTTCTTCTATGGAAATACTAAAAATAACCTAGCTGCTTATTTTCATGAAACTTGTAAAAGCTTACTCACAAATATGTTTGAAATTGGCAGAGTTAAATTTAAAAAATAAACAGTGGTACCATCTTAAGAGACAGCTTGCTGACATGAGCTCAGTTTCCTTAAGAAACTAGACTAAAACCAGCCTTTCTTTCATTTCTCCAGCACTTCATATTTCCAGAAATCCACCTTTCATCCATCCTCCAAGATGAGCAAGTCACAAAATAGTATTTTCAACTTCCAAAGCAAGTCTAATTCTGGACACCCCATATATTCTCAAAACCAATCGTTCACCCTAAACACTGACTAATTCCCTTCTGGAATCCAACAGCAGTAACTGCTCTGGGGTGTGCACAGGACTGACTGGCTAAGTCAACAGAGGATTACGCAGCCCAGTCAGAATAGTCAGACAATTAGCAATAGGTGCAGGAACCTCAAATCCAGATTTCAGCAGAGCTACTTCTATGCTTTACATGTTTCTTACATGACTAGCCAAGAGGATTTATTTGTTTGTTTATTTTTAGTTTTAGTCCTTTCATACAATAAATGTGTACTTGCAAGTATTGATGTGAAGAAAATTACAATAATAGATTTTGTACCAATACATTTTCTGTACTTCAAAGAAAGGACCTTCTTGTAGGAGCTCTCTCTTTTAGTCTAGATGATGAAATCAGCTTCGCAGTAGCATCTGCAAGGCTATTCATATTTACTGATGTCCTTGAAATGTAATGTTGAGCTGTGCATGTAGAAGTAAGTAAAACTGAGCAATCAAGTAAATGCTTCTCTCTTAGCCTGATGCATAAGCAACACAGACTCTGTCACAGAAGCTACTGACCAGAATGCAAATCAAAGTTTGTAAAATAAGATGGCACAGAAATATATGACTAGGCCTGACTGGCTGCAGATACCTGATACTGAGTTCAGTTATCTGCAGGTAACTGCAGATCCAGTATTACTGGTTTTCTTCATTTGTTTCTTTTGTAACCTGAGACAGATGGTTTTCTATGACATTGCATTTCATCCTACTCTGTGATACAATATTTGTCGTTCATATTAGAACTGAATTACACAAGCATGCATTTCAAATCTTGGAAATCAGGAAATTAATACAGTTCTCTTGTAATCAAAATGGTTGCTATCCCAGCACCCTGCATATACTGTGTGAAAATCTGTTAAAAATTCTGGGGTAAAAAAATGTTTCTACAACCTGAAAAGGCATCAATTTTTTGTTAACAAAGCTTAATTTTTAACACTTTGAAATTAAACATTTCCAGAATTTTGGTGGATTTGTTTTTGGGGATGTGAAACTCAGACTTAACGTATTACTGTTTATTTTGCCTGTAGCTTCATAGAAAACACAAAACTGAGCACAGAAAGAAAAGTGTAGGAAAGCAATATTCTTGAAGGTTCATACAGTTTAATTTTTGTATTGAATTATATTTCAGCACTGCAATAGAAGCTTTTTTCTTTTAATTAGAAACACTGTGCTAGACCAGCCATTCTTCTGCCTATACTATGGTTTTTTGAACTCATCAGTACAGCAGAAGTTGTTTTCATATCTCTCTTTGTGCCAGCCTACACATTAATGATACACGGGGGAACACGTCTATATAATGAAAAACAACTTGCTGCGGCAAAATATTTAGAATTATAAAATTGCTTTCACACAGACTTCATTTAATATTATCAGTATCTGAGCCATCCTCCATCGAAGAACCACACTGATTACTGCAAGAGCACTCAGAGATCAGCCTGCACATTACTTACAAGCTGACCTCACTCTAATTCAGGCAATAATGAACAGCTGAGTTTATAAGATGCACAAAACCCTAAAATGCCTTTATGAATGTGGTGAATTCTATCCTCTAAGAGAAATATTCAGAAAGCAATCACACAAAGAGTAGAGGATACACTGCAGCAGCAGAGTAAATCATACTGCCTTTATCTGGGCCTTTCCTTTACACAGCATTTCTGAGTAAATCAGGAATTTTGCTCTGAGTTTCTATACAGGCGGGATCTAACCTGAACATCCTTTCACGTACCGATGTAATGGTAGCAAGTGCCTAAGCATATAAAAAGAGAATATGAAAACCTTACAGGCTTTTATAGACATCCAGCTCATACAGCCACTTCAGACAACACTTGTGACAGTCTGTTAATAGTAATTTTGCTCTCCCAATCTATGCTTTGTGAGTAGTAAGCTGCTCTATGTTCCTAACAAAGTTCCTCCTCCTTTTGCCTACTCAGCTTGCCTTTTTTTTTTTTTTCTCTCTCCTTTCCCTTGAAATTCATGCCCTTAAACCCAAGCACCTCTCTCTTTTCCTTTAACAATATCCCTAACCTCAGCTACAGAAGCTACTGTCCTTTGTGGGGTTTGTTTTGTTTTGAAATAGATTTTTGGCCCTTTGCAGCAAATGCACCTGATAGGTTAATTTTTTTGTCATTGACCAAACCATAGTCAAACTGGGCCCTGTTGGTAGGAGACAATAAAATGTCTAATGCTAAATGACTTTCCTATTAATTCACTCATTTCAGAAAACAATATGTCCAAAATAGGCAGGAAATAAAAGGAAACCGAATATCTTTATGGCTTAAATAGAGACAAAAGGTCAGTTTACATGAAGTCTTACATGATTTTCTTAAACATTCACTGTTTGATCTGTTTAACTTACTTGAACTGACAAACTGGCATCCTTCCTCCCCAGAGCCTCTTGCATCCTGGAAAGGAGGGTGTTTTGACCGCTTTGCCAGTATGAGTCAAGTTATTGCCCTAATTAATGTGATGAAAAGAATAAATTATTTATTCTAATTTTCAGAGAGATTTGAGAGAAGAATGCTAAGAGGCAGCAAATTCAGTAGTTTCTGCAGCCCTATTTCAAGCTCAAAGCCAGCCATCTCTGTATGAATTAGAAGATATCAGCTCTAAATTCACATATTCCCTGATATTAAGGTCAGAAAACCACTGTGGTCCTCTGGCTTGTACTCTTGCATTAACTAACTCTAAAGGCTGTCATTCCACTGAAGCGGGTAGGTCAATAATGATACTGTATTTTCTGATAGCCATATGGAATTTGGAGTGTTTGGCAGAGCTGCCAGAGGAAGTGCCATCCTGTTTTTTCCCTGCCCTTCTTGTGTTACGTGGTTTTTAGAGGAAACTAGATATATTTTCTTGATAGGTGACTGACAGTTTTCATTCTTCATAGTTGCCTGGTAGCGTTCCTGCATTATTTTATATTGCTGTTTTTTCCAGAAGGCCTTCTGAATACTACTTGGGGGGTTGGTTTTTTTTTCTTAAATATTTATTGTTTGATGCTATTATCTAAGTATGTCTTGCTTTTCAAATACCAAAGCCAAAAAATGAGCATATGATAATACATGGTAAGTACTCATTGTGACACCAGATTAGCAGAGGTCCTGCCTAAATACTATGATGCAGGGCCCTGATCAATAACAAGCAGCAGTTCATCAGTTTGAACACACAGAGTATGACTATGCACCGAGTTTTGAGAATGAACTCTCAGATGAATACATAGCATTACACAAGCCAGTATAGCAATCAACAGAAAAAAGCAACTGGCTATTCGATACTCCACAGGCAGCCGTGAAATCTGATTTTATAACTCCTTTATATCACCAGGGTTGGGCATTTCACTACATAGATGTGTTCATTTTGTGGTTCATTAATAGACTTGCTATTTCATAAGGCACAGATACTAATTTTAAATAAATTTCTCCATATCCTTCAAAACTGACTTAAAACTTTAAACTACTACTAAATCTGAATTAAAATTAATTTTAAATGTCTTCATTTTCTTTCCCATAGCAATAATGAAATATGACTTTAAAATTATTTAGTTTCTTATTACAAAAATAATAATCAATACATAAAATACACATTTAAAAACTATTTTCTCAGGCTGCAACAGAACTTGAAGATATTTGCTTTGTTAGTCATTACAATGTAATTTCCTCACAAGAACTGGAAGTACCAACCCCATCCGACCATCCAGACTCACATCATTCTCTATTGCATGACTTCCCCATCAGTCGTCCTTTCCTTTCTCTCTCAATTTCTTTGTTTTATTAAGTAAATTTGACAGTTTTCTCTATAACATTTTAAAAGAAATAGAGGATCAGGGTATGTGTCGTTTCACAAAGAGCACAGTATTTGCTTTTACTCTCTGGCATTTATTGCCCATGCAGGATGCACAAGCTCCAGAAATGAAGCATGATTAGAAATGTCAACCAAAATGTCAGATTGCCCAGCTGCTGACATCTGAAGTATTTACTCACCTGCTTGCTCCAAAGCAACCATTGTTGCCTGCTCAATTAAGTCACGTTCAATGAAGCTTCTGAAATCTTCACTGTACACGCTAAGGTCTGGTAGCTGGAATGTGTAGATGGGCATCTCCAAAGGAAACTGTTCATTGCTGCACTCATTTGCTACATGTGATCGAGCAAGGGAGACTATGGCTGAACTGGCATGAGAAATACCTCTGGAAAGACGCTTTTCTGTAGAGAAACCAAAGAGATACTATTAGCCTATAAAACTACATAAAAAAACCCAATCAACACCAAGTCTGGCAAATACCTGTTCATTTCACTTAGGAATTTATTTCACTTCTTGTTTGTTACCTTTTTCGGGTTATTTCCCTACTGTAAAAGATTGCTTAGTTCTTACTATGGATCCCTATGGCAAGTCATAGGAACTTCACTCTCCTTCTAGCAAAATAGATAAACAGTAAAATTAATGAGATATGAGAGACAAATATGTCTGTAAAAATTTTTTTTAATGTATCTTAAGCTTCCAAAGATGCATCGGAAGAAACATTTATGGGCAGACAGATGATAATCAATTAATGTTTTGAACTCTTAAATTAAGTTGACTTCTTGTAAATCAAAAAATCCAGCATTCTACAACCACTTCATATCGAACGTGCCATACTGTTTTAATCTCAGAACAACCTACCTGAAAGCAATTTTAACATCATTATGCTGAATTTAAGACAAACTCAGTTTTTATAGATATGTGTTTTCTAAAATCCTGACCCAAGAAACAATACATAGTTCAAAAAGAATGATGCGATTTAGAAGCCTGGTACAAAAGAATGCATTATTTTATCAGAACAACTGTGAGCTAATATCTTACAATTTATTGAATTTCTCTGTGGACAAATGCTATATAAGGAACAGTGAAGGGTCATTAAAGCCAAAAAAGCATTAGAATGTCAAGAAAGGGACAAAATACTACTGTTGTATCATTTCACTTTTCTATATGGCCTCAGTTCTGGTATCAGCAAATGGGTAACAGAAATACTTTTCAAGTGCTTAAACCATGAATCATTCAGTCAAAACTGACAGATATAGTTTCCCTCTGTTTACTTTCTGCCCTGTACTCCTGTTTATATTTTTAAAAACTGAAATGAACATTTTGTAGCTGCCTAAAATTTATGTTCATCAAATGCTACTAGTCTTCTCTCAGAAGTTTAACATTCAGCATAAAGTTTCTTTCTGCATCTGAGAAGTGGCACTCCTTAGAACCACGGTACTACTGCCTTTCTGTGCTTCAAACAGATTGACCTCAGGTCTTCTACTGAGTTGCGCTCTCTCTAGCCATCCTTCACAATGGGGATTATCTTAAATTAATACTAGAAAGTCTCCTGGGCATTTTACTGAGTTTTATTAGTGAGTTGACACCAGGTTTATGGAGCTTCTTGCGTTTTTGAATATGCAGAAAGCTTCCTGGAGGGATTTACATGATGTTAAGTTAGATAATATTTTCATTGATTTTTCCTTGGAAATGGGTACCTTATCATACTGGAAGCTTTTGTAAAAAACTATTTGGCGCAACTTCACCTCTGTAGCTTCATAAATACTACCATAAACTAGCCTTTAGTGATCAACTCTCAAACACGTACAATGCTATATTAAAATAAAAGAAGTTCCTGTACTTCTGTGCGTTCAGAAATTAACAAAGAAGCTTACTTAAATGCAGCTTATCATTTAAGCTAACAGTGTTTTTAAAACATTTCAAACTGACTAATGGTTGTTAAAAAACTAATTTTCCTGGAGTTTGTGAATTTTTGTTTCTCTAATAGATCGAAGGTTTTCTAATTTTAAGAGCTAAATTGCACTCCCTAAAATATCCTAAATTGGGGGGAGGGGTAGAAGGTTTGATTACATCTGCATTTTTTTCTTCTCCCTGTACATCTCAGCTAAATCACTTTTAAACAGGGGAGCTGAAGTATAGGATAGCATCTCCATTTGACATCCTTTTGCTACCTACTCCATCACCCCTTCCCACCACAGTCCCGTCCTCACCTGTTGGCTGCATCCTTCACTCCAAGTACTTGGTCCATAACAAGACCCTTCTTTCCCTTCTCTGCTCCTCCCTGAACATCCTACTCGCTCCAGTTTCACATTTCAGTCAGAGATGGCTCTCTGATCATGAAGTCGTCAGTTATGCATTGAATTGGTAGCAAAGTTACTGTCAGTCCAGGCATTTAAAGCTAGACTTACCCCACACTGCCTGCTACAGCCACTAAAATATCAAATGGCCACTTCAGTGTAAACTGGACAGTTTAATAATATGGATTTTTAGAGTAAGCTATGTCCTAATGAGGATGAAGGGACACAGTTTTATCAACTACAGTGAGCTACTCTTCCTCCCTTTATTTGTATTCAGTGCTTTTAAGGAGTCATTAAGAAGCACTACAGTTCCTTTTCTACCAATGGAAGTTATCAATTTTAAAAAAAGCTTTACTGACACTCCTAAGTACTGATGCCATTTCCTGTTCAATAGGAGAGAAGAGCCAGCAGAAGGGAAGACTTTCTGTTCCTTTTAACGATTGCACAGAAAGCCATCACCAAGCTAATGCTATTACTCCCCTACATGACAAGCTGTGAGACCTGTAGATTTATTTTGGTGCAAACTACAGTTCCTTGATAAATAAATATTAAAAAAAAATGCATTCCAACAGTCTCTGAGAGAGATAGAGATCTGAAATACAACCTATAAAAGGTCTGCAAACAAAAAAGTAAATTCTAATGCTTATCATCCTGTACTGGAAATCAACTGCTAGAGGTAGTTGACTCATTTTTCTTAAGGTTTCAATTTCTATTTGGTGGGGGATAGGAGGTTGTCCTTTCTTCTGTGGAACCTTAAAAGAACAAAATTTTAAAGCTGAAAGTTATTCATAGATTTCATACACCCTAATCACACACTGTAAGAATGCAAAGATTGAAATATGGATTTTTTTAAAACCTTGTTTTGGTCTCAATAAGCATAGAAAACTATATACAATAGTGGTCTGTGATACCCTCTAATTAATTCCTTTTATATGTACCATAGGACTGCTTGGGGACAATGTATTTCTGTACTTTAATCACACATTAAAAAAATAACTTGCAGAACTGAGGCAAAGCTCATGACAACTGAAACATGTGAAATGTAGGGTCCAGCAGCAGCTCTGTGAATCCTGTCACAATGACACAGTTCACAGGCTGATGGCAAAGGACTTCCACCTCCCTGCAGACAAGCACAACTCACAAGCAGACAAGCTAGAAAGCTGCTTGTCCACAAAAGCCCTGGAGAAGAGCTCTTACCTTGAGCAATGTCATCCTGCCTTTGCAGGCAGGGTCGCTCAGCCTTCGTCACCTGGGGAGGCTGCTCTGGCTCCTGCTGCTTGTAGTATTTGCCCTCATTGAACACCTGTGGCAGGTTGGCGGTGTGTACCTGCCGGAGCTGCTCATAGTCATTCAAAGCTGCTGTCAAGTCCCAATTTTTGCCTGCCAAATAGCAAAAGGACATTCTGCTCACATCTGTATGTGACCAGATTGATAACCTGGAAACCATCTTCATATGCACTTCAAATATAAACTTAAATCACTCTTACTTAAAGGATCAGCAAGGAAACAGAGGTTCTGTGGATAAAACATTTTACAACCACTCCTCCCTCAACAAAAATGCACAGTCGGTAAACACCTTGAAAGTACACAGCAAATGGACAAAGATAGAAATATTTTTATCTCTTCTTTCTAATTTATATTTTAGTTTTCTTTATATCATAATTGGAGAAGGCCTCAGGAGAGCTCTTGTCCAACCTTCTGCTCAAAGCAGGGTCAGCTATAAGATCAGAGTTTGGTCTTTAAATCACCAAGGATGGAGACTGTACAACCTCTCTGGGCAAACTGTTCCCACGTTTGACTGTCTTCATGGGACCTATGTCCACCCTGAACCTCTCTTGTTTCAACTTATACCCATTGCCCCTTGTCCTCCTGCCATGCACCACTGTGAAGAGCTTGGCTCCAACTCCTTGATAACCTTCTTACTGGCACTGGAAGGCTGCTGTTAGATCCCCTCAAAGGCTCCCCATTTCCATCCTGAACAAGGCCTACTCCCTCAGTCTCTCCTCACAGGACTTGTGCTCCAGTCCCCAACAACCTTTGTAGCCTTCCCCTGAACTCAATCCAATTTCTAACTGTCTTTCTTGGACTGGGGATGGGGGGCAAAATTAGACACGGTATTATAGATATCTAATGCACGCTGAGTAGGGAGGTATAAATCACTTCCCTCTGTCTACGGCCTATGGTCCTGTTGATATAACTCAGCATATTGCTGGCTTTCCTAGCTCTCAGGGCACATGGCTGGTTCATCTGCAGCTTGCTGGCTACAAAGACCTCCAGGTCTTTTTCTGCTAAGCTGCCCCCCAGCCTGTATCATTGCAGGGGGTTCTTCCTTTCCAGGTGCAGAACTCCAGCGTTCATCCTTGTTAAATTTTACCATGTTCCTGTTGGTCAATTCCCTCGCTCTGTCTAGGTTCCCCTGAATGGCAGCTCTGCCCTTGAAGACATCAACCGGTCCCCCCAGTTGGTGTCATCCGCAAACTTGAAGTTGCCTCACTTATAAAGAGTTTAAACAGGTATAGACCCTTGAGGTACAGCATTTGTTACCAGCTTCCAGCTAGAAAGCTATTCATTAACCACTACCCTCTCAGCTTGACCATCAAAACAGTTATTTGTCCATCTAGTTGTCCACCCATCCAGACTGTAACATCCTAACTTGAATATAGCAATACTGTGGGAAACAGTGTCAAAAGCCTGCAAATGTTGAGGTAAAAGGTATCCACTGCTCTCATCTTATCCACAAATCCAGACATTTTATCATACAAGGCAATCAATGCCAGGACTTCCCTTTCTCGGATTCTGATCAAATGGCTCCAGAAACTGGCAATTTAAGATGAACATTAAATCCCACAGAATTTAACATAAAATAATGAGAGGCAGTAATAATTCTCATTTGTACAGCTGTATTAATAATAAATAATAATTAGCAGCAATGATGTAAAGACATGACTGTTAAGTGTTATAACACAAAAGAGTGAGAAACTTTATCTTTCTATTCACGGAGCATCTAGAATGCAAATGCAAAATACTTTAGATCCCTTTACCTAATGCATCAGAAAGAACTTGTGCTCTCAGAGATTTTAGAAGTCTTTTAGAAAGCAGATAATATAGGATAATGTTTTGTAACAAAACATGCAGTGAGAGGATTCAATCAGTGTGGTTCCACATCCGTGCGAACTGCTCATGGAACCGGCCAACACAGAATCCTCTAAAAGATTTGCTTCCAAGCTCCCACTTCATCATATTGCTATGCCCAGTGATAACAGAATGCAGGCTAATATCCAGAGATAAAGAAGTCTGTTTAGTACCGGTGGTGAAATGGTACTTGTCACTCTCAAAAAATAATAATGAAAAGAATGTTGAGATGTTTGTATGTTATTTTCAAAACAATCCTGCTAAGTTAAAATACATAGATGTCCTAGCACTCTCCAAGGACTTGTTTTTAATTGGAAAATTACAAATATTTAAATGAAAGAAAAAAGACACCACTAATTATATGAGACTTTCACAGCATTCCATGAGCACTTATTCTGGGAATTCAAAAGTAACCTGATTCTGACTAATACATGATTTATTACACCATCAAAGGTTGTCACTTTATGTACTTTGAGAAGCTACATCACCTGAGTAGCAGTTAAATATAACTTATTTGCTTACACAAAGCAGAATACGCTAAAAATAGTACAAAGCAGTTTTATACAGATAAAAGAAAGTCTTTTACGGTTACAGTAATTTCTGTGAAGAATAAAAACCTAACTGAAGTTGGAAAAAACCCAGCACAAACAGCTGTTACCTACACGGTTGAGCTGAACTATCTTCGGTTTTGAAGTACTAAACAAAATTGTGAAAGGAGAATTAATATCACCAAGCAAGAATGTTACATACAACCTGAGTAGTCCATAATATAAGCTACCATGTCAGTGATATGGAAGCGTTATACATATTATGCTGTAATCTTCTATTAGAAAGCCTGTAGGAGAAAATGTAAATTCAGGGAAAATTGTCAGAGATCCTAGAACAAGCACTTGAGTTATCGCCAGCATTTTTACTCTAAAAATCCCACGTAGATTGAATGGCTATAATCCAGTCAGAGCTCTGACTTAACTACATATATCATCTGAATCAAGTTGCCCAAGCCAAACATCGAAGAATCATGAGTGTGTTCCCAAGATTGATGTGATCACGTATCAATGTCTGGAGCAGGGATTGCTTTAGTTTGGTCCTGGTTTTAGGAGGCACTTAAAATATGCTTTTTAAATCTTCCTCTTAACCATGAGGACAATAAAGTAAAACTTTTTTTAAAAAGTGGAAGTGACAATAAATATAATTCTAGGAAATGCAGGTTTAAACAAAACAGTATTATCCGAGTATTGTCAATGCTACAAGTCCAGTGCTGCATGACTCCCAGCAGCAACCTGACTTTATTCAATACAGATCCTTGAGTAACAGACCTATATTAATGGAACACAGACAGCATTTCTCTAGTGTCAGGGCATTCCTCACAGGTCACTGCTCAAGATATTTTCATGTTTAAGTCCTGAAATTTAACAAAAATCACTATGCATGTGCTGTAAGTGACTGCTTACTGTATGATGGGGCTTTGATGTATGTAATAGGAAAACAGAAAATCAGTAGACTAACAGAAATCCCACTGTCCTTAGTTTTAGGCCAAATGCAATCAACTTATATAAAAGCTCTATCATAAAAATTACAGGCAGCCTTCAGAAACTAGGTTCACCTGTGTTGCATTTAAAACTGAATTACACAGTGACTCTTGAGTTATGCTCCATGGTACAATGTAGCAACAGAACTTCTAATACAGACTTGAAACTATACACAAAATAAAATTTCTATAACTATAGGTATATTACACAGAAATATTTTATTTTCAAATCTCTCCATCTCCCTGGAGTTGTCCCCATCTCCTGAAAAATTTCTTCTATGGGAAGCACCAATTCAGCACCAAAGCCTTAAACTTCAGAGAACCAACATAGGAAATGATTACTGGACTCGCTTTCCCCAAATTTGCTGGAGCCTCCAAGCATTGGAATGCAAGAAAAAAAATCAACCAAATTAGAGAATATATTAAGTACCCTTCCATCTCCATGAAAGAGTGTTTTTGAATATTAGCCACCCTAACTGACTAGTGTAAGTGTTTTCAGCTACTCTCTGTACTGGAAACATGCAAAGTTGCCCCCTTTGCCAAGGCTTCCTCTCATTTTGGTTTATATTTTCAAAAGTAAATACAAATGACAGACCTTTTGTTTTTACCATTGCCCATAAAAAAAGAGGAGAATTCATCAGTTTGGGAGGAATAAAGACGACAATTCGTAAGTCAAAGCAGAGGAAATCGGAGACAGCAAAGAGAATTAGGGGAAAGGAAGAGAGAAAAAAAACAGAGCCATTTATAAAAGACACCATGTGAAGAAATACAAATAAGTACAAAAATTTAGTGCAGTGTAAAATAAAAAAAAGAAGCCAACAGATCTAATAAAAAGTGTGATGTGATTTGGACCATAGAAACGGACTGCAGGAGCAATGGACAAGCTGGGAACAAATCAGAAAGGTTATTAAATTCAGAGATGTCCAGAGCAGATGATCTGAACAAAGATTTCTAGCAGTGTGACATGGCAGGTGAGAAAGTTTCAGCTGGAAGTTACTGAAGAAACTAGTGGGGTTTATGATGGTGGAGAATAGAGTTAACTCTGCCCAGCTCTCCTCCTTTAAACTTTGCATACCAAAAGCTTTTGAATTTCTAAAGCTGTATGCTGTTACATTCCAAACTAAGTTTTGAAAGAAGAAAGAAACCCAAGGTATGCTGGGTCAGAAACAACAAAAAAAATTTCATATAACATTGAAATCAAACATATTCCCCCCCCCAATGCCTCATGGGGTAGTTCCCTCCTGCCAGTCTTGCTACTTGTCCAATGAGTTTCAGCAGCCTTCTGGTCTGGAGCAGAGTGCATACAGTCCCTCTAAGTCCCTAGGAAAAGACTTAGTCTTTCTGTTATCTAAGTTCTGTTTGTATGTCTGTTCCCTGGTCTTTTCTGAAATCTCCTAGACCCTGCTCCTCACACAAGTCCCTGCTCTCACATCTTTTCATTTTCTTTAATTGTCATCTCCTGCACAGGCCCTCAACAGAACGGAACAATCTTTCCTATCCCACAGAGGTTACAGCTGACATAGGGACTGACATGCCCTGCATTGCAAGGCTGAAGGAGAAGCAACGGGTAAGTAACCTATTTTGCATAGTTTCATCAACTAAATTAAGTCAAGTGAGACTTTTTGTTGTAAAGTGAAGGACAAAAACAACACAAGACTATTTTTCAGATTGTCCGCTATTTTTTTTTTTTACTGTTATTTATCTGATGCACCCTACTGTTCACTGACTGCTAACTTCTTTGTTTATACGAAATATTACTGTATTTAAAAAGGTACTTCCCAGACATAACAACCTTATTTCAGTACACACAATCACATCTGATGACAAGTCACTGGTAACACTGTATCAGTTAGTAGCAACTGAATTGCTCCAAAGCAGCACTGACCCAGTGGGTTTACATGAAAGGCTTTGAGTTCCTAATGGTCACAGAACATCAGTCAGCAAAAAGCTGGAGCAGCACAAAGCTGGTTAGAAAAGACAGGGAGTGAATCATGATCAGGATGCTGGAATCAAATTAATATACTAACTCAACAGAAAGAATACTCTTACTGAACACTTATTTCCAGAACAGCTATATGTGCTATGTGAGTCAGCAAGTGTAAAATTTAACAGGACTGAAAGGTCTCTGCTTTAAAACCAAGTATTTCTAGTGTGGAGGCAAAACAACGAAACAAAAAAAAAATTGCAGCTGAGTACAGAATGGAAGATGCACTCTGACTGAGGGCTGGTACTGATGTTTTAGTGTCAGAGACAGCAGACATCTACATGAAAGGGAAATTCAAAAATAAACTCAGTTACACTGTGAAGTTCCTGTCCTAAATAATAGTTGCTTGAATAACAACAGGAGGCATTGTCAGCCTGAAGAAAAACCAAAGACTTAGATAAAACAATGTATAATTTAAGAAGCCACTTATCCATTTTTGCCTTACCACCTCAAACTGGATTAGTAAAGGGTTAAAAAAAAGATGCTAAAGAACAGCAAGAGTAGGACTCACCTCAGAAGCATTCCAGATGATTCAGTTTAACCTGATCATCAGAGAGGACTGCTTCCCCCTGCCCTATTTAGACAACCTGAGTCTTCCAAGAAGTGTTCAGAAGTAGGTTTCCCAGTGATATGATGCTCTGAGACCAAGCTGACAGACATAAAATTTTCCCAGGCCTTGGTCCTGGATTCAAAAAGCCTAGCTTTCCTTAGGGTGCCTCAACTGGGGACAACACAAAAGTGCCAACAGTAGAAGAAAGGGTCAGGGGATGAGAGCCGAGTGTCCAGTGCCAGGACTTTCTGTGGTAGGTTCACCGGACTCCAAATCCCAGGCTAGAAAGAAATTGAAAAGTAGGCAGCAATCAAGAGCATTCTCTATGCAAGAGTACTACTGCAGGATCCTCAGAGAGCATGTTCTCCCCTTGGCACACTGCTCTTCGGGCATTACATCTTTAGTTAACACTGGGGAAAGCCGCTTACTATTACATCTAACTTTTGAGGGAGGGAAAGGTTCAGGTGACCTCATTAGGACTGACCACATTGTGATCAGAGAATACACCTCCTTCCTTCACCTTTCACAGCCCTTCCATCTTGCCTTCTTGTCCTTCTCAACCTGTGGACGCCATCCTCTCCTTAGAAAACATTTGATAAAAGAAACCAAAGACCAAGACCCACGTTTATATATTTAGCCTTGACTACTACTGTTTTCCTCTCGAGGCACACTAGCAAGAAAACCAGCCCAGGGACAAGACTGAGAATTAGATGGACAAACTACTGAGCCAATAGGTTAGTCAGAAATTTAGAATAAAACACGGATTTTCCTCAGACTCTGCCGCAAGGATGGATGCATGCCAATGAAGAGGTCAAACCAAACCACAGTAAATGTCACAGGACAAGAAATATTCCTGTAGCCGTTTTTTTGCATATCTGGATCTGCCCCAAGCTGCATGTAGGCTGCATCATCCACCGCATTGGATCCATGCACTATGTACATACACATGGTATAGCACTGTAACAAATGTAAAACATTTACATAATTACTTTTTCCTGAGTGGAACCAGAAATGTTGTACTATCAGACAGCCAAGGGTTCATTTGCCTAGGTATTATTTTAAAATATCACCACTTTGTTGAGTTTTCAATAAAATATTGGACAGTTTTAAAAAAACCCCAAAACTATACAACTATACAGTGCTTTCTATAGGAAGCTCTCTTGGAAAAGTCCTGATTTCTTTCTTTTAATAGATGTATTTCCAACTCAGTCCACATTTTAGTAAACTGGTCAGCTTGAAAGCTGAAATCTGAAAGCAGAAGAGCACTAGAAACTTGGGACTTTTGCTTTAAACTGTTTGCTTCGAGACTATCACATATTGTAATTTTTTAGATGAGAAATACACTCTGACTTCATACAGGTAGTACGATTAGCACCACTCAGGTTTTACAGTAGTTTTCATAGTGCTTAGACAGCTGCATTCACCCTTGTTTTTCTGGAGAATAAAGGTCCATCTTTTTTTTAACCTAGCCTTTCTCTAGTCAAGTCTTAAACTTGATTGTGCTGTGAGGAGAAAGTGACTTCTTAATGCTTTGCAGCACATGAGTAATCCTTGCTTGCTCAATGTTAAGCACATGCTTTGTCAGATCACAACTCGTACTCTCTAATAACAAAAATCAGGCACCCATTAAGCAGCCTACGCTAGTTGTACCGATATTAGATTTTACGTTTTTCAGGCAGATAATACTCAGGCAGCAAGACCTGAGCGACATGCTATTAATTAGTCTTTGGGTTTTTTTGCTTTTTATTGTTTTGGCTAAACCAGCGTAGCTTAGCAGGGTTGTTACAGTTAATGAATCTATTGTCTTTCACTTCTTAAATCAGATATAATGAAACTAGAGGACATTTATCATTAATTAGTAGGAATAGCAAGCATGCAACTATAAAGCACTCCCCCCTGCCAAGCTTTCAAATATCCACCTACTCCAATATGTTAAAAAGAACATTTGAAAGGTCACCAGCAATTCTTGATTTAATGATGAACAAAATGCTAGAAGGGATGCAATTTGAGATGGGGAACTAGGAAAGATCTAAATAATAAGGACCACAACGAAGGGCAACTTGTAGCAACAACACATACACAGGACTTCAGCAAAGGAAATTTTAAAAGGGGCAGGAAATGCTGCCTAAAGCTAAACAGGACCAAAAACATGTAAGAAAAAGGATGCAGAAGGGAAAGGTTAGACAGAATTAAACAAATTATGATGCAGCCTGTGTTTACAGTTCATGAACTGCTGGTCCATATATCTAAGAAGCAGAAACAATAAAAATACTCAGTAAGAATTAATGTGGAACTTTCACAAAACCGTAAAGGAAAAAAAGAAGCCAAAATGCTACACAGCTCACAGAGAAAGCAACTTGGGCAAGAGTACAAAATGATGTATTTCAGAAAATAAAAATGAGGTCTACAGAAGCACAAAAAGATGATGAAACTGAACAAGAAACTAAGCTGAAAGGAAGACAGAGCGTCATTTTTCAGTGTGACCAATACAAGAAAGTAAAAAAAGGTATTTTGGTGAGATGGCAGTAAAACTAAAATGGATGCATCTTTTGGAATTTTTAACCATCCTAATTGGGTACAACATCTGCCCATCTACTTTACATTTAATGCCATTTTTGTTGTTAATGAAACTCACACTTGAATGCAATACCATTTAGAAAACATTTTTTAAAATAAGAGAGAGACTACTGAAGAACCAGTACCAGCAATGTAACTTCCAAGTTTTTTGCCACCATTTCTTAAATATTTTACTATCATTGTATGTATTTTTTACCAATGAATTGGAAAAAAATTACAATCCCACTATTACTAAAGCTAATGCAAAGCATCCACAGGAAAAAAAACCCTCCCTACTAAAAAAAATTAAAAATTCAACAACACATCCCTGCCCACAAAACAGGAAAAGTCTTGTTGGCAGACAAAACCTTTGTTTTCAGTACCATCCCAATCATTATAACTCCTTCAAATCTACTGCAGAGAACATGCCTCTGTGACTCTAATACTCCATGCCAGTGTACAGAAAGGTGTTCTTGGCATAGCAGCTGTCCCACAAATACAAAACATCAGCTGTTAGGTGGGAGGCACATCATCTCCCCTTTTAGCCATTTAACAGAACCGGCATTTTACATGAGACTATACTGTGGATCAGTAACAAATCAATTAAGCAGGCACAGGAATTTTCTGCAGGGATGCTTGATTCATGTAGTCCTTCCTCTTATGAGGGTGAAAACTACCTGTAAGAATGTAAAATCTGAGGTCTTTACAAATGACCAGACACAAATCCAGTATTTGGCAGGCTGTATAGCATACTTCTAAAAACAAAATCCAGGGCTTTTATTCCATCTATGTTCTTCTGTGCAATCTTACAGCTCATATTTTCAGCAGTTATGCATGTCAAAAAGTAAAACAATATGAATCTCTACATTGTTACGTCTTCCCTCCAAGAACACAGGAAAAAGTTCTTAGCTGAAAGTGTTGGCTAAAAGGCTGAGAGAAATGAGTAACAGTATTTTACAGTTAGGTCTGAACAAGACAAGTCCTCACAATGTTTCATAGCATAAATCTAGTACAAGTGTTATCATCTTGACTCACAAGTCATCAACTTGACCCAATGGAACACAGACAACGTGGGACAACATAAACATAGAAGGCAATAAGCTAACTTTCAGGTAGAGAAGAATGATCAACCTGAGCAAGGCACTGAATATCAAGACACGATCTATGAAATGGGACGTGTAAGTTCAATTTGAAGACAACACAGAAAGTAACACTCCAGGCTAATGCATTTATGATGATCTCTTGTTAATCTACTGGGATTCACACTTCTGTGTAGTTTTACACTTCAATGAAATAATATCAAATAATCAGGTCCCCAAGAAGGGCTCCTCATCAACAAGGATGTGCCTAAGACAGACCAACTTATGGGCAACTGCAGCAAAAGAACAATTTTTATTCCTGGGGTTACATGGGTATTCAATTGTACAGGAGAATTCAAAAATGCCTGAAGGTTGTGAACTGATTTAGCTCTCCCAAACCAGAGGAAAGCCTTTGAAATTCTTCCTCTTCCTGTCAACCTCAACTCTGACCTGTCTAGGTTTAAAGTTCATTTCTGTGCTCCTGATACCTTGTATATTTAGGAAATGTAAATGTTCACATTTGCCACAACAGAAATTAAAAGCTGAGCATGGTTAATGTACTTTGTCATTGACAGGAATTCTCCCTGCATACTTGTGTATCAGGGCGGATATTTTGTGAGATGCTGTTGGTTGAGAGAATTCATAATTGCCAATAATTATATGAAATCTTGAATTTTATTTAGGACCAGATGGGAATATTGTTACCTTTACACAACTAGGGACATTGTTCAGTCATTCTAATATCTTCTCCAAATCTTTGCAGGAGGCTTTATTTAAATGTCTCAGCTGAACCTGACTAACTTTTATATTCTATCTTTTTAATGCAGCTTATGTTTATAGTTCTATGTGCTGGTGAAGTTACAATTAACTGTTCTGAACTAGAAGAGTTCTGATATTTTACCCTCACAATTTCATAGGACTTTTTGTTCCATAGGACTCTCCAAATATTTAAAATTGTGATTACAGGCACAAGGCAGAGTTATTATCTAACTAACTAACTAACTAGCAATTCCAGCTTCAACTGCAAAAGTTCTTTTACTTCTTCAGTTTTTGCTAGCATTGGTAATGCAAGGAGATCTTTTACTGGATACAAGCTATTTATTAAACCTAGGAGCTTTAGGTGACTATGCTAGAAAGGCATTTGGAGAAATGATAAGCAGCTTCTGTCTTTCAAGACTGTTGATTGATTGTTAGTTTTCACCAACATAAAATGATCCTCGTTTTGTGCCATTAGGCCAGTGCACAATGATTAATTTTTTTTTTATATATATAAAAATTTAAATCCCCCACATTTTACAATCTGTTAAGATACGAAGTCTACCATCAGCTTCTTTCCCATGTAAGGAAGTCTGTTCTTAGAAACCAACTGCTAATAAAGCAATCCACAAGTTCAGTTTAAATGCAGTCACTTCTTCCTATTTCGCATGAAGTAGATTAACAAATATTTACAGGAATAAGATGAGGAACTCAAGACCAGCTTTATTCCTTGTAAAAAAACTTATATGCAAAACTAGGATAAAATTAGACCATAGGTTTTAAAACAGTATTTAATTTTGGTCCATGTTCTCAAAGGAAAATAATGTAGCAAGGACATTTTAACATTTGCCTCATTTTCTGCTAGAATGCACAGTCACTCAAAGCTGAACAGGCAGCTGGAAATGACAATTTTGATTTCTGTGTAACAAGACATTGGTAGCAGCTCAACTTCCTCTTCCGTTTGCCAAGCCTTCCACAAGAGAACTAAAAAAGGAACTGTCTGCAGGAGAGGAGAATAGACTATTTTGAGGGAGTTAGCTTTGTACGCTCAATCACATGACAGTACTGTAAACTTCTCTCTCCCTCTCCATTAATTACATGCTTTTCTTTGAATTTTGCTTATATAGACTATTCTTTGAGGAGACATCTATCTACTGCATCTCTGTCATTTTCCATGGGGTCAGTCTCCTTTACCGCATACATTTCATGACTGTAAACCCAACCTCCTGATTTCTGAGTTAATGGCAAACTATGTATATCTCGATTAAGCGCTATATAAAGCTGGAAATAGACAGCAATTACTTTTATATAATGGTGAAATACTACATCATTTATATAAATAAATGAAACCACTTATACAAAGAAAAGGGCAGGTTTTCAGTTAAGTATATTTTTTTGATGCAGTTTGGATTCTTTTTAATGTTTTTATTATTTATTTTATTATTATTATTATTATTGCCAGTGAATTTCACAAATCCTCCAGTTCCCGATGGTTGTCTATACTGTTGGCGTTTAAAAGTATTTCATCTTATGCCTTCCCCCTATATTCAAGTGGTCATTGCCTGCACACCTGCTGCTTCCTGAAAACTAATGTTTTCTAACTGATTTATTAGTAATCTCCAAGTTCATCCACACCTACTGTAAAGAAATACAGCATAACTTATTTTAAAGATTAAACTATTTTCTTTAATGGTTTTCTTTCTGCCTTAGGTCACATTTTAAGTAGGTTATACTTAACTCAAGCATTACTGCTATTCTATGCATGGGAGATTCAAGGCGCCAGCCTAGACTATCCAGAAGGAAAAGGGACATGCCCTCCTCATTCCTGGATATTGGGGAAGTTGGAGATCAAACACAGCTGAAGATAAATCAGCCCTCTACCATGCAGACCTATCTGTTTATGCTTAAGAATTTTCCCAAAGCTTAGTGAGGCAAAGAAGTCTTTCCCCTGACTTTGAGGTGCCTTTGAGTCTGGCTGCCATTAACAAGCATGCATATACAAAGCTGACATCTGGAGAGTCTTGCAGCTGATTTCACGTTTTCCTGTGACACTAATCTAATACATATCCTAATTTAATCCTGTACAAAGCAGCGATACACATGCCTACCAGCATGGGCTGCTTTTCAAACTATTTTGCTAAGATAGTTGTTTCTTTCACCTGGGTCACATTTACTGTCAAATTGCTCTGTCAATATTAACCACTTGAGCATGGGCTTTTATTTAAGCCTGGTTTTAAGTAAAATTAGGAATTTCTGTGTGTTTGCTTGTTTTTTTCCCCATTATCCTCAAAATTAAGTGAGGGCTGAAATACAGATCTCTGGGAAATTAATGGAAATCCTGTAGCATCTAGATGGCCCTAACTCAGCACATTTTCATTCCATCAAAGTAAGAGGAAGGCAAAAAGCAATACTAAACCTTCCATTGAGCTCTCCCCACCTTATGCTGTGTTCACCTAACTCTCATGTCTGAAACAACTCCAGTTTTTCTATTACAGGTGGGGGAAAAAGGGTTGGGGTTTGGTATATAATTTATTATGATAATACTCACATTACACTTCTTTCAGTTCTTTTGCACAGCAATTGATAGGTTAGTTTTAAAGTGAAAAATCATCTATAAAAGTTTGGAAATGGGCTCATTTTAGACTCAATCCCTTTCAATGCTTTAAATTTGGAAATTTATGATCTGTTCACCTTTTTGAAAAATGAGGCACTGACATCAGCAAATAATAGAATAACGACAAATGCTTCCTAGAACAATCAGACCTAATCTCAGGAAAAGCAATTACTGAATGCATAGCATAAAACTGAAATTACAAAAACCACATAAGTGGCATATGCAGCACTCGAGGTCAGGTCACAAAGAGCAAATGAAGTAACAGTTTCAGGTTCTCCAGCAGATTTGTAGAGGTTCATGCTGCCTTTATTTCCACAAGGGGACTGATAAACAACTGTCCCAGTCAGTGATTTCTCAAGAATTTGCAATCTTAATTGCAAAAACAACACTAATTAATTCTATCCTAGCTGAAACTAGGACATACAGAATGAACTGTGTCCTTCTATGCCCCAAATTGTGTCCTTTTTTTAAAGTATCTGATTGTCTTTCAACCATCTAGTTTCCTATAGCTACTAAGTTCCTCATGAAAGACAGGACAGTAATACCAACAACCATAATTTCAAAAATAGAGGGTAATATATTTTGGAAGAATATACAGGGGAAAATAATTGGTAATAATCTTGTCCTGGTGCACAAGACTCAATGTGAGATTTGAATGCAATTTTAAAAAGTGGTTTTAAACTTAGAAAATACATAGAGGTTCACACTGTGCTCTTGGATGCTGCTAGTTCAAAATGAAGCCTTTGTCTCAAGGAATTATGTGAAAGATTGTTAGAGTAAGATTTACAGTAATGGGAATGCTCTTGTTTTCAGGCATGTTGCTTGAATAAATCTGTTGTTGGTTTTTTCTGGAAGAGAGACAAACTTCTACAGTCTTACTTCCTCCCGAATGAAAGTGCAGAGAGACAAGATGTCAGGTCTGCAGGTCTGTAGCATATGTTTTTGATACAAAGGGATCTGCTTCAAGCATATCTGATTCCTGAACCATCACACTGTGTAATGTCAGATCCAGTTTCCACATCCCCTGAGTCAAATGCTACTCAGAGAGTCAAGCAACTGTCACAGTCACTCTCTACTCTGTAATTTGCTGACATATGTGGCGCTAATATATTCTCCCCAACCTATGATTTTGCTTATTATCTGGTACAGTCAGCAAATAGCTTTTGGTGTCCTTTTATTTGCATTGGGACATACTCATCATTCTTTGGTTGGCTTGTAATTATTAACATAAAAACATTCAGGATTTATGATGTCTTGGAGATGCCATGAATTTGAGGACTGTTTTCTGTCGATGTGCAGGCTCTCAAAAGGTAATTCCTGCTGGGTGTTTACTTTAAAGTCTCTGCAAGATTAGAGATGAAGGTATAAATAGCTATCAACGAAGTCTCCTCCCTGGAGTCCTAAACAACAAGAATGAACATTCCGAAGTCTTGTAATCATAACCTAGCTGAAAGAACTGTGCTTCCCATTTTAATAATTCAGCCGTAATAGTAGCTAAGAATTTTGGCAGGGCTGGCAGAAAGCTGTTCTTTCAACTGAAAAGAATGATGGAAGTAGTCTGGGTGGTCCAGGACAGCATTCAGACAAAGAAAGCAAGGAGTGCTGAGTAGAGGAAGAAAAAGCCCTTCAGTATAAAAAGGTACCAAGAAGAACAAGCAACCAAAAACAAGCATGAAGTGTTCTATGCACAAGACATTGCTAGCAACTAACAGAGCGAACAAAGAATACTGCAGCTTCTGATAGAAGATAGAATCTGATGTGGAGACAGGTCATCTGGAGAATTCAGGCCAGAAATAGCTCACTCAGCTATTGCTCAGGCATGCAGGCACACTGTGGGCACAAGAAAAAATTTATACTAGTACAGAGAAGGGTAGATGAGAGCCTCCTGAATTGAGAGAGATAAGATGCTGTTTGGGTTAGCTGTACATAATCCCCATGAAAGGATTTTTCTCATGATCTCAGCTGCCTTGGGTTCTCATTCTAGAAGTGGGCATGCAGTTATTGGGATATTCAAAAGCAAGAAAAAAAAAAAAGCTGGGGGCAGAAAGGGGATACAAGAGTATTCACACTTTAAAGCCATAAAGTCATTCTAAGCTCTCATTAAACAGAGCTACTAAGCATCCATAGCACAGCAGAGAGTAGAATAAATTTTGATTACTCATATGATTGTATATCTTTAATAGATGCACATGAGTAATAAGGTAAATGGTTTTGTGCTGTGAAAACCTCTGCTTGAAAACAATGCATAATCGATTCTTTACAATATGCCAGTTATGTAACTCTACATGACTATAAATCTAATGTTCTTTGCTATGCTTAATTATTATTTAATGCAAATGGTGTACATTTACAAAATATATCCAGTCATAAATATTGCCACTGTTATATTGAACAGTTGGGAAAAGGCCTTAGTTTTGAAATATTTATATACAATTTAATGAAAAAAAAATCACAGAATCAGTCATAACACATAGCTCTACGACATATCAGATTGTAATCTCAAGTTTCAAAAATTTTCTTTAACAGCAGAAATGGGCTGTTTATAAATCTACCAAATTATCAGAATAAGCTGTAATGGAAGGAAGGTTCTTTACAATTCTCAAGAAAACCTTAAGAAAACTCAAACAGTAAGACAGATGACTTACTAAAGTGTAGGTCTATGTGCTAACCCCCTTCTGCCTCCACATACCCTTACTTGTACTTTCTCAAAGTCTGTACATGTAAGTTTCCATAGCTGTATCACATAAATAGCAAATAGCAAGTAACCTATGAAAAGTAGGAATGAAACACAAATTGTGCATCGGACAAACACAAACTAAGCAATTTCTAATGCAACTTTATCCACCAGTGAGTGGCTGATTAGACAGATAAAAGGCTTTTCTAAACGTAAACATAGCAATATCATGAAAATAAAATTAATTTCTTAGACAGAACTAAGAAAAACAAACCCATTTATAATTTTGATGCAGTTTTAAAAGTCTGCATTCACATTCATTTTCAGGTGTGCATGACAAAGTTCTCACACCATTAAAATAATGCCTTTAAGATCTTAAGTCTGTGAAATCTGAGCTCCTTAACAGTTAAGCAACTGCACAGAATTCTAGAATTGGTAACTTTGAAACATCAAACTGAGCATAGACTTGACCACAAGCTCCCTGTGCAGGCAAACTTGGCCAAAGATACAAACAGCAGCATATACAATGTAATTGCAAAAAGGCAATCTTGGCACTAGAAAGATGTATACCAAAATAGCCAAAACATTTCTGTATACATTCTTTTGAATGATAGAAAAAATACAGAGACAGAAAGCAAGACTTGGAGCCCAACATGTTTAGCTTATCAAAACTAGATAGAAAAGCAATTGGTTTATAGTATTATTTATTTTAGGATACTAATAGCTAGCAAAAAGAACTAGACAAATAAATTAGAACCAATATACATGTGTATCTTTATATCTTCATTTCAAATCAATATGGACACTTTTTGGAAGATGTGTCAAGCGCAACAAGTGGAATGTTTTAGTGAGACAAGTAGCTGTGCTCAATACAAATTTCAACAGAAAAAACCTGCAGGGATTTTACCAGCAGGACAGGCAGAGTACAGAAACATCAACAGAGCCAGTATTTAGGACAGCTTCTGGCAATTTAGAAAACCTATATGCAATCTATATGCAATGTATAGATTTTTTAGCTATCTGTACAACGGTCAGTGTGTTATTTAACTCGTCGATTTGTTGCTGGGGAGAACACCACATATTGTGCCCAATACCGTCCCAATGCATCCACAGAACAATCAAAGCAAAACAATTAAAATAGTTAGATAAGGAAGCAGAAACTGGTATCCTTGATTTTCTACAGGACAGTGAAATTCAAGAAATTTCCCCAAAAAGATGAACAAAGGAAACGGTATTAGAAATGGCTCTGAAAAAGATACGTACACTCCATAGTAGCATGACATGAACATTCAGCCTGAGCAAGTTATGAAAATAGAATCTGTGAGCAGATCAGAAAGAGAGAAAGGCTATGGGACCCTAGAAGAATTGACCGAAACTTGTGATTACATGGAAATGAGGGTTTATACAAGCAAGTTTTTTGGCTCAAAGCTCTCTATGACAGTCATTTTAGGGCTACGAACTACAACCAAATCTTGAAATTTCTCAAAAATATTGTTGCACACCTGTTTCCAAATTTTGAATTGAAAATGTTATAGAGACATCATCATTCCAAGACCAGGTGCAATACATTTGCTATAGCCTTTTGCACCATGGTGTGGGGGTTGCTCTTCTGAATATTGTTTATCTTTAAGAAGTTACTTCATGGGTTTCAGTGCTGCCCACAGAGCCCAGAGCATCTATGCACTGTGGCAACTATGAAGACAGTTATAATGGTGTAAGGGTAGCGGTCCCTTCTGTGTCTTTTTTAAACAAATGAGAAACCACTGGATCAATTACTGTCCCGCAGCACAAGATATGGCCAGTGTTAGAAGCTGTTACACCAAATGTGGCCACAACTACATGTGCTGAAACTTTCCTGTGAGCACATCTTGTCTAGAACTAGCAACAATCCCTTTTACCTTGATAAATTCCGTATGTCTATTAGCCTGTTCAGAATAATTAAATTGCTTATTGCTTATTTCTTTGTTAATATGTATGGTGTGACTTTATTCATCTACAGAATTGAGAAGTACAACACAGAAAAATCCTACTCTATATTTATTTGGAAGCATTATCCTTTACAGCAAGGAAAAGGTATAGCAAGGAAAACAAGATAAGTAACTCTTCTGAACCACCTCTGATATGTAGGAACACTTCTCAAATTTTGCTGCTGCTCTTAGCACAATAACTGACTATCTGTCCTGATATTGCTGAGAAAAACCTTCTCATAGTCTTTTTCAAAAAGACGAACAGACCAAGAGAGAATCTAGAACAACAGGCTGAGCAAATCAGTCAGACAAAACAGAGGTCTCTTAAATAGAGCGAGCCAATGATGATATTCACAGCTAGGTATTCTAAGGTTTTATTACATGTAACACAGACAACTTGGGAAATGCTGCAGAATTGTGTGTACCTCTGTGTTAATACGGTATCACTCCTTATTACTGAAAAACCCAGAGTAAAAGAAGAACTTATAGCAAAATTTAAAACTTTCAGCATACATATGACAAAGTGAAATTGCTCTTGCAAAAATGAGATACATACCCTGATGTACACTTTTAAGTCTGCTGTGGCTGTTCAATAGTTACTTTGATTTAACACACAATTTCTTAAAGCATCTTAAGATTTAAAAAAAAAAAAAGTTTTCAGGGAAAAAGTCCAGTGTGCATGTATCAAGCCCACAGAACCGCCTTGCAATTTACATAGATACTACCTACTCATTTCTAACTTCCCATCTTCACAATTGTTGTTAGCCCACATCAGAAGAAATGAACAAAAACAACTACTACAAAATGCCTTCAAATATCAAAGGTGTCTTTCCACTTTTAAGTTTATAAACTTAACTACAATAAAATAAAAAAAAAAAGACCCAGTTATTTTCCTGATATGGCTTCTTAGATGTTTTTCAACCTAGCCATTTGACTCCCATACTGTGAAGTTCAGGTATCCATATTAATCACTGGGCCCCAAAAGTATCTCTGGTTTCTCTATTACTTTACAGCAAGTCCATTTCAGACTAAACTTTGCTGCTTTGCACAGTGAGCTGACACATTTACAACTACTTCAGGCAGCTGAAAACGACAAAATTCAGCTAAATCCCCCTCCCCTCTCTCCCTGGCACATATACTTTTAAGGCATGACGATTAATAACCTAAAATACTGCAATCTAACACTAAGAACTTTTTAAGGCTTTTGCTGAAAACACCTACCTTAGTATAAGCTATGGTCAGCTCATTACAAGAATTGACTTACTAGTCAAAATACTAAGAAATGTCGGTTTCCGTAGACCAGAGTTCTCTTTTTATGACTGGTTCTTGCTTTAAGCAAGCAGTGAACATAGGAAATACTTGTGTCCTGAAAGCTTACCTTCCAGTAAGTCTCTTGCCAGACCTGGTTCTGCCCCTGTGGACCGAACAAAGTCTGACAGGACCGCATCCATATCAAGAGTCATGTGATCATTCAGAGATGCTGCCAGACATGCAGCAGCAGCAGGACTCACTGGTTGACTAGAAGGCATCCATCTGCCAAGAAGAAACAGAATTTTAGAATATACTCCAAAGTGATGTAAACCATATTTTTCTTCTCTGCTCCAAAAAAGACTATTAAAAATGCTAAAACATTCAAGCTACCGCACATTAAAATAAACAGCATTTGTCATTCGTCTCTGCCTTAGCCTAGAACCTGTTGATCACGCACATGGGAAGGTTTTCTCTTTCTTAACATTTCATATTTTTATTGATTTTTTCTTATGTGCAGCTTGTAAATGATTCTGCAACTTGAAGACGCCAATCCAGCTAAACACAGGCACTGTTCATTCAAAGCACAATCATCGTATCATTGTCACTGCTCATACATTGAAGTTTAGCAAGTATTTAAATGTTTGGCTAGCCTACAGCTCTTTTGCCTTACTTACTAATACTAACATATACACAACAGAGCTTAGTATTTGTTCTTTTATTTGCCCTGTCAACACCACTGCTGTACTTTATAGTTTCTCCACTGTACTGGGTCTGGATGGGATGGAGTTAATTTTCTTCATTCATTTTCTAGAATTGCGGCTAAACCAGCATTGATAACACATCAACATGTTAGTCATTGCTAAGTGCTTACACAGCCTCAAGGCCTTTTCTGTTTCCTACTCTGCCCCGTGGGTGAGTAGGCTGAGGGTGGACAAGAGGCTGGGAGAGGGGACAGCCAGGACAGCTGACCCCAACTGACCAAAGGGATATTCCAGACCATATAACATGCTCAGCAGTAAAACTTGAGTAGAGTCTTTCCAAAGTAGCCATTGCTCAGAGACTGGCTTGCCATCAGTCTGCTTGTGAGAGGTGTTGAGTGATTGTCTTTGCGTCACTTGCTTTTTTCCCCTCCTTCCTTCACTTTAATGAAACTCTTGATCGATGAGGTTTTTTTCTTGCTTTTGCTGTTGCGATTCTTTCTCCCATCCCACTGGGGGGATGAGGAGAGTGAGCGAGCAGCTGGGAGGTGCTTAGTTGCCTGCTGAAGTCAGCAAACTCCAGGGCTTTGTACATCAAACTCCAGGATTTGTTAATGGCCACTTTCAGATTTTGCTGTTTGCTGTGTTGTTTATCACTTTGTTTTTCTTTGCCTGTGAGAGCTACGATAAAAGCACTAGCCTTGAGCCTGATCTGGTGTTTGGCCCATGTATAGCTGCCATCCCAATACTCTGAGAATCATCTCATGGAGTGAATTAAGAATTACACCTTTGTCCTCTTCTCCTCCAGAAGGAACTTTGTAGGGAAATTAAGAATGGCACCTCCTCCTTCTTCGGGGTAGATGTTTCCTGCCTGTTGCAATGGCCCTTCAGTTTCTCAAACATCCCTGCATATAACCAAAATGCTCACATTATGCAGAAAGATTACAGCTGTCAGCCAGGTGATAAAATTATTACCTGGTTGCTATGCCACTGGGATACTGAGGTCCTTAGTCAGAAATTAGAGGGTAAGGAAGCCCAGCAGCTGGGATCCCTAGCTGAGGACCAGCGAATCGGCAAAGGGGCAACAATCCACAGCTTCTGGAGGCAGTTCCTGTTGTGTGTGAAAGCAAGGTATCCCCTCAAGTAAGATGTGCAAGCTACTAAGGCAAGTGGACCACCACTGAGGAAGGTATCCAGTATCTGAGGGAATTAGTGGAGGTGGAGGTGATTTACAGCAACCTGGACAACAACCAGTCCTCCAAAGATCTGGACAAAATCCAGTGCATGTGGTCCATGTGGCAGAAGTTTGTATGGAACACACCGACACCATGTGCCAACACCCTGGCGATAATGGACTGGACAGACATCAGGGTACCAACTGTGGACAGATTGGCCTGCCAGCTCCAGCAGTTCAAAAAGTATCTCTCTTCCTCCCCAAACCTGCGGGCCTGTGTCTACCTTGTGCTGTCTACCTTCTCCAGTGTCTCAGAGGATCCTTCTGTTGTGGGGTGTGTGCTGAAGAACAGCAGGTGTTGATTGCTACCATGAAGGCACATGGTTGACAATATCACACCAAGCGAGAATTCCTGGTTCCCATACATGAGCTGATTAACTGATGAGAGAGACAAGGAGTGATCAGCAAGACTCACTCACCCTGTAACAGTCCCATATGGCCAGCAGGGAAGTCTGATGGTGGGTAGAGGCTAACAGTGGGCTACTACAGCCTGAACAGTTGTGGCACTATTGTGTGCTGCTGTATGGCCATGCTAGAACTCCAATATGAACTAGAGTCAAAGGCAGTCTGGTATGCTGCAACTCACACCACCTATGTGTTTTTCTTGATTCCTTTGGCAGCAGACTGCAGGCCACAGTTTCCTTTCACATGGCGGGGTGTCCGATACACCTGGAATTGACTGCCCCAGGCATGGAAGCACAGCACTACCATTTCCATGGATAGATACCGATCGCACAGGGAAAGGGTAAAGCCCCCAAAACCCCACAGTACATTGACATCATTGTATGGGGTAACACAGTGAAAGAAGTGTTTGAGAAAGGAAAAAGAATAATCCAAATCCTTCTGAAAGCTGGTTTTGCCATAAAACAAAGCAAGGTCAAAGGACTTGCACAAGAGATCCAGTTTTGGGGAATAAAAGGGTAAGACGGACATCATATCGCAATGGATGTGATCAATAATGTAACAGCCATATTCCTACCAGTTAACAAATAATTAACACAAGCTTTCCTAGGCATTGTGGTTTTCTGGAGAAGGCATCTTCCAGGTTACCGTCAGACTGCAAGTCCTCTGTATCGAGTGACATGAAAGAAGAACTGAAGAACTATTTCAACTGGGGTCCTGAGCACTGATAAACCTCTGAACAGATCAAACAGGAGATAGTATGTGTGGTAGCCCTTGGGCCAGTTGAGCCCTTGGCCTCAACTGGAGCCTATGGTAGAAAGCACTCAGAGAGACTCAAGGTCAATCTCTAGGGTTTTGGAGCCAAGGGTACACAGGATCCAGGGTATCAGGATATTTCTAGCTTCCTCTATTGTAGTATTTCTATAGTTGAATTTTCAGCGGAGAAGCCACCTCCATAAACCATATCGGAAACACCTGCAACAAATATACAGTATAAATACTTGGACCGACTGAGGCCCAGCTGGGAGAGGCAGAAAGGAAGGGTCTGGCAGGATTTCACCCTGTTCTTCTTCTGAGAGATGCAATTAGAGTACTAGTTAATACAGTCAGGGTACACAAAGTTCTTTTCTGTTTTTATATCTAATTCCCCATGCCCCATAAAAAAACCCCCACCAAACCCAGCCATCTATCCAGGGCTTTCTAAAGTAGTTATTATGTAATACCACCTTAACCATAAGAGAAAAGCACCATGTTTTTGCCCAAGTGGAGGATGTCAGGTTTCCTTCCTGGAAGGATTTGCCTGTCCCAAGGCAAAGTGACAGCAGCTTACTGAGAGAAAACCAGCATCACACCAATATGTCACTGCACCGGGTGTCAGTGGCCAGGTTCTGGTAGTGGAGGCTGTGGGGGTGGCCTCTGTGAGGAGAGGTTGGAGCTGCTCCATGCTGGACTCAGCTGGTTCCGGCCATCTCTGCAACAAGTCGTGGCAGGGCACAGCTGAGCCCAGCAGCCAAGCTGGTGGCACCTCTCTAAAAACAGTCCAACTTCACAGGAAATTAGAAGGTTGATTTTAAAAGGAAGAAGAGAAAGAAGGAGCTGATATTACAGTAATTTTTAAGTTTTGTTTTATTTATTTATTTGTTTCATTTTGTTGTACGGTCATTTACTGATGACCAATACTGCAGCTCCTGTACAGTTTTTACTGTGTTTTTAAACAGTCGGGGGGGGGGGGGGGGGCAATCTTACCAGGGTACTCTCTTGGGGGCACAATCATCTAGGGACCCATTAGGAAGCAGATCATGTTTTGCCTCAAGTGAAACGTGACACAAGGTCCGGCATGGGAGATTTTTCTGCCAAATCCATGGCTAACAAAATACATTTGCCCTACTGCATTTTGTACCTACTTTTTTATTCCTGAAAAAGTGAAACCCATCCTTCTAGGCAATGTTCTTTACAAATATCAAATAAAAATTAAAGCAGGCACTTCAAGAGTAGCTGGTGCTAGACAAGCTATTAACACAGATCATTCACAGATCATTTGAACATGCATTCAAAACACAGTTATACTAAAGGTATCTCCATACTTCTACCCTGCCTGCACAGCTGCAGAAATAGTGCAAAGCAAAGAAAACAGGATGAAGTTAAATGACACAACATAAGCAAGAGCGTAGGTTTTACCTTCATGCTTGTTATTGACTATTGGTCAAAGTTTACCTTTAAACATGAATTAGATTTTTCCTGTTAATTCCTCCTCACAGGCTCAGTTGCAACTTTACCACATGCCAAGGGTAAGGACTAGCATGGAGATTTCCTACTGGTAGCAGACGATATTGGTTGGCTCTTGCTTGTACCACAGCTACAGAGAAATAAACTGTGAAAGAAATTGGAAACCAGTTGATTTCACTGTTCCCCAAATGAAACACGGTCCTTTCCTACTCCATGTGCAACTACCTGGTTATATTTAACCTTCAAAATGGAATGCCTTTGCTTTCTTAGCAATTGCCTCTTTCTGCAAGTACATATCCCAAGTAGAATACAAACATCATTTACCTTCTGCCCCAGGAAGGTGTTGTCCTTCTCAGCCTCATGCATGAGGACTGCCTGCAAAACTCAACTTACTCCGACAAATTGAAAGTGTGTGGGATATGGTTACACAATTACATGTTTTTCAGTATCAAAGCAGATTACGCTGTTGCTAATCCTACCCATTTCACAGTCTTCTGGCCCCTACACTGTACCACTGCATGTTTTATAACACTTCTACATTTATGCTTTTATACTATTTATACAACTGTATCATGCTGGGGCCGCATTAGGATAGCAGGGGAGGTGATCCTTTCCCCTCTATTCAGCCCTGGTGAGACTCATCTGGAGCATTATGTCCATTTCTGGCTCCCCAACACAAGACAGACATGGACATACCAGAACAAGTCCAGTGAAGGACCACAAACTGCATAGCTGGATCACCACTGGACAAGGGAAACACTTCCAAAATGTAACATAATGAATATGTAGTAACAGAAGGAAAGCTGGAAATATTGAGGAGGCTAGTTAAAAAGGAATGCAGAAACTTCAGGAAGAGAACTACCTTAGTGGATTATGGCCAAATTTGGCATCTCAGCTTTGTAACAACTGAATCTCTTTCAATGCAAATGCAGGACAAAAATGCTACTTTTCTTTAAAAAAAAAAAAAAATACTCATACGTAGATCCACTGTACTAAGCAGCACTAACATCCCTACAAAAAGATCACAAGAAACTGAATACAATTAATTTCTTTAGTGACTAGGAGAAAGAATGAGGTAAGTCTTAACCAGCAGGTTGGAAACATATGGATCAAGCTAAAACAACCTGCCACTGGTGAACGATACAAAGCATTCATGAATTTCAGATAACAATCAAAAGTGACTCAGTGGTGTAATGACTGCTAATTTAAAATGCACCAGCTGGGCACTCAAGTACAGTCACTATGTGTGGGGGCTAGACTGCTCAAATTTGGAAAACTGAAGTGCGTATCAGTCTGAAGAAGTCAACTCATGAGTTGTCTCGGTATCAGCATTATTGCAGTATTTTCAACAGTAGTATTGAAAAGATAGCCTTTTAACAGCAGAAGACCAATCTCTTTCTGCATTTATGACATCACCCCTCACTCGGAATTGCTTCTTGATTACATGATCATCAGAACCCATATAGTAACCACGTCAACAGACACATTTCATTCTTAACTCATCCCAGCAAAGGTTATGCAAGCTGCCTATGAAGATCTTCTCTACAAAAGAGGTTCTTTCTGGTAATACAGAAAGTTCTCTGTCTATATATAGAAAACTGGTAATATCTGTGCATTGACAGCTGATGAAAACACAGCTCACATGCAACAGAGCCAGAGATAAGGCTAGCTGTTGTTTTACTGAAAAAGAATAATTTAAAATTAAATGCTATCCAGGTTCCATTATATAATGATAAATAGCTGTACAGGTAGAAAACACCTGCCTTGTGTTGGGCACCGAGGAAGCACACCCAATCCAGACCTTCCAAATCCATGACAGTGTGAGGAAGAAGTTTTCTTGTCCAACACTCCCTCTACACCTGTGCACTATGCTATGTAATTCTCTAGGCTCTGGGTCCTGCAACTGTGCTTAGAACACCTGCACAAAAATATCTGTGCTATTTAATTCTTCCTGTTACTCATCAGACCTAAATTAACAGCACAACATATATTAATAGTGTTTATTCAGATGGATACGTTTGAAAAGATCGAAGAATCAATGATGAAACATGTTAATGAACATTAAAAATGAAAAAACCCAGAACAAACGCACCACTGATTAGCTGAAGTAACACTGGTTCACTGTGTTGGATTACTTAAAAATGAAATGAGATCTACAGAACTGTGCTGATTGGAGCTGGACTCCTGGACAGTTTCTATGCAAACTCCACATTTCAACAGTGCTGAATTAAGCACACCCAATGCTGTAAGAGACAACTAAAATCTCTGCTACACGTGCAACTGAGGAGCAACCTTCTGTGGAAACTCATTCCTCGTATACTGGTAAAGCCTCACAAAGTCCCTGAAACATTATAAACTGAGTGTGGTGCTACCAAACACACAAATAGTAACAGCTATAGTAAAAAACCACAAACACATGCAAGCCCCAAAACCAATCCACCCCCCCATCCCCATGCCAAACCCACTCCAAAACTCAAATACTAGGCTTCCTACTATAGAACTATTTTACTAACTGTTAGTACTAATTACTAACCATGTATTAACTTTTTTTCTTTTTTTCATCCAGCAAACATCACCTCTCTACCCCATTTTGAAGTCATAATTATCACAGGTGGCAGGTAGTCTGGCTGTTACTTGTACTACTTCATCCCGAACAAAAACCTTTACAAGAAAAGTCTGAACTATGCATGCTCTACACTCTGAAAGCAACGAGCAGAGTTGGTAGGATCCTCTCTGTATACATTTGATCTAGCACTATTTTCGTCTGCAGAGGGAGTCGTTTTCTCAGCTCTCTAAAATTTAGAGGGGGGAAAAAAACCCAACAAAAAAAGTCTTTAAAAAAATGTTACCTTTGCCAGAAAACTACTATTAGCTGTGAAAACCCACACAGATGGAATAGTAAAAACTACTAAGCAAAAAAAAAGAAAATAAATTGTAAAGGAGGCGGCAGTGACTCAGAAGCCAGATGGCTACCAGACGTAGTATTCTCACCACGTGAATATAGTCTCTCCTCACCTACAAAACTATCACCACCACCTTTGCTCCGGATGGCTAGTCAAAGCATTAACACAACTTACACTTTAAATATACATACTTGGAGAAGATCTAACACAATCATCCATATTATATCCACCTGTCAATAAGCATCACTCCTCTTGTAGTTAACAGTATAGACACACAGATATACTTGCAGTCTTCCTTTCAAATGTGTCACACGATACACAAACGGCACTTTGAATTGGATGTAAGTGAAAACATCTTGATCCTCAAAACACAATTAAGACCTTGGTTTCCACTCACTTTCAAGCTAAATTTCTTCCTTAAGTAATTTCTTATTTATACAATGCAAATACAAGAGGCAGTAAAAGGGATAATTTGTTGTATATTGTAAGAAAAAGCATTTTTAAAGTATTTAAAGAAGAGATACTGATTACTTCTAAATGTTAAGATGGGTTAATATGACTTGAAATCATTTAAATACAATTTAATACAATCTCAGTTATACTTGATCTTTTCTTCTCCTTTAAGTACCTCTCTCTCAAAACTGAGCTATACTCAGAAGTAAAGTCTTCATCTGAATATAAATTTGACTTCTTCAAAATCAAATAGCTTCACCCAGTTAAACAATATGAAGACGCTTTTTCCAAACAAGTGGAAAGAGATGCATAGGGCTAACTAATGAAGCAAAACAAGTATGTTAGAACACATCCCATACGTCCAGAATCAGAAGTGAGGAACAGAAAGAAAACAGCACACAAACAGTGCACAGTGGGCAAATCCTCAGGAAGACATAATGACTAAACTGCAACTAAGATCTTCCACTTTCATAATTTTCAAAGAAAGGATGAAATAAGCACCATCAATAATATGACCAGTCTCAGCGCTCTAGGAAGCCAGTGGAAACATGCTCACCAATTGCATTAAACCAGTTCCCGCACACACTTTTTTTACTTTCCCTGTAGTGTGACAAGGCTAAATGCCTATTAACATTACTGATTCCTCTCAGCTGGTTTGGCAATATATAGACTAAGTGCAGACCGCTCTTGTGTTGAATGTTCATGATGCTTGCATTTTTGGTTGTGAAGGCAGAAAGACCCTGTTTGTGCACAGGTCCAGACTTTGAAAGTAATTCTTTCTGACATGCCATGTTTGATGGAGAATACCATAATTCTACAATCCTGACAATATAATGAAATTGAACCAATGCAGTAAATAAGACCATTTATTCTTAGTGAAACATTTAAATTTTTTGAGCTCAGGCTGTGCAATTTCTCATTCTTTTCTGCATGCAAAATGTATTTACTTACAGTTTCAGAAACTTTAATTTTTTAGTAAGCCAGTTTTTATTTGGTTATTACATTTCTAAAGCTCCTCCACTCTTCATTAGATAACGCTTTGCCAAAGTTCATATACAAGATAAAAACTATTCAGGGAAAATAATGTAATTAAACAATCAAGTCCATTAGAGAAGATTTGGTTAGGAGGGGAACATCAGCTTTAAGGGAACTGGCAGTTAATGTAGGCACTCAGCTTTTCAGATTACGTAACAGGAATACCATGTATATGTGAGAGTAGTTAGTTGTTCAGAGCATTTGTTGCCCAGGTAAAAGGTGATTAAATATTAAGATACAGGGCTAATCTGAAATATAGAAAGATGATGCTCTGCCAAGAGTAGCTGAAAGGACTGACATTGAATTTCTAATGTTTTTGCACCAATGAAGACACAATCTTGTGACTACTGTGGTTTGCCTACAGGAAGGCTACCTTATTCCCAACATGAGATTTCTCTTTACCCTTTATTTGGGTTGACTTCAACATTATTTAATATACTATAACCTCAATTCAATAAACTTTTTGTATTCAGAGTAACACTTCAATTGTGCTTTGTTGCAGTATTCCCCTAAACAGCTGGGGAGTTTTATTTCTATGTTTAGATACGGGGGGGGGCAGTCTGTGCAGATACAGTCAGGGCTGTGTCCAAGATACAGTTGGAAAAATCAGAAACAATTACTCATACAAACATGTTTATGTTTTCCAGTATTCAAAATGGACCTAGAAGGTAAAAACAGAAGACAAATGTTGGCAAACCCTCTTCTGGAATACTGGGAACAAGTTCAATAACTTATGCTTCAGAGTTATCACCTCAGACTGAAACAGGTGAAATGAAAGGCTACAGATCATCAGAAGTCAAGCATTTTATTTTATGATAAATCACTAAAAGCCTGGGTTGCAGAGCCAATGAAACAAGGTTGAGAACGGGATTAAGACTGCTCTTCATAAATACACCAAGCCACAAGCAAACATAGTCTGGAAATAAAGACAGGGCTCCCAGTGACAGAAGTACTGTGAACAATTTTTCCTTAGAAGCTGGGGAGAAAATACTTAATTATTTTCAAAAATAGAGCTACCTAAATACATGTAAAGTACAATACAACATCCTGCAGTGATAGGAAACCAGACTGTCCTGGTTTCAGCTGGGATAGAGTTAATTTTCTCTCTAGTAGCTGGTATAGTGCTGTGTCTTGGATTCAGTATGAGACAAATGTTGATAACACTGGTCTTTTCAGTTGTTGCTAAGTAATGTTTATACTAAGTCAAGGATTTTTCAGCTGCTCATGCCCAGCCAGCAAGAAGGCTGGAGGGGCACAAGAAGTTGGGAGGGGACACAGGCAGGACAGCTGACCCAAACTGGGCAAAGGGATATTCCATACCATGTGACATCATGCCCAGTATATAAACTGGGGGGAGTTGGCCTGGGAGGGATCACTGCTCGGGAACTAACTGGGCATTGGTTGACAAGTGGTGAGCAACTGCATCGTGCATCACTTGTTTTGTATATTCCAATTCTTTTATTATTATTATTGTCATTTTATTACTAGTATTATCATATTACTTTCTTCCTTTCTGTCCTATTAAACTGTTCTTAACCCACGAGTTTTACTGTTTTTTTTCCCTGATTCTCTCCCCCATCCCACTGGGTGGGGGGGAAGTGAGCAAGCAGCTGCGTGGTGCTTAGATGCTGGCTGGGGTTAAACCACGACAGTCTTAAATTAGCACCTCAATAAACTGCACAGGCATATTCCAACATGCTACTATCTGGCTTGTTATTTATCTTTATTTTGCACCAGGATAAAACCTTGCTGGTACCATCCAGCATAGTTGAATTTTTTGGTATGGATGACCAGACCTGTTCTGTCACCTTATCTTCTTTTGAAGCTTTAGAACATATTTAGGCTTGAGAAACTTGCAAAATGATGTACACATACAAATCCTGGCCTTCCATTTTTCACTTGTAACTGCTGATCCCAGTCAGCCAGCAAATGCCACTTGGGATCATGCGCTGGTAAAGGAAATGCAATAGTGTGGGTGATAATACTGTCTTAACACTTTGAAGTTGTCTGCTGCAGATACCTTTAAACTTTTTAATCTAGCACGTTTCAGCAGTATTCTCCTCTGCTACATCATCACAATGGTCCTCTATCACTGACAATACAGGTTTGGCTTTACATACCTACCTAGCTTCTACTGCCAGTAGCTATCTCTGAATGTATATTTAGTTGTGGGCATCTCAGAATGAACCCCTGCTTGTAACAGAGCAGAAGTCAACCCTTTTTTAGGTTGGGGTGGGTGGGGTTTGGGGGGGCGGGGGCTGTGGGGGCTTTTTGTGTATGTGTGTGAAAATCATAGAGCTAGTAAGTTTAAGTCGTAAGTGGACTAAAATATTGCTTCTTAATACAGTTTGCTGGTTTACAGAACTAAAGGGCATTACAGATTACAAAGTGGGCAATCTCCCTGCATTTGCACAAAGCAGATGCAGTTATGAAGTATATTCTTGTCCTGTTTGTTTTGAATCTATAAACTTCTCCAAAAGCTACAGGTAATCCTTGCCCAAAGTTTGCATAATTATGCAAATAACTACTAATGGATAGTTAAGAATAATTATAAAAGTCTACTTCAAATTTTCAGCAAATGAAAAGGGAGTAATTCTATTCAGGACACTGTTATGAGTTAAACACAAGCTACCTGAATAATCTCTTTACTGAAGTGCTCACTCTAATTTATTTGAAAACCTCCAAATGTTTCTGAAAATGTTAATTATTTTGAATTAGTCTCACATTTGACAATTGTTTCATTGTCCTTTGCTTGTTCCATTAATCCTGAAGGTTTAAACTTTGGCAGTTTAACATCTGTATTTGTTTAAATACCAATGGATGAAAACCTCTGTATGGCCCTTCATAAATTCACATGTCGCTTAGTTCTTCTCTTCTTGATACATCCGTATACTTACAATTAAATTAATTTTACTGCTTGCAGAAAGAATGGCTTATTTTCTTATTTTTCCCGGTCCTTTGCGTTTAAATGGCCCAGCAATTTGACAACTACATTTAATAGAGACTTGCTGTTATCTGGGATTTCAAAGGGGTTTTTGTGTGTCAATTAGAATCCAGTATATAGACTGCCATAAGCCATGGGTCATTTGCAGATGAGTATATTACCCAACCAATGCACTACTAGAGTGACTACACTAAATCAATAATGCTTATTTATGTACTACTTCTATAAAACGTAGCCTTGGACAAATCTACCATACTGATTATGTTAAGTCAAAACTGAAACACGCTGACTTTGATTTCTGAATGGGAAAATTTCAGCAATAACTACCCTTCCCAGGGGCAGGGGGGTGGGGGGTGGGGAGAAAAAAGAAAAAGAAAGATTCTTCTTGAAAGGTGCATATTTTTGCATACAATTTTCTCCTGGTTTCTTTTTGCTTGTTGGTTGGTTGGTTTTTAACAAGTGTTAGTATGACTATAGTACTTCATCCTGGAAGCACGATTTTTTTCTTTTTAAAGTCAACTAAAAAATAACCAGGAGGAAGAACTCAGAGAAATTCCAAAGCAGTAGCTAGATAATGTGAAGTCTTTTAAAATTCCAGCCTGACTGATGACAGCCGCGTATGACATTGTGCAACTCTCAAAATTTAAAAGGAGAAATTTTCTGGCAAATTACTCAACAGCATCTCTAGCTATATGAAAAAAGGCGTACAGATTTGTAATTCAGTTTTATTTATTTATTTACCACGATCCAGTAATTGGAAAGAGGAAGACAAACACATGGGGTTCAGAGAAAAGTTATGTCAAAGAGGAGAAAGTAGAGGTAAAACATGACTGCACAGTCTAATAAACTATATAGAAATCAATTCAGGCACATAAAGCTATGTAGCTAGTACTACCCTAGATATCACATGGTATCTTCTGGGTTTCAGCCGCTGCTCCAGAAGTGTATGGGTCTGCATCATACTTGCTAGTCCCATGTGGCTATCCCAGATGATTCGGAGCTTTCAAACTGGCAATACACATCTATGTGTAAGGAACGTACCTGAATCATCTATTTCTACCTATAATACTTATCAGGTGCGTATTTAGGTACTTGAATCACACCTGACATACTGAAAGATCCAGGACTTGAGTTTATTTATTTATTTATTTAAATGTTCAACTTAATTTGTCAAGACTGCACAAGACCATAAATACAAACAACTGGACAGGAATTCTGACAAAGTTTTTCCAGAAAGTTCTTAAGTTCTCAAGACAGTTTCTTCCTAGACAGGATGACTTTAGTTGGAAAGACTTACAGTGTCTCAATAAAGACATTCAAATAGAAGCTTGCTGTTTCCTAACAAAAGTAGCTCTCAGGTGATGGAGTGACAAATAACAAAGCTGGTTACAAAGAAATATTCCACACCTTTTGTTCACCTAGGACATCCTATCTCCCTCTGCAGTGAATTCACTGTTCCCAGAGATTCCAGGCCTTCAACTTCTACAAAATCTCTCTAGTATTGCCTTAACTTGTATGGCACTGATGCTGCCTACCAGCAGGATACTCTAGCCCACCAGAAATTCAAATTTGACCATAGATCACTGGACACAAGGCAGCTTTTTCATACAATGCATAAAGCTGCTTAAGCCAAACACTCTCAGAGCAGATCTCACAGATCATAGTGGACTTAATAATTGAAGTTAAGACTAGATATTTATGCTCAGACTCCTATATCACAGAATTTTAAAGGCCAATTAAAAGAGAGCATATCTCTTAAGAATTTTACCTTTACATTTTGTATCCATCCCATTCAAATTAGAGATTACTTCACCAGCCTCACAAGTTTTGTTTTAAACAGACTTTATCTTCAAATAGCTTCCAGTTTTAGCTGCCAAGAACATAAAGATGAAAGCCAGCTTTTAACCTCACAGTCAGAACATCTCCCATAGAACTAAATGTATATTATACACTTCTATCACAGATGAAGTGGACCTAAATTTTGCAATCTGTTTTATACAACTAAGCCCACGCTGCTCTCAGAACTCCAATGAAAGAAAAAATATTATTCAGGAAACATATCTGTACAAACTGTACCGTTTAAGCTATTGTACACTTCACCAAAATGCTCCTTAAAGCCTCTGTACTGAGCTAGGAAGACCAGCTCTTAAGTCATACAAGCACCTTTAGTCTGACTCCATTGAAATTAGCTGCAGTTGACTGAGTTCTACCACCAGAATGGCAAATCACTCCATTAAGAGGCACTGCATAATTCCATTAGAGAAGGCACATGTGGTCACAACTTATTTGCAATAATAATCACCCAGTTCTGCAAAATCTATAAAAAATGCTTTAAAAAGTTGATGGACGGATAAGATCTTGACAGCAGATGTAGTTATTGATGAATTAAAAGGCATTAGTTGAAGAAGCCAAAATGATGGTAACTACCTAACAAAAGGTAACATGCACTAGACCCAATGGCAAAGTGGGGTATTTATATGCTGATTATAAAACACGGACTCTCAAAACATGTAAGATAACAAGACAACATTTAGTGACTAGTACAATTATGGGCTATCTACCATCTCAAGTATAAAATATCAGAGTTATAGGAACAAAAGTTGAAGAACAAGAAAGCAGAAAAACAAAAGCTCCAATCAAGCATTATTACCAAGGTTTTGTCTACACAATGGAACCCAGGAAAATTAACCCAAATTAACTGGATTTGTCCATGTCCATTAAATTCCTTTGCAAACAGTTTCACCTGGGAATAAAATGTGGCCTTAATTTGGTTTGGCTCATCTTGCCTTCGAAGTGAATTAAACTAAATTCACTGGAGGCCACTTTCATTATGAATGGGAGAGTGCATACAGATACTTGGTGGGATTTAAGCTGCCCTCTTTAAATTCCTACACTTAGTTGACTTGCATCAATTTCCCTTAGTATCTTGTGTAGACAAGCCCTGATACATTAGACACAGCAGTGAAAAAATAAAGAACAAGGGAAGCTATGCTGAAGAATCCCCAGTCAAGACGCTAAATCCCTGTGGGAACCATTGAAGAAGAGCTATTATCCAAGACAAGAGAATTGTTGAACTATTTTAAGTGTAGTTCTAGGAAGAATACCACCAAAGTTTAGAGACCAACTGGGAAATATTTTAAAAACACAGCTACATTTCTTTATTTAAACATCTACTATTGGCTTATTTATTTGAATTATTTGAAGCAAGAACTGTTGATAAAGGACACCACTAAATCATCTTTTGAGGCAATTTATTTAAGAATTAAAGGTTGTAACCTATTATTGCAGGCGAAGATAAAAGAAAGTAGAAAAGAAAAATTGAAAAGATCACAATGCGTTTAAGAGCTATGGCACACTCTCACTGAAGAAACATTATGGAAAGCTAGAGACACTCAATACCTTAAAATACCTGAGTCCCCATAAAATGTTCTGAAACATCTACAGTCACTGATAGCACTAATAACAACTGAGAGGTCCTTTACTTGCACTCCACCACTGATGGCAGCCTAGCAAAAAGCACAGCACCAGTCCTATGTCAGATTCACATGCAGGAGGATTAATTCATCTGCTCTGATGCTCTGCTCGAACATTTTTACAACCGCATTTTCATGGGGCTTCAGAGGGTTTTCATAACACTATTGTTCTTACTCAAGAATGATTACATTCTTAGAGAGGAAAAAATGTCATAGATAAACAAGAAGTCCACAGAAATAGGGATCTAGAACTGAAATAAACTGACAAGCAGGAGACAGAGCCTTTCCAGATAAGGATCCTCTACATCCCTTCATCAGTATTTTTTCAGGATAAAACAACACCATTGCTATCATGTTTTTGCTTTCATACAGGACAACAGATAAAGAGAATGGACATAAGGCAGTTACAGTGTTTCCCTTATTTTATTCACGAGGGCCTTCATAGTGTGTTAATTGTATTCTGGCAGAATGCAGCAGTGCAAGAGATAAATAAAATGCCACTGATAAAACTGGAATTTCCATAAAACAAAGACCTTCATTTTAAATCAAATTCAAGTATCAATTATTCTTTTATCTGGGAGAGTGATAAAGAAGTAGGCAGTATTATACTGTACTGGAAATATAACAATTAGGGTTTCAAATGTTAATCTGAGGCCTCTTAGTAAATGCACAGTTTCATTAAGTAATGTGCATCTCTTCTACTAGAATATATCTCTACAGAAGCAGTATGAACAAGCTAGATATTTCCTCATTCAGAATTTTTTCCTTTTTTTTCCCCCTCATTTTCCTCATTTATAAATTTTTCCTGACTCTCTTTCCAAATATTGAACATATTCCACCAAATATCATCCTTTCAAACAAAGAAGGTATGCTGGCCAAAACTCTAATCTTAACACAGTTTTCTCTCACAAAAACATATATCATATACTCTGCATACATAAAATTTACTTCAGTATGTAAAAAGCAAGCTGTCTGAATAACCATTATTGGATATATATAATGTGGAGTTTCATTAATTTTTTCAAGTTTGCACTGCATTAAAAATGAAACACTTGGGCCTATAGGCACCACAAAATGCATGCAGCTCAACAACAAACACAAAGACCAGCTTAATCACTTGCTGTTTCTTACATTTTGAGTTATTTAGCCCCCTATTTCTACATTGCCAATTCTAAAATTAATTGTCATAGCAACAGGAATCTAAGTCTTCATTTACAATGCAGATAATCTTTTCGATCACGTTATTAATGCATAACCCCATAGCTGCTGATTTGCAATGTATCACCGTCAACTTTTAATGGGGGATGGGGGGAGACAAACAGAACACACAGGTATGACACATTGGCATGCAGTAGTCAGGAAGCAGCTCAGCCTCAACCTCTGCTTTACTGCAAGTTAATTCCTCCTATACTTTCATTTAAGAACAACTACTGCTGAAAAGCCAGACTGCTAAGATTTGTTCTCCTGTTAAAGCTGCTTGTTCTTGAGCTGTAAATAGATACACAGCTGATTAAAGCTATCTTTAAGCAAATTTTTAGTTTGACTTACTTACAACAGACTTTAAATAAGAGTTCCTTGAGGCATGTGTCAGATGGGCGTTATGCTGCTGGTTTTTGGTGAGGAAAATAATCCGTTTTTGCCACAGTAGAAGGTATGAATAAGCAAAATTTTGTCCCCTGAGAAATCTGGAAAAAAATAAGTAGTATATTAATTATTGTACTTATTCTATGCTATTTGAATAATAATAACTAGCAAAAATCAGCTTTACCTTTGACCTTGGGAGCTTAATGGATACTACTCTCAATGCAGATAAACTACCATATACAATAATTTGCATTAAGATTACTTGGGCGCAACCCAGACAATTAAGAAAAAAAAAAAAAGAATTATGAATGTACAAAAACATTCTTATGGCTATCCTACATCCAAATGGTAATTCATGCTTAAAAATTCCCCTAACAGTTCTCTTAAGATTTATCAAATACACCTTTGGAAGTTTTTCTTCTCATAAGCTATCAAAATCTAAGGCAATGAACTACTGAAGAGTTATCCAGGAGAAGACTCAATTAAGATAGCCATTTTCTTTCAGGGAAAAAAGGGAGAAAAACATGAAGAAAGAAGGAACAGTACTTTTTTTCATAGGATTTATTTAATTTTAAAAGAAACCGCATTTCCCTTAGCATATAATCTACTTCTATCTCTTAACTATAAATCCTGCTGCTTGCAAATACATAATCCAATTACTATAAGCTTCACCTTATTATTTTAAAAGGCACTCACAGTTTTCCCGTTTCTGTTTTTTTAATCCATTCACAAAATTCATACGCTTGTAACTGAGCCCAGCCTTATCAAAATCATGATTTAACACATATCTGCCCAAACCCTTTCATCATGGAAAACATTCCTTCTGATAATGCTTTTAAAACAGGCAGAAACATAACAAGGACCACAATTCTTATAAATTTGTAGGAATTATGATATGAAAACAGAACATTATATTATTACTCATTATTTCCTAGAATACCTACAGAAATAACCAAATCTCAGTAGATAATAGTCCTTATGCAAAAAAATCCCAGTTGCCTGTGTAACAAATCAACTGTAACATGAAGTGTTTGTGAGCTAATATATAGTACTTCATAAGATTCCTAGCTTTTTTTCCTCCTTCACTGTGATATATTTTCATGCAAGAATCATATATCTGACCAAAGAATTATCTTCAATTCTTTGTTGGAAATTAGTTATGAATGTACCACATCACAGATATCCTCATACAGTAGATTATTTTAAAGTTCAGAATAACATAAAGAAATCATTTCATACATTGCAAAGGAAATATAAGCAGCAATCAAACTGCATTTGCCTATGACCCTCATCTTTATCACCCTCACAGAACTTAAAAAAACCCACAACTGTAAAACCCTCATCAACTTACAGAAGTAACTTTCAATGGCTGTAACACTTTCAAAGATACTTCAACTGCAAGGGATAGAAATAACCATCAAGCATGAATATGCCTCAACATTTCCATGTATACCATGTTAACAAACTGCAATATCTACACTATGAAACTCATATTAGCTATGGGGAAATAACTAAAAACTCTGTTATGCAGCCTTCAAAAATCAAATGATGATGTTTCTGCTAAGGAGACGACGTAACTTTTATCGCTGGCCTGGAAATAATTAAGCAGTCAAGGTATTTTCCTTTTTTCAGCTATGTATTAACAAACAATTGAAACATTTTTATAGTTTTGTTCAACGCATCAGCTGCACAGAAAAATAAACCCTTTCCATCCAACACTTGACCTACTTCTCCAGCTGAAAGAGAACTTACATGTATGTACTGCAAGCACATGGTTTTTTTAGCAAATCACAATGTACCATTTAAACTATGCTAAAAATTATTCCATTTAGTTTGCTGTCATAAATAAGTGATCTGAAAGATTACCATGGATACTATGATTGTTAGGGCATAAGGAAACGCCTTCTTGGCATTTCACACACAGACACAGACACACACTGCAGCCTCAAGAATTTATTTAGTTTTCTGGGTTTTTTTTTGTTTTGTTTTGGTTTTCAGTTTTTATCTGTTTCACTGAACGCTATCTTTAACTTGATAGTACAGTGTGCAAAACCTCAAGCTTATACATAACTTGCAGTGAGATTTATAGCAGTTATTGCTATCCTATCCCTGCAAATAATTTCTTCAGTCATTCTGTGAAATGCAAGTTCTTCCTTACAAATGGCCTTTCACCTGACTAGCGTATGGGAGATTATAATCATAATCCATGTAGGAATCAAACATTAAGGCTAACTTCAGATCTTAAGAACTGAATTTTGTTATTATGAATAGTCCTTCTGAACGAGCCTTCTCCCTTCTCTTTACCCACTGACTACAGAGTAAGAATAGGCTAAGGTTAGCTGCTGTGAATACCCAGTTTAAGATCAACCTTAAATACTGCTTACTCTGTCCATTGTATTCCCCTGTATAGTGGGACAATAAACTGAAGAATGCTCCCCGTATGACCACAGCTTGGTCCATAACAAATTATACAGAGATATAAATACACAGAATAAAATTACCATTAGCTATCAAAAGCTTCAGGGTATAGAGTAATCTCAGCTGCAATTCCTTTACAAGTCTGGGGACAAATTTTGAATTGATCTTTTTATGTTTGCATGGTCCCTGCAATAACTTCTGTGTGAAGTTAGCAAAGAAAATGAGGAAACGCAGATTAAAGATGCTACATATATATTTCAAAACAAAGAACTTGATCTCAAACAGGTCTTTTGAGGGTAAGAAGGAGTCTTAGCAAAATCAACTGAGGCCAGATGGCAGAGAAATTCTTCATTAAGAATGAATATTCACAGTAACTTTCAATTCTTCCCTATTTTTGTCTGACATTTCAAAGTAATCACTGACAAGGAGCTGAAGAAGCTTCCTCCACTTAGTTTTTAGAAGTACCTCAATTCTCTTCTGAGACTCTCATGCAATCCTTGTCCTAAAATTAAAAGGGATCCCATTTTCCACTTCTACTTCTGACAGGACTGAAATACATCCTACAATCTTCTCAGCAGCTTAGGACCAACCACACAGTGCTGAAAACCTTCTCTGCTAATACTCTGTTGAAGCTGGATCAGCATCTCCCCACAAAGTCTCAAGTGTGTGCTCATTTCCATTATTTTTATTTCATGCATGCAATCTGAAGTAGTTTTAGGACAAGACAAAAGCATTATCTTTTATAACATCAGCTTTGTGCTTAGTTTCTTTACGACTAGGCTTCTTCAGTATAAGTTCTACATTCAGAACAAGGCCTTACCTACAGTTACATTGCTCAGTGGTTCTTTGCAAAGATTTCATTTAGCTCAACCAACGTATGAAGAAAAAGATGTCTCTAATAATAAGAAAGCAGTAATATTTAAGGAATAATAACAAGATCACCTGAAGGAAGAGGTTTTTATGTTAGATGGCCACTATCAATATGTAGGTCCTCTTAAAGAGAAGTGACAAGCATCAAAGAAATGATTATTCTAGTTATGGAAAGTGGCTCTGTCATGTCCTGCAGATGTCTGTGTTGAAAACTGTGGGGGAAGGGCACAAAACTTGACACACAGCATCTCTCTATAGCTCATTGTCGTGGTTTCAGCCCAGCCGGTAACAAAGCACCACGCAGCCGCTCGCTCACTCCCCCCGACCCTGGCCACGGTGGGATGAGGAGAAAATATAAAGGCAGGCTTGCAGGTCGAGATAAAGACTGGGAGGGATCGCTCACCACTTATGGCCAGGGGCAAAAGACAGGGTCAACTTGGGGATGAAACAAAATCAATTTAATTTACTACAAGTCAAATCAAAAACAAGGATATTGGGAAGTAAAACCAAACCTTAGAACACCTTCCCCCCATCCCTCCCTTCTTCCCGGCTCAACTCCGCTCTCGGTTCTCTCTCCCTCCTCCCCCTGCGGCACAGGGGGACAGGGAATGGGGGTTGGGGTCAGCTCCCCACACCTTGTCTCTGCTGCTCCTTCCTCCTCAGGGGGAGGAGGACTCCTCACTCGTCCCCTGCTCCGCTGTGGGGTCCCTCCCACGGGAGACAGTCCTTCATGAACTTCTCCAACGTGAGTCCTTTCTGTGGGCTGCAGTTCTTCCCAAACTTCCCTGGCGCGGGTCCTTTCTGCGGGCCGATCTTCAGTGACAAACTGCTCCAGTGTGGCCATCTTCGGGGGCATCTGCTCCCCCGCTCACCTCCATGGGCTGCAGGGGGACAGCCTGCCCTCTCACCACGGGCTGCAGGGACATCAGCCTCCTCCAGCACCTCCTCCCCCACTGACCTCGGTATCTACAGAGGGGTTCCTCTCGCATCCCAATCCCCCTCCTCACTACCGGTTCCCCTTCTGAAATCTGTTCTCCCAGAGGCGCGACCACCGTCGCTGATGGGCTCGGCCTAGGCCAGAGGTGGGTCCGACTTGGAGCTGGGGAAGCTTCTAGCAGCTTCTCACAGGAGCCACCCCTGCGGCCCCTTCCCTGCTACCAAAAAAACCCCACACCACACAAACCCATAACACTCATCTGCAAAAGATCTATGACTTGCTAATGTTTCATGTTCTTGCAGACACCTTTGACAGTTACGTTATTCCCCAGTGCAAAGCAGCACGTTGATGATCTAACTTTTAATGACCAGTTCTTGAGCACAGTCTGAAGTGCTAGCACAAACAGATTTTCTTTTTGTACTGAACCTTCATCACTTGAAATCTCTTTGTAACCACTGCATGAGAAACATCTATCGTTTTATCTGCTTCCTGAGTCTCTATAGTGTGTCACTGATGAAGGAAAGGATTTCTCCTCTAGCTAGCAAAATTCTTATTTACCCTGACTAGTGGTTCTTCCATGCAAGAAATGGAACCCATTTCTTCCCTCCTTGGCTTAAGCTAGTTTGACTTAGAAAATGTGTGCACTGGACTGAGCTGACAAGGATATGAAGGCAGAAGCTTAAAGGACATCAGAAGTGTTAGCATTCTGAGCTTTGTATAAATAGTCTTATTGATATAATTCTCCAAGCATCCTTTATCTTCTTGGACAGAGATTAGAGAAAAGCACAAATGCTTAATTGTATGTCAAGTGCACAGTCAACATATTAAGAGTTGAGTATAGTCTTTTAAAATGGAGTCTTCATCGTATTCATGCCTCGAGGTAGACAATGCAGCCGCTATTTTAAACACAAGGCTTGACTGTCTGTTACTCTTCACATTGCATTGTTCCTCACATCAAGGCAAAACACATAATGGTGATTTTCCCATGTTCTCCTTAAAAATACTGATCCTAACAACTGGTTCATCCCACAGCTTCAGTGACAGATTGATGGGAAAGTTCCCTCTTACAAGTACCCTAAAAATAACAGTAGAATTGAACTTCTGAGATTCAGATCATGTACAAAAAGCAAGTCCTGGTAAGTCCTTGGACGCATATAATGTAGAAAGAATAGCAAGAAATGTAGTTGCGTATGTACTTAGATGCATATAAAGAACGCCTAGCTTGCCAGGCATTCATACAATGTGCTGGAATTCCAACAGTAAGCATATCAGCTCAGTGTATACAGCAGCTAAATAAGCTACAGCAGTAAAAAGCTCACACAGACACATTACGCAGCAAAACAGAACTGGTAATTTCCCCCAACCCTGTGACTCCCATCCTCGTTTCTGTGAAACATGAAGTTCCTCAGTTATTATATTTAGTTTGGAAAATTAAACTAAGAACAGAAGGCTTAATTCTTTTTCCTACTAAAAACTATACTTTAATGTAATATTCAAGATTTTCAGAACAACTAGAGAAACAAAGGAGAAAATAAAGATACAAAACATGGAATCTGGAATGATTCATTTCACAACGTTATGAAGATGCATAATTTAATATAGCAACTGTGCATTTCACTTAAACTATATAAGTAATTGACAATCTGTGAAGAACCCATTAGGAAAACTGAAAGCCATGCATCAGACAAATCTAAAGAGAAAGCACTCCTCCTCCCATTTGAATAGTACAGAACAATATATCACAGATGCTGTATTAAAGGCCATTAAACTCAATAGCTATGCTGGTGACTGAGCAGTCATAGCTTGTCGTGTAGCTCATCAGAACCCGAATCTTGAACTCTTCCTCAGCTCAGGGTGTCAAGCTGTAGGAAAGTCATGCAGTGAAGGTCATACATTGCATTTTATACTGAGAAACAACTGAAATATGACTATAATCAATTGTAATGGATACTAACCTGTTTTAAGTACTCTGAAGACACTCATTCCTACAGGATTAGCAGGATTAAAGCAGAATTCTTATAAATAGTGTTCAATTGTTGGAATCTTTGCTTATGTTAAAAATCTGCGAGTCAGTATCAGGGTTAGGGAAAAACACCATTTTTTTTCAATTATGGGTTATTTCTAAAACTTTCTGCCAGGGTAGAGTAGGACAGGAAGGTGTAAGTGCATTATTTTCAATACCAACTCAACAGATCACTTTTCATGGTGGAAAGGGAAAAATGTGGCGAGTTTTTTTCAATTATCTAAGCAGAAGAGTACCAACTGTGAATTAAGTCCAGAAGAAATTGCTGAGAGACATCCTACTGCAGTTGAAAAGATCTCTCTTGAGTCCTAGGGAAAGAAATAATAGGGATCTGTACCAAGTGAAGAGCAATGTCAAAGGAACACCTTGCAATAGGCTGAATGCCTCAGGTTTGGCCTACATGAAAGACTTCTGTTGATATAAAAAAATGTTTCTTAGAGGGGAGGGGGGAAGAAGCCTAGTCGTAAAGAAACTAAGCACAAAGCTGATGTTATAAAAGATAATGCTTTTGTCTTGTCCTAAAACTACTTCAGATTGCATTGCATGCATTTTCTCTATAATTCAAATGATAGAATTAAAATCTCTAAGTAGCATGCCCTCAAATAGAAAGACATTCAGAGAATTTATATTATAATTGTCATTGCTACTTACAGATAAGCAGTTAACTTTCCCATAGTTCTTTACCTCTTGGAAGTCAGACACTTTAGAGAATGTCACCCCAGCCAGTGTCACCACTGAAAGCTGACCTTGAAAGTCTTCCTGTCCTATCAGTCCTTCTCCAAACCACTACAAGAATTTACTAAGTGACAGAATTGCTCATATTGTTCTGTGTTCTTTCCATGACCTAATCTATCCATTAAACACTACCGAGATGAAGACACATGCATCTGTGGAAGCAAAGACTTCAGTGAGGGCCTTTTTTTCCACATGGAGACAAAAAGTTAAGGACTAGCATAGCTGAAGTGTATTGAGTTTCTTACTGGAGAAACCTGGCTGACGAAAAGACCTGAACTGCTAGAATTATATCACTTTGCCTTCCTCACGTGGAAAAGAAGTAATGAAGTAATGTTTGTAATGAAAGGATTGCAGATAGGTCAATAGAGTCACCTTACCTTGGCTGAATGCAGGAAAAATGCAGAGTATGTATTGCTCTAAAGAGTGCTAACAGGGCGTAAGAAAGAGCAGGGAGGAACTGCAGTCATTTTTCTTCTCCCGCATCTATATTTTAAAGAGTCTGAAAAAATACTGAAATCTTTTTCAGCTACCTTGCTCACTGTATGTGGAGGCATACAGATGAAATTTGGGGTTTAGTTTTTATAGCACTTTTGCTCTTACTTCTAGGCTTGGCAACCTTCTCGTAGACATGACTAAGCTTACTGCAAGATCAAACAGCACAACATATACTATGTACTCTGAAGAGAAATAGTGAAGAGAAATACTTCCGTTTTATACATCATTTGCAATTTGCTGCACTGCTTCAGTGAAGAAAAACTATCCAGTATTCTTGCACAAGGACCCTAGGCCTTAAAAAAAGAAAAACAGCATTTTGATTGTGAAAGCTAGGAATAAAGTGAATTATAAGAGCACACAGGAAGCTGCACTAACAAGCATAAGCATAAGCAACATACAGTCCTGTGACCTTCCGGATTTACAAATAGCTCCAACATTTTTCAGAAAGAGGAGACAGCTGTCTCAATGCTGCAGGTGCTGATCTCTTCAGTTTTGTCTGGACCCACCTCTCTACCTTTAGTTAATAACAACACACAAATACCAGCATGCTTTGAGGCACAGTTAACATCTCTGAATTCACAGAATCAAGAAATCAATTCCACATGTCGAAAACTTATTTGGAAAATCCTATCAGGTTTACAGGAAATTGTTCTGTGAGCAGCAGAAAGAAGGAAGCCTTGTTCTCTTTAGAATTCTGACCTTTAATACTATAAACTTCTGCAGCCACCAGCGCATCCCAGAGTCAGTCCAGAACCATGTATGCACTAGACTGTGCCCCAACTGCTGTCAAACAGTGTAGAAAACAGTACAGTTCTAGTTTCAGTCTTTCTTCTCCACCAGCCACAGACTTTGACAAATTTTGTAAGAATTTTATTAACTTTGACAATTCTAACTATTTTTCAAATTGTACAATGGTTTCAGGGGAACTAGGAAGAATGATGCATGGATGGGAATAAGACTCATTAGAGAGACTGTTAGAAAAGCAGGCTAAAAATGCATTCCCCTTTTCATGACACCTGACATCAGTTCAAGACTGCATGCCTGTGAGTTTGCTAGCATGACATTATCCAGTGATGTCGGATTTTAAAACTCCATTTCCAGCTCAGGATAACCCTGATTTGTAGATCCTAATGGCAGAGTTAAAGGTTTACCCATTTAATCAGCCTTTCTTCTTACCAAGAGGTGGAAAAACCACAGCGCAAGAATTTCAGAACCCCTAGTCTGTAGCCAAACAAGTCAATCTGCACATGGAGATCTGAAGTTCTCCCTGTACAGTTAACAGATGTAGACAGGCTCCACTATGGTACTCTAGTTGCACTTTGGAGTCTCCATTAACTATTTTGGGAGACTAGGTTCTTAATTCCAGGAAGCTGGTTGAAGTCACATCATATACATACTCTGTTATATATATTGCTTAAAAATTGCAATAAATTTTTCAACATGTTGGATGAATTCAAACATTACAATAAATGGTAGTGTAGTATTTAAATATCTGTACCAACAGTTAAATACTAAATATACATACATTAGTGTTTCTTTATACTGGCAGGACAGGGAAATATCTTTTTTTTTTCCTGTGCAGCAGAAATAATTTTATCACTTTACTTTCTTTGAAGAAGCTGACTATTATACCTACTTATTAGTAACTGCAAGAGAAATTGAAGATTTTCTTTCACTGGTCCAGAAACATGGCCTGGAAATTAACAGGCACAGGGCATCTCAGTTTTCACTGTAACACTGTTTACCAAACCAATTTAATCAGTTATAATCCCTTTTTTTAATTGCTGGGCTTTTAGAAGCTGAGCTTTCAGGAAGAAAGCTATTTTGCATACAGCTCTGCTTAGCTCCAGCTTTCAAATAAAAGTCATCTGCATAAATACTAGAATGTGTTATGCCCTTTTCTTATTTCTTTCTAATGCATAAGACATATTTTTCTATTATTTTTAGACGCACACTGGGAATTCCCCCAGTGCTTGTCCTTCCTATACTGTAAAAGATCTGATACAATAGATAAAGCAACTGGTCAGTCATCAGCTTTGCTATTTTTACTGCTCTCAGGAGTGGTTCAACCTCTGCAACTTACAGAGTATCCCTGTTTCACGAGTATTGTAGGTAAGTCAGGCAGCATTCAAGAACACACAAGCATCCCTTAGTACTTTTAGGGTCCTGTCATTTCCTACTACAAAAGCTGTTCTTGATAACCAGGGGATGGCTTCACCAAGTAAGAGATACAGTGAAGAGACAACTGGCTTCTTCTTGGGTGACATCCCCCCTTGGTGATGCTTTAATCATCACAAGAATCAGAAATGTGTTTAACAAATTGTCTCATTCCATCATAGCATCAAGCAAAATTCAGCATATGCTTTCAGAATCACTGAAAAAAATTTATTTAAATGATTTCTTTGTACATATTAAAATCTCTGTTAACAACAATCACTGAAAAGAGTGCAAATCTTTCTTAATTTCTGCATAAAGGGAAAGATCACTCTCACAAAATAAAATACCTCACCATAAAAATGTATCCAATCGCTTACACAACTTTTCAACCAAGATATTTTAATAAGACATCCTTTTCATCCCTGCCTGTTTAATAAGACAAGTAAGACAGTTGTTAGTTTATTACACCATCAGTGCACAATTCATTTTTATGATACAGCAACAATAAATAACTTAAGAACACAAATGAAACAGCCAAATCCCATAGCCTCCAGTGAAACAATATATGGAATGTAATTACATGCAGTACACATTTTGCAAAAGATTTTGACTCAGTTCCAAATTTAGCAAAATGTGACCAGGAAATAAGTGTCTGGAACTTAACCACAGTATGCGTTTGACCCTCTTCAGTCCTGAAACCTACTATTTGCCAAATGTCATTTCAGCTCATAAGAGCGTTAAAGATCCTCTAGTCCTCTGTAAAGAATTAGCTGATCCATGAGGAGATTTTTTAGAATCTTACAGGTCTAATTTACACTGAAACTTACTTTAGTTACTCAAAAGGATTTTTTGCTCTCTAGATAAAGTTTCCAAAGACTTTTAACATCTGTGTGAAGGCAACAGCATCAGCCTTTCATGCTTGAAATATATGGAGGTAGTTCAAGAAGAAATGTGAAAGGAGATTATTTGCTTAGAAAGGAGTTACTCCCTGTCTTCTCTATCAATCTATCAACCGGCTCCTTCTTCTTTTAGCTACACAAACAGTACCAACTTCTCCATCCATATACACATTAATAAAACTGAGATCACATATGAATAGTTTTTGTCTAATTTTACTGAAATTCTTTTTGTCTTCACCAGAGGGAATTCAAGTAATTCAAAACTATGCTAATTTACTTATAAGTATGTGAATCTGAATGAACTTAGGTTGGTCTACAGTTTGGTTCTGCAATCCTAAAAATTTATTACAGAGCCCATGCAGCATCTAGAACAGATGACATTTATTTTGAACTGTCCTGATTTTAAAGGTTTAATACATTAGAAACTGGGAGTTTCTAATCACTTTATCTAAAATAGTAATACTTTGAGAGAGACAAAGATCATATTTTCACCATGTAGCCACTGTCTGCTAGCTTAGTCCATAGATGCTACATCAATATGCACATCATAATATTAACAGTGAAAACAATGGAATAGAAATTCTCATGGACTCCATGCTAAATAGCTACAGAAAGAGTGTTTAAGTACTATAAGTCTTTATACTGCATGAAGTGTTCAAACAGTACCCTTCTACTTCTCTATATTGATTATTTTCATGTTACAATATATTAAGGCCTTTTTAGATTAAGACTGATTTCTTTAGAATGACAGACTCTTGCTCTAAACTGAACCAGTCAGTATTTTTTTCTTAAAAATACATCCTGATGATTGGACTGTCCAGTGAGAACACTTTTTTTTTTTTTAAGTATACATTTATTTCTTTTCATCCAGGTCTAGGACTACCCACCTTGGAAAAACACAGCTTTACTGTGAAAAAGGAATCTTCAAGACAAACAAATTTCCTGGAATTCCAAGAGAGCCTACCTTAGACAGAATTGACTAAGACATGAATTTTTGTTTGGATACACTGGCCCGAAAAGCTGTGTGAAGTTACTGCCTTGCAGGCACAGCTTCTTTCAGAGGTGACATGATTCATACAGTTTGTACAAAAGAGGATGAAACTAATTTCTCACTATGGAATAGGGCTTAGAAGTATTTTACCCTACTCGTGGTAATTAGCAAAAGTATTTTGATTTTATGAGGACTAAGTAAATTAGTGTAGTTCACACTGATAAAATAAGTAATGAAACCTATAAAGGCATATACCAGAGGTAAAGAGCACGAACTAGAATGTTTATGTTTTCTACATTTGAAAAAGCAAAGCTACATGTTTGCACTCACTAACCATATGTACCTCATACAATAACAATATTGTTGTTGTTATGTAACAAAATTGCCTCATAATAGACAGTTACTAAAACAGCCAATCCAACTAGCAAATAAATCTCAAAATGACAGAGCATTGCCTGTAATTAAAACACACTTCTACTTCCACCCACATTAGGCGGAGCAGCCCGAGTATCCTAATACAGCAGTTAGTCTTTATTAATTGTATCTTAATGAGGATTCCTAAGACAAATTCAATATTGAAATTCAAATAGACTACAATCAAATGGTACCTAGTCTTAAATTAGCCTAGAATTATCAGTAGCTGCCAAATGACAAATTCAAGAGTAAGCTGCCTGTAGTGACAGGTAATGTGTCCCAGTTATTTGCCAAACCAAATGCCACTGCTCTGTAATAAGCCAACATCTGTAAAAAAACTACTACAGCAACAGCCAAGATGACACTTAAATAAAATGGAGTAACATTTCTGTCTTCTCACTCTGACTACAAGCTATATGAACTGCATCAGAAAATTAAAGGTGAGATTTGTTTTCTATTGATAACCACATCCTCATAGCCCAATGTTCAAAATCTTTTTATCTTTAGGATTATATTTCAGATACATAGATGAGAGACATCAGATAGATTTGATTTAGATTAGATACATAACAGCTAATACCATATAGAGTGCTAACTGGTATTACCTGAAATCAAGGTTGGAGAAAGTAAACATGAGCCATACAATGTTATGACTCCTGACAACGAATTTTAGAATTTTTTTCAGTTCTATTAGGCACAAAATGTGGAAGGATTAGAGCCTAACTTGACTTATGCAGGCACTGCTTATCTCTATTTGACGCCTATCACTAGCAAGAGACTGGAATTGGCTGGAGTCACTGCCCCAAATAAAATAATCACTTTTAAAAGATTAAAGAAGCCATTAACGTAGATTGACTTTGCCCCAGCAGAAGAGCGCAATGCAATCTGTTCAGTGCTGGTGAACTGGCAAGGATAAATAAAATTAGTCTGACACCCAAGTACAAAGACAGGGACTTGTGGATGTTGAGCGCAGTGTCCAAACTCACAAGGACTTTTGAAGTGACAATGGTTCCAGAGTAAACATTCTATATGCAACACTTGGATACAGCTTTTTCTCCATGATCAGACTAGATACTTGTAAAATTCTCAGCAAGAATCCCAAAGGTTTTACGAACATCATTCTTAATCCTCAACAGTTTAAATAAAAACCAGTTCCCACAGAGGAGGGTGGAGTTCTGAAAAAATCTGTGCATCAGCTATAGAGAGAACTTATGAGCTCAGCAATAGTTCAGGAGCCTTAAGACAGTTCGGTACATCAACTCCCACTTCTGAAAGGGAGAGACAGACAAAGAATCTATATTCAAGAAGAGACCTTTGGTAGCCAGACACACAGAAAACCAGGATCTGGACACAATTCAGGCTTGAAAGTAGGAAAGAAAGATCTGTGCATTCTAACTTTGCTTCTTTGCTTGACTTCATCTACACACAATCCAGTCTGTTTACATGCATTTGGTATGAAGGTTTGCTTGTAAGGAAACATTTTTGTCATCTCTCTTTTTCTAGACTGTATGACAATCTTATTACTCAGAATCTGTGTGGACAGAAAAAACACGCTTCAATATGGAACTGTTACCCAGGTCTGTGTTTATGTTCTTACTCCATACCCTGAAAGTATTGAAGAAAACTATTTTCTCTTGAAACTGTATCAGATAATGTTTGGATAATTACAACTCAACAAGGAAAGAAAACTGAAGAACTGACAAAAATAATTTCAGGTCCCCAGATCAATACAGTATGTTCAATAAACTTCACAACTGTCCAGATCTTTCTGAATGACTGCCTATTGACTTCATAAAACAGCGTAGCAGAAAAACAAGACCGTGTATGCCAAAGCACAAGAAAGCACAACAGCAGAATGCACAACCAGTCTGTTCAGCTGTTATACTTAGGACAGAAAAATGAAAGCAGTATTGGTCAAGGGTACCTTTTTCATCTCCTTGAGAGACACTTCACAGTTGAGACCACTTCAAGCATTTACATTGGCTGTTGTTCTTGGATAAACAGGTCAGCTCACAACTACTCCTTTTTTTTGTAATATGTGCATTTTCTTGGTAGCGCCCAGCTTGCTCTCATTTCAGAACTCCATATTATAAGACAATGTTCTTTTGTGCCACTGCTTTTCTGCCATTAAAACAGAGCCCCCCCAAGCTTTTTTTTGTTTAATCACAAATGTATTTATCATTGCTTTGCAATGAATTTGAACAAATCAATGTTTCTCTCATTTCAAATGAGTTACCAAAGGACTTATAAGGAGATAAAAAAAAAAAAAAAAATACACGTCCTTCCAGCACGCTGTTCTACGGAAGAGAAGCATACCTGCAGTACTGTAGTTTGTTATTTGATTACCTAAATATTTTTCCTTTACCCCAGACATATTGCTGAACTAATTTCAAAATTGACATATTTTAAATATTTCAAAATAATGAAATACTGAGGAATCCCCATCCTTTGTTCAAAAATGTTTAACCCAATTAAAATATTGATTCAAATTCATGCTGTTCCTCCTTGATGTTTGATAACAGTTACAATGACAAAATGTAAGCAAATCAAAAGGAAATACAATGGTGTATTATAATACCTTTACTCATCGTTCAGTGAGTTCCATAAGAGTTTCCCTTGAAATTGCAATAGCATAACTTAATAAATACATTAGTGAAGAACTGTGCAGGCTCTATTTTTTAATGTCTGGAATTGAGACACTAATTTTTTTTTTTTAATCTAAATAAAATCCATGTTTTCCATTATTTTTTCCTGATTTTTTTAAAGTTTCACACTACCTGCAAGTTAATGACATTTTTCCAATCATCTTATTTTCAAAATCTGTTTTAAGGCTTGTCAGTGCGACGTTTATGAAAGCTCAGAACTCTGCTACTGACAATTGCTCCAGTGAAGACTGTAATGCCAGTAGGAGAACAAGGTTATGGCTCAGGCTTTAAAAGCACAATCTCCAATTTAAACAGAAAAGTTTAGTAGAAAAATACACCATTTCAAAGGCAGCTAATACCAGCACCTGCAAGACGACAGTACAGTTTGCCACCCAATAGTCTGCCCTAAACTCTATGATCAATGACTATTCACCATCTTTGCTACACAAATTTCTTATATTTAGAACAGATTGGGAAATATCAAAAGTATTAAAAATAATTCTTCTGAGGTAAGAGGAGATTAATTTAGAGTAGCTACCTTAGAGGTTTCTTCTGTTTGAATTTCACATTTTTTCGCCCAATTCCTTTCTAATCGAAATACCATGAACTTGCCATCACATTCCCTAAGTTTTGCTAGAAGTGCTGTCTTGATATTTTTGAGCTCTGCCTCGCCCATTCATCCATTTCTCATGTTCAACTTACATCATGATACAAGCTCATGTAATTCAGAATAATAAAAAAATAGACATAGAAATAATTCAATAGAAAGATTTATTTTTTTTTATCACTGCAAGGGGCTAGGTTTGTATCTCTCTATTATCCAATAACGAAAAGGCCCTTCTGTAAAGCAAATTGGAAAACAGATGCTATGAATTTAACCATGAGAAACACCGCTGAATTCTCTGACATCTATAGGTCTCAAGTTTCAATACTGACTGATGTAGAATAAGTAGTTACTAAAAACGCTCAATAAGGTATAGCGTGCATCAAGACACCTACAAGAAACTTAAGTACATCTACTTTAAAGCTAAAAAGCCTAATAAGAAAGAGCTTTATGTTCTGTCTGATCTTCCAAATCCTATTCCTGACACTGGAGTGCGCTAAAAACCTCCTCTCCTCATACTTGCACTTTCTATTAACAATCTGTATCTACCAACACAAATAAAGTATTTATGCAAAAATCTGCATAGCACTTATTAAAGCCATTCTGAAGGCATTAACACACAGCCACACCTCGATCAGTCAGACAGACGATCACAAATCCATGCAACTCTTGAAGGAGGCTCTGCAGACCAGCCTTATGACCAGCCAGTCATCAGAGATACCAGGGTAATAAGCATTATTCCTCTAAGGGGTTTCATAATGCTTGCCTCCTACCACACTGTACATTTTAGCAAAAACTGAACTGCACACCTTTCCATAGATTTGGCACTCCCCCTCTTCTGCTCAATAATGTGCTTCCTTGTTCTCAGAACAGCATCCCATTCCCATAATATGCCCAGCAGCTTTCTAGATCCTCATCACAACTAACCAGTTTATAAATAAAAACATTTAGATACACTTAAAAATTGTTTCTCCTTCTTACACTCCAGGCCCAATTCTAACTGGTTCTAAACCACCTCATGTATTTCATAATTTTCATCTGATTTAGGTGCTTGCCCTAGAGCAGGAAACATGCTTGAGTGCACTTAATATTAAACAAGGCTTTCCTCATTGCTCCAGCTCAAGGAATACATGGTTAATAATATAGTCAAATCATTGTTTATATGAACACCTTTTGGAAGTTGACAGAGCTCGCAAATACTGGATAGGTTTGGTTTTGCAATGGATCCAATACAGTTAGTAGGTCATAAGTACTGTATGATCTTATAAGGTGCTATAGACTACTATAAAGTTGACATGTTTCATGAAGTTGGTCACACTAAAGTTATCAAATTTCAGACTGAGGAAGGTTAAAAAGAATTTCCCTTACAGTTCCCAGAATCATTCCTAGAATTTACAATGATAATTGAAGATACTGTGCTTGCTTTTGTTTAAATTAATTCTGAATTAACTCAAAACTGTCATATTTGTAGATGCACAAGTGCTCAGGCCTATCTCTGTGTGCAATATGTGGGAAGCCTCTGCCCAGAAGCTTGACCTGGTGCATCCTTACAAGGCACTGAGAAGACATGTGTGAGAATTGGGATAACATAGAAGTGGGAGTCTAGGAAAACCTGAAGAAATGAAGGCAACAAAGAAGGGAAACCATGAGAGAGAATTATTGTCATGAGGAGTGGGGACAAAGGTAGTGCACCTATAGCAAACTATAGGCTTTGTTAGTCCCCATTGCTGTTGAAAAAGTTGTTTACAGTGAATTTCAAACCCAAGGTTAAGCTTCAAAATTAGAAACAAATTAAATCCATTAAATAAAGACACCAAGGTAGACACATTTCCCATGCTGCAGTGCTATGGACTGTTAGAAGTTCTGTTAGGACTCCCTCACAATCCCAGTGAACAATGGCAGGAAACATACATTTGCAGTAATGGAAAATTGATCTCTACTAGGTATTTTGTTATCCTGACATCCTTAAGCAATGAACTTTCATTTTATGATCAAAAAATTATTAGGATTCATAGCAATAAAAAAAAGCAAGACCCCAGCCTCCAACATCTGGGGGGTAGGGAAACTCACAATAGCATTACCACTGCTGTCCTGAGTTCAGCTGGGATCGAGTTAATTTTCACAAGAAGCTGGGAGAGGGCACAGCCAGGACAGCTGACTGGAACTAGCCAAGGGGATATTCGACACCATATGACATCATGCTCAGTATATATCTTGGGGAGCTGGCTGGGGAGGGGTTATGGCTCAGGAACAGACTGAGCACTGGGTTCAGGGTGGTGAGCGATTGCATTATGCATCACTCATTTTATGCATTCTTTTAATAGTATTATTGTTATTATTACTTCTTCTCTCCTTGTGTTGTCCTGTTAAGCTGTCCTTATCTCAACCCATGAGGTTTTACCTTATTCTTCCAATTCTCCTCCCCATTCCGCCAGGGTGGGGGAAGGAGTGAGTGAGCAGCCATGTTGTGCTTAGCTACCAGCTGGACTGAAACCACAACAGTCCTTTTTGGCACCCAACAAGGGGCCCAAAGGGTTGAGATAACAACAGATCTGACCAGAGCATGTTAAAACAAATTTGTTATACGCATTCTTATATTAGTTAAATAGTCACTGGTCACAATGTTGGTTCATTTGTTCACATAGTGGTGTTATGTAAGTTCTTATACGCATTATGTATTCCCTGTGGTGATGTTTATCACCTCTGGGAGAGGGCTCCAGACTATCACTTTGCTTTACTGGGTAATGTCGATTTATGATACGATTACATCACTGGTCATGAGGTTAAGCTGGTAGCTGTAGGTGGCATTGTTGTCACGTCTGTACCTCTGGGGCCCTCTCTCGGAATTTATTAGTAATCGCACCCAATTTATGGGGAAGACAGGTGGGAATAAATCATGACAGCTGCTCTTTATGAAAATGTTATAGAACACTTCATGCATGTCAAATATAATAACATCACAAAAAAAAAAATTAGAGCTTCCAAAGTTCAAAAAAATGCACAGAAGTCTTCTATATCTATATGAGGATATTATAACACATTGTGCATTCTAGCAAAAAAAGTAGACAGATCTAAAATTTGAACACTGCATGGCCTCCAGGCCATGATTCCCCCAATGGTATTGTCCTGGTTTCAGCTGGGATAGAGTTAACTGTCTTCCTAGCAGTCAAAGGTGCTAGAAGAATATCCTGGCCATAACTCCTTGTAGGTCAAATATAGTAAATACAAGAACACAGAATTTTCATTCAGTTCTCTTGTGCGTAAGCATTATAATACAGTCTTTTTTATATCCTCAATCTGGTATTTTCATTCAAGATCCCTGCTTTTAAACATTTTGCAGAATCGACATGGCTCACTTAATCAGCAGTTTTTTCAAATGTTCAGCTGAACACAGCCATGCAAGTGTGGTGCCAGGAATTTGACTTGCTGTAACCTTTTGAACCTCTTGAAAGGAGGTTCAGGATTTTTTTGTTTCCTTCCGTGCTCATTTGTTCAGTACGTACATGTCTCTCAAAACATTAATGAGCTTAGTTAAGAATGTGCCTGTAAGGTGTGCAATTACTATACTATTAAAAAAAAAAAAAAAAGCACCAAGGAAGACAGATTAGTTTAAAAAGCATTATTAATTTTGAGTCCCTGCACTTTATTACAATTATTTAGAGGGTATTTAGCAACTCAAAATTAAAAATCTAGTTCCCATGTACTTAATTTTCAGCATAATGTTCAAGACAGACCCTGCGGTGTCAAATCAAGAATACAGACCACAGTTTCTCATATTTCTCTCATGTACATGGTAGAAAGCAATTATTTTCAGCTCCATTTAGTTTGCTGATTTAACTTATTGAGGGTCCCCTCAAGCAGTTCTGTTGACCTAATGTGGCAAGGAATAAAAAAGCAGTAGGGAAGAACTTCTCAATCCAGCACTGCTGCCAAGGAAGTGTTAGGTGTAACATACTTCCAGGGAAGGAGAAACATCTGTGTGAAAAGTTTGGCTTAAGCAATGTATTTAGCATCACTGAGAAATCCTGTAGCAGAAGCAGGGACAAAATCCAACTCACCATGGTAGGTTCTACTTGCAGAAATCTCCTTTCTCTCCTGCATGCCCTATCTCATTTTGGTGAAGCAAATGAGGCAGGCATCCACACCACTAAACCCACTTTCTCCCTAGAAAAAGGGCAGAGAATTCAGCAAGTAAATGGCAATCTACAGCAGCTGATAATCAGCTGAACACCACTTATTTAGCAAATCTATTGTTCAGTTCACTATCCTTACCAAGGTTATTACTATGGGGATCTTCCATTTAAGTCTCACAATGGGTTGCACCATGTTATTATAGAATGAACTGTTAAGAAATATAAAAGCAAAGAACTAAGCCCAAAACAGAGCTGCAGTGACAGATCAACTGCTACAGCAGTTTAACATGGCAATGATATGGATGGTTTTAGGAACTTTTTTAGCATCCAAACTTTAGGAAGCACAGATAAAGATTCATTTAATGAGTAATACTGCATCATCCATCAGCTCTATGTTGCCACAGACAATAGGCATGCTGTTAGCTTGTTAACAATTTTAGTTGGTTTCTTTGGTTGGCTACACTTAATTGTTGTCAACCAGAAAACAAATTAAATTCTTGTTTTCTTTGCAAGGCCCCTATGCTCAGCATTGCAAAACAACTAAATGACAGATGCTAATTTGGGGGGTGGAGGGGATGTTTATAGCTACTTACAGGAATGAGGGAGGTAGGCCCCTGTTTCTAATATGTTTACCTATTTAGGAAGGCAGGAGGCAACTGTCCAGCTGATTTTACTTCTGATCCTGAAGCTCTGCAGTATCATGTGCCTGCGAGAACAGAGAGAAGACCAGAATATGTTTTACTGTTTTACTCCAAAAGTGACACTGTAAAGTACTATTCTGCATCCATTTATCATTCCCACTACACACCCTGATCCTGGAATCTTTATCTGCAGCACTATTGTGGAGAAATAATTTCTTCCTTTCTTCCAGCTTTGACCATTCTCAAGATGGTTATAAGCACTTCAGTATCTCACTGTTGAGGCCACAATAGTTTTTCCATCAGGAACTTTAGCCAGAGCCCAATCCAATTCAGATTAAGCAACAGAAACATTCATTATCAGAGAGACAGAAAGCAAGCTTTTTGGAGGGAAACATTGCCTGACCACCGGCACACGTTAACCTAGACATAAGGATTCTAAAAGGTAACTTGATAAACCCAAATGGGTTTATCAAATGTTTATAAGATTGAGATCGCTTTGCCTTTGCAGAGCTATATGTACATTAGATGACAGCTTCTTAGGACTGCAGCCGCCTTATTGTTTGGTTCAGAGAAACAAAGGCAATATACCCCAAAATCCAGTTTAGAGGGCTGGTTTTCCACCAGTTTGTACATTCCATGTCAATGACAGAACTGAGTAAATTATTCCAGCTGATCCAGTGTATTTAGTCCCTTTCTACTCCTGAAACATTCATCTGCAGATAGAGATCTACTGATTTTGTTCAAGAAAATGTCATACGATTTAAAACAAAACAAAACAAAAAACCAACAACCAACAACAATAAACCATTGCAAATTGATCTACAAGAATCCTCAACATTAATTAAATTAACCACGAAGCATAGACCCAAGTGGTTTAAAGAGCTATATGATAACATTTTGCTTCCTGACTGGATATGTGAGCATGTTGTAGTTTATCTAGCTTTTTATCTGGTTTACCTGTTAAGAGAGCAAAAATGATCAGCACATACTTTTCTTTTAAAGCTTGTTTAGTGATACTCTGCCCAAATATCATTCTTTCTGACCATGACTAAAGTTTGCTTCTCTATTAGTCTAAGTACCATTAAGATCTTAAAACATTATATCTTCTGAAGTTTTTATGGCTATCATACTTGCTTTCTCCCAATTCTTTGAATTTTTTGTTCCTCCTAGTTATAACATATTACACTTTCTTCTCTATATACAATTTGCTTTTTCTTACAAATTCATATATATATTTATATTCACTTGTGTATTTATGTAAGCAAACCCACATATTTGTTAAATACATTTATTTTTATTAAAAGACAAACAAACTCTCTTTTCCATTTTCCTTCTCCACACCCTCAGCTATATTTTTCCTAGTATATGTTATCGCACAAATTTATTTCAATATAACACACCTTCACTGGTCATTTTTAAAGCCATAAGATGCTATCTGCTTTTCAGGTTCAGTTGAATTTTCACCTGGTCAACTCATGCCAGCCACCTAGAAGACTAAGTTCACTTTTCTGTGAAACTCCCCTGAAATGGGAAAAGAGCTATGGTAACCTGACCAGAAAGAACTAAATATCCTCCATATTCATACATAGAGTATTTGGAACTGTTGGTGGTCACAAAAATAACATATTTAAGGTGTTTTACAAATGTCTACTGAAGTCCATAGGCAAAACCATACTTACATTTTTTACAAAAGATATCACATCTTTGATTCCCAGCGTTACAAGAAACAATCCAAAATGCCAAACTAAGATAGGTTTTTAAAAGACTGTCCAAATAATTTTTTCACTCTTGCTGAGACCTTTATTTCAGACTTCTAGATTGAAACATAACCCACACTTCACCTCAATTTCACCGTAGTGTTTATATTGTTATGTGCAGATTGTACAAGTACACATAATTACGCTAAAATTCTCGTAGCCAAAGAATGGTGCTCAAGATCTTTGAGTTTGTCTGATTCCTTTCCACCAGCAACATTTCATTCACAACACACATTACAGTCACACATACAAATCATTGAAAACAAGTGGTGCGTCAGTAATGCTGTTGGTGGAAACAAAAAGAGACCCCAAGCCTGTTGTGCTGTTCTGATGCCCTCACATCCTGCTGAACCGCTTGACACTCACAAAACTCAATTAACACTTCTAGAAACAGCACACATGGAAGAACTACTCAGAGTATCACTGTCCACCAAAGTGTCTTATTTGTTCCTCTGAAGTGCCATTAAAACAGCTGTTATAATTGCATAAGTTAAAAAATAGCCAGAACAAAGCTCTCTAGATAGCAAAAACGTGAAGTTAAGGAATACATAAGAAACTGCAGAGAAAAGTCTCTCCTGGTTACTTTGCCTCCTGCTAAAACCATCCTGGACACTTGCATGCATCCATTGGATAATAAAACAGATCGGAGAATGAGAGGAAGTATATTGGTCTCATCTTAATTGGTGAAATTCCCTCAACAGCACAAGCAATGGACAAGGAGACACAAAACTTGTCTTTCAATGCAGAGGTCATAGCAAAAGCCATAGTTATCTATGATTGTGAACTACAGACTTAAATGAAATTCTAACTGCCAATATAAGCAATTAATTTGACCTTAGTATTCAATTCTATATTGTTATTTAATGAGTGTCAAAATTATTCGTACATAATGAAAGACAGCCAAGTTACACTAGATTGACACTGAAACAATCACAAGGAAGTTTTTATGGAAAGAACATCAAGCATTTCCAGTAAGTTCCTATAAAGGTAATTAATGCTTTCAAAATTCAGTCTGTGTCTTGTTTATGGCATAACCAAAATGTGACAATCTGTCACTAATGAGTCATGGAGGTTTTGGTGTAGTAATACCTTAACATGATGACACTCTAATAAGTACTGTATGTTCTCACATTTGATTATGTGATACATATTATCAATATATTGATTATATTACTGTTTAAGCTCAGAGTTATTATTCTATCTCTGAAAATAAAATAACAGACACTTCCAGTCGTGCAGATGATAGTTACATGTGTTTTTTCATTAGCCCAAAGAAACATACCTACTGAAGATTTCCAACTTCAAAATGCAAACAAGGACCTTTGTGAACAATTTTATTCTGATCAGTTCCACCATGAAAGGCTGTAACTGGACAGTACAGGAATACTGGAAGTGCCCACATTGGAGGTTTATGGCAGACCTCAGGTTTTGTCATATGGACTAAAGTAGTTTTTGCAAAAGCTACTGTATTTGAACGCTGACAGAAACAGTATCACCAAGATCTTGGAAAGTTTTCTATACATTCCCTTTAGCTCTCAATAGCGTGTGTCACTTTGAGGCAGCAGTTTTTTTGTCCAAAGCTCTAATTTAAGACATGATAAACCTCTTGGTTATGTTTATCGCTGCTGACTTTTAGCATCCATGGTAATAGCATGAAGTCATGGAAAACACAGCAATTGTTTGACTGCTCAAAAGCTAAAGACAACTTTTTACAATAGAAAATTCTCTTTAATTAAAAGACCTTATATACAACACATACTTTATCACATAAAGCAGCAGAGACACTTTTCCAGGCCCATGCTAGAAAGCTACCAAATCTAAACTCCCAAGTTTATCAATTAGCTACATTCATCTTCTGAAATAAAATAGCTAAAATCTGAATTGAACAAATAATGGATGTTATCCCCAATCTCCACATATCTGCTTTATCCTACTTTCCCAGCAAAATGAGCCTGTACTGACTGAAAGATGATGTTAAAACCTAGTAGCTTTAAAAGATGGATTCCTCTTCCTTCTCCGAGGCACTGGTTTGGGCCACTTGGTGCCATTTGCTCCGATACCTAAGTGGTCTGCGGGCCACTTAACTCACTCAGCTGACAAAAAAAACCCTGCTATTTTTTTTTTGTCTGGAACAATTTTGTGCTGGATTGAATCAGCTCACAGAAGGGTCTGTAAAAACACCATGGCCAGAACAAAGTAGGCAACATGAAGGAAGCGGGGTAAAGAATCTCTTTTCTTCAGTGCCAGTGACCTTTCAGATTAGCTCTCCTCTTTTGTAGATCCACAGCTTCCACGTACTGCAGTTGAGGCTGGCCCACTGCAATTGTACTTAGAGCAGAACTGAAGTCTGCTCTGCAGTGCTGGTGCCCTGCTGGCCCTGGGGAGCACACAGGTACCGTCTGACGTGGTGACAGCTGGAAAACCAGTCTTCACCTTTAAAAGTATAAAAGTAAGCTGGGTTGGAGCTTAGGTTTGAGGGCGTTAGCAGCATGTTGTACACAGCTTGCGTTTCAAAGAAACTTCCAAATACGTGTCTGCACATTTCTTAGCAATCTCACAAATAAAAATCCATGGAAATAGCACCAACCCTACCTGTCCTAGAAAACTGGGGCAACAAAAGTGGATTGGAACATCTTCCTTTCCTTCAACAGCCAAGGAACATTCTACCAAGAGTAAGAAAGACTAAATTATTTGATTGTCTAGCTACACATCATTAAATTAATCTGACTCTTCTGTGCTGTCAGAAATGCAGCCAACTACTGTCATTAAGTCTCTGTAAACAGGACTGAGAAATACAAGATCTTAAAACTTGTTTTTATCTCCCCAATACTGTGAACACCTACAATTTATTGTACATATTCATTTTTTTAAAACGCCATCAAATAAGTAGCTCTTTTTTTCCTAGCCGTTGAAAGCTCAAAATTCTCAATTAAATGACTTCTAAAGGTTTTTTGCAAGTTAAAAATGGTATGGATCTAAATTGAACTCCAGAAGTAGATCTTGACTACATAACTGCATGTACACTTGCATGTACACTTGCATTAAAACATCTTAAGAAACAGGAACCAGAGGAACTCCAATACTGGGAAAACACTTTGGAAAAAAGGGTTATATTTCATACTTAAACTGCCTAGCCTAATAAACTCATACCACTTCTGTTTAACTTTATGAAGAAAATGGTTTTGGTTTTTAAATACAAAGTAGTCTGATTTCACCTATTAGCTCAATAAAAGCTCATTCTGTAGCCTCACTTTCATTAAAGGAGTAAGTTTCAGGGAATAAAAATGATGTCACATTTCCACAGATACAAAAACCCTGAGACATGTAATTCAATTCTTAGTTATTTTTCTCTATGTAAACCAGTCATAGGACTTCCAAATTACTTTCTGAAAAATGCTTTTTTCCCCCCCTTTTACACTCAGAAAATTGAAACAAAAACCACATAAAATGATCAAATTAAGATTACCTGTAAACTAAAATATTAATCTTGTAAAGAATATTTAGTATGGTGTGTCCTGGCTTTTTGTTAGCACGTGAATTCACTTTTTTATTACAAACTCTCAAGAATTGTACTGTACCCTAAATCACAAACATTAAATTCCAATTCTAAGGTTTTTTTTTTTCTCATACCACCATCAGTACTAACATACTATATTAAAGTACAATTTTCATTGTGAATAACACAAAGTCAGCAAGTGCATTGATGTAGGTTTCAAAATAATTATCATTTGGCTTAACATATGAAAAGGTTACTTTTTAAATCATGTTTTCATTTATTTTGTCCAGAATTCAGAAGAGTTTAAACCCATACAAATCTATGTGTATGATTAGTTCTACTAACGTCATTAGACTGCTAACACAAAAGCAAACACCTAGTCACCAACATGGCAATGTGTTTCTGAGATCTTTTGGAACACAGGAAGAAATCCTAACTTCAATGAGGTCAGAGAAAGTTTTCCATGAACTTCACCTATAAACTTCCTTTAAATACTGTGAACTCTGTTACTAAGAAAACAAAAATTTCAGGGGAATATCAATCAATACATCTCATCTTTAAACAATGCTAACAGTAACTGACTTTTACCCGTAGATTCTCATTTTTCATGGTTTGAAAACTTTCATATTAGAATGCGTTTCAGTTTAAAATATATACAAAACACATTTCCATATGTGTATGTATGGACATATATATAAAAAATCTGCCTTGCTTGTTCATTACCCTTTCCCATGAGCCTCTCAGACTTTGGTACAAGATGACAGATCTTGAACTAGTGCCTAATCACTAGTTATTTTCACTAATCAAAGTCACTAATCCAAGTTTCTAATCATAACTCTTTTCTACCATACCCCATTATGGGAATACAAAGTTATATCTTTAACTTATCTAAAAGTATGTCCTTCATTCATTCCTAGGTAGAAGACGAATGGCTTGTATTTGAAATGTACCTTCCTAATTTCTGATGATTTCTAATTAACTTCTCTGCATTAAGTTTCTGAGGAAAAGCTATTTTTAAATTTTACACACATGCAAAAAAGCCACAACGGTAACTGAACAAAGCTACATTATGAACTTTCTCTGAAAGCTATCAGCAGAGTAATTTACAAGCATACAGACACTTCAATAGTGCACTATGTTAGAAAAACCTGTTGCTAGAGAGCTGTACAAACTTTAGCAAATAAATGGAGTGCATTGTACTTGCAAACTGAGCTACCCTCTTCTAAAAGAATATAAAATGCAAGCAATTCAAGTTACTCTTGCACTTCACACCAACCACCCAGTTTGCTGACTTTGCAGGAAAAAACACAGCCATAGTTTTACCCTTCAAGACTTCTTTACAACACTTCCATCAACTTCATAGGGACAGCTTCACCTTTACAAACAATAAATGCAATTTCACTTTTAAAAGAATCATACTTTATTAACTATAAAACACACCTCTAGATACAAAACCTGACAAGCTCCATAGCCCACTAATGAAGAGTAGTACTATACCATATTTCAAAGTATCTGATCAGGTGTGATAGGACCTTTCTGGTCACTACTGGATGAGGAAATATAATGCAAAACTAGAGCACGCAGTACGTACTGATGCCTAAAGACTCATAGCATAAAGCTCAGTCTCCTATTGATTTTAGCTTAATATCATGAGACCTATTTTCATTTAAATCCTACTTCACCAAATAAGGCCATTTTCCAGTTGCCACTCTCTTGATAATACAAAAAAAAGATTGACTTGGAGGTTAGTGAGAGCTTACTGTAAAAATGGGGAACCTGCCACTACTTTATATAATCATGGAAGCATTGTTTCTCTTCAATCAGCTGCTTAGAACTGAGGATTGAGAGAGAAGAAAGGCGGACTATGGCCTGCCTCGTCGACACTGTATGGCTGAGCCATGGTAATTTCAACAGACTGTATTCAGAGCGCTACTTGGTTTGCCGCCCATCTGCGCTTCTTACCAGCAGCTTCTCAAGGGTGAAGGGTGGGCGGGAAAAAGAATGGAGAGCATCAAAGACACTGAAACATGCAAAAGTCTGTGCTTTGCTACGTGATTACTTCTGCATCGTGAAATGCCAGCAGAGCAAATCTGACCTCTGTAAAAGAGAAGACAATTAAGGAAAAAGAAAAATGACTAGGGGAAATTCTCCATATGATTTAATGAGGTGGGGGAGGGATAATATATTTTGAACCATAGGCAGTAACTCTTTGTCCTGGTTTCAGCTGGAATAAAGTTAATTTTCTTCCTAGTAGCTGGTATAGTGCTGTGTTTTGGATTTAGTGTGAGAATAATGTTGATAACACACTGATGTTTTAGTTAGTATAAACACTGCTTAGCAACAAGTCAAGGACTTTTCAGCTTCTCATACTGTCCTGCCAGCGGAGGCTGGGGATGCACAAGAAGCTCGGAGGGGACACAGCCAGGACAGCTGACCCAAGCTGGCCAAAGGGATATTCCATACCATGAGACGTCATGCCCAGTATATAAACTGGGGAAGTTGGCCAGGGGACACTGCAGCTCAGGGATCGGCTGGGCTTTGGTCAGCGAGTGGTGAGCAACTGTATTGTGCATCACTTGTTTTGTATATTCTGTTATTATTATTATTATTTTCCCTTCCTTTTCTGTGCCATTAAACTATCTTTATCTCAACCCACGAGTTTTACTTTTTTTTTTTTTTTTTTATTCTCTCCCCCATCCCACTAGGGGTGGGGAGTGAGTGGCTGTGTGGTGCTTAGTTGCTGGCTGGGGTTAAACCACAACACTCTTCTATCACTCAAAATATATATCTATAGCGCAGATGCCAAAGAAGGTTTTTCCAAAAAATAATTACTCAAAATCTCTTGTTAGAGGAAGATGAAAAAGAATTAAACCATCTTTCTTGTTTTTCAGAGATGCTCCAAGTGGAAAACATGATGATTATATGATGAGCTGTCGCTCAGCTACAACCCACTCAGTTCTATTACTGCTCACTACAGCTGCTTTAACATTCAGTCAGCTCAGTTACCTTTTATATTCATTACATGTAGAAATTCTCAAATGTCCCTTATCACACATGGCAATCCTTGCCCTTGGAGTCCAAACTGATTTGATCTCTTTTTGGTTTTTTGGAATTTAGGACAGAATTGTGAAAGAGAGTAGGAACCCTGTTTCCATATCATTTGAATTCCTGCCCAACACACATTTTTCTCTGCTATTCCTTTTGCTCTCTAGAAGACTGAGGTTATATGGTACAGTGCACCATTTGGATATCAAAAGCAACAGCACTTTACACAAAAATGAAAAGCAGCCACTTTTCTGTTTTCAGTGACTAAGAGCTTAAGACATGAAAAGAATTTCCTTCCCCTGAATCTGTAACTCCAAATTCAGGTGTAACTCAGTTCATCAAGACTGGTTCAGGTAAGTATCTTAAAAATGCAGAAGCTCCCCCACTGCCACTGCTACCTGATACTTATTTGCCAAAGACAGAGTTCATTTTCTTTCCAAACCCTTTCCTTCTGGAGCAGCGAGACTTCACTGTCTTACCTGAAAGAACATAATTAAGAAAAACATGCAAACAAGTTCAAAGGTCATAAAGAAACAATTCTTATTTATCTCAAGTTATATACAACTTGTCTGAATGGCACCACCCCATGTACTGGGGTATTTCAATGTCTTTTTTCAGCTGGCCACCATGGCCTCAGATGTGTCAGATTTTGTTATTAAAATAAGCAGGATGACTCCCTGCTCTACCGTATACAATCTAACAGAAGAACATATGTACAGAACACTATTCCAGGTTACTCTAACTTCATGCTAAGGTAGCGACCTGACCTTGCCTTAAGTTTCTACATGGAGGTGCCTTTTCTGAAGCAAAATGTCCAACACTTGTGTTAAGAACATACACACACACTATTAGTGCAGAGTAGCTAGCACACCATCAACTCTAAGCTAACTTGTGACCTCCATCAGGCTCCAAGAGACACAGCCTGGATACTATATTACTGCAACCTGTTTTTCTCAACAGGAGGCAGAAGTTATTCAAGCACAAGCATTATTACCTGCTAAAGTTCAACATGCCCCTAACTGTATCACACCTAACCTTTCTGCCCTGAATACATCAGATCAACCTGCATTAACCTAAAACCAGCATCTACCCACCAGAAAGCAGACAGGCAAATAAATACATAAAGACATTCATAGTTCTGTTTCTGGGAAAGACCCTTCCTGCACCTTTGTATGAGTCTGTAGCCTAGTGCTTGGCATACTAACAAACAGGTGAGACTAAAGATACAAGCTACGGTATACTTGTGAGGCACAATAACTGGCCATCTATATGTTGTTCCCCTACCTTCTTACTGATGGTCACATACCTCAGGTAGATGAGTGCATAAAGGCTTTAAACAGGGTAAGAGAGTGGTGCAACCATGACCCCTCTCCCCCATAACATGACTGTGATTTGTGACATCAATTTTAATTACTTCCTTGCCTAGAAACATACCTGGCCACCCACACACCCTAGACAGAATGATGAGGTGGGAACAGCAGAACGAATGACTCAGAAATACCAGCTGTTTACCACAGCATCTCACTACTCCCAATATCAACAGTAGTGGGTGGTGTTTGAGCTTGACCCTGCCAAATCCCTCTTCAACTACATTCCACCATTAGAAATGGTGATGTGTTTCCAAGTTCTGCCATGAATGCATTACTGATTTCATGAGGAAGACATGTCTGCTTGTCATGGTTTAACCCCAGGCAGCAACTAAGCACCACACAGCTGCCCGCTCACACACCCCCTCCCCCACCCCAGGATGGGGGAGAGAATCAGGGAAAAAAAGTAAAACTCTTGGGTTGAGATAAGAACAGTTTAATAGAACAGAAAGGAAGAAACTAATAATGATGATTATAACAATAACAAAATGACAATAATAATAAAAGGATTGGAATATACAAAACAAGGATGCACAATGCAATTGCTCACCACTTGCCTACTGATGCCCAGTTAGTTCCCGAGCAGCGATCCCCCCCAGGCCAACTCCCCCCAGTTTATACACTGGGCATGATGCCACATGGTATGGAATATCCCTTAGCCCAGTTTGGGTCAGCTGCCCTGGCTGTGTCCCCTCCCAACTGCTTCTGCCCCTCCAGCCTTCTTGCTGGCTGGGCATGAGAAGCTGAAAAATCCTTGACTTGGTATAAACACTACTTAGCAACAACTGAAAACATGAGTGTGTTATCAACGTTCTTCTCATACTGAACCCAAAAGATAACACTATACCAGCTACTAGAAAGAAAATTAACTCTATCCCAGCTGAAACCAGGACACTGCTTCAGGTGGTTTAAAAGAAAAATAGCTAGCAGACAATTCTTACACTCAAGAGAACCATGCTGCATTATGAGTACACTGGATTACACATTAATTTGACTTGTACCAGCCAGTCAAGCTAGCTTATCATTCATGAGTCACCTAAAACCCTTCTTATATCTTCAGAGATATCTGATCTATGTCCCTATACATCTTCAGTTAGAGTCAGATCATTTAAAGAAATTGCACTGGATCAGAAATAAGAACCAGTATTTAAAATCAGTCAGTCTCAGCAAACTTCCTTCCATTTTTCATCTATTTCTCATTTAATAAAGCACACAGTGCAATGGCATACTCATTTAACATAACAAAAAAGTGTTTATGAGTACATTGCTATTTGCACAGGAATCTTAATGTTAACCCATTTTCATTTTAAAATAAACATTATCAAATTCTCGAACATATTTCTATACTAATGCTTTGTGCCTCACATGAAGCCGACAGTCATGCCACTACCATGTTTTTACAGAGAAGTAACACGATAGTGGATCCATAGAAGACTGAGAACTCAAATGCAGATGTAATGGGTTTGTATAGTGGGGTTTTGGTAGCAGGGAAGGGGCTACAGGCGTGGCTCCTGTGAGAAGCTACTAGAAGCTTCCCTGGCTCCAAGTCAGACCCACCACTGGTCAAGGCCGAGCCCATCAGCGATGGTGGTCGCGCCTCTGTGAGAACGTATTTAAGAAGGGAAAATCTGCAGCAGAGAGGGGAGTGGAATGTGAGAGAAACCCCTATGGAGACACCAAGGTCAGTGAAGAAGGAGGGGGAGGAGGTGCACCGGAGGAGGTGATTCCCCTGCAGCTTGTGCTGAGACAGCAGGCTGTCCCCCTGCAGCCCATGGAGGTCCACAGTGGAGCAGATATCCACCTGCAGCCTGTGGAGGACCTCACACCAGAGCAGGTAGATGCTCCTGAAGGCCATGACTCCATGGGAAAGCCCGCACTGGAGCAGTCAGTGCCTGAAGGACTGCAGCCCATGGGAAGGACTGACATTGGAGAAGTTCATGAAGAACTGCCTCCCATGGGAGGGACCCCATACTGGAGCAGGGGAAGAGTGAGGAGTCCTCCCCCTGAGGAAGAAGGAGCGGCAGAGACAACATGTGATAGACTGACCCCAAGTACCATTCCCTGTCCCCCTGTGCCACTGGCAGGGAGGAGGTAGAGAAAACTGGGAGCGGAGTTGAGCCTGGGAAGGATGGAGGGGTGGGGGGAAGGTGTTTTAAGATTTGGGTTTACTTCTCATTATCCTGTTTTGATTGATAACAAATTAAATTGATTTTTTTTTCCCCAAGTCGAGTCTTTTTTGCCTGTGACCATAGATGGTGAGTGATCCCTCCCTGTCCTTGTCTCGACCCACGAGCTTTTTGTTATATTTTCTCCTCCCCATCCCACCGGGGTGGGAGAAGTGAGCAAGCAGCCACGTGGTGCTTTGTTGCTGGCTGGGCTTAAACCACCACAGCAGAGTAACAATACTATTGTCACCATTGTCTGTAATCCTTATAGGATTATAACTCATCTGGAACACTACAGTCCTTTATTGCATTTTCAGGTGATAATCGGGAGAAACTCCTAAAAGTGTTAGATGGACTTAGCTGATGAAGTCATACATCTTCTGGTGAAAAAACAGTTCTCTCATTAATGGTTGCCAAAGCAGACTTGAATTTCTTATTAATTATTTGGAGAAAACTACACCCATCTTTCTAGAAGGACTTGCTTTTGTGTGTTCTAGATCTGTGCTGATTTTTCCAACACATTGAAAAGCCTACATCCTACACACATGGAAAAAAAAAAAAAAATCAGGTGCTCGAGAACCCGGCTTCCCCATAGTCTGACTGGACTTGTTTGGTTGGAAAGAAGTATGAGAAAAGTAGCCATGTTTCAGTACACGTAGTCCTACTCTCTGGCAGTCTACACCAGACACAAATGAAGGAACAGGATCTTTCTATAAAACTTCATAAACTGGTAAGAGATAAAAGGCACACAGAACATAAATAGGTATTGGCACCTGGCAAAGACCAGTGTGATCTAAGGTAGCTTAGCTAACCACTGACAGGTTCACAAGACTAGTCAAATTCAAATCAAGGCTGACTGGATAGGCACGTGCTTAGAAGTGAGCATTTTTCACAGCTCTGTTTCTCATGAAGCACAAAGAGGAGACTTAAAATTCCCAATTCAAACAGCATACACAAACCTCTTCAAAAAGATCACAAGTCAGCTGTCAAAACTATCTTTATGTCCTGCACCATCTTCAGTCCAATCCTGCCTTCCTGCCTGATGTATTCAGAGGTTGTTGCTGGAGTCGCTTCCTCTTGTCTGTCCCATTTAACTAATGTAATTCAATAGAATAAAATAAACTATTTCTCCAATAGCAGGAAGGCACATAGTGAACTGTGGAATACCAAATATACCAATTCACTTCATTCAGTGGATACAAATTTTACCCAGAATACCTCACTGACTGACACTAAAACAGAACAAATAATTCAGTAACCACACCTGCACCCGGAACAGTCTGTCTTGTTCAGGACTGAGGTCATCCAGAGAGGGGAGTTTGCAGTGCAGCTGCTGTACTTTACATGAACACAGAGCTTCCACGGAAATTCGAATGGCTTGCTTCTCCCTCCCTCCCCCCCCCCCCCCCCCTTTTTTTTTAAAATATAACTTTCCTATATACTTTGGAAAACTATAAATTTCTATCCCCCACTGGTTTTTGTAGGCAGCTGGGTTTTTTCTAATTTGAGAATTAACTACATCACAAAATTATTTCCTATTGTAAATGACAGAAATGTCTGATGATTTTAGTATGACATTAACAGAAGGTTCTTAACTGTTTTTATAGCATAAGAAACAAAATTTTAAACTGCCTAACTCTACTTTTTCAAAAGCAGGCAAGGCAGAGTTTTAAAGGAGAAATGCCCAACAATTCAGGTAAGTGTGACAAACTCATGCTTTATGCTTACATGATTATAGTCTTTTGGTGGCAAAATGACCCAGTGTGCACTCACTTCTTCATAATGCTAAGTTCCTCTCCAAGACTGACCCTCCTCCACATTTGTCATTATACTAAACCAAGAGCTTACAATAACAGAGAATAGTTACTGCTAAACATGTAATATTTTCTTTACAACAGCCTTAATAGTTCACTGTTTTTACAAGCATTACTCAGTATATACCTTCTCAGTACTTGCCAAAGCCACATTCTAAACATTTCCCAAACTATGCTGTTAAAGTATGAAATTCAGATTTAATGTACCTGATAACCAATCTTACATTGATAGCTACCATTTGACAGAGACAGTCTAAAAATTTTGCAACACAAATAAATGTTTAGTAAGCCCCAAGATAGCTTAATTATAATACATATATATATATTCATGTATCATTAACCTACATCAAAACAGAATCAAGCTCTCATTTTGTAAACAGCTCTGCAAAAATGCACCTTTTTTTACCCATGTTCCTGAAACAAGTTGCAAAAGATAAATAGCAGGTGTTTCAGTATTGACCAGTCTAGGTGTCCTAACTGAGCCAAAGCCCATCACTAAAGAAAGCTGGAAATCCTGCTTCAATAAGCATTCTTAATGGGACCCATTCAAATTCTCATATACACTGGCAGAATAAGCAGGAAGTTCAACAACAAAAAAAAGGAAATATATTTGCACATTTCAATGTATTAAAATAACGCAGGACTTCACTCTTCTCTATTCAAGTTCCTGTGTATGTAAAAGAGGATGAAGCAAAATTTTCCATTTTAACTATGGATTAGGCTAGAAGCAGCATCAAAAGATGGAAATGTGTCTCTGCCAGTCCAGCTACTAAAGTTACTGAAACAAGCAGCAAAATCACCATTGCCTTCAATAACAAAGAATCATCTATGAAGCTAATAAAATACAACATGGTTGTTTTGCACTTTTACTAAGTGTGCTTGCATTACATCAGCTTTTGCATCAAAACTGGTAGCGCAAAGAGGAAAACAAAGCCAATTTTATGAACTGATGTAATCAAGCCTAGCATCTCTGTGGGATTTTTTTGTTCCTATGGTCACAATGACATCAGACGACAGTTCTTCACCTCTGCTCACACACTTCTCTGTTCTTTTCCTCCTGCTTGTACATCCTGACACACTAGGAGTCATCTTGCATTTCAGTGGGACATGAAACAACACTTGCCTCAAATCTCTCCCTCTCTCTCTCCCTCCTCCTTTCCCTCAATGTTTCCAGCTATCGCTGGCAAAGTCAAAACTTAACATAAGAAAGTGGAAGGGGGGGAAGGAGAAATCTCAGGAATTTAACAAAGCGCATCTAAACACTGTGAAGTAGGTCATGAATTTACACACTGGAACACACACTGTTCAAATAACAGCTGTATTTTAAGCGTAGCAGATATTTATCCACACACAGAGCTGACCTGAAAGGATTATGAAGCTGTTTGTCTGCCTCATGGCACAGGGAGATGCTTAATTAGTACTCCAGCCTCACAGACACCCACATTGCAGTTAAATTAATAGGTTTGGTACTCTTAGCTTTCTAGTTTGCATGGGGTCAATATATGTGTTTCAAAAGGCTCCTACAAACTTATGTAAGTAACTTCACTTTTCTGTATCAGTTTCTACACCTGTAAAATGGGAATAATCATATTAATCTTAAAAAGAACTTAACACATCAACTGAAGAGAAGTTAATAGACTTTCTGTTCACATAATCCAGCCCTGGAATTCCCCATCTAATTAATTCTCTCATCTGAGTCACAACGTCCAGGCCAGATACATCTACACTCTGCTCTGAAATTAGCTATAGCTATCTTAAGAATCCAAACCACACAAACGTACTGTAATACCTCTAAAAAGTATATTTTGCAGTTCTCATTTGTACTGTAGAGCACTTGTGAGCAACTTTCATACTCTACCATTAGGGAAAAGACATTTTTTCCACAAAGTGAGTTCTTACACAGCCTTATTATCTAGAAACAAACTTCAACAGAATATATTAAAGAAAATATATTTATACATGGAAAATACTGTAAAACTTACTGACAAATGTAATCTGTTACCAATATACACACAGTATATTTTGTAAGTTTTCCTACTAAGAGATTTCTTGAATCTGCCCTGCTGTATAGCACACAAACATATCTGCACAGTAGTTGGTATTAAAACTCATTAAAAAAAAATCCACCATCAAACCAACCTATTAACCAAACAACCCCCCCATCCCCACCTCTTCCTCCATGTCTTAAACTATTGGGAGAAATTAATAAAGAGAAATAGCAGTATGTTAGATACTTCAATTTCTAGATTTTTTTTTTTGTCTTCTTCACTGAATTATATCTGTTGCAAGGTTTAAGGCAGGCACCTGATGAAGCACCTAAACTACAATAAAAGTAACCTTGCCATAGACTGGAAAAAATTAAATGGCATGCTACATGGTTATGTATATAAGATTATCACATCTTTATTTTGTTATCCATCTCATATTCTTCAGCTGAAGTCAGATAAATATTTTCCATAGACACTTTTTTTTATAAAATGTGGACAACAAGAAAAATTATTCTCTATAGCTGAATTGCCTACTTCAATCCCTAAAACTGATGATTTTTATTTGCCAGTTGTCCTTCCCATTAATAAAATCCCCCCACATCTGCTATTACTTTTGAGCAACTTACCAAGTAACATGCAAAGAAATGAGCCAACATTTCAATAACTAGAAGTCAAACGCATTAGAAAAGAGGTATTATAAATATAAAAAATACAAGTATGTGTTTTTATGGACAGAAAATGCCATGTACATGTTGAAATATATATAGGTATTATATGTTTATATAATATATATGTAATATATAGGTATAGTATATCTATACTGCATATGTGTTATCTATATGTCTGTATATTATTGATATATTTATATAGATATAAATATACATACTTCTATATATAGATAACATAACTATCTTAACATCACTAACACCACTTTTTTTGTTGTTGTTCATTTGGGATGAGCTGTCAATTCAAAATACAGAACTTGATATACATCAGCCATAAACCCTACTGTAAGCCATGCAGTTAAGAGCCTAAAGGATTTATTTAATATTCTTCTTCCTAGCAGTTGACAGACATCTGACAACACAGAAATATAACATTTCATTTAACTTATCCATAGGCTTATACCACTGAGGACCAGATGTTTTAGCAAAAGAAAGAGAAAAGAAATTCCACAATTTTAGGGTGGAGGATGGGAAACCTGTTTATAGCAAATGGCCCTTGCTTTATTAATTTCTACCAAAAATTAAAAGGCATTAATTTTAAAAAACAAATAAAATTTATCTTAAGTAGTTAACCATTCTTGGTTCATTAGCTTCCTTGCCTCTTTTTTTTTTTTTTTTTAATGTGTGTGTTAAGGTACCATATGTTGCAGAAACCAGTAAGAAATTTTCTAGAGGACATTCCATATTATCCATCAAGCCTTTTCCCCCTTAAACTTATCAATTCTTCTCTTCTTTTTCTGGTGGAAAGAAGTCAAATTACAACAGAAGACATCTATCTCTTTCTAGTTTTGTGTCACATGCATTAAGTAGTACATAATAAAATGCAACTAGGAAAAAATCATAATAATCCATGAAATATATTGTAAGGTAATTATGTACCATTTCATTTCAAAAGCCTTCCAGCACCATTGATTTCATGCCTTTATGTAACCTGCAAGATCTTGAGAAATTACTAATATTTTTTTTTTCCAGACAAAAAGAAAAAGCATACTGTGAAAGAGGTGGAGATGACAAAAGGCAAGGGTTTCTAACAAAGTCACACCTTCCCCAAGTCTTCACAGTGGTTCAGATGAATCTGTAACATCCCATTGGCAGTGTGGAGAAAGATAACAGTCTGCCAGGTATCTTGACCTTGATCCCACTCAGGTTTTCTCCTTTACACTCAAAATGTGTGTAATTACCATCAGGTGAACCAGTCATTTACAGAAGCATTTTTCAAGTGCCTGAGATTGTACCAATGAAGTCTTTCAAATAACCAAATTCAACATTTCGAAATGCAGTCACCTGCTGTAGTGACAGACAAAGTAATGAGCTATGAACTGCTGTACAAAGGTCAAATTAGAGATCACAAGACCCCTGAAAACTGGTAGTACAGATCAAAGTGATTCAAAACCACTGAGAAGATAAAATCAACATGTAATTTAAATAAGCTCAACTTTTCAACATAACAACTTGGCCAATAGCAGAAATATATCAGAAACTAAATTGAGTATGATGGCATGTATTAGCTTTAAAGATAAGTATTTAAACTTTTTTTGCATTTCAGTTTGCTAAAGATTTAATTTTGTTTATCCTTTCTGTCTGAAATGCATAGTGCAAGCAAGACAGTTGCAGAGTGATGAGTTACAGTGGTGATGTAAAACCACTATTGCCTGATAACATAGATATTACCATAATCTAGGGGGATGGGGAGGGTGGAATCTTTAGCCTGACTATAAGCGACTGAATTCTGCTCAAGGACAAAAAATTCCCAAGTTTACCTGGCAAAGTTTCATCAACTCTAGTTTTCTTTCAGTGAAAAGGTAATCTTGTACATTAGTTATAAGACTAACCTTTTATGTTGTCCGTTGACTAATGAAGAATCACATATACAGCAACTTATATATAATTTGTAAACTTCAGCAAAATATATGATCCTTCCAGAAGAGACAAAGGTGTTCCATAATGATACTGGCAGAGCATCTTCATATATGAATAAAATGAAAATGCATCCAGAGCGCACACAGCTTAACATTCAATAGAAACATTGTCATCCTGCAGAAGTAAAAAGCCGTTCAAGTCAAGAATAGAACAGAGTCTCTGCCTAAAACCCCAACTGAGCAACTGTGTTACTGAATAGAAGGACACTGGGCAGCACAGGAAAAAACAGACCCAATTTCAGTAGTCAGAAAATATAAGGGGGCTTGCAACTGGAAATTAATTAAGCTATAGGCTGGAGTAAAAACAGTGCAACTGACCACCATAAACAGAGTTTCTAGTATTACTAAGTTACAGTATTATTACACCAAATAGCACAAAAGAGCCTGCAATGCTGTTTTAAAAAAAACTTCCCATATAACAAAACAATAACAGTGCCTGGCAAAATGAGCCCTGATCTTCAACTAGGTACATCTGTGACATAAGTTAATTGTATTATTTCCCACTGACACACGAACTGAAACAGAAAAACCCACCATAAGAGGATGAGATGTCAAATACGGAAGATGAGAAAACAAAATCTAGTTATTGTCTTTCCCTCTCTCTTTTCAGATATTCATCTATCAAAGGTGTCAAGCAGATAATATGCCAGGGCAGCAACAGCAGAAAAGGGATACCACATACTAACCTCCTGCTTTGTAACTCTGCTTCACATGTGGGGCATCCTAAGGATTGAATTACAGTTCAAACTTTAAACTGAACAGAAAAGTTTTTCATATACTACGCAAAACAATAAACCAATTAACACTCGAGCAGACTTCAGGGCACACTGTAGATCATTGGGATAGCATTTACAAAAGTCATAAATAGCTTCAGCAAAGCTGTAGCAGGGATGTACTTTGTGTCAGTTACTCAGATTTTCCCGATGGCTGGTACTGCTCAGTGCAGACCCAGTATTTCAGAATAAAAAACAAGAACAGGAATCCCAAATTGTGCACACAATTTGCACTGTGCTTCTCAATAATCTGTGGGAGTTTTTCCAAATAAAACAGGTTTATAGATTAATGTGTATTTTTTCCATCTCTGAAACTACATCTCTGCTATTATTCACAGGGTAAAGTAGCTTTTTTGAGGGGCAGAGAGGGAGTGCTTTGCGAGAGGGCTCATAACCAAATGATTTCACAAAATCAGCATCATGAATGGTGGAGGCGGGCAGGGAGCTCTGGAGGTCACCCTGTCCAGCCACCCTGCTCAAACAGGGCCACCTACAGCCCAGTTACTCAAAAGCTGGACATGGACCTGGGCATCTCCAAGGATGGAGACTCCACAACCTCGCTGGGCAATCTGTGCCAGTGCTTGGTCACCCCCTCACAGTGAAAAAGTATTTCCTGATGTTCAGACAGCATCTCCTGTGTTTCGGTTTGTGCCCATTGCCTCATCAATTCCTAGTCACTATTATTTTTACAGAACACTGTCACACCTGAAGCTTTAAAATCCCAAATAGACAAACATACAAACCCCCAAGCTTACAAAGTTAAAGGAGGACAAGAATCATTATAAAAACTCAAGGAAGCAAATGAGGACAACGATGTTTAACCTCAGCCAGATGAGAATTCAAAGCCTAAAAAGCCACAACTCAAATAGAACCTTACAGACTAAAAGAAAGGAGTGTCGCTTTGAAAACAGACATTGGTCCATGGCTGCATGTATGGATGGCCACCAATAATCATGTGGCTCTGCAAGCAGATACAGCTTCATTGCTGCCTTGCACATCCACACAACCACCTGATCATCTCCTTAACGTTTGCTGTCCTATTCCAGCTGGCACCAAGCAGAAGACTGATTTTGTCTATATGCTGCCTACTGCAATATGGTCCCTTCTCCACCCCCATTATTTCTAGTCAGGTTCTCTAGGAGCTGCTGCATTGGAAACTGAATATGGGAAGAAACCTTTAATTATGTCTTACACTGCCATTTAGGATTTTCCTGATATAAAAATAAACCCAGTATTTAGGTCAGATGGGACGCAAAGTTCTCTGTCTCATGCAAGCTGGATTTATCGGCCATGTGCAAATCACTCCTATTGCACATACATGGTACATCTGATCTGAACAACACATGCTGTCAAAACATCTAGGATTTTTGTGCATCTGTAGCTCCAGAGGAACTATGACTCTGACTGAATGTCCCATGGCCTGATTAGAGTCACTACAAGAATTCCCAGGCAACCATCCAAAGGCCTTACAAAGCACCCAGACAAGAACCAACCTCACACAACTGCCAGACACGCAAACCCACAGTATCCCAGAGAACAAATCACTGAAATAGCACACTAAGACCTTTTTAGGTAGAAGCTGAACTTTATTAGAATTGGTCATTCCGACATCGGCTTCAGGAGGGAAGAATTGTCTCTGTAGGGACTTCAAAGTCTTCAGACCACAAATGGCATAATTTGATACATTAGAATGCTGCTTTTATTGGGTTTTAATTTACCTAAAACTTTAAAGCCTTTGTGTGAGTTTACCAATGAGCAGAAAACAAAATCACTCTTCCTGCATTGCTTCATCCTCAAAAATAAATGATGCAATGCAGTCAATATTCTCCTCATCCTTTGGAAATTCTCACTCTAGACAAATGTGTTTTATTGCTGCAGCAGATATTAACCAATATATTCCAAGAAAGAATGAGCTCCCTGTTCAGATTACCTCCATCTCCCTTATAAGAACATTTCTTAACCACAGAAAGGCACTTCTTGCCAGAGAAGGAGAAAAAAAAAAAAAATCCCTACCATCTTTCACAAGGAATTTCTTGTATAGATTAGCTTTAGGGTTTTGTGTATATGTGTACCATGGACTTTACAAATACTGTCAATGTCACACTAAAAAGAAACCTCTGCTTCCATAATTGTGTGTTCCATCTGAGACATCAAAAAGAAAATACAATTCCAATTCTATGACCTGTACATAGGGGCAAAACAAACATCATGAATCATATTAGACAAGCAAAGACACCAAACCACCGACTCCCATTGTTGTAACCTGAACAGAGAAAGGGTCCTATCTTATGAACAAACATTGAAGAGATGTCCGGGGAGAAAGTTAACTAAACTGTAATCAGTTTTTTCCTAGAATATATGAATGTCTCCAGATGATCAGAAAGAAACTTTAAAAATCTAACCCAAAACAAATTTTTTGCTTAATTTTTGTGTGAATTCTTACAGACTTCCACCAGAGAAGCTGTTTAAGCAAGGCTTTTACAATCCACCCTAGCACATGCACCTTCATTGTTTTATGTAATTTAACATCTCAGTTTGCTTTCCTAACAAGTAAAGGTTTTAAAATTATTTCCAAACATGAAATAGCAGAGGATTGTCTGGCAGCTCAATGAAGACATTTGCCCCTGAATGAATACAGATAGCAAATATTAATAACATAGATATTTGTACTCAGAGAAGGCCAGGATTTACTCCATTGGTAATCCTGTCCCCCATGGACTATTCCAAATGCACAGACAATTGGAGCCAAATAGAACAGCTTGCAGACTCAGAATCTACCTGAGCAATGCTTCTCTTGACCTTGCAGGCACTTGTCAGACCCAGTTGAGGGCTGTACACACTCATAACCAAAAATACTGCAGTGCTACCTGACTTGGACAGGTTGTCTAGAGCAAGATACTGAAAATTGCTGATCAATCGCTAGGTGGTTAAGCTAAAGCCACTATTAAAGAAATTTATACACTGCAACAAGGCAAACAAGTCATCTTGAACAACTAAGTAGAAAAGAATAGAAACAAAAAAATTAGAACTGAATTTCCCTCAACCCTGCATTTCCCTCCTCCTCTTGGCTTAGCGTACCACATGAAAACATAACAAGAAAGGATGGAGTTCTTATGTAAATGGATAGTAAAGTTCCTCAGTGAGATAATGCAAATTGCAAAAATGGCTGCTTGTGAGCACGTAAGATTTGCTGTGGAAGAGTCCTGCTGGAGCAAGGTTTTCAGCTATGACCTCAGCTGAACCCTTGAACTATTTTTTTAAACCAGGTAATTAGCATAATATAGATGCTTTATATATAGCTATATATAACCTAATACATTCTCAACATTTTTATATTAATTTCTCAGATTTTCTTTATAAATTCTCTAGAATCTCTAGTTTCCTTAAATTCAGTTTAAAACAATGTTTAGTTATTGCAACGGATTTAAAGAATTAATAGATTATCAAACGAAAAAAGGGTCAAAAGATCTTTAGCAAGTCTAGGAGCACCTGATGCTGTTCTGTGGATCACAAAACCCTCATTTACTGCATACTGTTCGTAGTTTACTGGAAATTTCCCCCTATTATTATATCTATGCAGTGTGCCAGTGGACAGATGGTAGCAAGGTGCAAAATACGTAATGGACATAGATCAGCTGCATAATAGGGAACTTGAATATTTTTCCATTGTATCCAGATTTATGTCAAGAATTTAGGAACAGCCGCTCACATTACCCTAGAACCATGAGCTCTTAGGAAAAGTAAGTATATTTACAAGCATGTATATATAAAACAAATATGTAGTAGTACATTCCCATATACTTTTCTAATTTAATTTTTTACATGCACAGGAGGGGAAGGGATTTTTCTTCTTCAATTAGAGCCAAAATTGGCCATATTGAAAAAGGAAGGTGAAAGACACAAGTGGTGAAACATATTTATACCATGCTATGCAAAAATGATGAAAAAAAGAAAGGGGGTCAACAATTACCAGGGATGCACACAACAAAAGCCTGTAATATGTCCTGTAATAGACTTACAGTGGTCATAGGTTTTTATTCAGATGGACTGCCTTGAAGGACAGTACCTTATGATTACAACATGTACAAATTCATACTACAAAAGACTTCCTCTGAAAAAAATGTCCACAAATTTCTTTATTCATCCAATTAGTCACACTGAATGATGTGAATACTGAGAAAGGTTTTGTTCTTAAGTAGTCTTATTTTTTCATTAAACGCAATGACCACAGGAATACTGAGTTTCTATAAAACAGCAAAACTGTTTTTTCAGTTGTCAAGATCTATAATGCTAAAAATCATAACTAGGGAGCTGCATTGAATCCATACTGAAAACTTGGCAAATCATTGCTGTTTTAACCTGAACTGACAATGAATTGTTATTTGAAGTTTCACTGAACGTGAACCAGAACAATTAAAGTTATAGCTGAACTCATCTAAAAAATAAACTGAAATATTTACTGTTTCTTCAGCTCCCTCCATTTACAAAAAGTGTAACAGAAAGGTGTTTACTGGTGTTTGGGTTTGGGGTTTTCTTCCTCCCCTTTCACTGGCTTTTTCTTACAACAACCGAGTAGTTTCTCTTATTTTTTGGACAAGCAAAAATATAGTTTTTCATTCTGACCGTTTAAATTCCTTCAGAAAATTCCAAATTTTAGGAAAATTATTAATGAAAGATACATCATAGATTTGTAATGAATGAAGGGGGAAAATTAAACAAGGCATTTTTAAAGCCAGAGTTTCAACCAATTAAATTTCTCCTGACTATATCATCATTACAAAAATTGCTGTTGTATCCTCTTGTAAATTTCAGAAAAATATTTAAGTCATTCATAGAAGTAATTCAGAGGACAGTAGTGTAATTCAGGGGCTCTGATCGTCTAGCTCCTGTATAAGACAAGCCAAAGAAATTCATTCTGTCATCTCTGTATCAAGCCCATGACTTTCATTTGAGCTACATAATTAATTTTAGGAAGACAATCAGCACTGATTTAAAGACTTCAGCTGATGGAAAACCAATCAGATTCCAGATGGTTAATTAGACCTGCTGCTGAAAATTTGGGGAACTTGCTTCCAGTCTGCTTTATCTAGCTCCAGTTTCCAAGTCATGGATCTCATTATACCCTCCCAGTGCTAGGCTTAGAAATATACTCCTACTATCAGAAGTCTTTTTCTCTGTTCTGGTAATTTTAGATAATAATTAAATCTCCTCTTATCCTTCTTTTGCATAAAGTAAATAGTTTATTCTGAGTTTTGGAAAGCTTGTCTTGTAAGAGCGGATTATAGAAACCCATTTCAGTTCTTATCTCACATATATGGATATGGCTGCTCCTACAGCACTGAATACCTGCTCTCAAAAAATAAATAATAAAAGATTTACCCTTAGGTTTTAAAAACGCACTTTTACAGCCTGATACAGTCATACCTTGGTGCTGCAAGCAGATGCAGGATTGTGCATGACAGTACAGAACATCTGGGCATTCAAAACAAGGACCCTGGTAGTCACACCTGACAGTCACTGCCATTTCTTTTTCCTTCTGAAGTGTTCAATGGCAGTTTGCACACTGACAGCTGAGGACACCATTAAATGGAGTTACATGTTCACCATGCCTGTTTTAACCTGTGGACTGTCAGGCATGGTAATAGATTTTTATTTCAAGACATCTTCTTTGTTGGGAAGTAGTTAGTGCATCTCATAAGAAGGCACAATTTATTTTTTGTTCATAAAGGGCAGCCTGAGGCTGATCGGAAAACATTTCAGTTATAAATACGGACCTGTCCACACTGCAGAACATTGTCCCTCACACTTGCATGGCTGTTAGTAAGGGTAGGGCGTGAGCCTTCACAGATCCTGGATCTCACACATACCTTTCCAAAACAAACCTCACAGTTTTGTGAAGGGGCTTCCTATTTAAGCCAGTACAACAGACAAAACTTTCAAATAGGATCTGCAGAACAGAAACAAACCCATCTACTGAAATGAAAGAGGAACTGATAAACAGAAAGTCAATTAATCTTCAAAAACACTGTTAGAAATAGAAAAAACTTCTGGGGACACTCTTTTCAGAGATGTCAGAAATGCTCAAGTTATAACCTTGAAATTGGTACCTAATAAGTGACTTTATTACAAAAGGCTGCATTGTAATAAGTACACACAAGACACTGAGCTATAAAACTACAAATAAATTTTGTTTTATCACTTCCTAACTTCTCAGTCCTTGGATTTCCAACCATAATCTTCTGCTAACATAGCTCTTGAAGTATGGATTTTTGTACCATTTGCTTATTGTAAAAATATATAAACTGCAGCCTTTCATCTACGTATTACAGCACAACAGAACAGTTTTTACTGCATTGTGTGGATTACAGGGAATGCCTTTTTCAGTCAAACTGCTGGAAACGTAAGATGAATTTTCATGATCAAGTGTGTTCTGAAACTACATAAACTAGTTTTCATTGTGTTATTGGAATAAAACCCAACAAACTGCATGAAAAATTCTTATCTTGATATTTAGGTCTCAAAAAGGATTCTACCAAGCCCCTAGAAAGTTTGTCTTATTTAGAATGACATACATAGGAACTATGGATAATAGCAGGTAACCCAATAGCGGGGTACAATTAATGGGTTTAAATCCAAAAAGGATTGATATCTTCATTGGTGTGGCATCCAGCAAACAATGAAATGGATCCTAATACGGTTTTCTCTCTCTCTGAAGTCAAAATGGCACAATAAAACCCTGCTATATTCTAGTTGTTGTCATAGTTCCGTCCTAGCGGACATGCATCCTCCCATCTCACAAAATCAACCTAGATATTTTGTCCACCATTTTCTGCAAAGAAGACAAGAATCACTGATTCCCTCTACAGAATCTACTATCTCCTGGCCACTTCTCTGAAGAATTTGAGAGCTCATTAGAAGAGCTACTTCAACATCAGAGGCAAAGGTCTTTGGACAACTTGGTCAGTATACCAGTACTATAACCCTGATCTTGCAAAGGAAGGCTTTGGCACCTAGAAGGCATAAGTAAGATACCATGGCTCTGCAAGTTACTTGGCTTTCACATACTAACAAGTGACAAGAACAGAAGGAGAATTTCACTCATTGAAGACACTGATACTGTATATACATCTAAAAGGGAGTCCCTATCACAGCCAGTCTGACTTCACTCCAAAACACCAGGCTGCAGCTATCAGCTATTCTTGGCTATCCTTTACAGCATCACCCCCATTAAAAAAAAAAAAACAAACCAAGAACTAGTGAAACCAATTATCTCAACTTCAGCTAGAAACACTTTGAATTATCCCACTGATTTTCAAGATCTTTCTGACTGAAAAGAATGAGAAGCTCAAGACTGCTAGCAAACAAAACAAAACAAACAAAAAGGACAAAACCAGAGATACAGGCTAGAGAGGAAAGAAAACCATAGTGCTCTGCATATTAACAAAATGTAAGGCATAGCAGCTTATGCCTCTTTTGCAGACGTCTGTCTTACTGAATGATTTTGATGGGGCAAATAACTGCTACTCTAAGTGATTTCACAGACACTCTAGAAGCAATGAGATTTTTTGCAAGTAGGCAACCTTCTAGTAAGCTCAGCACTTAAGTTCAACAGGATTTTTCCAGTATCTAAATAATATCAAAATATTTAGTGTATCATGGCCAAGGCTCTCTGGGAAAGCTGCAAAGTCAACTGTTACTAAGCCTGGAGGGAAACCTGTGTTTTAGTATTCCAAATTAAGTTTAATGATCATAGCTCAGAGGGGATTATTTAAATTCTTTTCCATTAAATGATAATTGGACCATGTGATAAATATTCCACAAATATGAATGTTAATGATTGCAAGGAAAACCAGCTCTGATGAAACTTGCATAGATAATAAGGTCCTTCTCCCCAGTAAAGAACAAGTGGACTGTACACTGAGAAGGCTATGTACACAAACACATAGGATGGCAGGAAAGGAATTAACAAGGATTCTTCTAGCTACTCAAATACCTAATTTGATCCTTTGTTCAAAACCTTGGAAATATACAGCATTAGTTATTTAACCCCTCAACAGAAGCCTTTTTTTCCCCCACTGCAGGAAGCAAACACGTCAAAACCTGTTTGGACTTTGATATTCCACAATATAACATACCGTGCTATAGCAATGTTCTTTGCCATGTTCTAATTTTTCATTTAGAGAGATATCAGCTGCCAAAATACGTTTCAAGCTTGAAGATAAGAAAACACCTTCTAAAATTAACACTATAATAGCTAGAGAAACAAATAAAGTTGCTGTCTTGGTGAACCAGTAATTCATATAGAATCAGTCAGCAAATGTATTGCCAGAATTGTAAATATTACTGGAAGATAAACTGGCAAACAAAGTTATCAGCATACAGTCCCAAAAGCCTCTTGGCCTTTGTTCAATCAATCAAATTATTGAGAAGAGATACAGAAAACAAAAGAGCAGGGAAGGGGAGAAGAAAATGTCAAATTACATGAAAGTTATTAGAAATAACATTATTATTTATAGGAAATCCTCGATCCAATTCCTGGAAAGAGAAACAAATAGAAAAACTTCTTGAAACACAACAGCTACTAAATCAATTTAATAACATAAATTAATAGCTACTGCAGTAATGTAAATATTTCATTAGGTAGTAAGTTGCTAAATTCCTTTCCCTGCTAAAAGATCACATTTTAGAGTCTCCAAAGCTCAGTATTTTTGCTTTTGTATTAGGTACATCTTTCACTGACCACAGCTGTAGCTTAGCTTTTGGAGAGAGACAATTACAAGTACAGATCCAGCAGTGGAAAGCTGTATGTGTTTTTTCAACAACAGCTCCCCAGCAAAAGCAAACCCTATTGTCAGAGAGCAGGAGCATTCTGTGGGAGCAGAATCTCTCTCTGCTTCTCTCTTCAGGAACAGCAATTTCTAGAGTACTGCATCAATAATTATTTGCTTCAGAACCTGAAAAAACAGCTTAGCTCATCAATCAAAAAAACAACCCCACACAAACCAAAAAACCCCACCATTCTCAGACACCCACATGCAAAACCACCCCCAAACACTGTAGGCAAAATGTGTATGTGTACCAAGAAAAAAATAAAATAATAATTTCTGACAGATGAGCCTCTTTTTTTTGCAAAATAAGTCTGTTGTCATTTACTTATCAGATTTGCAAACCATCTTTATCTACCCAGTTGCATAGATAGCTGTACAGGCACTAGATAGAATTTACTGGACTTTCAGTCTCAAACTCCCAGCCTAAACTGTCACATTACAATATGATTCTTGTTTGAATAATAATTTTAAAATGAACTGGATGACATAATAAGCAAGAACCTATTTTCAAAACCTATGAAAGGTTTTGAAACCTATAGAAAAGGAGATGGAAAAGTATTCAATCATACGTTTACACCTCTAGATTTGAAGTATCTGTTTCCCATTGTTATGAATACACTTTACTACTATTTTTGTATGGCATTCTTTCAGAAAGCTACAGTACAAAATATCATAGTGGGGTTCACATTTTGTACCTGCTTTGATTTAGAGATTTTTTTCACTTAGATATCTGTTGAATTCAATTCTCGCTTTAGCCCACAGCATTTTAAACTCTGAGCATTAACTCTATCAGATTTCATTCTCCATTACATGGAATCTCCTACATCAAAGCTGATTGTTTTTCAGAAAGACATCTCATCAAACTCAACAGCTCTTCCTAAAGTAAACACACACAAACCAATTAAAAAAAATTATGTTCTCAGTATTTGTAATTCTTTCAGATTGTATAATCTGGCCTATTGAATTCAAACCTAGTCTTAATGTATCCATCCAAAATAAGAAATGTACGCCATGAACATTTGTTTATTGTCCTAAACAATTTTCTACATAATCTCTTTATTCTGTTAGCTGGACTACAACCCAAATTGGATATTCCATCTGCCATCTAATGCCTGTAGCTATTTATGGTATTTCTGATTAGACAGAAGTACATATTCCTCAGATAAACAGTTATATCCAATCATGTAAGTCAAGCTCCTTTGGACTTTCTAAAAAGGTAGAAAAGTGAAATATTTTTGCCCAAAAGAAAATACTCATCAGAACTATGATAAAATAAAAAATGGCATGAGAGACAGCAAGCTGGAACTTTTAACAACTCTACTGCCTCTCATACTCTGGAACTGAAAATTACACCAGTGATTAAAAAAAAAAAGCTTTTATTCCTCATGAACTGTGAGCATGTTTTCTGTTGTCTTACTTCTCTAAGGATTCAGGAAATGCATAGTGATTGTGTTCATCAGAATATGCCTGCAGGCCTATAGCAATATGCTTACTGACACCTTCATTTTTCTGATACAAGACTGCTGCTTCATTTTGGGGGCCTTGCCCAAAAGAAAGCTCGTGACTCGTGAAACATCACATATTTTATCCTGTATTTTGTGCCTTAATGAACTATGCAGAGTTGTTGTACAGCTTTTGATACAATAAAATAAAAAAAAAAAAAAAAAAAAAAAGACTATTAGTAACAGAAATTTCTCAGAGAACTGGGACTCCTGAGCTTGTTTATGGCTTCGGTGAGGTGGGGGATGACAGATTTTGCTGACATTTGCTCTTGGATAGCATTGAAACATGAAACAGAAACGGTTCCTAAAACGTATATTACTTTCTCCGCAGCATTGGAAAATAACACCACCCTCTTCCCAAATTACACATAAAAATAAAAGAACGCTTCATGATAGCTGCTTTCTGCAAAGCTCTCATAAATGGTTTCTAGCCGTCACTGTCTGGCCCAAAGCTTAATTCCACTGAGCTGCTGAGAATAAAGGATAGTGATTAAAGGAATACAGTGCCACTTCAAACACAATTTTTGTGGTATACTAGGAACAATATCATAGATTAGCATCCCTAATGTATTTTGGAATTCCAGTATGTGTCTGCAGTATACCCCAACCCAGAGATCTGGCTGGTAGACTGTAGTCTACATTTGTCTATATAGTTGAAGACTACTGGTTTCATATAAAGCTGCATTGATCTGATTTTAATACCTTCCAGCACAGAATGTGCTGAATCTGATTTCCAATGCTGAATTGCAGTAACAGGTTGAATATGCAATTGTGCTGAGCTATCAGGCAAAAGCGAGTATATGAAAGACAAGTATATGAATTTTCCCTTCCAAAACACAAGTATCTCTGTTGGTCAGTCTCTCCTCTGGACAGATGTAGTAACTCCCTCTTTTATTTCAAGATGTTTTCTTGATTACGAAATCCAAAAGATTTACTACATACTGTAACTTAGTTTACAATCCAGGCAATGATGGAAACATGCAAGTTAACTCCAAAACAAACCTGATGAGCAACCTTTCTTTGCATAATTTCAGAATTTTGGAGAATATCAGCAATAACGTATGTAATATTATATTTTTAATTTTTATTAACCATGATCCTTTCGATACAAAAATCTTCACATCTTGCTTCTATTGGACATTGCTCAGGCTTTTACCTCAAATACCCTTCAGTAACATCCAGCTTGATATATACCTAATAAACTGCCCCATCTAAAGAGATTTATCAGTTCAATTTTATAGCTTAGTTGATTTTTGAAGGCTTTAATGGCTTTTATGCAGTGTCCCCTCAGACCCAGTTGCAGCACTTTGACCAATTTCCTTCCAAGACTGTGCAATGGTCATCACACAATTGTTAGTCATGACTTAGATTCCATAAACATAAATAAGAATATTTCACTTGGGAGAGTAACTTTTTAAATTAAAATAATCAAAGCAAAGAAATTGTTTTAGTTTGCCTGAACTAAAAGGAAGAATTCCAATGGATTTTCAGTTATACTCAAAATATCCCGTTCATGTTTTCCCTTTCCCATTTCTCCCACAAGCTTTATCTATTAATACATTTTATGATTGAAAATTTTGGCACAGCTAAATAAAAAGACCCACAGTAAGCTTCATCTACAGCAGCCAGTGGTAAATCTCTGATTATAAGAGAGGAAACTGATTCAGATTTTGCTTTTAATAACAGGAACTGCAACATACATACTTTCTGAAGCAAAATGCGTGAAAAATGAATAAAGCAATTTGAGAACATCTCAAGACAGAGAGAAGTGCTATGAATTTCAGTGGGAGGTAGAGGCTCAGAGAGATGACAGTAATGTAAGTAGGGACAGGGTGAAGCTCTTGGGTTCCAGTCCAAATCTTTCAAACCCAATGCTCTAAATGAGAATCCAAAGTCTAAATTTAGGTGTCTAAAATTAAAATGGCCTATCTAAGGGGTCAGCCATCTGTATCTTCCATTTAATTTAAGAGACAGTATAGTTACTCAGTTGTGTGAAAAAACAAATCACTAAGAGTTTACATATAGAACTCATGTCCTAAATTTCAGTGCACAGGTTTAACATATAATCATTTTCTGGACTCCATGCATCAATTTTCCCCAAAGTTAAAACTTTTGCCTCAGACACAGGGGTCTCCTTGCTCATAGTGTTCTCAGTATCAAAAACCTTCTTCCAGAAATAACAGGGCATGCTTATTCAGGCTAATCAAGTTAGATTCTTCATTTACCATGGACAGTAATACAACTGATTAACACATGTATTAAGCAGCTCTTCTCTTCCAGTTTTTATAGGTTTGGCAATTATCCCCTATACACTCCCTTACTCGCCAGTGAAGTGATCTATCAAGGGAAGAATAAGGTACATAGAATTCAAAATCTGAGTGTTAATCCTCCAAATATTCAGTAACTTACAGTTGAGAATGGTTGAAAGTTGTAGAACCACCGCTGCTGGAAGATGCAAAGACAGGTTAATAGGATGTGGACATTTACAAAACATCTAGTTCCAAAGGGTTGAAAAGCATTTGATTTTAAATAAGCTTTTATTTTTTTTTACCCTCCTCTTTTCAGTCTTTTGAGAAATTTTTAATAGCAATACAAAATAGAAAGCATTTTCTTGCCTCTCCCTGAGCAAGAAAGAAACAACCTCAGACACAGATTAGAAAGATGACATCCATGATTAGGTGAGAAATCTATTGGGGACTTAATTTCTATCCCATTTCTGCTGCACATATCAAAACACAATCCACTGGCTCACCATGTGTTTTACCTGCTTTTAGAAGATGCGGAGCTATTACATATCCTGGCTACAGTACCTGACTAGCTCAAGCTGAGGAGAGACACGATGTTAGTATTCTATGTCTGCACTTCAGCACCTGATGTATCAGTCAAGGTGGTGATTATCATAATATCATTTTACAAATATTCTTTATGAGGCAGGAAACATTTTAATAATAAGAGATCTTAGATGATAGGCAAATAACCACATAGCCACTCAGCAAGAACCTAATTCCCCTTCCAGTGCCAGGTCTGCTACAAGAAACATCACATAGTTTTTTGTATATGACATTCACTGTCTTGTAGAAACAGAGACTATCTGTGACAGTTAAATCCCATCTTGCAACTGTGAGGTTATTTTCATCCCAGGTCACATATATGAACAAAATAATGAGGTAGATTTTTTTGGTCAATTAAATTGCCAATCCTTGCTGTTAATGATCTTTATATTAAACAGCATATTTCCTTATTCAAAAGAACACAAAATTCTCCTTTGTAAGAATACAGGTTCTGTAACTTCAACAGCTTTCTTGCTTCTCAAGAAATTTCTTTCTCCCATAGGAAAAAAAAAAAAACCAAACCCTGAAGGAAGAAAAGAAAAACAAAAGGCAACTTGAGTACACCACGTTCGTATTATGCAAAGGCCCTTCCTCATCACCTTATGAAAAAGCTAGTAGTTTCACAGGAGATATAGTTAGATGTAGGTTAGTTTCTTTGTCTTTCCAGGATGACAGAAGGAAACTTCTATTGAAAATGTAAAATTATGGGGCTTGATTTTCATGAAGCATTTGGTTTAACGCACTAAATTATGCAAATCATCTAGAAAGCACTTAACTCACCATTAGTAAGTAGCTACCATAAACACATTCTCTCATTTTAGCTGAAGAAGTAGTCTAGACAAGCTACTACTATATCCCACAATTTTCAGCTTTCCTGTGATTGAACAGATAAGTAAAACATTTTGGTACAGCTGTAACTTTCAATGGATGCTGACTATTTCTTTATTTCTAAGGTTGTACATGAATCCTAAGCAAAAAGTCATTGGCACCAAAATATTTTAAAAAACCTAGCATTTAGATGCTTTACCACAATGAACATAAACTATGTACAATAGCTGCTAAAGCTGCATTTTGCTAACAGTAATGAGACTGTTTATTTGAAGCAATAAATAGCCCATATGTTGCTTGGCTGTCTGGTAATGCACAATGAAAATATCTCACATGAAAAACAGCTTGAGATTTTTGGGGGAAACTGGAAGATGATTATGGCACTCATACCAGAACACTGCAGCGGTTCTACAAGTGTGTTATGCTTTTGGGGTGGGCAAAACAAAAACAAAAACAAAAACACCACCACAAAAATGAAACACCCATGATACAACATTAGAACAAACCCAAACAAATGCAAAGAAAAACCACACTGAAGAGCATAAATAAAGCCCTGTATCATTCACTCCTAAAAATCTCATTGCCTCCCCAGTCTTCTCCCTTGAGAAGTCAGCAGGGCCAGAACTTCACTATACACTACATTCCCACTGCATTCCCTGCTGCGAGCTTAGAACAGATAGCTGAAAGAGAAAGGAAGGGCCTATGGAAAAAGCTTATGCTGAACACCAGGAATGGCAAGCTGTCCTGTTCTAGATGTACATGCACACACAGAAGTGTGTACATGTGGACATAAATGCATGCATAAATATATGTGTATATATATTTATTCTATCCTAACAGTGTATAAACCCCTGTGTGGCAAACATCCTTCTCTGCCAGAAATACAGAGAAGGTTTATCATCTAGAATGTGTGTTTTATCTTTGCATAAAAGGTGCTATTTTACTTCTCCAAGGGTTCCTGACCCCTTTTCTCCAATTGATTAAATTAAAAATAAAAAATATTAGGACATCTCTTTTGGTTCTGCCACGTAAGTAGAGCATACTGCCTGAGAATTACTTTGTGAATATCCTTCCAAATTGAACAGCAGAGGTGCTTTTGATCAGTGCTGTGGTAAGCATACATTTTGCGACTATTCCTTTCATTTCAGTCAGCAGCACAGTTCTTGGAGCTGGCTAAAATACTCTCAATAAAATTTGATACTCAGCAGCAGAAAAGATGCTAAACCAACAGAAGAAACAATCAGACTCCATATTGTTTTCTCTTGGGAACACTGGAGGTGCAGATAAACCACTGATTCAAATAAATCAGCAGAACCAAAAGCTGCAGAAACAGTGCAGGGAAAGAGCGAGATGAGTAGCTGCTCCTTGAAGGCCTATGGCATGAGAAAATGAAGAAGTTTCCTCATCTCTGAGGCTGTTCTTCATATTCCAAAAGTTTTCTCCTCTACATACCCTGAAATACAGAAATAATAACCAGATAAAGTACTGTGTTGTTTCTACAATGCAATCTAAGGAAGTCCATTAATATTTATGTCAAATATACAAGCAATTTAATCAAAGTTTTGGAATGCTAACAGTGAGATGCATAAACAATACCTTTGGACCTTGAACCCCCCCAAAATGCTTTCTGTTTCTGAGGTCAGTTACCTCCAGATATGATGTAACAGCCAGCTAGACTTCTGACTCTGAAAAGTGGGGGAAACTTGACCCCTCCCAATGCAGCAAAGGGACACCCTCACATTAACCATGTAGGAAGCACCAAAGAAAAGGTCATCAATAAAAAGTCAGACAAAAAGTTAAAAAGAAATAATCAAAATTCACAATAAGAACAAAGACATTTTCTTGCTACTATTAGGCCACCTTCCTTTTTTTAAGTTTTACCTGTGTGTTTCTACCCATATAGTCAATAGGGGAGTCTTTTGCATGATTAAAGGACTGTAAAGCTACCTGAAATTTGTCATGTGAAGTATTGCAGCATGTGAAAGTTCTCACATTATATAATTATATTATACTCCAAATAGAGTAAACCCTGAAATTGTCATATGAGATGTAAACTGACAGTCATATGCTGTCCCTCCTGTTTCAGCACCAACCCATGTTTGGACTCTTTCCCTACCAAGTAATCTTAGAAATTCAGTTCCTGTAAGAAAGATGCAAAAGCTAGATATTCATGTTACTCAAGATCAGAGATTGTGACAAGGTGAATGAAGGTTTTCCTAGTGGCACCAAACATAGCTTTTGGCATAAGTATATTGGTTGTTGTCATAGTGAAAAAAATAGCTTCAATTGCAAATGCTACAGGCAGCAGATAACTGGCCATATGTGTGCATCTGTGGGTGAATGCCTGAAACTGAATTTTGAACTCTCAAGCAGAAGACTGGTACTTGCTCCCTGCAATCTGTACAGGCTGCTTGTAAACTTTGGTAACACCTGGGCTAAACAGAAGGGTCACATTCTGAATCCTCCAATTAACACAGAGACAGAACATGCAATTAAAAGGCTACTCACACTGACTGTTTAGATCGGGGAAAAATACAAGTTTGAGTGCCAAAAATATGGCTTCCCAGAAAGAAGTCGTAGTCTTGGAAAGAAGGGGCCAGGAAGGAAGGCAGCAAAGATCATGACTGGAGAAGACTCTGGAAGCAAGGGAAAGTCCTAGAGATCAGAGATGCATGGAGACTAATGAATGCCAGGGGATGCTCAGGGACCCTGGCCAGTGATGTCCCAAGATTGGTAACTACAAGGAGACGCACAGCAAAACCAGCACAACTTTCTACCCAGCCTTCCCAAACTAGCAGTGATCTCCCTGCTGGGAAGGCAAGTCAAGACCTAGTGAATGTAGTGCTGGCAGCAGAGAAGGTGAGTGTGCAAAATGAATCAAGTGTGATAAAAGCCTAAATTTTGATGGTTCTTAAATAAACCCCAGTATATAGCTTCACTACACATTGGTTTTAGCTCTGTCTCACCTTTAACAGCTGTTGGTTCTCCTCAGCATGCTGTGGCTTACCTTATGAAGAATAGTACCTGTTTACAAAAGTTTAAGCACATTGTATTCGCTATTTACAAAACAAAAACATAGAAAGAAAAGAAGAAATCAAACTCCCCCAAACCAGAAAACATTTACACAATTCAACTTTATACCTGCAGGTCTCAAATTGAAGTTTTGCATTACAAACACAAAACCATTTTGGTAGAAAACAGAACACGCATTCTTTCAAAAGAAAAATGAATTTCATACTGCTAGTTCCTGCTACCTCATGGAAAAACACAGCCTACCAAATTAAAAAATGAAACACTAATCTAAAATTGAAGTTCACAATTAATAATAAAAAAGTTCTGAATCCATGGAAGGGTATCAAAGAAATACACTTTATTTCACAATTTCCATTTCACGTATCATGAAAGGAAGCAGGCAGAGTATAAAAGCTTGGGAAAAAAAGAGCATCTTAGTCTCTTGGGCGTTCATTTTATGCTGTAATTGGTGAAAAGCCTCTCTAAAAAGGTTATAAATGCCATATTAATTTCATTAGGAAAGCTCCCATGGCATATTAATTTAGTTTCTGGCACTGTTACTGCATCTTTTCAGATACACAAAATCTAAGGAGGTAATTTCATTAACAGTAGCGATCTGAGAAAGGCAACTAAAATATTTTAAACAGATTGGTGACAATTCATCTTGGAAGCATGCATGTTTATTAATATACTATCATTCTCTTCTGATTAACAACACACTGACACACAAGAGCTAGCAGGCTCTGCTACTGAAATTATGTTATCCTCAAGGGCTCTGTATTTGCAAAGATTGCATGAACAGCTCTCAAAAGATTAATGACCTACTCCTTTATTTAAGGCAGATACTCATCTTCAGTGATAGCGTATAAACTCTGAAGCTGAGCATGAAATTTAACAACTGACTTAGCTTACAATGCTAAGAAAGAAGACTTTTTTTTCCCCAAACACTTGCTACTGAACACTGTAGGTAATTCTGGACATATAAAATACTTTAAGTGCCAGTTTGTACAACTGCATTAGCAGCTTCTCCATCCTGGCCTTGATTCTGCAACTTGACTCACACATGCAGGCCTCGAAGCTACCTATGGTCTCATTAGCTAGTAGAAGTCAATGGGAGCTTTTTATCACAGGATAAATTTATAAAACACAAGTAGATAGAAAGCAAGTTCTATCAAAATAAGTATGTAGATACTTAGAAATATCACAGTCTATGATCACTTTTACAAATATAGTATGTACATTTTGCATGGTTTAGGTCATGACAATTCTAAAACCTGCATACACTTACTGGTTAATTGAGACATCCTGAGCTCAGTTATCATATAAAAGCAAATTCTTTCCTCTTAGTCATGTTTTAAAGCCAGGCTGTTCATTCAACTTCACTCTTAGTCATGAGAAAGGGAATACAAAAGAGCTTCTTTAAGCCACAAAGGTAAAGCCTGGGTGACCAAAGCTGCTATTTTTTATACATTCATTATATTCATCTAATGAATTAAGAGCCTATAAATCAGGAGTGAGTGTCTTTCTGAAAAGGATGTTACAGTTCAACTAGACCTATAATTTTTAAGCAGAAACTCCACCACTAAGTTCTAAAGCTTAAGTGGTATCAGGAGATCAGATCATAAAACCTCATAAATGTCCCACTGGACTCAGAAATCTAATGAGTCACATGCTAGGCACCTCTTCATCAAAACACTAAATCCCCACTGCAGTCAACAACAGATGCAAAGTCTCTGAAGAATTTACCCATTAGTACACAGAAAGTACATTCTGGAATAAAAAAAGATAACTTCTAAGCCCTACTTCCCTGAACACTAAAGCAAATTTTATTATTCTTAGTACATTTGCCCATTCTTTGGGCAGTTTCATTTGAAATTTTTCTTGAGAGGCAATGAAAATAAATTTGTTCAAAAATTTGTCTCATGACTGATTATTATTCACAAATCAGTGTAAACCCTATGACTGGTAAGCATGGGATTCATAAGACAACACATATTTAGAGCAGTTCCACAATATGTTTAGATCCACAGCAGTAAGAATGAAGTGTAACTGGTTGCCAACTAAGTACCTTTGTTATTTTCGGGAAAATAAGTAATCTGAAATTAAACTACTTTAATCTAGAATCAAAACTGGAAACAAACTTAATAAACAGCATAGGCATTACTAAACAAACACTTTTAAAACCAAAAGAGTGGGAACACACAGAAAATAAAGGCACTCAGTATTTCTGAGTACACTGGATTCTTAGGCAAGCATGGATCGAAACATAGCATGAATGGTAGTTTTCTTTCAATACATACTCTTCTGCATGAAATTAAGAGCAGGGATGCCACAGTATCACATATGATCAACTAGCTCTCTCAGATTAGGAACCTGTCCAACTGACTAGTACTCACAAACTTTGATTATTCTTACTGAAGTGTAATAATTATTGAATTACATGGTGCTTATTTTAGATTACACGTTCAGTTTGTCATGACCATGTTTCATCCTATTCCTACCCTCCAAAGTTCTTGGAGTATCTCCTGTCTTTTTTTCACAGATAACACAGGTACTCTCATCCAAGACAGTAATGAAAATACTAACTAATGCCGGATTCAGGACATTTTTGGATTTCTACAGAACCCCGATTGTTTTTTCAAAGCTAGTAAAGGCATACAGAATCATACCCAGAAAAAAAAGCAGAAAGAGTGTGTTAGCTCTCAGTTAAAAAAAAAGCTTGCTTTTTAGGCTATCATCTGACCTGACATAAAATACTATCTTCCAACTTATGAATTCCCTCCAAAAATATGGTATTATCAACAGCAATGTTTGCTTGAATGCCCTAAAATCAACAAGTATTTTCTCACATATTCAAATCCTATTGTTACAGCAAAAAAAAAGCAGTAGACAGAACACCTAGCAGAGACATGACAGTACAAAATGTATTTGCCATAGCTTAGGAAGGACTACACAACTGCAGGTTCAGTTTTAAATAGACATGCCTAAGGGCTAAGAAACTGTTTATTTTTCCAAATTACAGAAGAACAGAGAAAACACAAGCGTTTGGGGCTGATACGCAGCTCCACTCTTTCAGGTATAGAATCAATGTTTTGAACTGGGGTTTTACATCTTGACTATTAATGAAGTTACAACTTTATCTGGCAGTTTAATCATCAGGACAAGAATAAACTTTAAAAAAAATACCTCATATGACCTAGAAGCCCAAATCCCTATAAGAAGTTATGGGATCTCTTAAGGACCTGTCATCAGCTTTTCAAGTGAGTCAAAGAGCTTTGGAAACTTTTAAAACAATTCTATCTGCATAGGCTCCTGATATTATAAAATAATTCATTTCAGTCTCTCTCTCTGTCTCTCAAAAAAAGTAGAATTATCTCAACTATTACCACACAAAACTTAAATGTTCTGTTGCAAAACACTAATCAAAGATCTACCAAGCCACTAAACCTCAGAGCTACAGTCTGCCTTCTCTTACATTTAGTCAACTTTATCAAATCCTGTGACATTTACATACACAGGAAGATGTATACCAGAACACCACATTACTTTGTGAACTACTATTAATGTATTTAAAGGAAATGTGCTTATTTTTAACCGTAATACGTTTCCTGTAAAACTATGAAATCCTGCTACTAACTTTTCCTGTAAACACAAAAAACCCTCTTGTCTTATTTAACATGCATTATATGCAGTGACCCAATTTAACAGCACAAGGCTTGAAGAAAAGAAGAGCTGTTAGATCTACAAATATATAACATCACTACATTCCAGCCAAACAAACAGTGGGAACATGCAGAAGCAACCCAGAACACTATATATTATTAACAGCTCCCTCCATCCAGATATTTTATTAAATGGGTAATAAGCTTTTATCTTACCTGGCTGCTCAGGAATTTATAAAAGTAAAAAAAAAAAATAAAAATTTTAAAAAAGGCAACTTTTCTGGCAAAGTACTGTAGGATTAGCTACTTTCCTACTTCAAAATAATTGTGCAAGGCTTAAACACTTCTACAGGTTTTTTAATAAATATTTTTGCTAACTGTCAATAACTCATTCTTCCAGAACATGTGCTTATAAATCTTAAGCTACAATTTCAACAGCCTTTTCCTTTTCTTTCAAAAACACTGGTAGCCCCTTATAACTATATACATATATATAGTTTTATATATACAGCTACTGCATTTCATTTGCTTTGTAACTTCAGCTGGAAGATCAAATAAAGGTCATATTTTGCATGAACATCTGTACAGAAATTTAAGTCTTGCTTTGGCATTTTTACCTTCATAACACTAGCAAACCCCATTCTTAACTGTTGCATTTAAAGAAAAAGAATGAAACAGATTGGCGTAGTGCTCATTGTCTCGAATTATACAATTATAATTAACACTACATTAAATTTCTCATGGTATGGTGATAAAAACAAATAAGATAACCACAAGCTACCATAATTAGAGTTTCACTTATTAGAGATTTTCTCATCTAGATCTCAGTATTTTACTGCACAGCACTGAATCAGTTATAAAATTAGCACCTCTTAAGACCATGAAATATACTGTACAATACTGGGAGGGTACAGGGTTCCTGGAAATCTTTTTTTTTTTTCTTTCTCTAAACTTAACATATTTTCCATAGCCATATCCAAGAATGATATGGCTTGCAGATAAAACATTGCCAATAAATCACACCTATATGGCAAACTTTTGTACAGTTACATTTTGCCCCACTTTAAAAGTGATTATATTGACATGGCATCATTTCAAGCAGCACAAAATATATTTTTTCAATAGATATCAGTCATGAAAAGTGTTTTGAAACATCTAGGACTTAATCTGAAGCTCTCCGACAGCAAAAGATTTTGTTTTCCAAGTGTGAACAGAGTAATGGTAACAGTAGTGAGCTAAATCCACTTGTTGGCCATTCACTGCTTTAGCATTTCAGCTTAAAATGTATTTTACTGCCACAACTATTCCCTCCGAGGTCATCTTTTGCCAAAAATACTCAGAACTCCACAACTCAAGGCTATTTTCTGGAATTATTTTACTAGGAAAGAAGGTCCTTTTCAGTTGTTTGGGGGAGGTGGACTGTTTGTTTTTGTATTTCTAAAGCTCCAGACCTCTTTTTCTCCAGTTCCCAAGGACCGTGGCAGCATGACTCTCAAGGAATTTGTTACAGACAGAATAATTTTCTCCTCCACTGATAAGTCTCAGATTTCTAGAAGAAAAATGGTTCACAGAAAACATACGTATTCATATGTTATTATAACTTCTATAAGGTAATATTTGGGGTACAACCAGTCATAGGGTTATTTCTACCCACAATGACATACAGTATGCAGAGTAAAATTATGTGCTCTTCCAACCTTTTCCTCACAAAAATAAAGCATCTTTTTATGGATGTAAACTTTATTAAGAAATTCAAAGAAGGGTATTTCATATTTTTCTTTGATAGCTGTAAATACACATTTAATGACAACCAATTGGCTTCAGAGATACCTTCTCTCCTGAGTACATATCCCTCTATTTATACTGGATAGGAAAATATTTTATATTAAATGAGAGGCATGTGGAATGAAAGCTAACAACTGAATAGCTCTTGAAGGAACCATTTCTCCCATTTTCATGTAAAGCATATTTTAGGAGACAAAACTGGAAGGAAAATGATAATGGCTCTGTTTCTCAAATTCTTTATCAAAGAAAGTCAAGAGATTATCAGCTAGATGCAACCATCTCATCAACTCCAGATACTTACAATTGAGCTGCTCAGGCATGAATATTCATCTCCTGTGGTAGCAAAAGGCAGTGATTTATATTTCCATGTTAATTGAGGTCTGCACTTCACTAGTGCAACATTTTGTGCTCCTAAGAGCTTATCTCAAGCACCTGATCTGCATTAGCACTGAGGGAGAGCAGCCAAGCTAGCAATACCTCAACTGGATGTACATTCATCAGGTTTTCCAGTATGACTACATACTGCTTATCTGCTGAAATGAGCATATCATCTTTTTGCGGTCAGAGTGCTACCAGGCCTCCAGATAAGCAATACATCATTATCAGTAAGGCGCATGTGCCAGTAAATCAGTGCCTTCAGGCTTGCTTTAAAGAAGATTCCCCCATGTGTAATAAGTAATAAATAGTTTGCAGCATCTGTTTACAATCACAAAAAAAGCCAGTTCAAACAGACTTGGACCCTGTTGCAAAGTTGTTAATTTTTCCAGTCGCAAGTCCTGAGATTCAATTTCCAACCTACTAGCCTCTATTTGACCTATCCTCCTTTGCCAATTACAGGGATTCTCCCTTTGACAGGTAAAGGAACTGAGAAAAGTATTTGGGATGGATGAAGTGATAGAAAACGGGTATCTCCTGTTACAAAGACGATGTAGCCCAGAGAGAGACAACAAAAATGATTACTCTTACAAACAACACAGCTCTAGACGTTATGGTGCTACTCTTTCTTCTACACATGCTTTTATCTACCAACGTCAGAAGAAATTTTGAACAATGCAGAACAATAAAAATGTAAACTGTGTTGCCCAGGAGACATTACAGACCTCTACATAGGGCTTCTTCAAGAGAACCTTCTTTATTGAAGGAGGAGAAAAAAACTGTATAACCTTCATAGAATATGTTTTTTTCACAGTCTTTAGCTTCCTCCTATTCTTGCCAAGAATAGGCATCCTTTTATCACTCCTGATTAAATTTGCTTTGAGCATTTGTAGTCTGCCTATACAGTAATGAATATCTGTCTTCGTATTTCCTGCCCAAGACTGTTATGCAGTCCTTATCTATTAAGCATCTTCAGTTTGGAATATTAGAGCAGAGAGATACAAGTATGATTATAGACAGAAAAGAATATGAGAGAAAGAAAATCAGTAAAGCACTTCTGGGTGCCTCCCAGAAGAAGATGATTACTTATGTGAATGCAAACAACTTTTCCTAGCTTATTTGAAAATCTGCCTCCAAGTATTTAGCGATGTACAGAACAGAGGAACTCTACCATAACACAAACATGCAAGAAAACTTCCATTATAAACAGATAGATATAAGTTCTGTATATCTGAGGTCCTAAAATATTGCATTCATATCAAGAAGCTGGAAGAAACAAACTATTGCTAAAAAACACAGCTTCTACAGGACATGTCATTCCAAGTGTTCCTCATCCACTAAAAGTCATCCCCAACTACATGGCTCAAAAATTCATTCCTTCACACAGGTCTTTCAACACAGAAAGACATTGTATAAAGCCGAACATTTAGATATCCGATTTCGCCCCCTGCCTCCCAGCATATCAAGACCGTACATCATAAGAAGCTGTGAGAATAACTCATAGGACCTCAAATCCTTGTGGCAAACTGCCACTCAGACCTGGAGCTTCCCCTAAATGCCTTGGCATTGACATGCCCTCCCATGGTTTTATTTCAAGTCTTGCTTTATGATTATTGAAAAACCAAACATGAAACACCGAGAAAAAATGAAATTGATATAAAGCATCTCAGCTGTTGTGATTTTTGTTTTAAACCAAATTTTCAGGTTAACCTCACAATCTCTGAATTTAATCCTCAGCTTGTAAATGCTCGGGCATCCCAGTACTCACAGCTCATTAAAAGGTTACTACTTTTCAATGGCAATTTCTTAACAGCAAACAGCCTCAACTCATCAAACTGCAGACACCGTATCAACCTGACTTTATTTAATGTTATCCCGCTGGCCTTCTCTGGGAGACTACTGTTAATTTGTGCTGAAAGGAAGTTTCCTCCAGCTCTTACTCAGCTGTACTTGTAGAACTGATGAACACGATACCCCTTGAATCTTTCCCACATATGAACTTTTATCTATAGGTTGTATATTCTGTCATTATTTCTGTTGGAATTACATAAATCTGCCTTTCCTTTATACTCTACCTCTCCTTTAATTCACCTGTACTCTTCCTGAGACAAAGATGTAAAGTTAGAGAGACATGGGAGGTGATTTCATTGCTTCACACTTAATTATAGTTTGCTAAATCAATGCTTTCTTCACACTAAAATAATCTTTTCCCATTACCACAATGTTATTTAATACAACTGTACGTTCTCCTTTTCTCTGGAATTGACAATGTAACAGGTCTCAGGCTTAAAATAGAAGCTACTGGGATATTAAATATTCTCAGGTGAGAGACGGGCAGGTTTCTGGTAAGGGATGGTAGATCCGAGTCTAAGTGTTCCATCTGCAACACTTTGGTCTGGGTTCTGTTCTCAGGTAAGTATGTTATTCTGATTAGAGCAAGTGTGCTGTCATATCTGTATCTACGTGCAGAGTTTGATAGCCTGTGTTTTACTTCTACTGTTTGCTGCTTAGTACAGACTGAATCTAACTAATAACCTCAAGTCTACCACCGTCAAGAATCTCTTCTTTACACTGATCTCAGTGCTAACAGGAGAAACTATGTAACACAGGATAAAAGCTCCTTTGCAGTATCTCAGAAACTTTGAAGGCAATATAAGTGTTTGCACAGAAATTTAATGAGTATATACCTAGACAGATTTATCTGTCCTTGCTTAGCAGTTTCCAATAGGGTGTAAGTACCTGACAGAGTCACTTCCCAGTAATAGAGAAATGACTCATTCCAACCAGAGACAGAGCAATCCAAGTCAGGGACTGTTTCTCACACTTTGTTTCTTGCTGCAATGAATCTCAAAAGAGACAGAAAAAGCTAATCAAGTAAAGATATTATCTGCTGTATGATCTCATTTGGCATTCTTGTATTCATGATTTGCATAGTTCAAGACAGACAAAACCTTTTACAATGTCAGGCTCCCAAATTAAAGTTCTGTCATTACTGTGCTTTGAGTGTCTATGTAGGTGCTGCCTATGGGACACAGCTGTAGCCCTTCTTTGCTGGAATAGTGCTTTTGAAGAAAATTATACTTACCACACTATTTAGAAAGTAATTACAGTAGAAGAGAGTAAAGTGACTTACCAACAAAGATCAATGCTGTAAGAAAGGCCTCTACTCCAATGCCCTTGTTATTGAGACTAGAGGTAGTCTGTGGAATGACTGAACTGTCAGTCACTCACGCATTTTATGTTTTGACAGTACCAATACAATAACCTTAGCCTGGTCTGCTGTGTAACACAGAGCAAAGGAATTTGTTCAATAATTTCTTCTATCAGGAATATAACATCAGCAGAGTTTCATTCCAGCTAAGGTGCTGAAACATAAAAGATAGAAAAATAGAGAGGAATTTTTTCATTCAGATTTCCTAATAGGCAATGATTATTTTACCAGTTTCTATGGTACTATCACCATGGCAGCTAGCCATTTTAATCACAGGCATTAGAACACATTTCTGATAACATCACAGCAATAGCTTAGAAATATATTACATCTCCTGGTCATATGCAGCAGTAACAACTTTGTAAATTTCCATATGACAGAGATCACTAATGGCATCAGCCGACATCAGGATTAGAAACGTGATACTTCAAGCATCTAATTAAAGAACAGGTTCTCAGTGTTCCTTACTCTAATTCTGAAAACAATAGTGGAAATATAACCATTGTGACAAAAACAAGAATCAAAATTCTTTCACAGCTTGCTCAGTTTCTACATGGGTTTTGCCCCAACTAGTCAATGCATATGATTACTCAGCAGATCCTAAGAGAATGTGCAAGTGAAAAAAAATTCACTGTAGAGCACTGCATATCTGAGAAACAGACAGACAAAAATGGCTACTTTACCCTTGTATTAAAAAAACCATACTTTGTTCTCTGTACAGTTTAAATGGTATTGAAGCATCACATACAAGATTTAAATCATGATCAGAGAGCAAAACTCACTGTTCTGACTGATGAAATTTTCAACATACAGTGTGAAACATACTAATTTTACTAAATGTATCATGAAGTATTTACAGATATGCTCATTCTGAAAAAAACTGGAAGTATTCAAAAATACTTTCAGCAATAGCAATCCTCCATTTCTTCTATAAATTACATAAGAAATTACATTTTCAAACTATCTTAGAGCAAATTCATACTCTTGTCCTGGAATTTCTGATTTTTTTCAAATTAAAGTTTATTTCAAAAGGCTGACTCTAAAATATTAAAGGAATTTATAAATCCTTTTAATAAAAGCTAATAAGCAAGTTCAACAATTTCTCTATTTCAAGCCTAAAGCTTTGCCAAGGGTCCACCCAAGAGATGTTAAATAAGATAAGTACAGATAATGTCAATAATATTCTGCAGTAAAACACTACGGCAATGCACTATGACTAAAAATCACTGGTATAACCGTATCCTAAAATAGACAGCATTGGCCTCAAATAGAACAACAAAAATCTGAAGTAAACTGAGAATGAGACTTGAAATACACATCACAATTAGCTTTGTCTCTTCAAACTACTTAAAATCAGAAATACTCATCACAGAAGCAGTTACGCTAGGAGAACAATATAAAAACAGAACTGTAAGTCAAGTCTTTCAGATCTCCAGTATCTCCATGCTTGTTAGATTTACAATTTTTCCTCCCTTGGGTCAGTAATTGGGGAAGGACAGCTAAACGAAGACTAGAAAATATTTGATGGTGAAATAGTTGTATTGTTACATTTACATGCATATACTAATTAATCCGCCTTTAAAATAAAACCAATTACTATCAAGGATTTGAGGACAGTTCTGCCATCTTATCTGGGGACACTCAACTTCCTCAGTTTTGTGTCATGCTTTGTCTTAGGAAACCAACAACAAAGAAATACAGGAAGATGCAGTGTAACATCTATGCAACATTTATATCACACTTGAACTGGTAAACTTCTACTCTTGCACAAGACTACACTACTGAATTTTCAGACCATCTAAGCAGTCAGGTTAGTCTCCCAGTTTTTTCATTAGAGCAACACTGATTAATTTGTTCAGAAGGTCCACGTACCATTTACCTCTATGCTTTGGTCTAAATACCTATGAATGCATTTACATGGCTGTGCAGTGCATATCAACTATAAATGAACTGGTAGACTACAAAATCTTCAACAACAACGAAGCCTTTTCTACTTCTTTCTGTCCTCAATTTAATAACAGTTGCACTTCACATTTTAAGGGCTTGCCAATTCCTTAATTAAAAGTTTATGTTTAATTTTTGCTTAATATGAGTCCCAAGATATTTTATGAAATTCAAGTCAAAAGGAGATTCAGATTTCATGATGTTTTGGGGAATGCAGAATATATTAAACAGAAGGAGATCTCATTGAACACTGTAAGATCTGAAGTCTGGACTATCTGGTGACAAATATGCTGCTAGTTCCCTTAGTCCTTTCCCTCTTTCAATTCCAGCTTTCTCTCCAGCAATACATAACTACGTGGGAACACATTGCCAGTGTTGTTCTCCTCCTGTTAAGACTACAGAAGTTACTGTGTCTAAAGGCAATAATGAGCTAAATAACAATATGTGACAACATGATATATACAGTTCGTATGCATCTATGCAGTAAATTAAAAATTTTACAAAATATGATTTTTCCCCAAATAACACAGGTACGATACCAATGAACTCATACGAGACTCTAAATGACATAAAAACATCATGGTGAATAGATTTTAAAATATATAGTTTTAAATAAAAATTAGATGTTCTACATATAGAGTACTTTGGCTACTTAAAACACAGATTGCCTAATTTTTTAATAAGTAACACAAAGGGCAGCTATGGCAATGATTAGCACAACGGTTGCATTGGTAAGATCTGAATCAATGTTCACACACCTGCATGTATACAGCTCTACAAAATTCCTGACCTGAAGTCCCATTCACTGAAAGTCTCTTCAGTCCCTGGCCTTTTTGCTGAGTCCGCCGACATGCCAATAAGGGAGATGTGCCAGGGGCAAGGAAAGATGCAGAGGCAGTCTTACTATGAAAAGACTAAATACCTTCCCACCTGGTAATTCGATGCTTACTTGGAGTCTATTACATCCAGCCATTATCACTCTTATTTGAACTTGTATTGGTAAACCAAGACCAAAATCTTCTAGATTCCATTTGCAAAAAATGACCTTTTTCAAAAATAGATATATTATGATTAAGCAAACAATCAGTTATTTTTGCACTACACATATAGCAAATTATTAGTCTATTAGACCTGACCCCTACCCAGCCTCATACTCTTAACAGTTATTATATTATACATGAATTAGGCTGTCCTGAAGATGACTGAGCTTCTTGTAAACTACGAACATAAACACGTAATATCACAAAAGAGCAAGATTCACAAAAAGGACATTTCTATTCCACGTCATACCATCGTTTCTGCTGCGTGAGCATACATAGTCCTCATTGGTTCTATACTCCACACCATAACCAATGTTCCAGATTTATCAAAAGCATACAGGCTTGTAACAGAAAGTATCCCAGAGGAAGGTAGACATTGATATTCAGCTACATTCCAGATTCAAATGGGGAAACTCTAGCTTGCCCCTGTGTGAGGAGCACATGCACACCTGGGCAAAATCTGGCCTTCATCCATAGAAGGGAGACCATTTAGTCAATTCACATCAAGAGCAGAAAACAGATCAGATAACAGATTATAAATAACAAATCAATGCTTCTCCTACCAACAGCACTTTCAATTCCAAAAGCTTAATATACTTTGCTTTAAATCTGTGCCATAGCAACCTTTTTAAAGTCAATGTCATCTGTAAGGACTGAGTTAAAATAAAATGTGGGCCAAATTTATCAGACATTAGTTTCCTTTGGATATAGAGCTCAGAATACTGACTGTGTGTCATCCTAGATGTGACTGGAGTTGTATATGTTGCATCCAGCAACATATTTTAAACCAGTCCATTGCAAAATACCTGCCCTGATCATCAGTTTCAAGTATTTGTCCGAGACGCTGAAGGTCAAATGAAAATTGTGAAAGGTTTCTTTCTGTTTACATTAAATTTATATCTGTACGCTAGAAATTGTAGCACTATTCAGGCCTAATCAGAGAAGCCTCAAGAGTTTGTTGAAATATGACAGCATTACAGTTGGTCAATTTAAAGGCGCATCCAAGGGACAACAGAAGAGACCGTTCCCTCTTGCAGTGTGGAGCTATGTATGCCCACATAGCCATGAGTATCACTGTGCATGCGTGACACTGACCAGTGATGAGGAACTTATTGTGACAGAACTACAGCAAAAGTAGTCAAGAATTTATTCTTTTATTTTCAGCACTGGGCTCATGAGGGGCTCTGCATCTTTCTGTCAGATAGATACTTAACAAGCCTCCAGAAAGAGCTTAGAACAGACATATTCCTACAACCTCCAGGGTAGGCATAGGGGTAGCGAGCTTTTTAAATTTAGATTATGTAAGGTCGTGTACCTCACTGCATTACGTTTTATACGCACATTATAACTCACTGCACTATATGGCACCCTGTGAACTCCAAATGATCATTATTCACACAGATCCTGACAGATTGCCTTTTGTAGCTCTTTCAGAGGGAGAACAAATACCATATGTACCTCTAATATTTATCGGAATGAGGTCAATCCCTCAGATGTCCTGACAGGGTCCAGGAACCACAGGAGATACCACCTGCCCAAATCGGCCTCTTGCCCGAGCAGCACCTGACCACCCGGCCAGGGAGCAGGCTCCTTTTATCAGACACAGCCGCGAACGCAGGAGCGAAGCTAGGGCGAGAGTCTGCAATGCAGAAGCCCTTCCCGGAGCTCGTCGATGAGCTGGGGGAGACGGGGCGGGGGCAAAGCCGGCAGACCTGCCCGCATCCCCACCACAAACACCCGAGGCACGGGGCGGGAGGTGTTTCTAAACGCCAGCCTTTACCCTCACCGGCTACGGCCGAGGGCTTTGCCCTCCCACCGTCCACAGCTCCGCACAGCGGGAACTTCTGCAGCCGGGGCGGAGCGGGCAGCCCGCAGCCAAGGACACCGCTGCGGGCCGGGCCGGGCCGGGCCCACCTGTGCCACTTGCCTGCCGCGGAATGACACCGGTCCGTCCGCCGCACTGACCTGCCCCTGCCACGCTCCCAGCCAGGGGAGAGGAGGAGGAGGAGGGAGAAGCAGCTCTTACCTGCTCCCGCCGCTCCTCCCGCAAGCCCTTACTAACCGAGCTCCATCTTCCTCCGGCTGGGGAGGCGGGGGGGGAGGGGGGGGGGAGGGGGGCGAGTCAACCCAGCGCTGCCGCTGCCGTCCCCCCCAGCTGCCGCTTTCCGTCACCGCTGTCCACCCGCCCGCGCTGCCCGGCGGAGCGGCCGCCTCTCGCCCGCCCTGCAGACGGCACCGGGAGACGGAAAGCGAGACCCACCTCCCGCCACCGCCCCCTTCCCATGAAGTCACCGGCCGTAGGGCCCTCCCCTCGGCTGCCCGCAACGGCCCGGAGAGCCGCGCTCCGCCCCGCCCCGCGCCCGCCCCCGCGGCAGCGGGCCGCGCCGCGCCGAGCCCGCCGGCAGAGCCACGGCCCGGAGCCGCCCCGCACCTTCCTCCGCCGCCTGCCCTTCTTGCAAGCTCGGCCTCACTGGCCCCAGGCGGAGACAGTGACGGCAGAAGCAGGCGCCAGCGCACGGCCCGGGAAGAGGGGCCGCAGCCGCCCCTGCGCACCAGCGCTCCTCCGCCCCAGGATGGTCCCACCGGAGCGGGAGACGAAGAGAGTTGCTTCCCTCCCGTATCCATCGTGGCTCTGGAAATGACCATGCCTAGTTTTGCCCTCTACAAAGAGGGTATGTTATTCTAAGTTACTGCTTTTCATGTGCCTTCTATTTCAATACTTTCATGGGATTTGCTCAAGGGATGACAGTAAAGTTTTCTTCAGCCTCCAGCAACTTCTCAAATAACCTGGTTCCAGCTGCTCCAGTACACACACAGGTGTCTTCTCTCTCACTTAGTTAAAGCTACCTCCCACACACCGAAGCAGTCTTTCACTTCCACTCTTCCATTAACACTAGAGTTGGAAAGGAAATGGATTAAGGAATGCACCTCTAGAGCTGAGCATTCCCTTTTTCCACTTACTGTGACAAAAATAGAAACGTGCAAGACCAAGAACTAGGCAAAATATGTGAAATAGAAGGAAAAAACCAAAGTCACAGGTACAGGAGTACCTGTTCAAGAAAAGCCTCCTTACACACTTAAACACTAATTTTCACTTGAAATCAGCCAACTACAGACAACACACAATCAATGACAGACAGAGCAACATTAAAGCTTTAAGGAAACACTGGATGTAAACAAAATGTCATAATACATTTTGTACCAACACAGCACATCTGGAGAAGTACATCTGGTGACATGTGAAGACAGTTTTGCAGAAATGCATTTATATATCATAAGCAAGTGAGGTTTGACAGTTGGGGAAGATAAACAGATCAGTTACATTCTAGTTCTTTGCTAGAACCCCAACATCAGTTTAGAATATTGTTGAAACCCCCAGAAGAATCTCACCTTACCTTTGAAAAATATTTCCTTTTGTAGCTATTGAGGAGGACAGAAATGAAAACATTTGAAAAAGCTCCCAACTGTTCCATACATAACCTTTTGCTGCAAATGCAATGAGCTACTAGCTTTTGATATACAAACCATGACAAGCAAAAAACCACAACAGTTTGGTCCAATGCTATTTTAGGCCTGCATCAAATGAACTCTCATTGTCTGCCCCTCCCATCCTCTATTCTCCTTAGAGAAATTCTTTACGCTTATCATTGAAGATTACTTAGACAAGCAGAGTTCTCTGCTGTGCTCTCAAGTTCCTCCCAAAAGCAAAAGTCATGAGCAGAACAGTTCCTTGGTTTCTTCCCCAATGCAAAGTCCAGCATTCTTTAAGCATGGCAAAGAAAAATAAATTGTGAAGTGTATGGATAACACACTAGAAAGAACCATAATTACAGAAGGAGACACTTTTTTGTTTTCCTTGATGCAACTGTCTGTACAGATTGTCCTACAGGTGATTCCCAGATAGTGAGAGTTCTATAAAAGATAGAACAGTTTGGCAGACTTTTGCCAAAAGATCTCTAGTCTATTTGCCTTGTGAAGGAAATCCATTTGTGAACATGTGAAGAGACCCTCAGGTGGCTACTCCAGAGCTCTCAGGACTAAAGATACTCTAAAACTAGTCACAGAAGCTATATAGGCCCAGGGGATCAAACCACAGTTTGCTCAGAAGGCTCTGGGTTGGCCAACTGGTGATACAGAGTCAGAGATTCATTTAGATGGCTGCTGCAAGAGAAGTGGCCAGTTCTCTTTCTTTCAGGCAAAGCCAGATACCATCTTAGCAAAAGTCTGAAGGACTTAGCAAAGTAAAGGGTACCTAGACCCATGCAGGGAGAACCTCTCCTATTGAGGCTTGAAGTTTCCTCATTCTTCATCTTTTCGTGTCACTAGCAAAACCTTTTTTAAGCCACCATTAATGGGAAAACAAACATGTCTAACAGTCAAAGACCCAGAGGAAGCGTGAAAATGCAGAGATGCTGGATCTAGGTGAAGTCTTGGCATACTTTGGGCACATTATGTTCTGCATCCACAGAAGTGGTAGTATCTCCAATAACAGCAGTCTTAACAGATTCAAGAACCAAAATTCTTTAGTCCAAAGAGATGCAATGAATGCTGCAATCTCTCATCTGTACATCTTCCCCCTCTTTAAATTAGAAAGCAGGTATGCAGTAGTCCACAAAGATCAGGAACCCAGAGATCACAAAGTCATTCAGACATCTTAAATTTGCAGGCTTTTAGAGAAGGGAAGCATGCATATGACTGACATTCCCTGCAAAATCTATTGTACTTTTTCTGTGACCATATATGGATGCAGGGGGAAGAAAAGAAAGAAAAGAAGTATCTTCACAACTGATGTTCTACACTGTTCATTAATCCTGGCAGTTGGGTGGCTGTCAGCATAACATGACTCCATAAATAGACAGGTTCCTGCCATTGTGAAAATGATGCGGTTTCTCCCTGCCTATTCACATAAAGCATTGCCACTGTGTTGTCTCTCATCACCTGTCTTGCATTGCTCTGGCTCAGAGGCAGAACTGATCAGAAATTAAGCAAATTCTTTGAGCTCAAAAATATTCTGGTAAGATCAAACTCATTTCTTGACTACCACCAAACCAAAACATTGCCTTGGGTGTTCTCACCCTCCAAGGATGGAAGCAGGTATCCTCTTGTCTTTATAGGCAGGTCAAGACAGAAACAGAACATGTCTGCAAGTATGGTGGCAATTCTTCTTATACTTACTTAATGCTGACAGAATGTCACAGCAGAACATCATCAGTACGAACACTTTTCAGTATTTGCTTGGAAAAAGATGGACTTTGGCCTTCAGCTGCCAGCTAGGTATGCAACGGAGTGCTGTATTGATCTATGCAGCCTTTAAATTACTTACACCACTATCACAATCTCATGTGATGTGACCAAGTATGGTTTTGTACACTTCAGAAATGTCATCAAAAACCCTGTCTTTGGGGATGGTGTGAAAGAGGGTCTTTGTTTAATTATCCTGAGCCCCAGTTAAATGAAGGCATAAAAAGGGTATAAGAGCTGTTGCCCTTAATCTTGATAAAGAACAAAACCCTAAATAAGCTTGTTGCATCAGCTTGATTCCTTAAGAACTTTGCTCTAATCAGAAGACAGATGGTGAAGGCTTTTGTTGCAATTGACAACTCTAATGAAAATGTCCATACTGGAAATATCGTAACCCTAGTAAGCATTCTAGACATGTCCTGTGAACTGGACATGTGGAGGTACCCATACAGAGAGTTGAAAGGCACAAAGCAGTCTCATGGATCTAAGGTAAATTTACTAGATTCCGCACTCTCACCTTGCACATACATTAAAAGCTATGATGAAAGCTACTGCAAGTTAAATAAGAATTTGTAACAAAACCCCTCTCAGGGTAAGCAGGTAGAGATGAAGCAACAAGCAGCTTTTTGTGGTTAATAAATAAAAGGAGGAAAGCAAGAGGGAAGGCTGGCTCCTCCCTTCCCTTTTCTGTTCTATGTAGGGAGGAAAACCAAAACTGTAGACCAAGGGTCCATCTCCCATGAAATATTTATACATATCAAAGGAAGTTTGTAAACTTATTAAATTCAAAGACAACAAAGAAACATTTCACATTCAAACTGGGCAGACTAACCTGTGCTCTTCAAGCAAAGTAATGGTATTCCTAATAATACAGATTTTGATTTAAATTCTGTCAAAAGAAAGCATGCTGCAATAGTAATGGAATGGGGGAAAACACGCAGATACAGTTCTACAAAACGTGTGTTACTAAAATATATATAAAGTTCATTTGAGTCCACATGACTTTAGAAAGAGCACTGAACTTTCCAGGTATATACTAAAATTGAACACTTGGCTAAACAGAGACAGAAATAAGAGCAAAAGCAATGTGATTTGGTTAGTGGAATCTAAGCAGAAGACAAATTCTGTGGGTACTGAACTTTGTAATCCAAAAATAAATGGTGAGGTATGACTGGCATCATTACAGCTTTTCCAGTTGGTAATAAAATACTAAAATGTCAACCTTGCACAGATACAAATATCCAAAACATTGAAAAATCATGTCTCTTGTTGTTTTCACTCTCTTGTGGTAGTTTATAGTAATTGTGGATATGAGCCTGACAGTCACAAACATGTTCACAGCGTTTGAGGTATACTTAAGTTACCATTAAGAGTTGGACTGCAGCATTTGCAAGTTAGCTTTGATCTGACTAACACAGGTAGCCATAGCAGAACAGCAGTATCAATAAACTCTTACTTAAATTCTGTGCTATGCTCCTGAGGACCCTGGACTTTGAAGAGCTAGTATATAGAATTACAGTTTCTTCTCAAGAGATGTATGGAGTTTACACAGATATGCCATTTCGGTATAATATCCTCTAAAGCACAGAAACCACACATCCAGTTTCCATTAATGTTAAGACAGTAGAACTCCATTTTCTTTCATGGAAACAGTATTTGGGTTGCACGTTTAGTTTACTTTTCAGTTTCATTGTCAGTGGCATTATGGGAAAATAAAATGAGTTTACAGTTCAATAATGGCTTGTATTTACCATTGATCAAAATTACTGCTAAAGAGATTTTTGTTAATCATTAAAATGATATGAGAAACTATATTTCTAATAGGCCCGCACACACTAAAATAATGGCAGTGCAGTAACTGAAGGAGAAGTAGTTTAAAAGGAGCAGCTTCTATATAATAGCAAATTTTTACTACACAAATGTGTTGACATCAATCATTGCAAACCATTTGAGAACATTTTATATATTCCAATTCACAAACTTGGATTTATTATGAAGTATATTGCAGTCATTAAATAAACAGTTGACAATTTATGAACCCTGTATTTTTCATTTTTCCTAAGTTTGCCTTTTTCTTTTTGTAATATATATTTTTTCTTTTTATCATATATATACTTTTAAATATATATTCTGAACTTAAATATTATATATACATGGTAATGGCGCTGGTTTTACCTCCACCCCCCAAAAAAACCAACAAAAAGTTTGGGGACAAAAAAATTAATAATTACTCAGGAATTATGCATATGCTTAAAGAGAAGAAAGAGTCTGGGGGACATTTAAAATAGAAACAGGGCTGAAGTCACCAATGTTCAGGTATAAAGAAAGTTCATTTTACTAGTTTAGTTCCAGATTCTCTTGCCTTGCTTTCTTTCCTTGTTCAAGGCATAGTTGTTTTATCTTGGCTACATATCTTTGGCTCTCAAAATGCAGAGTTTCATAGAGAGGGAGAGATGCTTGTTTCCCCTTGTAGGATGTCACTGAACAAGCCTCCAGGTTGCTTTTTCTCAGCAGGGCTTCTTTATAGTGCAGCATTTTGCTTTCCCACAGTACTGCAACAGTAACAGCAACCATACGTATGCAGACTGTATCCCACAGAGCACTGTAATTCCCATTTTATAAATGCAGCAATTACACAGAGGTTAACTAATTTGAACAAGAGGAGATTCATTACCGGTCTATGTAAAGAAGACATGGAATCCAAGTGCAGGCCTGCTTATGATTCTTAAGAAGTTTTTGGACAATATCTTGAAAACGTAAGCATTTAAATGTAAACATGTAAATATCATTATCTACCATGAGCACTTCATGACCTTTAAGACATTCTGCTGTTGGTACCAACAGGCAAAAAGGTCTCTGTCACAGTTAGTGTGATCTGTCAAGAATTTTTTAAAAAAGTCAGCGAGTAACATTGACAACTACTTCAGTCACTTACTACCTTAAAGCAATTACAGACATCAGCTGCATAAATCCATCAAGTCTCCTTGCCCAGATCCCCAGCCTCTTTGGGGGTTTCTCATCAGCCCCACTCAAGTCCTTCTTTCCTTCTCTCCTACCATCTCTCATGCTTCTGCCTTCCTGTGGCACAAAGCTATTTATATATATATATAGGTGAGTTCTGGATGGAAAGCTTATAGAAAGTGAAAGTAAGCTTGCAGTTATATTCCCCAAAAGATAAGAAGGTTTAGGTTTTATCCTTCTGGACCTTTTTGAAGAGTTCTGGATGAACAACTTTGGCAGATGAAACACTAATAATTTCTCTCTCCTATACAGTAAATAAGCAGAAAATTCTCTTCTATGAGACTCCATAGAAGACTGTCACACTATAGTGGGTTAGGGGTTTTTTTGTTGGTTTGGGGTTTTATTTTTGTTTGGGGGAGGGGGGTGGTTGGGGTTTTTTTTAACGCTTTGATGAAAAGATTCATGTAAGTATAATGTAACATCTATGACTTTGTAGAGATACCTAAAGTTTCCAAACTTAGTTTGGTCCTCAAAGCTCTACAAGAGAAAGCTTGTAGGAGACAACTACATTTAAACAGCAAATAAATTCTACAAGACAGTCTGCAGTTCAAGTCATCCTTAGGAAGCTCATAAAGGGTGCAAGAACTTGATGCAGTTAATTAGCAGTTAAATGAATGATGTACCAAAGTCTAACAAACTCCCAAGGCTACCATTTTCATTCTAATTGTATGAAGAACTAGTGACAGGTTACTCAATAAAAGAAGGCTCTAGGTTCAACTTCTACTGAACACTCACCACACGCTCCATCAATTTTTTCTGATGTTTTCTGTAGTATCTCTTTATGGGTGCTATGTGCAGAATAACACAGTTCTGTCTCATGTCTGGTCACTTAAATCCAGCCCAAAACACATACTTCCAACTTTTGATGGAAAAGAGCTATTTTGTAGAGAATGATCAAAACACAGTATTCATACAATTTAGTGGACAAAAGGAGCTTAAATGAATATCTGCTGAATCCTTCACTTTGGGAATGAATAGTATGTACATCTCCTTGACTTAATTTCATGTTTTCTTCATCTGTCATACTTTTTCCTTCAGCCTATCCACATTTCTACAACTCACTGATTGCATGAAGTTCCTTAGAGAACCACAGGCATCCTGAAGCTAACAAGAAGATAGATAGATAGATAGATATAGATACAGATATGACAAAACAAATTGTGAAATGAGGTATCTGATCAGGCTTCATTGGTCTATATTAGATATATCACCTTTATAAAACAACTTTATTTCTATTCCATGTCTTTTTTCTTTAATATAATGAAGCATCCACATCAAACTCCCACTTCAGAAAACATGGAAACTGGGGCAAAGCTGTTAAAGACAAGTTATATACCACAATTTAAATGATACAACAGAAATGCAAATTGGATTCCTTCTAATAAATGTCATTTAGGAAAAAAAAAAAAATTATGACTGATCTTGAATATAAGTGGTAAGCACAACTTTCAGTGTTCTTATTACTGCTAATACCAGTCTGCAAGATCATTAGAGACTAGATATGAACGGACAGACAACAGAGTTGTATCTTGCATACAATGAGACATTTATGCTTATAGATCAATAGAAAGTTTTTCAGAAACTCTATCTTTGTCTAGTAAAGTAAGTGAAGACACAGTCAATTGTCCCTAAGAAGAAAAACTCCTCTAGTCATCTTTTAAGATTGCTACATGAGCAATAGCCCTTAATGAGACTTTGATGGTAGCTCTGTAGCACCTGGAAGAGTTTCTAATGAAAAACCTCTTTTTATTCTTCTATTTGGAAAAAGTAACTTAACATACAGTATCCACAGAAAAAGATTTCCTCAAAGGCCTAGGAAAAACCTTCTTTAAATGTAAATGAAAGTCTAAAATAAATAAATAAAACCACACGCACACAGAGGCCAGTTGAAAAGGCAAGAAGGACATACTTGAGTTATTAATACCTCAGAAGACTTAACTTGAACTAGAAATGAGGGGAAATAACTTTTTTTTTTAAACTGTTTTCGAGTAATTGTAGCTAATAGTACTTAAAATTAGGGTTCCTGCGAGTTATTGCTTCCCCCCCTTATGTTTATACAGATCAAATCATCAGCATTTTCGCTGCTGAATTCTACACTGTTTGAAGCACATACACTGCAGGCCAGGACAGAACAGGGGCAGGGGAAGAAATCAGGCTGGTTACCTCCTCCTGACCTGTGAGACTGGGAGCCAGAAGAGGTTAGCTGTTTCCTAATTAATTTGATTTTTAAAGCTGTTGTTATTAGCAGCATTTCTTGCCAGCCAATTGCTTTTATTACTTGTTAACTCTAGAAATATCTACTCAACAAGAACACATTTTTCTATCAAGTCAGCTGGGAAGTTTATTTCTCCTGTCATTACATCAGATTATTATTTTACAGTTACAGACAGATTGTCAGCAGCCTTCAGAGGCTTTAAAAATAATGCAATATGGTTCCTGGCATTCCCAAGCAGACTGAGAAATGCCATCCACACAATTAGCAACACATTTTTTTACACAGCAAGCAAGAAGATTTGTTCTACAGATGTTTTGGAGTTAATTCTGCAGTAAAATATGGCACAGAACAGAACCACTAATGCACTAAGGCATGACACTTCTAAACTGAAACTTAGAGCAAATCTGCCATGCCTTTGCTGCTCACTGGTAAGAAACAGGATCACTTCAAATATCCCTCAGGATATCTGACACTTCACTAGTACATGACTATAACTGTACTTCACTAACAAAATGCTCTTAGTATTAACAAGGTTAGGCATTACAGAATATTGCAAAGGTATACCCTGCTGATGAAAAGCCTAGACCTATAAGCACACAGTGTTACTGATACAGTTGCACATGCTTCATAGATTTCTATTTACAGAGCTGTGGGGAGGAGCAACCTATCCCACTTCTAAATAACCCTCCTGGCATGTACAGAGGCTCTGGAAGTTGTTTGTGACAGGTGAAGGTGACATGACTTTCCAATTTAAAAATTTTAATTTTTTTTTTTTTTTTAAGTCAACTTGAATGGCTAAAGAGTCAGCACTATTATACCTAAGAGACACAGATTTATAAATACTCAGGATTCCTAAAGGGAAAGTTTTGCTTTTTGTCAGTGACATTTTTGGCTGACATTTGAGGAGCTGTCTGATTAGCAGAGTAAACATTTTTTTAAAAATGCCAAGGCAAACCTTCCTAATCCATGGGATCTCAATGAACAGAGAAAAGTACAAAATTTAGGACTTGTGGAAGAAGATAACTGCCTATATGCAATGATAGCGAGCACCTGGAACAGTCAGTTCTGGACACGGGCAATAATCTTGTAGTAAGGGTCATCTCAGCTTTCTTTAAGAGGGAATTACCCTTGCATTATCATTATTACCGTGAGACATGGAACTTGTTCATTTACCAGATGAACCAACAGTAGTGAAAGAATACCTGTCTGCATTCCTGACTTCTGCTGATCTGTAAGCTGCTAATATATTTTTCACACTATGCAAAGGCACAACAATACTGTTCCAAAACCCACAGAACCAATTAGCAGACTTGGGACATTTCAATTGGTTTGAAAAGAAATAAACTACTACTTTTAATAACTAAAAGCTTTTACAAAGTCATAAGAATTAAAAGCGGGAGAGACATTCCGCTCAGTTTGTAGAAGCCTTTGAAATAGCAAACAAAACATTGTCTTTCAAAGGCAGTGGTGATCTCAAATATTTTACTACTGAAAGGTAAATTTTCTTCTGGATTATGTGTTCAGCCTAAGAATGCCATCTAAGGGCAGAAGCTGAAGAGATGCAGAAACATGTAAAGACATGGAAAGGCTTCTAGGTGAGGAGACACTACAAGATATGTAGTTAGTAAGAAAACAGTTGTGGGCTTCTATTATTATCCTCACGGTGGAAATCCAAACGAACTCCAGTGACTGAAATTACAATACTTCCCCCTCCCTTTCAATGCATTAACTTCCACTGGAACTCAAATTCACAACACATCTGAGACCAAGAGATTAAAACAAAGACTGGACAGCCAGACAGCTCGGTAATTCTCAAAATTGCCTCATGACATTAGGTACCCAATTCTCACCAAAATGTACATAGAAAGAAAATTATTAAGGAATATTTTCACCTATTGGCTCATAAGAGAATTTATTTTACTCATCCATAAAGGAAAAACACTATGAACTGTTAAAAGACTAGTTATGGTAATTCCTGCCAAGAAAAAGTTTCCTACTCCCATCTCGCCAGCACACCAAAGTTAAGTGTCTAATAAAAGGTGCTGCCTTCTCTATGATACAACTTTGAACAAAGATCTAAGTTTTCAATGCTAAGAATTCTTTAAAGGTCTCCAACAGCCTTTAGTCAAAAAAGCTAGAAATTTTGATCAATCTTTAGTCGTTTTAGTTAAGATTAATATACTCAGTTCACATATTCAATAGTAGCAAATGGGACATGAATCTGAACAGTTCATTACTACCATCTTAATTTTTTAAATTCTCAATCAACTTAAATGGAATCCTGCTAAAATCCCTACATGATTATTTGAATTTGCAGCAAAGCAATTCCTGAACAGGGCTGTAAGACTAACTTAATGGTCCAAAGACTGCTTCAGGCTTGAAGCAGAAATTAGACATCGGTCACACTGAATTAGCAGTTGTCATAGGGATGTTGGAGACCATTATTCCCTGTGTGCACACGTAACTCCTACTAACATTAATGGGGTTACCAAACACACTGAGAGGAAAACTGGCCCCATTATGTGAGCATTGTTGCAAAAGATTAACTGATTTCTCATGCTAGATGGATGGAATGGAAGTTTTCAACACTGATTCTTTGAAGAATATAAGAGCACATGCTGCTATTAAATGAATGCATGACATAGAAAAGGATTGAAAGTCTGCTTTTGGAAACAAGGGGCTACAAAGATCAATACCATACCCTAAAAATCCTCTCCTTCAGAATTTGGACAAACTACAGGTCTGGGAATGAGGGTACGTGGACTTCATCCAGGTTTCTGCCATGGCTGCATGCATGATGAACCACACACACAAATTAATCTCTTCAGGGAACATTAGTGCCATCTAATACAGGTGTCCAAATTAGAAGCCTGCACTCCTCAGTCAGAGCCTTCAGAGGGCTCACAACCTAACTCTACCACTCTCCATTGAATACTAAAGAAGGCCAGACTGCTGCTGCAGATGCTTAAATATAAATGGCTACACTTCCACTAGGAGTAAAATACAGTCTATTTTTTCAAGTCTACAGGAAGAAAAAACACTGAGGAAGTGAGAAATGAAAAACCATGGAATACCTCTCATTTGAGTAATGGTACAACAGCACACTACATACAGATGTCAAGGCTACCCAGGGTCACCCTTCCTGATGAATAAAACTGAAAATGAAAGAACAGCTCCCTGAAAAATTATTACCTGCAGGTGTATCTCACCACCAGGTTTTGTAGCAAAGAGTTAAAGCAAGGTCATAAGATTGAGAAGTCTGAATGACTAAATGCCAGAAGACGTACACATAAGCACTCTCCCTTCCTGGAGCATCTGCCACATCTCTCATCAACATCAATGGGCACATTTAAGAGGCAGAATGCAACCATTTAGAAGCATTGCAGTCACATGGTGGGGCAGAAGAACCCAAGAAGTATAGTACACTGTGTGTGATACAAGTAGGTCAGTGGAGCATGGAAGAGGATAGTATTTCTGAAAGAGCCTTCTAAGGAACAGCTGAGGAACAGCATAGAAAACCTGTCCTATGCAGGTTTGTAACAACTCAAGTGACTGAGAATTTCTAACTTGTGTACATTCAACAGCGATGAAGTATCACAGTCCCATGTTACATGAACAGTAGTGACTTTTACAGTAACTATAAAAATGAGAGGATAGAAATACACATTTTAAATACAATTTTCCCCATTAAATAATTTTGGCTTATCTTGTCATAAGGGAGAAAAAGAGAAAAAACCAAAACCCCCCATCCCAGTCCAGCTTCTTTGTGAGCTTTAGCTTTTTTGACACCTTGTCTTCCCTTCCCTCTAGCTAAGACTAGCTAAGACTAGAAAAGTGATACCACCTCTGATTTTTCTTTGACAATTGCTTGGTTACCCTTCTGGATTACTATCGCCTACTAATAAAGTAGAAATTTTGCTGAAGAATAATAAGAGATGCGATATTGACTAGATGAGATTTAATTTTCACTGTCAGTCATAAAAGCTCTTTTTCTGATCCAAATGGGCAATCTTATTTGGATCATCAGATGCTTGAACTGCCTCTGTTAATCTTGAGAAACACACCATTAGTGAATATCATGAATGAGCAAACACTGAAAAGATATGCAAAAAGAGTGGACCATCACTGTGTTATACTACTTTTAAGGTAGTCATTAATTTCACCGTGCATGATGCATTTTGCATATATATTCATTTAACAGGACTACAATCCACCTTTTGATACAGCATTTAGATATCTGAAAAAGGGCAGTAACAGTACTTCTTATTCCTGGATTCACGATATTGCTGTAAAATAAAGATTGGAGTGTGTTTCAAAATGTGCATAACAGAAGGAAAGTGCTCTAATAACAAAATTGTTTTCTTTGGTTAAGAGCTTCTTCATACAAATGCATACAATAAAAAGTAAAAGCACAAAAATAGCTGATAAGAGGCAAAAAATCTATGTAATGATACAGGATTTTTGACTCACATGAAGAACTTCTATCCATGTGAACTTGGAAAGAGAAAATCCAAGAGTTTAAATATGCAGTATTTTTCAGAGGGTTTCCACTTTCCTGTTGCTTCCTTAAACAAACTCTAAGCCACTGGCACCACTGGGGGAAATTTTCCATATCCACAGAGGGATAAACAAGTTCCTTACTGAGCATACAAATCAGAAATTCATCTACTGCAATAGTGGACTTGCTCTTCTTCCCATCAGTTGGAGAAGAAACGATGGTAACCTGACTAAGAAGGGCAAAATTAGGTGTACATAGAGCTAGTTTTGCAACTGATAGCTCAAGGGCCAGGAACACTGCAGAGCACTACACATTTCAAGACCAGTTGATAAAGGTAGTATGTTTCTTCCTTTACATTCCTTGCCTCCTCCAAAAGGCAATTAAAGGTAGCAACTCAAAACCACAAAAAAGAATATTTCTCTAATTCAGACAAGAGATGCTGTAAAACCACTGTTCAATGGTAATCAGTCCCTAAATCAGTCCTTATCTTCATTATTTAGTTTTAATAGTTCATCTAGTCTGATATAATAATGAATTGGATAATAAGCACCTAACCAAGCTTATAATCCTACTACAATAATTAAAGGGCTAATTAACACACATGAGACTATCTGCAAAAAATCTGACTCCTAAATACAATGGTTTAGGCATTAAGAGACAGTTTGAGCCTGGGATTCAAAATCTGAGGGTCTTTAAGCAAATTATTCTTCATGTTTTCAGATTTTACTATACCTCAGCTCACAAAGGCTGCCAATTAACCAGACTGAAAAAAACAAAACACATTCAACCCAAACTAGCTACTAGGGCTACATAATCCTATCTGTTCAACATCAGTGCCAGCTTGATGAATCTCTGTAGACAACAGTTAAGTCATAATCATGACCATTAGCACTTTGATTTAAACCAGTGAGTTATGTTTGTCAAAGCAAGATCAGACCATACTATGGTAACTACAGATGCAATAAAAATAGATCAAATTTTGAATATTAAACTCCTTATTAGTGACTCACAAAAGAGACCAGGTATTACTTGATAAACAATTTGGCTATGTTGAACTAAGAGACTATGTAAAGATATTTTCCTGATTCTGTCTTTATTTTTTATTCAGGGCAAGCTACAATCCAAGAACTAGAGAAAGCTTTACCATTAAATCTAGTTATAAAATATGCAGCGTTGTTGAAAGGTTAAATCATCCAGTAATTTGTGATCAAGAAACAATTAATGTCAAAGTTTTTCTTGGGGGGGGGGGGGGGGGAACCAAACCAAGAAAACCCCCAATTGCCAAAGCAGCCAAAAGGAACAAATAGCTACTATTGTTTTTATCCAAGGATTAATGCTCTAAGCTTAGTGACAGTGAAATATTTCTTTTCAAGTTTAACTTTCTTTGGAAATGGCTGGATTTGGTTAAATTGCGTGTATCTAATGAGAAAACATTTTCAAAGCAAGGACACTGTACCTGTTCTTCATCTAACCTGCTGTCCTGTACCACATCCAGCTGCTATCTAGAACAGGAATACTTGTACCTTTGGCAGGATATGGAACTAAAGAGCAGTAGGACTTTCCTTTCTGGTTCCCTCTGTCTTTTTCCTCTTCACAGTTTGACAGAAAACAATGGATCAACTTGGTTTATTTCCTGAATTAGAAATAAAGTGTTTCTCTGGTCACTTGTTTTGCTTCTTAGTTGCCTTTTATGATCACATTGAGCTGAAATACCCTGACAACCAAAAATCATCACTAAAAAGAACCTGTAAGAAGTTTATCACCTCCCTGCTGTCCAGAGAAGCAGTGGCATGAGAACTACCATTTGGCAATGCACAACCTGATGTTTTGGGTGCTTTAGCTTGTCTTTTTGTCCAGTTATAGGCTATTGGAAGGGTCACTGTCCCAACCAAAATTCCTGCTCAATTCCTACCCCCAATGTAGAAGAGAAAATAAAAATTATCACTTCCCTGCTGCTCCCAGACATTTTAAAAAAATAAAATTTACAAACAAACAAGTTCTTACTAACAGGCAGTTAATACACCGGTATTTAGTTACTGACAGCTTCTTGATTAGAATTCAATGCTTTACCAAACAACACATTCCCCTTTGACTCGGCACAGGGCTATTACTTGCCCCTGGAGAGGAAAGGAAGAATTTAAGGACAGAAACAGCAAGCAGGAAGTTCTTTGTATCAAAGGAGGCAAAACTGTTTTTCAAAAAACACTGGCATGCATCTCAAAACACAAAGGGGCAGGATGCTTCCTAATGCCAGTCTTTACTGTAGGGTTTACTCAAAGCAGAAAAATTAACTACTCATGTATCCAGTTCTCTGCCTGAGTTCCAAAACTGGGCAGTAAGTGGGAAAATCCTTAGTCTTTATTGCTTTTATTACATTTCTCAGTTCCTAATCCCTTCTCAAGCAGGAACAGGCTATATGCTGACTAAAAGCAACCCCGGAGTACATTTAAGCTAAAGATTCTACAGCATTGGCCGCATCCCTTGTGTCAGGCTGGTTTCCCACACTGTCCAATACAACCAAATCCAGCAGAACTCAGCCCCCACTTATAGACTATGAAAAGAGGGCAGCTTTTGCCAATAGAATTTACTGGAAGTGTTACGTAGACAAAAATCTCAGAAAAAAATTCCAGCTTTGGCTGACATTACAGAAGACCTAATTAAATAGTTGATTTTTTTTTTTCCCTCTCCAGGCAAAGAGCTGAGTTAAGTCCCATCAGAGGTTGCTGATAGAGAGAATGTTTAATGATAACACCATAAAATTCATCTAGTTTGCTCTTATACATAATGCAGACATTCTTAACTAAGAGTACTAGAGGGTCTGTGAATCTGAGATAAGATTTTATCCTCCAAAGCCTCTGAAGAAATGACTTTTCAACAGTTACCCATTTATGCAGCTGATTTTGGGTTAATTTGAAGGGAGCACAGGGTACACTGTAGGGCTTGAAGTTACCCCTGGACACTTAGCTGTGACTCATCATAGTAATTTTGCTACACTGTTACTTCTGAGCAAACAAGCACTCCCTGGGCAGATGGGTAAATGCCACACCTCAGTGGAAGGATTTAAGGACAGGAAGAAAAGCTCACATGCAGCAGTTTAAGTGTTTGCAATGTATGGGACTTTCCCAAGCACATATTAAGTAGGCTAGATGCTTCTTGAAGCCACTGCTCTCAAAGCCATGGGCCTTACTTGCACATGCACACTTCATATGTATGATACTCCTAGATGTGGCACAGCCCAGGCTCCAGCTCCAATCAGGCTGCTCCAGTAGTCTGAAAATCTGGACAAACATACCAAGTCTTCACATTTCACTACTCAAATTTCTGGGAGAAACATAGGATGTATTCAGGCTGGCTGAGAGTCAGAGAGACAAAGGGAAAGGCAGACGGATAGCAACTGATCCAAGTTTCTCTCCTCCTGCAGCAGTTGAGCTTAAGCTCAAAGACTACATCTCATCTTCCCAAAGCAGCCACTAAAAACTTCCCTATGCCAAAACCAAAAATCAATACTCATCTCTCTGCTGATGGTGGAACAGAAAAGTGAGTAACCCATGGAGGAAAAGCAAATAAAGAGACATAATAAAAAACTAATTTTATAAATCATGGCATTAAAGGTGGATTGCCCTTAGGCACAGGGTAGGACCTTAAAGACATGAGTGGCAATTATATGTGTGACTATGTGCAGACAATGACACATGGATAGGTCTGATCCTGACTGTGATGAAGTCAACAGGAAAAGCCTCCTTTGACTTCTATGACACAGGATTAAGCTCTCAAATGAATGGGCTTCCTGTACATATAAATTTAGAGATCTTTAATTATTACAGAAAAATCACACTTCGTCCCTCTATAGGTTTTCACGAATATGATTCTTGCATCATTCAAGGGTTTTTTGTATGAGACATCTCCAGACTTACATTGCCTGAATAGATGACACTTCCATGAAAAGTAATTGGACATGCATTCTTTTTAGTGATTTCAGTCTGTCAACATCTGTTTAGATTGACTTCATAAAATAAATGTTTCTTTTGGCAAATATATTTTTGCCATCAGCTAGAGTTCTTTCATATAATCGCAGCCAAAACTTGGACTTGCAAGCCTGAAAATTTTATAATTAAACCAAAATATGTATACACACACACATGCAGAATAGACAGTGACAGCATAGCCTGTTTTGTTCTTGTTTGGGTGGGGTTTTTTTCCCCCCCCTCCATTATCATGCAAGGATGTTACTTTCTGACATACATCCACAGCTGTGATCAGCTCTGCCCCTGGACATGCATTCTGGACAACAGTTGTGAGAAATGAAAGCTTCCCAGTGGCAAGAAGGAAAAGAGAACTCCAGAGCTCTACACTGATTCATTAGAAAATTGTTTCTCCATGATGCTAGATTCTGCAGTTGAATATCCTCAAAATGAGTTTGGGTAGCACCAGTCTTTTTTTTTTTTCCCCCATATTAAATTCTATAACCCAAAATAAAACAAGACTAAGCCAACTTGCTCCGTCAACATCTGTGGTGGACACAGTCCCCAGTGCTCTATTTCATGCAGCGTGATTGTTTGCACAACCTCCAGGCTATCCTGGAAGTAAGCCAAAAGTAATTTTTGTTGCTCGCTCCATTATTTTCTTCAGTCCACAATAAAACATGAAGATGAGACCCATTTTCACCAATTTTAAACAGAAAAGAATTACTATCAGCAAATACTAAACATTTCACATTACAAATATGTTGTTTTGCCCCTGTTTTCTCACAGGTACCAACACTTTCACTTACCACTAGAGCAGCCTGCTGGATATCCTGCTAACTCGATGCAAAGCACACTACAAACTTGAGCTCCGCCATGAGGAATGGCATTTAGTTCATGCTCGCTGTCTGAGGTGGCTGCAGTTCTGAGCCTATTACAGGATGGTAGGGCTAAGGTTATGCCTCTCAGTTTCACTGGAGTGAGACTGCAGCTTCCACATGCACACATCCAGGTTTCTAGAGTGAGTCCATGAAAGATAAATCACAGATTTTTAAAAGGTTTCACCCTGGACCCTATAATTCTATTGCCTTACAGATACTGCCACACAAATCCCAAAACACATATGGCGCAACACTGAACTCAGCCACAATGCTGCACAGCTACTGCAAACATATCACTATCATGTACACAGATATGGAGATGTAGGTCATAGCTGTCCACAGGGATGCAATTATTTTCTGAGAGCATTATTCTGCTACAGTTAGAATAGAATGAAATCAACTTGCTACATAGTTTGGTTTTCCTGAACTTGGCTTTTCTGGTTCTAGGATTGCTACTGTCACTCCTCTGAGAATTACTAGCACATTGCTCATAGCCTGAAGGGCAATAAACACGTGGCACAGGAGAAACAACCAAACATACTACACATTATTCTAGTAGACTGGTCAAAGGCACTCTCATCTTGCTTGTAAACAAAGGAAAATAAAACAGTGGGGCTTACAGATAGTTTTTAATCACAATGTGTCTTTCATAACAAGTGGGAACCCTGTAGGAAGTCTGACATCAGCCCATGAGATGCAGTCATTACACACTACTACCTTCAACAAGAGTTTTATTTCTGAACCAGCATCCTTTCTTCCCCTGCACTCAGCAAAAAGATTACAAACAAGACTTTAAGGCTTTCTTGTAAGGAAAGAAAAAATAACCTATAATGTTCTCTAATTCTCACAAAAATCTACAGAAAGTGTTCCACTGGCCTTAGGGACTGAGAAATGTGACCCACAATAACAGGTTCTTTTCTCACTCTGCTCCAAAGTGCTTCAGATGGCCTAATTAAACATATGCAGTAAGTGTCATAAGGTCTCTAACTGTTGCACCTCAGAGAGGAAAAAGAAAGCATGAACATCAAATTCTACTGAAGGCATGCAAGCAATCTGTTCCATAGAGCTGATGCACTGGACAGAAACATTCCATATTTCATTGCTTTGATGCTGACAATTAAGTGCAAATTACTTCTCACTAAAACAGAAATCTCTTAAGACTACTGAGGTTAAGAACACCAGAATATTAAAAAAAATTATTTTGATCCATTTTGCCTACATTTTGATGTTTATAGCAGCAGCAACAAAAATACTGTTCATGTATATGTAACAGGTTTAGAATAATTATTTCCCTAAGTAAGAGAAAGTTATTTGGCTTGGGTGAACCATCTCTGTTAAAATGACACTCCTTAACGCTTCCAACTCAAACGCTCCTTAGAGTTGATTCATACTGATTCTCCATCCTCCTGCCTCTAAGAAAGCATTCAAAAATCACACTAATTTGCCTCTAAATTTATAAATGTTGTAATATCAAAGGTGAATGTGCACTTTCCTCCAATTTGTTAAAACTGTGTGCTGGTAATAGCCCCCCCCCAAAAAAAAAATCTGTATTTGACCATCGTACTTTTAGCCTGTGGAAAGTTAAAGAAGATGCTTCTAGGCACCTCTCAGGCCTCCACTATGGAGTAAAAGCCATTCAGTAATGCAAAGACTAATGGTAGAGTAAAAATCTCCCTTCAATATTTTTACATGAGCGCTTGATTTGAGTTTCCTTTAGGAGAGGAGGCGTATCTTACCAGAAGAAGTGGCCCACAGCTTCAGATAAGCATTGGTCCTTCTAACAGCAGCTTCGCAACAACCATCTTTGCCAAAACTTATGTTCCTCTGTAACACTAAAATTAAAACCTAACTGGAAATAAATACAGATAACTGCTTCTATCATCCTTAGTCCATTTTACACATGCCAACTCACAGATAATGTTTAAAAATCACAGAAAAATTGAGGTTGGTAGGAAGGTTGCTAGTCCAGCTTACTGATCAAAGCAGGTCTAATTTTAAAGTTACCACAACATATCTTTATTTTATAATAAAGTTACCAGAAACCCTAAGGCAACTAAAGCATGTGCTTACATCCATGCTTTTCATTTCTTGCACAAAACCATGAAGTGAGATGTTTTCATTGGTAGTAATTCCTATGGAATTTTATAAGGTAACTTCAAGGGTGGGGAAAGGGCTTACATACTTCTCCCTTCCTTCCCAGTCCAAAACATTCCCTGATGATAGCTGTGGGTTCTGACTTTAAGCCATCTCAGTCTCCAGTCAATACTAAGAGCTGAAATTATGCTCATGGATGCACCATTGACTTAATGCATTTTAGCCTTGGTCATGTCAGATGATACACCTTGGTTTTCTTGGCTGAAAATGCTAGAAACCAGTCTAGCTGATAGAGAGCCCAAATGCTTGATGTTACCTTTACCCTTTGCCTCCTGGCAAAATGTTGCCAAGAAGTAAATTAACAGAATAGAAAATAGCTGAAACATCTTCAAGTTGTTTCTTTGAAACCGGCTGGCAATGAGAACCTTACAAATGAAATAAATGATACTCACTTTCAGGAATGCCACAATCAAGATAGAATCAAAACCAAGCATTATTTACAAGAGGAGTAATTTATGATAGGCATCCAAGGGAATGCCCTCTCAAAGAAGAGAGGCTTAAAGAGCATGTTCTTTGGGAGGGGAAATACAACTACAAGCTTTCCCTATCCTGATAATAAATGCAGTATTAAAGCATTGAGAGTTTTTCCAAAACTACATTTAAAATTTAGTTAAAACAGTGGGTAAAGCTTTAACTGACCCGACTTAGTTCTCTAAAATTTAATGATACTGAGAAGAATGGAAAATTTGAATGGCTGTAAAACACTTACCAGATGACTGTAAAGGTCAAAACAGTACATTTCACTATCAGTTTTCATGGGTATTATGTAACTTATCTGAAATTCTACTCTAAAGCAAGAAGACTACAATGGTGGTTTATAGTGTGCTGCTCCTCCTCCCCCTCTCTGACAGGTACTAAAGGAGCAAGGGAGAAATTAGACTTGCATGGAATTAATTCTGACTCATTAAATGAAGCTTTTTAAGAGTCAGTGAACAGTATTCAACTATTACAGCTCATAATCTCAAAAAAATGCAACCTCCTGGGTATGGCAGCTGCACTGTTTCTCAAAAACCTCCCTCTGCATTCACAGGGATCATCACTGCTAACTCCATCTCACACATTTTATAAGCCTTCATTCAAAGCGAAGCATTAGGAAGCAATAATACTTTATAGCAATCCGTTTCCTACTATCCACATTACATTTCTCTATGTAACATGAATATACCTTTCTGAATGAGAAAGACTGAACTTTTCATTAGTCAAATAACCTACCTCACTTACAAATATCAAGCAAAATAGAATCATCAACTAGTTTTGTACCACAGATGTACTTGGGAAGAGAAAACAGATGCACTAATTACCTCTAGCATATCCCCTGCGAGCTTCCTAGAGGACACTTCCATTCTGTGTGTATCTCATTCCCATAAACCAGAAGCAGTGCAATATCCCTACAGGAAGTTTGTTTTCCACAGTTAATCATGAAAGAGTAAAATTTACATAGTAGCTCTTTTCATCACTCTTCCAATCTGAAATAGATCTTAATAATGAATTTATTGCAGCGATTTATGGTATTTTTATATTTTTAGACACAACTTCCTAGCAAGATATTCGTATTATGTTAAGATTAACATTTACTTCAGCAGGCCTACCTTTGCACTGTGTGGACTGCTAAAAACTACAGATCATACTGAGGTAAGCATTAGGCCTTAACATGCTGCAATTCCTTTCTTTTTTACTATGGTAAAGATTCAAATGGAAAAGAAACCTCATAAATCTACATATGTATATATGGTACACAATAAAACTACTGTTAAACCAAAGGTAATAATTTTGCTAGAATTGTAGAGAAGAAAAAGTCAAGATGAAAAATGAATAATTTGGATATATATCCATGTGACTCAGAGATCTTAATATAGGGAAGAAACACCAGCTCAGAACGTATTTAGCCTATTCCACATTATTGTCAAGGTTGGCCATCTCCCGTGTTTAAACTAGAGAGGCATAGAACAAATCATAAAGATACTTCAACCAAAGTGAGGTTTGAGTTTTAAAGCAGGTAATTAGACCCATATATACGATCATTAGAAAGACAGAACTCTGCCAATACCAGGCAATTCAGATCACATTTCAAAGCAACTGCCTCAGGGTAAACCTTGTTATAAATATCACCAGGAGGAAAGATATACAATAGCATGAAAACCCTTGTAAACATCCTAGAAGAAATACATGCTCTGGTAAAGTCAAATGAATTGAACTGCCTGAAACTCATTTTAAAAGCATCAGACTTCCCCACCTCCCCCACCCCCTTTTTTTTTTCCTACTTGCAAATTTAAAAAAAAGTTACCTTCAGATGCATACTCGCAGCTCTGCTTTGGACAAGTAGCACTTCATTGTCTCTTCAACCTCTTTACTAAGACATTAATACAAACAAATTACCTCATCATCAATAGCAAAGCTCCCTACTCTTCCCAGAAGATAGTTTTCTGCTGTTTATGTTTTTCTTTTTGCCCCCTGGAGGAGACCTGAACAGCCCTGAGCTTTGCTGGTTGGGTCTTTGCAGAAGACCTGAATTTGGTATGGTCAAGCTCTTTCCCTGACCCTCTACCACTACAACTCCAACCCAACATTATCAGACCTGCAGATTATCACAGTCTCAACCTAATATTTCATAGGCTTCCAGCAGATTTGTTAGAAATACCATGCATTTCATGAGGCAATGACACTGATAAACAATAGTTTGCTTTTTAATACAGAAAAAAGAAAACTGTTTCCATGATTCCTGTGTGTTTGAGAAAAGGGGCAATCTTTCACCTCAATCCCATTCTCAGTCAAAGCCTCAATACATGCCAAGTTGTTTTGCTTGCCTCAGTGAAAAAAACCCCAGCAGGGTGAGCAGCCTCACAGGTGTGCTGGAGCACAGGCTGGGCAAGGTTGCATGCTGCCCTTCCAAGGCCCACCACTGCCAGAAGTTACTGCGGACCACAGCTGTCCAGGCTCTGAAGCAGCACTAAATGCAATGTGAATAGCAAGGAGAGCAAGATAATGTTTACAGTTACATACCCCTTAAGAAGACACACATACTCCAAAGCAAACTCTCCAAAACATCAGCTGTCACCCACTGAATAATTACAAAATTTGTTAACTCTTCAATTCTGTGCTTAAGTAATACTGCCTCCTTAAGGCCTCTAATGGATAGATTTTTTTTGCTGAAATTTTCCAGGAATGCACCATGAGGCACCTCACAAAAATGGAATGTTTCAGCCCAAAGTGTGTCAAAGTCATAAGGAAATGGGGAGCTGTTTTACAATGCAAAGCACCTGACAACTCTAACAACCTAATCTGTAATGCACACAAGTACTACAGCACACTACTCCGTCTCAGTTGCCTCTTTTTTCAGAGCCTTCCATTGTCAACTGTAATGTGTTTTTTCCCAGTGGCAATCCCAACAGGCAAATGCAAGGTGCTTCCTGTTCCATGGGTTGCAGTGCTGGGTTTGTGCCAATCACCACCAGCCCTGTCAGTGCTTAGTAAAAAGGGAAGTAATTCAAAGACTTTACTGAAGTGACCAGGGGTAAAGCTCTGACTGTAGAGGACCATAATAAATGTGTATTTCTGAAAGGAAGACAGGCTATTTTGCAGGGCTGTGCAATGGAAGAAAACTGTACTGGGCCATAAAGAAGAGACTTTTACCTGCTTCTACACCAAGAAAACACCAAAAAGGAACAGAGACTGCTCCATTTATCATCTGCTTTCCCTATTTCAACTGTATTCCTTCTTCCAGCATTAAATGGGCTAAGTTTCAGCCACTTGAAGCTAGCTGTAAGAACATTAGCTCTTATTAGTTTATTTTACTATGTTAATCCACTGTTTTCTGGCATATCTGATTTTTTTTTGCTCTGCCCATAAGAGCTTGTGTCATTCTTTGGTTTATTCTAAATTTACTTTTCTGTAAATCTAGACAAGAGTTAAAAAGTAAAGGAAATTATACAGATTACTCTAAGTCTCCATTCAATCATTTCTGTTCAGTGATGTGCCTGTAATCCCTTAGCATATCCATTATTCTAGCTTGAAATACGTTTCCCACCAGTTTTTTAAGCTGCTGGTACCTTGCATAGGATAATACAAAGGCGGCATTAACCCACAACAAGAAAAAGTTTAGGAAAAAAATTATTCATATGCAGATAACTGGATAGGGACCATCATTGCATACCTACCAATATGTTCTCAGTACCATAGGCAAACACCTCATAAGTCAAAACAGTAGTTAGGCAGCCAACAACATTGCAGCTGAGGAAAGGAAGAAAAGGTATGTAATGCACTGAGAGGGAAGTTCACATAGTTGATTGTGTTTAATATGCAACAATGTCCAGGACATTTCATGCTCACCAAGGGCAGCCACTAGAGCTTTGAGAATGAGTGATCAGAATTACAGCGCTCTGACAGGATCAAGGACTTCCATGAAGCAGAAGAAAAGTAGAAAGGTGTTCTGCCAGTTCAGATTGCTTCGGGCACATGCTGTTCTGTAACAAGCCAACAACGGCGTATTCATCTGTGGGGGAGAGTCCTGTGTCATCTCTAAGGATGGTTCAGCTGAAAACACTACGAGGGAACCTATTACTAGCAAATAAGAAACCAAAGAGCCACTGGTGTTGAAGAGAAATATTTTAAAAGGTACATGGCTTGTGACTATTTTTGCGATGAAGGATCATGATTGCTGCGTTTTGTAGAACTAAAAGATTACAGCCAGTGTTGGTATGAACTGACTGAGGATCCTGACAGATGCTAAATGTGCTACTTTTGAGGCCCCAAATACCCTTCCCAAACAAAAGTTTTTCTTCAGGCCTCCACATTTGTGGATATTTCAATAAACCTGTTCTGCTTCATGTGCACAGCACTACATGAAGTAAAATCTGCCTTCCTTGGAAAAAGGGGGACCTCTGTTATCCAGATATTTATCTTCTTTTTTTAAAGCATAAAATAATTGTATTTTATCCTAAAGAAAAAAGCCTTAAGGAATTTACAGTATAGACCTTTATCGGATACTATGCTAGCTTCTTAAGCATGTTTTGCAACAGAACAACGAACAACTGGCTAGAGCAACTGCATTTGAAAAAAAGATGGAAGAGAGATCTTTATCCAAAGGAAGTTACTAAAGTGGTATTTTCCTTATTTCATGTGAAAAGCTCATGTTACAACTTGCAAGGACAGGCTGAAGTGCTAGCTGAACTTTAACTCAATCTGACACAATCCACAATAGACCTTTTTCATTTTTTTCTTTTTTTAAAGTAGCCCAAAACAGCAAAAAAAGAGCTGAAGCTTTGAAAATCAACTATTTCAACATTGGGGAAAAAAGAATAAAATAAAATGGCGTTTCTCAATTAAAAAGAAAGTTTACAGAATTTTTTCCAGTCTTATTTGCCACACACATGCAAACACACAATTCTAGTTCTAATATTTTCTAGAGTTGTTAATGAATGGATAGTTGCTTATTGAACAGCATGATCAGAGTCCATCTCATCATGACTGCATGACTGCATAGCACTTAACCTTCTTGTATACATACCAGTCATATTTCTCCCGTAAGAACTTTTCCGTAAGAACTTAAAATTGTATTATTCTATTTAAATCAGAGGCATAAAAATGTGATATAAAATGTGAAACAGTATTAGGAAGTGGCTGGAGAACATTTGCTTTGCTCTGTATCTTATACCTTCAAAATGGAAATCTGAAGCAGATAAAGATTGACTCATAATAGCAGTTAATGAATATATATGTAGGCTGCAATTAATTAAGCAGATATGTTGCTTTTTTAAACTTCCCTTCTGTGTTATAGTCTTCCTTTTTATCTCATTCTGCTCAGTCCAACTCTTCTGACAGCTACTGACAGCAACTGCCAAAAATACCACAGGTTTTCCTACAGAAAACCCTACTCATACTGACTGCTAAATCCAGTGGTGCATGTCAATTTGATGACTCACATCTCTTATTTCATTTTAATCTCCTTTCCTTCCATGTTGAGGTCCTGAAGTTTTACAGTTTCATTACAGCCTGCTCCTTTGCCTTTGCTCATATACCTAGGACTAAGTAGGACAAGTATGAAAAGCCCACACTGGCTGTCACTAGCAGCATTTGCGCTGTTGCGATAGCAGGCTTTAACAATTTACAATTTCTCTAGAGCTTAAACAAAAGGAACAGAAACAGGGACAACTCTCAGTAATGCCACTCTGCTTGCCACAGAGTAGTAAGGTTTAAGAAGGAAATATCCTGTTTCCTCTTTTCTCTTGCTTCCTTCCCTACAATGCTGAAGTCTAGAAATTAGAGGAATAGTCAGATTCCTGTTTTAAGCTGTGCATTAAACAGAACCAAACCAGACATTTAAATCTAAGACTTAAGTGCTTGATATTGTGGTTTTTTACTTTCCTGCTCAAACAGAATGACTACACTTACTTGAGGCTGTGATTAAGGCTGCTCTGTCATTTATATTATTTAAGATAACCATACCAGTTTGTTTTTTCATTAGTCATTTAAAGGTCAGAACAGTGTATCTTGTCATGTGTTTTGGTAGAGACTGGAACTCAGCTTGGACAGATAAAAGATATTTCTATTATACATTTCCATTAAACATCCGCAGCTACCTCCGACTTAGATTGGGTTTGGATACTTAAACACAGGCATATGAACTCCAGCATGGAGGCAGGCCTCCAAAACATCTAGTCTTCTTAAAAAAAACAAACAAACAAACAAACAAAAGAAAACCCTCAAAAAATCCCCACCAAAATGTCATGGTTTAACCCCAGCCAGCACCACACAGCTGCTCACTCAGTCCCCGCCCCCCCCATGCAGTGGGATGCGGGACAGAACCAGAAAAAAAAGTAAAACTCGTGGGTTGAGATAAGAACAGTTTAATAGGACAGAAAGGAAGAAAATAATAATAATAATAATAATGATAATAATAATAATAATAGGATTGGAATATACAAGTGATGCACAATGCAATTGCTTACCAGCTGGCAACTGATGCCCAGTTAGTTCCCAAGCAGCGATTCCCCCACAAACCCACTCCCCCCAGTTCATATACTGGGCATGACGTCACATGGTATGGAATATCCCTTTGGCCAGTTTGGGTCAGCTGCCCTGGCTGTGTCCTCTCCCAACTGCTTCTGCCCCTCCAGCCTTCTTGCTGGCTGGGCATGAGAAGCTGAAAAATCCTTGACTTGGTATAAACACTACGTAGCAACAACTGAAAAACATCAGTCTTATCAACATTCTTCTCATACTGAACCCAAAACATAGCACTATACCAGCTACTAGAAAGAAAATTAACTCTATCCCAGCTGAAACCAGGACACAAAACAAAACCAGAAAGTTCCTAGAAATTATGGTACTTCTTTAAGGACCAGTAGTGCTAAATCAACTACAATGCACAGTTACAGTTTAAGAGATGGTGGGATCTAAAAATTCACTCTCGTGCTGGTTGATATTCTTAGACATTTGTGGACTTACACCTACAAATGTGCAAGTCTACAGTTGTAACATGAACCCAGTTATCTTCTCATTCATCCAAATAAACATGAGAGGGGAAAACTGACTACATGATATACTAGCATATGGTATGTGCTTTCCAAAACCAAACCAAAGCTAGTTGCTCTAGGCACTTTGACATGTATGAATATAGTATACTTCCTACTCTAAGTCCTTAACTCAATGATCTGTATCATACAGCCACCTACAGTAACCAGGTCATCAGTGAACTTGAGAGATAAAAGCAGCATTTCTTCACAGAAAATTGGGGGTTTGGGTTTTGCAAAAGATTACTTACAATATAATTAGCTTCTGACAGTCAAATTAATTCCAGTTTTGTTTTTTATATGTTGCAATGAAAAAGTCAGGTAACTGTCAAGCTAAATTTAAATACCACGTTTCACTTATGAGGAAACATCATCTGAATAAACAGATGGTGTTGCTATGGGGTTGCCATCATTAGTAGAAGGTGTAGAAGCACACATTAGACTCTGAAAATGGCAGATACAAAGGACAAGAATATGATACGTAATATTGGGCATTTCCAGAAGCAAAACCATGGTTACACTAAATCTTAGTTTGCTTCATTCCTCCACTCAATAACATAGTTTTACCGTGAGCATTGCTTGAATTCCTGAGAACTAAATAAGAACTGAATCTTGCTAACTGATTCTCAAATAATTTCATGAGTATTTGCATTCCTAGCTCCTTTGCTTCCTCCCCTGAAATCCCTGGGAAAGTGAATGTACAATTTTGGTTACTTCAGCAAACCATTCGCGTACCTGGGAATCTATTGAGACGAGACTGTCATGCTATTTCAGGAACATGAATACCACTAGCCAACTAAAGTATTTAGCCAATGTTATTTAGATGTTATTTAAACAGCTAGTATGGAATAAAAAAAAAAAAAAGCTATAAAAATAAAGAAATAGAGTATTCCAGTTCATCCAAAGATACACAAATAGGACTGTAAAGATGTTTATGATACATCATTACTTGTATTAGGAGTTGAACTTGACTAAAAATGGACATCACACTAGGAGAGAGGCACTGTCTTACTTCCAAGAATTGCTTTAAAACTGCAACAGCTAGAAATTTTCCAAACCAAAACAAAATTTTCATCTGCTTAAGCACTCAAACAAATAATATTTCAAGTTCCAAATCAGTACCAAGAGGGCATGAAAATGTACTCATGGACAATGTTTCATGAGCTGGTTATGTAAGTTAATCATAATTCAAGAACACTGAATATAATTTTGACACTATACTTGTGGATTACTTTGAGATTTAAAAAGTGATTAGTTAGATTTCATTTTGACCTTGCTTGTATTTCACTCATGTATATGTAGAAAAATAACAACCATAACCAATCAGTTCAGCAACACTTAAAAGCGCATTTCTGAGCAAAACTAATTCTGATATGCAGAAAGGACTGTCAGTATTATTTACTTCAGAATTTCTCAGTGTACTAATACAAGGATGGACCTGCAGGAAAAGGCTCAAGCTCCCTTGAAAACCTTACCACTAACATGCCACTGCACTACAACATCTAGCAAAGTCAGATCAGTTGCTAGGAAAGATTAAAATACAGCAAACGGGAAAATCCCATTACTGACATAATGTTCATATAGGATTTTATGTACAACCATCACCGAGGCAACAGGAGTATGGAAGTACTGAGCAAAACGAGGGCACAAAAGAAGAACCATAACAAGTTAAACTCAATAAAAAACAGACCATAAAAATATCAATGGGAACCATCTTCCAAGTGTAATACAGTAAAATAAGAATGTGAAAGGTCATGTATTGGACAGAGGTGAATATGCCTTCTTTGTTAACAACAAATATATATAGTAAGGAAACTTTACCTACCTTCCTATAGACATCACACAAATTACTCTTCAAAAACTTAAATTCTGAGATTTTTTTGCTGTTGTGACAAGCCTGGTTTTGATCTGGAGCAGAAGTTTCTATGCATTACAACCTGAGAAGTTTCTTTCTGTGTTTACTAAACATCTGGCACTAATGGCAAAGCAGATTAGATGTTTTTGTTTCAGTACCCAGTATCATAACCTTTGGAACAGCTATTTCCACTTTCAAGGGTATTTCCTTTACAAGGCACAACTGTTAGATTTACATGCACTATCTATTCACCTGAGGTAGAAGGTATCATAATAAAACATTCCAATTTGGAAGTAAAAAGGACTTGGCTTAGTTCTTAGCCTCACACATCTAAGGTCCCTGGGTGGAACAAATCCCCAAACCAAGTTGCTGGCCAAATCTGTTTCCATATCTTCTTTCACATTGTTTTGTAGAATTATGAGCACCCCCGTGCCCTCCTTCCTTCAAAGTGAGATGTAACTGCATTTTATTTGCATTATACCTGACAGTGATCATAAAGCTTTTACACTTTAACGATAATGAAAAGAGTGCAAGCATAGATAGCTGCATGCACATAGAACTTTCTTGCCAGATATAAAGCCAGTATTCTCTATGCAGAAGCACTATTATAGCATCTTTTTAAGCCATAGGTATTACAACAGAAACCAAGTAGCACAATCATTAATTTCAATTATATCATTGTGCCTAGCATGCAGTTATCTTTCCAACACCTCCAGATCATTACCACTAACCAGAGATTAGCACCCATGACATTTTATCCAAAAAATTAAGCACACAAACAGCTTCAGTCTACCTGCAAAAACAAAGCCATCCAGAAAATTATAAATAATCTGAATTAAATGTTAGATCTGTAATAATGAATTGTAAATAGCAAGTTATTGTAATGGTTATAAACTACCTCAGAGCATTCAGACAGGAGTTGGTTTGTGAAGAGTTTTTATAATTCTTTCAGCAATGAAAGAAGCAGCACCCTAGAAAAAGCAGCTTAACTTCAGAAGCCAAATTAATGAATGCATACGAATTGAGATTCCTCCCCACTCCTCTCAGAGGCAACACTTCCTGCTCTCACAATTTTATCATGACTCTCACTATTTTTAGTGCTTTTCTTAAGAGTCTCTGCTGCTGGAATCACGCCTGAGAGTCTTAGCATTAATTTTAAAAGAAAAGATTTCCACTCCCCTGCATCCTGAGAAAAGCTTTAAAGTGTGAAACCAGTGCAGCCTACAGGCTAAAAAACTAGAAAGAATACAAGAAAATCAGGGTGGGTTTGGTTTTGTTTTAAAGAAACCTCATGATTTCTAAGCTGATTCCTTGAGTGGGAGGAGCTAGATAATGCATCGACTCCTCATAGCTTACTGTCCACTGGAATCTCTCCAGAGCAGATGTAAGGCACATCAGCAGTTTTACGTGGAAAAAAATATACAATGCCACTTTCACTGCTCTTTCTATGCAGTCGATATTCTTCAAAGTGCTAATCCAGCTTGTCTTAAAAATCATACTGTTAAAGAGAACGTTTAACCTTTTGAACTAAGAATGAATATTATTTTGTGCACAAACTACTTTTTGTTTAGAACAAGATAATTTTCTTTTTCTTCTCTGAAAAGCTAACTCCTCTGCAACTAAGAGCACCTTCTGTGAGAAGATAAAACTAAGAGTTATGTTACCTGCAAGAAAGGTGTAAACACATGTTAAGAAGGAATATAACATCAGGCTTCCTTAGAGGAAAGATGATGCTTTTACATTCACCTTAACATAGCTACTTGCTTTTAATTATACATGCAGTTGGAATTTGAAAGAGAAAATTAAATAGATTACGTGCTTTCATCATATTCTATGACTGTGCAGCTTTTTAAAAAAGCTACCACTAGATGGTGCAACAGCTTAAATAATTCATAAATCTACAGCACTTTCCCCTGCAACTTCCTTCCCTGCCCCCAACAAAGTGCGCTCAGCAACAGCAAGAGACAACACACAACTGGGAAACAAACTTACCTTCTATAATTTGTATTTGTCAAAGTAGCAGTCAAAACTAGCTTTCCCCTTGACATAGTAATTCACTCCCTTCTTTGGCATTTCTTTTAAACAGGAAGGAACAACAGTTGCTCATCTGAGGGAAAACTGAACGGTAACGAAATCACTATGACTCCCTATGGCTCTCTGACTAAGAGCTACAGGAGGAAGGAAGTGAGCGACCACTGCAGATCAGGGTAGACAGAATGCTATTCTTAGATTTGAGAAACACAAATTCAGCTCCCTCTTCTGCTGGACAGACTAACTCAGCAAACCCAAAAGCAAGTCTCTTAACCTCACTGCACCTCCGTTCTCACCTGGAAGTAAAAATTATGGAGCTGTTTGTTAGTACTTGCAACCTCAGATAGATGCTGAAAGGACAAATACACTTTAAAATTATGCCATATTCCAGAACCGTGAAGTATTTATTTAATGTATGAGAGGCATGTAACAGCTTTGGCATTCACTTTCCCTTGGCCTACAGTACTCCAAACAGATGCATTTTGATTAGTTTTAAAATGAGCTATGATGACTTTCAGAAGTCTCTTACCTGCTACTGCAGGAGATCAGACCCAGTTACTCAGGAAATGCTTCTACTGTGCCCTTTCCTCTTCTTTTAGGGCCTATGATTTCGTCTCCTGAAGCTCTGGATTTTGAAGAAAGCCTGGTGGGTCAAGTGTATTACTATGCAGCTAAAATGGTTAGTTATGCCTATCCTGGTGGTCAAGTATAGCTGGATTTTTATTTTAGTAATTTAAACATTTATCAAGAGTGCCAGGAACCATTTATTACAAATGAAGTTAAACTGATAAATAAAACAAAATGTCTTCTCCAGTTCTAGATGCATAGCATAAGAAGTTCTGAGCTTACTTTGTTCACAGCCAGCAGAACTAGAAGCCTTAAGTGTATGTTATCCCAAACCACATTTTTTAATGATCATCAGTAAACAGATTATAACCAAAGTTATGAGTAATGTACATTTAAGCCTGTAAGAAAAAGGAAAGTGCTCGGTAGGTAACATTAGAAGTAAGTCATGTAGACAAGGTAAATTTTCTATCAGCTAGCAGACGTCAAACAGACTATTTAATTAATCAGGTATGTGAGATACCACACAGAAGGCACACACCTTCATTTTACAGTGATGAAATCTCCACCCAGCCATAGCTACCCTCCACACGAACATTAGGGGAAAAAAAAAAAAAGAAAAAAAAATGCTGACTAACACATACACCTATGAAATAGCCCAGGAACTGCTACAGGAACTATGAGAAATCCCCCACAGCACATGCAACTGGGAAGAAGAACACTAGGTTAGAAAACAGGTTTGAAAAATAAAGGAGACTGCGTCTAACACATTAACAACTAAAACCTGAAAACCAAGATAACTGAGGAGGCTCTTCCCACTTTGGATGCATCATGGGATAAAAATTCCCCCAGTGGATGACAGGACCTCCCATAAGCTAAGCTAAAACTTTGGTGGAAATATCATCAGGGTGCTCACATGGGATGGAAGAGATTCAAGTTGTGGCTTTCACTACAGGAAAGAACATTTCTTGGATATACACAATACATTTAGCTGTTAAGCCTTTTACTGCTCTGAACACATTTACTGTGCTTTTAAAAAAAAAAAAAAAATCAATCATCAAGTCTATAACTCTTTGCCAGATTGTCAAAGGGAAATGGAACTGGCAACCTCAGAAAGGTACCACAGGATTTATCAGGAATTAAACTGCTCAAAAGGGATAGCGAGTATGCCCTTTTCCCCCTGCGCTGCACTAAAGAGAAGTGTGTAATAAATATGTCAACAACATAAACAACATACATGAATATAGCTGCAAAGAGATAGAATGAAGTCCAACAACAATCCAGTAGCTTGATTATTGATGGGGGAAAAAGAATAATAATTCAATTACAGTCAATTCCTTTTTCATACCATATAAATTCTTTATACAATGGAGTTATGCAGCTATATAGTTACTAAACAGCTTCACTGTATGAAATTTAGAAATAGCGATGTAGCCTCTTTTAGTTGGTACTCTTCCCATAGGAAGCAGAATAAAATCTCCTTTTCATTTAAGGATGACCGACCAGAATACAAATAAATATTGAGGGCACATCTACACTACAAGGCCTTTACTAGCATAGCAAGTGATCTATGTCACTACTATGATATAAAGAATGGCCTATATCACTACATCAGAATAGCTGTTGGCCAACCCCTGTACTGAGAGGCAGTTTATCCCAAAATGAACTATTATGCTACCTCCTTAAGTACCATAAGGAGAGCTGATCTAATCACATACTTCTATGCTGGCAAAATTATGTTTACATTGGCAGGTTTGCTAAGATGGGGACTTTGCCAGGCCAAGCCTAAACTTAAGTTCACAAAAATGCAACTACTCACTATGGTTCACGAAGTGCCCCCAAGTACTGCTAGGGCACCTCCCTAGCTCAGTACATTTCACTTCCTCTGAGATGGAGGATGAAGCCATTTCAGCAAGATCTGTCCTTTGTAAGATGGTATATACTCCTAACATCTAAATTGGATAACAATCCCATTCTACTTACTCCCTTTTCCTTTCCTAACAAAGCTCCTGCCACTTGGTTGCCGAATTTGGCCTCCATCCTTAGTTCTAATGCTGCTGCACACATGGCAATATATTCTCACTGCAGACAGGGCCACTACACAGAGCAGGGGACCGTTTGAAGAGAAACAAGGAACAGGGGACTCCAGACCACTCTGAATCGCAGCCTCAGCTAACCCCTACATCTGCTGTGGGAAAGTTGTCTTTGTTGCCCCGTGAGCATGACTGCTGGCAGTTCTCTTTTGAGGCCAGGTGGTTAGTTTCAAGATCAGCCTCCAATTGACAGAATTTTAGCTTAACTGCCCCACCACAGGCAGGATGACACTTATGGCCATTCTGCACAGCAGCAGGGATCCAGGTGTGACCCCGTCTTGCAACCTAAGCGAAGCTGTATCAGAAAGCATTTCATGACCCGCACCCCAGGGTCAACCCACAAGGAATTACATACAGCACATTGGAACAAATAGACATCAGCACTTGGCTTCTAGTGGGGGAAGACACACACACACACCCCCCATCCTTGCAGCACGCATAGGATAGCAGGAAAAATAGCTGTCAGCTTCATTTTAAATAAACCACTCCTGAGAAATCTGCTGGCTGATATGCAGCTGTCACAAAAGCAAAGAAGGAAACTAGATGAGAGATGCAATTTCCATGGGAGTCTGCACTCCCAGTTCCATGCAGTCTTTGCATAAGACTGAAAAGAATGAAGAGGGGTCATAATAGAGACTACAAGGGGTTCTGAAGGAGACAGAATTTGAAAGCCTGTATTGTATATCTAGTGTTCTGATTAAGGTCATAGGTCCTAGTCAGGGAAGATACTACTGCACATTTTTCAACAGATCTCTTACATTTGCAGACCTGATCCCTCTGGGTGCCCAAGAATATTCATGAGCCAAAATGCCAATTAAATGAGGAAGATTATCTTTATGATTAAGGCTTAGGTACTCACACAGTACCTCATACCATAACAGAGATTACACAGTGAAAATATTTAACTTCAGAAAAGCCCTGTGAGACATGGAAGATCAGTTCCACAAAAGGAATATAAAAATCTATCAAAAAATTAAATTGCATTGCTTTTCACCGTGGCAAAGTCTGCCACTAAACGTGAAATTGAATCTTACTCTCCAAAGTCCCAGGCTAGCACTCTGAACATCCTTGTCTTCTCTGAGGCAGAAATAGTCTCTTTTCTTTTTGCTTACCTTATCTCTTTATTGTTAGAGAGAGTAATAGCACTGGAAGAATTCCAAAATATATGTACAGATTGTACCCAAGCTGCACCTTTTCTCGAAATATTAGCTTCCAGATTAGTATTCTGTGAAATCTGTAGGATACCTAACTGAAAGATGGCATGACCAAAATTTGTCAGTCATTAATTAGGATAGAGCAGGGCAATATAGCTATAAAAAGAAATCTAAAAAGCTTTTTCTCTATTACCTGAAAAATATACAACTTTTAGACTGTTAGAAGTTCAGACTTTAGCCCAGTATATGTGCATACTTGTGTTTTACTGGTCATAAATGTGGACTTGTAACTGCTATCTAGACAGACATCAGAAGAGCTAACTGAAAAGCTTCCCGTATGTCTCCCCACACACACACATTTTTTTTCCTTTTTAATCCAGAAGTTTTCTATTTTCTAATAAGGAGCACCACAAAGTATAAGAAAAGATGGAAAGAACTGAAGGAAAGTGTAACCTGTCTGAAAAATAACTTCATTTTAGTTATTCTAATAACTTTAAAAGTGAGATTTTCTAAGTAAGTATAAGCATGAACTGATGTGCTCATATGAAAGAAAGCATTTCTAGTGTATTTCTTTCTGGAGTTCAGTTAAATACTTGTGAGAGAAAGCATGTGGAATGCAGAGAAAAAACAGTCTGTTGTTCCTGTCCCTCCCCTGCAAAAAATGCTTATGTGACTGTGACTTCCAGGTCACTGAAATAATCTGATACAGATAAGTGAGTATATGAAGAATATAGTCTGCAGCTGCTGGCTGGCTTGTTCATCAAGTTGAAATCTTGACTCCTTTTCTGGTATGACTGCCATCATTACAGTCATCCCTTCCACTGCTAGCATAGACAAGAGAACATGGAACAAGCAGATCTACCCTTACTTTAACCAACAGGTGAGTGGGCTTATTTCATCCAGATAAGTGCTATGCTAAAAGCTATGGCATTCTTTTGGGGGGGGGGGGGGGGGAGACATTAAGTTATTCTTGCATTACTAAGCAGGCACTTGCCCAAGAACATTGTATTCCTATATTCTAAAAACACAAAACTCGTTCTGTAGTAATTTGTGATTCTGAAAGGTGACAAAAACTAATTAACTTTGTCTACTCATTTCACAGAATGAATTGGAAATCTGCAAGAGAAAATACACCTGGTTTTGCTTGAACCACATGTATACGACCAACAATAGTTTTTAACTTAAAAAGATAAAGTTAGTCAGATTACTTTGTGATTCAATTCAAAAACAGTGCTGCACAAAGCAAATAAATCCACCCAGAACCTGTAATGTTTGAGAAGAGTTTTGACACAAAGTTGTTCTTCCTTTCTAACCAGCAGTACTGGTCTTGGTGATTATTTTAGCGAGGGATTATTTATTTTTCCCCTCGAAGAAAATAACATCCTTTTCCTTTTGTCTCCATTAGAACTAACTCATAAACTCAGAAATTACCCCACACTAAAAGGAATCTAGAGTCCTGTGTCTCAGTAGGATAGAGATTTGGACAGACAGGAGTCTGTGTATACAGAAAACAGTCATACCTAGCTGAGGAAGAATATTCAAGGATATAGACTGAGAATACAAAAGTTAACAGGCAATGCGCTATACATAACTTCAGTGTTAGAGGCAGTGTCTGGTTCAAGTATTCACTGCAAGACAGAATGGGATTTGTTGGCTGTGGATGAAAGTTCTCTCTCATAATACTTTTGTACTGATGCTACTCAACAGCATATTGGAAGCCCCTTACAGGCTACAAAGGAACATAGGGAATAACTAGATTACATTTATATTAACTAATAAGACACATACAGCTTCTTCACCATAGAAGAGTGTAATACTATCGACTATCACATCTGACACTGCTCAGAAGAGGCGTATTATCTTTATGTTAAGTATATTTACATGTACACAATATAAAAATTATTTAATTGAAGTTCAGAATTAGCAACTTGCAGAATGTCTCACACTCATTATTTGAATCGTCTGCTGGAAACAATAGAAGAATTTAAACTACAGTTGAACTCTTCACCTACAATTGAAGAACAGGGCTAGTCGAGGGAACGTAGCCAGTTCCCTGAGCTGTAAATTAATCAGTTTAGTTAGAAATACAAGTTGACAGTGGAACAGTATTAGAGCCAGATCCTGCAATATATACTGGATTTGCCAGATCCCCTAACTCAGCTGGCAGACAGAAGCTCTTGATGATACAGCTAGTTAACTGGAAATGCTACGCCTACGTCAAATGGGCCTTTGTCTAATTTAGTCCCACGATTTAGCCCATCCACTTGGTGTTGAGGGTTGCAGAGATATCCACCATCACTGGAACTCTGCCAATTTTTCATGGATCCTGAAGTTGAAAGGAAAAGCAAACAATGCTACAATGACTCAGAAATACACAGAAATTGCTTGTTGACTAACAAGTATGACATGCTTCAAGTGTACTTTTGGGGGGGATTTGAAAACAAAACGTGGTTTTTTTTTCTTTCTGGAAGATTTGTATCTTCCCCTCAGCTTTATCCACCTTGCACTAAAAATGCTAGAGAAACAGTTGTAAAGTAGGGCACATGCACTTTATTATTTGTATCTACATCTGTAACTTGGCACTTCATCTAAAAGTCTTTTGACCACATCTGCAGTTTTAAACACGTGCAAAAATTTAGTAGCAAACAGAAAACTGATGGCATACAGATAATCCCAAAGTAATCACTAATGAAAGCTCCAAACACAACTGGAAACCAAAGAGTTGGACAAACAATTTACATGAATCCCCTTATGAAAAGAGGAAAGAAAAATGGACTTCTGCTTTAGCCTTAAAAAGAATATCTCCTGATCAGTCTTACCAAGAAAATTCTCTATATTCCTGACTATCTAGTATTTGTTGTGGGTTTAGTACCTTGTTTTGAAAAATAACCCATTTTTCTAACCCAGCATGCAGCTCACCACACCTGTTATGGAGGTAACAGACAACTAATATCTGCTCATCTCTCCACATGCAGCACTGTTGCCTTCCTCTCATGTATCTTCTCTAATTAATGCCTCTCCATATCTTAATTACTGAATGTACATAAGAATTTTGAAGCTTACAATTCTGACTATACCAGAAACACCATTCAGGCCCAGAGAGTTTGAGTAGAATCACTACATTTACACACAAAGTCCAACAAGACTACCCACCCAAAACCAGTGTTCAGATTCTCAGACAGAGAACATACATAGCTGTGGGTTGTCCAGCCCTATTCTACCTCACCTCCATACCCATTGAATCAAATGCCCCATCGAATATTAAGCACACAGATTTCTCTCCCCACTAGGAAATCCAGGGCAACTCTGTAATTGTGATTTACCAGTAGCTAGGGGGTTCTCTTGTCTCTATGTCTATGAAGGCACCTCTACCCCCTCAAAAAAAAACCCCAAAAACACCAAAAACCCAACCCCCCAAAAAACCACAAAACCAAAAAAAACACAAACCAAAACACCAGAAAAAAAAAACCACAAAAAAAACAAAAAAACCAAAACCCCACCAACCCAAACCCACCAACTAAACAAACAACAAAAAAAAAACAGATGGGAAAATATGGTGTAGTCCCTGAATTCCAGTGCTGTATTCTTGATATGCTATATTTACCTGTTCCTTCAAAAGAAGAGAGTCACTAATATCTAATGAAAAATCTCATGCCTGAGGCTGTTCCTGACAAACTAGAGGTTAAAGAAGAGAGCATGCAGGCCTATTGAACTTTTCTCTTGCAGGTGAAAGAGACTCACTGTCCCAGTTTGGGCTGGAAAAAAGTTAGTTTTCTTCTTAGTACCTGGTATAGTGCTGTGGTTTGGATTTACGATGAGAATAATGTTGATAACACACTGATGTTTTAGTTGTTGCTAGGCAGTGTTTATACTAAGTCAAGGACTTTTCAGCTTTTCATACTGCCTTGCCAGCAGAGGCTGGGAATGCACAAGAAACTGAGAGGGGACACAGCGAGGACAGCTGACCCAAACAAGCCAAAGCGGTATTCCACACCATATGATGTCATGCCCAGAATATAAACTGGGGGGAGTTGGCCAGGGGGCACTGCGGCTCGGGGATTGGCTGGGCATCAGTCAGCAAGTGGTAAGCAATTGTATTGTGCATCACTTGGTTTGTATATTCTACTAGTAGTAGTAGTAGTATTTTCCCTTCCTTTTCTGTCCTATTAAACTGTCTTTATCTCAACCCATGAGTTCTACTTCTTTTTTTCCCCCTGATTCTCTCCCACATCCCACTGGGGGTGGGGGGTGGGGGGGAATGAGCAAGCAGCTGCGTGGTGCTTAATTGTCAACTGGGGTTAAACGACGACACTCACTCAATTATTTAAAAAAATAAACTACCAAATCATTCTCCATAAATTAACCATAAGCCTGATTGAGATCACAGAGATTTTTGGAAAGCTGCACTTGGACATTTTTACCATTTGGTTTCTGAAAAGATATCTTCCATTCCTGTGCTAGTATAAAAAAGTCTGATGGAACTCAAATATTCAAAGATACTGGTCACAATCCAGACTCACTTGACACTTCTGCTTCTTTTCCTGCACTTCATTAGCCATTTAATTTCTCTAAGACAATGATACTTAGAACATGATTTAAAAGGCAGGGTAAAAATAAACAGTCACAACAGATGACAAACATCAAGAACATTACATATTTTGGTGTCTGCATTGATTAAAAATTGAATTGATGCAATACGCTCAAATACATTTCTCACAGAAACACTACCTTTCTGAGAAGCAGCCAAACACGTAGCTTTTCTTTTTCCCACTACTTTGCATAGTCACAATGGTTTTTATTCTTTGCTTCTTCAGCTGCACCCCTTTTGTACATAAAGTATATGTGAAGGCATATATGTACAAGCTAGTTCAGGGCTTTTCTGTGATTCATTCCTTCATTCATGACTAAAGTTTTTTCAATGAATAAATGTTTGTCACTTAAACTTCCCATCTCATAGAGAAATGGCTTTGCTTGATTAAGCAAGTTAGTGCTGCTCTTAAAGTTTAGAGAATGGCAGACTTTTCTCTAGTCTAGCTTGCATATGAAAACTCTGTTATCAAATCCAGTGGTAAAATATAAGTGAAGTTTAACTCAGAAGGGTGGGGGGTGAGGGGGCACACATAACATGTTAGAAAAAATACCTGTCTGACAGTGAGTTCCTTATTGCTTTAAAACTCTTTTCAGAGAGATTACACTACCAGACTGCACTGCAGTCACAAAGACACTACATGTGTTTCAACAAACAAACAAACAAAAAGCAGGACTTCCTTCGTCTCTGACATACATGTAGTTGTATACTGCAAGCAAACACTGATGAAGTCTGTATTATCCACAGAAACTGTGTGAAGGGGAAGCTGGACAAGACTACAGAACTGGAACAGTGCTGCAAACTCACTGTGAGTCAAGTATTCCCTTCCAAAAGCTCAGCTGTTTGTTGCATATTGCCCATACACTTTTGGTGGTTTTCTGCACTCACTAATGCAAGTTTTCCTGAGTACTGCTAGCCTAGAGATTGAGCACTGTCTCCTCTATGAAAGGACGCAGGGTTCTCAAGTGTCATTAGCAGATGACAAATTCAAAACTAAGAAAATACAACATCCCATAACATGCTCAGCTGTGAAACTCTGCACACAAGCCCAGCCACCTTCCGTGGTCCATTTTCTCACACATCTCCAGCATCACAACTCTAAAAACAGTATAAATATGGCAATCACAAAGGAGAAAGTGCATCACCATCACCTATTGTTCTTTACCAATCTGAGGTGAGAGCACACGTATCAAAAACATGTAATTCCTTAAGGCCTAGAGGCACGAACCATCATTTTCTAGCTAAAACCTTTTCATTCAGGCACACAAAAGGTTTTCCGAACCCTGTGTGTTATTTTGCTGCATTTTTATCTCATACATTGGCAAGCATTTGCTTTAACATTACATTTGGTCACTTCTGGTACTTCAGAAAACAGGAGAGTCAGCTCTCACTGACTGATAAAAAAACGTGTCATTTTAGTTCCTGTTAGAGTCCACTATATTTTCAACATGCTCCAGGCAGAAGATGATGAAGTAATGGCAAAACTACCCAGATACAAAGACTGTAGTTCATATCCTCCTGTGTGCAAAAGACAGTTTTTCATGTTCTTTGGTGAAGAGAGTTTAGTCTGTGATGTGTATTTTTTATTCAAATGAACACAACCACAAACACCACATTTACTGATCCAATTTTCTGTTACGTGCTAAATATTCATGCTAGTAAGTACAAATATGCCTGTCAAGTCTCAGCAGTAAAACCATGACAGTATCACTAGTCAGACTTATGGTTTCAATTACAGTAACACCCTTACAAGAAGCAATATAAAGGTGTATTTAAAAAAACCAACCAACCACCAAACTATTGACTACAGATACCCTCCATTTCCTCTTGTCCATTAGCTTTAGCAGTAATGGCTAACACTGTGTGTCAGCAGCAGATGGACAATGCTATCAGAATTATAGCAATTCTGTCCTGCGGTGGCATGGCAGAGGGTATCATGCCATAGCATCAGTCAGTATTTATACATCAGTGCTAGGATCTCACCATTTTAAACGCAGAACACTGTAGACCTTTTTCCTGTATTATTTTCAAGTAGTTTCTAGAAGATCATGAACCATAACCTTCCTGAAATAAAGGAACGTTAGTACTCTTAAAGAACACATTGTTTCAGTACGTAATCTATTGTTCACTAAACTATATACCCTTGCAAAGTGTGGTAGGGTTTTTTTTGTTGTTGATTTTGTAAGTCTAACTGGGAAAGTGGGGGGAAGGAACAGTTCGAACTTACCAGCTTGGTTGAACCCACCCTTTATTGCCCAAGAATTTCTCTACAATTAGTCAAACACACATTTTCCAAACATTCTCATCTTTTATGTGCTTACATACAGCAAAATTCTTCTAACCTAAACTTTTTTACATATATACCTCAGGAATCTTGATGGAGGAAGGGGGGGGGGTATTGTTTTAGTGATGATTCCAGCAGCTCTTCTCTGAAACAACCTGAAAAATTTCATCTCAGTTGTGACTAAGAAAATGGCCTCATAAGCTAGCTCAGTTAACACATGCGAATCAATTTTTAACTGAAAATATATTTTATAGTACCATCTCACTCTTCTGCAAGCTGCCTAATAACCAGAGATGCAAATACCTATTGGAATATATATTTTTATTCCATAACCTTGAAGACTTTGGCTTTATGACTTTCAGTTGCTGTGACACAGTCCAGAGATAAAGTGATTAATTGCTACTTCTGACAACAGCACAACTGTTTTAAATAGGTGGGTGAATTGACCTGGAAATACCGTTCATTGCTGGCATTAGATAATATTAAAGTAATCCAAAAAACAGCAGAAATGGCTAATCACTTAAACACTCTCTCATTCAGGTATATGGACTATTCCAGCAAGAGGAGTTAAGACTGCACATTTTTTAGCTAACTAATGACTGAGCAAGCTAGAACTAAGAGGTTCAGGTATAAACTACTGAAATTCTCCCTGTCTGAAGTAAAACACAAACCAACTTCTCTGTTCTTCCTCTCCCCTCTCTGCCTGTCTTCAATGAAAAAGAGTTCTTAAGTTCATGTATCTCAGTTCAGATTTATTGTCACTGCTTTACATATTGGACTCTAACACCATCACTGCTGAACACAGAAGCAAAAAAGACTTCATTCAAGTTGAGAATTGAAAATAACAAGAAGATAGGGGCATGCCAGTGTTGTATCTTTTAAAGAATGAACTACTACTATGCTCCCCACCCTTGAATTTGCAATTAAGGTGTTTCCCATAGGCCTACAGTTTGGTGCTCCTGCAGGGCTAACTATTGACCTAAATCAAGTGCCAAAATCATAAAGAATGGTGTTTTCTTATAAGCAGAAAATAAATGTTAGAATCTTAGAAGTTGTTGGGTTTGGTTTGGTTTTTTCAAATAAGCTAACTAAGTAAAAATACATATGCTATTCTTTGATTTATGAGTCAGGACATACTGATACCTAGCACTACCATAAACTACTTTGTTCACATGAAGATATGCTCAGTCATGCTTACCTGCAAGTACGGACAAACACAACTTTCAGTAAGCAGCCATCAACATTTCAGTCTTTCAACAGTAAGTGCTCCTCAAAAACCAGTTTCACCTTTGGCCCCTTCTGTAGGGGCAGAACACACTAGCACATAATAGATGCCAGAAGAAAGACGAAATTTCTGTCTGTCTCATTAGCACTACTGGTACAGAACCGTTACACAATCCAGGTCCACCTATTCAGGCACTTCTTGTTATTTTCAAGTGGGATGCTCTAATACCTTAGTGGTTCTAAATCTCCGTTGCTTACCTACTGTACAGAAAATTTATCTTATGCTATTGCTATCTTTTTCCCTGGAGTTAGTTCACAGCAGTGTGGAACAATGTCCATGGACAGAGAAATACTATGGAGACATGCTATGAACATGGAAGGAATGAAATAATAATCAGTAAAAACCTTAAGGATTTTCTCTGACATGAAATAAGTGCAGCTAATATTTCTTCTAGGTTTGCACGAGAGGAAGCAAAAATGTCAAGTGTATAGGCAATTTCTAAAGGGTGAAAAATAGGAAGCAAATAGATCACCTGAAATAAGTAAAAAGTAGTAAAACACTCCCACACAACCGCTTTTTTGCCCCCCCTACAAAGCAATTTTGTATTTGACCATTGCTGTGTAGCAGCATGTATGGTAGAGTAGGCAGGGACACTCAAACTACTATGAAATACTTGGCTTTCTTTGCAGAATAGCAGCCAAAACAAGGACAGCACACTGCAGGAACCTCAGATGAAACTGAACAGCCCACAACAACAGTTCTAGAGTAACAATCACCTTTCCTCTGCTGATTCCTCTTGTGGCTTTGCTTATATTGCATTTCGTAAGTGTGAAGGTAAGAAGTGCTCTGCATGAATCCTACAGGCATTGAAGGAAAATTTACTGGACTCACTAAACCCAGGACACGCCTATTCAGCAACTGGATAAACTCCCTGCCCGAAGTATCCTTATCCAGCTGTGGGACATTCAAAGGCACTCAGATTAACTGTAGCTCTAAACATATACAGATACGTATCTGAGCAGCCACAGAGACATAAAAAAACCACATTACACAGAAGCTTTGGAAACAATCCATATGTTATCCTTCACTCTGTGCATAGATATGATGGCAGACTATTTATGACCAAAACAAACTGCACAGAACATTGATAAATTAATACAGTTCTACCACAGAAGAGGAACACCTAAAGTTCAGAATAGTATTTAGACAGCTGCCAACAAGGCAAGAAACAACACTAACATGCTTCTAAGGTTTTTTGTTCAGATAAAAACTCTCTCAGTAACACATCTGTCTATTTCAGGAAGTCCTTTATCTGTTAAGAAATAATCTCTTCAATAGGTTAGTTATCATGTGTTCTCCATTGTGAGAAATGTACAAAATTAATTTCATTCTTTTTCGTTCTTTATTCCCATGGCCCTGAACTCCTCTATTGTCTATCTAAAAGAGTTTTGTTTGCTGTTTTGTTTATATTTCCCATGCTGTATGAAGTAATCCTTTTCTAGAAACAGTGAGGCATGAGCTAATGTATTTATTATCCCCAGTATCACTGTGTTTTCTTTGTGTTACATCCTTCAAGAAAAATCAGGTTATTTTCTTGCCCCAGGACACAGTCCAGTTTCCAGTGTTGGGCAACACAGTCAGAAACAGTGCCAGTTTTAAGAGTGGTTTAAAGGAAATTTTTTTAAACTCCTTTACCAGCATCGTGCCGTTTATTTGCCTGTCTCTTCAGCAATCTGCATAAGGTGAGTAACACCTTATACTTTATACCCCTATTTTGCTGTACTATACAAAATGGGATTTAGGAAACTCATTATACCTTATCAGCTGAGTTCAGCTTTTGTGTAAAACACCAGGTAATAAATAACATCCTGCTGACTATATGTCAATTATGACTATCTGCTTAAGCTTTCTTCAAAGCCATACTCACTGTTACTCCGCACAGTCCAGCTATTTTGCCTTGGATAAAAGCAGAAATCCTTCTACCCTCCAGTAAGATTTCCATAGAGGTCCAGAAACAGCAGAGCAATGAGCCTGCAACTGTAAGGTGATTAGCATCAAGCAGTGCTGAGTTACAAAATAGGAACTGGTATGCATGCTACAAAAATTATTGTGTTTTGATTTTTTACTTACTGTATGCTGTCTTTTCATGTTCTTTCTGAACCTTGTCCATGTAGTGGCAGACCCAGAGGTATTGCATATAGTGCTTTCAAACCATTTGTCACAAACCACCAATGAAGTAGAACTCTAAAAAGAAAACTGACATCCAACAGTTTTCTCAAAGATTGACTTAATCTCTAATTAGTCGTCAAAATGACCAAAGATGATGCTACTGTGGTTGCAGTATTAGTAGCTTCTAAAGATACCAGGACTGAGCCACATAATTCAGTTGAAATTCAATGGAAAGAAAACCAAAGCTGAAGTCTGTAAGTAGACAGTTTTCATGTTAAAGTTTTACAGATAAAGTGTCCACATATGATACATACATATTTGTATAAGGTTTATTATATTTATTTTGAAACACCAAGACTTCCTTGTTCACTCCCCCGCCCCCCCTGCCGCAGAAAAGCAAGACGTGCCAAAAACTCCATACAAAAAGAACACCAAACTTTTGGTCTCTGAAGATATACAACAGGAAAGTTATGTTTTCCAAATGTTTGTCAGTAATTTTAACGCTATAAATCTTAAAATCATACGCCAAATATGATTCTGTGATTTTGTAGGTAAGTATCACAATACCAGCACAATCACCAAAAAAAGAAGGTCTGAACAGCCAAGAAGATAGAAATCTAATTTCTTGTCAGCATAGTTCAAAGGAAGTATTGATTAACAAAAGAACAGTTCTTTTGGAGAATATCCACTTCTACTTGGCAAAAATAAGAAAATTCCCTATATGAACACACATGAAAAAAGTGGAATGCAGTTCTTCACAACAGAATACTATATTTTAACACAAGGTTCGTGCTTAACAGCAAATTATGTATAGAGTGTATTTAGGAACAATTTTGCTTAAGTAGCAGTCAGTGAGAGTATCACTAATTTTGTTTAATGATACTTTATGACATAACCAAAAATTACAGGAAGATCAGAGCCAACCCTAAGTATTTTTAGGTGCAGGCCTACAAAATAATTTTACAGGCCTCATGCCAGTAGGTACTTCTCACATAACTAATCCATATAACTTTGGAGAGAACCAGCAAGCTGATTCTCCATGGTTTTAGGTTACCTGTTATCTGTAAACCTGGATAATCGTCTACATGTCTTATGATATAGTTAACATGTCAAAATCATCTTACAGCTGTAAAATATACTAGTGGACACTGAGAAGACTAGAGCCATCAACCTCTCTATGCAAGTATGTGGGAGAGGGAATAACAGAACGACAAAAGCAAGAAAAAAAAATCACATACAACCTTTTCGTTATTTAAGTCACACACTTACCACTCACCTCTGCACACTCTCTCCCTGCTATTAGTATAAAAGGATCAATTTACAAACGAAGGTTCATCTGCTGGGTTAACATGGCAGTGATTTTGTAAGGAGGCAGAGGGGGCCTCTGTGATGAGGCCAGAAACTGGCCCAAGCCAGACACAAAAAGCTGAGCCAATCAGTGAAGCTGGAAGCTAGTAAGTGCCTTTGTGAAAACATGTTTCAGAAAGGGTTAAAAAAAAAAAAAAAAGCTGCTCAGCAGTTGGCAGCATGGAGAAAGTATGAGAAACAATCTTGCAGACACCAAGGCCAGTGAAGAAGATGGAGGGGTGGGGTGTGTGCCCTGAAGGAAGCTGCCACCAGCGGAGAGAAGCCCACACAGGAGCAGGCTTTCTGACAGAAACTGCTGCCTGTGGAGGACCCACACTGGTGCAGGTTTATCCTGAAGGACTGTAGCCTGCGGAGAGGACCCACACTGGAACGGTTTGCGAAGGAAAGAGCATCGCTTTCCAGTTACAATTATGCCTCATGCACATACTTCCTTCTATTTAAGGCTTCACTATCCAGATGACACACAAAAACCAAACAACCATCAGACACAAAGGTTAAATGAGAGTCATTATGCTGTGAATATAAAATTCCTCCTGTTGAAACAAACATCCCGGAGAACATAGAAGTTAGCTGTGAGTCAGTAATGCCTACAAAGCAGTTAGCCAACATTGCAGAAACCACATCACAATGCATGCTATGCCCCCAAACAAATCAGCAGGAAATATGGCTCTCTTCTGAAAACTGAGATGATACTAAATACAAAAGCAGCAGAATGATAAAGAAAACAATGCCCTGATAGCTTAAAAGTGGTACTATAGCTTAGAGGTGGAGTCCTTCAAAATCCCTACAGGCTGGTCTGTAACAGACTGTACAGATTTTAACTTAAAAAAAAAAAAAAACCAAACCTATCAAACTATTTGTGACCAAGAAGGTAAAACCAAAATTCTCGGCCCACCCAAACAATGGAGTGTAGCACACAAGATTTTTTTGTAGCATGTACAAGCCTGGTGTCAGATATCTCTTTGAATAGGTTAACAAAACTTACTACTTCCATATATTTCCTAAGAGTCATTCTAAAGAAGCTGATCCATCTATATGAAAATCCTTTCCTTACACATTTTAGTAACTACCACTTCAAGCTGATTCCTCCAAGGGAGTTCTGTTTGTCCCTCTTTATTAATATTGCTTTCCCAGGGAAACCTCTATTCCTTGTACAAGCTAACTGTGTACAGGTAAACCCACTGAGACTATGAGCCTTGCCATCACAATCTAAATTTCTACCAGGTACTTCACCAGGTGTGGCACCATCAGCAAACAATCACATAGGGGTTTTTTTTCCCCTTGGGGAAGCAAGCAGAATAGGTGGGTTTTTTTCCTACTCTCCAATGCATTTATCTGAACCACAACCTAAAAATTGTGCAATTAGGCAAGTAGGTAACAGGTGACCTTGTGATGATTCTTTTCATCCCTTAACAGGAAAGCTAAAAAAGCAGGAACTTCTGACTTGATATGGCTTATTAAAATGGAAGCAGCTACAAAAAGGCACTAGAAAGATGTGGCACCTAGACTTATCAAAATTGTTTTAACTGAGAGTCTTCATACTGATGAAGAACTCTCCATTCTTTGATATCAACAAGGGAATTCTGGAAATGAATAGAAATACCAGTCTGTCTTATGACAGCACAGTGATCTTTAAGCCATGGCAATCACTGCCAAACACCTGAACTCCTCTCTACGCCACTCCTTTGCCATATCAAATATAAACAACTTTAGAGGGTTGTGGCCTGTTGTATGTTTCTGGAAAAAGCATACTACAAGAATCTTACATTATGTAACTTCTTACAGATAGTGTTCTGCAAGATTATTATCTAAATATGATTAAATCCTCCTCCTCTTACATTGTAATCTACTGTCATATCTCCAGGCTACTGATCTCTTTATGTAAGTGATCAAGTGGCTGCTGGTCACCCTGTAGACAGCGCTTGTACTCTAGTATGCTTACCATAGGACAGTTGTTTTACACTCACTTTTAAACAGGGTCGGTCACTTTTGTATTCACTGAGACATGTATCATCATTAAACAAAGTCAAAGCCAATGATCTGAGCCCACAGTTTAAAATGAAGTATTTTGAAAGTTAGTTATACATAAGTATATCAATATTAACAATTTTTAATCCCTCTTTAGTATGAAAACAAGTTCTCAAGTCTTGGACTTTACCAACAAAATATTATTTTGCGTAGGCTAACATTTCTCTCATGGAAAAAAAGCAGCTTTGCAGAAAGCATGCTGTTAATTATGTTTCATTTAATTCGATTTTCATGTGTCTTAAATCTTTAAGTTACTTCATCATGAATATGCAACAGAAAAAAAACAACTTTGGTGAGATGTTAGCATCTGTATTCTCTTACGTAACTGAAATATCAACTATTTATCTAAGCTGTCACTAAGGACACAAATTCACTTTCATGAAGGTTTTTAGATGTACGTATCTTGTCTGTAATACATACTATTCATATCAGACAAGTTAGATACCAAGCTTCACAGAAATTGTAAAGTTTGCAATCATAACCACAGCTCATCTGGTGTGGTTATACAGCAGACCTGCTTAGCAGAGAACAAAGATGTTGACCTGTGTTGATCATGTGGATTACTACTTGCTCTTAAGAGAATGCATAAAGAATAATACCAAAGCATAGGAAAAAATGGTGTGCCAAATAACAAAAAAGTCATTCAGAGAGGATTGGTCACTACATATAGTGTGATCAACTTAGTGATCAACTGATAACTATTATGGAAGTTTTTCAGATTTTCAGCTAAGTGTTTAGCTGGACATTTACATTTCATACTCTCCAAAGGAGACAGTTTTAAAAATTCACCCTGAAAGTAGGCAAGGAAGATACTTCAGTCAGTAGAGATATAAGCACTTCAGACTACTTGGGTTTGCTGCACTTTTTAAAACTTGAGATAAGAGCCTATACATGAAGAGCTACGTACCACAGAGTAGATGAACTGTGGTCCTATGGCCATGCTGCTAACCACAGAAACCTTCAAAAGTTTCAAGTTTCTTGCACTGAACAAGTTCAAGGTGTTAATGCTAAGCAACAAATTTCTTCCAAAGAAGTTTCATATTGATGAACCTGTGACTAAATTTACAGAATGTTGACAAATTAATCCAATGTAATTTCTTTCCTTACCCAGTATTGGGCTTTCCTTGAAAAAAACATTTACTATCAGATGAAGTTATCAACACAGATAACTTTTCAAAAAATAATTTTCCATGTGGCTGATATTCGTCAATGTGTATGGCAGCATTTTCAAGCAGTGTATTACTCCTACAACCTATTCTCTATCTGTCCATGCATGTGACTTCAGCCATTGGCCAGCATAAAATGAAATACAGCAGCAATTTGCTGTCATTTCACACACTGTTTTGGGGTGATTTGGGGGGGTTTCAGGTTTTTTTTTAGCTTTTGGCACTGTTCAGAGACGGAATACACTGTTGGCTTTAAGAGAATAGCTGAGAACTCTGAAAATACATTTTTCAAGTCTCGGGTTAGACTTAGGAATTGTTGACTCTTAACAAAGAATTATGGATGGTAAAAATGTGATTAAAGAGTTACAGTTTCTTTCCAATTTCCTGAAAAACACCTTTGGGAAAAATACCACTGCATTTCTGAATCACACCACCATAATTTTTGAAAAAGTACTCAAAAATGCACATAACTGGAAATAACTATAGCCCATTTAAGAGCTCTCATGTGGAGTCATCATGTTTTCAGCATTTCCTGTGGGATTAAGAATCTGAGGATCTCTTCCACCACACCATTATGAGGCACAACACATACAGAACAGCTAGAACCTTAAAGTAGAAATGATTGTTTATGATGCTATACAATATGTAAAATATGCTCTTGTTTTCCTAGTCCACAAGCAGTGCCTGAATGAAAGAGGGTATGTGTACTGAAATCAGAGTAGAGGATCAATATAAAGACATTACTTTAGAAAAAGAAAATCCCAAGACTACAAGAACTTGCCATCCCCCCATACAATACTGCAAAGATACAGTCCAGCAGAGGTGATCTGAATGGGAGGAGCTGCTTGGAAGTGCAGCAGATGCACTGAGAGGATTATCATCGTCCTCTTCCACAAGTTTCTTGGAAAGTACCTTTCCTCAGGTGCTTTGAAATTGTTCAGGTGAACAAACTCTCTAGTGCAAGCTGAACATACCTTAGAAATAAATTTCAGGAGCGAAGTACACATATAAATGGGATTAATGTCTTCCTTGCACTGAGAAAGCAGCTGGCCCATCTAGCATCTTGTTTACATTCCCAAGCCATTTTTCCCCATGTTTCTCCCAAGCACATTCACTTTGGTACTTAACACAGGCGAACTGACAGCTGTGCATATGGGAAATACTATACGTATCACATCATTGCGTTTCATAATGCCCATTAGAATTTCTGGACCACAGATGTCTAAGACAATTATTTACCGAATTGGGTAAAGCTAATAATTCAACAAATAATCTCAATTTTGAAATTGGGGAAGTAACTGCTGCTGTTTTCTAGAACCCGTGCAGAGCTACACTTACATCAACTGTCCTCAGTCCAGCTGCAGGTTCTGTGAGTTTGGTTCCTTGATGCATCTGGAGAAAGAAAAAAAAATTTAAAAGAAATACACCTTGGTTTGCATCATCTTAGAAATTTTGACTCATCATTGAAACTGGCCCTTTTTTACAAACATGGTACCAAATACCATGTTTTGTTCAAACCACAAAGTGGCTTGGGATGACTGCAAAACCTCGGGGACATTATTTTGTTCATCATGGCACAAGGCATATTTTAGTCACTCGCAGTTATCCCTTTTTTTCTATTAAGTGATACTTACTCAGCCAGGATGTCCATATAGGGGCATGCAGGAGGTCCTGATGCTCTCCACCAATATTCTCTCACTCCTTGCTTTAAGCGGACACTTTGTGGCAAATTATTTCTAAACCACAGCCTCTATCTTCACCCGCTGCTTCCACTGTAGAGGCAGAGATCCCACTTTGCCCAGCTGTCCAACATCTTTTGCAATAATCCTTCACTAAAGCTCAAAATGCTCCAGGCCAGCAGAAAGCTTGCTGCGGCTGGGCTTCTAGGCTACAGCACTATGGCTGTCACTCTCTTGACCTGTAAGTTGGAATGATCTGAACACTGGAAAAGCAGGTTAGATCCCAAAGTCATCTAGTAAAGTCTTTTTTTAAAAGCGTGTTTCACGGGGTTGGCATTCTAAAGGAATTTTCCTTGCGTTACGCACTGGACGGGTAAGATAAAACACCTTCTTTTAAACAGACATACAAGATATACAACCACATCCAGCGCTGATAAAACCAAACGCAATCACGCCACGGGGAAGGAGGAGACTTCCTTTTATTCACCTGTTATACACCTGCGGCTAAGCAGAGATCGCCCTGCCACTCTTTCACCACTACCCAGGAAGCAGGCACCCAGGCTGTCACGTTACTCTTCGCTCGGCACCGGCTCCAGCGCCCTCAATAAAGTCCACCTAAGAGGCAAGACCACAGCCACCGAGGCAAGGCAGCCGCGGGCGGGCGGGCGGGGGGAGGCAGGGGGGGTGGTGGTCGGGCAGCGCTTCGCCCCCGAGCGGCGGGGAGGGCGGGCCGCACGTGGCGGCGCGGCGCGCGAGGGAGCCGGCTGCGCCCGCCGCCGCCGCCTCGGGGGCATGCGGCTGTGCGACAGGACCCCCCTGCAGGCGCGGCGGCGCTGCGCGGTGCTGCTCAGCTCCCTGCTGCTGGCCGCCGCCGTGGCGCTGCGCAGCGCCACCCGGCCCTGCCCCGCCGCCCACCCGGACGCCGCCGCCCATCCCCGTTGCCGCGGGCGCCTCTACCAGGCACTGGAGCTCTCCCCCGGCAGGAGGATCAACTGCTCGGGGATCGTCCGCGGCGATGAGAAAGCCATCCGGGAGGCCCAGCTCAGCAACCTGGAGGTTGCGAACAGAAGGGCTTCCCTGACGCCCGGCGAGTACCTGAACATGACTAAGGACTGCAGCAACTTCAAGGAGACCCGGCGATTCATCGAGTTCGCGCTGAGCCAGGAGGAGGCGGAGTTCCCCATCGCCTACTCCATGGTCATCCACAACAAAATCGAGATGTTTGAGCGGCTCCTGCGCTCCCTCTACGCCCCCCAGAACGTCTACTGCGTCCACGTTGACAGGAAGTCTCCGGCCGCCTTCCAAGAGGCCGTGCGGGCCATCGTAGCCTGCTTCCCCAACGTCTTTGTGGCGAGCCGCTTGGAAGACGTGGTATATGCCTCCTGGTCCCGGCTGCAGGCTGACCTCAACTGCATGCAGGACCTGCTGCAGAGCCCCATGCCGTGGCGCTACGTCCTCAACACCTGCGGCACCGATTTCCCCATCAAGACCAACGTCGAGATCGTCCGTGCCCTGAAGGTGCTGCAGGGGCGGAACAGCATGGAGTCAGAGAAGGCCTCGGGCCCCAAGCAGGCGCGCTGGCAGTACCACCACAAAGTGGGGAAGTTCATCTTCCGGACAGCCACAGAGAAACTGCCGCCACCCCACAACTATCCCATGTTCACGGGCAACGCATACATTGTGGTCACGCGCGCCTTCGTGCAGTACATCTTTGAGAACCCCACGGCGCAGCAGTTCCTCGAGTGGGCCAAGGACACCTACAGCCCTGACGAACACGTCTGGGCCACCCTCAACCGCATGCCCGGTGTGCCGGGCGCCACGCCCCAGAATGACAAGTTCCAGCTCTCGGACATGAACGCCCTGCCCCGCCTGGTCAAGTGGCAGTACCTGGAGGGCGACACCAGCAAGGGCGCGCCCTACCCGCCCTGCACCGGCCAGCACCAGCGCGCCGTCTGCATCTACGGGGCGGGCGACGTGGCCTGGTTGCTCCAGCAGCACCACCTCCTGGCCAACAAGTTCGACCCCCTCGTGGACAACGCCGCCATCCAGTGTCTCGAGGAGCACCTGCGCCACAGGGCCCTCTACGGCCGGGGGCTCTGAGGGGAAGCCGCGGAGACCCTCGCCAGCACCTGCCTCCTCCCGTAGGCGAGTCGCAGCCGGCAGCGCCTCAGGGACGGCGGGAGACCCCTGTCGTGAGGCGAGACGCGCGCCGCCGCGTTACCCGCGCCGGCGGAGGGATCTTGTCGCGGGGCGGGAGGGCGCGGGCGCCTTGGAGGTCTCCCGAGAAGTCGGCCGCGCGCGCTCAGAGCCGGCGGGCGCGCGAGGTAGCTAACGGTCGGAAGAGCCGCGCGGCCCCCTGGGGCCGGGGGGGGGGATACGGACGGTGCGCCCCGGGGGCCGCCTCGGCGGGGCTTGGCGGAGGGAATGCCCGGTGTCGAAGGGCGGGAGGGCTCAGCCTCCCCTGCCCTGCCTCCTCCTCTCCACTGTCCCCCGGCGCGCGGGCTTCTCCTCAGAGACGGCAGCTTTCTGACAGACCGTCTTAAAGAAACGGGGGTAGCGTGTTTTTCCATTCTCCTACAGCCTGTTGGCAAAAGTGACCCCAGGGCTTCTTGCTGTAGACAGGCAGGGCCAGGTCATGGACCACGGTGACTCCACGTCCTGCTACAAGCAGAGCTGAAACTACAATTTATTTGCTTTTCTACAAAGCACCCCCAGGCCATGCACTCCTGGCACCTGCTGCACTGCTCAGCTTAGCATCTGGCTGCTGCTTTTGCATCGGTTTAAATTCTGTCAATAGCTATTAGCCATAAAAAAAAAAAAATCCTTCAATAAAATCAAATATACTAAAATAGATGGCTCTTTGGTATTCTGTAGTCCTCTGAGGAGGACTGGTGGTGCTCCTAGGCAGAGCCATTAAACCAGTTAACCCCTCCGCACCCTACTTCTCCATCTGTAATACAGGGAGAGGGATGTTTATGTAGTTAATGGTGTGCAAACCTACATTTTTGCAACATCCTCTCTCTTTCCCTCCCCCGGGAAAAGAGATTTTTGTGAGTAGTGCTCTCGGTAATATAATTGCTGTATCCAGTAGTGTACCTGGCCTTTTAGATGAACAAAGCAATCATCCAACACGTTGTTTTCTTAAGTTTCTAGAAGCTGAAAGATTTGTGAACTTCTGTATCTCACCCACATATATTTTTCCCACCTTCTCACATTAAAGCCAGCCACTTTCCCTGGATCCAACAGCTTTTCATTACCTATAATGCTGAGGGATTAATTCAGTTGTCTTTGTACTACCAAAAAATCTTCAAGTAATTTTTTTTGTCAGTAAACACTCTCACCTTCATAAATTCAAGGTATCCAGTGGAGAATTAGCATTATACAAAGAACATCTGAAGCAATTCCATAGCACCCAGCTACGTTTAGAAGAAGTTAAGACTGCAATCACACAGATCTTGAAAACACTAATTTAAATAGGATGAGAAGATGAAATAACTGACTTGAAAAGGTGTGTCATTGCAATATTGTTAGACATTTTAAAATTAACTTGGTTGTAAAATGCTGATTTTTAAAATGCCATGGTGATTTCACAGCAAACATTATAGGCAAAAACCCCAACTACTGGCAAGAAAAGCTCTTGAACATAAACACCCAATGTGTGTCAAATATCATTGGACATTTGTTTATTCAAAAACAGCAAATAAAGTGATAGGATTGCTGGTCCCAGTGGGAAACTCTTTCCAACTTACATAAAGAGACATTTGCTACAACAGAGATTAGAGCTTTATGTGAACCTGATAGTAACACAGAGAATTTTAAAATGGTTTCAGCAGCAAATTCAACATTAAATAGCAAACATCTCCATGTCCAGTACATTGGTTTAGAACAAAACTTCTCTGCAGACTCAGGGTAAAAACTCAAGTCTCCCAGCACAGAAGACTGCATCTAACCACTGCTGCCTAATCTGATTTTCCTTGTTGGAGCCCTTCCATTTACTTGAAGTTAATACATATTAGCCCCAAATGGTAAACTACTGCCAGTGGTTCATTGGGGACTGGGGGTAGTTCAAGTTTCCGGACTAAATCAGGCAGAGCGGGGTCAGTGTGTTTCTGACTATGGCAAGGTGTTGTCTTTTTTCCTTGGAAAATAGAGAAAAAAGGTTCATATTCATGGAGAAAAAAAAACCTAAACCCAAACCCCATACTTCTCTATTCTAAGGAATTGCATCAAAACCAAACTCGTCCATGAAATGGATATCTGTAAGAAGATCTAAATAATTTATTTCTCAAAGAACCTTCTGAGCACCTACAAAAAGTGAAAAGGTGTTTGGGGGGTGGAAGGAACCCCAGCCTGAAATAGTGAAAGATTGTTGAGAGACGAACCTCTCTATTATTTTGCAAATGTACCTGTAAAGAAAGATATATATATATATTTACAGGTTACTTACAGATTTGTTAACAGTAATTTTTATCCCCTTCACTCTGTAAATATGTTTAACTTCTTCAGCTGTTTCTTCTCTGAGAAATATGGAGTATTGCTTGTACATACTATTTAAATAACAGTGTTTCATCTACTATTGACAGACACTGCCCTGACAAAAAATATTACAGATGGAGAGACAGTGACAAGTATTTAGATCTGGAGGGTGGAAAAAAAAGCACCACTTCAAATCTATTCCATGGTAAGTCTTTTAGCAAAGTCAAAATAATTTTTCTTTTAACGTTACTTGTTACAATCTCTGCTCTTCCAGGTTAGACCCGGAGACAGAGAATCTAAGCATTTATCCACATTTGAAAGAGCTTGCCCATAGAATATGAAGGCCTCAGGTGAAACCAGCATACCAAAAAACCAGCTTGGCAACACACTTAATAGGGACAGCAGTTACCTAACAACATAGCCTACACAGCCTTCTCCATTCAAAGAGATCACCGATTTGTACAAAAACGCATGTTCTGGCATTAGTATCTGGAGATGCAAACAACTTTTGAACTTCCAACATCCAATTTTCTTGATTCAAAGAAAATTTTCAGTTTCTGTTGGTGTTACTACTCACAAGTTATCTCAGATGATTTGCTTCCAAAACCAAAGGCATATCTTGTGCAAATTTATTTTCAACTCACCCTCTCCTTTTAGTAGTAACTTAATTCCTTCTGAAAGAACAAGACTACTCCCAAATTCAGAAGGTGACTAAGACAAAAAGATTCTTACAAAGGAACGTTCTCAGCATTTCCTCTTCCAAAGGCATTAGAAATGTCAGATTTATGAGTGCAGTCACATGTCAAATCAGTGATACAGAAAAGAAAAAGAAAAAAAAAAAAAGATTTACGTCTCCTTACCATTACAAATGACGATAAAAAATATCACTCAACCCTAATATATAACTTAGTATTCCAGAGATCTCAAAGTGTCTTCGAAATAAGGTAGCTAGCATCTTAGAAAACTGGCAACAGGGCACAAAGAAAGGTTGTAACTTGCCAAGGTTAGCTGCAGAACTGAAAAAAGAATAAACTTCAAATAGAGTAGGACAAGCTGTAGCCCAAAGTAGCATTTGCATATCACAATATAGTATCACCTCTAAAAAATAGGCTAAACCCCATATGAACTTCATCAGTAAAATCTTGGGCTATCCAAATTGGAAATACAGTCCTATCAGAAATACTAGTGTTAACTTTGTCCAGTGAGAGGATGAAAATTTACTCCTGACACTTCAGTTTACAGTCAATTGTTAACTAACCACCTGAACTTTAAATAAACCACCAGTTGTTTAAGGAGGAAATATGTTGCAAATTGCCATTTAGCTTTCAAGATATGCACATGAGGAAGATGAAACTATAATTCTGAAATCGAATAACTTTTTTTTTAAGCACCTGGCTTTAATTTATACTTTATTTCCAAGTAGTTTTCACCTTATTTTTACAAGAACAACCTAATGTGAGCTGAAACTGGCATAATACCTATTTTCACAGCAGGTCCATGAACAGCTCTTCTTAACTCTAGTTAGGAGGGTCTATTTCCTTCTTGCTTTGCATTTCTTTCATGTTCTATATGATCATATGACCCATAAAGACATGGGTCAATTGAAATAAATTCAGAGGAAACCAGGTAATAAATTCTGAACAAACTAGAAGCAAACATGACCTATGGGAACAAAATACCAGTAAAGTATTTGCAGTCATGAGTAAAATTGATTCAGGGAACTGGGTTAGGATGTCCTTTTTCTTTTGACTGCAACAGCAGTGACCATGAAACATTAACTAGACTCTCAATGAACTATTTTCCTATTTTCCACTTCCTTGGAGGGTGCAGGCTCTTTTAGCACAAGATGAAAAGCAAAATATTAATGTATCTGTGACTTACTACCTACTAACCATAATGGCTAATTTATACAGTTATCTTTGAGCAAAGCTATTTTCCTAACAAATGTTACCCTTCAAGTTACAGTGAAGGAAAAGTCCGCATCTCCCAGTACAGTCTTACTAAAGTTAGAATGCTTTTTACCATGCTCCTACTTTCCATCCCTGCAGCCCGGAACTTTTAGAATACAAAAAAGCAAAACCAAGTCACTAGTACCTTAACTGAAATACTACCTCCTAAGCTGCTGAGATCCTTAAAACCAAATATCTGTATTTTGAGTAACTCTCATCTACCTCATTGTACCTAGTCATCGTATAAAAGTACATAATGATCCTGATAAATTTGTCTTCTAGGAATTAATCATAAATTCTTCCTGCTCTGCACTTTTCCTTTAATTTGTGTCTCTCTGATAACATTTAAAGTCAGGTATTGACATCTCTGAGCAAACAGCTTACTTCAGATAACATCCTGTTTTGCGCACTTATGGAACTCACAAAATCCTTTTTCTTGGAAGCCGTGTTTAAACACAGGCAGTCATGCACAGACACTTCTGTGTTGGTGTTTATTCTTTCCTTTTCTTCACTTCTAGTTAATTTACTTTCTAAATAGAAACATCCATTCCAACTCGAGGCCAGGGTGCAAAGGTATCTTTTACTTTCTCTCTGCTACTGATAGGTGGAAGCAACTGTGACCTTTCTGAAGGAAATCAACAAAAAACCCAAATAAATTAATTGGTCCATAACACTACAGGCAAGGAAGAACCAAATAGGCAGCAGCAAGTATGCTGATGCTGTAGCAAGTGAGATGGTTTGTCTTCCACTGGATATTAAAATAGCTTAGTATAACAAAAGTGCAGTTAACACTTCTAGGTATAAGTTCAACAAATCTTCCAAGACCACGAAGCATGTTAATCATATGAACATGGAGCTCAAATTCAAATACAAAAAATAACAAGTGGCAAGAAAGTTATGGCAACTAAAGCAATAAAAAGCAGGAAGTATATTGGCACCAGATCCCCCTACCTTCTTTTTGCTCCCCTCTCCTTCAGTGAACTGAAACAGTCTCCACAGCAGTAGCAGATCCAGGGCCTGGACAAACACCATCCCAGAAACATGGTTAAAGCCAAAAAGAATGTGTGCTGCCAAGCTAGTGTAAGAGCTTGTGTTGACAGCTGTGAGGTTTGCAGGAATTAATTCCTCCAGAAGCATAGGCAAACTTCTCTTCTGCAGGGAGCAGGCAGCAGTCTTCATCCCATAGGCAGATACTCCCCGAGGCATCACTGGAGCAATTCTAGACATCAAAAAGGTTATTCCCAAGAATTATTTACACCTCAGTATGCCTAAAGAGCCATTTTCTAAAGAGATGGCAGAGTCAACAGGGTAAATACTTTAAGCTGAATGGGGAGTTTTAAGAAAAAAGGATAGTTTAGAAACGAGAGAGACAGACAGACAGACAGACTAGAGGTGAGCTAGGAACAGAGAGTATTAGAGTATTTCCAAACAAAATACAGGGAAAAAGACAGATCAGGTTGGAACACCAGACTTCTGTGAAGTTTACTTTAGAAGCTTTAAACCATAAAGCAACCCTTATTTATGTTGTTTCTTCACATACACAAAACCAACACTAACTTCTGCACTTTTCAACAGTATATTCACTGAACAAATAAACACTAAAGAAGTGGTACGTAGAGCTTCTGCACTGTAACGTAACTGTGCCAGGAACAAGGCTGCCAACTGCTTCTCTGTTGCATATGCACAGATTGTCCTTTGGCTTTCAAGGACAACAGACCACAAGAACAAAGAATAGCACTGATCACAAAAGTTCAAGTATTCTTTGTGTACCCAGGTAAACTCAGTAGTCTATATGCCTCCAAATTCGAATTCCATGTCCTAGAAACATCCCACAGATGCAAAAATACCAGATAGCTGCATTGCCTAACACTGCACTGTCATGGAGGGGACAGAAGATGCATATGTAAGCTAATTTTAGGAAAAAAAAAAATAGTCAAACTTATAACAAAATATGTATTTTGTAAATTAAATAGAGTACCCAGAAGACAAGGATTCTGCCATGAGTGGAAAACTGGTTTGCAGAACAACAGCTTGATGCATTTGCCATAATCAAACAGAGCTACCCTACATTACCAGAAAATTTTAAACAGTGATATTAAAACATTAACCAGATGTAAAATAAAGCTTTTAATACCACCAATAATTAGCCAGGCAGCAGGAACACAAAAGATTCAGGGTACATGTTTGCCTTTCTTTCCTTCAGTTTTTGTTTGGTAACTTCTCTCTTCTTGTTTTGTATTAAAGGCCTTCTCAGACTTTCGGCTTGAGAGCAATGTCTAGATTACAGAAATGTATGTTATGCCTGCCCACTTGTTCCTACTCATTTGTTTGCTGTTTCATCTAAAACATTCCCTTACTCCCCATTTGTGCATGCTTCGTAGCCTTTCACACAGACTAAATTACACGGATTTCCGCAGCACACAGCCCCTTCGTTATCACTGTGCCCAGGAACAGATTGCTTCCTGTCCCCAACCATTCCAGTTGCTCCAAAAATCTTTAAAGTCTGTTGTGCATTTCTTTTAAGACTACATTATTATTAGCAAAAGGAAAAATCTTAGAATAGTTCAGAAGCATCCATAACATTTAATATATATTTCATGTATGTCACTTTTTGCCACTCACCTAACTCAGCGTAAACAACAAGCTAATCAAGAACATCAGCGTCACTTAAGCATTTGCCCATTTTTTCAGTACAGTAAGACTCGGGTACAGAGCATTTAAATTCATTTCAGAATGTCCATCTCCTTTTCAAATGCTTCCTTACAAGGCAAGGCAATATTCAAATCTCAGTTTTTAAGCCGAATAGGAACCGCCAGATAAGCAGGGTATACAATTCAAAGTTATTACTATTATGCATCAGCACAGGGAGTATCCCATCACCTTCTCCTTCCAATGGGCCAAGTTGTCCTGGTTTCAGCTGGGATAGAGTTAACTGTCTTCCTAGTAGCTGGTACAGTGCTATGTTTTGAGTTCAGAGCGAAGAATGTTGATAACACTGATGTTTTCAGTTGTTGCTCAGTAGTGTTTAGACTAATGTCAAGGATTTTTCAGCTTCTCATGCCCAGCCAGTGAGAAAGCTGGAGGGGCACAAGGAGTTGGCACAGGACACAGCCAGGGCAGCTGACCCAAACTGGCCAACGGGGTATTCCATACCATGTGACGTCCCATCCAGTACAGAAACGGGGAAGTGGGGGGCGGGGATTCGCCGCTCGGGGGACTGGCTGGGTGTCGGTCGGCGGGTGGTGAGCAATTGCACTGCGTATCATTTGTACATTCCAATCCTTTCATTATTGCTGTTGTCATTTTATTAGTGTTATCATTATCATTATTAGTTTCTTCTTTTCTGTTCTATTAAACCGTTCTTATCTCAACCCACGGGTTTTGCTTCTTTTCCCAATTTTCTCCCCCCTCCCACTGGGTGGGGGGGGAGTGAGTGAGCGGCTGCGTGGTGTTTAGTTGCTGGCTGGGGTTAAACCACGACACAAGTCTAGAGCTTCAATGGGACTAATCTTTTTTTTAAAAAAGTCAGTAAAGTTGTCCTGAATTATGAACGTAGTAATTTCTGATTCCTGCTCACATTGATTTGAATTTCACTGATGACTAAGTAGCAGACATCTTTGTCAACACAATTTCTCCCTTCATTTGTAATTTTTCTTAGTATATATATTCATTACATTATTTTCTTTTTCAGTTAAAATTTCTTTTCCTTTCAATTAACAGCTAAGGTAGCAGTAATCCTGGGAGTGCTACAGTTGTAGTATGCAACTGTTGAAACACAAATCTGATAAAGGAGTGTCAATGAAATGCAAACATAAATCCATTCCACACAGTAACCTCACATCATCAGTACAACTGTGCTTCTCTAGTACATGTTTTTAATGGAAAAATGCTATAGTAAATATAAAAGTGCACACTTAATTGGAACAAAATCAGATATATAATTATTTGCATTAGAAGGGAGTCCAAAGGCTACAGAGAACTGGAGATTGAGAAGTTTCTGTCCAGAGACAGGAAGAGACTGCAAAGAGTTGGAGGCAGGAACAGCAAACTTTTATACTTATAAGGGCTGAAATTCAGTTTACCACATGACTACTAGGAACAAAAAAATGTTTAAAACTACAAGATTGAGTCTGATGTAGAAAAAGAGAAAACCATGATACAGGTACACATTTGCATCCTTTAAGATAATGACCTCAACAGATACTTACTGTGCTGTTCAAATGAGAGCAATAGTCTGTTCTTCTGGTTTCAAAAATGGTTACCTACCAATCTGCAGTTTGCAGCAAAGGACATTTAGCATAGATACAAGACAAAAAAATCAATGGTAAACATAATACTTGGAACAGTCTAGCAAGCAAGTTTGTGAACTCCTTTCTCACTTGAAGTGAGGGAAGCAGAAGTTAACCAAAACCTAAATATATATCCTTTGATGTCCAAAGGTAGGATTTAGAGAACTATAACATATCAGTCTGGAAAGGTATTAGAAGAGATACTAAAGCTTTATTACTTTAATAGACTGGGCCACTGACACGTAAAGGTTTCAACATGTAAATTATGCTCCAGTTTCAGCACAAACTAAAGATTTAGACTGATCTGAAAACTGTTACCCCCGACTTTTCTTTTGTATGGTTTCCAGTTTCTAGTGGTCTATAAGTAGCCTACTGTCAAAAATAAATGTATTTGACACTAAGGCAGCTAGCATTCCTATGACCACACTGGAACAGTCACTGCTGTCAAGTTGGACAAATGAGCTGTCAGTATATTATATTCATACTTATAGTGAAGAAAATATTTTCAAGGGTTTCTTGATTGGAGTTATTCAGTGGAATGTATATATCTAAAAAAAACAAAGTTATCTATTTGATATCTCAAAATTCATAGCTCAACTCTTTCGCTGAAATCCTCTTGGCCAGGTGCCCAATTAAATGTATTCCACATAAATACAAAAAACAATTAGCAAGACATTAAAACAAGCAGCACTAACATTTGTTGAGAATATAGTGCAATCTTATGAGACTCAATTTCATTATTTCAATTTGATTAGCTGTGCAATAACTTTAACACTTGGGTTAGTGTATTATTAGCAGAGGGTACCAAATGGACAAATTTATAGACAGAAAGATGCAGTAACAAAATAGACAAATATACTGGCCAGCATGAGCTGCTAAGCTTTTGTTGATGTCCTCCTCCATCATTCTGAAACAGCCATTTCTTGCAATACTAATCAGCGCAACCATACTCGGAACCCTGTAACTGAAAGACCTTTGCATTTGCAACATTACTCTAAACACACTTAAACAATATTGGGAGAATATATTACATTAATGATTGTTTTTAAACAAAGTTTTCCAATGATCGCTCATTCACAAGTTTTTAAATAAAAGTTTATTACAGAAATTATTTTGAACAAAAAAGGCAACAGTATCAGTTGTAATTTAAAAAAAAAAAAAAAAAGTAACATTGTATTCATGCCCTATAAGGTGAACTGAAGAAATGCTACAGGTATTTCTTCCGCTGTCATTCTGTGACGCTTTCTAGTATGGATTAACACATCTGCATCACAAGAATTAAGTATGAACACAGTCCCTTTCCATGCTTCTCTCCAGAAAGTGCTGCGTATCAACAGAAAATATTGCAGACAAACCACAGTTCTATTCATTCTGCAGTATTGGAACCAGTATCTAGGAAAGAAAAAAGAAAGAGAGTAACACATACCCCCACTACAGTTGAATATAAATTAAAGAAAACCAGTACCATTCTCTAACACCTTCCACAAGCTCAAAAGCATTCCCCAAGCATTTTAGAACATGTTCTGTACCTACCCAGTTCCCTCCACTGCTATCAATGTGATGCATGAACTGCTTGTGCTGATTCACTTCAGTTAGCAACATTGAAAATGGCCAGCACAAAACTTCAAGGTTGTGCACACACATCATTTGCTATTAAGGCATTAAGAATACAAGGAGCTTTGCTCTAACTTGTAGTGATACACACACACTTTACTGCAGTCAGCCACAAGCACATCTGGCTAAATCACATGATCTGAGAAAGGGGTTTGCACATCCAGTAGCATAAACTCCTATGGAATGTGGGCTATAGTTCATTATGCATTTTGAAACAGATGCAAGAATGAGCATGATCTTCATAAAATAATTGAGAGGAAGTCTCTGTTCTGAACTTGTGGCAGACACACCAATTAAGACCAGTGCAACTTCTGGTATTACTACCATTACTGCTTTCTTGTTCTTAGACCTATAGAAAAAATAGGTAACTTGGATATGCAGAAAGACAGATCAGTGTTTACTACATCCCTTTAGCAAGTTAACTTCTTGTGGGAAAAAAAGGCCGTAATGTTAATAGCAACTTTAAGTCACCCAGTTCTTTAAATCTTATCTGCATACTTTATCATGAGTGAAAATGATCAGTACTTGGAAAGTAAGGTTTCTTCTACTAGCTACAATAACCACACAAAAAATAAACAGAGTAAGATTATATGCTTGGCTAATACCAGAAGTTGAGCAAACAATAAATTCTGTCAACTGTTCAGAACTACAAGTCACTTGAAGTGACTACTCTAATCATGCCTGGATCAGGAAGCCATGAAGAACCTGTTTCAGAGGTCTAGGGTATATTTAAATAAAGCCTTTTCCATTCTCAGTTCTTCCTTTTAGCATCACTCCCCGGGAATGAAAAAAGCGGCACCATTTCACACATCTTTAGCAATCTTCTGCCACATCAATGGTCTTAAAAGTTATAAACCAGCTTGCCACAAAAGTCACTCAATGACTTTTTCCAGTAAAGAATTTCAAGGAACATTGACAAAAGTAATCCAGTCAAGCAGATATGGAACATAAACTCCTGTAAGCAGTGTACATACAGTGGGCCTGTTGAACAATATATAAATCTTATAATATGATTTGCAAATGCTAGCACAAGCTTTTCATGTGCTTGGGTCCTCTACTATCAAATCAAGCGAACAACTGCTTAGTTTTCTCGGACAATTGCTTGCTCAGGCTGATGAAGCGCTCCTTGAATTCAATAAAACATGGTGCTGTTCTAACAAACAGGTTAATACTAGAAAAATCACCACACAGAAATTCAGTTAAGATTACTTCCAGCTTTCCAATTGCTCTACTAGTACGTACTTCCCAACAACAGGTATACAGCAGTCTCTAACACATTCCTATTTCAGTGCTTATGAGTTAGGGAAGCATTCAGCTTGCTTTTGTTTCATTTCTCGTCATATGTTAAAGGGAGTGCAGAGCCCTACTTTTGTCTGAATAATACAATTAATCTAGCTTTAATCAGACATTTGGTCAAAGCTTTCTATAAATGATCAAGTCTTGTGTTTCAGCTTATTTATATCATATTCCATACTTACTTTTTCCATCACATGCTACAATTTTCACTTTATCCACTTTCACAAGTTCAGTGACCTCCCTAAATTCAACATCATTCAGTACAAATGTCCATACGTTGTCACAGAACCTGTATGTATTCAGAGACCCCTTTAAAAAGACAAGAGACATTTTCTATAGGATGCATCCCAAAAGTAACAGAAAATATGACGTTTACTATCTACTGAACTATGTACCTTCTAGAACTAGGTTTGCCATAAAGTCAACTGTGAACCTGAATGCATACAAACTTGGCAAGCAAGCAGTTCTGAGGAGAACTGTAGTTTAAATGCCCTCCAGTGGCTGAAATTTTCAAGACCATGTAGGGACATTATAGTCTATCCAAGGGGAAGCTTCACAGGTACGCTAAGAAGTTTTATAACTTTTCTAATGTGTATAAAGAATCAGTATCAGAAAAGATTTCTTAAAGCATGGGCTATAAGAAAAATCAGTTACAGCAGTGATCATAACAAGACGTGAATTCTGCAATTGTTTAAATAAAGCGATAGTTTAAATATAAAATCATGACAAAACTGACCTATGTGACATAAAGGGGTATCCCTCATCTTTGACGTTATTACTGAGGATGTTGATATGTAAACCTTTTGGCCTTCACCTTCACGTATTTTAAACTGATACTCTTGAACTTAAGCTCCAAGTAACATTTTTTTAATTTATCCGGTAAACACATTCTGAACAGTCTTCTATACCACGTTACATAGACAAAGCAAATTAAGCATGTTCAAGAAAAGTTACGCTCTTTTTAACACATCTATATGGTTTAGAATCTTAAGAAATCACTTCATTAATGGGTTCTGCATAGACTGTAGAGGAAGTAATAGGACATAAGTTAACAGGACAACTGTTTTGGTTTTGGGTTTTTTTTCCCTCAAAATTACAACCAAGTTGACATTTAACAATTTGCTGGCTATCTGACGTTAATTAGGGTGGCTGGCTGGGCAAAACCCCCAAACCTATTTTTCTATGATATCTACAGAAAACAGCTACAAAATGATCCAGTGACTTGCATACAGGTAGATCTACAACTCTGTAGTCTCTCTTCACATTACAGATATGGCTGAAATTCTGGCCTCATCTCACTTCTGCTAGGTACAACTAAGAGAAGCAGACGTCTCTCTCCCCATCTGCAAGACACTGAGGATGGCAATGCTACCCATCAGAGCATTTCCCTCTTGCCCCTCCCCCTGTTTTCATCCACCCAGCAAATCTGTTTCTGATTTTTGCATTCCTTCAAAAGATCCCTGGCAAAATAAGATTAACAAGCCTTACAACTGCATACAGATTATAAATATAAATGTAAAAAGTCATTATTGCAAAGTCAAAATGGACCTTCGTAAGTTTTTGTTTAGAGCGCACAACTTTTAACAACGTTCTGCATCAACGCTTAGTTGGTGTACCTCATGAAGAACTTTTATATATTGCTATCTTACCCTGAAATTGACTCTGTTCCTGACTCGTTGTGCCAGTGCCGAATTTATAGCTTTATCAAACTGAAGTAGCACCTGAAGGGCCAGCTGAGGCGTGATTTGCTGTGACTAGTTTAAAAAAAAAACAACAGTTTTGAGTTGGTTCAAAGTAAACTCAAAAATGCAGTAAAAATCAAAAACATCAAAACAAAGTTAATGTGAAGCAGATCTCTAGAAGAACAACTTACAGAAGTATTATGTTCCTATGTTTACTTCCTTTTTCCTATTTTAATTCTGAGAGAAGAAACAATGTGCTAACGTGATTTTTTTTGCTACACAAAGATTTCTTCTGATAAATATTCATTGGAAACAATCAGAAGAGCAGGAACTCAATTACAGCATTCCAGATTAATCTGACAGTTCATTTACTGGGCCACGCAACAGGGGATTATGCCACCTACATAAAACATTTTCCTTCATCTAGAGCGTTAAGAAAAAGCCTTCCCACGTGAACGGAGCACCAATACCTTTTGATTTCAATCGGCAAGTTTTCCAAACATTGCCCATAGGTACCCCGATACAGCAACCACAAAGCCGTTTTAATAACTAGCCTTTTTATCAAGCTAATTGCCCAGACCCTAAACCCTACACGCACCTGTATGAGCTCGTCCAGGCTCTCCTGAAGACTGTTCCCCAGCGTGGTGTTTCTATACAGCTGATAGGCCATGGCTTACCGAGACGGGCTAGACACCTTCCTGATCATCCACGGCTCTGCACGCCCGTTATGTCCTCGCTCTCATTTAAAAAAAATAAAAAATAATAAAAAAGAAAAAAAAACCTAAAAAAACCACAACGGAGGCCTTAATGAACAACGCACGGCAGGAGCAAACAGAATTAAAAAAAAAAAAAAAATCATTCCTCAGACACTGACCAACGATTAAGAGCGCTCAAGAGCACACGGCATTAACGACCAGCAGGAAAACCGGGCCGCCGGGGAAGGCAGGAGGGACGGATCCGCGTCGCTACCCGGCCGACACCGACAGGCCTCTATGCCCCACGGGCACGGAAGCGGCGCGCCGGAACGGGGCCGTCTTTGTCCGCCGCCCGTTCGGCTTCCAAACCCATCCCCGTCCCCCCGCGGCGCCGGCCGGCGCGCTTAGGAAAGCCGCGACGGGAGTTTCAGGCGAGCGCTGGGCACCGAGCGGCCTTACGCCCCGCCCTCACCCCCCCACCCCCCTCCCCCAAGGCCGCCCGCGGCCCCAGCGAACGCGGGGGAAGGCGCCGGTGGCCGCACCGCAGCTGCGAGCGGCCCCGGCCCCGGCCCCGGCCCGCAGCGCGCAGGCGACCAGCCCCGCCGGCGCCGCAGGAAGAGGTTGCCGCGCAGGGCCGCGCCGCCCTGCCGGGCCCAGCCCCGGGGCTCCCGCTCGGGGCAGCCCCCTCCCGCGGCCCCAGCCTCACCCGCTCCGAGCGGCCGGAAGAGGTCGGCTGCCCTCCTCGGCCGCCCCCCGGCCCGGAACCGGAACGGCGAGGGCGGCGGCTGGGCCTGGCCTCAGCCCGGCCCCCCCGGAGGCGGGAGGGAGGTCGCGCTGCGCGACGGCCCTTGGAGCGGGGCCCGCCTCACACCGGAGGGCAGCGCCTCGGCCGGGGACAGAGCCGCCTGCCACCGGGGCAAGGGGCCCCCGGGGACCGTGCCTGGCGCCCGGGGAAGTGGCGGCGGCCGCGGCAGCAGGCCGAGCTGCGCCGTTTCCCTGGCGCGGCCCCCGCCACAGGCATTCAAGACCGAGGTCGTGCTGCAGCGGGCGCTAGGGTCGACTTTTTAAAATTATGTAATAACGAAGAGTCAAAATGGCTGTAGTTGCGGGCTTAGGTTTATTTTTACCTGTTCAAGCGACTGAAAGCCTTGCCCTCCTTAAGCTACGAGCTGAACCCCTCTTCCTCTAGGGTTGTATTCCCAACCTGTACCTACTGCCAAAAACCTTTTAAATACTCAACTCCAAAACTATCGTCAAAATAATTGTTGAATTTCACTGAGACTAGTGAACTGGCACCTACAATGCTTGAGAACCAGGTTTAAATTTCACAGTGGGTGGGTGGTGAATATGATCACAAAAGACACTCGCATTACCAATATATTCCTACGCAGTAAAATAAAACATTCAGACCTTTTCCAAAGGTGTTTATTGCATATAGCATTTATTTTTTTCCTAATTAAAAAGTTTCCCATAAGTAGTAACAGCTAGCACATTCAGAAATGTGTTCATCAGCTTACTCCATGACACCATGAAACACAAACAGAAAAGGGAAGCTCATTTTAAAAAAAAGAAAGGATCATAACATTAAGAGGTAGGTGATGAGTCTTGTACTTACATAGTTTTATATTAAAGGGGCAAAGGAAAATAGTGACATCTGTGAAGAACATTAATAGTCAATTTAAGCCAGTTATACCACCTACGAGTCACAACCTATGTTTTTGCATGACTACTGCAGCTTTGTTTTGTTAAACACTGCACACTTCCCATATCACCCATAAGTTTAGTGATACTAATAGGCAGTGTTTTAACCCTTCTATCTGCCATTCAACTGGTAGAGCACCCTACTACTTGGGCTTTTCTTGTTAATAAAAAGGCTTTGTTCAGATCACTGAATAAGAAACACTGCAGAACTGCAGAGGCACTGGGAACGTAAGCATCTGTCTTCCATGAATATTTTTTGTAATTATTAACCTGGAATTCCATGTCATAAATATTAACTAGAGCTGGCTAGAGTAAGGAGCATTGTAAGATAAGGACTTGACTTTTTGAAAACACTCCAGTAGCTTCTCCTCAGATCATTTGCAATACTGGGGAAAAACACCAACCAACCTATGTTTAAATCAGATTAATCTGGGCAGTCCAAATTGCAAAACTGAAAAAACATCTAGTTGAGCAAAGAATGGCTTTAATTTCACTGATCTCAGTCATGCTTGAAGGGAATGATGAAAAACTGTAACACAACTGCACCCTCTTCACAAATGCCCTTTTTTCCTGTTAGCTCAATATACGGAACAAGATGTGATAAGGGAAACCATGTAGTTCAACTTAGAATTTTGAAGCTAGGAAAGCTGCCAAATCTGTCTTTCAGTATATGAATATTTAAATCTTCCTTGTATTTCAGAGTGCTACTCTGACTAAAACCAGATATCCTTAAAAAGTATAATTAAAGCACTTATTTCAAGCATCTCCGACAATCAGTCAGTGAAACAAATCCTCTGGAGAATGACCTGCATCCACAAGGATTGAATAAGAATTTTTACTGAAAGCTTTATAAGACCTCTGCAGTTACAAAAAGCACGCAAGCTATTATCCCTCTCCCCTCTGTTCCTTGTATGAGACTTTTCTGAGGGAGACTGGAATGACTTGAGAATTAAAGTCATCTCCAAAGACAACAGCTTTTGATACAAGATGCATTTAAGCCATCTTTCTATGTAATAAATACTGTATAAATCTGTAAGACACACAGACAAAAATTTGACACTGAAAGAAATACACTTTTCACCAAGAAACTTATTTCTTTGTGACAGATTTAGTTTAGAAAGTGCCCGTTCACAATGTAGTTCCATTATTTTCAGTTAACTACAGACATTTCAGTAGATGACATCAGTGAAGCTGACATATGACTAGGCACCAATGCCACCCTCTCCTCCCTATGACACACTTCGAGGTCATTTCATAAAAGATTCCATTACCACCACCATGTAATCTGATCTTGAAGTCTGACACAAATTAGCTGTTGAAAGGTTTTAAGCTGTCATTAGAGCATTTAAGCATATTATGCAACAAAATTGCTGAAACATGCTAACAGACTATACCAATTGTATGCAATTCAGAATGTAACTATTGTTTCTCAGTACAAAGTTCCTCACAGCAAGAAATACTATTCTTCACTTGTTCACTGAAAATAAAGGAAAAAAATGCTAAATTGTATTGTTATGAACAAGGTTACATATTATTCTAACTAGTTCTAAGCTTTTTGGAACCAAAAATTCTCCATTTTAACATCCCAGAACCTCAAAGACTTCAATCTGCTTCAGCACTAAATCCTTATACATCCTTCTCCATTACTTTCCAACAGAACATGGCTTTGCCATACTACACAGAATGTCAAGAACATTCAAGCAATCTACAGTGTACTCGCATCAGTTTTTAAATGACACTTTCTCCAAAATCTTTGCCACTTCTGAACACTTACCCTGTTGCAGAAACCAATTTACAAAATGTCACATCCACACACAGAGAGGCCACTGGCCCAAACCACTATTTCAGCTGTGCACAGTAATAACAAAAGATAACCAATGACTTATTACCACATATATATATATATAAACAAACTAATGAGACCTCCAAATCAAAGGTAAGTTAGTACTCATGAAATTATCTTTTCTTGACAGGACTTAAACTGTATTCTGGGAACATGAGTTTTAGAAGGAAGTGCCATTGAATGGTGAATTCCCTAAAATACTGTATCTTATCACAAAGTGATTCAGGTTTTGAAATAACTTTTATTAAAGTATGAAATTCCAACTTTTCATGTTTTTAAATATTAAAATATATTAAATTATTTTATAATTTTAAAAAAGGTAAATTTGACAAAAAGTTACCCATTTGTGTTCAAGGTAACCTTGGGACCTCGTCGCTTTTTGTAAACATCCACCTCACCATTTTAAATGATGAGCTGCAAAAGATCAGAGGGGAATAATTCTTTAGTACACCTGTTTCTCAGGCTGCATATCTTTAAGGACAGAAGAACTGTTGTGCTGTATATTCATTCATGAAAACTTATACTAGAGAAATAAGCCATTCAGTAAGCACATACACATTTCCAAAAGAAATTGTACTGCTGTAGCATGAAACTGTAGAATCACTCAGCCACCAGGAAAGACAACAGTAAAAATGCCATCATTTGATAATATGGTCTATACAGAGGATTGCCTACTCTATACTGCACTATACACATAGGAAGCAACAGGACATGTAGGACTACAATCCTCCCACCAAGAATATGATTTTACTGAGAAGAATACTTTTTTAAATCAGGAAAAATTTGAAATGAAATGATCAGAATGCTTAGTATCTAGCTTAGGACCCACATAGAATCAGTAAGGATCAAGAAGGTTTACAGGTTTGCATGTTCATACACTGCACTGTGAAAGTATCAAAAGGAAACAGGCTGTAAGCATCCAATTTACTGACTGGAACTTTACATTAATCCGGGTCAACACTGAAACTGGAGCAGGAGATAAGACAGCCCAAAGAAACTGTTCACATTTGTGTTCTGCTTTCAGAGCAAGATCCAGACCTGATGAAATGGATGCAAGGCAACTTGAAAGAGAACAGCCTACATATTAATCTCTTTGAAACTGTGATACAGAAGCTGCTATAACAAAAGTACCTAGATCTTGAGATGAAAGTCTCTGAATTGCAGAATTAAAACTCCCAGAGACATGGGCAATTTGCCCTCACCTGACATGAATATGCTCTCAGAATCTATACATGCATCATTAGAGAGAGTAGATTTTTTGTTAATTGGTAATAAGTCGTGACTGCTATTTATCAGTGTCAGATAGTAATCTGGTTGAACACGACTTTTTTTTTTTTTTAATAAGAGAACTGTGTAACACTAACTTTTAATATAATTAAGAACTGATATTTTCGGCATTAAGACAAAATTGCGAGCACAATAAAAATCAAAAGTGAAGATTTAATATTTGCTACAATATTATATTGCTCAACTCCTGAATGGATTTATTTGCATGCACCTGTCCTTACAGGGAAATAGCAATGATTATCAAGAGATGTTACAAACTTCTACAACATATCAACCAGTGCATTATTGTTGCCCTGATAAACCTATAAACACTAGTTATGTGTCCAAGAACATCTCTTACAGACACAAGTTTACTACCATTGTGGGGAGGAAAAAAAACCACCAACCTTTAAATCACCTTTTTTTTGTTGTTGTTGTTAAGTGAAATTAGTGCTGGCATCATGTGCCAAACTAAGAGCTTTAGAAATGGATGTTTCATCTACAGGGATGACACAGGTAGCATAAGATTCCCCATACCTCTGCAAACAATTGATATTATGGTGAGAACATCTATGTAACTCCCAAGCTCTACTAAGTACGACCACAGTTCCTACAACCAATATTTATCCAAGAAGAATTGCAATGAACTCATTTCCTACTGGTAGCTGAGATAGCCTTGATTTACTGAAGCAGAATCTAAATTCACAACTACATTGAGAAAGGTCTGATATCTTACTAGTCATTCAAACAGTTCAGCTTCTGTTGTGGCTTAGGCTTAAACCCTTTGGCCAACAGACTGAAGTTCACAGAACCGCAGTTCTGCATTCTCAAAAATGGACTAAAAGACACCAAAGCTCAAGCTCACTCTAGTGAGGTAAATGAGTACTGCTTGTATTAGATATGTGAACAAAACCAAGGATCTCCGCACTTGTGAAAGACTACGTTATGTGATTGTTAATATCCAAACAAATTAAGGTTTCTGTGACAACAAAGAAATGCACTTGACCATTTACAGCAAAACAGATTTATACAATAACAACAAGTAACTTATGGCCTTGTCTACCTGCAGATGAATTCCTTCAGCAGGTACACACAATATATTGCTCAGTCATAAAAATATATATTATCTCTTTCCTTTAACATTTAGGTATATAAATATTTTACTGAAGAACATGCATCATTTAGATAAACAACTGCAAGAACACCCTCTGAAAACATAGGGTTCTTTGACATTTAGCAGTATGAAATGATTACATAAACATAGCTATTAAAGTCAAGACAAACCAATACAGCAGTAAGCAGTCCATTGTGTGCTAGTCCAAAGAAATTCGGCACCTTTTGCAACAGGTTATATAATATATACACACACAGAACACATTGTAAATGGAGCAAAAATAGCATCATTCCATCTGCATATTCTTCAGTCTTGTTTGGACTCCAAACTTACTGTTCACTTTTCTGCTCTTGTTTTCCATTCAGCTCTTGGTCAACTCTGCTTAGTAAAGAAAGCAGTAAAATTAAAGCCATGTTAAGACGTAGTTTAGTTTGATAGCTCACATATTAAGCAAAAACTATTAACAGGAAAACACAAAGCTTTTACATGGAAAAAGTTTTAGTAAATAAATATTAAGATTTTTATTGAATGCCATCACAACGCTTTGCTTTTTATTTTTTTAAAAAATGTTTTCCTACCTCCCCCTAGAAATTAATTAAAACTGTTAAGAAACCATTTAAATAACTATAGCATTCAAAAGGAAGCATTTGAAAAGTGCAAGTCAGGTTTGACTACAAAAGGAAAAAAGCAGGTTCTGTGCTTTTATTAATGAATGCAAGCAGGAATACAAATTTACAGGTAACATGACAACACTGTCAAGCACTGTGCTTGGATGAATTCATACACTGCAGAATAAGCACAGAATTACCATTAACATTGTAGTAATTAAGCCAACAAGGTAACAGCACTAGTTGAAAGTGGCTCCTTAATGGCAATACTTTTTCTATGAAGTTCTAAGACTCTTGTAATTACCCAGGAAAAATTCACCATCATTCTGCTAAAACTGGTTTTTTGTTTTGTGGGGTTTTTTGGTTGTTTTTTTCTTGGTTTTGTTTTGATATCTGCCTTAGGACTAGCAAACAAAATGTTGCATTGCAGAAACCAGTGGATGGCTGACAGTCCTGCATGAGATGTACTTTTCCTCTTCACAGTAAGAACAAGCTACAGTCTTAACTATATCTTCTGGAAAATAAATTGTGCATGGAGGTAAGTTAATTTTAAAACCAACAGCAGTTCCAAAGTGAGGGAGGCTAAGGCCAAGTTTGTCTTCTAAAAACCTAATTGTCTAACCTACCTGTCCAGTCTCTCAAACTATAACCAGCCAGTTTTTCAAAATGGTAAAAGTGATAGCTCTTCTAGGCCATAAACCCATATAAAGGGGAGGCAAGGGGGTTTTTGTTGTTTGGTTGGTTTTTGGGGGGGTTGTTTTTTGTTGCTTTTTATTTTTGCAGCTGTAAAAACTGAACCTACTACATAAGGATCCAATAGGTCTGGAGCAGTCATGTCTAGAAGCAACTGTCCTAGTTAAATACCTCTTCGCCTGCACAGTACGCAGCTGCAAGTCATCCCTGTCCTCACTGCAGTATTTTAGAAAAGCACATTTTGACATAGCTTACAGGACTAACAACAGAAAGTGTAAGAAAATACGGTAAGCTAATGCAAACAAGCTATGCATAAACATAGAGCTGACAGTATAAATCCATAGAAGTATATCATATTCTAGCTCCCAAACCAACTCATACACATAGCCAAGGAATTCCTACTGCCATCCTCAAATTTTGTAACTAAACTTCAACACATCTCCTTTCCCCCTATTATAATAAATAACACCTACAACTGCTTTCAACCTGATTAAAGTCTCAGTATCAAATAGTACCTGTGATCTCTCCTCTCCATATAAGTTTCACTTAGGAACACACTACTTTTTACAAAAGTGATGGCAGTATAAGCGGTATCAACAGGGACACTAAAAAGTGCTTGTTGTACTGGAGACTTGAAAAAGTTTTTACATTACTGTTTGAATGTCTCAGGTTTGTATCCTGAATACAATGGGCCTTGCAATGGAATTGGGCATATAGAATTATGCATGCTGGGGGGGGGCAGAAATCAAGCAGAACTGTTCTTCAATATGTACTGGAAAGGTTTCTTAAATTTGACAGGCTTAGTACTTCAGGTTACACACTGCAAAATTATCACTTAATTGGAATAATTCCTAGAGAATGTTCAACACTTGTCACTAGCTTTACCTGCTAGCTTTCAGAAAGAATTTAAATTCCTTTTATTTTAATCTCTCAGTGTTCCTCTTAGACAATAAGCCTCCCTTAATAGTTATGCACACACAGGAAGAGTAATTAAAAAAAGCGAAGTTAGTAGCAAAACCTTTCAGTACATTTGTTAATGAGAGTGGAAAAGTAACATATCCATTAAAAAAATTTCATCAGCTGCTAGAATAGCTTGAATAGTTAGCAGGAGACTGAAAATTAACAAAATGAAAATCCAATGTTTATTAGCAAGGAACATAGGCACTGCAAATACAAACAGCACTAAAAATACTAATTTAGATTGCATCTGTTCAAGTTAATAACTGAAAAGGTAGTGAATACCGCTAATACAAAATACAAAATTCAATATTAGAGCTTCTTCCAGAGTTCCATCTCTGCTGATGCATAGCTACAGCTTAGCACCTAAAAACAGCTCTTCCTTCAGACATCACTTTTTGTTAGAAAGAAGCACTACTTTTGCCTCTTGAAGATTCAGTTGAGAAACACATATCCCCTTAGAAGTGAGCATCTCATGTAGTAAAGACTTTTCACAAATATCTGTTTGAACATCCAGGGTAAGTTCTTTTAGATGATATATTGTACTTGCAGGCAGTATAGCTACTTTCATGCATAAAAACTTAGTCACTAGTGCATGTTTATATTTACAAATGCTTATTCCTTTATGCAAGCCAATCAACTGGGAGTTAGTTGCAGTGCAAATTGTCTTATCTAGATGCAACCCTAATCAAAATATGAAGATACCTTTTCTGTTTCTTTCTAAACTTTTCTTCTTCATACCTTGGTGAGGAAAAGTTTGATTTCAGTAAATATAACATATGAAGGCCAAATTCAACAGAAGCTGCAAACTGGTATTAGTGTCAATACAGTTTGTAGAAACATACCAAGTTTTGAAACTGATATAATTAAGAAAAAAATATATTGTACCTCCAACATTTATAAGCAAGAAGCATTAAGATTTAGTTACTATGACATAACATATGAATTCAATACTTCTTGTACAGTATTAACGTCCATCACTAAAATTTAAAGTCTGTATTCGTAACAGTTTGAAGCCAGATGTAATCCTCCACAGAAGTCTGAGAATTAACTCCATAAGTCAACCAAGTTCAACCTTTGCAGAACAGTTAAAAGGTTTATCAATACAGAAAGGAGTCTTTCTCTCCTTAGAAAGACAGTCTGAGTATTTAACACATCCTTCAAAAGCCCCAGTAAAAAAATATTCTAAAGATAGCACAAGGCTGCTTCAGCATTGTCATGTCTTTCCTCTCCACCCCAAGAAAACTGTGTTTTCTCTATTTTATAAAAAGTTAAACTCTGCAACTGATACCAGTTGAATGTTTACTGCAATAACCAGCCATGTGCAGGAGTGTGGGGGACCAATTTGTGGATTTGTCCAATATGGATGTGCCCTTCTGTCCACAGTGAGACTATGCCACCTTTCCTTATGGAGTTCCCAGTTTGCAATCACCTATTGTGATGCATTCTCTATAGGTTTTGTATGTTATACCCTCTAATAGGCTGATCGATTTATCATCAAAATTGTTAGTATTTTCATCTGGCTTTTTTAAGACCCAAGTTTGTGATTTCTACTCTATTACTGCACCCACAAATGCTACTGACAAAAGTATCATCATCGTCGTATTTGAGAGCAAAGTTGTGCTGACGTTAAAATGGATATTTTTATCTGGAGGGAATGAAGAGGAGAAAACCATGGACATTGATGCTGCCTTCACCTCTTCACCAAAGTAGTTTTAGAACTATTATGGGTAGGGATTCATCATTTTTCCACCACAGCTGCTCTTTTAAATGAAATCCCAACCCACTTATCCCAACCCAACCAGTATTTCACCACTTAATTTGTTCCACATTTTAGCATGAACACCGAAGATACTATAAATAACTTCAGTATCAACACTTCCAGAATTTCTCACTCACAAGCCAGTTTAGCATACTAAGGGGTAGAACAACTAGAATGAGGCCTTGTCTCTAGAAGACTTAATTCACGCACACCATAATTTAGTAATTACGTAAGGCACTATTTGTGAAAATCCCTATACATTAACAATTTCACTATCCATGCTACTGCATACCAAACTGTAGTTAGCAATGTGGTCAAACATGGATACTCCTCCTAGATACAGCAATGATCTGAGTTAAATTTTATTAACTGCAAATTATTACATTCAAACCAATCATTGAATACAATATATACTAGTTCTAAAACATGATCAGTGTAGAACATGTTTGAATAATAAAACGTACTGTTTTATGCATTCTGGGATGCCAACGTATTCCATGGGGATGAGTTCAGCTAGTTCTGCCAGGGTAAAGACATACCTAATTTTTTGGCTGAATTTTGAGCTGTGGAAGAACAAATGCAGGGTACAGTTACAACTTAAAAAGTTTTCAATAGGTCAATATTAAAACAGTTTTTGAAGTTTAAAGTAAACAGTTGTTAGGATTTTTTTTTTTTTTTTCCAAAGAAATAGCTTCCAGAGTATTACCTAATAAAAGGTTTTGTGATGGCCAGAAGTGTTCTGATGAACCAAGAAGGATGAACTATGATTAATGATTTCAGATTTTTCCTTAACCTAAAGAATTCAAGCAGAGGACATAATTACTAGAACAAAAAGGCAGCATGACAACAAGGGGGGTTTTTTTAATATATAAGTATGTTTTTGCAAGCACAACTGTCATATAAATCTAGTATTCTGACATTCCATTATTAGGCATTACCATCTGCCAGAAGAAAAAAAAAACCAAAACAAAACACACAACCATATAGTCAAAATTTAAGATATAGTATCATTTTGACAATAATGACAAGGAAATAACATTCCAAAGAAGTTTCTTTGAATTTTTTTTACACAACTAATTATGAAGTCCTTCACAAAGGACCCCCCCTTATTACCTTATCATATTAATACATGAAGTTTTAAGGATATTCTACGTGGTAAGAGTATTCAGTATTCTAACACTACTATTTTCACTTAAAACAAACAAACAAACACCCCGCAACAAAAAAAACAGGCATTCCTGTAGCATTATTCCACATTGTCCAGCTTAGGAAGACGTTTTCAATATACCAAGCAATTTGCTTAAATCTTATCCAGTAGGTACCAGATACCACATTAAACAGCAGTTTTTCCCTAAACATGTATATCACTTAGCATGTGAATATTGTAAGAAAACACTGCAGAGCTTCTTACCTTCTATCAATTTGCTGGTAACATTTCCTAAGCCAGCCTAAACTTGGCATTTTTCTCCTTGTTGTTGCACCATTCAGGTAAACTATCATATAGTTCTCTGCTACTAACAGCTCTAAAGTGCCAATTACATACCTGCAGAGACAAGCAATAAATACTTTCAAGTAAAGATCTGTGGGTATTAAAGTAATTCCTAGTAGTGCTCAAATATTTAAAAAAAACAAAGCTGGCAAAAGTGTTGAGCAACATCTAATAATTTTTCCTCCTTCTCCTGGAAGCAGATGTAGTTGCTTTTCTATTTGTTACTTTTCCCTCATCTGAAATATAAAAAGCTTCATTAAAAAAATGAGAGAGAAGTAATTGCCCTTACATTAAAATGCTAATTTTCACAATGTGAAATTAAGACAGTATTCAGAGGCAGATGATGACTTACTTAAATAGATTGTCCATTAGATATCTGTAGTTAGGCTGGCTGCTTTCAGGCATAAAGCAAACAGCAAACACAACAATGGCATTTAACCCATCACCATAATAACCTAAAAACAAAGAAAAAAGCAGCAGTGGTAACAAAGGTGACTATACAATAACTACGTTTACACAGAGTCATGCATATTCACTAAGATTTCTCATTATTTACCTTGAAGAGACTTACAAACATCTATTCTATATAGGCAGATTCATAGTTACAGAAAACCTCAAGATTTCTTTTTCAAGTTCATCTACATCTAAAGAAATAGCTGAAGTTGATGTAAATCAAATGCTGTACCTACAAATCAACATCTCAGTATAGAATCTCAGTATATTTAATAAACTTTTTATATAGCCAACTTTTCTTGCAAACTAAACTCCACAGACTGGTGGGAAGAGTCATTAAATTGACTTATGCCTTAGTAGATCTACAGTTAATGCTTTCAACACTCTTAAAACCAAAAAATTATACTGATAGCACTGACACTGTAGAACAGCTAAGTACATCTTATTACATATATGCGTGTTAGTAGCTTCATTTGAACACGTGCACATTTTGGAACTTTAGTTTAATAGGGAAAAAATATTAAATCACCCATATGCCTTAATACTGCAACAAATGAATTATCATATGAGTCTTTATACCCAAAGCTCTTTCTGTGCCATCCCAACTTAGCTTAAAGAAGTAAGTTTCTCAACAGTTCCCCTCAGCAGATCACTAATCCTTACCACCATGACTGATAACTTTTTTATATGGTTCAATTGCCTTCATGTCCACCCTATGGTCCTGTTCTCCAATCCTAAACATTCGCCAGCGTCGACCATCATCTTTCTCCTCTGCTGCAGTGTATTCAGTAAGTGATCCTTTCCTAATTACATCAGTAGTTTTTGGTTTTGGAAGATCATCTGCCAAAGTTAAAACATGTTCAAGATTCATTATGAATACTATGTATAGTGACAATCAATTACAATACAGGTTAACCACTTTGCTATCTAATCTATTTTAATGTTCTTTAGCCAGTCAGACATATCAGCTGACTTAGTTCCTTCAGTCATTACAAAATAGGATCTCATGGGTGTCACACGTTTTAGTAAAATACTCCATGTTGGTAGTTATCCATTGACTGTAGTTTTCTATGTTAAAGTACATGACAAATTTCAATTCACGTAGAAAGCCTATTTAATTGTAGGCTTTCAGAATACAGACCTTGATGAATCTCACCAAAACAGACAAAGTGGTTAACTCCGATGATAATTACACAGGTTGCTTGATCACAGATTTACATAAAAGCATGATTTAAAACATTGACAGTACCTTGCAAGCAGACATGCAGGCAAATCTATTTAGAAATTAAATCTAATTCATATGTGTGCAATCAATATATATAAAATTTATGCCGACAGCAATCTGTAAAACAATTTGCTCCAATTAAATTATGATTCTTGACTTTGTTGCATAGACCTTACCCAAAGCGAGAAAAACCTACTGCAAGTTAGTTGTCTGCTCCCAAGACAAAGCTGTTAATTGAAACTATCCTTCCAGGAAAATGAAGGCAGCAGCATTAAAGGAAGAAAAGACAGAAATCCTTTTCAGCCACTTTTAAAAACAAGGCACAAACATCCGGAACATTTCCTTTGCATCATTGCAAAACTAACCCTAAATACCAATTCTTCTTCACCAAAATGATGAAAATCCTCTTACACAGGTAAACCCACAGGCTCTGTTACGAAAACCTCACGTGCAATATGTCTTTAGCTATTTTAAAAACCCCCTTATTTTAAAGAGTGTTTCTTTCTCCATTTACAAGCTGTCTTGGAATGAAGAACAGGTAGTGTTTCATACATAACAGTGAAAAGAGAGCTTCCTGTTTACTCAGGAATTAAAAGTATTTTTTTTCCAGAATAAAAAAATTATAATTGAGTTTACATGTTTAGAGACATTCTTAAGTCATGAAGTTTACAGAAATTAGACTCCAACTGTTTGACCAACACAACAGTTCTTGGCTTACATAAAAGGGCCTTAAAGCACAAGTTTTATACTTTCAGTTTTAATTATGTTTTAACTCCTACACAGAACTTTTTTACCTCCAATAAAATTTGTTAGAATCTCCAGGTTTTGCCTGTAAGAACAGGATGAAGCATCTACTCATTTCTTAAATTTCAGATCATTACTAGTGAGGCTATAGCTACATTAACTTCCTATCAAGTCATTTCAGAATTCCTTGACACAAAATAGAGGCTCTTCTACCACTTCCAGTCAACCTAGAAAGCACGCAAACTCTAAGGCTACTGACCTTTTGCCATTCTCACCACAGTAAGATATGAGATCAGGTGTTAGTCAGTATTTTTAAAAATACCATTCAGTCTTCCTTCAACACAAAGGCTTGCAATTCGTCAATTTCCAACTAGCTAATCTACATCACTTTATATGGTTCACCTCTATTTAAAACTCATCTATAATACATGTAAAACACCTTTGGTATTTTTTTTTTCCCAGGTTGGTTCTTAAAAACATACTGCAACAAAGAGGATTTTCCATAACTTTGAGTCTTACAGGTGTTTAATGACATTCACCTAAGTTTATTTGGAGGTACAGCTATTATGTTGTCTGTGTACTAATCAGTCAAGGTCTGATTTGCTCTTTAAAAATTCATTGCATATATTCCCAATTTCTAATCTAATCATTCCCTTTTTATTTTTCCTCTTGTAATATTGAGCCATAGTTATTTCCCACCTGAAAAACTGTTGACCTGCACATAAGAAAACAGAAATATTTACAGGCATCAGACAAAAGTAACAAAATACTTACCTTCCCATTCAAACTCATTGCTATTTTCTGAAGGAGTATCCAAGTCATCCAAATCAATCTCTCCACTCTCATCCAAGTCATCAGACAAAACAGATTCTTCACTGTGATCCAAAGTTAAGCTAATATCTGGAGCTGTTAGTTTCTTCCTCACTTTGGTTCCATTAACCTCTGTATTTAAAAAAGCAAATTGTTTCTTTTCAAAGCTAAAGCGAGTTTAGTTAGGCATATTAACAAGACAGAAGACCACAATGCCTTCTCAGAATGCATTGTAAATTAATGCCCATAATTTAAACAATGTATCTTTGGAATAAGAATTAAACACAGGGTGAAAAGAACAGCACTTGGAGGTGAAAGTTTTCAAGCCCTCAAGACCGTAAGTTTACCCAATTGCATACACACTATGATCACAGTGGTAGGCCACCATACTCCCTACAGAAGAAAAACCTTAAGTGCTGCCACCACCTAAGCAACTATTACCCATGCTAGCTATACCAAAGCATTCCATGAGTTGTTCTAGATATTATACTAAGTCAGTCTTGCAAATAATGCAATAAGTTCATGTCCCTAGCCCTTGATTTTGTTAGATATTGGTAACATCATAACCATCTTTGATGAAATAAAAAATAATATACAAGCTGCGAAAAACCCAGAAGGCTGGCAGACAACAGTGAGGACAGAAAATTAAAGAAACTATTAGGGGAACACCCAGCATGCTTTGAGACATAAGGCAAGTACTTGTGTGATTCCAACAGCAGCTGAAAGCAGGGAATAAAATAAAATGACTGATGCAGCACTGAAAATGCCACAACTAAAGCAGACTGACAAGATACAAAAAATTAAAAATGTAAAAAAAAAGGCATCTGCATTATTACCCCTCTGACCATTTGGATGGGCAACATTCTTAAAAGGCCACAAAGGTCTGAAATTTGGAGAGAAACTAAGGCAGGCCCTAACTGATGCACAGAAGCCAAATAATGAACCAAGATTTTAAGACAGGTCAGGAAGTGAGTGCAGTTATTCGTTTTTGTCCAGTATTACCTGGATAGCTCTGTTCACAGAGAGGATGAAGAGTCTCATATTTTATTCCCAAACCCTTTTCTTTCTAGACAAGATGTTCATAATACCCTTCACATACAAAAATGTCATTTAGAATGCTGTTTCCTCAAGCCTGACTCAAAAACCACCCCCACTCCCCAAAACACCCTAAACCAAAAATGGAGCTTTAAAACAGCCATCTAAGTAGGAAGCGGTCAGCTTGACTGGAGTGGAATGTTCTTACCAGCTTCACTTTCTGTTCCAGCTGCAGCCAATATATCTGACTCAACAGGATCATCCTCTGGCAGGGGCCTGGTGCACAAAGTAGAAACTACTGTTACAAAACTTTTTTTTTTCTTTTTTAAATAGCCAGCTAAATGCCAAATATTTAGGCTTACGCACTGCTAAAAAACCCACTGTGGGATAGTACTGAACTAAATTTACTTATAGCCTAAGTTCAAGCTTTCAGTAAACAAAGCACCAAAGTAGCAGAAAATTCCTTTACGGCATGCAGGTGACCATCTGTTGATGTGACAAATGCCAAAATACTGGTTGCTACAAGTGTGTGTCATCCTTAAGAAAACTTATATTCTTGCTCTAAGAAAATTTGACATTAAATACATTACAGAAGTAGTTTAGTCATGTTATTACAGAAAGCCTCCTCTGAAGTCAGCTCTTTTAGTTTCTTTGTAGGCCCAAGCATCACTAGCAGTCCAAACTGTTAAAAATTTTGCTCAAAAATGTTGCTTAATGAAATATTTGGGCCTTCAGACACTGGTAGTAACATGCAAACAATGTAGTTGCAAAAGAGTACCACAGAAAACTAAGCCAAACTTCCAAATTTTCACTTTAGTAACACTGGAAACTTCAAAAGTGACATTCCTGTTTTACTTAACTTACCCATGAACATGAAGTGATCCCTTTCCAGACCATAAAGAAACATGCCACAAAACCTTTTCAAGATGACTATATTAATGGAAATCACTTCAAGATTATTGAGTGTTAGTTCACCAGGAAGATAAAGAGGTAAGCTTATTCTGGATGTTATGCATTTGATTTTAATTACTATAAAAAAAAAATCAAAAACCTTGGGAAATCTTCATCTTGCCATTCTTCCTTAAACTCAACACCTTCCATTCTCCGGCCAACTTGAACTGCTAATAGAGACTCCTGATCACCCAGAACCTTCTGTCTTCAGGACAGTGGGCTAAAGAGGAGCTGCAGGAACATAACAGAAGATGCTAGTTCCATACTATCGTAATGCCCATACTTGCAACACGTCCTTTCACTTATCACCAAGTTGAGGTATTATGCGGGGAAAAAAAAAAAACACAAAAAAAACACAGGGAAAAGTTTATGATTTGTCTCCGTTTTTTTTTTTTTTATGCAAAACTGCTTATGGCATGGTTTATCATACAATAATTTAGGTTGGAAGGGATCTCATGTAGTCCAATGCCCCGCTCAAGCAGGATCAACATCTCGGCTAAAAACCAAGGCCTTGAGCAACCTGATCTATCATTTAGGATTACACCAGTTCACTCCAAACTGTAAGAAACCTGACAGCTCTCTAGATTCTACAAGAGATATTGAATAAGCGTGTATTTTGAGAACTGCCCCCCCAGATGGTCAGATCTAAAACACAACCCAGTTCTTACAAAAAAAAATAATCACACACTTTAAAAATAACTATTTCAGAAAGTGTTTTCAGAAAACTCACCCTGTGATGTGCAAGTCAAGCTGTGTTTTTTCAGGCTCACCCATCACCAGCAACAAGGAATCCCCAATAATGGAACATAATAAACCATTCTGCTGACATACAAGTCCAAGCCAGTTGAAGCTCTTGGCTGTGTTGGCTCTAAAAATTGGCAGGAGCAGGTAAGCTTATCAATGCAGATATTAAGAAAAATCAACACTAATCAAAACAGGAAACAATTATATTTTTGAATGCAAAGAAGTAATCACCACAGAACACTACTGCATACAAAGTCTGAATGCAATCATACTGCTAATTAAGCAGAGAAACAAATTTTTTTTTTTATGTGGCTAAAAAAATGTTACACTTACTGTTCTGTATGATGACCTTTCACAACAAATCTCAATTTCTCTTCTCCTGACCTGATTACAGTCACAGACTGTTTTTAAAACATCCTGCAATGCTTAAAGCTACACTACACAAGCCGATTAACAAAAAATTTAAAAGACTGATTTTTGTAAAACTCCGGTACCAGCAACAAATTAAACACTAATGACTAAAATTTAAGCTTATTTTACCGACATTTCCCTGCTTCTCTCACCCAGAAAACTGAAATAAAATTCCTGTAAGGTAGCAGCCTAGTTCCTCTTAAGGGTCAGACTCTCCTGTTTGAATCGTTCAGCCCCTGCATCGCTCAGTTGCTGTCAGTATGTGCCAGTACACACAATCTCCAAAAAGTTGCCCCAGCAATTGTCCTCCTAGCTCTCCCTCTCTGTCATTTTTGACTTATACGCTCTTTGGAGTAGTTTCTTGCTGCTTGAATCATATGACTTCCCTTGTGAAACATGTCCTCTCTTTCATTAAGATGATGATATTCTCAGCACACAGTTTCTCCTGAGTATTAACCTGCTGAGTGTTTGCAACAATAAATTTTAAATATTTGCTTGGAGATCTGATCATATTTTGATCAGTAGTAACAGTGAATATGTGCATAGTTCTTTACACATTTGTTTCAGGACACTGAGATGAAGCAGGAGAAGTTTCACAAGGTACTCTACACAGTCAAGAGAACACAGTGGTTACAATCAGTACGGAACAGACCATCTGATGCAAATACGCAGTTCACTGCAAACAGACACTAAACTTTAAAGAAAATCTAAAACTGATGACTTCATTCTTAAGGGACAGATGAAGAAATGAATAAAACTGACAGTAAAAAAAAAAACACAACAAAAACACACCACCACAAACCAACCCTAGCACTGTGCTGGTGGCTATAAGATGCTACTCTTGAGCTCGCCTGCACTGCATTCACAAGACAGTTTAAAGTAGGGTTTTGCTCTAAGACTTGAATAGTTTCCTCACCACACTTTTGAAGAATACCAAACACCAAGTAACATCTATTAATTTCAGATGTACAGCATTTCAGTGCAGAAGCAATTCCTACCGGCATGTATTCCATTACATTAAGATAAACTTGATACACTAAAGACAGGCACAGAGTTTAAAAGTTACTCATGCTGTAATCAAAGTTTAAGACACTTTTACAAAACACTTCTCGCGTTACTTACAGAATTCTCAACAGCAGCTTCTCATTAAGGTAGACTTGAAAGCAATCATTCACTAAATACCGCATAGTACAACTGCAAACAACTTAAAAGGCAAGTTTCAAGTTCAACATCAGATAAGCTTGAATTTAGGTTTTCAGCATCCTATTTAACATGCAGACTAAGTAGTTGTTTTGGATGTTTTAACTTAAAGTCTTATGTACAAAAGCACTATCACCTGTCAACTAGAAGAATGAGAAATTAAGGAGGAAGGGCAATCCCAAGAAAGTTAGAAAAGTGCTGACTTTAAAGTTAACTACTGAATAATTTTACATCACTAATATAAATGCTTACAAAGCAGGGAAAAAATCTACTATTTCTGCTTATACAAACTAAAGCAGAGTTTAGAATAGTCTTCCTACAGCTGCTGTGGCGGTGCTGACATCTTCTGTTTTTACTGTGCCAAAGTCTCTTTTTAATTCAGCTGTAAATCAAAGATAAAAGCTTCACTTGAAAAATGTAATATATTGTAATAATGCAAGTATTTATTAGTCACGTAGAATAAAAGCAATTAAATTTCTACCTAATCCTAGCACCCTTCATGGACAACTCAAAAAGCTGTGGTTTCTGAGAACAGCAAGCCTAATCATTTTTACCCTCCATTGCTCATTATTTTCCATTTTACTTAAATGGAATTGGAAGATTGGGAGCTATCTAAAGGTCAGAAACTTCAACACATCAAAGAACATCTGGATGCAGGATTGCCATGTGGTTCTGCTCTCTTACTGGAACCACGGGACTTTGGTTCTCAACAACACCTTTCATATTTCTAAGTATCTCAACAGGCGAGTTACAATAGTACAAAAAGAAAAAAACATCACAAGGGAACACAGCGCTAAAATGCACTACTCTTCCACTGCAGCTAATGAACAGATTTCCATTTCCAGAACACCAGGTTAAACCTACTCAAGTTTGCATGTGAAGAGTATTACGGCTTGAACCAGAAGTCAAACATCAGCGTTCTCATCATTTTTCCTGGAAGAAGGGATAATTTTCAGAGTTCTCTTGTTAATACCAAGCTGGCTTAGTTGGTAGGTGCTGGAATACCAAATACAAGACTATTTAAGAAGCCTATTATAAACTGCCATTTTTAAGAATTTAGTTTACAGCTAAACAGAGACTCTAATCTGTCCCAGGTACTTAGAAAAAAAAAAAAAAAAGACAGCAGAATGCATGAGATCATTTTATTCATGAAGTTAAAGACTCCTTGCAAAAATTATTTTTTAGGTTTTCACTCTTGAGTTCTCAGAAGAATACACAAATAAATAGAAGTTATGCATTTACATGGGCATATCTGCCTATCCAATACAGAGACCTATATTCAGTCTCTGACCAGCACCTCAGCATTTGAAGTAGAATAAATATAAGGCTTATTTTGCAAGACAATTGCAATGACAAGCACACTATCAAACTAGGTACCTGATCAGCAAAGAATAGCGTGCTGTTTCCATCTCAGAAAGTGGAAATCAACTTAAAAAAAAAAAAAAGGTTAGCCTACTTTTTCTACATTTCACCTTCACCATTTCAACAGAAACATTAACTGTTACTAAAGTGAATTCCAGGTTCCAGGCATTAAAGAGGTGCCTCTAAGAGTATTTTTCACATTTGATTTTACAGCAAGTGAAATCTAAGGAACAGGTATATTTTTCCAGTACACACATCCACGTGGTACAGCTCACTATAATTTCTAAATGTTTTTATAACCCCATTGGCTTTTAGAATGTGGCCACACTAGCCGTGACCCCAGGAAACACTTCCCAGACCTGAAGACGGACAGCCAAACTTTCTCACTTGCGAGTTTGCATAATGAGGTGATGCAAGGACTTTCATTAATAACAGGTCAATTCTTCGTCTCCTTTTACTCCCTTCTCTCACCATCAAAGCATGGAGAAATCAGTCCATTAAAAAAGAAAACTTTGAAAACACTCTTGCTGTCATCTCCAAGGATACTACTTTAAATTCCACATTGAGGGCAATAGAAGAACCTGCATTTCTGAATCACCAAGGCTCATTTAAAGGCAAGTACTGCCTTGTCTGACAACAGTCAAAAAGAATTTATACCCTGCCTAAAGGCAATCAATATTCCTATGTAAGATTTAGATACGCATACACGTTAACCAGAAATAATCAATTACTACTTAGCACATTACATTAGTAGCTAGAGGAACCAAAATAAAAGGCGCTAGAAAGCAACTTCTGCGACATAGCTCCATACCGCGCAGTTACTAAACCTACATCGGAAAAAGTTACTCCACTCGCGCTCCCCGCTCCTTATTCAGCCACACAAGAGAAAGGCGGAGGGGAAGAAAAAAAAAAAAAAAAAAAAAAAGAGTCTCCGTAATTGAAGGCAACCTCATTAGCGGACATAAGGCTGCAGTTCGCGCTGCTCCGGTGCGACCACCCTACCGGGGCGGGGGGAGGGATTGCCAGGGCGAACACCGCGCGCCCAGAGCCCTTCCCCCGACCGCTCCCCGCACCGGTCGCACGGGAGCGACGCGACGCCGCGGCCCGCTCTGCGGAGGAGCCGTACGCCCGAGGCGCAGGCCAGCACCGCCCCGGTGGGGTCGCCAGCGCCCGACGGCTCCGGACTCAGCCCCGCCGCCCCTGGCGCACCGGCGGGCGGGCCGCGGCCCCGCCCTGCCCTGCCGCCCGCACAGCCCGGCCGGGCCGCGGCGCAAGGCTTCCGGCTCACCGTTATCGGCCCCTCCGCGGACGTACCTGGCGGGACACAGACAGGGCAGGGCAGGGACGGGCCGCGGCGTCGCCCGCGCCGCCGCCGCCGCCGCCGCCGCCGCCGCGGAAAGGGCCCCCTCCGCCGCGCTACCCCTGCTCACCCGGAAGCGCATACGCCGCTGGACTCACGTGACGGCCCCTCTCCGGGGCGGGGCGAGGCGAGGCGAGGGTGGAGGTTTGGAGTACTCACGCGCATGTGTCAAATAACGCCGCTGCCGCCCCGCCCCGGGCAGTTGGCGCGTGCGTACTCTCTCCTCGTACGCGCGCCGGGCGGGGCGGGGCCGCGCCGGGCGGGCGTCCGCTGGGAGCGCGCGGGGCGGGTCTCGCGCCGCTCTGAGGGGAGGTGGCGGGGCCGGGGCGCCGCCGGGGATGGCGTCCGTCCTCTCGTCCGTCCTCTCGTCCCCGGGGCTGAGGAGCGCTGCCCAACCCCCGGGAGCGCGGTGAGGATCAGTCCTGCGGCCCGGGCAGCCCTCAGCTGCGGGTGATTAATGGCGCCGCTGCTGTCCCTGGGCACCCACAGCTCCCTCCCCCGCTGCCCGTCCGGCCAGGGCAGCCGCTTGTCACAGGAACGGTAACTGAGGGGCCGAGTCCTGGGCCGCGATAAACGGGACACAGAATGGAAAATGTGAAGTCCGCTCACAGGGTTCTATGTACTAACTAGCGTGCTGTGCCTGGAACGTTAGGTGCTCGGGAAAGTATGGGACGAATGTTAGAAACAAGAGTGGAACCTTCTCCATGAGGAAAAAGAGAACAGGTAGTATCAATATTACATACTGGCAAGGCAGTGGTAGCAGCATTATCGAGCAAAAAACCTGAATCTCTGCATCAGTTGAAACTACAATTTCAGCTGTATAAATACAGCATCCAAAATACAATCCTTCTTCATAACATAATGCGGTGATATTACATATGCACAATAGAAGCACAGGAAGTTAGATAAATCTCATTTTCATCTTTTTCACATACTTAAGAATGGCAACGGTCGTCAATTTTACTAGGAGGAGGAGGTCAAGATGGAAGGAAGGTTTTGGCTAAGGTTTAGAACTTGCCACTGACACGTTGTTGTAATATACAGACAGCTACTAACTTGATCACAACTAATCTATTGCCCAAAGGTGAACAATGCAACAATAGCGACAAAGTTTGTTTTATTGTAGGGTGCTGAAGGAACTTGGAATAATTGTGACAGATGTGGAGAAGAAGTGTGGAAAGAATTAAAAACTGATATAAGGGGGCACAGATTGAATGGGGGGAAAACATGAGAAGGAAAAATACCACTAAAGAAGAACAGAAAGCACAGCCACCCCCAACCAGCAAAGATAAAATCTACAAAGAACAGGGAAAAAAACAATTATTAAGGTAAATTAATTAGACCATTGAAAATAAAAGAATTAGTATCGTGCACAGCAAATGGCCTGAGGCCTGTAGGTGTTATTGTAACATAAGTTTATCAGATAATAGTACAAATGTAAAGCAAGAGCTAGCTTAAGTATAAAGAAAGGGTGTGTAATGACTGGTAGGAGAAATGCAGTAAAACATTGAGGGGAAATGGCAAAAGGGAAAAAAATTGTATCCTGTCACCTTTGTTCTATCACTGTTTTTTGTTCGTGGAAGTAAGAATGCAACAGAAGATGACAAAATACTCTATGTTAAGGACATTATATTTTTCTATCTGCTCCCAGCCACACACCAAACTTAATGTTACTAGTGTACCTACTTTGGAACTTCCTATGCCTGTAGCACCCCAGCTTTTAATAGCAAAGATCCGATTATGTGACTTTTGTGATCAGTTTGTAAGGTGCTTGCCTAGGTATCGAAGACTGAATGGCAAGAGGCCTCAGCCTGCTGGTTCGGAGTATCTATGATCAGTTGGAATTATTATAGAATGAGCTGGGTCTAACTGAGCTCTAAAGATCAAGGGTGTTTGTGATTCCTCGAGGTGCACATTGCATTACAGAAAAGAGAGGTTCCCTTTTATGGGCTGCTCAGTTAACATGGATCAAAACTTGCCTGTTAGTTTAATGCCTGAACACCCCTTATTTTATCAACAAACTTAAGTTTGCAAAGTGTCAGAGTACAGATTTTGAATCAGTACTGTTCTATCCTGGTTTAGATAAAGTAGAAAATTACATTAAATTATGCTGTAGAGAATCATTTTATTACCCAATAGATAATCTTCCTTGTCTTTCAACAGAGCAATAGGAAGTAAAGGGCCACCATGACTTAACTTATTAAGTCAAAAGGTTGAAAGTTTTCTGGCAAATTAATGTTTTAAGAAAAATTAAGTCTCATACTAAATACTTTTAATGCTTTTCTAAGTGTGCTTCCGTTGTTCATAAACTCAAAACTGCCTTCAAAATGCACCAATGTCATCTGCAGGACACCAGCGCCAGACTTGTGTCATGATGGTCAGCAAAGTTGTGCAATTTCCCATCTCTTACACCGGGTGGCACAATATAGCTGCAAATCGATCGAGTGTTCAAATGTAACCTAGAAAACAAGCAAACAAGAGGTCAGAGCCAACTGCTAGGGAATGTTGAATAATTCTATTTTTAAACATCAGACAATTGCAAATATAAGCAGTTTCTCACATGAAAGCTTTACCAAAGAGAACAGGCTTGGAGGAATAATGCTCTGTTGCATGAATTTTGTCCTGTACGTGGGAAAAATCAACTGTTACACAATTTTGGGTCTCACATAATTCACAATTAACCTTTAAATAGAAAGCAGTCATCAAAAGCAACAGAATACAAAACATTCACCTTTTTCATGGTCTTTTCCCATTTTACTTATTAGAAAAATATTTTCTAGTAATCTAAAAAAAACCAAAACCCAACAACTAGACTAAAAATGCCTCCCCCTTTCAAGTGGTTCAAGCAACAGCTCAGAAATGTTGGAATTTTAAAACATTCATCTGAAACTCTGTCTCTGTGGGGTTGGATGTAGAGACTGCATTTGTATAGAATTCCTCCTTGCCATTTTCCCTATACAGAAAGTATGAATACTGTTTTTTTCCAACTTTATCTTGCCCTTTTTTGATGATACAGGCTTTGGACTGTAGTTTACCTCTGCTTTTGTAATCCATACACATAATTTGGCTCCTGTCTTAGACACCTGTGATACAAAATGACAAGAGCAACACATGCAGTAGTAGCTTTCAGATATGTGGACAGGAAGTAGGTAGTGCATAATATTTTGCCTCACTTCTGATATTCCTGCTGGGTACATCATCACCTCTTTAAAGCCATTCTATTGTAATCAGTTGTCATGCTACTGTAGCTAGCTGAGTTTCATAGTTGCATCCTCTTTGCGTATCATGGGGTAAATTATTGATCAGAAGGTGACCCTCACCACAGTCCTTCTATATCCCTGTGTACTTTCTCCTAAACCTCCCTGAGCTACTTCAGATACAACCCACGATGCTGTAGTGGACTAGTTCTTCTTAAGCAGATTTGCACTTCACATCTGCTAGCACTCCTCCCTGAAGTTTTGCATTTTTCTGTCTCTGAAAAATACCTTGTTGAAAAGAAGTGAAGGTCTAACTCAGGTCTAAGTGAAGATCTTGTGTTTGGAATTCAGCTAGAAACATTCAAAAACACAAAGAATGCACATCTTTCATAACAGTCAAACCAAACCCCAGACCTTTGCTATTTCAAGGAAATGGCTATTACCTACATACAAAAGAGAATCTATTCATCCTCTGTGTATGTGATTTTCAGTTTTTCTAATATATTTTTCCTATCAGAGAGCATCACAGTTTGTTGGGTACAAACAGCCATACCAGTATGAGAGAAAGCAAGAGCCAACTTGCTAGCCATGAGAATCTTCATGTCTGCCTTTGTGCGGAGGGGGGATATAATGATTATCTTGTTTACAGAAGCTATTGATGTTCTTCATTAGTATTTAAATAAGATTTCTGTATCTGCAAGTGAAAGGTACTAAATACATTGCTATTAATACTGTATTTGCTAACTACTATGCCCTCAAGAAAAATAGATATTAATCCTAAGTTTCACTTTGGTTGAAAACTGAGGGACCCATTAACTGTGGGAATAACACGGAAAAATAAAACAATAGGAGATCTCTTGCATCTGCCTCTTCCAGATAAGTATCATTAGACAATTTCAGTGCACCAACAGAATTGCAGACAAACGTGTGGCTGTATACCGTTCACTCACATTCCTTAATATGTGCTAGAAAGTCTGCCTATCTCAGAAAAAGCAGATAGTTACACATAGGTACAGATAACTTATGTTTTCTGAGGTTATTTTCTGCATAGGTATTTTTGATATGGTAAACAATCTTATATTACTGTGCCTCATAAAAAATGTCTCATCTTTGCCATTTGCAGTATCAGCTTGATGTCTACCATAATGCTGTGTTAATAATATCATTTTTATCTTAACTGTGTCCGAATCCAATATCAAGTGTGGATGAATCATACCAGGAAAATATTTATGCATAATCAAAAAATCTGGAACTTCCTTCATATGAAACTGTTGAGTTCTCAGTTTGCATTTCTGTGTGTTCTGATGGTCACGTTGTTATTCATACTTGCATGCAGTATGAATTCAGTGATACTTGGTTCAGCTCACTTCTTATAGTTTCTGAAAAAAACATGAAGTACCCTGTTACATGGACAGAAGATATCTTTGCTGGTTGAGCTTGAGGGGAAAACTGGGTACAATTATATATTCTTTTAATTATTCATGACTTGGGTCTGAAGTGAATGTGTATACGTTTTTCACTTATTCACTTTATAAAATTCAAAACTAAGCCCAGAAGCAGTTTTATTCTTGGCAGCATGACAAGTTTCCTTTCCTCAACAAACCAGTCAAAGGAATTGTTCCTCAGAGAATTTGTCATCCTCATGTATCCCAGCGAGTCGGGAGGGGAGCTGGCATTCATTACAACCCCCATCACACATATGTGTGTGCGCAGTCCCTCCCTCTCTCTCTTTCTCCCTCTCTGACTGTGACAACAAGCCCATCTCAGAGGACTGTGTTTATATCTAGCATGTGGTTTCATTTGTGTAGCTGATTTGCAGTTCATTAATCTAGAAAGCATTGCCCAGTTCTGGTAAGGACAATGTATCCACCCATATTCTGCTTATTCTGCCTCCTATCCCCGATGCAACACACAGTTTAGAGAGAGGGAATTTGCTCTGTTTTGTGGAACAACTAGAGCAAAAGCAGCTCAGGAGCCAAAGCTGATGTAAACATACATTAGGAAATTGTTTTGATCTGGCCTATCAGGCTGCTGGCAATGCACTGTGCTTCCTTGGGAGACATGCAAATTTATGGGACACAACTTGACATGATTAAGGCAATGCATACAGAAGAGGTAATTGCCCTTCGGCAAGAGAATGGTGTCAAGAACCAATGATTCTTTAAGTTCTTGGCAGCGCAGGTAGGATCATGAAATTAGGGGTCTCTTGCAGATTAATTATAATTTAAGTGTTGGGTTGGGTATTTTTTAAACTATGTTTTTCTAGCTTCTATGGTTGTATTCCTATTAGTTGTTTGTCTTGCAGGGGAACCTAAGGACAACAGTCAATTTGTAGTCTTCAAAACCTAAATCCATATCTGCTGATATTATGATAGCTTATGATAGCTTGTTGAGTCTGGAGACAACAACAACAACAACAAGAATTAAAATAATGCCATAGGGAGGCATCAACTTCTGCTATTCACTCACAGCAGTGGGGTTCTTCACTTTGAAATTTAATTATCAGAGACACTGACACTTCTTGTTGACAGACATGTGCTCAGAACTCATCCACATGCCTGAGTGGAGTCAGATTCATCTTGTGCCAGGGTTAATGAGAAATTACTGATCACTGCCTGGGAATTTGGGGGTAAGAATGGCTGAACTTAAGGTGAAAGACTCCATATCCTATTACTACTCCCTTGAGTCAGCCTAGCAAATAGCTAACTGTAATATCTTAATTAACCATGTGTTAGAATCAACCTTATTCCCCCTTGCAAGCTGTACACGTTGCTAATTACATTCGGTAAGCACAAAAGAGCACAAGGGAAGCAGGCATTAGTGCTGTGGTGGGGCAGTTAGATTTCCCACTGTACTGTGTAGCAAGGCAAGTCTGGTGGCACTGGGGTGATGTTCTTGAAATGACACCCTTTAATTTAATGCAAACATAAAGATAAGGGAAACCATACTCTTTGTATGTTGAAGAACATTACCCTTCCAACCTCCTGGACGAAACAGGCACAATAGACAAAGGAGGCTGTCTTTGCGTTAAGTTTGGCAAAGGAAGAGACTAGTAGGAAGAGCACAAAGTGTGTAGCTCTGGAAGCTGTCATCTTTCACATGCCTGCTATACAGCGAGCCTCTGACACACGTTCTGCTGCTTTGAATGCTCACGAGCCCGCGTGTCAATATAGCATCGCTGTGCTGGGTGCACAGTGAGAGTGAGAGAAAAGAGGAAGTGTGGTTGGAGTATGTTGTATTCTGGCCGTGCACAGCTGGCATACGATTCATCAGGGACTTGTACCATCTGGTACAGATGAGAGTCTATCATGTTACACAGTGTCTTTATCAGAAATAGGGACTTGGAAGAACATCACAAAGCTATGATTAGTTTGCTGGTGCAAATTTAACTTTTGAACTACAAACCTCATATGGAGAGGCTGACCACTTCTAAAACTCACATTCTCCAGTTTGTCCTATGCATAGTTGATAAATACTTGATTTTCTAGGTTCTGCTAGTTAGATAAAACTTTTAAAAGTGTGTAATTTCTTGTGGGTTTTTTAGATCTAACAAAATACGGTCCCAAAGTCCTTTTTAGAGCTAAAATGTTTCAAATTTGTTTTTTCCCATCCCTCTCCATCAGTACACAATTTCTTTGACATTTCCTCCACTGGTACCTGTCATGTTCTTCTTTAAATTCATTTTTGGTTCTCTGTTGTTTTATGTATTAAATGCAATTTTTTTGAGGTAATTCCCATCTAAGCTTTCTCTGTCAGTCCCTAGCCCTTCATCTCTAAGCTTTTATTCAGTTAGAATACCTAGATTTTATCCTAGCCATTAATTTTAATTTTCAAACTATTTTTTGAAGATCAGCTAAATTGAATCATTTTTGCAATTAGTGTCAAATTAATCCGTAATGGAAGGTAGATAACAGCAGAGATGGAGTCTTTTAGATTTTGACAGATACCCTCATTGGGTTTAATGTTTTGTATAATATCTCCTTAAGTAAGCAAAGAGCTCGTCTTGATGACTTCCTTCCCTCACACCTAGGCTGCTGGTCACATAGAAATAATATATTTGATTATGGGGAAAAACTAATTCTTTTTTTACATGTCTGAATTCTGAGAGGGAGTGTTGTTAACCCTGATTATATTAAAAACCATTTTTTGCCATTTTCAGACCTGATCTCTGGCACTTGATAGCTGATGGTTGCTGAACCTCCATGGATTGACACACAAAGCCTACCACACACACACACACAAAAAAAACCAAAACCAAAAAAAACCCAAACAAACTTGATTTCATAGACATAGGTGAAAAAGAAGCCAAATTATCAGTTTAACTAGTGGAAATCAAGGAATAGTAATCTCCAGCACACGGACTAGTGGAGACAAGGAGGCTGGAAATAGGATAACAAGACCAGTCATCTCAGGATCAGTTCCTGGATCAAGAAGACTTGGGTCTGACCATACCTCAATATCTTAGGACTTTGTCATTCAGACTGATTAAAATAAAAGGAAGCAAACAGAATGGTACCTGTATTAGGGTCATTTGTGTGTTTGGCTATAGACACATCTGTGCTCAAAGTGCTTTAATCTGAGGTACCTGATTCTGAGCAGACCTTCAGCTCTGACCTGTGATTGAACTCAGCTTGACTTTCTCAGATGATTAAATGCTTACTCTTGTCTGCTCAGGGGTCCTCAGACACTTTCATTTTCTCCAACAACTTTTTTTTTTTTTTTTTAAATAAGCAGGGACATGGGTGTAATGGTTCATTTATTCTGGCATCATATGGCATCACTTAAAATTAAGTGATTAGTATAAGCCAAAACTTTTTGTGCCTGATCTGGCCTACCTGACTTCAGTGACAGTTTTGTTTAAAGTAGTAGCGTGTTCAGAATTACTGTGATTCAGGAATAGATGAAGAATTTATAAAAATTCTCTCTGAAGTTTGAGAAGACAAGTAAGCAGTTCTGCTTGGGTAAAATTAATTATTTATTTTTTTTTTACTGGTTTTAGATAAGCTTTCCTTGTGTACTCTGTAAACATACTTTGGGCTTGGTCATATCCTACTAGTCTAGCAAAACTCTCACAGAATACTAGTAGAGGTGGTGAACAAAACCAACCCCAAGAAACCAAACACCAAAAAACCCCCCAAGCTCCAAACATTAGCTATTGTCATCACAAGTAAACACATAAACTTGGAGATCCTAGGATTAAACACAGAGGATATGCATGGGTAAAATTAAAGAACTGAAGTCTTTAAAGTAGGAGTAGTGAGACCTTTAGCAATCAAGTAAGATTTTACATTTCTGCATGTATAAGGGCCCCAATTTATGATACATCTTGGCTGTTGCTGCATTGGCCATTGAAGTTACCAAGCCTAGCTATGCTTTTCTGGCAGAGGATGCCATGCTATGACACAGGCTGCAGAACAAAAAGTTAACTCTTTTCTACTACAGTTTAGAGCCTGTCTTACCAGCACAAGTTGAAAGCTGTGGCAATTAAACTAAATTATTACATAATTAGGTTAATGAGTTAAGCTAATTAATTAAGTTAATTAAGCTCTCTTTGCTGGCTCTACCATAGAAGCAGTAACAGAACAAGTGGTCCTGATAACCACTCCTGAATTAGAGATAATGAATCAAAACCTTTTGGACACCTTTGAAATTAAGACTGACATATAGAAAATCTGTGTGTAATTTTCAGTTCTGCTCTTTTCATGACCTTGGCCAAGGAAGATCACAGTCTAAGGTGTGGTTCCTTATTACCCCAATTCATAAACAAACTGTAGACTATATAAATTCTTCTGGGCAAGGATGATATTAAGCTGTTAGTTTTGCATAATGAGGCCTTGGCTTTATCTGGAGCTACTTAATGTTACTGTAGTAGAAATCAACAATACCAAACTATTGATTTAGGGATCATTTAAATTCAGTGTTAACGATATTTGTTCAGCTATAGTCCATGTATGAACCTCACAAATGAGGAATACTGCTAAGTCATTGAAACTCCTTCTATGAATATCCTCTGTAATGTTTAAGCCTTTCAATTTACTTAATGTTGAGCTGAATGTGTGAGGTCTGCAATGATTAATGAGATCTCCGAGAATGGGGATGTCTCCCTCAAATACTGTTGCTGTGCAAAGTTTGCACCTAAATGCTTCCAGAGACATCATTATCATTTGTGGGTATCGGTCTGTTTTCCCACTGACATACTGTGGATCTCAAGTTCAATAGAAATAGGGGAGATAAGGACTGGAAATGTAAGCACAGCATTTTGCAGCCAAGTGGTCACATATGAAATTAAATCAGTCCTATTTGTCGGCTAGAACCTTGGGAAGGAGGAGATTTTTCCTGAAAACAGAACTGCAAATCCTTTGCATCACTGCTATTCACACTAGGTAAGCAAAAATCAATACAGATTTGGCTAGAGGTAGATTTTGTTAGATTCATGGTCAAATAAAATCTGAAAAGCAATCTCACACATGATAATGTGGGGCCATCATAGGCATCACAAGAAAATAAAAAGGCAGTATGAGACGTGTCTGTTGCATCCCATGATCTTCAATTTATCCCCCAAGCATGCAAAAAAATTGAGCAAGCCAGAAAGAGCTTTCTACAATGGAACAATCTAGAATATTGCCCTCCATTTCCAGCACATTAACAAACTGCTACTACTAAATATGACTCATCAAGATTAAAAAAGAAAAACAATTTAGTCAGAGGTGTTGTCAAGTCACTATTTAATGTTACTGTTGTATTTGCTGTGATAAGCACTAAAATTTGCACTCTCCTTGATAAATCATTGTTTAGCAATGTCTAGAGGGTCCAGTAAATGGTTTGAAATTGCTGCAATGTAATAAATGGTTATTTGATAATGAATGAAATTGTTTGAAAATACTGTTAAAATGTCAAGTTTTAACATATAGAACATTAGTCAAAAGGAGTGCAAACATGGAAACCATAGTGACACTATAAATATACTGCAACAAATGCATTTATTTGTACAGGGCAAATAGTAGGTGCTGTATACAAACCAGTATAAATTGATATATGAAGTTAATTTCAATCTGTAAAAGTAATTGCATTGGTTTAACTTATTTAACTCTCCTTACAATAATATTTATAGCAGAGCAAGAAAGTAAAGAAATAAATGATGATAAATAGATAAAATACATAGGAAATGGGAATTGTTTTCCAGTTTAATTACGCTGTCACATAAAATTATCACAGAAATACACTATGCTGACAAGAAGAATACATTAAAATCCCATTATGCTGTGCAGAGTTGGCTAGCTTTTGTTGCTGTTTATTCCATAAATAGCTTTCCATCTTTTCAGCTATCGTGAAAAGTTAAACTTTGTAAAAAAATACAGTGGTGTAAAAAGGACAACATAGGCTGTGCCAGTTCATGGTTAGCCTGTAGCACGAAGCTGGAAAGCAAGAATGTCATACCTTTCTCTTCAAGAATAAGTCTGACCACACAGTAAAATTTGAAGGAAAAAAATGCCCACTTAGAAGAAGTAATTTTCATTCTTTTTTTTTCTCAGATACAACTCATAACTGGAGAGTTTTTGCATAGCTGTAGTCTCTATATAACACGCTCACATATTGTGGTGATGGGACACTATTATAACTACAGTAAGAGCAGGACCAACAAGCAGGCAAAACATTATAATAAAAGAGCAATTGTTTTCTTCTTCTAAGCCGGATATTTGTGGTTTCAAACTGACATTTATCATTTCTTTTCATGATGAACAGCGTTAATGTGTGTGATATTTTTTGTCCTTCTATTTTCTATGTCTTGGTCTGAACACAAAATGACAGCCTCACCAGAGGCAGAAAGATGCATGTATTTCTCTGAAGGAGACTTGATTTTAATTCTCTAATTTTTTTGGAACAGTTGAAGCTTAGTTTGCTTGAAAATAGTTATCTGCTTAGAATATAGGTAAAGAACATTATAATGCTGAAGTTAGTGCTAATAATATGGCTGCGTCATTTTGACCTCTCAATTACATCATAAATCTTACTGTGTTTTTAAATTTGCAACTTCCAAAGGTGTGTGATAAAGTAGGAGTTGGTGCTTTACTTAATTAAAAAAATATTTAAATATTACTCTTTAGGGTTCCAGTAAAAATCTGGAAAATACAATTCTTCAGAGACTTCAAATTCAGAGGAAAATTTTTAGTATAGACTTCATTAATTTTTAAAATCTTATTATTTTTAAACCTACTTTATGAATCTTTAGCATCTGATTGATGAGATTTGATCAATAAGGATAAGCAATACTCTGAGTAGAAAAAAATCTCTAGAATATGAAATACCTGTGAAGAGAGTACTATGTGCAAACTGAAACCCTAAAAGATAAGGCAGCTTCCTGTGTAAGATGAGATTTAGGTCATCAAAGATATTCGTAGTACTTGTCATACTTGTATAAATTAAATGAATGGACTTGCTCCAAAACTTTATTCCAGCTCTTTAAAATTATGTGTATGCTGCAAGAATGATTTTTTAAAGCTGTCTATTGCTATAAAAGGACGGCTATAACTAAAGTAAGCTATCATTAGATTTTGGAAGGGATCGTTTATTATACTCCAAAATGGCCTGTTATTTACAGTTCTTATTAAAAAAATTGAACGTGGAATGCATTCAAATTTCACCAAAGTTGTAATACTGTTAACTTGCCTTCTAAGAGTAGCAAATGATGTTTTGGCTCACAAGGATGATTTATAGCCTTTATATTACCACATGAGCATTTCAAAAGGACAAAAATTGAAAACATCTTCTGAATGTTTATGCAAATCACAAACAAGCACCTTAATTCTCTTCTTGTTATTTTCTGATCTTAACCCATAGTACGTTCAGTGACATATGTACAGTTACGTTTTTGGGGGTATTTTAAAGGGGCTTCTGATTTTAGCAGTCCAAAAATTAGATAAAACCTAAATGTTAGATATATATAGCATCTAAACTCTACTGAAAGCTAGCGCTCATCTTCAGTAGCCCCAGGTATCCACCTCAAAGTATTTTCAGAACTGGAGACACAAAACACAACAGCCATGACTATTTATCGTTAAAGATCTTGCGAACCAACTACTATAATTGTTGGATTTTAGAGACTATCATTATGAAGACATATAAAGAGATATGTAAAATAAATACACCTATTCCTAAGGAACATTTCTTTTAGGTTTTGCCCTTTATAAATTGAGCCACTGTAATTTTTGCTTGGAGAGTTGGGTTTGCACAGATTCAAAATGAAACTTGAACAGAATCAGATCTCATCTATTTTCAGCAAGAACCATGAACTTGGCTTTGATGGCTTTAATTTAGAGGTTCTCTGTGAGATTTGCATTGTTGTAAACATTTCATGCAACAGTAAAGGTAATACCCACTTAAAGCTGGGGGGAAGCTAAATGATACTGAATTCTGAAAGGACAGCCCAGAACTGAGTGATGTCATGAATTGCTATCTTCATCCTATTCGTTAAAGTAATTTAAAATCTTTGAAATTTTATCTCTGTATGAAAGAGGGAGGAAATTCAGAATCTTTGCATCAATGTTTTCAGGTTTAAGATGGATGCACACTTCTACACACCTTTTCAGGATGAAGTACTGTTCAAGCTAATAATTAACATTAGAAGTATCACAGTAATAAACAAGTTACAGTGTTTGTTACAAATACACACGCACCCCAACATCCCCTAGTAAAAAGAGAACTAATTACGTCCATCAGATGGAGTTATTACTATTTTGCTTCATGCAGGACAACGATTATCATCAAAACTGTGCAGAAATATTGCACGATAATGTCTTAAATGCAGTCATTGTGTAGGGTCATTTGCACTTCCTTTCTCCTTAATTACAGCTTCTTGGACTCCAGTCAGTTCTCAGTGGAGTCAGCAGGAACACAACAGGAGCAGAATTCAGGCTCTTTGGCCACAGATGAGGTTCTGAAAATCATTAACTTCTAGGAGTAATTTGAGGTTTCACTTGAAATTCCAGTAGTGGTGGTTTTGTGCCTCTTCAATTGAGCAAGTGTCTTGGTATAACAGAAATAATGCTTATCTTTAAAAGCATTTTTTAAGGTCTGCATTTGTCACCCTTGTATGGCAGGGTATTAATGCTTCTCTCTGTCATACTTCACATGTTCATGCCTTCGGTAAAAGCATAAAGACCCTCGTATCTCTGAACATACTCCTGAAAACACAAAGAACTAAACAGAGGTAAAAATCTATTTCTCTTACTAGTTTTTTCATTTTCTAGAAAATTAAACTACATATGTACAGAATCAAGAATTGCTTAAAAGAAAGGAAAGGCACTGTGAGGGTTGGGGTTTTTTTGTTTTGAAAAATCAGTAAATTCTTAAATGACAAGTATCAACAACAACAACAAACCTATCTTGTTACCTTCAGAAGTCAGATACAGAACTGAGTCTCTAAAATTGAGGAACTTGTTCCTAAAACAGTCCCTCCACACTGTCATTGAAGCAGAATATGGAATTCCTATGTGTTTTTCCAGCATATTTCAAAAGTTGTACTCAAATCTCTCACCTCATCTGTCCTGGACTTGAAGTGTTTTTACCAAACCTAGGAGAAAGTAAAAGAGCCAAATGAGTCGGAATGTTTGTCAGTTAGTGTGTTGTAATATTGAGGGGGTTTTACCACTGTTGCCTACTAATAATCTGGGACATCTGTTTGGTAAGTAGGACCCAAAGTAGTCCCATACAAAGGCCTCAACTCAGTATAATATTGAGTAATCCAGCCAGAAGCAGAAGGGCTATTGCTGTGCTTTAATCTCACTGGCTGCGAGTACCTTGCTGAATGAAGGCCAATGCAGTGACATGAATTTACATGTGATGTTGTGAAGCCAGGACAGGTTATGTCAATTATACTATGGCTGAGCATTTCCAGTCTTCATTTTCTGCAAAGTCTATGGCTTCCCTTTGACACAGGCTGGCAAGGCATATTATGCCTATAATATTGTCTTCTGATTTGTCAACTGTGCATTGATTAAGATACAGATGAGCCATATGCTAGTGAACTAAGCAGTTAAATGGATTTTTGGGGAAGTTCAGCTGTGAGGTATTTTACAAGTACCAGCTCAGATTTTCCTTGAACTGCATTAGCCATAAATATGGATTATTCCTGTAGGTCCTGTATATGGAGAATTAGATCTGCTTTAAAGGTTCAGCAGGAAAATATGAACATAATTATTTCCCAGCCAGATAAATGAGTCACTTTAGTAGGGACATTTTGATCATGTGACTTAGTCAAAGTGCAGAAAAAATTAAATATTTCCATCCCTGTCTGCTTAAAAGTTTTACCATTATACGAATATATACATACATGTAACATTTACATAATATACACATACAAAATATTGCAAATTTTGACAGCTTCACTAAGTCACTTTGTTTGAATAGCAAAGCAGCAGATTCCTAAACAAAAGGATAATCCAATTTCACTGCTAAAATATAAAGTGAATTTAGTGTTTCTTACTATTTGTGAATAACTACTATCTGAAAATATTAATTTATGAGTATTATTGAGCAGGTGACTACTCAGTGCTTAATAGGAACTAGCAATTAGTGTATGTAAATCAACTAAGACAGCAGCATCTCAATTACTGTTCTGCATAGAGGAACAGTTAATTTGTAGGAATACATGTTTCCAGCCCAGATTTTAAAAAGTCACGTTTTCCACTGCTGAAAACCTCAATACCTATAATATTTGTTGTGCATTTTATGATTATTCTTAATGCCCTTGCAAACACATGTAATAAAATGCTAACAAACTGTCAGCCATTACTTAATTATGTTTATCTAGATGGATAAAGTTGGAGTGGGGGGAGCCTGTGGTGAAAAATATTGTTTCCCATTTGGCAAACACAGACTAAATTTACAGCTTAATTATTCCTTGTAGTGCTGTAGAGAGATTTTCCTGTTAATCATACTCAGGTCCAGAGTTGATTTAAAAAAAAAAAGTTGTGGATTTTTTTTTTTTTTGGTAGTGAGGTTTAAAAAGTATTTTGACTCTAAATTAAATCAACTTCCCCTCTAGTAGGAGATTTAAATGTTTGTGAGGCTTCATTGGGAACTACACAGGGAGCGTTTCTGACAGTGATGAAACACCTGCTATAAGGCAAGACAAATATCTCGGAAAATAATGTTATAGTTGCATTCAGAAACTTTGCTTATGGAAAATATCAGAATAATTCATCTTAATTAATAAAAATATCTCTATGTTTCAGCAATCAAGTGCAAGAAAAATAGAGGTCAGTTCCGGAAACCTTTATTCATGAGAGTATCCCACTAAATTCCAAAAGATCACTTGTGTGCACAATGATGCCCATGTGATTAAAGACTGCAGTTTATCTCTGGATGTGTTTTTTAATGAGATCTTTTTAATTTGAAATCTTTAAATAGTGGTTTTTCAAAGCCAAATCTGTGCCAATCACCACAGGACCACTAGACATTAAAAGCAAAATCAGAAATTGCGTCTTGTAAGACACTTGATTTTTCTTGCAAAGACAGCCTAGGAAGTGCTTACTGAGAAGAATCATCAACCAGTCTTCATAGTATATTCTTCAGCAGTAACTGGGCAAAAGTATTCATTGCAGGGAATACTTTATATTAAAACCAGTCACAGTGAACTTGTACAGTAATCCATGAAAATATCTCCTTTTAATACTGAAGCTTACCACCTTCATAGTCATAAGATAAATTTGTACATCAGTTAGCTGCATTTGAAATGGACAGGTTGGCAAAAGTTTGTTTGGCATATCTGTCTTGGCTCTAGCCAGCTATGATTCGATTAACTTCTATGTTAAGTAGTTAATAAATTGCTTTCTGCTAAGTATTTAGAAGTACATACTATGAAGAGTTACTAAGTTCCATTCCTCCCAGAGTACCTTCCAAACTTGGCACAAAGCTTGCCTTTGTTGCACAAACACAAAAAAACCACATAAACATTTTAAAGGGTGTCTGAATTCTAGATATACATTAAAGAAGTATTTTTCCTGATTTTTTTTTCCTGATATTTTCATATTTTTTTCCTGATATGGGAATAAGCTGTAAGTTGTTAAGTACCGGTAAGAAAAATAGGAAAAAGATACTTTACTTAAAAGGGTTGAAAATCTGTTCAGTGACGATATAAGTAGAAAAAGCTTAATCTAAAAACCCATACACAGATATTGCTAAGATCTCATTTATCAGTCTCAGTAAAATGCTGAATTAATCATTTTTGCATAGATTTGAACCTATACTACCAGATCATTTATGTAAACTTAGAAATTTATTACTTGACTATTTGCCTTCTATTTTCTGGACATTGGTGTAGTTCTTGGGTAGCCTATTATGAAATGTTAAAAAATTACCTGTATTAGTAGTTCTTGAAGACATCTTTGCGTTGGAACAGTTTATACTTTCAGAAAAACAGCTGGAAAAGGTTTTGTTTTCTTCTTCAAAAATAAGCTGTAAGAAACAAAGCAAATATTTATTTCCATGGTTTTCTGCAGATCACCATGTTGCAATGAAGAATCTATAACAGCACAGAAGTAATAATCAATACTGAACAGTCACACCAATGTAGTTACACAAAAGGGTGTGACTCATGTGACTTGGTTTTTTTCTGATGTTATCATGCCAGCAAAAATTTTGGCATACAGGAAGGTACAGTGCTTTAAAAGGTGCTTTTAAAGACGTTAAAAGACGTGCGTTTCCTTCATGGGAATTAGCTATGTCAGTGTAAAAATATCATGCTGATCCCTATCCGTGTTAAGGGAACTTTTTTTACTTTTCATTAAATCATTATAAAGCAGCAGGAGCTTTTTTTCATTATTTTTTTTTTAAGCTAGAGACATGCCCTAAATGAGAGCTGCTTTTTACATCAGAATTGTTTTAATGTGTTTTCTTTAAATCAACAGAAAAAAATAGGAAAAAACATTTCTTTTTAAATCTGAAAATATGCTTCTAGGAGAACTGCTTATAATACTGGATGATAGCATACATGTAATTAGGAAAAGGTAAAAAAGAAGATAAGGAAACATTGACATTAGGGATACCATGTATGGACTTCAAGCTTTTGAAACTCAATACAAGGTACATTACTGCAAAACACAGAAGCAATTTCATAGCCTTAAAAGCATTGCTAAAAGATAGCCAACTTTCAGCATGACAAAAAATATCAAAGTCATTACTGATCATATGTTCCCTTCAGACGAAAGCCTTTCCAGACACTGATCAAATATTAAACAGAGAAGTCAGAATTAGCTGATAGTAAAATCTGTAATAGAAAATTCAGGGACCTATAACTTAATGCTTTTTAAACCTGACGAGGAGGGAAAGAGGAGTTAAAAAACAGCAGTCCTTAACAAACTCTTCAAAAATAGTTTAAAATGTTTCTCCTGCTCTGAAGGAAGGAACTTAATATATTAAATGAGGAAAATACAAACCTTTAGTATGTTAATTTAAAAAGCTGAATCTTTGTTCCCTAAGTTAAGTAGGTGTGCAGACATAGCCAACTTTATTTAAGTCATAAGAATGATAATTAGGGTCACTCTTCAGGAAAGCCCTTAATCACACGCTTACAGAAGTCGATAGCTTGAAATACCTGTCTAAGCGCTTTCCTGAAACAGGCCTTACTAGGTGAAAGTTAACATGTGATGATCACATGGAAAGTATCTGAATAATTTCATGCCTATTTATAGTCCAGACAAACAGTCTCATTTCTTACTCAGTTTTCACACGTAAAGGATTTCTTTTAATGATGAGGTTCCTGGTAATAGTTGGAATTTTTCAGCTGATGACATTTGCATCAAAAAGCTTATGAAGTATCAGTCACTACATGTGATATCTTAGAAAACCTGTTTTAAAAGTGCTGTACAAGCCCAGAATATTAGAGCATCTTCTTTGAATAAAAATTAGCTATTAGGAAAAAAATTAAAAATCCTATTGTAGTGAATATAGACTAGTTAATACCTTCTAAGATAAAAAAAAGCATCTTCAACATTTCAGAGTATCGTAAAAATTCTCCTGGCAGATTTGAAAGGTAAAATCTGTTATGTTTATATTGATGATATGATCATTTTCTCTTAGGATCTGGATCAGCATTTAGCGAATATAACAGCTGTACTGTGAACATTACAGTCTCTGAGCTTAACTCTAAATCTTAAAAATGAAAATGCTATAGAATATAGATTAAATAATCTGTAGCATATTTTGTCAAAACCAAATTGGCTGTAGACCAGGTAAGTTGTTTTTGTTTGCATGTTTCCCATACCCTGAAATACGAAGCAAATTCAGCAGTCTTGGTTTTACAAATGGGTATCATCTATATACTGTAGTTGTCTACCTTTGAAGAGCCTCTTAATAACACTATGGGGCAAGGAGAGAAAAAACATCAGATAGATAGATGAGCATAGAACATTTCTAAAAACTCTTTAAAACTGTAAAATTAATAATCTTGTGAATAAGGCCTGCTTCTTAAATGCCTACTTGTATAAATGCTACCTAAAGGCAAATTTATCAGACTAGTATCCCGATATCAATGACAAAATATTTGTTCCCCACACTGATCTGATAACATTACAGAACACAGTAACACCATAAATAAAATCCATCAAAAAATTTCTAAAAGAAAAGGTGGTCATGCATTTATAGAATCAAACCACTGTTGTATAAATTATTTTCATCACTGGTAAATAAAAACCCAAGCAAACAAAGGAACTTCCTTTAATAAAAATATCAGAGTCCATAATTATACAATCAGTTTGGGGTTTCCAAAACTGTTCAGTGTTAGCCTGGCTTCTCTCCTACTGAAGTCAATAACTGGCTCAAGGGAGAGAAAGGTGCTAGGCTAGGTGCTAGTATGGAGTTTAGACCAGTCTGTCAAAAGTTTTTAGAAGGGGCAATATTCCATTAGGAAATGTCAGCTTAGTGAAACCATAGTGTTACATGCAGGCCAGCTCATGCTCTCAGAGTGCAACTACAAACTCCAAATCCTCCAACAGGCTATTTCAAATGCCAGGGGTCCAGACACAGATGCTGAGGTGCAGCCAGAAAGTAAGGATACCAGATGAGAGTTCATGACCAGTATGTCCACAAAATGTAAAAGTATGAAGCACATTTAAAAATATTCTCCAACAGTTCACTTCGTTCTTAATTGAGATTTAAAAGGACACCAGCCAGGAGTAGTAGATCCATAATATCCGTAATATTATCTGCAGCCACATGATATAGTCTCTCTTCTGACCTGCAGGTCAAGACTGGTATGAAGCTTCTATTCAGATTGCGATGCTCACAAGAATCCAAGCTACTGAGGAAGGTACATATTTGATGTTCTGGATCTGATGGTGGAGTGCATGTTTTTATTATGGTTTAGGATAAGACTATGTGCATAGACCCAGAGGTTCATCAAGTGCTCTAGGTATCATTAGGTTTACCAGGTAACTCTTCCTGAGTAAACCTCCTGTACTCCAGGATTGTCTTTCCATAAGAAATTTTGGTGAGGTGGCTAAAGCTGGATTCGTTGGTTGTATTGTATAAGCCTCCTGTAGGAATTTATTGTGAGTGCCTTTCAGCAAGTATGAAAACATGACTTGTACTCAGTTCCTGAAGAAATTCAGGATTCCTGAAGAAATTTCTTCAGGAACTGAAGTCCTTTACACTCAAAGGTACAATTTTGCTATTTTAAGGGGCTGTGTTGGAAGAGAGAACAGCATATAAGTGGAAAGTGACAGGGAATAAGGACCCTCCTATCCTCCTTTACTGCCTGTTTTATCTGGTGTCGTTGTTTAACTCCAGCCAGCAACTAAGCACCACGCAGCTGCTCACTCACTTGCCCCCACCCAGTGGGATGGGGGAGAAAATCAGGAAAAGAAGTAAAACTCGTGGGTTGCGATAAGAACGGTTTAATAGAACAGAAAAGAAGAAACAAATAATGATAACACTAATAAAGTGATAGCAGTAATGATAAAAGGATTGGAATGTACAAATGATGCACAGTGCAATTGCTTACCACCTGCCGATCAACACCCAGTTAATCCCTGAGCGGTGATCCCCCCGCCCCCACTCCCCCCAGTTTATACACTAGAAGTGACGTCACATGGTATGGAATACCCCCTTGGCCACTTTGGGTCAGCTGCCCTGGCTGTGTCCTGTGCCAACTTCTTGTGCCCCTCCAGCCTTCTCGCTGGCTGGGCATGAGAAGCTGAAAAATCCTTGACTTTAGACTAAACATTACTTGGCAACAACTGAAAACATCAGTGTTACCAACATTCTTCTCATACCTAACTCAAAAACATAGCACACTGCCAGCTCCTAGGAAGACAATTAACTCTATCCCAGCTGAAACCAGGACACATCCTTTTTCAGTTGCAGGTGATTTGAAAGATCTGAGGTCTCGGTGGTAGGAAAGGTAGGTAGGTTATTGGCTAAGTTGTCTGAAGCAATTTTAAAGAATTCTGCATTGTGTTTAGAAAGCAAACAATCCAAGATATTTTAGTGCATGCAGAACATGAAGTTCTTTCTTAACGGAATTTTAGGCCATATTTCAATGGACCCCACTGGAAATGCTTGTATAAGGACATGATGGAACTCAGAGTGCAATGCCTTCTACACCATCTGCTTAGGAGCTTAAAGCAGGAAGATTTCAGGTGTTAGAATGCATGAGATGGAATGCGTAAGAAAAACAGCACTGTGAAAGCTGTGGAGCTTGTCTCAATCACAGCAAAAATTGTTCTTTCGGAAGATAATAATATTAGACAAATTCTGTACCCTTTAGGTAGTAAGTCTTCCAGTGAAATTGGCTGGACCGTAGACCGCAGGCTGGGGCTCTCAGAGGAGCAATCCAGAATTTAAGTCATAGAAAACCAAACATTTTAACACTTACTTAATTAAACATTGTGACCAGTATATGCATGCTTATAATCAGACATCCAGAAGTATTATAAAGACTAAATTCAGCATCACATATAAATTGAATTCACAGCTGCTTTCTAAATTTCCATCAGTCTTAAACATAGAAACAATGCTTGTGCCATGTTCTCACTGGTAGTAAACTTGGGCTTACCTGGATCTCTGGAGGTGTTTGGTTTTTTTCGTTGTCAAAGGACTATTCATAGACTACAGTAACTTTAAAAAAAAAGCACAAAACAACATCAACAAAGCTTAACATTGAAAGCCTGATATATAATCAACTTATAAACAATTTCTGCCTCAAATCCTGGACACTACCTGTTGTTTTTCCACTCTTGGTCTTTATCCAGACAAATTCTCCGTTAATTCGATGGATATTTGACAATTAAAACACAAACTAAAACTTTAGGATTAAGCCATTGCTCTGATAAATCCTACTAAATGAAACTAAAACAGTTTTGTTATTCTAGATCTGGATTAAAGGCTGCTACAGCATTGGGCAGCTTGGTGCTTTAGTTTAACCCTAGACTTAGAGCCACATTTTTGCTGAATTAAAAATGAACACTACATTATACACTAAGACCCAAAGCAAGTTGTACTTATGGAATAAATACCACATATGGCTTCATCAAATTCCAGTCTAATTGTATTGGTGTTACATGAAATGCATGTAGGATGTATTTCTATGTTTTCTTACTCTGTGGAATGGTAATACTGGATACTAGTAAGAGCAGAGACTGGCATAATAGGACCTTCTGCTTTTTATAACAACGCAATGTATGTTATTAAAAAAGTGGAGTGGTGCATCTTAACTCTCAAATGCTATTGAGACACTTAGCGGACTTTAATGACTAATGTCAATCTACAGTAACGGAAGGCATGATCCAGTATTTGCAAATAGATACAAATTCCTTAGCAGTAAGCCTAAGTGAAAGACTTAAATATTATTATCAGAAAAAATATGGTAAAAAATATTTGTCTAAGTCTATAGTAAGATTTCAATTCATAGTGCTGTAAGTCTAGGTACCTGTTTTGGTGTGGTCTTGTCTCAGTCCCTTGCTCCTGAGACAGAGTTCACACTATCACTCACACATGGAAGAGATGACATTTGGATTTTCCAGTACTTGGCAGAACTTGGAGTTCTGAGGTCTCCTTACCTTTGAATTTGATTCATATGTTCCTGTGAGCAGGGTGGGTGAACAGAATATAGCTCACCATGGTGTTTATAAGCTGGAATTTGGAATTTTTAACTTGCCAAGGCTCTTCACTAAAGACTGAATGTAATTGGTCAGTTCAGGTAGAGATAAATTTAGAATCAAGGCAGGGAAAAAAAAAATCATCTGCATTTGACTGATTTGCACAAAACCTAACAGAAAAAATGCCCCATCACTGTCAATGGAATGAATATTCTATCAAAACTGCAGTCACATTCTGTTCTATTGAGATTAACTTTACCTGCTGAATGTTGTGAAATTTATTTCAGTGGCCTATGACCACCATATATCAGCATCCGACCCCTATCTATATAAAACAATAAGCATGATCTTAAGGCTGTCTTAAAGGCTGTCTGAGAGATGTATATTTACTGACATATAACCTGACTAAAGCCAAACATCATTACCCCTGTGACTGATTAGAGGGCAGCCATAACTTAACAGTTTTATTTCCCTTCTACAGCTGAGCTCCTTGACCATGCTAGCTGAACTGACACGGCATTTCAAGTCTTGTTACCAGCTCAATGGTTCTCTTATTTAAAAAAAAGGGGGGGGACGGGGGGGACAGGGAGTGGAGGAGAAAAAGAAAAGGCACCTCTTCATTTAGTCTCTCCATCTTGATCATTGCTGATGGGCTATCAATAATTTCAACTTGGTTAAGCAGCTGGCTGAAGGTTAAATAAATTCTGCTTGGTTGTTTGCATGATCATACCTGAATTCAAGAATTTCAATTTGAAGCAGATTTCTTTTTGGCTGCTCCTTGGGAAGTTCTTATAAAGTCAAAGATAGGCTAGAAAATAAGTTATTTTTGTGGAGAAGCACAAGAACAAAATTAAAGTCAACGGGGCAAAGCAACCACACTTTGAAATTTCTGAAAGGAAATCTAAAGGGATAGTAAAGGCTTCATATATGTATATACACACACATATGCCAATTTAGATGAGGACAACAGGAACAGAGGTCATCAGTAATCCTCCAGTCTGAAGGATTTTGCCCAACTGCTTTAACAGATTGTTAAAATCTGAGAACAGCTATCCACTGATTCATGAATGAATCATGATTTTAAAAGAAAATAAAATGGGTCATGCCATTTTGCCTGCAATGTGTTCAATTATCTTGCGCACTACTATTTTGACACCCAGAGAATTATTTACAGCATGCACAACTACCTATGCATCTCAGCCAATGTGTATGCTAATATGCCGTTAATAATGCATTCTGTGGACTCAGCATTCCTCTAACTTGCATCAGCTTTATTGTTATTTAAGTATTTACTTCTTGGGAGTATTCCTGTTTTATTTCAGTACAAGAAACTCCAAGCTCAATATGAATCAAATACACATGCTTTCACATTTAGCTGTAGTAGGGTGATTTTGGAACACACTCCTCGTTACTGAGACACAAGGAAAATGCACACTGAAATTTGTCTAAAATAATCAGAATAGTTAGTGACTTAAATCGCAGGTGGTGTCCTGTTAAAGGAGGAAGAGAATTATGGTTATGTTTTGAAGACTCATATAGCTGCATTGCCTCATACAGGTTTAAGTGTATAGTCTACTTTTACACAGCAGTTGATTTTTCATAATCAGGTTACCTGCATTTTCAGTAGTTTGCTACTGAAAGGCAGTGAACTAGTTTAGAGAGAGAAGTCAGTTTCAGGTCACAAATCTTGAGTGCAAGAGCATGCACATCTATAGTTACCTCACACAGCAAGTGCCTTGACTTGCTTACCTCAGCTTTCACTGTTCGACATAGAGAATTCCTAATACCTACAAATAAAACCTGTGAAGTTTGAGAGAAGTAATACAAACATGTGAAAGGGTGGGAAAGGAAGATTCAGGAAATTCCTCAGAGGTTTTCAAGTCAAAGCTGGATAAAGCCCTGAGTAACCTGGTCTGATCTCACAGCTGATCCTACTTCAGTTAGGAGACTGGACTACAGACCTCCACGGAGTCATTCCAGCCTGAGTTATCCTACGACAGTATGACTCCAAATCATTGTTTAGACAGTAAAAGCCCTGGACATGAAGACCCATCCACACTCTGGAGCACTGCTGTTCAATGTTCCAAGAAAATGAACAGTCCCTTGCGGAACATACATTGATGCCCAACCTCCTTTTTGTTCTCTATACATTTACATTGTCATATACATTGACATTTTAGCTGTATTTTAACAATACTTTATTTTTTAATACAGAAGAAACTATGTGTTTCGCTGTAGTACGGTGCACAGTGTAATAATGGTGCATGGTGTAATTACACAGAACATACAATTTAGTCCTTTGCAGGTTATTCACAGTTCCATACTTTCAAACACAATCAAAGGTGAAAATACTTTCACTCCTCTGAACTACCACTTCTAACTTTACAAATTGCAGCATGCATGAAACTGTCTTTTCCAGCCTATATATGCAGATGTTCTGTGCTTACTCACTGAAGTCCAAAATTACATCATTTCTGCAATTTGATTATTCTTACAGCAAGAGAACAAAGATGAGATTGAGCCTTCTCTGTAAGCTTTCTTCAGGGCTTCTCAAACCACAGTCTAGATTGTTTACCCCCCTTTTTTTCTTCGAAGGGCAGCATCCACCTGTCACACCAGAGGAGCTAGGAGTTACTTGCTCCTGTAAGACAGTCTTTGACCATAACGTGAAGGACTTGCAGACATAATAGCATGATCTCCAGATTGCTACCGGTTCAGTTTTTTTCCCACTCACTGATAGGTGCTGCATGGCATTTCTCCACAGGCACTGCATCTTACTTAAAAGCCTTGTTGACACAGTCTCTTGTTCATGCATTTGCCCTCTCCCTATTACAGAAACTAGAAGGGACAGAACCTGTCGCTGGGCTGCAGAAAGCCATGCGAATAGCCACCAGAATTTAGATGCAGACTGCCTCCACAACAGCATTTCATAGCATAGCTTCCCCCTCAGCTTAATGTTTTGTGGACTCCTGTTTCCCAATCCAAATCCTGCATAACGAAAAACCTCAGGGACTGCCGACTGCATAGCTTGAGTGTGTTTCAGCAGTTTTAAGACAAGGAGACTTCTTGGCTCTGTGTCTTTCCCTCACGCTTCTGGGAGCTTTAGGAAAGGGAAGGAGGAGGATGCCCCTCCTCAAAGAGCTGTGCCAGTTAAATGAACAGAAGTCCCCCAGTATTTATCTTATTCCTCCCTCTTTCACAGAAAGCATGACATGGCTATCTTCATTCAAATTAATCACGGTGAGTTGGAATCACAGAATGGTTTGGGTTGGAAGGGACCTTTAAAGGTCATCTAGTCAACCCCCCTGCAATGAGCAGGGACATCTTCAACTAGATCAGGTTGCTCAGAGCCCCATCCAACCTGACCTTGAACGTTTCCAGGGATGGGGCATCTACTACGTCTCTGGATAACATGTTCCTGGGTTTCACCACCTTCATTGTAAAAAAATTTCTTTCTTATATCTAGTCTGAATCTACCCTCTTTTATTTTAAAACCATTACCCCTTGTCCTATGGGCTAATAAACTTTTTACTGTGGAAAAAATGAATTTCCTCTACAAATATAATTCCTAACTTCAGTCTAAAACTGCTAGTTTATTCATCAGCCAGTGTCATTAATATATCTGTCAATAGCTTAGAAAATACTGTCCTAATAAAACAGTAGGCTGTGATCAGCTATTAATATAACTCAGTAACTTGGCAAAGGCCATGCAAGTTGTTCATCAACTCACATATTTTTACAAGTTACAGACCCATAGCAGAAACCTCTGCACAACAAGAATATTAACTGGAATAAAGTGATCATTTTATGAAACATTTTATGGAAGCAAAAAGTACACACAATTATGTTTTATTAACAAACTCTTGACCTTACAAATTTCAGTGTCCATATTCAAAATGCTACTGTTCAGCTAAACCCAGAGCTGGCCTCATTCCTTCTCTAAGTCCAGTGGACTTGTGCCAGTGTTGTGGTTTAACCCCAGCCAGCAACTAAGCACCGTGCAGCCACTCACTCACTCCCCCCGCCACCCAGTGGGATGGGGGAGAGAATCAGGGAAAAAAAGTAACACTCTTGGGTTGAGATAAAAACTTTAATAGGACAGAAAGGAAGAAAATAATAATTATGATAATAACAATAATAAGATGACAATAATAATAATAAAAGGATTGGAATACACAAAACAAGTGACGCACAATGCAATTGCTCACCACTCACCGACTGATGCCCAGTTAGTTCCCAAGCAGTGATCCACACCCCCAGGCCAACTCCCCCCAGTTTATATAATGGGCATGATGTCACACATTATGGAATATCCCTTTTGCCAGTTTGGGTCAGCTGCCCTGGCTGTGTCCTCTCCCAGCTTCTTGTGCCCCTCCAGCCTTCTTGCTGGCTGGGCATGAGAAGCTGAAAAATCCTTGACTTGGTATAAACACTACTTAGCAACAACTGAAAACATCAGTGTGTTAACATTCTTCTCATACTGAACCCAAAACAGCACCATACCAGCTACTAGAAAGAAAATTAACTCCATCCCAGCCAAAACCAGGACAGCCAGGAATGATTAAAGCAGAAGGATACTCAAAACAGTTGAAAATTTGGAATATGAAGTGGATATATTACCAATTGCCTCTGTTTGTCATTAAGGGAGGAAAAAAAAAAAAGAAGTGTCGCAGTCTTCGAAGTTTCTTAAAAACATAGCTTTGAGTTCTCAGTTCTTTGCAGAGCTTCTGCAGAAGCATCAGGTATATTTTTAAAAGAGCTTTTAAAGAATTAAAAGCCAAATATCAGAGTATCATGTCAGTTCCATACTGACTAAGCATAAATTCATTATACATGTTGTAGGGATGTTGGAATTTCTGCCAGTTTAGGACGTTGTGTGTGTGTAAATATATATACGCTAGATATATATAAATACACACATGCACAGAGATTGGCAGTATCAGTATTGTCACACGTAAGCTATGTAAATAGTGCATGACTAGAAAAATTACCACTTCCAAAGATAGCCACTTCCAAAACAAACCAACACTGAGCAATGGAACACAAAAGGGACACCTCACCACAACTGCATGGCTTATTTGGGTTTTTGGTTTTTTTCTTTAAACCCTTTTGGGAAGACTGCTATGGAGCATTCATGGGTTTCCAACAAAACCAACCTCTATCTTGAACTTTCTTACACTATATTACATGCTGAGTTGTTTTCTTTCAGGAAATCTTGTTGATCTCCTGGAGACATTCAGAGAGATTAGACTAAATTAGAAAAATATATTCCTCTAATATGTTGCCCACTTTGAAATTAAATTGTGTAACATGATAGTTTTCAAAATTCTTGATTTATTAGAGTTTACAGATATGACCCAAAATTTTCATTTTAGCTTTTTTCTTTTTTCTTTTAATATAAAGTTTAAAAGCTATTTAGTGATACAATCTATTAATATATCCATAGGTAGTTTCTCTTTTCTCACTGAATGCTGTCTCTCTGGGTGTTGACACCAGATGAAAAGTTGTATAGGTTATTAGCAAGAAAAAAAAAAAAGTGCATGAAACACTTCTCTTTCTTCCACTGCCCAAAGGTCCTTTGCCAGGGAAGATGCTCTAATTCTCACATACCTTAAAATCAGCAATGCATCCTGCAAAATCTCTACATGTAAAGAAAACTGTTAACCTAAGAGACATAAGTCATTTACTGCAAGAAAGAAGAAACAGTGTTTCTTCATCAAATTCCATTTTTGTTTAACAGTCTCTCAGCTGTAAATTTGATAATGGCTGCTTGATTCTGCACTCACATAGCTGGGGACAATTCCTATTCCAATCTACATTATGTTCATCTGTTAATCTGATGACAGAATTTGTCTCCTTAGGCAACAAATTTGGGGACCAGAATTTATCCACCAGTACGTTTCATTCCACTGAAGGGTAAATTAAGGTGGATTTGTAATGTCTTTGTTTATCTGAAAAAATTAAATATATTGAAAGAACTTGAAAGCCGATTTAATTTAAGAGAAAAGTAAGGCCATTATATAAACAGCAGCAGATCTCATCCAGAATATGTCACATAAATATCATACTATCAAACAAGAAATGTAAATTATCATACATACTCTATAATTGAAAAGTGTATTATACATTAGTGAAGTCACCCATTTATCTAATCATAATCAGTTCCAATAAAATCTCATTTAGGAAAGTTGAATGTAGTTCAGGGTGGATGGTTATGAGGATATCAGTCATGTGAGTATGCACTGAAACAGTTTTGAAAGACAGTTCTTATACGTAGAAATCCAATTATTGCATACCTCATATGAAAGAAACTTACACTGATATGAGCTAAAACTGTGGCATTCAGAACTAGAAAAAAAGTAAAGCAAGAATACTGGATAACTATTTTAAATAATGTTTTAAGGAAATTTCTACTCAAACAAGATTTTACATTTGCAAGAAGTCATTACAAGAATGACATGGTGTTTAATGCTAATAAAAGATAGTTCAAAAGCAGAGGAAAAATCCTGATATATCATTTGAAGGTTCTGATGACTTGCAGCTTGGATTCAAATCTCCCATTCTTGGTTTTATAAATCCATCCTTTCAGTAAGAGAAATTCTGGTTGACCAAACATATGCAAGTCTGTTACAAAGGGAGGTAAAGTCCAACCATTTTCTATCGCTGCTGCCCTTCTACTGTAGCATTTTAGATAAAATAGCCTCCAGACATGAACAGTAAGTGGTTTTGTTGCGCTTGTTGACATAAAAAGACATGAAATAGCCTAGTTTTGCCATTCATACAGTACATCATTCCACATGAATTGCAGGAACATTTGCTATCTTGGTTTCAAGAAAAACGTCAGTGACTTAATCCAACAGTAAGGTAATATGAATAAAATGTATATCATGACTACAGCTGAAGAAGCAGTTCATGATGAATACTTAATTTGGTACCATTAGCCTCTTCTGAAATGATCACTAATGATTTTTTTCTTCTGTTCCTCCATTTATTGTGCACAGCTGCTCACCTAATCACTTGCATAAACTTATCTGAACCTATGGATTATTTATTATACATCCATCACTCTTCCAACAGTGGTAACCTAAGCTATACTGATTTTCTGTCTTCTACATGTTCCAAAATTTAAGCTGTCTATACAGCTAGTCCCCATTCCATTGTGAATATTCACATACATACATACATACTGATGGCAATATTTACATGCAGATGTATTCGAGTCACTTTTGAATCCATCAATAGCACGGAGAATAACAACTCAAATGTCTAAACACTCTTCATTAAAATGGGGTACAAGAAGTTAGAAAACATAAGCTTGACAAAAAGAATATCCAAATATCCCCTTTAATTTTTTTGGTATTTAGTAAGCTCCAGGTATAATCCTCCATCAAATACTGCAATTCCACCTTATTTCTTATATTGTGATATGTTTGTTTCCTCACAAAATCCAGTGGATTCTGAACAAAGGGCCTGCTTCAGAAACTCATGGGAAAAAAATTAACCATTTTGACTATCCTGTTCTTGCAGCTGTATAGAATCATAGAATCATTTAGGTTGGAAAAGACCTTCAAGGTCATCGAGTCCAACCATCATCCATGCCCACTAAACCATGTTATGGAGTACCCTGTCTACACGCTTTTTGAATATCTGCAGGAATGGTGACTAGCCCTGATTTGCTCTGCTTTGCCTGGCTAGATGTACAACCATTTATACATGCAATTTATCGAATTTTAATAATGTACGAGTAGACTAGGGCACTTAGAAAATAACCATGATGATCCACAGGAGTGATCAGTATACCTTATTCCCAGTTTTATGTTCTATTGCAATATCTGAAAGTATGAGAACTAATTTACAAGCATATAGGCTGTTTTTAAGAGGAAATTACAAAGCAGCTGTCAACCACATGTAGATGGAAACCAGCTGGCCAGACTGAATGAATATTATACTTGCAAACATATGTTAGAAGTGACTCTTGGCTAGACATAGGCCCTCTTCCCACTTGCTTCTAAGCCTTTCTGATGTCATATGTGCCAAGTTAAATATCATTCCCTTATTCTGGAAAACATATCTTACGGGCTACATGCAGAGAAGCCACCAGATCTAGACCACAAAGGACACGCAAGACAACTAGAAAAGCATCTTTAGGAAGTGAGGAGACACGTTAAGAGGGACCTGAACTATCCCCATGTACCAGCACAGATACCCTGAACATTCCTTACTTCACGAGGACAGCTGGCCTATTTCTCCAATTTTGTTTTCCTTTCTAGTACCTCTTAAATTAGATGAGATTTAGACAGTTCCAAAGGTCCATATGCAACTCTGTAAGAAGCCAGTGTGCAATCATTCATTTCAATTTCTAAGTAGGCTTGTATGTGACTGAATTGCCCTGATCAAAATTATCTGCTGTTCTCACACTCCAGCCTTGAGAATAGCTACATTGTTTGACACTTCTGGGAAATGTCCTTCACGCCTATAAGTTTGCAATCAAACCAAAGTAAAGCTAAGAAATGCCATATGCCTTTGTATATCTGACTTCAGAGATCCCTCTTCTACTTCTCTTACAATATGCTGGCTGTTCTACCTGCTATTTTCCTTTTCAAACTATAGGAACACAGACCATGGGTGGAGGATTGACACGCTCAGCATTTACTAATACTGCCTGTAAAACCTCTGAATTAACATGAACCACAGGGTGTTAGTTTCTAAGCCACAACATACCGTGCTGCTAGAGTTAGCTCAGTGAAGTAAGATGCCCTCAAAAGACAGGTACACCTAGGAAAACTAGTCTTCATCAGTTTCACTGCACAAGAACAGCATTTAAACATCTCAACCACAATCACATAATTCTAATCACAAAACGCACAGTACAAAAAGGAGATCTAACTGATCTCCGTAGAAGAAGATACACTACTGTTACAGAAAGGCCAAATAGCATGAAGTGTTAGATGGGCTCATGGCAAGAATTTAAGAGAAGATCAAATACTGCAAGCACAAAGACTTTCACTGCTGGAGAACTATGTCTTCAGAGATCAAGAGGTGACAAGATGCAGGAGGAATGCTACACGCAATATTCTGTACCTAGAATTTAATTCCATTCTCTGACTGTCCCAACAGCTTTAAGAGATTTTCTTCTTCTTCATCTCAGCCTGTAAAAATAGGATTACTAATATACTGGTGCAAGGATCAACTCTTCTAACAATATTCTGAAAACCCACTGTTTAATATTTTGGTCTTGATTCTGGAAGATTCGGCTTGACAAAGGGTATGAAAGACCTCATGTAAAATCTGTGAATATTGTTCACTATGAGAACTCCAATACCCTCACACTCCCTAGAGAACATTTCTTTGCAATCCCAGCATAATGTATGAACTTAAAGTGTTTCATTTAAGAAAAATAATTCTACCGTAGAAAAACTTTCTGTGAAGTTACGCAGAACGCTAAAACCTGCTTACTGTTCTCCTTCCCAGTTCATAGCATTTAGCTTAAACCAGCAGTGAACAATTTTGAAATATGCTGGGCTTTAGCCAGCAGTTTAAATGAGTATATGTGATTTAGTTCATATTTTCAGGCCTCTTTATTAAATACCTCCCAGTTCCATCTTGCCTAATATTTGATCCAGCAAGTTTAATGACCATTCCTTCATTAAACATTACAAGCTTTTTAAGACCTTGGCAGTGCAGCATTTCATTCAATAACCTAGCGCTGCTACAAAGTCAACACTGAGTGCCAAGTTAATCCCTCGTGTCCACTAATTATGTCCAGTGCTGCAGCTTCTTGGGTAAGCATGAATCGCTGGGGAAGTGCAGGATTTCCAGGCCAATGGATTCAGCACTCCAGCTATATCTCATGTCTTGACACTAGATGTCAGCGAAGGGTAATTGTTGTCTCAATTTAGAGGCCAGCCCAGGTAGCTACTAGCAACCTCTGTTAATGTTTTATAGCAAAGGTGAAGTATAGCTTAATACAAGCATCTGACATATATTACAATAAAAAAGGATATAGTTGTCTAGTGTTTTTAAAGTCAGTCGTAAAAGATGAATAATGACGCAGTTTAAAGCTAAAAGACAGCTGCCAAGCTGAATGGCCATGATGGATGTCTAAACACCCAGTGTAGAGAAAACCTGTTCCCTAGAGACCACCATCCAAAAAATTAATTACTACGATTCAGCATCTTTAAATGTGCCACTTAATATACTGCCACCATAATTAAATTTCCAGCCCTGTGACCTTGAGACCATTTCCTGAGATAATAAATGAGATCAAGGTTTAATCGATGCAGATGCAAGTAGAAACTGTCCGAGGAAGCACAAAAGCATCACAATGTAGTCATAGTCAAGGTCAGGAAACAAAACCCAAGTGAAGCTGCGAATCAACACTAATTGCTTTCTTATGATAAAAGATGTTTATTTTAATTTGCTTTATTTGCAAACAACAGTTCCGTTGTATACACTCTGACAGCAGCTTTTAAGCTCTAGCCACAGATGAAGTCAGTAGAGGGCATATTTGCCTCCTTGTAAATAGCACTTTTTGTAGCAAATGAAGCCGTATTCAGTAGCACACTGAGATCTGATAACCAAGCTCATCACACATCAAACAATACAAAGACAAGAAACGACTGCTTCAGGTAGACTCCTTCCTCTCTAATGCAAGAAACCAAACAAAAAGGAGAGACTTTGGGTAGAGATACAGAGATGTGAAGGCTATTTTATGTCCTTTTGAAGTCTGAGCGACACAAAGGGTATGGTCTGACTTCCACTGTTGGACTTTACTAAGGGCCAAATATGGTGTCTGATAAATATATAAATGTCTAAATGTGTAACAACATACTAACACCTAGTAGAGGACCTATTATTTTAACAGAAGTAAATATTATTGGGGTTGTCATGCACTTAATAAGTTGAAGTGAAAGAGTCTCTGCAGCTGAGTCAAGTCTCCTTAATCATATACTGTTAGAGAAACCAGAACTAGGTGGTGGTAGGGGGACCGTATGTTCAAAAAAAAAAACTTTCTAACTTTTTGAGACCAACCTTGTTTAGAGGTAGGCTTCCTTTCATTCCAAGAAGCCTGGAGGAAAAAAAAAGCATGTGTTCTGACACCTAAAACCTCAGAACTTTAAAAAGCATAGAAGCCATCAGTAGGAGGACAGAGACAGAACTGTGAAACAATGTAGACAATAGATCTTTAAATAATAGTACTTGGATGCATTGTTTTGCAAAATAGGTATTAAACAAAAATTTCTATCAATCCTGTTAACATCAAATAGATTAAATTATGAACCACTATAAATTCCAAGGTTAAATGCAACTGATATATAGAAAAAACATCTATAAATATCTCAAGCAAATCAAGGGGGCTGGGGTGATATACAGAACCCCAGTGGTGTCAGAAACAAAGATTGTAGAGAGCTCTGAAATCACTCCATACCAGTAAGACCAATGTACAAAAATTTGTACCAAAACCAAGAGAGGACAAAACAGAACAGTCCACTAACCATCAGGGATTGGAGACTTCTGGTTACAAAAGAGCTCAGAAGACATGGGGGCAGGGGGAAATAACATATAGGCTGCTGCAATATAACACTAACTTCACTAAAAGTTTCCAGAGATAACTATCATCAGGGCATGTTTTCTGAGCGTGAGAGTCACAGGACTGTGCCATATACATATTTAACATTCATATTAATCCTGCAAGTCTGGGTGTGCATGTGTAAAACCTGAAGACACACTGAGGATGATTAAGATAATTATTTCTTGGTCAAAAACTACCAACTACCCTTGAAAAAGGGAAAGTATTGGTAAAACAGCTATCATGTCTACAAAATGATGCAACAAAATCACGTTCAGGACTCAATCCCAGCTGTAGCTCTGAAAGATAGGTAGTAGTAGCCTGGAAAAAGAAACAAACAAACCAAAACCCCAAGGTATTACTGTCTCAGAACAAAGTCTTCTGGGGGATGGAGATAAACAGTAGAATTTTATTTCATTTAGGCTGAGACAATACTATACTGGAAATTAAAACCAACATTTGTTTAAACTTGTAGTTGATCTGCCTTCAGTCTATTGCAGTTAAAGTTGGATTCAAAAAATCTTCTGAAGTTAACACTTTCAAAACTTCCATGGACTTTTGGCTATATTCTTGTTTGTAGGTAAGTTGGGAAATCCACTCTGCCTGACATGAAACTTTTCCTCCTGTCATTCTGTATGTACCAGTAAGACCTTTAAAGAACGAAAGTAAGGGGAAAAAGTCTTTACTCTTATCTGACAGGCTAGTGCTGTAAATAACGCACTAACACCTTTCTCAGGAAGTCTCATTGCATGACAAATGCCACAGACTGCCAATACTGGTAGTTCCCATCTTTTCTTATTGAAAGATCCATTCAGATGCATCAAGACAACCTGAAGGCTACTTCTGATAAGAACAACGGGCAGTTTCAAAGGAGAACAGGCAACATTTCAATTACAAATTTTTATTTTACATTTTTAGCCTAATTTGGTCTCTTTGTGATAAACAAGATGTTTTACATATGCCTAGTAGGAATAATTGATAGTTCATGCTTCTGTGTGTTATACTTGTTAAAATATTTGCATTTAAAAGCAAATTTGGACTTCTAGCTCTAGGCTATGTGTGTGTCTTTCCTAAGGAGTCTCAACTAGAAGAAGCATTTTGAATTATAATTGTCTTCCAAATCTCAAATTAAGAGAGACAGAACACTGTTAACCCTTCACTTAGGTCACTTACCCATATGAAAACAAATTGTGATTTAGGAAAGTTGAGTAGAGACCTAGCAGATAGGCTGGGGTCACTTGACTCCTCCTGTATTCAATCAGTAAGATTAGACAGATGAATAAAGCTTACTTATGCTGCCAAGGGTTGGAAGATCAGGCCTCAGGTAATTACAGCATTAGAACACACATACTTTATGAGATCAATTTTAGAGTTAAAAGCTTTATAGCTTGATTCAGAAAAGCAAATTACTTGAAACTTTGCAGAAAATAGTAATAGATTATGAAAGAAGAGGTCCTGTGTTCCAAACACTTGCTGACCTCCTCAGACAAGCATTTCTTACCTTAAAAAAGATGTGTTGTATAGGATGCTTCCTATGTTGGACTTACGGAACTTTACAACATATACACTAGAGAAATACAGAATACGGAGATGCAAATCAAGTGTTTTTAACTGAGGCAGCTGTAGGAAAGAATATAACATTTGAAGGCTAAGATTTTCAAAAGTGACTTGTTACTTTTCCATGTCTGTCTGTGGTGATATGCATGTGGAAGCATCAAGAATACTTCTCAAGAGGCTGAGGAGACAGAAACAATCAGAGCTTTCCTACTCACAAACTCTTCTAAAATACTTGGAGCTCAGCACCACAGAACTGTAGTGTAAAACTATTAGTTGCTTTTCAACACACAACTGATTGTTTTTTTCATTTGAGCTTCTTGATAGCAATGAATGAACATGCAAAGTATCAGAATAAACACACAGCTTAACTCATCATTTACATAGCTTTTAAAATCTGAGTATTATAATGGCTATACTCATTGTATGTAAGGTCACATCTTACTGTAACAACCTTCATTTTAAGCATGCATTTGTGGGCATGTGGGACAGAAGATGACTGTGTACAATAGGGGTTGTGAACTGTTGAGAAAGCTGTACAGTGCTAAGCATGACTTGCCATCCCCAGCTCTGTGGCAGCTGGCTCCATTCCTCACAGCTGCATTCCAACATAGCAGTATTTGCTTGTGGTGGGTTGACCTTGGCTGGACACCAGGTGCCCACCAAAGCTGCTCTATCACTCCCCACCTCAGCTAGACAGGGGAGAGAAAATATAACAAAAGGCTCACGGGTCAAGACGAGAATAGGGAGAGATCACTCGCCAATTACCATCACAGGCCAAACAGACTCAGCTTAGGGGAAAATTAATTTATTACCAATCTAATCAGAGCAGGGTAATGAGAAATAAAACCAAATCTTAAAACACCTTCCCCCCACCCCTCCCTTCTTCCTGGGCACAACTTCACTCCCAAATTCTCTACCTCCTCCCTCTGAGCAGCACAGGGGGACAGGGAATGAGGGTTCCAGTCAGTTCATCACATGTTGTCTCTGCCACTCCTTCCTCCTCAGGGGCAGGGCTCCTCACACTCTTCCCCTGCTCCAGCGTGCGGTCTCTCCCACAGGAGGCAGTCCTCCATGAGCTTTCTCCAACGTGAGTCCTTCCCACGGGCTGCAGTTCTTCACGAACTGCTCCAGCGTGGGTCCCTTCCACGGTGTGCAGTCCTTCAGAAGCACACTGCTCCAGCATGGGTCCCCCACGGGGTCACAAGTCCTGCCAGCATATCTGCTCCAGAGTGGGCTCCTGTCTCCACGGGCCCGCAGGTCCTGCCAGGAGCCTGCTCCAGCGTGGGCTTCCCACGGGGTCACAGCCTCCTTCGGGCATCCACCTGCTCCTGTGTGGGGTCCTCCCTGGGCTGCAGGTGGATATCTGCTCCACTGTGGACCTCCATGGACTGCAGGGGGAGAGCCTGCCTCACCATGGTCTTCACCATGGACTGCAGGGGAATCTCTGCTCTGGCACCTGGAGCACCTCCTCCCCCTCCTTCTTCACTGACCTTGGGGTCTGAAGGGCTCTTTCTCCCACATACTGTCACTCCTCTCTTCTCTGGCTGCAACTGCTGTTGTGCAGGTTTCTTTTCCCCCTTCTTAAGTATGTTCTCCCACTGTCACTGATGGGCTCGGCCTTGGCCAGCGGTGGGTCCATCTTGCAGCCAGCTGGCATTGGCTCTATCGGACACAGGGGAAGCTTCTAGCAAGTTCTCACATAAGCCACCCCTGTAGCCGCCCCGCTACCAAAACCTTGCCACAGAAACCCAATATATTGCTAAATCTGACAGCTTTGCAGCTGCAGCAGAGGTGGTTCTCCCAATTCCTTCCCACACTTACACATTCTTGCAACAGATTTTGTGCCAAATCCCACCTATTTTTATCCCTCCTGTTTGTTGTCTCTTGCTCTAGTAAAAAATAAAAAAGTGAGGAAGGCAGGGAAACTGGTTGGGGTGTTGCCTTCTTTCTAAGGGAACCACCTTCAGAGACAGAGCAGAGGTAAGCTGTTGTCATATCTGTTGCAGTTCTGGAGTAGTAGATACATTGGGTTGTGGACTGAGCATATTCAGCTTCACTATCAGCTGCATATGAGTTTTTATGTCAATCTAGACAGAGCCTACAGCCAGCCTTAGTGTTAGAGAAAGCGCATCTAAAGCCCAGGAAAGACAGAGACTTTGTGTTCATGCACTGATGTCATTCTGTCCTGTCATTTTTCCTCCAAATGCAGAGGGATTTGCCTTACTTATTCATATTTTTGTTTTGACTAGAACTTTACTATTATTACTGTTAGATGGCAAACAAAGCCTGTGATGTTAAAAATAATGTAAAGGAAGAGCAGAGTCCAATACAGTTAGTAATTACATCACCTAGAGAAAGAAATGAGAATGAAGTAACAGCTTGACAGTAGCAAGGTGTCAATTCCTTACTTCTGTAGCCACAGAAAGACATATTATTTTGTAGGATCATTTTGGGGTACACTAGGGGAAAATTAGAGTATACTAAATAGTCTGTAATGTTATTCTTTGGCCACGCAAAAGGATATCAATATATATACCAGGTACTATATCCAGCTAAGGGACTTGCCTGCAGCATCCCAATCAAAAAATGAAGCTTTAATTAGCTCTGAAATACTTAACTGTCCTTGGCAAATATGGGCACCAACATGTTTTGCTGGAACGAGAGACGTTTTATTAATAGATTCCTGCTCCACGTTCTACATTGAAGATGAGAGAACTAAGTGCTTACAGTGAAACAGTAGGGAGGCTTATTAAATCAATACACATCTGTTAGATAATGGGCTCTAAGTCAAGAATGTTATTCTGAAAACCTCTCAGCAAAATGTTACTTGTTTGGCACTGCTTTCCTACAGCTTTTCCCTCATTGAAGGATCCCCTCCAGAGCTGACCATCTATTTTGTAGTGTTCAGTTCCTAACAAGCATATCCAAACATCTCTGCCAAATGGAAAGGATTCTCCAAAAATCTCAGACAATATTCTCAAGTATGCCAGCAAGCGACAGCAAGATGCTGTGAAGTTTAAATCTCTTCATCCCATAACAGAAGGTTAAGGCCTTAAGAACACTAAGCTAATTGGAGCCAAAAAAATCCCCTATACTAGTTGCAATGTACTAGTAACAATTTGTAATGACATCTTGAAATACCTGCAAAATTATACACAGATATAGATCAATACATCAATATAAAATACATTAATGTATTAAAAATGTGTTATATTTTATGATACGTGTGTAAGACTGTTGGGAAATGTAGCGCTTTCTTGTGTAAGATAGCATGATCTCACGGCTCAGTCAGCAGACATGGTGCTACTCTGCGTTCTACCTCTCCCTTATAAAGTCACTCTAAGTCAGTCACTTCCCACTCTGTATGCACTCTTTAGTCTGTCTTGCTTATTTTTGCTACAAATTGTGTGAGGCAAAAGTTGCCCCTTGCAGTATCTATGAAATGTTCAGAAGCCCTGTAATAAACATGAATAATATTTACCCAGTTAGATACGAATAATTATTTTACCTTTATCATCTTGAAGTAAACACAGAACTCAATTCTTAACTAGTGTGTCTATATTCACTCAGAATGTAACAGTAAAGAAACTTAAAAATGAACATATATTTAACAGATGTAATTGTAATGAATAGGAGCCTGTGCAAATAAAGATCCTCTGAAAAATGGTAGGGAATGCAGAGAGATCAGCTTATGTTTGTGAAACTTCAATCACCCATATTATTTCCATGATATGCATAAACTTGGCTACTTCTGTAATACTTGAATTCATGTTTTACAGACATGCAAATGTTTTTTCTGCAGTAGAAAACATAAATAAGAAATATACATACAAGGCTGTCATCTACTGACTCACCATGGTAATTCCTGAAACAGTGGTTTCAATGATAGTACTGAGCATGTGCAGAAAAAAATAAAGGATGGCTGATGTTTGCACACTAAACAGTGTGAATCATAACATGTTATCAATATTAATCTATCCCTTATAAAATCCTAAAACCTTTTCATTTAATGAATAAGATGCTGCACAACAATATAATCTGTACTTTTCCAAATTAGCCACAAACCATCTGGTTTCTCTCCAATTACTTGATTTTTTTCTATATCTCTAAATGTTACTGACCTAAAAAAGATTTCATCAAAGGCTGTTGGAATCCTAACCCCTCCAGCAACTATTAAATTGGTCCACTCTTTGTCCTGTGCTGACAAATCATTATACTCCAGAGCCTTACAATCCATGGTAGTATCTCAATTAGAGATAAAGATGAAGCAACAGTGTTCCAAATTCATCCATCCATCTAAATATTATTTTATTCTTAAATAAAATAGAAAATCTATATACAGTGATCCCTAGTCAGTCATTGCTAAGTTCACTGATGACAGAAGACTGTTTTCTGCAGTAAGCTAATCAAGTGGTTTCAAATCAACAGTTTAAAGTTATGTGAAGTGTCCTGCCTAAGTTAAATGACACTGAAAACAGCATACCCTTCCTTCTTTCTTGTGTTTTCTTCCAATTTGCATTAAGCAAACTGGATTTGTGCATAGCCTTTAACTCAGAGTTTGCCTTGACAAGTACTCTGCTTAATCAGTGAAGACTGGGTGAGGTTCAGGGTATCCAGAAAATAATAGTGAACTGACTGAATTTCTTCAGTTTTATTAACTGATCGTCCTAGTACAGAGACAAGAGCCCAGCTCAGCCCTTCTGTCTCCAATGCTAAAGCTATTCCCAAACATGTCATAAGGACCACAGAATTTATTACCTTTGGCACTAAAACACCAATATCATGCGCCAGCAGTTCAAGAGATTTCAAGTAAGCTTGGAAGTGAAATGAGATTTTTTTTCTTTTAATAGGCAAATATTATACATATGACTGAGCCACACTGTCTAAAGATGAACAAGATGACCCAAACAATAGTAACTATTCTCCTTTTGGTGGATCTTTTAAACTCTAAATTTCAGTATGCTGAAAGTAGGCTCTCTTGACAGTAGAAGCAATTCTTAAGGAACAGAGCACTGTTTATGCCATTTCTGTAATGCCACTTTTTTAAATTTATAAATCCAGTCTATTAGAAGCAACAGCCACTAAATGGCAGGAATTACTTTAGCCTCAATTAAGAAAAATAAGCAAGCCAATTTCTTCTTAGAACAGCACTTGACTTTAATTTTTAATTAAAAAAAAAAAAAAAAAAAAAAGGCAGCTATTTCTTGCAGTGGGATGTGTGCCATTTGACCAAGTAATCTCTGTGGAGTTATAATGATCACTTCCAACCTACTACAGATTTTCTGGTATGATGTGTCACTGGTACAATAACTCTTTTTCTTCCTTGTGGAACAATCTAGAGGATGTTAAATACAGCCATATTTCACTACTGCATCATTTGGCACCTACTGGAACCTCAGGAAACTATTTGGTGGTCTTTTTGTACTCCTTTTTATTAAAGCATGAGAACTTAACAGTACAAGAACTTCTCCTTTAGGCAACAAACAGATTCTAATTTGTCTATGTATTTGGGAGACTGTAAGCCAATCAATGGAAAGCTATCTTGCAACGACAGCTTTTCCACATTGCTCTGGCATCATCATCCCCTACTTGACTAGTCTAAAATAATCATGATTTTAAACAGAAAGCGGCTCCCTGGATAGGTTCCATAGGCAACTAGATCCCATAACTCTAAGGGTACTTTGAACTTGTCGAGATGCTCAATATATTTTGCCAGACTTAGATTCTGTTTTAGTGAATCATGAGATAATGCTGAAGGTGTCGTAAAGACTTTACATCTTGAGATCAAATGCTTACAATAAAGTCTTTAATTCATCTATTTCTTCTTATCTTACAGATACCTCAATGAAAGTATGTCTATTACAAATAAAATTTGAAGCAGTCAATAGTCTGTCATCCCATAGTGAGAATTTACTGCTTATGTTTTACCAGTATCTTCAATTTAGTAGTCAATTTTTTGTTTCAGAGAACTTAGTGGATGCCATGCACACACTAATTTCACTAGCAAAGTGCTGATCCAATTATTGATCTAATTACTGACAAGCTGCCAATCTAGGAAGGTTCGTTAACTGTAGTTTAGCTATTTCCACTGGTTCTATCCTTTTGAAATACAACAGAGGTTGATGGAAAACATTCTCTTTATCTTTAGATCAGATTCCAATATCAGAATGTAACTAGTTGCCTATAAAATCCATCCAGTGGGCCATTTCATGCATTTTGAGTCATGATTAGTTTTATCCACCACACATGGACCACTCTATTGGCTTGTCACACCTAAAAAGGAACCAATAAAATGTATTTACCATGGTTGGCAAGGAAGGAAATTCTTTAACTTCAGCAAAGGAGTACTCTAGCTGCTAGACAAACATTTATTAATTAATCTTGCTGTTTCAAAGTACAAGCCAGATACATACATGAATGCTGACAATTCATCCAGTTTGGGACAGTGTAGCTTTAATGGCTTACCTCCATCTTTACAGTTATCTTAAGATGAGGTTGCTGTCTATGATCTTTACTTGTTCTCTTAAAAGGAAAACTATAGTTTTAATACTGGAATTCTTATTTTATTCTGAATAAGCTTTTCTGAATCAATGCAACGTCCTATGTATCACTGGGTCAAATTTTATACTGAATTTTAAGTTATCTTCCTAATAGATATGTACAATGAAATGCTACGTTCTATTCCAGTGCTATGTAACAGGAAGTCTTAGAAGACAGCTGTTCTTCTTTGGACATGTTTTTCTGATTGTAAGACCATTAATAAACTATTTTTTTTCCCCTCTGGAGTTCAGAACCAGTTCTAATAGTAACACAGCATTTTGCTGCTATCAATATGGGAGTGAATCTTTACATTGTAGGTGTAAAGTTTTATCTTAAACACACTTATCAGGCATAACAACTCTCATCAACTTCAAAGGCCTTTGGAACAAGCCCTGATTCTGACTACAAAATTCATTTGAATTACATCACTGTCTGTAAGGGAACAGCATGATACCTACTGTGAAATGAATATTCCTATCATATCAATCTTTTTAAAATTTAGTATCTTAATATGACCCATGACTTAAGTCACCTTTTGTACTGCTTTCTGTTTGATAATAATTTTATCTATTAATCATGTTAATCCAATAGAAGCTGCCTTAATCAAATGCAAGTCAATTACCCACTTCATCAAATTATATTTTTAATGAAAGACATTTTTTAAGATTGAATACCAATTAGGGACGTGTTTAGAGAAGTGTGGCTAGCTTTAGACCATAGGAACACTTGGCTCTCCACTGAAAAGGTGGTTTTCGTATCCACTTCCAGGTCAGGTAGTTCGAAGAACACTTGTGAATAGACACTGAACTCACAGCAGACAGTTGTTGCCTATGCATATAGGCACTGTCCCACCTAAAAAAACATCTACATGCCTGCTGCTGTCTGATCACAGAGAGGGATTAGGCTAGGTAGACTTTAAAGGACAGATCATGACACCACATGAGAATTAAAATGAAGAGGAAGGCTACACTGGCCAATGGTTGTAAACCTGGGATATGACAATCAAATGTACCAGCCCCAAAGATACCTGGATATTCAGATCCCTGAGCCACAAAGGCTTACTTGGAAAAGCTTCCCTGACCGTAACAGCAAATTTTCTATCCCTTTCATTCCCCTGCAGCTAAAACTTGGAAGAGCAACCTCTGTATTTCATGAGTTCATTTCTGTCCCCGTTTGACCAACTTCCATTAAATCCTAAATCAAAATTCAAGCTATGGAACATTATGCAAAAATTAGTCATGTTTTCTTTTTGTTTTGCCATATGATCACACCTGAAAAGAGTGATTGATCTGATAGAGGAAGAATGCTAACTGATCAACACGGCAAATCCAACCTTCTAAATCCAATATGTATAAAGATCTTCTTCACTTCTCTTTGCTTTTTATTCCTACCTCTTCAGTTCTGATTTGCCTGGGTGTCCTGCAGCCTCGCATTCCAGACTTGCTTCCCTGACAGCTCCAAGGAATCCTTCTGAGAGCAATGGCTTAATCTGCAGGCAGGTCCACGAACCAGCCCTTTCAGTAGTCCAGAATCTGGTCATGCACCCCAATATCCCTTTCCTTGGTATTTACAGAGTACAAAATAGTCTGTCTACTAAATAAGACACCTCTATTTTAAGTTATAATACACCAAGTCCTAATGGTACCACTACACAAAGGTTCTGCAGGGAAGAAGGGATAATTGATGTTAAAAGACAGACAGACATAAATGCAGTGTGCGCACACAAATATTTCACTGGCAGTAACATCACAGATTCAGAAGCTCATTAAAACAAAGACCAAGTAAGACAAGCTGCCTCAAATACCTGTGCTCAAATCCAGTTGAAAGGACAGTAGCATGGAAGTGTAAAAAACTAGGCAACTTAGGGATAAAATATCCTGACTTAATTGAAGGCAAGGTATTTAGCTCCTACCATTGTTTTTATTTAGCAATCCATTACAGATTTTCTTCTGAAAACTAATCAGTTTTCAGCTTTTTTTTCTTTTTTCTTTTTTTGTTGGTTTATATTTTCCAGGTGGAGGCGCTTGATCAACTTCACTAGACCTCAAATTAGCCAATGGCCATGATCCAACCTTTTAGGCTCTAAGAAAAATAACATGGCTGATTGCAGGAGAACCAGGGTTTGCAGAAAGGAAAGACCATCTTCACAGTTGTTCCTCTCTCCTATAAGCCTCGTTTTTCCTTCTTACTGGGACATGTCAACCTGATCCTTGGTCCCATCTTAAAATATTCTGGTTTTCAATGCAAACATTTAATATGTGATGCAATTATTCTGTTGTCTAAATGGAGGATGTCACTTAACTAAGGTCATTCAACACAGTGAGCTCTTAAAAGACATTTGATAAGTCCTAAGACAGTAGTGCTTTCTTTCTAGGATGAATTTTAAATCTTTCAGCTTCAATATTTATGCTACACAGCTGACCAGGAAGGAGCCTTATTGGAGAGTGAGGCTGCTTATATCCCTTTAATTATATACAGAGGACTTGGAAGGCAACAGCTTTTCAAACTTTGAATTTACATAGCAAAGCAAACACTGAGAATGTAGAAGACAGTCTAGTATTGTAGATGCTGAATAAGATAAAGCACAAAATACATTTTGTCTGCAGATACACTGCAAACACAAAGAGGAATATTTCAAAAGAAACTAACTTTTATAAATAAAATTTCATGTGACAAATACCTTACTAAAGAAGTCATCTCCAGCTTGAATTAAATTAAAAATGCTATACACAGTCATTGGCTATGGCTTTCCTGCACTGACTTTTCTTTACAGTCATTTTTTTTAATCATCACATCAATTTAATTACTATGATTAGAATTAAACCAACATGAGTTTTAAAACTGTTCTAATGTTCTAAATTCTTTCACATTAAAAAAAAAAAAAACTAATAGTTTTAATTTGCTCTTAATTTAATCTAAATAAATATTAAGCAACAAAGATACTTGGGGCTTCTGAGAGAAATTATACCAGTCAGCCAGAGCTCAGGTTTACTCACTAAACTGATTGATGGCATGTAACATAGTAAACAATCTATTTTCTAGCTCAATACAACTATATGATGTCCTTGTTTCTTGTAGTAACTGGATTGCCAATACAGTATTGACAAAGCATCACTAGGCTGGAGCCAAGCTGACCTCATATCACCATTTTTCTTTCTGGACACGTAACACTGCACTGCACTGCTCTGAGTAACAGCATGCCCAGATCTGCAGTTTTCAGAAAGGCAAAGCTCTCAGAGTACTTTAGTAGACCAGACTTGCACTGACTGGATAGATAATAAAGAAGTCACTTAAAAATGAGACTGTTTTGTCTTGTTGTTTAGATGCCAGAAACACTGTGAAAGCCAGGTATTTTCCTCATATCTATATACACTTTCCTGGATTCGGACTAGAGCTGCGCAAGATGTTGGTTACCCAAGCACTCCCAGGCACCATTTGCCGTTTGTTGGGCATTGTGGGAGGAGCCATAAAATTTTGCAAGCTTTGCAGAATTTCTGAACAAAAATATTTGTTTTCTCAAAGTTCCAAACAATCAAAAACTCTTTATGGCCCAGGACTGAATGCCAAACCCTAGTTAACACAAAGCAGGATAAAATAAAACTATCTTAAACAACTGCAATTATCTTCAGGATCCTGTAGAATCTAAATATTCTGAATGTCTTTTGTTGAGGTTACATAAACTCATACTCTGAAAATATGCAGATGAAAAGAAATGAAGTAAAAAATGCTGTATACACATTAACTCACTGAATTATGCTGTGTTTTCGAGAAAGGTGTTCTGTACAGCAAAGCCTCACAGAGCTTCCCTTCAAAGGAAGCTGAATCTGTAAATATTCTTCAGCTCAGTATCACAGCAATTTTTGTTTATTTTTCAAGTGTACATTACACTGCAGTCATTTAGTCCTTTATCAGAACTACTGACTGTTCAACCAGAATAACATGCTTTTTGAAGCAGTAACCATTGATTTAACCGAAGATCAGCATGCACTTATATTTTTACATCATAAAAGATACGGAACAGATTTATAGAGAAAATAAAGGCTATTACAGTATATAATTAACACAAAAATATTCTCCAGGCTTAACTGTCCAATACAGTGACAAAGCAATAAACTTATGTTTTAATAAGCCATGTTAGTGCTGGTAGAATTAGGCACAAATTTTTGTAGGATTATCACACACCAAACCGGCACCAAATTCCAATTTTCTTAAATCAGTTTTTAATTTCTGACCAATATTCCCCCTGCCTCTTGGTCCCACCTTGCAAGTTCTTGACAACTATATTCTTCCTTCTGAAAGCCTTTTTCTCAGTCAGTTACAGTGAGTGAAGAGTGTTGGCATCTGTCTGTGCTCTTGCAATTTATTAGCAGGTTTAAGATAAAGCAACTTTGTTGCTCAGTGCTGCAAAACTTACAGCCATATTTTTTAATCCTTCTGCTCACCTATTATCCTGAATTTTTCACAGGATCCAGTTCTAACTTTGTTCTAGTCTATACAGCTCTGGGAGTTTTCCCACCTTCCCCCCTTTCCACCACCCCTTTGTTTTGGGCATGTGCAGCCAGTTGATATTACAGATGATTGGTACACATGAAAAATGAGAAGTCTACTTAAATCTTACCTATTAGTACTGCAGTACTCAAAGTCTCCCCAAATGATTTCTACTCTCATTTACATGACCTAGTTAATTTTCCCCTCAACACTTACAAACAGAAAGACATCTCTAAATTTGAATGAACAACCTCATCCTAGGCCGATTACCCTAGGCTTGCATTAATATCCTGAAGTAGTTTGGCTTCACAAGTAACTGCCATGCAACAAAACCTCACCTATGCTTGCTCCCCGACTTGGTCGTTCCTGCCACTGCAAATGACGGAATGGATGAATTTCTCTGGCACAAAAGGATATTTCCATCCCTCTTTAACCCTGGTTGAAGATAATTAAACTGCATGATTCTCTTGAGCCCATGGCGATTTAGCAGAAGAGTTTTGCATTTCCATCCGGCCCTACTGGAGAAGCCAAGTGCCTGACTAATTTTGTGCATGTGAGTACATGAGTGTCTGAGCAGTTCCATTTACATCAGTGAGACTACTTACATGCTTAGGATTAATTACACATTTAAAGCAGATTTGCCAGTGATTACCATTAATTGCAACTGCAGTCATTTAGGTCCTTCCATGAGAGTTAGCATAAGTGCATATACCTTCTTCTTCATTACTTTTTTCCTTTTTATTTAAACCAAATGACCTCCTTGAATTCATAGTTTCCAAAAAAGCTAACAAAAACCCTAATGTCTCAAGACACAGCTGCGCTACTGCAGTCAGATCTTATGAATTCCAGAGATGTATTTATGCACTGTTCAGATTGGCAATACTGGTGATGCTCTCTGGGCTCTGTTACCTTATCATGAAATAAGCAGATTTTATAAATTTCTGAACTACATTAGAGATACATAGTAGTGCTTAGAAGCCTTCTACCTGGAGCAGCTAAAGAAGTGGTATGAGCTGATTTCACAGGTGTATCATCATTTCAGTCCACATGAAGCAGGTACGGTGTACAGCAGCTGTTTTAGGGAATTAATAGCTTGGCTGTGGAGCCATATTACTATAGAGACAGACACAAATCAGAGATCTGCTGTGACACAGCTGTGTGCATTCCTACATCATCCTCCCCAAAGATCAGAGAGGGGAAAAAAATGGCAAAAAATACTACAGAGAGAAGATACCATTATACTCCAAAAGGGAGAGGAGACCACAGTCTGGCTGTGCTGGCACTTAACAACTGCTAGTGTTAGCTCCAGCCTAGCAGTATTTTAAGGAAAAATTGTTATTACAGTTGACAGACTTTTGCTGCTACTTGTTTTTCTGATTCTCATGCATTACCATGACAACGCAACATTAATTTTACAAGAGTTTCTGAAACACTATCAACTCCAAACATAATGGAAAATGACAAATTAAAACAATACTATATTCTTGTAATGTACCTTCTATACTAAATTCAATTTAGGACTGTTAGCAATATGACATTTTCCCTTAATTTCTGCAAAGGGCTATCTTTATCCAGCAAATGCATGTGGCGGAGGCAGACTGAGAGGGAGGGACAAGGAAGAAAATGCACGGCTAATAATGATATAAAGAGATTGAGACTTTAAGGAGTCAAGTCAATTTTCATCCTGATTGATCATAATCAAATACAATAATTGCCAGTTAAAATACCACTCCAAGAGGGCTCACTGCTGTAAACCAGCATCAGAAAAGCTCAGCTTCAGCCATCATCCCAACTGATGTTAACAGGGCTACTTTCACAAGCTAAGGCTTTGCATGAAATGGTCCTAAATCATGGGCAAACAAACATGGAAACGGGGAATTACTTGGTTGGAACAATCCTGCATATTACAGCCTGACACTCTTCTGATAATACCATCACTGAAGGCACCATGCCTTCTGAGACGTAACAAGGAAAAATACTGAGGTTTAGTTTTAGTAAGCCCTTATTAAAAGGTGCTAGTATTTCTTGACTCTTCCTGTTAGCCTAATTTCCTGTCACAAGACAGCCTCTTTTAATGTGACAAAATGCTATTGGCTGCACATCAATTGCTATTCTAGCAGTTCTTATACTGGCACTCAAAAATGATCAAATAAATGGCTCAAGGAAAGAAGGAGAAAGTTGCACCTGTTTCTTTCAGATTCTTCCCTCCTCCTCCTTTTTTTGCCAGTAATAAAAAATGTATAGCTGGAAATTCAGAACATTTCAGATCTTCACTTCAGATATAGTGACATAGACTTTAGGCATGTTTTGGTGTAACCAGCAAAGAAATGATAGTTATTGATTGCTGCCATTAAAATTCAACATTTGGCCACTAATCTGCTACACCGAAGCCATATAAAATGGTTTGAGCTAGTAATGGTTCATCAGGAAAAAGAAAACCCTCTCCGGTGCCTTATCCAAACTTAACAAGTAGAAATTTTTTAGAACAGCAATGAAAATTATCAGTTAAGCACACACGGTACCTGAATGATGAAGATATATGTTTATATTATGACTTATTTACATCTGTGCAATAAATACTGTCATAACTAGTATCTGATACTTAGTGATTATCTAAAACATCCTTATCTTCAGAATCACAATTTCTAAAATAAATTCCAATCAATATTTTTTATTTGCCTAATTTATATTCAACTTGCCATATTATCAATTAGAATACTTTAAAAAAATTTTTCTATTTTTACATTTTGACAATGAAAGAGCATGTCTTTCTAATAATTATATGAAAACATAAAAATAATTAGATATTCATTTATAGCTATGTGGCCATAATTATACCTATATCTAAGTGTCTCTGTGTATAGCTAAAAGACATAAGAAAGTGAGAAATGTATAGTTTATATATATACATAATAAAGGCAAAATAAATACAGGGTAGTCATTTTATATTATCCTTTTGATCTATAGGCTACCCAGTGTAAGACATAATCTTTTATTTATATTATGTGAGGTAAAATTTTGAAACAGGATTTTCTGTGTCTCTCTTCCTGCTCACTTCATAATTAAGCCTGTAGGGCTGCATGGTTTATTTTTTAATGCTGTACTTGTCAACTTCTGTTATCACTAATTTAAAGTTCACAGCTCCATATATCATAAAAATCTGAGGGCAAAACAATTTATATTAAAAAAATGTTTTGAGTTGAGGAGGTGGCTAAGTTTTCCTGTGTGTTCTCTTGAAGATTTCATTTCAAACAGTGCTGATTTACAGAGCTGGAAAGAGAGTACAAAGCTCTAGTGACATGCACTTCCCTCCACACCTCCCCATCTTCCCCCCCCTCTATCTTTCTCCCTTTATATATATATATATGCATGATATAAAATTTTTGCCTTCATTAGTATGTTAGCTTTTTTAATTTAGCTCCAAACTTGCTAACACAATCAGTCCTACCAAGACTAACTATGACACTCACTATGAAGAGAAAGCATCTCTTATTTTACACAAAACATTACAAGGTCACATCAGTGTCTTTCATCTCTTCCCACCTTCACCAGACTGAACAATAGGCAGCAATAATCCTGTGATATCCACAACTAATTTATCCAACAAGAAGACAGGTAGCACTCTGAACCGCACTGCTGCTTGAATAGGTGCAGTAAATAAGCAGCTTAATGGTAGCCTTTCAGGCAGGAGGGCAACATATCACAGCATGGCATTTTTATAATCTTCTTGGCATGCCTACAGCCAAGAGCACATAGCTGAGCGTATGTTCCCTCTTCTATCGGGCTTAGGATGCATGTAATCGTTAGATTGTGACACATTGTGCCTTTAAGCAAGTTTAACTGTTTTATAACCCCTCTGATCTACAGCTTTGTACATCTGTTAAGTTGCCTCTTAAACTTCAGTCAGCACATCTGTGGATCTGATCTTTCTGAAGCTCATTGCGTGGCTTAGGTTTTGCACGGTGTTTCTTTGTATCTGTCCAGTGTTTATTTGCAAGGAATACCTTTTGTATTAGTGCTCTTGCTGAGCTAGAGCAAAAGACCAGAGTTAAATCTATATGGGATATCTTCATCTGGCAAAGAATTGAATGGGGCACTAGGAACTTATTCCAATAACTTGAATTATAAATTGGTGAAGTGAATAGGTCCCTTTTCTTTATGTGTTTGAGCAGAGGGAATGTCTTCTCCCCACCCAAAAGACGTTTTGCTCTAGAGGCACAAAGGAGCCAGTTACTGGGCTCCTCCCACAAAGTTCCCTAGGAATACTGATGAAATAACCCCAATTACAGGTAGATGCACTAATTTGCAGGTGCACTGACTACCCTCTTAACCTCCTGCTGACGTTGGCCAGATTTCAGATACTTATCACGTGTTGACTAGTCTCTCGGCATTTTGTCCTCTAGCATGAAGCAGCCCTGTACCAGCCAGCATTGCCCAAAACTATTACACAGAGCAGCCTGAAGATCTCTGCAGAAAGGCTGACACTAAATTTATTTTACACCGCTTTTTCGTTGTGTTACACTATGCATTGAAAGCCTTCAGAGAAATTTCAGGCTTATGGGAAGAACATCTGAAGGGTCCCTAGTATAGCAGGACTGAATAATGCAGAGACTGGGTGATGACATTTAAAGATCCCTGTAAGCATGAACTCAAAGTCAGAAGGGCCTCACAGCTTCTACCATGCAGCCACCAAAATGCAAAGATGCTACAGTAAACCTTAGGCTAAAATAGTTATATCAGCACATACGTGTCAGCTAGCTTTCTATGTTGTTTTTTTTTTTCTTGGTGAGCTTTCGCAAGCACTGAAGAAAATACTGGAAATAAATAAAGTAGGAAGTTATGAATCTTTAGATTTATTCCTACCTTGTATTAAAAGCTATGAACTATTATTTTGTCAGTGAAAAGTTATGAACTGCCCCCTATAAAGTACTAATTAAATAGAAGCCTATGTTCACCCAACAATAGTGTATGTCTGAAAGTAGTTCTTGTCCTACCCCAATGGTCAGTACAGCTCAGTCTACCTACACAGTTAAAGAGAGCACAGGAAAGCTCTCACACCAGTGGAGCGGTGGCTTTCTGTCCTGGTTTCAGCTGGGATAGAGTTAATTGTCTTCCTAGTAGCTGGTACAGTGCTATGTTTTCAGTTCAGTATGTGAAGAATGTTGATAACACTGATGTTTTCAGTTGTTGCTAAGTAGTGTTTAGACTGAAGTCAAGGATTTTTCAGCTTCTCATCCCCAGCCAGCGAGAAAGCTGGAGAGGCACAAGAAGTTGGCACAGGACACAGCCAGGGCACCTGACCCAAACTGGCCAACGGGGTATTCCATACCATGTGACGTCACATCTAGTACAGGAACTGGGAAGGGGGGGCGGGGAATCGCGACTCAGGGGACTAGCTGAGTGGGTGATGAGCAATTGCGCTGCGCATCATTTGTACATTCCAATCCTTTCATTATTACTGTTGTCATTTTATTAGTGTTATCATTATCATTATTAGTTTCTTCTTTTCTGTTCTATTAAACCATTCTTATCTCAACCTGTGGGTTTTGCTTCTTTTTCCCGATTTTCTCCCCCATCCCACTGGGGGGGGGGGTGTGTGAGTGAGTGAGCGGCTGCGTGGTGCTTAGTTGCTGGCTGGGGTTAAACCACGACACTTTCCCAGCCAAAATTACTGTGGGCAAAATCTTGCCTGCACTGACACCAGTGACAGAATTCCCCATTACCTTTTTAATAAGTAAGAGAAACTCAGGCATTAAATATCTATTTTACTACAGGATAGTTTCTTTTGAGATACTACCCAGATATGGCTACAGTTTTTAGTTACTGTTCTGCCAAGACATCAGTAGAGATCACATAAATATTCACTTCAAAAAAACAAAAAACCAAACCTGCAGAAAATATTAGGCTACAGAAATTGCTTTTTGATTATTCTCACTGTTGGGATTTCATCCACTCTCATAAAACCACCTCCAAACCCAGAGGCCTGAGAATTGAAATAGAAGCCTTCAGGTTAGGCAAGATCAAACGAGACCAAAAGCAAGTCTATGAGGAAGTGTGTGTTTCTTAGAATTACTCTGATGCAACAGTTCATTATTTAAAGGTGAAGTATGCTGCTGGACAGACTGATAAAGGAAAGGAAAGGCTTCTGCCAAGGTTTCCTCACTGGATCCTTTCATATACTTTGGCATCCTGATGAATATGAACATTTGATTTATCAGTGTTGCAGGATACTAAGAGATGTCACGACTACCTTTTCCCAACATAGACATTCAGCTGCCAAGTTTGTCTCTTCAAGCAACTCTTACGCAGTTGTAATACTTTGTTGCCCAGATGACTTTCCTCTCTTTCTTCCCCGCGACACCTTTCATGCTCTCCCCAAAATGATCCCCTATGTTTATATATGATGAATTTTCCAGAACAGTGAGAACAGACTTCCTAGTGCAGCATCATTACCCCTTTGCTTGGCAGAGAAGTAGAAAAGAGCTTGTCTGAGCTGGCAACCATCAAGCTTTACAGTCTAACAAGTTCCACTACTATAATGAAAATCCAAAGACCTGGAAACAACATACAGAGCTTCCCTGACTAATTTTATTACGCAGACACACTTAATAGCTCCTGTTACAATCACATTTATAGCAGGAAAACAGTATTGGATTGTGACTATCACACTAAATCGACATGGATTATCAGTCATTAAAAAGGAACAAAATTAGCAGCAAGCAGTAATATTTTACACTTATCAAATCTACAGCTGGTCAAGGTTCATTACAATACTGTGCAATAAAGTCAGGAAGCATTGGCTCATTCTACAGAACATTTAAATCTCTATTGTATTTGTGTAGGATATAATTTCTGATAGCAATAAAGCCTAATAAAAGTTACACCCCGATGAATAAAGTGTTAATAAATTGACCCAAGACATTTAAATGGCTAATTATATTTGAGATAAAGGAGAATTCACTTGTTTCTGTAGATTGTTTGAAGCTGTACTCTAACCAGCTAACTAGCCAACTACAAAATTATTTTATATAAATATATCTGTGATATAAAATATTAATATTTCTAGCTCCTTTTTCAGTAGATTAATAATTAATCAGAATTTCCTAATGCATTTCCTATTCATCAAAAGACTCATACCTCTCTTTAAAATGTCCAAGCTTTGCATAAAATAAAATCTAGGGAATAGTTAAGTTATTTAAAAGTATTTACACCAACTATGCTTAGCTTTTCCATAGGCCCTTTCAGTAATAAAGGGGTACTTTATTATAAAATAATAGTACCCTATTACAATACTAATAACAGTATTATGAAATGTATGTAAAAAGACAGACCAAACAATCACACTGACCAGGTCAGGGTATTTATGCAGGATAATTACTGTGATGGGCCTCCCAAGATCCTGGGCCTGAGTCCAAAAAGCTGTCATCCTTTAAGACTGAATCAAGAGTTACACTAGACAACACATACTTCCTTCAACTCATTCCTTATAAAAAAATACTATATAAATTCAGGAGAACCTCCCTCATCTCCCACCATCACATATGCAAATGCTCACATACATCTAAGCCCCACTCCCCAGTTTTTGGGAGGATTCAGATCCCAGCTCCACAGATGACACCTGCTTGCACAGGCATCCAGAGCAGCGTGGGGATCAAGAATTAACTATATAGCATTTAAGTCAACCCAAAAGCTTTATGAACATAAGTTAATGAGCATTAAGGACCTAGCTGATTCTTGACCTGGTTTACTGCATGACTGCACAAACAAACATGAGGGACAAAAGACAATCAGAAGCAGCAGCTTCACAGGACAAGTTATTTTGGTAGCATTGATTACTTAAAGTCCCAAACTTCACCATAGAGTTTTGGAAATCTTTGGTGGTTTGCTTCTCCAAGCCACATCAGAGGCAACAGTTAAAATTGTAACAGGCCTCTGACGTGAACAAATTGCCCAGCAACATTGCTGTTTTTCCAGGTGCTGAGTTCTAGATGCTGGAGGAATAGAGATTCATGTATGGAAAATGACTGGGGTGGTACAAAGGGAGACAAAAATCACAAAGAATCAGTCTCTTAAAAAAGGGGTGGGGGGGGAACCCCCCAAAACCAGAAATTCCTAAAATTGATGTGTCAGGGTTTGTTGGGTTTGGGGTTTGTTTTTTTTTTATGTAAGTTGAGGGGAATTTTACATGGGAAAGTGAAATAAAAGTATCTTGAAACAGAAAGTGTTCTCCACATTGCAAATCAAAAATTTCTAGCCATTACTCAGTAATCTACTTATTGCTAATATGTACTTAGTCTTTTTGTGCCATTTGGGAGACAGGTGCACAAGAACTAGAATTCCCTATGAGATGGTAATTTCCATTTTTGAGCAGCTTAGTATTATTTTGTGTTGGGTTTAGAACTGAAATCTACTACTGCTAATCAGATCACCTAACAAAGGAGAGAAGGGGACATGTCCCTCCCAACAGCTTTTTAGTTTCTTCTCTGGGATTGCTGAAGGGAGTCTCTTTACCTAGTCGACCCATACATTTTACAGATCAGATTACGTGTAAACAGAATCTGTGCTTGGCTAGACAATCTTTGGCTAGAAGACTACTTTAATTAGGACCATATTGGACACATTGAGTTAAGCCACTGCAGTTTACAACTGTTGCCTATCTCCTGTCACGCTTATCTTCCAGCATAAGCTACAAAATTATAAAATGTTCTGGTTTCAGGAACATTATCAAGCTTGAATAATTTTTTGTAACTGGTCCCAGGTCAATGAAGCATTTACAAACAGGCAGATGTTCCATTACCATCCTGGGACTTCAGGATATTGCTGAAATCTTCTTTGATTTGTTTGTTGCAATCTTATTTTTATAGCAAGATGGCCAGCACTGATAAAGGAGGAACTTGTGGTTTTAAAAAAGTTACTCTCTTTTCGACTGCCTGCGCTTTCAGAGCTTTCATGTTTGCATCAGACAACCATACACACCTGCATTATAACAACTGTGTATATATGTGTGTACTTTTTATAGATATGGTTTTAGCATACCACAAATATCACTGTCGTGATTGTGCTCTATGTCATTTGATCTGTTTTGTCAAAATAGCTGTTCAAATCACAGCTATTTCCTGAAGTGCCCACAAAACTCCCCTCCTATGAGCCCCACTCTCCTGGGCACTGCATCATCTATGCTAAGCAGGGTGGGCAGTTCTTCCTCTTTCTTTTCTTCCTGTTGCTCTAGCCCAGAATAACAATGCTCAGCCCAGAGGGATGGAGAAGGGGCAACCCTGATGGGTTCCAGCTTCTCTTCCCTTCTTTCAATTCCCTAGTGCCTAGGATTGAACCAGCTTAAAGTTGAAAGGCACTCCAAGGCACCTGGAAGAAGATAGGAAAAAAATACTAATCACATATTTTGAAATATTATAATTAAGTCTTTATACTTTGTGTGACATCATAACTATTAGACATCAAATGAAATCAAAATATTTGAGTCAAGCTGTAAGAAAATAACTTCATGTGGATTCCTTACTGAGCTGGTAAATTCTCTAGATGTACTGCAGTGGTACGAAAGCCCATCTTTGTGACTCTATTAATGTTCTACACACAGTATTAGATGGAATACCATCTGTCTGTATACTACATTTTCTAATGCATGGAAAAATCAGCCTATGTCCTTTAATGGAAGCATTCATATATTGAAGGAAAATGACATTAGTAAACCCACTATGACCCAAAGAGGGTGCTTACCTAGAGAAAATGCTTTCTTCATTGAAAATCTGTAAAAATCCTACATTATTAACCTTGTCGAATTCTGTTAGTAGATACATAAAATATTTTATTAGCAATCAGGATGAAAAATAGCTGATAATATTTACCATAAAAAAATTCTGCATATTTTTAAAAGGTGAATACATAAATCACAGGCAGCTGAAGTTTCATTTGTTACCTTGCACTTATACAAACATGCAGAAGTATAAAAACTGCACAAAAAACACAAGGCACTCTAAGCCTAAGTCAACTTACTAGCTAACAATTGCAGTATCTTGAGTTCCTAGGTCATACATTTCTCGTGTAACTGAAGGTTTAAGATCAGGTACCATAAAGGCAAACATTCTGGAGCTATAGTTACTGCTACTGAAATAAGACCAACTTTCCTATTTTCTGCAATTCAGTGCAAAAAGTCTGATTCTACGTTCAAGAGCAAATGCTTATCTCGCTACGGAAATCGCACTGTGTGAAACATCCAATTGATATTGCTGTTGTTAAATGGAATTTGAAGTGTCAATAGCTGCAAAACCAGTATTTATTTTTCCCCCTTTGATGTTTTTTCAAAATTCCGTACTAAAATCCCAAAAGCCTAAGGGTGTTTGTTCTTATTCAAAATAGCTTCAGTCTCATCAATGCGCTACCTTAATTCTTTGCATGCTCAGTTTCCTTCTTAAAAGATATCAGCACTGTGTGTTTTTGAAATGGATTACCAAGCAGGTGTTAGATTTGAAATGCAGTACAAAGCAGAGACCAGCAAGTGAGCTCCCTGGTAACATCCTGTCTTCTGGGAATGCCTTGGCAGGCAGAGGAGTGGGTTCCATGCTGGAAGCTGCAGGGATGTCTCAGATTGCTCTTCCTCAGTGCTGAACACAAATAGTAGGTTTTAACATAGTTGCCATTACTCTGCTTCCCCTTGACCATCTGCCTCTGGACCTCAGTATCCCCCATCTGTTTTGTGGGTGTATAAATCTTTAAGAAAAGGAATTTGGGGTGGTCACTAAGAGGGTTTGGGACTTTCTGAGTTATATGTAACTATGGTCTATACACAGAGCAGAAAAATATTTCCACTTTCCCTCAGGGCATGTAGACATAAAAATTGCACTGTGCCAAGTACCCTGAAGTACCCAGCTCCTATGGGAAGCCTGGGGCAGAGGGGTTAGACATCTGTCTTCTCTACCTTTTGGGAAGTATCTCTAACTTCTCCAGCAGTATTAAACTGTTTGACTTAGAAACTGCATTACAGACATTCAATATTGTCCAGGTTCATCCCACCTTCACATTAAGTATCTCCATTTTCTCACAGGAGCCTCTGTAAATAAGCAGCGTGAAAGCTTATCATGATGTATTTCAAATATAGTGTCTTTCCCTCTGTTTTCCTTCATCAGTGGTAGAGTTCCACAGGTTAGTCCACTTCCCTACTCATTCAGGAAAGGTATTCTATAAAGGTTTTTTTTTTTTCTGTCACATTGACCTAGCTCGAAACAGCATAATTCTAGGACTATAACCAGCAGTTAAAACTTAGAAACTCTTGACCAAGCAACTAATTGAAAGTCACTGGGACTGTTCATAATGTTTTCAAAAAATGGCTGTAGAACCTGTCCTTTCTTAAACGTGCCATTAACAGCCATCAGACTAGAGTGTTATAGTAAAAAAAAAAATTCATGTTCTAGAAGCACAACCCATGAACACGAGGAGAGAGTCCCATGGGAGGTGGAGGAATCATCTCTGGGAAGACAGATCAGTTTAGTCCCTGAAAGGCAAAATGCAGTAACATTTATTGAAACAAGACTTTGATCTTTTTGGCTGAAGTGTTGCAAAGTTTTCAATTTTTTTCCTGAATATCAAAATATTTTCATTACAGACTGGTTCCTTGAACATGGAGACTACTGAGAACTCCAGCTTACAAAGACCTGTGGGTACTGGAATTTCAAACATCCATTTGCAGTTAAATCACTCCCTGGCAAAATCCAGGAGTTCTGCGTGCTCAATTTATCTTTAGCTTTATTTATTTATTTATTGTAGCTAGCTTTTCTCAGCAAGTATACTACATATCCATCCTGAAAATATAAATTAACGATGAATATTTATGGTCTGAATTAATTATCTAGGGGTTTTCTTAAATAACCATAGGGAGGAAAAAAAGAAAAAAGCATCTTCAAAACTATGGCAGCAATACTACATGAAAAGCAGAGAGAAGCACAATTAGATGTGAGGAAGCTGCTGTCAATGGAAAGGAGAAGACAGCCTGAACTTTCTTCAGACTTAACCTCCTTGCAAGCATCTGACTAATCTTCACTGTCTTCTGATGCCACCTTGGCAGAAAGCAGAAATACTCTGTCTCACTGGAAAGCATCTTAATGCAATCTGTAGTCCAATTTTTGCATCTGCAACTGGGCTTGTGTAGCTTTTTCTATTTGTTGCTAGTCCACACCCACGGACATACATTCATGACTATTCTTGAAGACAAAGGCAGTTGTAGGTGAATGTCAAATGGAAGAAAGGGGCTAGATGCTAGCTTAGAAAAGTGTGCTCAAACATGCAAGGGTTTTGCATAAATTGTCAAAGAAAAAGTACTGACAGATCTCAAAACTGAAATCCAACAAAAGGAAAGAGATTATTTCTTCATGTGGAAATACTGGTCTGCAGTAGAGCAGTCATCAGGAAGATGGACCATTTATAGAACCAATGTACTGCAGCAAAGGGCACCACAAATTTGTACAGTATTCTTAAGCAAAAAATCCTCGGTTGTGGCCAGGTTGAATCAATAACTTCACTGTTGAAAAGAACTTCCTTCCAGAGTTTCTTCCAGAAAACTCCTAAAACAATACTGATTAACTTCAGAGGGTGCAGTTTATAGTAACAAAGATCCATGTGTTTTAGTGCTACACAGCTGTACCATCAGCATCAAGTACGTTCTTCTTAAAAGCAGATATATTACACACAGCACACTGTATAATACTATGATGTACCTTGCTCCACGAACAGTAGTAAAATCATAAGACACCTAGAACTACTTACGAGCCTTTGAACTACAGGATGTTAGGGATTACCATTAAGAATAATGTGATGCCAGCTGGGGCTGAAGACACATGCCTTATTTCTGACTTGCTTCAACTCTGGGGAATCATAAACTGTAGCTGAGAAATATAGACTAGAAAACAAAAAAAAAGCAGCAACAAACAGATCAGTGGAAAACAAAAGTAAAGGATCACGAATCAGAAAAACACATAACACCTAAATGGGCAAACACTGGCATCCTGGTAAGGAATAAAATGAGAGCAGATAAAGAAAGATCATTAAGCAAACATGTACTAGCTAGGCAAAAATCTCCTTCAAATTATAATGGAGTTAGAGGAGAAAATGGGTAGGGGACAAAGTAAAGCTTTAAATGGAGAAATGTTTATGCAGATGAACTATTACAACAGCCAGTTTCCATCAGTTCCACCCATCCCATCTCTCCCATGTTCCATCACATGTTATTGGGATTAAAACACTAACTTGCACAGATCTGTCATGGATATAATGGAGGTGCACACTGTGAGAATATATCAAACTCTAGTGGCAGTTTTGAGAGACATTATTCCTGCAGGTCACTGCTGTGAAATGGAAAAAAGTTTGGAAATTATTATAATAGTTGCAGAGTATTTGGAAGAGCAGAATGTCTAGCTGAGAAGGGGTTATTCTGCATTGGAAAGTTTGTTGTTTCTGACACAGCCTTCTGGTAAGGAAGTTAAAATTGACATTTTCTAGGGCACACACCATATGGATATTTGCCCTCATGCGGTCTGGCCTCTGGGTATGACTAACAAAACAAAACTATCTAAAAGCATGCACAAGGAAATGGCAGAACACTATTAGCACTCCTTACCATGCTACTTTGCAAATATTGAAACAATTAGTTGGAAATACACACAATATTTCATCAGCAAGTTTCCAAGTAATTGTTCAAATACTTTCTTCCCTAATTAATCTAAACCTCAGTAAAAGAAAGACTGTTGCTCAGAGTCTCTTTGGCATCCTTACTTGCAGTTTTCCTTGGGCCCCTGAGCAGGAATCAGACTGTGCAGAGAGACAGAGGTAGTTTACTGAATTCTCAAGGACAGACGATTCTCCCAGATTAAACAATATTCACTCTCTGTCAAAAGCTCAGCTTCAAAACTGCCAAAGCATGAGGAGAATGACGTGCTGCTTAGACCTTTCTGTGCATGACAGGATAAAATGCAAGACTTCTCCGCCTAAAGGAATCCAGATAATGAAATAATCTTTAATCTTTGTCCCTTCAAGGCACTCTCAACACCTGTTATCCTTGATACTGTCACAGGCAAAAGAGTGTGTGAATTCATCTCAAGGCTGGTAATTATTTCAGCTAATTACTCATTTGGCTGTGGGGTGATTACCAATGCTCCTTCAGGTGCAACACTGGCCACTTTTATTCTAGCTGATGTTTCACAAAGCAGGAGAGTTGCTCTTCCTCCCTTCTCTGTTCTTACAAAAAGATGAACTCCCATGCTATTTAAAAATCTGTACTACAGTGAAACAGCCTGGCCAAGTGGTTAAAACCAAATCTTCAGCAATTCATTTTACAGTCAAACATTACTGACTTCATTCGACCTTAATACATGCAGCAGTATCTCAGTATTCAGTATCTTTCTGGATAAGTATTTTTATTGTACCACATTCCCAAACCACCCTTTTCTCAAGCCAGAATCACCTTTACCTCTATAAATATGAACCAGATCTCTAACTAATGTGTTTTAATTTGACTTTATTCTTCCTAAATCACTGGTGGTTGCAAATCACAAATACTCGTGATGAACAGACAGCAAATACGTGCTGGAATCAGGCATCTTGGTGCAGCTCTGCTAAGGCACAAAACGTGGCAAGTTCAGTTTCATGAGCACAAAGATGCCAAGACAGTGCCTTTTCTTTGTAACTTCAAAACTCTTTCAGACAAAACCTCCTTTCCAGGCCCTTCTTGGGACCGCATGCTAAAACCAGCCCAAGTTGTTTTCTTGGTCTGATGAAGAGCTCAGACTGCTTCTCCTCTGCTACAAGCTATGTCTTCAGTAAGTGCTTTACCTCTATTCCACCCAGGCAAATACCAAGCAAATGTTTCTCAGCCTTCAGTCAGGGTGAAAGTATATAGCTATGTTTTAGTGTGGAGACTGCTCATTTGTCTCAGCTACAAATTTCCAATTCACAGCAGTTCAGATGAGTTGGTTGTTGTTATACCCACACCCAAATGGAGTTCAGTCCAACCACAGAAGTATTTGTGAATACTACTCCTCATTTCTAAAAGATGGTGTTTGGTACTGGTCTTGAGGGAAGATTTTCTTTTTCCAAGTTCTTAAATTCTGGTAGATACAACATTGAATCCAGACTCTGAAGTGAGGGCTCATGTAAGAAAGAGGAAAAGCACAAAAGTTTCCCCTGTTATCAGACTCTCTGATACTGCAGGAAAATTCACAGATCCATCCAATGCAACCACAGCAAAAGGGGATCCTTTTCCCTCACCTCATTGCCATAGAACAAGGAATCCTCTCTCTCCCCTCTCTCTGTGCCAGAGGAGGTCTGTGGAGTCTCCAACTCCAGAAATACTCAAAACTTGACTGGACAAGGCCATGAGCAACCCTATCAAGCTCTAAAACCAACCCTGCTTCCAAAGGTTCCTCTCAACTTGAATTATTCTGTGGTCTTTTGTCTTTATTGGAGGTATTGGTATTACTGGAGGTACACCTGCCTTTTTGTGAGGTATGGGTATAAATAAGCCAGTCAGTTGAAGGTCACCAGCCTTTTTTTCCGGAGTGTAACTGCTGGGGGCAGGAACGGGTGGGCAGGAATACCCAGGGCCCAGGCAGGGAAACTACTCAACAACCACCTATTATTCGATCAGCACACATCCAACAAAGAAAGGCAGCAGCAAAAGTGGTTCTGCTCAGCTTGATTTTCCATTCATGTGTCTGTACAAACAGCAGCATAGGTCCTTCAGCACTGCTTTTCTCCACAGTAGGCCAAGCTTTTTAAAATTTATATCTCATAACAAGAAAAAAAAGGAATAGTACATTCCCCATTTGAGAGAAATCTCCTTAAAGATTTGTTCAAAATAATAATCAAAATATTTTTTACTTGGAAATAGGAGAAAACAGATTATTTTTATTTATTTAATTGTCTTTAGTTTTCTAAATGTTAAATTACATAAAAACACAGTACCATAAACCCATCATTTTAATGCACAATATAGCACATTGCTTTGATTTTCCTTTTTAATACTCACCACTCAGAGACTGCTTCAGGTTCTTAAATAATTGGGAAGACAACTGTAGCCCCTCAGAATCCAGTGGTCATTAGCAGCTAAAGATCCTGAAGAGCTGCACTGCTCCAAGCAGCAGAGTGGTTTTATACTCTTAAAGAGGCAATTAATACTTCTGTATTGTTTTGTTCTCATCAGTTTGAGAATTGTCTGTGCTTTGGCAGAGGGCATTATTTATGGTCTAGTTTGCTATCAAGCGGGATTCTTTGCTGGCTGATTGATGTCTTCTGGCATGTCTTATACAGAAGGGATACAATATGGGAAAAGTAGCAAACAGTCCATAGGCTCTAGTTCTGCTCCCTCCAAAATAAAAAAGTCCTTTGAGAGTCACCAATCAGTAGCACATTCCCTCATCATTAGCATCAGTACTACATTCTCTACAGCACCTAGTTTTGCCTGGAAGATAAGTGTACAAGGGTGGGATTCTTTATACTATATTTAGGCAATTAATATTATATCACCACATATGTCTCTTCAGGACATGATCTAAAAAATTATCTCTGCTCTCCCTGTAGTTCCAGCTCACGGTCTGACAACACCACAGGAATTCCTCTTTTTTTCTGCTTACTTTCTACAGTATAGATTCACTGCTGTTTGATCCTCTGGCTATTCTTCCCATAATACTAAAACACATTCATCTCACCGTTTCTAATGGTTCTGAGCTTGTTCTTCATCTGTTAGCTGGTCAAACTGGAGTGAATTGTGGCCACTGCTACCAATATCTGATCCTTTCCTCAGGAAATTCTCTCCAATCTACTAGCGCCTACAGTATTCCTAGGGACCCTCCATCTCTTCCTTTAATTGTTATCCTTATTCTGTCCCGCTTTCTGTTTGTCTGCCCCCTGAAGAAGTATCTTGAGATGTACAAAGGCCTATTTATTCCTTGCCAGGAAACCTGCTTTCTCTTTTCTGATCTCACAACTCCAGACATCACACACAGGCTTTCAGTTGCAGTGTCTCACTCCCCTGTTCCTTGCTTTTAATTTTTATTAATCAGCTGGGAGGATTTTCTGGAAACCAGTCTCCCAGTAAAAAGCCTGCATTTTCTCTGTATCTCACCTCAGAAATTGTCCCTTTTGTCTTCTCGGCTATCAAAGATTTGGTTGGTGTCCTCAGCATTATTTAACCTGGTCGGTCTTTGGATTTTTTACTCTTATTTGGTCAGAGTATTAATCAGATAGTACACTTACCAAAAAAGCTTTGTTTAACAATGAGTAACTTGCCATGGGGGACAGCTCAAACATAAGGGTAAACTGAAGTGGGGGCACCTGCTTATGGAAGATACGGTAAGACCTTCCTTGTGTAATATGAAGACAAGGCTAAAGTGAGTCCTGTGGGACACCAGAAAGATGGAAGTAACTGTACAATGCTAATCTATAGGATGTCTCAACCAGAGAAACAGTCAGTTGTCTCCTCTATAATCAACAGAAGGTCCCAACTGCTTTGTGCTGAAGCACTTCAGCATTGTAGTTCAGCTGGAAATATCCCAGTTTTCAAATTAATATTCTTCACTGAGTGAACTGAGTGACTGAGTTCTTACTACATCATTTCTGTGACTGCATGGTCACAGCTCCTTATACATCACACAGAAAGGTGTCAAGCAAAGTATAAACAGGGAATGAGCCAGATGTGGAAAATGCATATGGGCAACTGAAGATGTTCTTCTATGTATTAAAATCTGGAAAGTGTGTATACACGAACATGTTTTCCTTAGTTTGCCGAATAAACATATGAAATTCTGCTTAGGGTTTCTTTTCTGAATAAAAGTCGCCAATCTTAAAGAGAGGGGGGAAAAAAAAAATCACACAAACTCATTCTAGATTACTACAACAGATCTCAAATGAAGACTGTAATATTCAACCTGCTAAATAATATTCTTTGTGCTGTAGGTTTAAAATTATGGGATTGCACAGAACTGCTTTACTGACTTCTAAATCATTACTGTAGCAGAAAAGAACACGAGATCAAGCTGATACATTAAAAATATTTTTAGCTTCTGCTATTTGCTTTTACCATCAAAGAAATTATATGACATGTATAAAAGTCCTAACATAAGAGTTATAATCCGAGTCTCTTGCGATGACCTATAACATGCAGGTGCGTGACACTACTCTTACCAGATGCTACCTGTATGACACTACTCTTATCAGGTGCTACCTGCAATCAGTTGACTTCGGTACACAGAAAATACTGCAGCAATATTGCCTGAATAGCTGAAGAGAACTTAACAAACGTAGATATTCTCCATTTCTTGAGCCTAGTGACAACGTGTTCGTTTTCTACCTACAGTGCTGCTCCTCAGAAGCACTCTGCGTCCTTTAACATCAATTGAACACACCCCTCAGGGTATTACCTTTAGCACTTAAGTGAAATTTTACTTTTTCTTTCCAGAATTCTTTTCTTGGCTCACCTTTTCATTACAAAGTCTTACTCCCTTTCAACTGCAGCTCAAAGTGGATGGATGAGAGATATTTGGGGTTTTAATAAGAGAACAATTTTCAGCTTCCTGCTTAGCACTCAAAATTATTGATTTCAGTCCAATTGGTTTGAGCCTACAACCAAAACTAAAATCCCAAGCAAGGCATAGGAGGATCTACAGTCCAAATGGCCCCATACTGCCAGATGAGGAAAGCCAAAAAATCATCAGGTGAAAGAAGAGTTTAAGAAAAATAATCTAGGGGAAAAAAAACCTAGAAAAAGTATCTAGAAATTACCTAGAAAAGAGCTAAAGTGCTCTCTGATACCTGGTGAGGAAGAGCAGCAGCTTACTAAACAGCATTTGTGGGAAGGAGTCTGTCTATGTATTTTGCTGCGGACAGTCTTCATAACAGAGCATCTCCCCCTCCCCTCCCCTGACAGCTTTAATGTGTCCTTTTCCAGTGTAATGGCTTGGTGCATAAAAATGAATGTTTTTCTCCAACATGATCCCTCAGCTCCTTACTGAAGATTTCAACTCATTTTACGACACATGATGAAGCATTTTCCTTGTTATAATGTGACAATGGCACTACTGAGCACAACAATTTGAGTCTGAATGTGCCACTGCAAGACAGAAAAAAATCTGAAGAGGCAATTCCACCTAGAACTATACAGCAAATGCATAAGAAAGAGGAAGAAGAATGATTAAAGATGCATTAGCACAGTCTGAAAAACAATGCTCTTGACAAAAGAACCCTTGGTACATCTGGTAAAAGGGGAACAGCACAGAGATTAGCTGAATGAGAGAAAGATGAAGAATTTGAGCGATTCTGATGGAATCTCTTTGAAATACTTGAGATGTGAATGTCTCTGTTCAAAGTCAATTTTAAAACAATCTTGCTATTAAAAAAACGTTTTCAGAGGTGATTTATAAGTCTAGGAAAAAAAAAAACCCTTTTCCTAATTAACCAGCTCAGGTATTAAATTTGGCATGTGGAATAAAAAAATATAGTAAGTATGACCCAGATTCTTTTATTTCAAGTAAATTAACATACAACACATTGAACATTCCACACACACTACTGCTTTTTTTTCCCCTACAGTGTGGTTGCTCTGAAAGTTTGGAGTGCAGTTTTGTAACCTGTGCTGAAATTATTCATTGCCTCATACCACCTCACAACACATCATTTCTCCTGCAGCTTGTATGTTTGGTCTCAATTCCTGATCAGAAAAAATCCCAACCACAAAAGTCAGCAGCTAGTGAGATTTTGATTCAATCCAGGTCACACCCCTAATAATTAGCATGTCTTCAGAAAGCAGCAGCTGTTTGGATCTTTTGTTTTAGTATGGACCAATCTTGGCTTAAAGTACCTTTAGAGAGATTGCCCTGAGGAAAATGTAAGTAGAGCCATACCTCTATTTGACACATTAAACCCTGTATTATTCCCCCCCCCCAGTTCTCACATCCACTATTTTCCAAAAATAAACACCACATTGAATCTCCTCTGCTAAACATACTAACCCATTTTCTGTATTGCAAAACCGCAGGAGAACGCATATGTGGCCTCATAAAAAGACCAATCCTGTAACCTTTATTGATACATTTGACAGGAGCTAACCATCACAATCACTTGTACACTGGTTCCTAACATATTTGGTAGCAGCCTTATTACTGTTTGGCAGCCTTCATTTAAGTCTCTGGACTTTCAGAAAGGAGTACATTACTGACTGCTGAACCAAGTTCACTATTTCTTCACAGTCTCAAAATGAAATTAAGAATTTTCAAAAGATTCAAACTGTAAAAGATACCTGCTTTAATAACATACTCTAATGAGTCTCTACAAAGATCTAAAATACAAAATTTTGATAAAAGCACACATTTTAGACCTGGTTTGAGGTTTGCAAATTGCCCACATTAAGACATCACTTGGTTTTGCATGGTATATTGACCCTTTAGAATATTCCAAAGCACTCATATACACAACGAGGAAATCATTCTATTTTAAACAGAACCCAGTATTCTTTCAGCCTTTGTAAACCTGAAAATCTTATTGCCACTTGAAATCTGTACTGTACTTTGCACATAGCCACACTGAGTACCCCCCTCAGTACAGGGAAACAGAACCATGCAGATTCCCAGCCCGACTCATTAGTAAGTTCTGCATCGTTTACTTGTGTTTTCTACAGAATTAGCTTGCAAAAAGCGTGGGAGATTTCAGGAGTGATGAAACACCACAGCTATCCTGGTTCTGCTGCAAAGTATGAATGCCCAGCACCCTGATGTGTCTCACAGGGATGCATAGCCCAAAGAAGGCAATCTGAACTGATCAAGATACTCCTGAGGGAACTCTTCATTAAATCCTAGCCATTTATAACACTAACTCATTACAAGAAATAATTACCATAGCAACCACTGCACACCATGCATTTGCTAGCACGAACAACAGTGTCTTCTTGGGGGAGGAAGTGGGAGGGAAACAAGTCAAAACAAAAATTTCTAGAGAGGTTTAGCAGTCAGTCACACAATTAGGTTATGTTTTCCTGTATTTTCTATTATTTTCATCAAAAGAATGTTTCCTACGTTAAGTATACTGTTTCAAAGAAACAGCAAACATTTCAGAATTTGTAAGTACGACAAAGCGTGTCAACATTTCACAAGTCTTTGTACCAAAGCCCTTTGGTGCTTTTACTTAAAATAGCACTTTACATACTACAATCCGTCTGATTTCACTTAGAATGCAAAGGCAAGCTAGGCTCCTAGCTGAAGACTTGAGGAACCTGGCTTTGTTTTTTTTTTTTTAATTTCCCTCTCTGTATCAGAGCTCCTATGTAACTCCCGTTTTAACCTAGACGCTCAACAGACATTTAGATTCCTAAGTCCCAGTACCTTAGAGGACCCAAACACAGAAAACAAAATGCAATTTCTCATCCACAAAAATGGAAATGGCACTGCCCTAACTGCTTTATTGCAAACATACTATAGACTGTGCCATGCTTAGATGCTCAGAGCAGTGGAATCACACAACAGCATGATAAAAATTGACGCAGAACCAGGGCCAAGAGAGTTGTACAGAAGACAGATTGGAGGAGTTCAGATCTGGACAAGACATCTTCATCAATATGAAAAAAAAAAAAGTAGAGATAAACTGGTAATAGCCTGGTTGCCTTAAGCTACCTTAGCCATCATTGCCAAAGATCCCTTTATGCTCCTATGGAACTCACCGAGAGCTTTTTTTATGACCTCCCAAGGACCAAATCTGTTTCCACTGGCCAGGATTTCAAAGGCTGCAAGACCAACTGTGAAAGGCCAAGCTCTAATACCTTGTGAGATGTTTAAAGTGTCCAAAGAAACCTAGACAATTCTAGGAAGCCTGTTAAGCTTCCATCTGCTATTTTTAATACCTAGTTATCTCAGAATTGGTCACGAGACCCAGGAATTGTGAGGATGGTGCTTATCACGTGCACAGAGGAGTGGAACTGCTCGACTGAAGGATGCTCAGCCAGTTCTAGCACATTCTTATATTTGACAATTATGAGGCTTGCCTAGGAAGAAATGTTAGCAAAAATAACTTTGGAGGTTCTGGCCTCTGAATGCCTGGAAGAGCGTGTTTCATCAGAAAGTTTTATAAAATCAATTACAGATTTCAAAGAGCAATAAAGCAAAATGTTCTGCCCCCTTCTGAGCTCCTCCTACTTGTGAAGCTTTCCCTTCCTTTCTTCAGAGAAAAATCACTATTCTTTTACTTTACAGGATTAAAAAAAGCAAGAAAGTGAAACCCTGGGGGCTGGGAGACTCGGACTTTAAAGGACTCTAATGAACTGTTTCATGGTAGTTAATCACTTTAATTGTGCTTCCTTTCCTCAATAAAAGTTTCCCTGTCTGTACTCTCCAAGTGCTCTCCAATCCTTCTCTAATACAATGCCCAGAGGGTTAGAGTGTGTTCCAGCACTGGAACATTGGCCTGGGCAAAGGGCAAAAATACCTTACTTTTCTGGCTGATTTTCTTCCAAATGCGTTCCAGGATTACCACCACATTTTAACTCCAGCACCATACAGAACATGCTTCTGCTAACAATTACAACAGGATCTTATTGTATCACTTTTCAGTCATTAGCCTTCCATTTTGTATCTGGGTATTTCAGTTAAATTTCACAAATGTAATTTTTTTTTTAAAACTTTGGATGAAATCCTGTACTACTTTCATGGCTGTAACTCTATTTTGGAAAAATAAGCGTGGGATAAAGAGGCAGAAATATGGATTTGAGACCCACTCCAATGGTTTGGGCAAAGGGGAGAAAGAAAGAAGAAAATGTCTTACGAGCTTTGAACTATCTCACTGAAAAAGGAGATGAGATTCCCAGTTAGATGCTATATGCACTTACCCAAATTTGATCATCAGTGCTCTTCTGTAATGGGAAGGAAGGATTACTGACAGTAGTGGAGGCTCATTGGCCTGGTTCATCATCTTCCTGACCTCCCCTTCTGGGGTGCTTGGTTTGTACACAGTTATAAAGCATGAGCTTTCAAGCATTTCTCTGTATTAACAAATGATTAACAGTGCGTCTATTTTTAAAAAATTTGTTTCTTTTAAACTCTGCCTGTCTTCAGTCCTATTTTGAATTCGACTTTTAGCTTATTATCCCATTGGAGTAAGTGCATCAGTTCACAGCATTGAAAAGAAGCCATTTCCCTCCAAATGCTGTAAAATAACCGTTCGCATAGAAATAAACACCGAAACTTAGAGCAATGTCTTATGCCTCCACAACTCCTTCCTCCCCCCGCCTTTGCTTCTTGCCGTCTACTAACAATAAATGTAAAAGTAATCCTAGTTTTTATTTGAAGCTATCTCAGCTTTAAAAGAACCTTCCAAAAATGATTGATGCTATGATTTAAACCCACAGGTAACCCCTGAAATCTGCTTTGAATAGCAACAAATGCCTAACAATATCTTGAGCGCTTGTAGCAAAGAAATCTAATCTCTGAACTCCTAAAGGTCAAGATTTACTGCCTGGTAACATGGCTCAAGTGTAAATGCTCTGTAATGCTACACTAGGTGATTGCTTTGCTCTCTAGACAATGTCAATTTTGTCCAAGTAGCGGCAGATGTGTCTAGCATTAAGTCAGAACGGTGTCAAGGGCCCTTCTTGAACAGTACCGCTTCTCAGAGAAACTGGTCCTAAAGCCCTAGTCTATTAAGACCATACCCAAAAGACAGACATTTAAAACTTAAAGGAGGCTGGAGAATCAAGGTCCATTAGAGCCCTAATGTTTCACAGTCAGAAAGCCCAGAAGAAGAAATTCTCTTGTGATACAAATGCACATCTTCAAAACGCACAAGCCTTCCTAGCTTCTCCATAACCAGTGGAGCTAAAGTAACTTACACCAGAAAAGTATTTGGCTCTGAATATTCTTCTCTCCAAACTTCTTCCTCCTGAATCTCCTCAGTAAGGTGCTGCCATGGTGTTGCAGTTCATAGTCTCCTCCCACACAGGGTACCCCGCATCGCCTGGCTCCTTTACCCAAGCCATTTATGCCCAATACCCACGGCAGCTGTGAATCCTACCCTAAAACTACTTTTTGAAACTATTCGTCATTGCTATGACCTCTCCAAGCTACAGACACACAACAGTCAAAGACTTCATTAAATTAAATACTACCTATTTTATTATGATATGTTCTACATCCAAGAATAAGAAGATAGGGAAAGCATATCCCATTTGCAAATAAATAGCTGTGATCAGCCTGCAGAGCATCCAGTGCCCTTTAATTCTACTTCTGTAAAAGCAGCAACACAAAATGGTTCCAAAAACAGTGGAAGTTCCTCACACACTTTCCCATTTCATACTGCCAACACTTGTAGTTGTGTAACAAAGCAGGCTGAACCCCGTTCCCAGCACAGCTTTTATACATCTGATGATAGCCCTTCCCACACTGGTGTTGCAGAGCAGAGCAGCAACTAGCAAGATACCCAGAAGGTGTCAGGAAACACAGAAGAGACCTACAGTATTTTTCATGTCTGCAGCATCTAAAGAATATTCATGGAGAAGCCTAGGGCAGCTTGAAGACTAGCACTGGCTAGCTAAAAAACCAAAGTTAGCATTTCCCAAGAGTCTGAATTTCAGCAAAGACTGAAGTATCCTAGTTTGATGTCAGTCCCTAGGCCTGTAGTTATTTTCTACTTATTTTTCCCCAATGCTTATTAACTGTATCAGAAGGATTCAACCAAGAGTTTCCACTTTACAGGTGCATTGTTTTTATGATAGCAGGTGCAGAGTAGAATGTTAATAATAAGCACGTTAAGCCTTTCCCTCTTTCCACTGTTTTCCAAAATAATTTCTCTAAGGATTTATCTAGCACCCACCTTATTCGGCTGTACTAGAGCTAGGCTTTCATTGATCACAGGCATTGCTAAAACCACACCAGTTTCTCAGCACCAGCAGACAGAGGTCCCTCTATCTCCTCCCTGAACACATTCTTCTAGTGATCATCAAGCACCAAGTCTCCAAGAAGAAAAAGAATAACAAAAAAATGCAGAGAGTCAATTTGGAGGAGAAGGGAAAATAGAAGACCAAGGTCAAAGTCAATTCCTTCACCATGTTGTGCACCAACCATTCTGATTACCCAGCATAAAGGGCACTTGCTGACTGGGCTGCGTACCACAGCCAGATGATTTCAGCACTCCACTGAGCGTTGTGACACAAGCAGAAAAGCAGTATAACCAACCTAACAGGATAGGTGGCAAAGCAGGAAGCCAGCTGAATTCAGAGAAAAGAAGAAACCTCTCTGAAATGTCTGAAGGGGTCAAACCATGGGTCAGTCAGTCAAGCGGCCCAGTGTAGCTCTGTGTCTCTAGCTGAACCAGCACGCTTGGGAAATCAGGTATACATGATCTTAGTATAGGCAGAGCCTCCAGACACAAATGATCAAACTGCTCCAAGGAAAGATAACTTTTATGCAACTTCCTTGCATTTCAAAACAGGTCAGTGAAGATAAAGAGGGAATGCAGGTATGATTCTCAGATGTTGCTGAGGTCAAGTTTTCCTTCCATGCCTTGATGTGGACAGATGATTACACTTGCAAAAGAGATGATACTAAATGCCTGTACCTGGGTTGAACAACACAAACAAATTGGCTGCCAAAATAGAGCTTAGCCTGTTGAGTAGGAATTTGAGTGGAATATTCTCTGCTTGTTACAGAGATTAAGTTGCCCTAGATAACTTGAGTTTTTAATTTTTCCTCCAAGAATATTTAGAGAAAGTTTTCTAAGGATTCGTACATGATTAATAAATATTTTGACAGCTGTATAAGTACACAATATGTAGTCCAATGAATCATTTAGCCCACCTCTTATTTCACTCAACTGAGAATTCTTTGAACTTCACCATAACACAGTTTCCCAGATGAGGCTTCTTTGTGCTGCAATTCCTGTCTGGGGTACTTTGTGCTGACTTAGCATACACACACTTCACATCTGTAACATATTTAAGATATCTAGTAAGCTTTTACACACCAGTTACACATGCAATTCACTGTTACAGTGAGTGAGGTCTTTACAGAAACATTGTTTCAGCAAGTCTGATGCTTGTATTTCTGGCTTCCCCAGGAGCAGAAAGTATTCTCTCTCTCAAATTAAACTTTTCATGGAGGGCAGCAAGCAGCCTTTCGAAAAAGCTCTGACAGAATCAGACTCTGCTTATGTACAGAAGTCATACTGGGGTAACTAAAAAAAAAAAAACCCAATGTAAAATCCTAGTGCAAACAACAGAGTTTAAAATTAATTACATTGGGTGAGTTTCTGGCTTTAAATCATACGAGTAATTTCACTAGTGCTACTAGAGCAGGCATTCCTGCCAGACCTCATTGTGAGCTTACTCACCTATATCATTTGAAGTAATCCTTTTGAAGTCTTATTTATGGATGCGTGAAAAGCACGATGCCATACAGCCTCATGCTGGGCATGCTGTCATTAAGCTCTGAATGGCAGCAAATGTAATTTAACTTCTCTGAACAGCATCATTTGGAATAGGCCCAGGAAAACCTAGTATAAAACTAATTTCTAGCAGCATCAGATATGTAAGTATTTACAGAGCTCTTTGTAAACACACTGCAATTAAAAACATTTAATAGAGAGCAAACCCACTTTACCATATGGCAAATCATCTTCAGTTAAGGCAAGAGAGCCTTAGTGTCTGACAAAGAGGGCAAGGGAGACAGACTGTAAATTCCAAAGACCTGACAGAGAAGAGGCCCCCAAAATAGCTTATCTGTGTTGGAATTACGACAACGACATAGAAAAAATAGCCCCAGGCCTCAAATCTTTGCCATGGGATACAAAGACACCTGTAAAAATCCCTGTGTAGGACCAACACATCTTACATGAAAAATAATTGCTTCAAGCAGCAGGAATTATGAGGTGCAGCATTATCCCAGAACATCACAGCCTGTTAGTGCTGTCAAGAACTGCATCAGGAGATTAATCTCCATCTATGCAATGCTTTCTCTTGAGTTAAAATTTCACATGCAAAGTCAGTATGGAGGGGAAAGGCTAACAGTAGAATGGAAAATACAGCCAATCCCTACAGCAAAACTCTTGGAATCCTCCTTCAGGATCCATTTGGTACAAGGTGAAGAAAAGGGGACCCAGCAGATTTAACAGCACTCTTGAAACTGCTCAGAAATACAGATTTTTTCCAAACCAAGCATATATTTGATTTTTTTTAAAAAAATAGAAATTTGATATGGTGGCTTAAAGAAAATAAATATTCCTCTGTCTTTGTTACCAAGTTGTTTGCTGGAGTCCCGCCTGCAGAGCCCCTGAGTGACCCTAACTTTTCAAATTGGGCCTCACAGAAGTTAAATACAGACTAGGTTTTCAGGGATAAACTTAACATTCCCTGAAAACTGCTAATGAACAGAAACATCTAGAATTATAGTAATCCCCACAATTAATGGGACAAGTAATCGCATCCTTCATCCCCACAATACAAGGCAGCTCATGAACCAGGGTAGCTGCACCTCCAGCTGCCCAGTGCTGGAATAGCTCTCCCCTTGTGCAACGCAAAGCAAATGTCTGCTGCACAGGAAAATATCACCAAGAGTAACACACGATACAGTCAAGCTCTGGAACTCCCCGCAGCAAAAATTCAGACGATGACCTCGGTAAGATTCAAGTATGGACTGACAATGCAGATGGGGAAAGTACCGTAAAATACAACAGAGAGAACAACAAGAACCACCAGTCTTCTTGGCACAGGCAGGTCATAAGCCAACAAAGGAAGAAGCTGCCCCATTTCATGCAAATACTGGCCCACTATTATGGAACTTTTGCATTGGCAGGGAAGCACATCTGAACACACACTGAGTGAGGCTTGGCACAGCAAAGAAAATACCACCAGAAGCCCAGTTTAGAATCTGCAGTGATCCTGGTGATCAGAAGCATCTGTACAGTCTATTTTTTACGTAGCTTTTACAAGATGTCAGATACCAGAGTTGTCAAATGGCTCAGAAACAACTGAGTAGTCTTCAGTGGGTTAAATGCTTTCATAACAGGTCAAAGTTGAGTGACATTTTTAAGCTTGAATTTGTCCTAAGTGAACCAATATGCAAAACTAATGAGATCATAAATTTTTCCTCCAGTTAATGTGCTAGGTGGAGGATGGAGAACACGGAGAGGCAGGAAGATGAGAGGCTGCCCAAACTCATGAACTTGATTAAACTCATTTAGTCTGCAACAAAGAATAAGACCCATAAGAGCAGAGACATTATTCACCGGCATATGATATTCACACAGATGATGGCTTCGGCTGCTCTGCCTGCCCAGGATTCAGACTAACCTAGCCATTTTAAAGTTACAGGAAGAAACTAAAACACAAGGTTGTTTAACAAGAAAGCCACATGGGTTTACAATTTTTTTTTTTTTTAAGGTTCAATACAATAATGTGCTCCCATCACCACCCAAGAACTAACTTTCTCAATGTATCATCTTTTTAAAAACATAGGGATGGTCTAGCAACAGCTGTAACTGCATGAAGTCAGACAAGTTACACATGTATACATTGACTGAATTGCTACTTCTACAACTAGGGCAAATACAAAACATAGAAAGCATCATCCTGCATTAAAGCAACATAATCTCATACCTTATCTCTATTAGCAGACACCATGCACCAACAGATACAGAGGAAGACTGAAGAAACAGCAGGTAGATACGGAAGAAACCCATTCAGAGAGCAATGCTTCAGCTTACCGTATCAGTTACGGTCATCACATACTGAAGCATGGGACTGTCTCTCTGCCAAAGTTCTCGAGGTTTTTATTTTTTCAATCCTTACAACTCTCATTTGAGATTAACCTGATTGGCATTTTCCAACCAGAAAGTATTGTTTTGATTATATGTACAGACACACACCCCAATATACCAAAATTAAACCTATGCACATTAAATTGCTTATTTTGAAAATGTTGGGGTTTTTTTTTTTAGAAAAAAGTACCTTATCTTAATAAAAAACTAGCTACTTGTAAACTAACTGCTTATTTCAAAATTCAAGTTTGTTATATTAGCAAACAGTTGTGAAAATCAAAACTATATCTAATTAGATTTTTTTGTAAACCAAATTCCTACTTCCTTTTGCTCAAATTTGAGAGTTGATAATAAACATGCCAAATGTATACAGACTCAAAACTGGATAGCAGGAATATTAATCTAAACTTAGAAGTGTTGCTACAGTAAGCCCAAATCTTGTCACATTTGTGATAACACTGTATGTCCCTCCAGCATCCACCAAAATTCTTCCTTGTCTTCAGGGCAGAAGTACCAAGCACTACCACAAGACTCAAAGCCTGATAGCACAGGGAATAGACTGGCTTTGCACAAGGTACATTGGAGCTGCTGTGAGACAGGCATATGCAGACTTTTAATGATCTATCTGCCTGGTACTTCAGCTTGGAAACACAACAGCCCCTAGAAACTTGGGGTGTCCAGGTTGGGACTGACTTTACCTGTTTAGGGGTTTCTCCAGTCTGACCAGTCATGGAATAGAATAAATCTTAAGCATGGTGTAATTCTGGTGTTATTCATATGGTATCTGGGAAGGATGATCAGTTTGTGGGTTCATCAGGACTTCAGGCATGTGTAAGATAAATACAAGATGAACACATTCTATGTTAGTTTGAAAGTTAATTCAGTTTCCCCAAATACTCCAGTATGGGCTCATGCCCATTAATGTGGAAACAGACACATTTACTAACTGTAACCTCTTCTTTTTGCACTTTTTCCTTAGGGACAGCCAAGGTAACAAGTCACAAGGAAGCTGGAATTCCCAACCAGCCTGAACTGATACTTAGATGTGTAAGTCTGATCACAAGAATTGCTTTTCTGAATCCCCTTCAGCAGATTTATGTTTCTTATATTTCCTTACTAATTTCTTACTTACTTTTCACAGTTCAGGACTGAAAGAGCATTACACAGCACACACTCTATCTGCTGCTTCTTTCCCTCTTAGTTAATACTGGTTTGAGCTTCCTTCCACAACAAGGTTTGCGTGCCTCAAATTCATGATAAAGACAGAGAAAGGAAAGTCCGCTAGCTGGCATGCAACCTCAGAGCATGGGAAACCAGATCAGTCCCAGATTCTTTCATGAATTCTGGTAAATTGGATACAGCAAGATTCTCAAAATCTAAGCTCCAGCCTCTGTATCTCAGCTTCTCCTTTTTCTTCTAAAAAACACAGCATTTTCCTTTTTTTGTAGTGGGGTTGGTTTTCTGAGGATTACATGGAAGAGCGCAAAGTCCTCAGCCTTTAGCAATGTGGGCAAAGTACTTAAGAGACAAAGTTAAGGCAGTAAGACCTTCCAGGGGGTAAAGCTAGAATATATATACTGCTAGTTGATGAATGGTATTTGTTCGCCTTCACTTCCCCCATCACCCAACACATATGATTTCACATTCTTCACATTGACCCAAATCTTACCTTAAACATACCTTTTCCCTGGTAATGCCTAAATTCTTACATTGCCCACCTGCAAATCATTTATTTGCTTTGTGCTGTGCACCACTGGCTATTAAGGATTGAAAGGAGACCAACCTATTTCCCTTATATCCTTGGAGTTGAATCACCAAAGTGTTACAACTCCCAGCATGTGATCACAACTGAAATGAGCTAGTCCTTAATTAAACAGAGGTTGAAGCTCATTGTTTAATTAAACAGATGTAAGTGCCTAATCATTCAACTATTCCAAGCATACACTGCATATCATTTAATCTCACCACCCACATGATGAAGGCACAGCTCTAAGACTTCGCTGCAATCAAACTATTTAAAATAAGCCGGCCTATGCTTTTAACAGAAGAATTTTTCCGAAGAATTTTTCCGAAGAATTTTTCCGAAGAATTTTTCCGAAGAATTTTTCCGAAGAATTTTTCCGAAGAATTTTTCCGAAGAATTTTTCCGAAGAATTTTTCCGAAGAATTTTTCCGAAGAATTTTTCCGAAGAATGGATAAGTAGGTGGAAGAAGAGTGAATGCGAATTTATAAAAGCGAGCTGTTTCCAGTAAAGTGTGTGTGAAATGAGAATCTCTGTATGGAGCAGGAAATGGCCTTGCAGCACACCCATACCCCTTACTTTTTCTGACATACAGAGGCCACACTGTGAAAAGCTTTATAACACCATGTATGCCTTTCAAACAACACTCCTGCAACATGTAGGATACTGCGTAGATCCTTGTTTGGGCAAAGAGAGAAGATTTTCCTTAGAACACTTTAAGAAAGCCTGAGCTCTATGTTCATACATACAGTCAATTCAAAGACAGAAGATGAACCTCCCTGCAATGCCCGGCAGACTCTTTCTTAGATGTTCAAAGCAAGATGCCTGACATCAGAGGCGGCAAATATTTTTCTATATATCCTTTTTGTGTAGCAGTCATAAGATAGCTACTTTCTGGAGCAAAAGAGTTTACCTGAAAGGATTTTGCTGCATGAAGGGAAAATAAAGACTGATAGGTTAGGCAGTCAGCTTTTCACCCATGCCTGACATATCCAATTGTTCATGAGAGCAGGGGGAAACAGACTGACAGATTTCTCCAGATTCCTCAAGCCACCTGGCAAAACAGGATGGATTCCAGCATGGATTAAAAAACATGGACAGAGAGTCTGAATTATAATTAGCAGTGAAAGGAGCTTAAGACATGGACAGAGAAGCTGTAGGTGCACTTCCATGTTTGACAGGATAGTCACCACAAAAGGACCCTGCTGACTTTCTGCCTCCAACCACTTGTTTCCATCCCTTGTGACAGTGGCCACAGTTCTCAGACTGCACTACAGCATTCACTGAAGATGGCAGCGTGACAGGAAGAGTAGCCCCTTGTCTCCCTCATCCGGCAATTTCAATGTTAAACCTGTGTTGCCAGCTGATATCCCATCACAAGAGCATTTGTTAGCTGGATCAGGAGAAGGTTTGGCTGAAAATAACTCACTCAGCCAGAAATAAAGGTCCCTGGCCTTGTCTGCAGAAATGCCTATACTGGTAAAGCACAGGGAAGGCGTGAAGATGAGGAAGGTGTTCGGGATTGGTTTGGTTTCTTGTTTTTGTAAGATACATCCATGCAGACTTAAGAACGCACATCAAATTATGGACTCAGTTTTGTCCATTCCACTGCTTGTAAGCTGCAGCTACACAATAAAAAAATATTTATTGCTGTTATTATTTTAAACAACAGTTAATTTTAAGTGATTTAAAAGAAAAGTGAACAGTCAAGTTAATTTCCATGATGTGGTTCAGAGGACAGAGGAGATAGCAGCCTCGCCACAGCAAGAACAAGAGACAAGGGTAGGAGAGCAAGAACTTCTCAGATTAGCTTTCCCAGAGGCTTCATAATGCAGAATTGCCTTTGCCTACCACAGGCTAACACCTTGACATGAAGACTCAGGTAGCTGCGGCCAGAGAAACTTCGTTATGTTTTAAAATGAGATCGACATATGGACTGTTTGCTGTTTTCTTACAGGGGGGGCTGGATCATACCTTTTCAAGGGAACAGAAGTCGCTTACTTAGCAAGTATCAAGCTAGCAGCCTAACGTACAGCCTGGTGGTGCTTAGACAATCCAGTAGTGAGCAAAGCACACAATCCTATGTAGAAGAGAATGTGCAAGGATTAATCACTCCAAGGAAGGAGTGGGTCCTTTATGCTCTTATTGCCCAGCTAAGCAGTCCAGGCTTTAGCCCTTACAAACGTCTACAAATTGTCTGAACTTTTATGGATACCCAGCTATGAAGCCGATTACTGAAAAAGCACAAGACACACTTGCAGCAATTAGTTTTCTGAAACCACACACCAGGTGGGAAATAAAAATATGGGAACTGTTACAAGGGGGAGAAACAAAGACATTTGGAAATGAATTTATCTAGCTCAGCTTTTCTGTTCCTCATGACAGCAACGTTACACTTGCTGGCATGAGTCTTTCCACAATAGTCCAAATTATTTTGAATAGGTTTCAAAGTGAATACCACAATGCAATCATATAGGTTTTTTCCCCACATGTATAGCCTTCATAGGGAAAAAAAAAGTGCCAGTTAAGATTTATTCCACAATGGTAAATTTACAGTGTTTTTGTTGGGTTTTTTGCAAACCGTAAAGTAAGAAGTAAAACAGAAATTTAAACTTCACATCAGCCACTGCTAACAGATTACCTTGTGCTGCCAGTAACGTTACAAAGTGACAGGATTTCTGTTGTTAAACTTGATGATCAGCAGCATCGCAAAGGAACACGTAACCACCAGTAAACTTTCCACAAAGACAGTTTGCTTCCCATAGATCTCCATACATAACCTTTACTGGTCTCAGTAGGATTATTACATCCATTAGACTGTGGACTCAGCACTGCTTTAGCTCTTAAGTTAATACAACTGAGACTTTTTTTTTTTTTTACTTTCCTATTGGGAAGTAGCATGTGCAATTTTAGTGATTTCTTAGATCATTCCATAAGTAAATCAAATATTCTTTCAAGCCTAGTTATCAAAATTGTGTCCTTTGATACTACATCCTCCATCAAACTGCAGTAATCCAGATCAACACATTTTAAACCTCCACTATCTCTCCTAATATCATCCTAGCAGATAGAGTAATTAAATTTGTACTTTTTTTTTAAGTCCTACTCAATAAATCTGAATAAATTAACAACGCATTACTAAGGCTGCTACATTAAATTTGCATAGTGCATTTAATGAATATGCAACTGCAAGTGAAAAGGTCTGCTACTGTGAACCTTCCACATTAGCATAACTACTTCCAGCATGTTTCTTAAATAATGCACTCATTTGCACATCACTGACTTGGCTAATTCTGACTTCAGTCAGGGTAGCCTTGTAATTAAGACTCTTGCTTTAATTTTTAATGAAGTTTATGTTACATCAATCCTGACAGTAATGAGGGGACATGGAAACAAAAAGGCTGCTAATAATTAAATTCACAAACCAGTTTGAGGGATAATAATTCCTGAGGAGAAATTACATGACTAATTATTAATTAAATATTCATACTATTGCAGGGCCATCTCCCTTAACTGCTCCTTCTTGTTGGTAATAATGCTGAGATGTGGATGCCTTCCTGCAACCATTCTGATTTTAAGGTCTTTGGTTAATTTTAGTGCACCATTAATCAATATGACACAAAAAATAAAATTGCTTTAATTGGTATCATTTTATTGTTTCTAAATATTACTACAGTTGGTTTAGTTGTGTAGAATTAATCTAGTTAGTCAGTGCCCATTTTATGGGAACATAAATCCAGTTTATATCCATAAACTTCTAATGGCAGGACAACTTGACCTTTTTTTGTAACATTACTGTTTACAGATAATTACACCAACTCTTTAAAAGGTTGTTTAATAGCTTTGCATTCATCATAGTAAAATGAAAAACATGCAATATTATTTAACTCCAGACTATTCTAAGAAGGTCTCAAAGACCCTAATTTACCCCTGCTGAAAAGTAAGCAATATTAATTTGTGTGTTTTTAAGAAATCTATGAGAGCTTTTCCTCAAATGCATACAAACAGATTGAAAGTGTTTGTATATGGACCTCTATTCATCTTTTACACAATTTAGATTACATATGTAACAAAAATAACAGCACTGCAATGACATCTTTCACAGAAAGAAAGATGTCCGTGTGTGGCTTTCTGTATGACACAGGTCCTTGAATTGATAGTTTTCCAATCTCTTGTACACAAATACCATAAATTCACAGAGAGATTAGCCTGATTAATCCTAATTTATGTCGACATTTATATTGGTCAGGATTCTGCCTACTGAAAGCGTCATGATAAACTTTTAGTATTACATGTTTATTAAAAGAAGTCCAGTTTGTAGGAAAGTTTAGCAAGAGGAAAGAAATTATTTAAATGAAGCTTATTAGTCACCAAACTCAGTTGCACTATGAATTTGTTTTAAAATTTATGTTAGTGCTTTAAAGAGAGAACATTTTGCATAGCATAAAATTGATTCTCAAATTATTAAAAAGACATAATGCATGTCCTTTTATCCTGAAGGGGCATTTGGAAATTCTGAACCAGGGCAAACATTTCATTTTTCTAATAATTCAAACCAGTTGATTCATCAAAGTGAAACAAGTCCATCACCATACATGGGGCAATGATTCCCTTTAGCTAGCGCTTGTCACATTACTACAATCTGACAGGTTTGTAGGGCATTATTACTAGGTCTGATTTGTACCACTCTATCCTTTTACTAAATCTTAAAAATCTTTTTAACTTTTCTTTTTTCCTCTACTCTCTTAAACTAACACCTGAAGGCAATTTAAATATACCACTCCATAATGAAATACCACTTTCATTCTCTCTAGAATTAAGATGTCGTTATCAGCCATCTGTTCCTGGGCCTGCTCTCTACTTCTTCCATCAAAGAAATAATTCCAGGCATGAAACACCTCATTGGAGCAACAATCACCTGAAACCGCCAGAGTGCTGCAATACAAGGGTGGGCCCGGCTGGCCGGTGAACAGCAACTGAAGAAACTTTTTCAGATAACTTGGTGTCCCTGTATGCAGGAGAGGAGGAGACATCCTCCTTTTTCTTTCTTCCCTCCTCCCTGTTTCTAGAAGTAGTGTCTCTTCATTGCTCTACTTGTGGTCCCTAAAGTACAACATCTGGTATACAGGACAGAAGGTGTCTGAAGTGTTCTCGGGATAAGGATCAACATATCACTTTAAGGGCCAAAGATATAGGGCCCATACTGAAGCATCTTGATGAAGTTCAGTGGATGCTGAACTAGGATTTGATACTAGCAGTCAGAAAAGCACAATTCCAGCTGTGCTACTCTGAACATCACCAGTTTTACACACACTCAAGCCACAGCAACAGCACACAGGCTTTGATTCTTAACCACATTTCTACAAGCTAGGCAGAGCTTGTTCTGATCAGAATTTCAAAAGGGGAGAGGGTTAGGGGGTGGGGAAATACAGAATGTTATTGCAGAGCCCATAGATGACTACCCAAGTGGGACTCTTCCCTCAGAAGTTAGCCACCAGGCATCATATGACCAGAGGTGCTAGGCCTCCAAGGTTTTGACCAGGAATTTTTCAGACAGGTGCATGAGCGCGTATATTGTGTGAGCATACACAGCAAAATCGGATGCACCTGACTTACAAAATACATCAGACCTACTTGTCTACTTAAATGATCTGTACCTAGGCAGTAAGATGTGTTATGCCCCCCACTGCAGTAGGTATAATACAGGGCATGAACAAAGCAATGCTTGTATGGTGGATCTGATGCAGTGGACACACCAGACCTGTGCATACCTGCTAGATGTACAGTCCAGAACATTGCAGAACCTAGTCTGAATTACACTGTTGTCCTAGCTGGATATAAAGACATCTAGAAATCCTAAAATAAAGTTTCCAAATTCCTTAAATTCTACCAGCATAAGATTGCCAGGAAGGCAAACAGGGTTTGTCTGGTAAAACCTGGCCGAAAGCCAGCCCTATTAAATAATACCCACTAGATTAAACTAAAAACAAACTTACTGGAAAGTTAAATTAACTTCTTGTTTTCTCTCAGATGTGTTGGCATTTTATGCATATTTTCACTTCCCTCGCTTTACAAGTTACACAGCCACACCACACCATTAATTTCCATTCACTCCTCCCTATTATAGCTAATGTTGCCCACCTAATATTTATTTTCAGTTTGGGAAATCTCCTGACAGACCTTTTGGCTATATCACTATACCTGTTTAATGATTCCTGGTCCCCATTTTTCCATGAAATTACTGACGATGGCTAGCATCACTGCTGAATTTTACTTGTCTTCAAATGCATTCATCATTAAAAAAAAAAAAGTTAATGGAACATTAGAAACTACCCCATCAAAGCCTAAAGTTATGATAAAGGAGAAGGGGTGAGCACATACAGCTATTGTATTAAATAGGACGGACCTGGGAATTATAGACCAGTGCACCTTACTTCACTGCTTAAGAAATAAGGCAACAGATAAGCACCAGAAGATAACAGAGTAACAGTAATACCAATTTGACGTGATTTGCTTTTCACAAATCTAACATCTTTCTGCAACAGGATAATCAGTCTTGCAGGTAGAGGAAAGGCAGTGGATGTCTTAAGTCTCGCCTTTGGTAAAGTACATCATCTCTTACAGCATTCTCATCAGTGAAATAGAAAAAATACTCATTAGAGTGTGAACTCAAAAATGGGTAGAAAACTACCCTAGAGAGCAATTACTAGTGTTCCAGTGTCAAACTGGAAAGTTGTCAGACTGGGTTCTGCATGGTTCAATCCTGCATTAGTGTTAATGAGTACTTTCACTACTGACCTGGAGGACAGAAGACAGCATGCCTATAAATCTATTGCAAGGTGGGAAAGATTATGAATATTCTCAAGGATAAGAATAGAATTCAAAGTAATCTTGTCAGATGGGGAAAATGTAGACTAAATGGAGATAAGCCCAGAGGAAGACAACCAGAGAGAACATAACATTAGAGCAAGGAAGTCCCATTAGGGAAAACTGAAGAAACTGGGGTTGTGTTTGTTCCATAGAAGAGGTTTCTGATAGGAGAGAAATAAAGGCTGCTACTAAGGAGATGATTTTTCCCCACATCCATGATGGTGGTAAAAAGAAAAAGTAGTAAGGTACTATAGCAGGGAAGTTAAATATTAGCATTAGCACTGGAATATGTTGTGCATCTTAATCATCTAGGTTTAAGAACACTGTAGACAAAAATCAGTCAGGAATTACTTCTGTATTGCTGATCCAGACTTAGGAGAGAAGATAGACTACATGACAAGCTCTCAGGGTTATTCCAGTCCTGATTCTAGAATGAATTCAATTTTATGCAAAAGCTGTGGTTGTGTATGTACCCGTACATTACAGGTACAAAGGACTCACTGCAACTAAGTAACGATTAGTGGAAACTTGAGGTCAGTTTTTGAGATTCAGAGGAATTACAATGTTTGAATGAGACATTCAGCCCCTTAAGAAGATAAAATCATAGGTGCTGAGTAGAAGGATGTAGGTGATCCCCATTAGACATGGAAGTGAAAAGGATGTGAAGTGAATTGTAATTGAAGGAAGGGACTGAGGGGGGCTAGGAAGCAAAAGCTTCCTTGTGAACAGGACACAAAGAGGGCTAAGGATTGCTTGGATTCTCCATTACTTCTTCTTTCTTTTTGTGCTGTTGCCCTCAGAAAGTGCACTTCTTATCAAGTTGAGGAGAAAGTAAAAATCTGAGGACCTCCCATCTTGCATTCCTGAAGCTCAGGTGTAGGTTCCAGTGGCTCAGTCCTCCCTGTGATAGAAAGCATTACTGCACAGGCACAGAGATAGATATTTAAATCCAGTCTTGAACTACATACTGTAGCTCAGGTTTCCAAGCCTTGGAGTCTGGCCTTCTTGCTGAGTTTGCCAACAGAAATAGTGACTGAGATGGTATTGTTGAAATCTACCAGCACTCCCCACCACCCCCTCCCTGGTCATAAGACAACAACATTTCTGCAGCATTTAACTGGAAGAGATTTGAGCCACATCTGAAAAGCCCTGAGCCAATGAATCTAAGCTACATTTCCTGACAATGCTTATTTTAGTTATTACTGTAGTCTACCCTAGTAAAAGCACCGAGAGGTAAACTCAACTCAGCTGCTTAGCACTAGTACACAAAGTACGTCAACAAATACAGCTGGGTCCGGGCGAGGTTTTTGAATCTACAGTTTGAGTTTGGAATTGCAATTATTCAAACTCTAGTAAATGGGGGAAAAACTGCCATTTCTACTTTGGGATTATTGTACAAATTTCAAAGTAGATGCTCGTTGCCAAGAGGAACAAAATACATACGTTTTCAAATATTCTTGTGAATTATTTTTTTTAAAACAGGTTTGGCTCAAAGTGTTTTGCTTAATTAATGTAAAAAGGAATGTTTCAATGGACAATTCTCCAGCTTATATTTTGTTTACATGAAAGCAAATATTTTTAAATAAAAAACTTAAATGTTCCATCCTGACAAGGTTTGGGGTTTTGTCTTTTAATCAGAGCTCTTTTTCGCCCAAGCATACCTTCATTAAAAAGAACAGACTTTTCAAGAAGACATTTCCACAAAAATATCTTCCAACACATGGAACATTTACTAGAAGCTTTTCTACTACCTTGCACTAAGATTAGTAATACTTCATTTCACACAAAAAAATACTGTAACTGAAATCTATCTATTCTTAATTTCATGATGAATTCATTCATAGATCTGGAGCCACAATGAGTTCTCCCAGTGTGAGAAGATACTGGCCTGATCCTATGTGAAAGCAACAGCAAGAATCAAGACAGCAGATATGATCCTTTAAAAACTCTTTGGCAAGTGAATAATTATTTTATTGTATTTCTTTTAAACAATTCAGTAAGAATGATAGGCTGAAAATATTTTAGTAGCAGGATGTTTTTTAAATTGGAAGATAGTCTCTAACTAGCTGGTTTTATGCACAAATCTGCATAGCTTTCATAAAAGGCAGAAAATATACTAGCGCTGGGGTGCACAACTGGCACGTTAACAGTATGAACTGCAGAGTGATGGAGTAGGATAATCATGTTACAGTAAAACTGATGAAAGAAATGGCACATGGTACAGAAAATCAGCATCCAAACAATGTCACTCAGCTACAATCACTTCAGCAATCAGTCCCTCCAAACATTGCCCTTCCTTGAAATAACTCCATGTAAAAGAACTTTTTTATATGCTCATTTTTCAGCAGCTGCCATGTCAGTTAAGCTATCATATTAGTGTTCAATCCTGCAAGCTGTCAATATTTCCTAGACTAATAGCATCAGGCACTTTGCTAACCATCAGCAGCTACAGCATTCTGACCAATCTGGAAGCAAGGGCTCCAAGTCAGTGAGCCCAAGAGTGCCTGGAACAAGAAATCATTTTAATCTGAGGGAACCCTAATACACTTCTAAAGCCTCTCAATTTTGAAAGTGCCATAAAAAGTGTAAGAGGATGCGAGGGAACAACATACTTGAAAACTTGTGCACAGCTTTTTTAGGAATGTACAGACTCAAATTTGACATAGGCACAAAACAGTCTGAAAAAGTGAGATGGCTTTTTAGCACATAGAATTCAGATTAGTGTGACCTATCAATTCCTAATCCCATGTATACTGCAGTGCCTAAATAGTGCTTCATTATTCTGGACACCACACCCGCAAAAGCCCACAAAGTTCATCAGACTAAGCATGCTGCCCAATTTGTTTAGTTTTTGTAATACACGAGTCATTGTGGAGATGCTTGGACTACTCTATCAATGCACATTGATTAGTCAATGTCTTATCTGTATGAAGAATATGTAAGCCACCTACTAAAATGTAAATTTTAAGGCAAAAATCCCTGTGCTGATTTTCCTCCACTGCTCAGCAAAAGTTGGGTGCATTCTGTATAGGCACATACGTTTACACAGATTTCAAGTTAGCCCTCTGTTCTGCTTTTAAGCAGGAGTCAAGTGAGACAATATTTCTAAAGCTATGCTAGGGCTTCATTTAGCAGTACTGAGTGAGCCTTATCAAAAATAATTTCCTCCGTGACCGTTTCTCAGCCATAAACAATAGGCAATGCAAAGGGCAGTACTGACCATATCCCCAAATCCCAGTTGTACTGGTTTTGGCTGGGATAGAGTTCATTTTCTTCATAGCAGCCCATATGGTGCTGTTTTGGATTTGTGACCAGAACAGTGTTGATAACACACAGACATTTTAGTGCTTACACAGCATCAAGGCTTCCTCCGTTTCCCACTCTGCCCCCACAGTGAGGAGGCTGGGAGTGGGCAAGAGGCTGGGAGGGGACACAGCCAGGACAGCTGACCCCAGCTGACTGAAGGGATATTCCATACCACATAACATCACGCTCAGTAACAAAAGCTGGGGGAAAGAAGGAGGCAGGGCTGACCTTCAGAATGATGGCATCTGTCTTCCCAGGTAACAGTTACATGTGGTGGAAGCCTGCTTTCCTGGAAACAGCTAAACACCTGCCTGCAGATAGGAAGTACCAAATGAATTCCTTATTTTGCTTTGTTCACATGCACAGTGTCACAGAGGCACACACAATCAAATCCAATAGGTGTTAAAAGTCAGATTTATTCTTCAGTAAAAAGTTAGTTAGTTAGAACTCCGATAACATTAGTAAACCACAGGCTCAATGACATAAGGGGAATTAGTACTACACAGCCAACTTAAGAATCCTTACGATTTAAAAGCGATGACTGAAAATGCACATATCACTCACCTAAAAGATGAGGACTCTCTCCCTTGAGGAGTTACCTCGGGCAGTGCCCCAACTCAAGGGGGAGTCCCTGACTGCAGACCCACTGCTCCGAGGAGGACCAATTCCAACATGTCCTCCAGCGGGACCCCGTTTATACCCTTGTCGAATCTGATCTGTGGTCATTTAATCACTATTGGCCAAGAAGGTCACCTCAGTGTACCTGACACATCTCAATCGGTCTGTTCAACTTTCAAACTGCGGCCTCTAGGGTTTGGGGTTTTGTTTTTTTTTCCTCTTCTCCCTGCCTGGACAAGTTCCGTTTCCTGCTGGGGGGAGTGTACTGCCACACACAGATTTTGCTTTACCTATTAAACTGTCTTTATTGTCAACCCATGAGTTTTCTCACTTTTGCCCTTCCCATTTTCTCCCCCACTCTGCTGGGGAGGGTGCAGCAAGTCAGCAGCTGTTGGGAGCTGCCTACTGGGGCTAAACCACAACTCCAGTCAGTACAAAAACAGTAGGTACATATTTGTATTTTTGGTCATGCACAAGCCTACCTTTAGCCTGTCCAATTTTGCTAGCTGTGCAGTGTAGAGCTGGTTGATGAAGCTTTTGAGTCTGCATTTACAAGAACTACAGTCCATCCCTCCATGCAAAACTGCCCAGACTTGTAACCCCAAATACACCAAACTCAGATGCCACTGCCCATTCCTCCCACTTACTAACAGACACATCCCAATCTCATAGCGGTTCAATTTCTCACCCTACAAAACAGTGTGGAAGGCACAGTACGTCCCAAACTCTTCTGCCAGGATTTGGGTCCTTTGTAAGAATAAATTAATATTCTCTGACAGTCTCCTCTTCTCTGCTCACCTCAGACTCTGGTAATGTTGAATTTCAGAAGCTTTCTACAATCTTAGGGGGAACAAGTAATAACTTTCCAGCATTTTATAACCACCAGTTCCAATAGCTCTGTGCCCAGTGATGCCAAAGTCCTAGCTGGTTGTTCAAATTATAGAGAGAATTTCCCCATATAGGGAAACCTTGATTATCCAAGTTCAGTTCTGGAGTTACTGCAAATGCCCTACTTCGAAACTTGCTAACAACTGACCCCATTTGTTTCTGTAAAGCCCAGAAATTTCATTATCTTCTCAAAACAAAAACTGAAGAAATATCTTCCCAAATGGTGGTAAGATTGAGCAGACAAATGTCAGTGCCAATCATTGTGCATCAGTATCTAATACTCAGTCTCATATACAATGAGCCATTCAAAAGCAGGTTATCAGTGGTACTTCTGAGGAACTAGAAAGAACAAAAAGAAATCAGAGCTACTGTAAAGTCATCCTGAATTCTCAGTGGAGTCATAAAGGGTTAAAAATGGCACTTTGAAATCTCTTTAAGCCTGAATTCAAATATAAAGGTAATTCAGCAAATTACTAAGTGCAACATGCATCTGACTAAACTATAGAAGGACCTCAAATGCCCAGGTATCTCAACAGAACCTGGAAGGTGCCTCAGGGAACACCTGCTGTTTCATACAAGGAGATTCACTCTGAAGACAGGAACAACACACCAAACCCCATACAGAATTTGTTGCCTATTGAACAGAAGTCTCACAAAGGCAAAGTGATCCACAACTCGTGACTCCATGTTCAGTTTATCCTACTTGCTCTGAAACTACAGCAAGCAGGGTACAAGCAAAACAAGCTGTTTCAGCTATGTTCTGGGCTGCAGTTGGAAAAATCCAGTTTAGATGCTGCACCACTCTGTAGGAAATAGTTGTTTCTCTTGACATTAAGTCTGGGCCAAAGCCATGCCTCTGTAGCAAAACTCCACTTTTAAGAAGATAGTCACGTGGAAAATACACAACTGATTGACAGATGGATGCATCACTGCATACGCCACTGCACCGCTTCACAAGCAAGAGGAGAGTCTCAAAGGCACCCTCCAGAAAACTACCAAGCTGCTCAAGTTCAGCACAGTACCTGCTCCAAGGTCTAAGAAATGGCAGCTCGCTCGCTCTGCTGGCCAGCCTCACACCAGCAGGTATGAACAATCCCCAATATACTGGGGAACTGGACTGTTGGCAAAACATTGCATTTGCCCCACTTCAGCTTTAATCACAGCTCATAATCTGTACAAACAATCATAAGGAATATTATTGATCTGGAAAGACTAGACAGAAATTTGTCTGTTCAATGTGTAAGAATTATTTTTTTAAATTGTAAATTTCAGACAGAACAAGAAACAACAAGGATTGGTTTGTTGTTTGGTGGATTTTGTTCCACCCCACTCCCACCCCCCCAATTAAGATTTTTATTGAAAAGGAATGAGAAAATTGCCAGCTTCTGGCTAAAAAATTTTTAACCAAAAGCTTACTGAAGGTTGAGTTTCAGACTTAAGAAAAAATTGCTTCTTTTTTAAAGCAGAAGTAACGCAAGAGATACATACCATATACCTATAGTTGAAAGCCTGTGTTTCCTAATGATGAAAATTGTGACGAATCACTCGGATCTATTTGTGTTTCTCCACCCAAGTTTTCAAGCCTGGTGTTTACTTGGAATGAACTAGGAACGGAGGACATTTGTTATCAATTTATTGAACTTTTTTTCTATGCCAGTGCTGTACTGATTATAGACTCCCTATATTTCATTCATATTTCATTCCCTATATTTCATTCATTCATTCAACCAGTCACAGGAAGACCGGTTATTTTATTGGCAAGGCATGCTGAAGGAATCAAGACTTTGTGTATTCCATGAAGTTAGCTGTATAATTAGTAATGGAAAAGAAGTTAAATGAATGTTGCTCTCTATTTCACATTGTCTATGTAGTTTCTGCTAACAACTAACTCCACAGCACCTTTTTGCCACGATTCAATAATCAAACACTGGAAATTTGGGCCATTTTGACAGGACGTTTTAATTACACTACGATTTTTTTTAATTTTTTTTTTTTTAGAGCAGGTGAAGGCAAGACTCCATCAACTGTTAAGTTGAAACACCTAATGACAATGAATGCAGATTTACTCACATAATCTCTTGCCATTGTTCAAAACCTGCAATTTCAGTGAGCATTCCTGCTATTTAATTTATTTCCCAAAAAAGGAACAAACAAAAGATCCCAGGGTCAAGTGCAATGAGACCTCTAAATCCACACAAGGAACTCCTGGTTTCCAAGGGGATCTACATTAGTACAGAAACCTGTTTGTAGCCAGCAAGATGCAGATACTAACAAATATATTATTTTATAAATATAGTGTTATTTTTACTTTTTCCATCAGTAAAGCAGAATTTCCATCATATTTTATATGAACTTAATCTCTAGTTTTGTTTTTTATAATTACACTAACAAAGCAATAATGGGAGTTTCTTTTACCCTTCAACATCATGAGCTAGTCAGATGAGAACTTTGTATTGCATAATACATGATGCCCTGCTTTACATGTGATATGCTTTACAAAAATCTTAGTCTAATTGTGAAAGACTACTGTTACAAAACATTCTCATCACTGGCATGTTTAATTGAGCTCCTGAGAGGCAGTATCAGTAAGACTTAGGGATAAATAACCAGTAGTCCCATTGGTCTCACCAAGAATCCATTGATGTTTCATAAATCCTAGTCAGTAAAAATCTAATTGAGTTACCATGCTGAATTAGCTTACATCTAAATGGCATTCATGTCTACAAATGGAATAATTAGAGTCTAGAAAATGGGATATATCAAGTGCTATCCCAAGTGACAACAGCAAGACATTTGTATTCATTCAATCAACTGCTTTAAAAAAGCAGATGTAATACTTGATTTGGGGTTGATGATGAGACAGTGTTATCGAGTCTAGCAATGATATTAGACAGAGGATGTTAACTATTTCTTCATATCTATCTATCTATATTTATTCTAAGAGATTCTTCACTTTGATTCTTCCAGATTTTGCTTTAGGATACAAAGTCATTACATGACTACATACTCTCTATTTTATATCTAGGGTAATGAAATCAGCTACACTCATTAGCGCTCTTCTTTCCACTACTAGAATTCTAAGATGAATAGCAAATAAATCAATAAATAACAGGGTTTGCAACAGAACTTTCAAAGCTACTAACATTTTTAGCCACAGTACCAAAGGAGTCTTTTTAGACAGAATAAAGCAAATAGGACTGTTCATTTTGTCACCTTGCTTAACCACTTTCTTCTATGTACTGAATTAAGTAAGGTACCATTACACTCTTGCCAGAATCCAGCATCACCCTGCCAGTGACATCCTGCACTACAGACTGAAATTTATCAGATGCCACTAGTTGGCTGGTCCAGGTTTAGTTAAATACCATCTGGTTTTTTTCAGGACAAATATAAAACATGGCTATCTCAAACTGTATATAAACCCACTATTAAATTAGGATGAATCTTTGCAGTGCTGGATAACAGATTCCTTTAATTCAGAAAGTAGTCTAATTTGCATGCATATTTTATTTATTACACCAATTAAGTTTTGCAAATAGTTTGCAATGAGGTCCCTATGACCTAATAATTCACAATTACTCCTGGGATATCCTGCCCACTTTAGCACGTTTTGAATAATATTGCTATCTCCTTGAGAAAAATAATGCATTTTTTACATGATGGATTTATTAGGAGTGTGCACACCTCTTTCTTAACCAATTTTACTCTAGGCAGGGTTACTGGAACTACTTCATAGGCCTTTGTCGTGTTGGTTAATGAATGCTTTCCTTCAGCTTCCTGTCTTTTCAGATACTTGTCTTCTAAGCTCTTGTGGAAATCCCATGTATATACAATCTAGATGAGCCCTCTGGGTGGTAACACAATAGAAATGAATAATAACCATTTGAAACTGCCAGAATGATATTCTGTTTCTGCTATAGCGTTAAATAATGGAGCACAGCTGAAAATGGACATTGTGGAGCAAACTTATCACAGTCAAATCTACGCAAGTCTGGTAAACTTGCTTCAGATTTATACTGCAGAATTTAACTTCCAAAAAACTGCATCAGAAAAAATTTGAGAGTAACTTGGATCTATTCAAATAATGACAAGTTGTATTGAGTTATTTTATAAGAACAAACTAGCATATAGTTTGCTCTGCTTTTATCAGCTTTATAAGGAATTCTAAATGAGCTCAGAGTATTTTGGTAGTGCTCAAGCAAGACTGGCATTTCCTTATACTTCATATGTATAGCTTCCTCCCTTAAAGCATTCAGCTAGTAATCTGCATTTCTAAATTTATTTTTCATTCCATTACAAACTAACAAAACTCCCTCTTTATAAGAAAGAAAATTTCTAGCTTCCAAAGACAGTTAGGGAAGACAAGCTATTTGCTAAAAAAAAAAACAAACAAAAAAACAAAAAAAACCCCCAGACATCATATATTTTGCCTGTGACTTTCACGTAAAGACTTGAATATCTGCCTATGCTTTTGGAGAAGCTGATTCCTGTGGGAATAGAAACCTGCTCAAGAAATGAGTACCCTGCAACATAATGTACTTTTCTTTTTAAATGATCTATACATACTGGTATGAAGCATCTTGGTATTCCTACATCTTTTCTTAGAAAACATACTTGGCCACACTCAGATAAAGCCCTAAAACTGGTATGTCAAGGTGAAAAATCCACCTTCCTGTGTCCTTTCAGTGCTTTTGCTACCAGGTGTGTTTTCCAACACTGGGCTAGAGCATGGGGGAGCACTAAAGGCCCTGGCTTCCCAATGCCCCCCACCAGAAAAGCTGGCAGCTGCCTGCCCGCAGGTTCCATCACTGCCCAAGAGGACCTTTGCTGAGAAAGCCTCTCTGGATATTCCCTTTTCTTTGGTGTGCTCTGCTATTTCATTCTACTGACGTACAACACCGAGTAAGCACTCTTTTTTTCTCAGTGCTAACAGCTGCTAAGTATTTGTGAACACATCTCGGCTTCAGTCTTCATAAGACACGGTTCTTTTGTCAAAGTTCACACACCTCATCCCTTTCATTGTAGGTCATAGTTCTTTCCTTGCAGCCGTCTCTGAGTTTTGTCTCTCTCTACTGCTTTCTCATTTTACACTGTCTTTTGATAACGAAGTGCTGAGCACTATACTCCATGTAGAGCCAGATCCTGCCTTCATCCAGAGAAACTAGCTTGGTGCACTTTGCACACAGATGGCAACATCTGCCCACTTTAACACACCAGATCCTACCCAAAAAGCAACTGAAATCCTTCCTACTGCTGACTTCAATCCACTAGTTCGTGCTAAGCCTTTGCAATGGCCTACCAAGTTTCCTGTCCCATCACCCACCCGCGGCTTGTCACCTCAGTCATTCCCACAAGTAAATCTTATTTCAGATCATTTTCCCCAGCTGATTTGATCTGATCCTATTTTGCCCAGCAAAATGGATTCATTGGTACTTTCTACCTGTCCTAACGCCTTTAGATTCTTTTTTTGTATGTCTGAAGCTCCTCTTGACAAAATGCACCTAGCAACGTAAAAAATAAAATAAAACGGGCAATTCCCAAACAGGCAACTACAGAGAACATGACTATGCTTTAAATGAATAAAAAAAAAGAAAAAGTAGCTGTTTCCTCATCACCAGCAAACTGTTTCAGAAGGGAATGCTGCAAAAGGCCTACATCATGCCTTTACTTATAGCGGTACACATGCTTTGTTGATAGCAAAATGAAGTAATGAGTTCTGCATTTTGGTCTACTGAAATTTGGGGTTAAGCAAGCGGGAGCTGTACTCGCATGTGAGAAAATAACGCAAACCAGCAAAAACGTGCAGAATAAAAGCCTGTTATGCAATGTAAATCTCAAGTGGCTGCGTTCTCTGGAGCAATGAGGACTGAAATCAAACCCCTTGCTGAATGAGGTACGTAATGAAAGATCTTACAAAATGAGCTTAAAACAAAGCATGTTTACAATATTTGTAAGTGTAGTATGAAATAGTCACAAACTACATAATATTCCAGTTCTTTGAGGTTTTTCTAGTTTAATTCTGTGCGATTTCATTAACACCCTTGCAAGGAGATGTGCTTGAAAGAACTCCATAATATAGGTCATTTTTAGTAGACATTTATATTCCGTTGTTAATTGGCGATGCAAGGAGGAATGAAATAGCCTAGGAAGTATACTACAGGGAATAGCTTGCATTGGCAAACAAAACGAACGAGTAACCTAGGAGATCTGTTTCCTTTTCTAAAATCCTTCTATGGCACTGCATTCCCAAGTATGACCATGAAAAGCAACAAATTAGAATTAGTACAAATCATTTTGTGTTATGCCAACAGTTAAGTGACATGCAGGGCAAATGAACCAAACCCCCATTTCTTCTGCGCACCAAGCTAACAATCTGAGATGGCAAACACAAATTAAGACACCAACCCAGAAAATGCTGTAGTGACCACACAAAACTAGAACACTTTGTTTCATTATGATGGAGATATATTTAGTTGGACTACATTCCCCATCATGCAATGTGCAGGAACTTGATTGACAGTTTTAGTAACTACATTTTCATAAAATAGAATTGTGACTCAGCTACAAGAAAAAATACTGTGTGAAGTTGGTTGGTGTTATTTAAAAGGACACCGACTAAATGATTGTTTATCAGTATACAAAATACTGAGTGAAATTTTCCCACAGGAGTAGCAGCCTGAATAGTATTAACAGTGCTTTAAACTGTAATGAATTCCCAGTCTAATTCACTATGAGGTTTCAATTTATACCACATTTAGAGTACTCCAGGTTCAAGTAATCACTGCAGTAATTAGCTTACTTCCAGTCCTCCAAAATAAACCCACTAATTTTTGCAATCAGCCTTCATTTGGTTAATCACCAGTTTAATTGATTTAATTAGTTTGATCTGCAAAATTAGTCAAGTGTAAATACTGTTTTGTAAACAGAGTTTAGCTCCAAGCTGTAATATAGGGAATTCTAATTCAAAGCTACAGTTAATAATAAAAACCAACACACACACGATTTTGTTGCGGTATCCAGCGGTTTTAAGTCCGCAAGACACAAATTTATACTTTTAATAGATAATGCTATTTAATATTAGTGACAAAACTAAGGACATTGCCTCTCAAAGTTTTATTCTTGACTAATGCTTTTTACACTGTGACAACTGACACTAGAACAGTGTTTTTGCTTTCTCTAGGTTAAGAGCAGAATATTTCCTTTTTTATTTTGCTTTTGGTTTCAAAAGATGCTAAAAGGCATTTATTAATGAGCTAGACCAAAGGAAAAAAAAATATATAAGGAGAACTCTGGTTACTCCTAAACAAACATTATTTTGGAATGTTTTAGAAGGCATGGGAATAAAAGAAGCGAGCCAAGCTGCAAGCCTGGGTGGTAACATACAAGGCAGAGGGGATGTCTAAACAGAAATAACGCCCTGAAATTACAAGTTGAATGTAATTTGGAATAGCACTGGAATCAAAGATTTGCTATCCTAGCACAGCTCCATCAGTTATTGATACTAATCATCATAAAAGTACATTTGATCCTCAAAAAAAAGGCTATGTATTTCATGACAAATAGCCAAATTCACCCATGTACACATTAAACTCTTTAAAGTTATCCCAGAAGATACAGAGCATGTGTTCAGAACAAGGCAAGTGTCTTCATGGTAGGCAGCCTAGCGGATACCTAGAAGGCCAGAAAAACTGGCAAACAGAAACCAGCCTTCCATTGAATAGTATTCAGAGAAAAGAAGTGACTGGGATGTACCACATAAATGAGAAAGACAGGTGGGTAGAATAAAAGAAAAATGGCCAAGATTATATGAAAAATTTCTTTCCAAGGAATGTAAGTTAATAAAAGCACAAGTCTAGGATGCAGATAAGGGATCCATTCTTAGCTCTGCTGGGCTGCCTTTGCCATTATGGTCAAGTCATTTAGATTTTCTGAATCTCACTTCAAACTGTAAATGTAAATAGTGTTTGTTCCTAAGTCATACAGGCAGTGCATCAATCCATTAAAGAAAAAGGGGGGGGGAACCCTTCTATTGAAAAATAAGATTCTAGCAACAAAACATCAAAAAGTTATCTCAGATTATTTTTCTCCCTAAAAAAATTCTATTTCAAATTGTTTTAAATGAAATTTTTATTCTATTTTAGTTTATTTAAAGATTTTCCTTTTTTTTTTTTGGTACCAAGTATTTGTAGCCATCTCCCACCTCAATCTTGTCCCTGAATATAAAAGTATCTATAAAACTCCTTTTCCTCCCATTTTCCCCCACCCCTTTTTTCCAGGTGAACCTTTCAAAATTATTTCAAATTGAAGTAATTTAACCACCATACCCAAACATTTCAAGATTTCATTCATTGTCTGAAAATTGTTCCCTGACAGCAGGATATTTTCCTAACTCCAGAGATATTACAGTTGCAGAGATATTACAAGTTCAGAGAAGAAAAAGGAAAGAGGGAAGAAGGAAAAAAACAAAAGATAAATCCAACTATAATTTTTTTCAGTTCTCTTCACTGTAAGAAATGGAAAACATCCAAGAAAAGATACATTTAGGAAAAAAAACCTAAAAAGTGAAATCAAGTTTCTGTTCATTCTGATTTGAATTTCTCTCTAACAAAACGCTTCCAACTTCCTATCAAATATTTTGTTCAAAGTATTTCACAGGAAAGGTTTTTTGTTTCTTTGATTAGCCACTTAGGTGAAAAACATAAAATTAAACAACAACAAAACAAGAGCAACTCATCTGAGCCTTTCAAGCTTTAGAAAAATATTCGTACAACTCTGCAGAAGGCCAGAAGCCAGCCAAGAGAGCTGCAGGGCAGAAGCTTGCAGCCAGCCACGTGCCTAAGCTCAGTGACAGTCTTTATTCCACCCATTGCATCGCTGCTCAGTCCATGTTCCATCACAGGAAGACTGAAAACTTGCAAGATCTAAACTAAGAAGGAACTGCAACATCTGCACCACTTCTTTCCTATGATTTTAAAGCCTTGTTTTTCATATCTTATGATGTATTAATTTGTGCATTTGCAAAAACAACTGTGAATTCTGTTTTGTACATGTGGTGCAGTTACCACTAAGGAGGATTTGGGGGATTTGCATTAAACTGAGTCCCAGATGGTTTTGTCCTTGTGATTTGCATTGATCTGTTCCTTGTCAGTTCTAATTATCAATCAAAATGACTGAATTAAGTCAACCACTCTGCAGAAGACCTATTTATGCACATGATCAAAAGCACAGCTATGATACAAAGCCTGAAGAGTTTCCCCAGTGCTCCATGTAACTTCAGTGATAGGTCTCTTCATAGAGGACGCAACCCTACCCCTGCCCCATCTCCTGAGCTAACACAGTCTGTTTAAGTCTCAGTCTCTCTGCAGGACTTTTGTGTGAATAAATAACATTTGCTGGATGAAAATAAAACCTCTAATCACCAAGCCCTTGAAGGAGAGCACCCTGTGGAATAGATTACAATATTTTAGCATGTTCGTTTCATTTGGTGTTTCCACTAGTGCTCTTTTAACAATGATACAAACTGCACATTGGGTACTCATTACACCACACCGGAGAGAGTAGGATATCTTGTAAATATGCATTAAACGGTGGCTAGATTTTCCTTCACTACATGCTGTGTCTGAGCTGAGGCACAAACATGTATACTTGAGAGCAGTAGTTGGGGTATATTCCTGGCATGCTGCCATTGTCAGTGAAATATGTCCTTTTTACAGATGTTTCATATACTATTTGGAACAAATTGCTCATCCATATACACAAAGACATACACAGATAGACATAAGGTACAATGAAGAAAAAATTTATGTTTATATAGCCATCAAAAAATGGGTTTAAATAAATTCAGTTTGGAAAGTACTAAGTGTGTGCATCTTAATGCAATGGAGAGCTTCCATTTTCTTAAGCGCAAGTCAGAGATAAAAAAAAGCATGTTGCATTTCATAGGTGGGCTTAGAAATGCAGATCATTAAGTTTAACCAAATGCAAAGCATAAATGAAGCTTATTAGCTTTGTTGGTATATATAAGCAACATATTAACTAGTTTTACAAATAAACTGCAATTTATACTTTTGCATTCTGTTGCTTTGAAACAGATCTGTCATACGACTATGAACACTGGGACAATTCCAGAGTTCCTGAAGCCAATTCGTGCAGAAGCTACAGCATGTTTCATTCTTCTGAGAAGTGAAAGGTGTCCCCAGATTGCTCAGATATGGAAAGATCTGTTTGATGAATGAGCTGGACAAGAATTTCAGATTGCTCAGATGACTTGACATCAGAGCCCTGCATGTAGGAGTGCTTATTAGCAGGGACCTTTAAGACTTTTTAAAGGGTTTTAGCTTTTACACGCATATAATAGGAACACTTCTGAAAGTTTAGAGGCTGGGAATCTCTATTTGATTTCAGCGTCTCAACTCCACTATCACCAGGGCTGGATCTCTGCACTTGCATGTTGTGAGGATCTCCATCACCACATTTCTATCAAAGGTGGCAGAATATATGAGAAGACGTTTAGACCAGATTCACACTCTTAGTTTTATGCTGTTTATGGGAAGATCCTGCAGAAGCCTGGAGCAGTGTGGATGTATGATATCTGGTCCAGAATAAACACTACTAGTACAAATTTGCATCATCAATATTCTTAACAAATTCAGACCAGTGGAATGAGCTTAATACCTGTTGCTAATCCAACATTATGTGGAAGCAAAGTTTTTGCTTTCATAATTAGAAACCCTAAAAGAGCATTTACTTCATCATTGAACTGTGGCTCCAAAATCCTATATACCCTGACCACATTTTAACTGACTTGCAATTTTTTAATTTATTTTATTTTTATAGCAAGCTCTGTTAGCTTTGCTCTCATAGGAACAAGTAATCAGGAGACTGAAATACATTCTGTATTCTTATTTATATGCATTATTCATATTCATGTTTTGTAAGAGACTGATGGATTTTCTAATTTGTAAGATTTCTTAGGCAATCAAGAGTAACTCTGAAACAACAATGAATGGATAATGATCATACTTGCTATGTTTGATTTAATGCATTTGGCTAGGGTTAACCTATTTGTGTTTGCTTCCTTCAACCGTACATTTGTAAAGTTTCATTAAAATGAAAAAGGGTTGTACATATTCCTGCAAAGCATACTGCACGTTCTTCAGCAGCTTTTAGACCAGATCATTTCCTGTTTTGAAGGAGCAGACAAGCCTCAACAGAAGCTTCAAAGCTTTTTTGACTTTTAACAATCACATTAGCTTACATTACACAGCTCTAATCATGAATGCTCCAAGAACTACTTGAGATTTTTCCTGTTTAAGTGTTATATTTTTGGACCAAATAGAGCCAAACTTAGTAAGTAATTATTGTTAGAGTCACAGCAAAGATCCCCCCCCCCTTCCATACAGCCTGTGGCTTGTGATCAGAGGGAATGAGAACAAGTTACAGAAAATATACAGCATTACAGGCCACATGTATAAAGGAATAAGCAACAGTTACTTCATATGCATTCTGGCAGCTCTCAGAATTTCTGGCAGTACTAGCAGAATTTAAGTGATTTCAGGCACAACACGGTCACATACAATCGCTTAATGACCACTAAAAAACATAAAATTAAACAACAACAAAACAAGAGCAACTCATCTGAGCCTTTCAAGCTTTAGAAAAATATTCATACAACTCTGCAGAAGGCCAGAAGCCATAGGCTCACTCTCAGATACACACCCTAGTTTCAATCATAGTAATTCCAAAATGAAGGTACTCACCCTCTGCCTTTGATCGAGGCCTCAAAGTTCTCACAAAAGAAGTCTCTCCTTGGAAATGAGGACTGTATCAATACAAACATTTCCTTCCAGATGCTAGCTGCTTTCCTCATGAGCAGAGTATGTTTTACTCCTAGACCACACCCTTTCTGTATGTCACATAGATGTTTTCTCTAGGGAGGCTAGCAAACTCCCATTACCACAGCATGTTGACTTCAGAGTGCCTACAGACTCACACCTGCCACACAAACCTATGTAGTCTCCCACCAGCTGTATCCTACAAAGGTGATTGCACATTAATACAATCTCCTTTCTTTCCCCTTATCACCCTCACTAAACAGAAGACTGTTCCAAGTCACTGCACTGCTCAAGTGGATGGCTCCAGGGGTTGAGAAAAGTTTTAAAAAACTAATTTAAAAATGGGTGGGAAGAAGAATAGAGAAAAGAGAAAGACTTATTTGTAACTGTCCTAGAATTTTTTTGAATGACTGCTAATTAAGACCACCTTACTCTTCTGAATGCCTTTGAGGTCACACCTCCACAGCAGCTTTCACAAATGCTGACAATTACTTGCAAAAGCAATCAGCAGCCCTCTGCATGGGCATCCCCTTGAGTACCCTGAGCATCAGGTGCCAGTCCTTATTTTTGAGATAGTAAGGACACAGCAGGAACCTGCACAGAACTTTTCCTCGGCATTTAAACAGGTTTTTAAACAAGTGAACATCACTTCAATTTTTGTGATCTATAGCATCCCTATACTCATACCTTATTGTCCTGATTTATTCCTCCTATATCATATGTCATCCTTCACTGATCTATTTCTGTGGCTATAAGACTGTTAATTTGCCATGCAGCACGTGGCTATATTGGGTAACAAAACAGCCAAAATGAACAAAAAAACACTTCTGAGGATACTGTACAATACTTTGTATTACAGACTTTAGCAAGAACATGCTGTTTTTAATGATGAATCTATTCCTGAATCCCTTCCCATCAGAATTTTTTAATAACCAGGTAAAATCACATGACTGTCATCACCTTCAAATGGAAATCATTATGCTGAGACCAATAAGCCACAAGAAGCAAATACTGGTATTTTTAAGATTATTAATGGAATCAAGGCCTGAAAATTGCAAGAATCAAATGAACACTTGTAGGAATAATGTAATCCCGATTAACAGCAACAGGTTTATATAACTGTATCTGAAGACAGCAAATGTCACTCGTGAAGGAAAACGTCAGAATAAATTTGTAAAAAGTAATGAGAATAAATTAAGATATAAAAGCTACCTGGAGGGTAGCACTTTGCCTATTCCTCCACCTTCAGTCTGCACCATACAAGGCAAGTCAGCTGAGCAGAGGTATAGTTAATAACACCTCTTCATGCAGTTCTGTGCTTTCATACGATGTTTATTTATTTGGCTATATTCCACCAACCTTAAGAAATTATGTTTTCATAAGCCCCTAGAATTTACTTCCCTTTTGTGAGTTCCCTTATTCCCCTTCTACGAATCTAAAAATCTAACCATTTAATGTGACCAACTGACCAAAAGGAAGCTAAAATGCATAAAGCATTAATCCAGATCTGTAACCAGAATTAAGGGATTAATCCACAAGAAAAACTGTAATAAACTCCATTACAGTTTTTAATGTAATGTACAACGGGACTCAACAGCATTTTTAAAACAACACTGCAGATACTTAAGCAATTGTCATACTTTTACAATTGTCAGCTTCACTCTATTTTCATTGCACAACAGTGGCACATGCATTGAGTTTCATAGCTTCATGATGGGCTATTTGTCACATTTTCTTTAAACCGCTCTACAGACCTTAGAAGCCCAAGTCCTATTTTCAAATAGCAACTTTACCTCAAATACCCTAAGCTGCATAGCTTTGAATGAGGCTGCAGGTGCCAACCTGATGGACAGGCAGACAGACAGAACAGTCCATGGTTGTAAAAAACACCAAAGTGGTATTTAAGGAAAGCAATTGAGACCCTAATTCCTAGTGAAATCAAAGGCACTGGGCTCCTAAGTGGACTGAAAAACCTTTCTTGAAGCATATCAACATTTTAAGGCATAGCCACACCTCTAAAAAAACAGATTGAAAACACAGACTTGGAAAATATTAGCTCTTTTCAGAAGGGACAATCTGATATTCCACATACTATAAGTAGCATGTGTATGCATTTGTGTGTATACACACATGTATACATGCATAGTGCATTGGTTACACATGAAAGAAGCTGTAAGACATTTCATGGATCTTGGCCCTCCCCATCAATCCCTCATCTTCCTGCAACAGAGTCCCAGGATAACTTGACAGATGCTTTCTCTCTCACTTCCTCCAACAGCTGCAGCTTTAGATCACCTGCGAGCCCCGCTGCGGAGTGTATGGTCAGCCCAGATATGAAAAATACTATTAAACTGATCACAAATCACTGATGGTCACCCCTGCCCTGTTTGTACACACCACAGTACACACTTCATCACCCCTTGGCTGGATGGCTCTCCTGTTCTTGCTACTGCTTAACCTTCAGGAGCTTTCCTGGTCACAGAAGTCTTCATACTCTCTGGAAATAGTTTTGCCCATTCTAGGGTCTAGCTCCTTAATCTCTCTAGTGAAGCAGCTATGTCAAATAAACATGTTTTACAAACACTAGTGTTCATTTAATGCTGAGGTACCACAACCACTTGAAACGCTAAACTCCAGTCAACCTTTATAATGCCTGTTCTTTTTTTTTTTTTTTTTTTTGGCTGGCAATATTACACATCCTTGTATAGCTACTGTGAATATTCAAATACTGTAATTGGAAATGATTTACTTTGTTTTGAATTAACTAAAATTCCATTGTTAAGCACAAATACTGCTTCACTAAATCATCAAGCTTTTAATAGGTCCACATGAGCAGGTTACCGAGCGTGTTAGGATTTATAATACTCCTGGGGAGCTGACCACTGTATTATGCTTCCTGCTGCTAGGTAATATGCATGACACATTTCTGGACACTAATTCATTTATTTAATAGTAACAGTATGCAAAAACAGAGTTCAAAATGAGGCTGACAAAGAAGGTATAAAAGTTTTATTAATCCATAGCTAATCAAAGGCCAGAGGAAGGCATATAATGGTGGCATTTACAGACCATATCGAATGTGAATAAATTAAATTTTTGTTTCCTAAAATCTTACTAATAGGATGTATTCAGCTTGAAACATTTATACTTTTAATTACAGTGGCAGCCAATTTAGAGTGGGTATCTGGTTGTATTGTACTTAAAACTTTGCATCAAGGATCTCTACAAATCCTCTCATCAGCTATTTTTTGAATCTGATTTGTTACTGTGTGCACTGTGTCCATGCTCAGAAATAATAACATTATTTACTTTCTCATTTAATTATACAGTGACAGATTACTTGTAGGGGGAAAGGGCACTGAGGGAAAGTATTTTCTTCCTGTGAGAGAAATTCCCCTGAAAGGCTCAGCATCATGTACATACAATATAACTTTATAGCTCTATCCTTCAAATGTTTGTATACATGAATAAATCGATAGAACTACTCATATGGAAACAGTCATTTCTCCAGGCAAAAGTTTTCATAGGATCATACCCTCATTTCTAACAAGTTATCAAACACTTGGGATTACATTGCAAATTTTGTTCGGAAAAAAACTAACAGTCAATTACTCATAAACATAACTAACAGCTGACTCAAATTTATAAAGAAAAGAAAGAAAATTAAAAGGAAAAGGAAAACTGGCAGCCATACTAATTTGATCTTTGTTTTGAAATACCCTTAAAATTTTTTATTTGACTTCAATTCCATTCTTCCAGAAAGCAAGCCAGAGAGACCATACTCTAATTTAGAAAGGACAGAAAAAAATTAGTCACAATGCTTCTATAAAATCTTTTAGATATCAGGACAAATTTCAATAACATTGTCATTTCTTCCTGTTCCCCCCCACCAACAATCTGGAGTTGGGAAAAGATGACATTTTGCTGAAAATACAAAATTATCCTCTTTAGTTTACTTGGGAAGCAAATGCATATGTGAAGTTTGTAGTTCCATGCCACTGATGAGCCCTTACCCACCAGAGAACTCAAGCATTTCCAAAACAAGATAGCAATCTGGGACTCAGGGAAAAAAAAGAGAGTTTACCATCTTTGGAAGAAAGGGCAGGCAACTCAGGAAGACTACAGGGATCTTGCTAGGTCATGCAGAGAGAAAATTAGAAAGGCAAAAGCTCAGCTAGAACTCAATCTCGCCACTGTCCTAAGAGACAACAAAAAATGTTTTTACAAATATATTAACAATAAGAAGAGAGCCAAGGAGAATATCCATCCTTTATTGGATGCAGAGGGGAACATTGCCACCAAAGATGAGGAAAAGGCTGAGGAACTTAATGCCTTCTTTGCTTCAGTCTTTAATAGTGAGACCAGTTATCCTCAGGGTACTCAGTCCCCTGAGCTGGAAGACAGGGACGGAGAGCAGAATATACCCCCCATAATCCAGGAGGAAGTAGTTAATGACCTGCTATGCCACCTGGACACTCACAAGTTTATGGGACCAGATGGGATCCATCCGGAGTACTGAGAGAGCTGGTGGAGGAGCTTGCCAAGCCACTCTCCATCATTTATCAGCTGTCCTGGTCAACAGAGAAGGTCCCAGACGACTGGAGGCTTGCCAGTGTGATGCCCGTTTACAAGAAGGGTTGGAGGGAGGATCCGGGGAACTACAGGCCTGTCAGCCTGACCTCAGTACCGGGGGAAGATTATGGAGCGGTTCATCTTGAGTGTGCTCACACAGCATGTGCAGGACGACCAGGGGATCAGGCCCAGCCAGCACGGGTTCATGAAAGGCAGGTCCTGCTTGACCAACCTGATCTCCTTCTATGACCAGGTGACCCACCTAGTGGATGAGGGGAAGGCTGTGGATGTTGTCTACCTGGACTTTAGTAAGGCCTTTGACACTGTCTCTCACAGCATACTCCTTGAAAAGCTGGTGGCTCATGGCTTAGACAGGTGTACTCTTTGCTGGGCAAAAAGCTGGCTGGATGGACAAGCCCAGAGAGTTGTGGTGAACGGAGTTAAATCCAGTTGGCGGCTGGTAACAAGTGGTGTTCCCCAGGGCTCAGTACTGGGGCCAGTTCTGTTTAATATTTTTATCAATGATCCGGATGAGGGGATTGAGTGCACCCTCAGTAAGTTTGCTGATGACATCAAGTCAGGAGGGAGGGTTGAGCTGCTTGAGGGTAGGAAGGCTCTACAGAGGGATCTGGACAGGCTGGATTGATGGGCTGAGGCCAATTGTATGAAGTTTAACACGGCCAAGTGCCGGGTCCTGCACTTCGGTCACAGCAACCCCACGCAGCGCTACAGGCTTGGGGAAGAGTGGCTGGAAAGCTGCCTGGCAGAGAAAGACCTGGGGCTGCTGGTTGACGGCCAGCTGAATATGAGCCAGCAGTGTGCCCAGGTGGCCAAGAAGGCCAACAGCATCTGGGCCTGCATCAGAAATAGTGTGGCCAGCAGGAGCAGGGAGGTGATTGTTCCCCTGTATTCAGCACTGGTGAGGCCGCACCTTAAGTACTGTGTTCAGTTTTGGGCCCCTCACAACAAGAAAGACATTGAGATGCTGGAGCGTGTCCAGAGGAGGTCAACCAAGTTGGTGAGGGGCCTGGAGCATAAGTCTTACGAGAAGCTGCTGAGGGAACTGGGGTTGTTTAATCTGGAGAAAAGGAGGCTGAGGGGAGACCTTATCGCTCTCTACAACTACCTGACAGGGGGCTGTAGTGAGGTAGGTACTGGTCTCTTCTATCAAGTAACTAGTGACAGGATGAGAGGAAATGGCCTCAAGTTGCACCAGGGGAGGTTTAGATTGGATATTAGAAAAAATTTCTTTACTGAAAGGGTTGTCAGGTGTTGGAACAGGCTGCCCAGGGAAGTGGTGGAGTCACCATCCCTGGAGGTGTTCAAAAACACATAGATGTGGCACTTCAGGACATGGTTTAGTGGGCATGGTGGTGTTGGGTTGACAGTTGGACTCGATGATCTTAAAGGTCTTTTCCAACCTAAACGATTCCATGATTCTGTGATTCTAATTTTATGGAAATCAAGGTGGCTACTTGCTGCTTAAGTGAAGGCAGATGCTTCAGTGCTCTGCTGAATCACAGACTTCGAGTCTTTGCCACACACAACCTTCTTGTAGAGCTGGAAACAGAACTTGCAGTCTATTGACTACGAGCTCTATACTTTAACTATGGCTCTCCTGTAAGAAAGATCTAAAGATTTCCCAGAGAAGTAAAAGTCTACATAATTATGACATTTATTCTTCACTATTAGCGGCATGGTACATTTGGCTACTGCAACAGAATAGACACAACATTCAGAGCAAGATGTATCAGCTGGAGCTTAGCACAGCATTAAAATTCCTGTTGGTTTTGCATGGCTTGCTGCTCAGGCAAAAGAGCACAGGTATGCAGAACGTGTCCTACATACCAGCCACAAAGGGCACACCTAAGGGATGGATTATCAGTCCATCTAGTTAGGGCCAGACTCAAAGGTGTTTGAATGCCTGAATCAGTTATTCTACTTAAACACATTTGTCAATCAGCGTCTTGTTTTTTTCCTTTCTGGTCAAGTCACCAACTCATTTCATACTATGCTTCCATCCACTTCTTCCCTCCTTTGCTCTACTTTACTACTTCCATTTGTTCTCTGTTTTGACTCTTGAAGAGGCTTCTCTCATTATGAGTTTGTAGGGCACCTCATACAGAAAACCCTGATACTACTTTGTAATTTCACCACATTTCAATAACACAAACAAAATGATGTAATGGCTATGGACAGCGACCTCCGACCATGCACAGTGTAAAGTTGAAGCTGCGAAGACACAATATTCAGAAGCCTAAACTCCCAATGAGCTTTGCTTAGCTCAGGCAGAGTGAGAGAACAAGTAGATTCACAGAGATGACCACGGTCCAACTCAGCTTAAGATTACATAAGATTGCCTTAAAACTGTCATTTATACTAGCTACATTAGCTCTTCATCAGTACCTGCATCAGCTGAAAAAGGACTAGCATATTAGACATATAAATTCTACCTCTCTAGAGGATGGACACATTCACATACATTCCTCCCAACTTCTGTCAATGTCTTCCCTCAGGATGAGGGGGATCTGCTGGATAGGAACATGCCACGCACATCCAACAGAAAGGGTCCAAACCTGGAAAATCTAAGTGAAGCCTGAAGGGGACTCTAAGCTTGTCTGTTCTGTTTCCCTTCTTCAGCCTCTGCTTTGTAGACCACAAGTAGCAGAGACTATACCCGACACATAATCTTTTATTGGCTGTTTCTATAGCACATGTTGCAAAGTGTGAAAGGAATGACTGATGTGTCTGTGATGACGGGTGACAGTCAAGTACCATAACTTCAAAAGTAGCTGCCTGGAAACTGACACAATTAATGATTTCAGACATTGTACTGGGGGGGGGGGGATCATTTACTAAAACAATGGAAAGATTTGTCAGCCTCTTGAATTTGCTTTTAAGAACCCTAAAAACATTGTCAAGAATATCAAAGACAGTATTCCACAATATCAAGAAGACAATGCAGAAATAAGACACATTTAACACTTACACAAGATCTCATATTTTACTAACTATGGGTAACTTTAATTAAGCTACATAAGTATATTCTAGAAGCTAGGTTCATATGACATGTACAAACTATTTCAGCTTTGCTCTTGCTGTTCATACTGCTGTAGAAACCTCAAGCAAAAATAGTCTTATATCAGCAAAAAACCTGCACCCAGTGGAAATTATGCAAGTCAGTGTGGATCATGTGAGCTGTGCATGAGTAGGGGTGCTGACTAAGCAGGGGCCTGATATACTCATAGAAAAGGTTGGTTTGCTATACACACACAATTTTTTTTTTTATATATATACATGTGTATATAAAGTCATACTGAGAAACAGAGACAGTACACTCATTTTGCATATGCCTACTGTAGCTAACTGGCTGCACTTCCTTCTGTCTCTGATATTTGCCACCAAGACAGTTACAGGCTGGGGATAAGCTCTTATGAAGTTCTGAAGAAACCTGAAGGATTACAAGATGAGTTCTCAGGAGTTACAGCTCTTGAGCAAAGGCTTCAGCTCTACATCACTGTACTGCAGTTTCAAGACCTACGGTAATTGTGCATGTTTGCATTCTTTGCTTGTGGTGACACTGAGGTAAGATCTGTCACGGGAGTATAAATTAATATTTAAGCAAACAAGTTTTACCTTGCATTAGTAACAGATAAAAAGAGTAGAAAAACTTGTTACCTTGGCTCAACAGCTGAACAGTTGCTTATGAAGCTGCAGTAACTCAGCTGTGGGTCTAAGTCGCAAAGTAGTGAGTCTACACATCTATTTGTGGAGGAAGGGGAGAAAGTAATGTGAAGGACACTTAACAATTTGCTGGTTTGTGATAGTGGATGAGAGCTCTAAACAGTACCACACTTCATCTCCTGTAATTTCAAGGGACAGTAACAGTAAGGATAAATGTCTGATGGGTCTCCTCTCCTGAAGCAAAACCTAAACTGAAGTCAGCTTTGAAGAAATTCATTTTAGATATTGCACTTAAATATATTTACCTTCTGAAGGCAGGTAAGAACCACCCATATTAGAACTGCAGGAACATACTAAAAGTCAGAGCATACCCTAAATTCATTTGCATGAGTACTGCTAATACACTGGGATACCTCATTTAGTGAAGCTTCCACAAGGACAGGCATAATCTTGCTGCATAAAATCAGATTAAACTTTTTTCAGTCTGCTTCAGAGGGACAGTAATTCTTTGAAATGGGACACAAGGTTCTCATTTATTCATGCTGAATAAAGGTCTAATTTTAGCTTTCATATAAGAAAGGCTAATTTCAATTGCCAATTAAATGATTTAATTTAGACTTTAGTGTCTAATATGGATGACTTCATAAAAATCTTTAGTCTTCTCTTAACTGAGGTATGCTTACTGCTAACTGAAGTTCTGCCTTTCTTATTTGATTTTGTTCTTTAAAACAAATTAATCATTATTTGTGCCACCAAATAAGCACGAGTCCGCTTACAAAGGCTGAAGGACAGAACAGGTTATTTTGATTTTCATATCCACTAATGGAGTTAAAATAAAACCAGAGTAAAATAGTGATCCTACTGTTCACATTAGAAATACTATTGACTTGTATTCAGAGCAGCCTGACTGTGTATGAGGAACAGCAGTCGCTGCAGGCTGTACTGGGAAAACCTAGGCAGTATTCACAATGGATTTGTTCAACATCTATGTGCAACAGCAGTGAATGTTTGAGAGATCAAGTTATCACTGCCTTAAATCCCCAATCATGTTAACATACACTTCATAAACCAACTGGACAAGCAGACAACATGGAAAGCCTAAAGGTTAAGTACACATTATTGACCTCAAGGAAGCTGTGTTCTACAGATCATTAAATATGTTGTGCTCTTCTGTTTCAGCTGGTCACACTGAAAAGTGCCCTAGGAACATTATTTAATGCTTAGATGTTCTACCTACGTTTGTGTGACATAAAATCAATACCTTTCCCCTAACCTTACTTGCTTAGATTATTCTCAGCTATTAGCTGCTTTTTAAACCACAATGAGTTCTACCATTTGCATGCATGTGTATGTGTCCCTTCATATATTTTCATGACATATAGACACGGATAGGGAACTCATTTTCCCTACATTGGGGTACAGTCTACTTAACACATGAAACAGACATGTTGGAACAAGGCAGGGTTTTGTTTGTTGTTTTGCAGAGGCAACTAATGCTTTTTAGTGGTGGGGATCCCACTCATTGAGGACCTCCATGTAGGTGCAGCACATCTCCTAACAAATGCACTGTCTGTGCTTACCATAGGCGGGAAGCAAGACTCAGAATGAGATTATAGAGTTCTTCTTGGGCTGGACCTCATGGCCCCCTTGTTAAGAGTCAAACCCTGCCTAACTCCTAATGGATGTACTGAGCCCCCAGATTACAGACATCTCACGGTAGAAGGCTAACAGCTGCCCTTCCTGCACCGCACTCTTACTGCACATCTCAGATTTCTTGTCCTATGAGCCTCAACACAATGCTGGGATTTACACCATGACAGATGCTGAATCCTCAGCCCAGGAGCTGCTTGGGGAGGACTCCAGCTACAGTCATCACACTGCTTTTGCAACTCCAACTTGAGCTCTACTCCAACTTCTACGGCCACGCCAACTTCTCTTTCCTGGAATTCTAATCCTAGGCTGAGACTTATGCCATGGGACGCTCCTGGTACCCAGCCTAAGGAGTGATGGGGGCAAAATACTAAATAGCAGCCCTCCCTTTTCTTTGGTAACTCCTTCTGAGTCAGTCTTAATGTCTAAGACATTTCATTCTCAGAGCCTCAGTCTTAATCTTATCCTTAACTCTTGACTGAACACTAGGCCAGGAGTGTGGCCACATGCCCACGTTACCTCATGTTGAGGGGAATATCCCACCAGTAGTTCTCAGATTACCTTGGCAGCTCCTTCTCAGTGCCATTCTTACCCATTTCTCAGTTTACTCTTTCTTGGAAGCCTGACCCTAATCCTACCTCTAACCCCTAGACTAAGATTTATGCAGTGGTATTCACTGAGCTCCCAGGTTAAGGACTGCTTAAGGGGAGGGCGGTTCTCACTTCATTTTAGCATTCACTTCTGAGTTCCCCTGTTGCTGACATCTGTCCCAGTTGTCTATTTCCTGGAGCTGAATGACTCTTTGGGACCACGTGTATTGGTTTTGTGTGGCAAGGTTTTGGTAGCGGGGGGGGGTTACAGGGGTGGCTTCTGTAAGAAGCTGCTGGAAGCTTCCCCTGTGTTCGAGAAAAGCCTATACCAGCCAGCTCTAAGACGGACCCGCCGCCGGCCAAGGCCGAGCCAATCAGCGATAGTGGTAACGCCTCTGTGATAACATTTTTAAGAAGGAAAAAAAAGTTGGGACGGAGGTATTCGGCAGCCAGAGAGAGGAGTGAGAACATGTAAGAGAAACAACCCTGCGGACACCAAGGTCAGTGAAGAAGGAGGGGGAGGAGATGCTCCAGGCGCCGGAGCAGAGATTCCCCTGCAGCCTGTGGGGAAGACCATGGTGAGGCAGGCTGTCCCCCTGCAGTCCATGGAGGTCCACGGTGGAGCAGATCTCCACCTGCAGCCCGTGGAGGACCCCACGCCGGAGCAGGTGGGTTCCCGAAGGAGGCTGTGACCCCGTGGGAACCCCGCACTGGAGCAGGCTCCTGGCAGGACCTGCGGATCTGTGGAGAGAGGAGCCCACGGAGCAGGTTTTCTGGCAGGACTTGTGACCCCGTGGGGGGCCCACGCTGGAGCAGTCTGTGCCTGAAGGACTGCACACCGTGGAAAGGACCCATGCTGGAGCAGTTCGTGAAGAACTGCAGCCCGTGGGAAGGACCCATGTTGGAGAAGTTCGTGGAGGACTGTCTCCCGTGGGTGGGACCCCACGCTGGAGCAGGGGAAGAGTGTGATGAGTCCTCCCCCTGAGGAGGATGAAGCGGCAGAAAATAACGTGTGATGAACTGACTGTAAACCCCATCCCCGTCCCCCTGTGCCGCTGGGGGGTTGGTAGAGAATCCGGGAGTGAAGTTGTGCCCGGGAAGAAGGGAGGGGTGGAGGGAAGGTGTTCTGAGATTTGGTTTTATTTCTCATTACCCTACTCCAGTTGATTTGTAATAAATCAAGTTAATTTTCCCCAAACTGAGTCTGTTTTGCCCGTGACGGTAATTGGTGAGTGATCTCTCCTATCCTTATCTCGACGCACAAGCTCTTTGTTATATTTTTTCTCTCCCCTGTCCAGTTGAGGTGGGGGGGGAGTGATAGAACGGCTCTGGTGGGCACCTGGCATCGAGCCAGGGTTAACCCATCACACCACGACTCTCCTATTCAAAAGCAGACCAGAAGAGAACAGCCCGTCTCAAACAACTGCCAGTCTCATCAAAACACAAGAAGTGATAAACAGGGGAACTATAGAACACTGCTGACTATGGTACACACTTGGGATACTCACCTACTGTTGGTTTTCTCTTTTTTCTGTTTGAGCAAAGCAGCAGTGAGCCATATTTGTGGCCCATAAAGTGCAAAAACTGCTCTGTGAACAGTGCCTGAGAAAATATTTGGACATTTTTAGCAGTAGCATTGTTTTTTCTTGTGAGAATGACTTTCTCACAAAAAGCTTTTGCTTAAACCTCCACTTCTCAAGAACAAACTTTTTCTTACAGAAGTCAAAAAGCTTTGTTACATTTCATTTACATAACAAATTTAGAAATAACCAACTAGAGAAAATCAAGGTACAAATGCCTCAGAAGCATATTTAAAAAGCATAAAATCCCAGACACTACAAGACACACAGGCTGAAAGGCCTGACCTACCTACTGAAATCTGAAAACCTCAGATACCGTACCTAATCCAATGATTACACTTGTATACTAATGTCGTGGTTTAACCCCAGCCAGCAACTAAGCACCATGCAGCTGCTCACTCACTCCCCCCCCCACCCAGTGGGATGGGGGAGAAAATTGGGAAAAAGAAGCAAAACCCACAGGTTGAGATAAGAACGGTTTAATAGAACAGAAAAGAAGAAACTAATAATGATAATAACACTAATAAAATGACAACAGTAATAATAAAAGGATTGGAATGTACAAATGATGCGCAGAGCAATTGCTCACCACCCACCGACCGACACCCAGCTAGTCCCCAAGCGGCGATTCCCTGCCCCCCCTTCCCAGTTCCTGTACTAGACGGGACGTCACACGGTATGGAATACCCCGTTGGCCACTTTGGGTCAGGTGCCCTGGCTGTGTCCTGTGCCAACTTCTTGTGCCCCTCCAGCTTTCTCGCTGGCTGGGGATGAGAAGCTGAAAAATCCTTGACTTTAGTCTAAACACTACTTAGCAACAACTGAAAACATCAGTGTTATCAACATTCTTCTCATACTGAACTCAGAACATAGCACCGTACCAGCTACTAGGAAGACAGTTAACTCTATCCCAGCTGAAACTAGGACAACTAACCATTTATACTATGGGAAACAGTAACTAAACACAGAGTTGTGGCTACACATTTCTGGGACAAGTCCAGGTAAACAAGGCGCAGGGAAATGGTGATGCTGGCTTTACTAACTAGTTAATAACACTATGCTGTTGACCAACCAATGGCCTGGGAAGCATAAGGACGTCAGGGTAAGCTTAACACAGGCTCAGCAAATTACTACATTTAAATGCCCAATAACCAAACCCGAAGTATTGCAAATCTAGTTCTGCTCTTGTGGGATTAACCGTACTTTCCTTAAGATGTATCATTTTGATGTCTTCAGAGTCTCTAAATACTCAGGGAGATTTTCATTTATATTTTAAAAATAAGTTGAAGCCATTTATTCCTCAAATCCCTTCAGTTTCGAACTATCAGAGAGAAAATTGACAACACGGATTTGATGTCAAAAACAGGAAGACGTTGGGATTAGCACTGAAACTACCTTGAGTCAGTACATTGCTCTGGAGATTAACATATGAAATCAAAAACTCCTCATGCAACTAACTGTATGAATGGAATTGCCTGAATTCGTACTTTCAGATACATACAGAACTGCTTTTCGAAAACAGCACTTGGTCTCCTGGTGAAGGCAGGGCAGAGGGGGATGAGAAGTCAAAGCAAAGCAAACCTGAACAATATTCAGTGCATCAGAGATATACGTGTACTTCTGACTGTTGAAAACCTCTGCACTGTGAATCATTTCTCAATTGCAGGAAAGCCCTAATTACCAGTTCCACTTCTCACCTGAAAAGTTATGATTTATTCAAGGATTTCTCTGAATACCAGCAAAGTTATGTCATACTTTTAGTCCTCACGCCTGTTGTCATTGTCAGCTCTCATTTGTTCATAGATGTTCTTCTGTGCATGGTAGGCAGACCTCAAACAGTGATAGCATTAAACATATGAATATATTTCAAAGTACAGACCTTGTCTTATATATTGAGGGAGGATCAAGATGACCAATAAGCTTGAACTTTAGAGCATCTGTCAGTTCCAGTGACCCATGGTTGAGCTGGAGTGAAGATATTGTTGTAACACTTGGGAAAAAATGCTCAAGGACAGTTTTCTCTGTAACAGTTTGCCTACAGACTGCATATTTGAGGCCTCTTACGGGGTCTATGTATACCATAGCAACTTTCATGCCAATCCATGAAAGTCCATCACCATTAGTGCAGCACCAATTTTTCATAAATGTATGAAGGCATAAAATCTTCTCATGGAGGTTCAATAGGAAAAAAAAAGCAAATCCTCTAACCCACAAACAATGTGCGTCATTTCTTCTTTGTAACCTTCCTGCATGTTGTGTCTTCACATTTCTCATTTTTTGCCCTTACATTCACTCCCTCCTCATTTTCTTTCTTTTTTAACTTCTAGGTACTGTATTTATTCCTTGTTATTTTTCATGGTCATCCTTATTATCCTTCTTTGGAAATTTACACACATTGTGTATCCACTCTTTCACCCTTCACATTAAAATATCTCTTTTCCACGTTCATTCTTTGCTTCTCACAGAAATCACTTTTTCCTTTGTTCAGTTTGTATTCCAAATTCCCTTTTGCAGTTCTCTCCTCAACTTTTCTCCCACTTGACATTGAACAGCATCTTGGTATTTCATGGGAGCTACAGTTCAGCTATTTCATGGTCCAGCAACAGGCTAGCTTCTGAACATGTGGTCTAGTGTCAGTCATCCACCACTAACTGGGGGTCCCCAATCCCTCAAAGCACTGTTATGAGCCAAACAAAAAAAAGACTCTGCTACACGTTGTGGGAGAAAGTCACGTCCAATGAAGCACTGGACATGTTGTGGTCAGTCACACCACCACTGTCATACCAAGACAATACTACCCTACCCTTTTGCAGATTATATCTGAAATCCCACTGCTGGAAAAACTGAAAATATTTTTCTCCTGTGCATGGAAAATGTCAAAATATTAGAAAGCTTATGGCAAAAATTGCCTTTTCAACCAATTCAACAAATAATCAACGAGTCCAGAAACTATCTGTGCATGACATGGAAAGTTGTTTCCCTCTGTTAACAATGAGCTCAGAAATAACAGAAGATCTAGTAATTGTCTGTAGGGACTGCTTCTCTTCCTACTGTTTTTAAGATTCACCAAATAAAACCTAAAAGCCCATAGAATAGTGGTCCAAGAATGATTATAAATGACACTCGATGATCCATGGCCATTTACCCAAAGATATTCTATCAGTATTGACAGCAAGACGATAAATCATTTGATATGTCTACTCAAAGAGATTGCACTTCAAATTAATTAGAAGTCTATTACTTTATAAGAAGGTGTATTCCATTGCTCAGCTCCAGGTCCAGACCTCTGCTAGGTGTCCAGTATAATTTTAAATTTCCAAAGGAAAATTGTTTCTTACAGCTACTGACAGAGTCTTGCTTTTAGTTAAAGTGTTAGATACAGTGCTACCAGATACACTGTACGAGGTCATGTTTTGTTCCACAGAACTGTGCAATTGTATACATTTTGCAACAAATAAACCACTAAGTCTCTATCTGTTACTGTTTAATAAAATCAGAGCATCTATACTTGGTGTCCTATGTTTCAGTATCAGATGCCAGGAATAACCACTGGAAACCTATTACCAAATACAATACTAAATTATGAATATTAGACTTTAAATGCACTTAAATACATGACACAGGTCAAATACAGAGACGTTTGTAAAATATTGGTGAGGGCCAAGACTCTACGTAAGACAAGTCTGTACACATGCCAACAACAACGAATGTACATGCCCGAAGATTCCCCTCTTTTTATTTTCGTGACTGATTACTTTGCAGAATTAGTGCCTTCCCACAGGTTCTGTGGGTGCATTTCTAAGGCTGGTGAGACCACATCCTGAATCCTAAGACTTCCATTTGATGATGGGTATCACTGGTAACAGAAACTGCAATCATGAAAATACCATTTCACTGAATATTCATTTCTCATAGTAGTCATCAACTTTCAAAAGTGCACTGTGTCACACAGCCAAGAAAACGCAGCCCTCGCTAAGGACTTCAGCATCTGAACAGCAACATGACAAAATGAAAAAAGACAAAACAGAGAGAGGAAGTGATGTGCAAAATGCAAGATATAAAGACAAGATTTTTGAGTTCTCCTAAAGGCATTATATTGGTCTTGTTTCCATATCCATTTCTGCCATTGTTTCTGTCTAAATAAGCATGGTGTGGAGCTGTGACATTTGATGTCACATCAGTCACTCTGTGGACATCTTGGTAGCTCTATTTCATATATAATATTATATTTAAGTGTATAGAATCCTGTACACACCTATATACACACATATATATACACACACATAAGTGCATATATTGATATTACCAGAAGATCTGGTAAATAACTTTTCTATCTAGGTTGCTTAATACTTTCAATTTTAGAGGACGTTTGTGACCTCGCCTTTGAAAAGTTCTCACACCTCCATTGTGTGCAGAAGGCCTTTGATATGCAGCCCTTCAGGTGGTGAAGTGCTTTTTCTTTGTCTCATGAAATTCCATTCAGATTTGGCAGATATAAAGTGTAGAATCACAGTTTCCCCTTCCTTACTGCTTCTGCAAAAAGAGTTTGGCAGCTTGCCCAAACTCCTGAAGCTCCCAACGCAGGCTTCTTATCACCAAAGGAACTGCAGCAGTTGGTGCTGCACTGAATATACCTCTGAGCCACAAAGCAGAAAGAAACCACCGCTCCCTATTCCCTCAACACAGCACTGACTTCTAGTATCTACCACTCCCCTACTTGAGGCAGCATACAATGGCAATAGGATCCTCAACTTGTTTGGTAAGAGGGAGGAAGGTAAGCAGAGAAACACCTGGTCCCATCACCTCGCCTCCCCAAGTATCCATCACTCACTCCTCTTACACTGCCATGCACTCCTTCTTCCCATCTCTGCATTCTCTTTTCTCCCTTCACCCCTTCTCCCTTCTCTTCTTTGGGCTCAGCTGCACATAGGAGGAATAGTTTGCTGCATCTCAGTGACAGTCTGTTAGCAGGACACCAAGGGCAGGTAAAGTTCTGTTCAGCCCCATGCTCATTGCACGCTCTCTGGAAGATGACCAAGATTTCCAGATTGTTTCCAGATTTATTGTGCAGGAATTCCAACTAGGCTGCCAGCTCCAGAAAGCAAAGACAAATGAAAAGGCCATCTTGGGGAAGTCTGCAAACAGAAAGTGATGGTATAGCCAAGAAAATCCAGAGACACGGCACTGCTAGCAAAAGGGCTGGTAGTCTTTGGAGAACATCTCTGCACAGCATCTGCAATTCAGATGAGTCGTCCTCAGTCTCCATGTTCCTTTGCTGCAAACAATTGTGAAATCCAGAGACATTAGTAATAATAAAGTTTCTCTTTCTATTCTGCTAGCTGGTTCACATGCAAGATAAAAGACAACCATTGTTTTGCTAGTCTGAAAACTCAAGGTGTGCAGATCTGTACAATAAATTTAAAAGAATCGCTACTACCCAAATGAGTATCGATTTAGTTTCACATTATTTCACTTTTTATTGTGGCTTATTTATTGGCATTTTAATTGGGAAATCTTTTAAAGCAACTTAATTGCAAAGTTAAGCACAGAAAAGCTGCCTATACAACCTTAATTCAGCCCCTTGTGGCTGTATACTACAATGTAAAGAAACGAGAGACAGAACTGCAGAAACCACTACAACTGCATTTCTGTTCTGAAACTTTGATCTCAGTACATGTAACATTAGTGACAACAAAGCAAAGCAAAAATCAAGTGAGTTGCCTTTTCTCAACCTAACTCCAAACACAGTGTCTGTGCCCACAAACGTCTGATCTACTTTGTCAGGGCTGCTTAAATTAGACCTGCAACTTCAGGAGCATCCCTGCTGGCCAACCCGGGGCCAAGTCAGGGTTGAGGAAGAGCACATCCTCAGAACTTTGTGCAGAGGGTCAGACTGCTGTAGTATTCATAGCCTGTAGATGAGAAGCCTTTATCTTCCTCTTTCCTTCTATCACAAGCAAGACGAACATCACTCAAGTATAAAGTTGTTGCACATACTTCTGTGCACTGATTTCTGCAGTGTAGCAAGCTTTAGCTACCGAGGATGAAAAACAAAGTGCGTGTTAATTTCTTAACTGTTTTTTAGTCTCATTTCAGCCACTGCCTATACAGATACTTAGATTTTGCTTGCTACTTGACTCTGTGGACTTAACTTCAGGCACCTTCTTAAAAGCCTTTTAGCAAAGAGATTTGATGTGTTTTTTGAATGGGGACCATGGAGAAGAATTATTTCACCTCTTGAATAAAAGCTACAGTTTAATGATATGAAACATTTCTGGGGAAATATCCACCATATCACAGCGGGTGCACTCTTAACACCACAAAAGAACAGGAGACAAATATCAATCTGTACCTCTTAACTTCAAAAGGACTTTGGATCAGTCTGATATTCATAACCCTCTACAGAAACACTACCTAATTCATCTTTATAACCCCATGGAGTGGCAAGAGGTTAAACAGGAGACTGTGAAACAATTGCACATCTACTACAGAGTGAAAGCGGACAACTATCAAGTGATTGTGTGCCCTGTACATTCTTATATAAATATGATCTATGACGTTACTTTTGCTTTTATACCGTAAAAGCACAGGGACACCAGCTCCATGAAAGAAGTGTTCATATTCATGAGGAATCTAGCTCCCTTTTCACCCTATGTTTCCACCACTCACCTCACTCACTCTGTTCATCATGGAAGCCTATCACCTGCTCCCCTTGCACTACCTCCAGCCTACGCAGAGATCTACTCAACTCCACCTCCCCAGGCACCACCCTCATATCTCAGACCACAATAATTTCTGCCAGGGTCTCTCACAGAAACCTGCTAAAACACTCTTTGTTTCTCTTCGCAGTTCCTCTTTCCCTTTTCTTAGCGGCTTCTCATGGATATTCCTGACCTTTCAAAAAATCTGCCTTTTTGCTCTTCTTATACATACAACCATCTGGCTCTAATCTCTCTCTCAGCAGAACCTTGGGCTGCTGCCTTAAGGATTACAGCAAAGTCTACCAAGGACGTCTCATGGAGTTCAGAGATACTGGTTAGTAGGTCAGATACTCTTTCACACAAACATGCAAACACTCAACGTCAGTTTTGAAAAAACTGTCAGTAAAAATGCACCAGGAAATGTCTGGATGAAGAATATTTCCAAAAGCAATAGCACTAAATAGAAAATGTTACTATCCAGACATGGCCTTCCTCAGGCATCCTTCCCTTTCTGGGCAAATTCCACAGAAGTCTAAGCTCAGCAAGGTCACTGAAATGATTTGCCTGGCTACTGTAAGAGGGTCAGTGAAGCAATAACTGTTCCATGATGCTGGATTGAAATATGTGCCTGCAGCACTATACCTGGATGATTCAGAGACCTGCAATGCATGAACCCCCACAAAGGTCCATCCTTAAGCATAACCTCTAAATTGTAATTTTAAACCAGCTTCTTCTCCACCTGTTTTCTGTTTGCACTGAAATTCCTCCCCCTCAACTGCGAGCAGTGAATCTTCCTTTAGAACATGGCAATATTTATTGACTGTATTCTTTGTTCACATCTGTCAGACATGGGAAGTCACCATTGCTTTACAAGACTATCAGTTTTAAGTAATGCCATTCATCACAAAATGGAATAGTGTGAGCAACATTTCCTCAACTACAATGAATTATACAAGGGTCAGCAAGCTGGAGTCGCGGTTGGCAACACAAACATTGGCCTCAGGTAGCAAACCCATCTTTCCAGCTGTTCTCATCCATATGGGTTCAATGAACTGCAGAGAGTACAGGCCTTTGCTTATTGAGAGTATCTGCTGGAACTATTTCATCTAACCAGCATCATAAAACAACTATGAAGTAAGGTGAATGCTATTCATCTAAAGCTCATCTGGTAGCCAACTGCTGACAGAGGGGAAAATAGAGGTGGCAAAGCAGCAGACAGATGTGATCGGGAAATGCAGGTGTTCCTGAATTTCAAAACTCAAAGATTAAAACCACAAGAAGTTGAAACAATACACCTGTGGTTCACAAGCATCTGGCCACCCCAACAGCACTATGCTTCCTGACAAGCAATTTTCAGGATTCCTTAGTGCATTTCCTTGCTAGCATAATGCCCTTTTAATGTACATGCTGTCAAGCAGATTTGTTTGGCAGCAACACAATTAGCCCTATTTTTGCTCTGAAACAGAAGATTTTGTTTATGCACATGGTTTTGCAAGTAAGACTATTCTGTGATTAAACACAGACATTTTACCAGAAGCCTCATCACTTGTACACAGCACACACAAGGCTCTAATTCTTTCTGTCTTCCAATTTATCTTGGGATTCTCTAGAGATTTTTCTTCTATTAATAGGTCCTGCAATAAATTAGTTTTTCTAGAAGACATTGTTAACACCATATTGCTTTCCTCAGCCTAGTTTTCCTCCTCACTTCCATTAGTGTAATCAGACTCTTAGCAGTTTTCCACTTAAATGTGATTGTGCAAACAATTGACCAAGAATCTCAGAAGTCCTTATTGAATTGATAGCTGTTAATTGGAGGAATACTACAGATTTGGCTCAAACTAAAAAAAGCAACCCATTTCAGAGACAAGACCTTCAACAGAGATTGCTTCTATACATGTGTGATGGGTTAACCCTGGCTGGACGCCAGGTGCCCACCAGAGCCCTTCTATCACTCCCCCCCCACCTCAACTGGACAGGGGAGAGAAAATATAACAAAGAGCTTGTGGGTTGAGATAAGGACAGGAGAGATCACTCACCAATTACCGTCACGGGCAAAACAGACTCAGTTTGGGGAAAATTAACTCCATATATTACCAATCAACCAGACTAGGGTAATGAGAAATAAAACTAAATCTCAGAACACCTTCCCTCCACCCCTCCCTTCTTCCCGGGCACAACTTCACTCCCGGATTCTCTACCAACCCCCCAGCGGCACAGGGGGACGGGGATGGGGTTTACAGTCAGTTCATCACACGTTATTTTCTGCCGCTTCATCCTCCTCAGGGGGAGGACTCATCACACTCTTCCCCTGCTCCAGCGTGGGGTCCCACCCACGGGAGACAGTCCTCCATGAACTTCTCCAACGTGGGTCCTTCCCACGGGCTGCAGTTCTTCACGAACTGCTCCAGCATGGGTCCTTTCCACGGTGTGCAGTCCTTCAGGCACAGACTGCTCCAGCGTGGGCCCCCCACGGGGTCACAAGTCCTGCCAGAAAACCTGCTCCGTGGGCTCCTCTCTCCACAGATCCGCAGGTCCTGCCAGGAGCCTGCTCCAGTGCGGGGTTCCCACGGGGTCACAGCCTCCTTCGGGAACCCACCTGCTCCGGCGTGGGGTCCTCCACGGGCTGCAGGTGGAGATCTGCTCCACCAGGACCTCCATGGACTGCAGCCTGCCTCACCATGGTCTTCCCCACAGGCTGCAGGGGAATCTCTGCTCCGGCGCCTGGAGCATCTCCTCCCCCTCCTTCTTCACTGACCTTGGTGTCCGCAGGGTTGTTTCTCTTACATGTTCTCACTCCTCTCTCTGGCTGCCGAATACCTCCGTCCCAACTTTTTTTTCCTTCTTAAAAATGTTATCACAGAGGCGTTACCACTATCGCTGATTGGCTCGGCCTTGGCTGGCGGTGGGTCCGTCTTAGAGCCGGCTGGTATGGGCTTTTCTTGAACACAGGGGAAGCTTCCAGCACCTTCTTACAGAAGCCACCCCTGTAACCCCCCCCGCTACCAAAACCTTGCCACACAAAGCCAATACAACATGAGAAGCACAAAGGAGCTTCATTTTTCTTATCTCAATGGCATTCAACCTAACAAAATTAATTCCAAGTTAAGCACTCCCAAGAAAAGAAGAAAAGAAGCAAAGAAGCTTGTAACAGAAATATCAAAGCCTTAAATGTCAGTTACTAACACAGCAATCATTTTTGAGTAACACCATTGACCCAGTTTGCTTAGCCCACTAGCTGTAACATTTTAAACTGTTCACTGAAAAAAAGGATCTTTCAGACATACTTTCTTTCCAGTTCAGGGTTGGGCTAATGGAGCCAGATAACTATCCCATCTAATGGCATTTCCCCTGGAAAAATAAGTTGTCTTGTTATTACATAAAATAAGCCAATCCCCTCAAATACGGAGCTACTGTACTGATGGATTGTAGCAGTGAAATGATGAAATTAAAGGGTGGCTTCATGACTACAGGTATATAAAATTTCATTCTTTAAGATATTTCCTGGGATGAATTAAATTATGTAAATATATGTTAACAATAATTCATAATATTTTAATAAAATCTTTTTATTTCTCTTGGCTTCTTAGAAGTGCAGTCCCAGGTGTCCTTAGGGTGATGGGTGTTTTGTTTTTACACTTTAAGGACACACAAGGTTATACACTTGATAAGCAAGGAAGCACAACTATTGATATATAATGCAGATAATGATGCCAGGCATCCTTTGTCTGGTATCATTCCCAGTTTTGCTGGGAGCACTGTTCATCAACAAAGTGACTTGGTATCAAGAAGGGGATTCACATTTTTCAAGTTTTCTGCTAGCTAGCTATTCTGGGAAAGAAAAAAAGTATTTTGATTTTTTTTTCTCTAGTGGAAGATTAAACTGTGAAGGTGTTTTTACTGTTGTCAAATTTTGCATGAGTAAATGGAATCAAACCTACCCAAGACTTGTGCTTCAGGTGAACTTACTCACTGAAAACTACATCCCCAGAGACATTTTTCCTCCACATGGTCCTCCTGATTGTTCAGGCTGTGAAAGTTCGTCAAGTTTAAGGTGACCCTATTTTCAAAATAAAAAAAACCAGGACATTTTTTTAACAAAGTAGCAGCATTTCATAGCAGTTATAGAAGAGAGACATTTTTCAATGCTGGCAGTTTCATCTGTGGCAGGATTCTGGCACAAGTGGGAGGCAATCGTGGTTCCTGGAATGCAAAAAGTTTTCCCACAGCAAAGCAGTTCAAATAAGTTCATATGTAACACAGCACTTTAGCTTTTACGCTGAGCAGAAGAGCAGCCTAGCTAGAGCATTTGGACTTTTATCCCCCAGTGCTGAACATGCATGCCACGACTTGCTTTCAGAAATCATAGAACAAGTTCCCACCTTGAGATCAGACTTCAGATTTCTTTTCATTTTGGTATTTTTCCTACACACTGGCTCACTCTCTGTGACAATGCACAGAGTGGATTGCTCACTCTACTCCTGATCAGGTGTCTATAATGGTATCTTGAACAGGTAGTGAGAGGGACAGAACAGCATACATTAGGACAGAAAAGAGAAATATCCATGGTCACAAAGGTTAAGATGATAAACACTACCCTACACGGTCAGACTACACATCACTTTCAGTTCCTTGTTTCCACACCCTATAACCAGAAGCAGATAATTAAGGTTCAATCTTCAACACATTCTGTCCAATCATCTGAATTTAGAGATGCGGACCCAAGCATCAGAAGTAGCCTATATTTTCAGTTTTCCTCTGATCTCATTCTTTGCTTCATCAGAACTCTCCAGGAAACATTTGGAAATTATATTTCTACTTGGATCCATATCTGCCCTTTGGGAAGGGCAAATACTCAATTTTTAATATTTTTTTTTCCTCCTTTAAGATCCATCCCAAAACAAAAAAATATTGACACTTAAGGATTTGTCTACTGGTAAAGCTAACTGTCAGCTGGAAAGAGGTGCTGATTTTACTGAACACTCACATTTTGTTCTTTCTTCTTTTTCTATTAAGCAAATGTCTCAAAACAGTAACATCTGTAGTAACCATAAAAAAAAAAAACCAACCAGCAAACCTTTAAATAGGCATTATGTGCTTTCTGGTTTTTGGGGTTGTTGTTTTTTTTTTTCAGCTCATAAGAACATGCTTATTACAGCTGCTACATGCATAAAGTTTGCTTACAAAAATCCCATAAATTAATGTTCAGTGTGCTCTGTTCAACAGCGTGCATGTGCCTATTGAATCTGCACAGCAGGATCAGGGCCCAAAACAGTACTAGATTGGCAGCATGTTCATTGAAAAAAACACCCAAAGCACAAAACATGCACACATTTCTTCAAGCCACACTCTGTGTCACAAACTTCAAGGGCCATTCTACCCTCACTTTCTGCAAAGAGCTCTCATTGAAGTCAGTAGGAGCGCTGCATGTAGCACTGCTGTCAGACCTGTCCCTGAGCATAAACGTCGCCTTGAAATATGCCCTGGAGTTGAACTCTAAGCTCCATGAGACAAACAGACAGTGAATTAATCCCAGAGCCAAGCATCCCTTTCCTCACTGCAACTGTCTTGTCCCCAGCCTCCTTTCAAGAAAAGGGGTGATAGTCAGCAGCGCTGCCTGCTATCATGGCATGTAAAAGCATCAAGCACAACCAAATAATTTTCCTACCAATACAAAACCTAGATACAAAATCCAATCACAAATTACACAGGGAGAGTCACTGAATCCTGAATGGTATGAAACATCCACCAAGTCCCACTAAACCAGCAAATACTGGTGGCCCTAAAACCTGTATTAGGGCTGAAAGTTTCATTGCTTAAAGCATGCAGGATCAGCTTGCATTAGGAAACAATACCGCTTTTCTCTTCTTTTCAAACTCTCTGGACCACTTGACACTGGACTGTTTTAGAGGAACTGACTCTTCCTCAGCGTGAAGACTTTCCAAAGCTTCTGTAACGTGAGCAATATTATTTTCCAATATTGTTGATGCTTGGGTGAGAATAGGCTTTGCTAACGTGCTGAGTACAGAAAAACAAAAAGACCATATAATTTACAGGGGAATTCTTGTGGGTCTAAAAACTTATCTAATTTTTCCATTGATACCAAACAGTCTAATTAAGTTACAACCCCCACCTACAAACCTTGTTCTGCCACAGTCCTCAGATCACCACAGTTACAGCCAAACTTCTGTTTCTGGTTATATTTTTATTATTTCTCCCTTACTGCAGAAAAAGGAAACTCCTAAACAATACGAAAATGCACAAAGGCCATTTGGGAACATAACTCCATTTAGGATAGCATTTACCAAATGTTTTCATCTCTAGGATTAAATTTAAGCACGTGTTTGCAAGTCATTTGACAGATGAACTGACTAAGCCCAAATCAAGTTCCTTTTGTGACTTGGGGCTCAAATAAGCGGTCACACTTTATGAAAATCTGTTTACATATTTCCATCCCTCTCTTTCAATGTCCAATTTGGATTATTTCTCTTGCAAAGAGTGGTGATCTACAGGTGGCAATCTGACAAATGCCAAGATGAAGACCATTCGCATGATAGGTTTGTAAAACAACTGAATCTGTTCAAGTGGTAAAATGATCTGGGTAGTTTCCCCAGAATGTGTCAGACTAACTCTACCTTGTGTTCTTAAGAGCTTGGTGTGGACCTTCTGGTGAGCATCGATGCACAGGCTCCATCATAACTTAGATATTTTGTCTGTATTCAAGAGAGTTACTTTAGCATCAGATTAAATTGTCTCCGTACTCCATCTCATTAACAAAGGATCCTTTGAGCACCAGAGGGCTCGAAGATAGCCTTAAACAGCTTTATGCTACTTTCAATCCCTCGGCTTTTTAGGGCTACATTAACTTCTGTCAGAACATGATGGTGTCCCAACTCCAGCCCCCTTGCTGGATGAACCAGGCACATGCTGAAGCAAGGCCTCACAGCTCTCTAGATATCAGGAAGCAGAACAGAAGGTAGATGGTTGAGGTGAAGGGCTAGAAGAGGAGGATACACAGCTTTTCCTGTGCCATGAAACCCAAGCCACATATGCCAGTCTACAAAATACCAATGGAAACACTGCAGACGCTTCAGCCTACTCAGCTAATCAACTCCTGCCATTCGGGGCCCTTGGGATTGCACTACTGATACAAAAGGGGCTGAAGAATCAAGGATTCTGGCCAGCTGAACAACCCCAGCAGTCACAAAGCTTTGCATAGTACAATCCCCAAATAACTGCTTCCACACCCACAAGTGAAAAATCAGCACTCAAAACCTGACAACGGAGAAAATACACTTGATTAGCATAATTCCCTAATATCAAACCAGACACGATTAACACAATTCATTTTAGTGTTGCTAAATGTTAATACATCCCAAGGTCCCTTCTTTTCCTGTTTACTCTGTCCTCCTCTCTTTTGCTAGAGGTTCTCATGGTAAAGCACTTTTCACTCTAACAAGGTCTCTCTTTGGAATAGCATCTTTAAATTATTTAAATACTCATCTGGCAAACAATGAAGTATTTTTAGCAATAAGGTAAAAATCATGCCGTTTTCTGAACTAATCCCAAAGGAAATGTTGAATTATATGAACTGGTTTATTTCTTAATTGATAACACGGCGTGCTCAAGGAACTCCGTGCATCATGACATTATGATTAAAACCAAACTGTTAAATATCTAATCCTGTGGAAAAAGAAATACCTGCAAAAGCCCCCTGCAGTAACTGTTACATATACACAAAGATGCTTTTTCCATAGACTAAATGTGATAAAAACCACAAAAAGCCCTTGCCAAAAACAAGACCATACCTTAAGCATCTGCATAATATTCCTTTACATTCCACGGAAAAAGGAAAAAAAAAAAAAGCCTAACCCCTTACAAAAGCAACCGAGAACCATACCCATTTTTAGCAGCGTTGCCAAGGCAAAAACTATGAATGTTCAGCTGACACGTACTCCATCTCAGTAGTGGGATGCACCTCCTAGAGGTTCCTGGGATGCCACAGCATAGCATCCTATGAAACAGGGACAGTGAAGGAGCATCCCCACCACAAATTATCAGCCCAATAAATGTAAGGCAGTCATTATAAGCAAAAGGGGAAGAAACAAAATAATCTGCCTATGCGTACATCCTTGCTAAAGGACTTTGCTTGTAAATTATTAACATGACATTACAGTAGTGACCCTACTGCAGTCATGCGATCCCTGAACTGGATGCTGTGGTTCATTTCAAGTGAGACAGTGAGTCGGTGTCAAAGCTAGGCGGCACTGAGGCTTCCTGCCTGACTGTTCTTACGGCTTCTAACACTGTCCGCCTGCTTCCGCCCATCTGTCCGTAGTCAAAACTCTCATTCCCTGCCCTCCTGTCTCATTACAGCCTGCAGGAAACTTTTGCGTGACGAAGAGTAGTTTTACCTCCTTTCCCCAACAGTATCTTCTAATTGGAAACAGGATGTTACAAAAGTTGCAGGAATTTGACAAGGGAGGGCAGGTACAGGTGAAGATATGCAAGGGCTCTTTACCAGTTGAAAATCACAAAGACTTTATTTCTGTAGGAAAAGGAACCAGTTATTGCTCTCAGAGTCAGTAGCCTCTGTGTAGGCATAAGTTCACTTCTGACGTAGTTGATTTATAACCTTTTGCTGTGATAGCAGTGTTGGTAAAAGCTTTAACCATAGTTTTTATGATGCTATTAAGTTTTAGTCATTTGTGGGTTTTGCAGTATATGAATACTATAGATGCCACCTTAATTAAAAGGTCTTGTCATCTTATGCAATTAAAAAGAGAAAATGTACTCTCCTCTGAATAGCCAGGAACAAATTGAGCAAGCTGCATTATACACGCTAAGTACACAGCAATTTTGTGCCCCTTCCTGTATCACATATATTCTCAAGCATTCAATACTTTCTAATAATCCTGTTACAATGTTTTATGTATAATTGACTTGTAAAGTACTAGTGCCCTGGCATCTCTGACCGTTAATGACAACTAAGTTAAACAAAGTTCTACTTTGCAAATACATATAAACTTTACATACACAGAGTGCAGAAGGAAAACTGCTATCTCTCTCAGGATTTTCATGTACAAACACCTCTTAGAAGAGGCATTCTTTTTTGCAGAAGAAAATATCTAATGGATAATAAGACAGTCTCTTCCCAAAGAGTACATAATCAGATAAACACCACTTAAACAGACTTTAATACCTGTGCACCCATTTAATTGGACAGCATATGCATATAAAGTAGATCATGCACATAGCATTCACAGTCTACACATGAAAATGTACTTCCACAGCTACCTACAATGAATCCCAGCAGATGGTTACCAGCATGTGTCCGCACTTGTCAGCTGCAAACACATTCACCTTCACGAGACCAGCTTATTCTTTTCATTTTGACTCCAACTCAAGGTCTTTCCAGATAATGAAGCAGCAAATGATTGGTTGCCTCAAGGTTTGTGCCCAGAGAAGGGACCGCCTTCAGGATCCACTAGTAACTGTTGACCATAAGAAAAGGATACCCTACATCCATGTGCTGTTTATGCCCTTAATGCCCTGGGGCAGTACATTGACAGGACAGCAAGAAAGCCAAGCACATCCCCCTGGGCCAGTTAGACTGAAGCATCCAGTTCACACCATCTTATCAGTCCAACACAGCTGCCAGGCCACAGCAGCTGAAAAACTCTATAAAAAGTAGAAGGGCATGAGATTGTACATCATCTTCTCCAATGAGGCCTGGACTTCCGCTTGGACCTTTTGGCATTGCTACAATATATCACAGTCATTTAGACTTCTCAGGATTTGCCATAGACTACAGTCAGTAAGATTTATGGCAATTTTTGAAAGACATTCCTGCAGGTCCAAGCAGCATAGGGTCATAAAGAAACTGAACATACCCTCACTCAGAAGTCACATACAATTCACACATGAATGAAGTAGATCATTACCATTTGTAAAATACACCAATTCCACTGATGTCAACTGAAGCAGAACCTCCTGCCTTTGGGCCTGTTTTTTAAGTTATATGGCCCCATTACAGAACTTATACTTTAAAGGTGCTAGGTAAGTTTGGCTCATAGGTATGGTCAAAGGGATTTTATTTCAGAAGTCTGTTCCATCTGACAGTTCTTGACCAGACATTTGAGTGAAAGTGCAAAGTTGACATATGTATGGAAAACAGTTTTTTTCCTTCTGTCTTGCAAATAAGTAGGGCCTTCTGTTTGGAGAGCTGACACCTACCACCATCCAAACCAGTAACACAGTGTACTTAAGGGTAGTATAAGACAGCAGTAACTTGGGGGCTGGAAAGATTACCAGCAGCAGAACAGAAAATGCTCTCATCTTTCCACAAGGGAAACTTCCCCCCCCCAGTTGGTGCTTTGACTCACCCAGGAGTCCCCCACACAGCTGCTCTAGCTTCTGGGAAGATCTTCACAACCTGGATAGAGGATCCTGGCTTGCTGCCTTGTCCCTGAAGTGCCCAGTGCTCCCCTACAGAAGGAAACTCCAAAGCTGCTCCTTGAAAGGAGCTTTTCCTCTTACATCCACGCCAGCAGCCACCTTTGGGGCTTAGAGCACAGCAAGTGCCTGTTTTCTGGCTGCTGTGAGCCTACAGCATCTCCTTTGAAGTGCTGCAGCCTTTGGGGAGCATCCTGGGGCACTTCAGAGCTGCACAGGCAAGCAATAACTGCTGCAGCTTACACAAGCATATGCTCCAGAGGAATTGACACATTCTAGATGAGGGGTGAGCAAAGTCGTGATCACAGATAAAGTGGAGGGGAAAGGTTTGGGAAGGAACTGGAGAAATGCTAAGGATACAGAAGGCTTCAAAGCAAAAAACAGCAATCATATTGGCTGTGATGGTGTAAACTATCTAAGTGTAAGTTAATTAATAATCCTACTGACAAGCTATTGACCAATTCGAATGAATATCGTTAGGCATGGCTCTGAGATCCATAGTCCCACTTGGACAGCAGCCCAGCAGCCAGTGACCAGCAGAAGCAACGCTAGAAACATCAGGTCCGTTGTGCATGGGTGATGGAGCCACATCACACCCACACACTGTACTAGCAGCACCCTCAGTGCTAATCATATCCATGGATAGGAGGCTGGTGGCACGACTAGCCTTCAGAGTGCAAAATAATAACTGAACATTACTTGTATGTTGAAAAGACAGATAAATGCATATCACCATGCAGCCTCTTATGAATTCCTGTCAGTCTTCCCCTCTCTCAAAGTGGATACGGCTGTAATAGACCAGTAGGGCCCAACCACTCCTCAAGGACCCTTCGTAACATAGCCACCAGGAACCACACCCTCAAACTGTGGGCCTGAGACTGAAGGATATTCTCATACGGGCATTCTTTGGAAGCTTGCACAGACTGGCATCACCAGACCCTTTCCAGTCAAGGTCAGTGACAGTAGGATAGAGTTAGTACAAAAAAAGAAAAAACCTGCATACTGTAGTAAACTGATTCAACAGGAAATACACAACAGTCATCGATAAGAGAGCTTACCTCTACTTCAGTACTGATAGAGCAAGCATGCATCTCATTTACAGGCTGTGAGCAGCTGCAATTCTCTTACAGTCACTTGAATGCCCACTGGCAACAGGCATACACATGGATATGCTATTCTTAAACTACTAGCCACCCAAGGACAGGACCAAAGCAGGAAGTTTGAATACAGATTGACAGGCTCATAACTTCACTTAAAAGTGTGCTACACACTGGGGAGGCTAAGCCAGCTGCTACAACAGTCTCTTAGTAGGGCTCCCGTCCATTAAAGAAAGAATAATTCACAGAAGTGGCTTCAGAGTGGATCAAAGCATCAAAGGAGAGAGGGGAAATTGTAATTTTGAGAAAGTTATGCACAAAACCCCACATTTGGGCAATTCTGGATAGGTAAGCGCTATTTCCGTGCCCCCCTCCCCCAACTGAGCTGCAGCATCTGTCTAGCCCGAGCAGCATAAGTATCACTTCAATACTAACTATGCCACCTTCTGTACAACTCTGAGTAAATATACGCTGCTACGCAAGATACAAATAGAAATATATCTTGATTTACAAAAAAACCTGTAGAGCACACCTGAGGTTTACTGACCATCAACACTCATCTGTGCTGCCCACTACTTTTATAAAGCATGAAATATTCTGTAATAACCTTAAGTTACAATGTGGGAAGGAAGATTCCTGCATCGCTTAATATTCCACTGTTGATGAAGTATCCTAGACCACTTCTGTCCCCTCATTTTACCTGAGCATGTCAACTGTGTCCAGTATTCAGATGCACAACTTCTTCTTTTAAATTAATGTGTGATCCACAATCCTTTGCGATCCAGTCACGTAAACCAAAACGAAAGAAAAAAAAAGAAACCAGCAGAAAGAAAAAGCAAGCAGGAAGCCACGTGGCTTGAAACCTAGAGGCTGGTGCCCCATGCTACACTGTGTGTTCTAATTATCAAGCTCACTTACTGACCCCTGCATACGAGCACTTCCTTGAAAACAATGGCAGGTTCAGTGCCTTCCTTTCTAGAGTATGCTGCCTGTTTTTGAACTTGAGCTGCTGAGAGAGTTTATGAACAGAGCTGCTGTTTTATTTACTCTCAATTAATCATGCTCAACTGTAAACAAAGTGTCTGTTTTAGTTCTGCTGACAATTATCCACTTGTCAACATCTCCCTCAAGTACCTTCAGCATCTGGCAAGAGCACAAAACTGCTACATCAAAATGAACATTTTGTCTCAATAAAAAGATAGTCATGTGGCAGGTTTTCATCTGTTTTCTAGCCCATCAGCAGTCAGGCTATATTGTTACTAATACAAGCAGAGCACTTCCTATGGAATATTTATTTACAAAGGGGGAGGGAAGCCAAATTTTATTTACATTAGTAAGGCAGACTCACAGAAGAAACTAGTGGAGACCCCCAAAGAGCCCACACACCTCCCCACGAAGGCAGAAGCGAGCCCTCCCCGCAGCCTGCCTTGTGCTTGCCATGGGCCTTCTGTTCTACCTTGGCAGGCCCTGTCCCAGCTTCACTAGTCACCTTGCCAAAAGCTGCAGAGTAGGGCTTGTTTCTTTACTTTGTGGGGTTCAGCAAATCCCAATACAAATGCAAACCACTTACCGGTCTCTCCCCAAGTACTTTTAGTATGAAAATCTTTCCACTCCTTGCTCCACAGCCTGGGCCTTTCTTTGGTCCCTGGAGCTCCCTTACTGGTTTGAATGTTCCCATTTTAAGCTTTTAAGATGTGATTATTCCCATTAGCTCAAAATCCTTCCCACATTTTAACACAACCACCCTCGTGCTTAAATTGTTAGCTACAAGACAAACTGCAGAGAGCCTGGCACCTTTTTGGGTACAGTCGGGTGAAACCGGACCCTCCTTTTCCTCTGAGGGGGCGAAGGCAGCATTGCCAGGCGGCTCCCTCAGCTTGCAGGCGGCCTCCCTAACAGGCGAGGACACTCCAGGGTGCTGGGCCTATGGAGTGTGTCACCTCATACCTCGGAGGCACAGAAACCATGCGCCGTGACTCTGGTTACCTCAAGTTTTTAATATTATTTGAAACTTAATCCTGCTCTTGCAAAATAACGGGAAAATCTGACTAACTTCACTGGAAGGTGCCCCAACCCTGCACCTTTTCTCCACAGAACTGAGTCTTCTTCCCAGAAGACCACTTGCGGGTGCGGGGGAGGGCCGGGGCTCGATCGTAAAGGACCTCCAATCGGAGCGGGCAGGGACGAAGCGGAGAGAGCGCATACCCGCCCCGGGCCATACCGTGCACTGGGCGGCAGCGGGCTCCGACGCTCTCGGCTCCGGGCGGCGGGGCGGGGCGGGGCGGGGCGGGGCTCGGCTCGCGGCGGCCCCCGCCCGGGAGGGGCGGCTCCGCGCGCCCGTGCGGAGGGGCAGGCGGCGGGACGCCGCGCCCTGACACGAGCTAATCAATCTTCAGCTGTGTAATTGATTCTAATGAACTCGGCTTTCTGTCTCCGCGCGCTAATGACCGCCCGAAGTCAGCGGCGGGCTCCGGCCGCGGCTCCCCGGCCGCCGCTCGCAGCGCCCGCCCCGGCCGGAGCGCCAGCCTCCCCTTTAACCTTCTCCTCGCTGCACAATTAATTGAGATATCTTTTATACTTGATGCGTTGTAAAATTAATGCCTAATTTATGTAATTAGTCAATTAACTATAATTCTAGCATATGGTGCCAAATGCCCAGAAGGTGTTCTTGTTTCCCAGGTACTTATTTTGATGTCATGAAATGCAGCTAATTAATTTTACATGCATATTAATTTCGGATCTATTTAGCGGCTCCCTTTGTGAAGGCAGATTTAATATTTGTCTTTCTAACCTTTCTGGGCAAATTCCGCGCTCGGTGCTGAAACGGAGGTGACTTTTTAAACACATTTCCATCGGTCTCCCTTTCCTCCGCGGAGCCTCTGCTGACACCGGGTCGATCCCTCCCGTGTGAGGACGCACAAGGGCTGATTATCTATAGTTTCCGCACATCTACCACTGTCGCAAGATACGGCTATTGAATTTAAATCCGATTAATATTTAATATTAAACATTTCTGAGGGAATTTTTGTTTGTTTTTTGCAAAGCACAATATCCCACGGACATGTTTTTTTTAATAGCTGCTCTTAATACAATGCTCCTCGGAAAAAATTATGAGAATTGAAGTATTGCCTAATTAGAAAATGAGCGCAGTCCTGCTCGCTGCCTTCTGATCTTCGCAGTTCTCCCGTCTGCGGTGAGGACCTGCGAGCTCCCTGCCGGCGCGCCCCGCGCCGCACTGCTCCCGGCGCCGGAGAAGCGCTGCCCGCTCCTCCCCTTGCCAAACAGCTCGGGTTACACCTCTGTCTCGCTCGGAGGGAGATCGCATTTGATTTCGTCCGGGTTACTAGGAAAGAGGAGATTAGTCCTCTTCTTTCTGCAGTTTGTGCAGAGGTTAAGGTGTTAACCGCGTCGTGGTCCTTCCCGCTCCCCAGATGTTGAGAAGTTTAAGTAGAAAAAAAAGACGAAACCCGGAGTCTACGCTTCGAATTCCCAGCGATACCCTTTTCCCCTTCGCCGCAGCAACACTAATTGCCGCATTACACTTATCTCTGGGGTGAGGGGAGATAAAAGCGCAGCTGGCTGAGGGGTGCCGGGCTCCGCGCGGCCGGGCGGGCAGCGGCGGCGGCGGGCAGCGCGTGCGGCGGGCGGGTGCGCTCCCGCTGCCTCTGCCCGGCCTTCCGCCAACCCCGGGGAATCGCTTTCCCGCGGAGCGGCAAGGCAGGAGCTAGCTTTTTAAGATGTCTACGCGCGTGCTGTGGCGTCATAAAACTTTTATCCCCCTTTCCGGATAAATTAATGAGCAATTTAATTAATAAAATCGGAGAGCAGCGTAAGTGCTATGATAATGAAGTTAAATGAGCGCGCAGTAAAATATTCACTAATCCAGCACATTGGCAAATGCCCCCTTAATTCTGCTTAGCACTAAAAGGGTTTTGAGCACCATAATGAGATTCCTCTGTCTGCTAATTAATTGACACTCTCCTGAATATTCATATGTGCTAGCACCAATACGTTCCTAATTGCACCGTGGAATGGATCTCAGAGGAAACTAAATCGCCATAGACTTAATTAAAATAATGTATGCCAGATCCAGCTCGCTGAAGATGAGACATTTGCCATCAAGCGGCGTAAGGAAGTGGCACCTGGTTTGCAGCGAAAAATGAGGAGAAAATCTTTATCCCTCCCAAGGTGAAGGCAGCGGGGGCTGCGAAGCGCCAGGCTTTTCAGCCTGAAGATCTGGAAGGGAAAGAGAGCTTCGCCTTCCAGGGCCCGTGTCGGTGCGCGCCCCGCCAGGGGGGCGCGGGAGCCCGGCTACAGACGGCGGTGCTGCGCTCGGAATAACCGAACTCCGCAGTTCAAAGCGCGGGGAGCGGGCTTCACACGGCGAGGCGGAGGAAATCTGGTCAGGGATGCCCTCTACAGAAGCGTTCAGGGAAAACCGGTTGTCTCCGACGCGGGAGGGGAGGAGGGGGAGGCAGGGAAGGAGGGAGGGAGCAGCCACATTTGTCAACTTTTCCTGGAGGGGAAGCCGGCGCCTTTGAAGCTCAGTCTCCGAACGGATTGTTCTTTACACCTCCAGACTAATACTGTGAGCTAATATTGTACATTTAAATTGTTCTGCCGTTAAAAGCGTGGCAAGTTGCGCTGCGAAATGAGCGCCTGCCGCTGCCTGGCCGCGGCCTTCGCCTCCCGCGCCGGGGGAGCGGGCGGTGGCTGTGCCCGCCGCGCCCCGGGGCTGGCTGCAGCGGGCAGCCCGCGCCCAGGCCCGCGCATCTCCCTCCGTCGCCGAAAAGCAGACGCAAAGCGCTTTGCTAGGTCTCTTCCTTCCCTACTAGCTCAGGAAACGAAAAGGAAAATTGGTTTCTTGGAAAAGACAGCTTTTAAAAAAATCACCACAGGTTAAAAACTAAAAAGAGTTTATTTGAAGACATACAAATGCATATTTATTATACACATGTAGGCATTAACAATGTAAATTACACCGCCAGCACTTGCTGGTTGTTTATTCATTAGATCTTTAGAAAATCTACATTGCCTGCAGATAGCGGGATGATAATGTGAAATACACAAGCAGTTTACCCAGGCAGCTCCGCCCAGCTCCGCGCAGCTCCACGCGGGGCTACCGCCAGCTCCGCGGGGCCGGGCGGCTGCGCGCCGCCGGCAGGGAGCGGCGGGCCGGGCTCAGGGCCGGCCCCGGCTCCCTTCAGCTACCGGGGGGCCAGGGGGGGTGCTTCTTAAAAGTGTAATTCTGCCTCGACGAGAAAACGGCCGTGCCGACTGGAACTGCCGTCACCCAAAATACAGGGCAAGGGCTTTACAGGTCGCGGCCCAAGAGAGAGCAAACTTAGAGGGAAATGCTTCCTAGCAGAAGCAATACAAGGGGGCTCTCCCCTGAACGACAGAGCAGACATCTCGCTCTCGAAGCTCAGAAACCCCTGCCCATTCGCAATGTCTTTTAGTCCCATGTAAAATCTTTCCTTGCCAAAGGAAAAAAAAAAACAAAACAAAACCCTCTATCAAATTCCTTCCTCTTTTGCTGATTGAATGCTCTATGACTACAGCATCTCTCGATAATAAAGACGAATAAAAAAACGTAAGGGAAGAAAGCGCTGCAGGGAAATATTTTCTAAAGTTAGATCCAAAGAACCTCTTCCAGGAATGAAATATTAAAGAAGGTTAATATGTTTTTTTGCTGCAGAGCTGAGGGTTGATGGGAAGACGGGAGCTTTGCTCGCGTCGTGAGGGTGGCAGCCGTGGAGCTGAGGCAGGCGGAGGATGTCAACAGATGTAAGGAAGCACTGGAAGCCGCTAGACTCGGAAGACGCAGCCAGCGCTTCGCCTGTAACTGCCAGGCTGCCCTTCCTTCCCTTCCCTTCCCTTCCCGGGCGCCGGGCGCTCCACCGCGCCCTGCCCCGCGGTGAGCGCAGCCCAGCGCCGAGCCGCCGCCCGCGGCGCTGGCAGCCGCGCCAGAGGCGGCCCGAGCCGGCCCGCCCGGTCCCGCTGGCCCCAGGGTGCGCGCCGGGCCCGGCCCCGCGGCCCCCCAGCGCGGGAAGGGGGCGGGCAGCCCTGCTAGCTTTTCTGGCGGTACGGCGTGGCCGGGGAAGGCGCTGCCCCCGTCCCGGCGGCCGCCTTCCCCGTGAGACGGGCCCAGGCTTCGCATGTGTGCAAGCGCCGAGGGGGGGGCCTCTGGCGGGCGGTGCCGTGCCGCCCCGCCCCGCAGCGGAGCGGGGCCCGGCCGGGCCGCGGGGGCGGGGAGCCCCACGCTCAGGAATTGTCTTCCCTGTCCCCGGGCAGCTCGGTGGGTGGCAGCCGGGCGGGGGGCTGGCGGCGTGGGGAAGGGGCGCCGCGGCAGGAAGGGGCAGCGCGGGGCCCCGGCGCCCACACACTCACACCGCCCCACCCTCCCCACCGCGCCGCGGCTTCACGGCCGTAACTTACGGATCTGTTTGCAAACATGCCCCCTGCCAATAGGGAGAAAACCGTAAGCATTCAAAGTTCTGACCCTAATTAAATCCCGGCTCGTTAAAGACTTCCCACAATGGAGGAAAACGCTTCTCTTAAAGTTTGCCCGAGCCTGAATTCCGCTAGCGGTTATTACCTTTGCTTTTAAAGGGGGGAAATAACCGTAACGTGCGCGCCATTATTCTCGTGGCTATGCAATTTAAAATCATCGTCAATTGTCATAAAAACCATTTCACAATGTTTGGCTAAGTAATAACTTAGTAATTTAAAGGTGGTTTTGCCCGGCGTCACAGACGTGCAATTCAGGGAAGATTTACATCGCTTACGGATTTTGCACCGCAATTCTGACCGCAGCGGGAAGGGGACTCAGCCCTATTTTTTGTCTTCCTGGTTTTGTACGGAACGCCAAGACAAGAGCAGACTGTGGGAGAAGGCGCGAGCGAGATGAGCATGGCTTAGAAAAAAGCTGGTGATTAAAAATAAAATTTATGAAACAGACTGATTTGGAAAGAAGAGTCTTTAAAAAAAAAAAGAAAAAGAAAGAACAAGAAAGGAAAATCAAGTTTGCTCCACCCAGCTATTAACCAAAACACAATACCTTTTTCTGGGTGGTACTGCACAGAAGTTGATTCAGTTTTGACAATGTTGTTTAGCTATCATTTGCTATTTTGAATGAATGGGAGCAATCCCCCTTTTTACAACAGTTGTTTCCTATTATGGAGAGGTGCAGCAGTTGAGGGCAGACATGTGAAAGTGGCTGTTTGATTCCCTTTTTCATCCCCCTGACCCTGCCTTTGTCCCTCCTCACCCTGGGAATGTCACGCCTCACTACTTCACTTTGAGATGCTCTAGAAAGTGGCTTTGTTATTCCCTTTTAGACATACACGAAATTGTTCTCATTCCCCCTGCTGTAAAAGATACTTCAAATTGGGACTCGGTTCACAAGTGCAATGCAATTTGGCTTAGCTCAACCTTTGTTCTGCTTGTACAAATGACCAAACAGTGCACACATTATACAGTTGATCTACTGCTCCCTTTACACCAGAGTTAGGGGCTGGGAGAAAAGCAAGTTAATCCCTTCAATACTAAGGTGGCATTTTCAATATTTCCTACAATGCAAAAAAGAGAAGAGAGGGCAGCTTGAAATGCGACATTTATTTAAAAGAGAAGATTAAAAAGTTTGCGAGGCCTCCCCTGATACTTCTCCAAACAAATAAATAAACAAACCAACAAGTCCCAAACGTGTAGATAAATGCTCCGGCGCCGCCGGGAAGGGAAGTTTACCACAAAGACAGGCTCTCGGGGCAATAACGTCGAGATCCGAGCTGGAACCCGCGCTAACGGCACACTACTTAACAAAACGCTGGGGGAGAGCCGCTGAAGCGGTGGCCGAGCCCGCGGCCCCGGGCGCACACCTGTACACCCCCGCGGAGGCGGGCAGCGGGCGGACAGCCGGGGCGGGGGGAGACGAGGACGCAGGTGCGGGCAAGGAGGGGCGCGGAAAGCGGGCACCGGCGGTGGGCTCACGCACTCGGCGTGTCGGACCCGCGTAACGCTGGCACCCCCGGAGCCGTGCCGGGGCTGGCCCCGCGGTGCCGCGCTTCCCCGCGCCTGGATTTACCGCCGGCGGCAGGTGGAGCGCAGCGGGAAAAGGGCTCTCCTGGGAAACCGGCTCCGGTCAGGAACCGGGTGCCTGGGACAGCCCCAGGAGCGATGAGGGGGAACAGCAGGCTCCTCCCGGGGTTACGGAAGACGGGCAGTCCCAGCGCGGGCTCTCAGCGCGCTGGGCACGGCCGAAACGGCTGCCCGAGGCCCGGGAGCGAGGAGTCCCGGGCGCGCTCGGACCCACTCGTCCCGGCAAAGGCGGCGGGTCCGGGGCGCGGCCCCGCGGCAGCCGGTAGAGGCCTCGGAGGTTCGGCAAACTTTCAGCGCCCGGTTCATGCGTGCCCCGGGGCTCCGCCCGCCCGCCCGCGGCAAGGCGCCACGCGCGACATACCCGCCCGCGTGCAGGCGGGCCCCGGACAGGGCCGCAGCGGCCCCCGGGAAAAGAGAGGACGGGCGGTGCCAGGGCTGCCTCCTCCCTGGATCCGACGAGGATCGGGGTCCGCCGTCCCTCCGGCCGTGAGGAGGGGAGGGTGGCCTGGGACACGGGGACCGACCGTCCTCCGATCCGCCCCCGGCGGCGCAGCGGGGCCGGGCGCCCGGCCGGGCTGCTGGCGCTCGAAGTCCCCGACGGGACGGGCGAGAACGGCGCACACAGGGAGCCGGCATTAAGTAGCGTGACAGCGACGAAGAGCCAGCGGGCGGCGGCAGGGCAGGGGCGGCGGAGCGCGCTGCCCGACGCCGGGAGCGCCGAGCCCCGCGGGGCGCAGCCGTGCCCGAGCCCGGCCCCGGCCCCGGCCCCCCGGGCCCAAAGGGCACTGCAAATCCCGAGCGGTCAGTTCTGTTGCTCTCAGGGATACGGGTTTGGGGAGCGGTTCTCAGTCCGGCCTTGACAGGCAGGGGGAGTTTGTTTAGTGCTCGTTGCGACAGGAACAAAATCCTTTTGAAAGGGCGCTAAGTAGTTTCACGCCAAAGTGGCAGATTTGGTGAAGAATGTGGGGTGGGACAAAGCCCCGCCGTTCCCAGAGCGGCCGGAGCGCTTCGGGAAACCGCACCGGGAATTCAAGCACACAGAAAAGCGGGAGAGCCCAAATCAATCCGCTTCCTTCTCCCTCCCGCCCCCCTAGAAGCAAAGATAAGCAGAACCATTACAAAAAAGAGAGCGAGGCTTAGCCGAAATGCAGCCACGACCAGCAGCCTGGAGTTGACTTTCCAAAACGGGGGAAGCTTGCTCACAGCCTGGCATTGTGTTTTGCAGCCTAGGAAACCCTAAGAAGCTGGTACTTCCCCCCTCCCTTCTCTTTTCTCCCAACTGGTTTGTAAATATTAACAAGGTTGTGAGCTATTCTCTCACACAGAGTGGATTTTTTTTCTTTTTTTTTTTTTCCCATCCTTGGAAAACTTCTTGGCTTCTCCCCACAGCCTCTCTCCCACTCCTCCCCTCTGCAAAGCTACACACCTGCCTGCAGCCACAAGGATTCAAAATCAATATTGTAGTTGTCACTTTTCTCTCCCCTTTTCCTCTCTCAACAGCCCCGCTTGCCACTGAGGCGAATTGTGGATTTATGGAGGAAAATTAGCATAAATTATTACCAAATCTGTAAACGTGTGTGGTCTTGCTTGTGGGAAAGGGGGCTATTGCGAACCTTCCATGCAGAAAGGTGGTCCATGATGAGCTCCATGCAAGGGCTGAATGGCTATTGCATGAAATAGATTTCCATTGGGTTTGCACATTGATATAATTGACTTATGCGTATTTTATACAGTTTTCCCAACACTTCCCCTGAGCTGCTTATTTGAATTAGGCTTCAGAAGAACGTCTATTTGTTTTGGGTTTTTTTGCACAATGGATTTGGATTCACTTGCCCCTTCCCCTCCTCCCTAATGTTGGCTTTCAAAGTAAAAGGCAAATGCTACAAGTTACTTTTAAATCCTACATTGCCCAAGTCTGTCATCTGTTGCGTGCTTAACACGAGGTGAAACTTTGGGTATCAATTACCGGGATGGCTTCGCCTGCCCTACCCCTCTGCTCACACATTCCTTTGCACTGGTGGGGGGGATCGGGCGCCTTACAGCCATACCTCGTTCGCACTCGGAGTAGCAAATGAGAACGGAAGTCGACTTTTCTTTAACTTTACAGCTTGCGGGTTCCCATTTGCGCCAGAGGTTGTTTTTTTTCTTTCTTCGAAAAGAAAAGGTACCGGCAAAAAGAGGAAGAAAAGAATTTGTCAGTCTGTGAATTTTATTTATTCCCGTGCTGTTTCTAAGCTCTCTTTTGGACAGGCATCCCAGGAGTGAACTTGGGCTGAGAGACAAAACCCGAACTGCGGAGTGTTAGAAGTTGGGGGGGGGGGCGGAGGTGTCCATTAAACCCACATATTTGGGGGCTCTCAATACAAAAATAAAAGTCTTCTGCCCGGTGTCCTAGGGGACGCTGGGAGGAATCTGTCCTCATTTCAGAGTATTGTCTTTCCTACCCTCTAACAAATGTTCACCGGCTCATCACCTCCCCCCCCCCCCCCCAAAAGTTTGGAGGCTGCCTTCCTGCCCTGCCCGGCCGGCACGAAGCATCTCAGAGCCGGTTAATGAGCGAGGCAGCTCCCGGGCACGAACGCCCCCGGGCCCCTCTCTGCAAGGGGGGTGACATGCGGCAGGTCTCCCCCCAAAAGGGCTCGTTAGCTCGGCAACGCGGGGCCGAGGTGGGCTTCTCGGATTCCTAGAAACACAATTATTTGCCCATTATTCTCTAAACGACATCCTGCCCCGAGAGAGAGGGATTAGATGGGACCGAGGGCAGCCGGGTTGGAACGAGGGGAACGCAGTTTAACACACACGACGTCGGAGCTAGTTGCAGCGTGAAATGCGTTTTCAAGCTGGTGCCAGGGTGCAGGGAGCCCTGCTTGATGGGGACTGTCCCTCCGAGAAGACTTCTACGCGCCCGCGGAGCCGGTCTCGCAGCAGCCCGCACTGCACAGACGGCCGGCGCAGCGCTCCCTCCCCCACCCCAGCTATTTTTGCTGAATTAAGAAGGTGACATTATTCTTTTCTTCAAGTACTTCTGTTAATATTGAAAAACGTGCGCTTGCATTTCAAGCGGGCGCGCTCAGCCTCAGCAGCCATTTCAATATTAATGAAATTGTTTAATCTCCTAAATTCATCGTGTTTAAGTTACGTTTTGGTGAGTTATTGACCGATTCCGAAAATATTGTTAATGGAGTGGATGTGTATTCACCGCAAAGGCTCTTCCTCCCAGGGCTCGCAGCTCCCGAGCCAATCTTTTATTCTGGCTCTAGGGTGACAGGATGCACCGCAGCCTCGGCAATACACATCATACAAACTTCCCTCCTGTGCCAGGGCAAGCCTGGGACCTTCCGGGCCTGATCCTCCCCGCAGGACACACGGCTGGCGGCGGGGCTGCTCGTCTGGGCAGCGGTTCCAGGATCGGGCCTCGGTTCCCGGGGAGGAGGCGGTACGGTGGAGCAGGGAGAGCCGCAACTCGGGTGTTACACATCCTGCCTGCTCCTACACGCACAAGCGCGCACCGAGAAGCACACAGGCACGCGAACAGCCTGAGACACATCACGGGAATCCCGCAGAAGGCGTCGGGTTGACGGTATTTAGCACAGTAACCGGTGACACGGACCGCTTACCCCAGACCAGCTCTGCGGGACCACCCCCCCCCCCCCGCCCCGAGGCCGGCCGGCTGGCGCGCAAGCTGCCCCCCCGGCGCTGCCCGCCGCGGCCCCCGGCCCCGGGAGCAGGACAGCGGCGCGGGGGGCAGGCTCGGCACCGAGCACACCGGGGCTGTGCCCCGGCCGCGGACAGGGAGCCCGGCCGCTGCGATATATTTTAAGGCGACTCCCACGGCTTCGCACCAACAGGTCCGCGGAACTAGAGCAACGGTCCTGCCTGGGCTGGGGAGGGGGGTGGAAACTTCCCGGGGCGGCCACGGAGGAGCCCCGATCTTTTCTCTCCTCGAAAGAACCTTCGCTCGGGGAGAGCGGATTTGGCAAAGAGAAAGTCTCTCGTTACAGGGAAAAAGGCTCGCCTTAAGTTAGCCAACAATACAAATCAGATAACAATGCAGAACAAACAGAATACCACAGCCAAGCAATTTCCATGTCAAACATCCCACTGCTCAGTACCTCCATTTGTAAGTGTGAATTGCAGACTAAGCTTCCTGCAAAGTCCACAGAGAGGTTAGTGCATACCTTCCCCCCCACCCCCCCCCCCAGCCACCGGGTACCATCGCACTGCAATTCCGCTGGTGGAGCCTTTTCACCCCTCGCCTTGTCTTCAAATGGAAATGATTCCCATTGGCCCAAGGTGTCCATGTAAATAGGTGTAAATGAAACCAGATTATGCCTTTCTCTCCAGCCCCCTCCTCCCCGCTCCCCTCCCCCTGCTCCCAAGGCGATTGTCATATGATAGCAAAGAAGTGGCACATTAATGAAGCGCCTCTACAGGGGTCTTTTCTGCTCATGTCACCACATAAAACTATCAGATGGTTAGAGGAAGGACATGGAGGCAACTACTTAGCTCATCGCGGCTGCAGAGAAGCAAACAAGCCTCTGCTACAGTCCAGCTGCCAGTGGTGTAAAAGAAGCTGATTCAGCCCGCGGAGGAGAAGGGAGGGGTGTACAAGAAGATTCCCAAACCCGAGCCAGCTCACTGCCTCCTCAGGACTAAACCGGAGCAGAGTGGCCGGGAAAGGAGCGAGAGACACGCCGGAGGAGCGGGGTGGGAAAGAGCCCAGACTCCCAGCTGCGTCCCGGATGCGGACTGTCAACTTCCAGCAACTTTAAGGTGGGCATATGCCCGGCTGGCACGGAGTGGGGTGGGAGACGAGACGAGACTAGGGGATGGGAGGGGATGGGATGGGAGGGGGTGCCCTTCTCCTCCTCGCCGAGACCAGAAGGCAGAGCTACCACGAGAGTAACTTTACGGCCGCGCGGGCTGCTGCGGGGAGGCCAGGCTGAGCGGGGCCGGAGCTGGGAGAAAGGCACGTTGCTTTTCCCCCGCCGGCGGCGCAGAGCTCCGGGTCGGTTTCCCCTGCCCCCATCCCGCCCCCCCCCCCCCCCGCCCCGAGGGCTGAGGACCGCCGTGCCCCTTCCCCATGCCCTTCTTTCTCTAGCCCGGCCCCACACCCACCCGCTGCCCCGGCCGGGTGCCGGTGCAAATCCTCTCGGACTCACTCTCTCCCGCCACCCCCCGACCCCCTCCTTGTCGCTGCCCTTCTGCAGATCTCCACGGGTTCTCTAGCGAAGATGCCTCGCCCGGGCAGAAACACTTACAGTGACCAGAAGCCTCCCTACTCCTACATCTCGCTGACCGCCATGGCGATCCAGAGCTCCCCGGAGAAGATGCTGCCCCTGAGCGAGATCTACAAGTTCATCATGGACCGCTTCCCGTACTACCGGGAGAACACGCAGCGCTGGCAGAACTCCCTCCGCCACAATCTCTCCTTCAACGACTGCTTCATCAAGATCCCGCGCCGCCCCGACCAGCCGGGCAAGGGCAGCTTCTGGGCGCTGCACCCCAGCTGCGGGGACATGTTCGAGAACGGCAGCTTCCTGCGCCGCCGCAAGCGCTTCAAGGTGGTCAAGTCGGACCACCTGGCCCCCAGCAAGCCGGCGGATGCGGCGCAGTACCTGCAGCAGCAGGCGAAGCTACGGCTCAGCGCCCTGGCGGCCACCGGCACCCACCTGCCCCAGATGTCCACGTACAACCTCGGCGTGTCCCAGCCCTCCAGCTTCAAGCACCCCTTCGCCATCGAGAACATCATCGCCAGAGAGTACAAGATGCCCGGCGGCCTCGCCTTTTCCACGATGCAGCCCGTGCCGGCCGCCTACCCCCTCCCCAACCAGTTGACTACGGTGGGCAGCTCCATTGGCACGGGCTGGCCCCACATGTACAGCTCCGGCATGATCGACACCGCCACCCCCATCTCCGTGGCCAGCAGCGAGTACGGCGCCTACGGCGTGCCCATTAAGCCGCTCTGCCATGGGGGGCAGACTTTGCCGGCCATCCCCGTCCCCATCAAGCCTACCCCCGCCGCGGTGCCGGCCCTGCCGGCCCTGCCCGCGCCCATCCCCACGATCCTCTCGAACTCGCCACCCTCCCTCAGCCCCACGTCCTCGCAGACGGCCACCAGCCAAAGCAGCCCGGCCACCCCCAGCGAGACTCTCACCAGCCCGGCGCCCGCCCTGCACTCCGTGGCGGTGCACTGACCCGGGCCGCCCGCGCGGACTCCGCCGTCCCCCTTCTCCCGAAGTTTCCTCGGAGCTCTCCTCCCTCCCCTTTGCCCTCCTTCCGTGCCTTCCCTCCCTCCTCTCTCCTCTTTCCCTCGAAAGCAGAGACAACTCCCCGCGGGAAACTGAGGTTTGCCGTTCGCGCGAGCTGCCTTTCCGCTTCGCCCTCCTTGGCCTCTCGGCTTCTTCCCCGGTTCCGAACTTGGTTTTCCGCCCTGCCGAGGCAAAACGAACCGACCCGGCCCGCCCCCCTCCCCTCCCCGCCCGGTAGGAACTGCCATATGCATCACTAGTTTGCCAAAAGTACTTCAGGCATCTTCGGCGTGCCGGGGACCCGGCAAGCCTGGCCCGGCGATGCCTCTTGCCCTTTCTTTGTCCGGGGAAGAGCAGGGGATTGTACAGGACCGATCTTGAAAACCATAAGCAGTGTGAAACGGCTGCAGTCTCACTGCGTGAGAACAGCGACGTTTCCAGCCTCCAAGCAGCAAACGCTTGGATCTTGGAAACGCCGGGAAGCGCTCGTCTCCTTTGTGTGGGTGTGGGTGCGTGTCCGCCCGCGCGTGTCCCGTCGGTACGCAAAGGGCAGGATTTCCGCGGGGCAAGGCCGCGGGCTCAGTCGCCCCCGAGAAGGAGCGGTGCGCTGGCAGCCAGGGCCCCGCAGGTAAGGGAGGCGGCGGGCGAGCGGGAGGGCGGCGGGCGGCCCTGCCCGGCCGCGGGCGGCCCTGCCGGCCGCGGCTCCCCGCCTGCGGCCGGGGGCGGCGGTGGGCGGGCGTGGGGAGCGCCGCCGGAGCAGGACGCCGTCCGACAGAAAGGCACCCGGTCACTCACTCCATACCTATATTGTTTACAAAGCGCCTGTTGTAATGTAAATACTGAACTTGCAGCTGTACTGTAAATCAGATGAGGTCCCCTTTGCAGTACCTGTTGTAACGTGGATGCTTACTGCAGTTTTCGGGTGGAAGAGAAGTTGATTTGGCTGTTAACTTCTGATTAACCTGAAGGTTTGGGGAGCTGAGGGTTTCTTTGTTTTCTACATTTTTTAGCTATTTATCTCGTAGCTTAAAAACAAACAAACGATAAAAATAAACCTCTTACCAAGCACACAACCCGGCACAGCTTCAGAAAAGCTGCCGAAGTCACTGGTAAAACGTGGAGAAGTAACACAACAGCAGGTACAAACTGTGGAGGTCATCCTGATTTCTGTTGCAGCTTTGCAGACAAGAGAGAGGGGGCTAGGGAAACTGTAAATGTTTGTGCATAGGAATGATTATAAAATGTGTAAAATGCACTTTTGTTTGATATACTCCTTCCTAGTTTTAGGTAGTTTGCTGGAAACCGAACTGTCGTTCTGCTGTGAACTGCTTAAGTTAAAAAAAAAAGACACCCCCCCCCAAACGGCATTAGTGTCTATTGAAACTGTAAAGACATTTCTTTTTAACTTTTTTTTCTTGTACAGAATAAGCATGGCATTTTAAATATTGGTGTTCTTGTTCCCAGCATGTGTGTTTTAAGACAAAGGTTAAAAAAGTGTCTACGTTAAATTATGAACCTAGTCGTCCAAATAATATTTTCTCATTAAAATATGTAAATGCAGATTTAGTTTCTTATTTGTCTTTTTAAAGAGTTTACACGAGAAAAGTAAAAGCATTAGTTCACCAAAAAGGAATGACGTTATTCCAATATTTAGATAATCTAAACAGCCTTTTCACAGGAGGTTACTATAAATGTAGTTAATTAACATACCATAACCTGTTAGATGAAATTGTCATTATTGCCGGTTTACCAAAGAAATAACATACATAAGTGCGTTCTGCGGTTTTTATAGCTATATATCTATACACATCTGCATACACACACATATATGCATTTGTGTCCTATACACTTATACCAAATTTAAACACGTATTATATTTATGCCTATGTGTATGTATACTTACCACCTACATACTCCCGGTTAAATTTTCTCTAATAAGTAAGCTTGTACAATACAGAGCAAACATAAAAATCTTTAAAGAATTAGTTACTTTTTAAGACTGAATTTTTGTCACTTGTGGTTTTTCTTACAAGTGGCATCTTAAAATCTTTTTCGAGTACAAGTAAGCTATTGTACCCTTTTACCTGTCGTTTAAACCTCCTCAAGCATTGCAGTTACTCCAACCACTGCTATGATTTCTCCATCTGTATTGATCACACTTTCCAAAAACGGTAGGTTACAAACTGTAACACTTAAAATTGTACCCACTTTTCTGTAAGCCAATACACAGTCCCTTTTAAAAAGTAAGGGCAAAGTAGTTACAATGAAAACTGGATTCCGGGCACCTTCCAGTGTGGCTTTCCAGTTCTTTTAGGGCTTTTACAAGGATTCTGCAATTGTCGAAAATGATAGAAGCAATCTAGTGAAATTAGCAAATAAGCGTCTCGGAGATGAGGCAGTCTGCACCAAGAGCGCAGTTACGAGACAACCGAATACTTAAAGGCTTATTAGCAAGAAAACGACATTGTATTCTAATGAACCGACAGGATTCACTAATTCTACGGCAACGATGTTACAGAGGTTTTGCCTGTGCCTGATCTCTCTCTCAATTTCTGGACCATAAACAGCGCAAGTGACATCCCCATTTCCTTATTACATACCGCGAGGTCCTTGCAAAAGTTTTAAGATTAATGTAGAGGGTAATTAATCCAGTTGCGACCATTTTTTAAAAAGAGAACGGATCCCACACACAGAAAAAAGGTGGAAAATACATGAATCATCGGGCTGATTAAAATGCATGAAGCTGCTAAAGCTTGTCAGATGGGGGACAACTGAACTCATTCATCAAGTCCAACCCACGATTATATCAACACGATCAGCTAAAGAAAGCATTCAAAACTTATCACCAGATCAATGGACACATAACTCGACAAACTTTTCCTAAACAAGCGATGACCTACATTTTTGACGACGAGGACTCTTTTTCTCCTTCCTTTCTTTTTTTCTTTTAAGATCTAGCAGTCAGAACAAATCCTCAAAGATGAAATCCGAGCTCAGCTAAGAAGATGAAGCTGCACTTCCAGGGTCTTTTTTAAACTATATAGTAATCAGCGGAGATAATGATCTGAAAAGATCATGCCCCAAAGCAAAATATTTTCCAAAGGTGCAATAGCTTCCCCGCCACATAATCCGACAGTACCGAACTTTTAAAGTGCCATTTTCCTCTTTATCTCTGCGATTGCTCAAGCCCGAGGACGCCCCTCGCCACCCGCACCCGCTAGCGCGCAGCCCGCGGGGCCGGCGCCGCGCTCCTCCGCGCATCTCCGCCCGCGCCCCGCTCCCCCAAATGTCGCCGCGCTTATTTCAAACAAACACGCAGCTCGGCGCGTCGCTTGAATTTACTGCTTTGACTTGTTAAATCTCCCTAATGGCTCAAGTCCAATGTCAATAAACACAGATCTGAAACAGAACAGCGAGAGACAACAGCGCGCAGGGAATGGGCGAAGGGGGGCGAGTGATCAGCCACGGCCGAGCTCGCCGTCGTGTTTAGATATTTCGCGGGGGTCGGGGCGGGGGGGGAATTTCTTTATTTTTTATTTTATTTGCCAGCGAGACATTATAAGCTAGGCGGACTTGATGCAAAGAGACCGTTCATTCTAGGCAAAAGCTCTTTTCTTCCGGAGGATGAGTTTGAGCCTGGCTGTGCAAGGTAAGCCCGGGAACCCAGTCGTGCTTGGCGACTCGGGTTTTTGCTTCATGTCAGTGCATGGTATGTGAATCCTTTCTCGTCGGGATACTTCTTTTCCTTTTTCTTTTTCTGCCCCCCCCCCTTTTTTTTGTTTTCTTTCCCCTCGACGTGTGACAAGACACCACCCCACAAGACTGAATCCTCTATTGAAGAAAGCCAGCTCTTTCTCACCCAGAATATTTATTTTCTCTCGGACCGCGCCTTGCGGGGAAGGGCGGTCTGTGCCAGGTAGGGAGAAAAGAACTCCCCGGCGACCCCTGAGAGGGAGTTTTATGAGCCAGCCTTTCTTCAAGTGGTCCTTGGGAAAGGGAGAAAAAACTTAGCAGCTTCATCAACTTCAGTGCCGAATTATCTCGGAATCTTAATAGAAATGTCACTTTGTGGGTTGTTTTGGTTTGGGTTTTTTTTCTTGTTTGTTTTGTTTTGTTTTGTTTTTATTAACAAAAAGAAACCGAGTCTGTGAAGCCTTGGAGGGGCTGTATTTGTTTCTTTTAAACTAACAACAAATTATCTAATTAATATGTTTCAATTACAGCATGAAAAAGAGAGGCTTTGGACCGCCTGCAGTGGGTTTACAATAGCCCCAGAGCCCACTATAAGAATTTACAATAACTTCACATCTGTTTCTTTATTTCCCACTTTTCGAGTCTAAAACTCCTCTCGAAATCACTTCAAACCGTGGCCCAAGTTATGAAATATGGTGTCTCTGCCAGGAAAAAAAAAAGGTGGAAAGAAAAAAAGGACAAAACTTTGCAGATCGAGGCTTCATTTGCAAGCTAGAAAGTGAAAGCCCCATTGAAGAGCATTAAACAAATATATTAGAATTCTGTCACTTTATGCAATTGAGTAGATCAAATAAAGGGTCCCAGGCCACTTCATTCACTCTCATTCACTTGAATAGAAAATGCAAAGAATAGCAAACCTAGACTGGGCCACCGATGTAGATTTAGCCCTTTTTTTCTAAGAGACAAAAAGGCTGAATTTTCACAAACACATTGCTGACTCGGGGACTAGGAAACCAGCACTGAAACCCCTTTGGAATTTAAATTCATTTTATCTTCCTCTCTGTTTCTGGGTCCCTTTGCCTTACAGGGCGGGTTGCACTGGCACCCTTGCTTGGAAAAAATACAATACACTACAATACAACAACAAAAAAAAATAAAGGCTCCGGGTTTAGCAAGCCGAGCCACGGTACAGTTTGGAAGGTAACGTTTTTATTTACAAAGAGAAAATGAGGACTCATCCGCCCTTTGCCGGAGCTGTCCTGAGAATCGCGGCCCCTTCGCGGGACGCCCGGGCAAAGCACTCCTGCCCGGCTGCGCCCCGCGGCCTGCCATCCCGCTGCGCTAAGGACACCGCGCACACGCGGAGGGCTGCCGCGCTGCGCGGGGCCGGGGCCGCGCCTGCGGGCGGAGGGAGAGCGGGGGAGACCCACCGCCTTACCCCGCGCCGGCCTCACCCCGGCGACGCCGGGCTCCGCGCCGCGGCCGCGCCCCGCCCCGCGGCCCGCTGCCGGGCTCAGCCCGAGGCGCGGCGGGCGCGGGCTCCCGCGGCCCCGCACTCCTCCTGGGCAGGGCGCGGGGGCTCCTCCGGGCTTTTGGGAGAGACCCCCGAAACAGCGACCCGGCTCCGCCGTCTGCCCCACGGCACTCAGACCCTCCGAGGCCCGGAGCCAGTCAGCGTTTCCATCCCGTTCACCTGTGCCGGTGCCTAACTGGGGAGCGAGCGACCGAGACAGCAGAGATGCGGCTGCTCTTTCCAGAGGAGGTCAGCCCGGAGGAGTGCTGCGTACGGACTAGGGGACCCTGCCCTTCCTTTGGCAGCATTTCTGTGTGAAGGTACCTTTTCTGCCACCCTTCCTCTGCTGGGGGCCTTAGCACTGAGGCAGCCGGAGCAGGACAAAGCACCCTGGCACCCAGGGAGGGCCACACCTTCTGCTCCCTCATGTGTCCCTAACACGGCCACCGCCAGGAAGCACCGAAGCGTTTGAAAGGTTAACTCGTACCTCAACTGCAGGCACTACTAAATAAAGGCTCTTAATTTTGCGCTATTTAGAAAGGCCTCAGTATTTATTAAGTAGTAACTAGAGTATTTTGCATTAATTAGAGCAGCTCCTTAGAGAGACATTACAGCCAAGACTAATCCTACACTACAGGAAAACGCTCAGCACTTCCACTCCCCCAACCACCACAGCCACAGACGACACAGACCACCTGCACATACTGGGCCTGTTGGTAAACATTAGCCCATAGGCATTTTTCCCAAAGACAAAATCAAGGCACTTTGGGGGGCTGCAGCTTCCATCCTCCTTGCTTGCTTTAATGGCAACTGGATAGACAATAGACAAGTAAGAAGGGATTGAGCCCAAAACTTGGGCCTGGTTCTACTCCTAGCTGTGCCCAGCTGCCCTGGCCTCAGCAGTGTGTGGTGCCTGCTCAGCCTTTAAAAACTGCTAGTACGCTTAGTGCCTGCCAGAGGATTCGGGAACTCTTGCTCCCGAGGCTGCTCCCCTGAGCAGGCCCACATGTTAGTTCCATGTTCTAAGAGTCTAAGCTACTAATTATGGGGTACTTTTATTCCTACTATCAGCAGTGCCACTGCACTACCAATTAAACATGAAACATATAAACTCAAATGAAACAAGCAAAAAGACACCAAAGCCTCCGTTTTGGAATGCCTGAACATGAAAGCACACCATGTCATTCAGCTCTGGGGAAAAATAGCTGCTTTAAAGGTTAGGTCAATGTTAGGCCAGACAGGAAACTCTGCCGCAGGATATCAAGGTGGACGAAGCACCCATTTCAGAGCAGGGAAGACAATGCTCCATCACCAGCTGCAGATCGCAACCATCTCTTCAAACAATTGCAAGCCCACCTCTTCCGCACCACAGATGTGCAATTTTCTACCAACTAGAGCAATACCACCATCCGATTCTCTCCCATCTCTTCCTGTATTTCTCTCCTGTGTAGTCTTTGGGGCTCTGGCTGGCAAATCTCACTTGTAACTCCTCAGTTTAATGATGTGTGTTCCTGGCAGCAGAGTACTGAGAAGCTCAAAGGTGCAGTCAGCATCCCTGGGGGCCTTTAAACAATGTTATTGCCTTGTCCCCTGGAGGCACCCCTCCCCTCAGGCTAACGGGGTATGGATAGTTCCCTGGGCCTTTCACACTGGAGTGCTGGACCCATGGAAACATGGCTTGCGTCATCTCTCCCCATGCTCTCGCCTCTCCTTAGCTTTTCACGGGGTCGGGCTATTTAGACCAGTGATAGGACTGCTCACGCAGAGCAGAAGGATGGGATTAGGCCTGCATGGACTTGCTGAAGGAGACCACGAACACGCAAATAGTTTGTGTTTCCTCTCATTTTGTGCTTGATATACTTGAGCCCTTGCTGAAGATAATTTCATAATTAACCCTCATAATTTCCAGGTTAAGGAAGTTCTCTGTAGAATAGGGAAGAGGATCAAGAGAGGGTTGATCCCTGTTACGTGTAATTGGGCTCCAAATTGCTGTTTTGTTGGTGGCTAGGAGAACTCAAACAGAGTTAGAGTGGAATTCTGACAGATACAAAAGCAGACATTTATGATTTCTACACCTGTAGAAAGTTGTTAATAGTCATGTTCATTTCTTTATTGAGCTACAGCTTCCTCATCTTAGCTAGACCTAGAAGGGTCAGGTATATCTGGAGTCTTTGAGAAGCAGACATACTCCTGAATGTACAGGGACAAGCTGGACCACATCGAGCTCCCTCCCCTGCTAGCCAAAGGATGTGTTTTTTAAGTAATTTTCAACCATTCACGATTTGCAAGACTGGCACCAGTATTTACTCCTGGAAAATGACAGGTACCATGTATGTCAGAGGAAGACACACAACTCCTATAAGAGAGAATTCTACAGGGAAGGAAGAGCTTGTCCCTTCTTGCTTGCCTTACCACTGCTGAGTATTCTGATCTATCAGTCACGCAGTCCTCCAGTTACAGCACGGCTCGCCTGAGTCATGATTGCAAATGCCTTATACAGTAGGTGTGGGTTTCAGGCTTAAATTTTAAATGCATCAAAATCCACAGAAACTTCCTACTGAATTAAACAGAGCAATGGTTTCACCATCAAGGTTTTTCTGAACATTCAGATGGTTTTCTAAGTAGGTAAGTAATTTACCTTTCTCTCAGTTTGGGGTCACCATCGGTGATCAGTGGATATAGTAGGTCATATACAGTGTGCACACAGGTGCCTTAATGCCACGTGGTCATGGGCAACTCTGAAAACTTTGGAAACTGTCTACATTCTTTTTAATTTTTTCCTCAATTGTTAGTCTAGTGCTTTCAGACCATAAGCCAGAAACCTTTTTTCTCCCCAGCCACAAAGGAACTAGCTAAGGAAGGACCGAACCCAGAATATTGGGTCCTGTGCTCCTCTCTGCCTTCAGCAAAGCTTTGTTGTTTGTTTGGGTTTTGTGTGTTTTGGTTTGGTTTGTTGGTTGGGTTTTTTGGGTTTGGTTTTTTTTTTTTTTGAGTGCTTAGAGGAAGAAAGGACATCTCAGAATCCATTTTAAGGACTGCTACAGTACTTTTTTCCAAGCTGTGGACTAATTTATCTGAACATTAACAAAATCACAGTCCTAAATACTTTTGAGATAAAACTAGAAAGTTTTGAGAAATTCTCTTTTCTGTGCTTTGACTCCACTTTCTCAATGGTGAGGAATTTTTCAATTCCTTTTGCATCAAAACCACGTTATCCAGTTTTCATCTCATGAGTAAGACCTCAAACACACTCCCTCCCAGTATTCAGTTCTGCTGGATTGTTAAGTAAAGCATCAAGCGCTGTGAGACTTTTGATAAAACCATCAGAGTTACTGATACTGGATTTTCTTCTGAAAGCAGCACTAAAAGAGTTGGTAGATGAATTCCCATGGTGGAATTTCACTATGACATCAAACCTGACAGTATTAGGTCATGTCTGCATCATAGCAATGTTTGTTAGATTTGATGTAACGGGGTGAAGGATTTGTTAATTTTCTGTAGCATTTCTATACAGGCAAAATCCCAAGAAGCATAGTTACACTGGTATTAAAGCTGTTGGTGTCTTCACAGGGAACTTAGACCACAAGTCATATCAATGAAAGGCCATTTTGTTAGCGCAATCTGTTTCAGTAGGAAGAGGCTTACTGGCCCAGCTGCCATGGAGAACATACACACAGACACTTTTTTCCCAGTTGCTGCCCTGATGATGGTGTAGGCATTCACCCATGGATGCCAGCAGCCCCAGACAATCCAGAGAAGATTTAGCTACATCAGAGCCATAGGACTGGTTATGCCCCCATAGGACAGACAGCGAGTAAGTCCAGAGAGGAGCAGCAGAGCACAAGAGGGCTGAAACTCCTGCTCTGCCCCCATACAGCCAGCACTGGTCAGCACAATCCAGAGAACGGACACCACCAGCTGGCATCAGGCAGGGGTTGACTACTCTGGAAATTACCTTATTGTCTTCCTCACCCATTCAGTGAACTCAGTGATGGACAATTAACAGTTAACTCCATTGTCTATATGTAGTTACACATTACAAATTCTATTACTGCCTATATATAATTACATACTATAAATCCCGTTACTGTAAGATGGTTTGGGACATGCCTCTTGAAACCACTGGCTTATCTTCCAGAGCCTTGCTTTTGAGGAATTTGGGGTAGGGTTTTTTTCTTTTTTTTTTCCAGTCAGAAGATAGACAAAGATCTGCTGCTTTTTTATCAGCTTGGCATTACTCTGAGATTTTTCCATGAGCTCAAGATGAGGCTGATTTGAAGTCATCGCACAGGAATCACCAGGGGCACCTACTGCATGTTCAGATGAAGGCGCTCCACTGGAAAATAAACCCAGTTCTGTCTGTAGCACTCAAATTCTATCAAACTGGTCCACTTTCTCTATCTGCGATTGATGTGTCCAAGCTGTATATGGCAGAACAATGTTTTTCTCCTAACTGGTCACAGGCATAAATTATAAAGCAAAATGCATTTCTAAAGTGAAGTAAAGCCTTGTCAGACCACAGAGTCTCCGACTGAGATATCAGATCATATAGCCACCCAGAACATTAGAAAAGAAGAAAACACTTGAGACATCTAGCACTCTCAAGCATTCATTAGCCCCCCCTTTGCAGTAAGGGCTGTATATATCTAAGTGCTGCTTTTCCTTTTGTTCAAAATATCGAAAGTCCCTCGACATTCTTCTGTTTTCCCGAGCATTCTCCTTTGTCAGTTCCTACAACTAAATAAAGCAACCCCAAACCCCAAACTGCTTCTCCATGATCAAGCTCTGGGTGATTTTTTTTTTTCTTTCGAAGTAAAGAGATACTGCTTAAAAGGACAGTTTTGGGGTCAAATGCCGCTGCAAAGAAACTCAATGGGATGAATTTGGGTCAGTAACAATGCGTTCCTTAGTTCTCAATGCAAGTCAGGGAGGTTATGGTTCTGTGAATGTGCATGTGGCACAGTTGGGTAGGAGGTCAACAGCACAGAGTTAAGTACTATTTTCAGCATTGTCTTCTCCTTCAGCTTTTGAGGATACAAAGCGGAAGCTGTCAGTATTCATCCACTTTAGCTCTGGAAATACCTATTAGGAAGGCTGGGAACTGATCTTGTAGAAAACCAGTAAGCATCATTATATAAGCCTGGATCCTTGGAGTATCCTGACATGAGGTAGAATTCCTTGTATCTCTCAGAGGAGCAATGGTAAAAGCCTTTCTCCTGGGAGTGGGAGATACAAATCATGCCTGTCCACTTCTTCACAGCATCAGCTGAGAGGAAAGCCTGAGCTGCCCCTTGTGCTGCAGACCTTGGAGCAGTGTTTTGGTCATTTGTTTTGTGTTAGCTCAGGTAATTCATGCACCAGAAAAGCCTGTGCTGTAGCAGCACAAGACTTCAGAGAGGCTAATTTATCTCACAGAAGCTCCAGACCCTGGCCTCTCTCTGGGCCTTAGAAAATGTTCCACTCTTCCAAGCATGCTACACCATACACCGTACCCTTTCTCTGTTTGCAATAGTAAATAGTAATTGTAAATTTGAAAAGAGAAAACTTCTTTCTTACAAATATTTATTCATTCTGCCTGAATCTTCTCTTGACTCTGAAGGAGTCATGATTGACTCATATTGTCTGTATGGAGGGAAAACCCGCCAAATTATTGCTTTAACTGTAATAAATTGACTGAACAAACACTAATCTCTCTAGCAACCTACCAAAATCTCTTCTGTGTGCTCTTTATTTCAGCCTCGCCAAACTGGCCTCATTTTAGTCATGCAGAGCAAGACCATCAAACAGAAGTTCATATACAAAGTTTCTGTGCTGCTGAATTATGTATGCAAGCACCTACTATGTGCACAGAAAGCATCATGCACATTAGGCCCAAGCAAATGGGCATGAAAATGCGACAAATTTTATTTTGAAAAGAAAACGAAATCACATTTCTCAGTCTCTGTGGACAATTCAAACCTCTAGGCAATAAGGTGCCATCTACTTATCTGTTCCTTGGAAGTCACCAAGCAATGCAAAGCAGCATATACAATTGTGTAAAACAAATGATTCAGACTATTCTTGGATGTTTCAGTTTCAACTTTTATTTGCTGAAACTGTGTAATTAACATACAATCACTGGAAAATCAGCAGCCAGATAAGGATCTGCCAAAATATTGCTATTAAGTGTTTTCTCAAATAGTGCAGCATCCAGACCCTGACACAATGAAAACTTTAATCTGTTCTTATAAGCCCTCTCCATGACCTTGGTGGGAACAGTACTAGGATTTCATTCTGTAAGTTCTGTAAGGAGCTATTAGTGCTAGCACTCAGGGACCTCTCCCTGGACATGGAAGCTTTTCGAGATTGTACATCACTGTTCTTTATGCTGTTATCCTTTCAGTCCACAATACAACTCCCATTGATCTCAGTGGGGATGGCTAACACAGAACAGTACTGAAAAGCATACTGTAGTGTAAGCACTGGAATAAATTTACCTGATTCCCTACAGATAATATCCTTTGTTCCCTAAATTATACCTGCCTGAACAGCCCTCCCTTTCTATTTCCCGTATGATAGCCTACCTGACAAGAGCAGATGAAATAGCGAGCTGCCTGCTGACTTGTCAGAGGATACACCCACTGACTGACTGGCTTGCTGCTGCCACACAAAATGAACAGTGCTTGAGTTCAGACTGCCTTTCCCTCAAGAAGGGGCTAGTTTGAGTGTGTCTTTTCTATCCAGCCAACATTTTAAGAATATATTTAAGAAAACATTTAAAAAATTAAGGAACTCGGTTAGTAGAAAGAGAACTTCCACTTTTCTCAAGTTTGACTGAAGCTGGCCAAAACATTCAACCTTGCTTGGGTTGATTGAGCGAAGACAAGCACAAAACATGGTCTTGTAAGCCTCATTTCCTTAGCAAACCAGGATAAAACATTCCAAATTTAGCTAATGCCACCAAAACCCTGTTAGTCACTAGGACTGCCTATACAATATTCTCTACCTCCAAAATTATCTAAAAACTCAAGCAAATACATCAGTCTCCTCACTAAACTGAAGCAATTCTGTTCAACCTCTAAATTCTTGCTCTGAATGGTGGGAATTTCAAATGTGTTTTGTCTCCTTGTCCTACTCTTTGTCCTAACTGCTTTAAACTCCTCATTTAATAACAGCAGATTAATAATGCATCTTACAAAGAGGAATTAGGATGGATTTCATTAATGCTGACAACTTGGCTATATTCTCACCATATGACTATACCATAAGTAAAACATTTTTGATGCCAGATCTTGGGCTTATAACGTACTGAATTATTTTGTTCAAAGTCCCTCTCAACTTTCTATTAGTTACTGATAAATCAAACATGCTAAAATGATGCAGCAAATAACCTCCCATTTGGAACATGCGTACTCTCTTTGGGACTGGCCTATTTACAACAGCTATGATGTTCCACAGGCTTGGAAAGAACATGGGATTTCTTTCCTTCATGCTCTGAAAGCATTCAGAGATTTTTTTTTTTTTTAGGTATGATTTTTTTTTTTTTTACTTACTGTTTTCCTATATTTCCCATCACAGGCTTGCATCTATTTTTTCCTTTGATCTGAGTATAGACTGAGCCTTTCAAGATTTATCTGGTGACAAAAGAAGAGCTTCTACAGGAATTGCTTTTCCTGTGTTGATGGCAACTCAGTTAATGTAAAGCTAACCTTCTGGATGTGAAATCTCTTTCTTAGCCCCCCTTGTATTTTCTCTGCATGTTCACTTTTAGGGCAAGCTCTGTAAACTCAACGTCTTGGCAAATGGAGATTCCAGCCTTGTCCTCTTCCTTGGCTACAGCTCTCTTGAAGGCAAATGACTACTGGACGAGTCTCTCAGCCCCAAAGCTGCCTTCATCCTACCCAACTCTTAGTACCAAAAAATGTTTGTATCTAGAAATAAGGACTTGTGTGACTGGTGTACAAAGCAGACTGGCTGCCTGGGGCATCTGGACTTTGTGGTTACTTCTGTTTAACTGATCTGCTGCCTCCCTCAATGACATGAATGACCAATGGTATGAAGAGGGAGAGCTGCCAAGGGAATAGGCTGTTTTAGGAGATGAAAAAGAGAACCTGGAGCTAGAGAGGAAAGAAGACAGGGTTACTACGCCTAGCCGTCAAAAGTCTGACTACTCCACAGACAGTACAGAAATCTATTACAGGAGCAAGAGGAGGGACTGGGTTATAAGAACTGTGTCAGTACGACACTGTGCTTGAGCTCGATCACTTCCAAATGTACCTTAAAAAAGGGACTGAAATACGTCACCAGCAGAGACTGCAATATGGTCACCTTATTTTATTGCTGCAATAGTCAGCAAGTTATTGGTTATTGCTAGGATTACTTAAGAACAAAGATTCTAAGGCAAAAGCAGAGTGCGGTGTCGCATTTGTAGAGATTTTTTTCTATAATCATAGTATATTTAAACAAAAAAGATGAAAGAAATAAATTCCCTAGAAACAAACATGCACAAATACATGGAACGACTTGTAAGTCTTGGAGGAATAATTGTGTCGATTATGTTAATCTGTCATATTGGCACATCCCCTATCCTATATTTAACCCTCCATAGGCAAAGAATCCTCTCTCCTCCACATGTGGATGGATATTTTATCTTGGCTTCCAATTATTATAAACATATCAGGTTCAGATATCTAATCTCTAGAAAACTCTGTTCTCTGCATCAACAGTCATTCAACTGATAACCTTATTATTTATTTATAGGACATTAAAATTTGAGCTTGTGGCCTAAACACAAGTCTGTACATTTGTGAGAAGATACAGAACTATTCTGCTGAGAAAGAGGAACTTCCTGCTTTTAAGGAACAACAAACGTTAATTTATAGTTACCAATACCACTCACGTTGGGCAATACCAGTTTTTATTCAGTACCTGTAGAGAATTAGCCAAGAAATTGGATGTCAAATGACAGATTATGCTGTGTGTTGTGCCCACAGAAAATGTGGTCTGTTAAATGTTTCTAGGTAAAGGCCTGCCTCTTTCAATTCCTTCTGTTCTCCCCATCATATATACATTTCTGTCACGTGACACTAACTGCTAATTTTGCCTGGGTGTGCAGATTTAGCCATGTAAAATACATTGAACAACATCTTAATTCAAATAGTTTGAAAAGAGGCTTCAAAAGATTAAATCATGCTGCAGAACTTGATAGATTTTTCACAGAAAAATTGGGGAAAATTTCTTCTACCAGTTCAATGTGAAAAAATAAATAGAGTGAATCAAAACAAAAATGTTTGGAATTGATTCTAAAGTATCTAAAGACATGAAAGTCATTAATATTTATGACATCAAATATTAGTTATATTTGATGTCTAACAAAGACTTGTCTGTTTCATTGGAAATAGCTTTCTTATTTTGTCATGAATATAGAGGCAGCCTTATTAATAAAACAAAATACCATAAAGGAAAACAAGCAGGGACTGAAGATTCTGCTGTTTTTGTAAGGGTTTGTATTCTGCTATGTTATGTACTTATTTTTGATGGTTTTCCCCTTAAATTATGAGCTTGGGGAAAGAGAAGAAAATAACTTGAGTGTAAAGTTTAAACTGCTTATAAATAAGACAGACATGTTTGAAGCTGAATTGCCTTGTCTGGGGAAAAAAAAAAGCTACTACACAACACACTTGAGAATCATAAATCAGTCCACATACACAATCCCCGAAGTCACCAACTGGAGCATCGCCCCAGCTGTGGACACAGTCCTGCATATTTTACCACGTGTGATCACAGAGCCTAAACAGGACCGGCTGCTGGGGAGCCCGAGGCCCAGCTGTGTTGGCCAGAATGTAAGTCTGCCCTTAGCTACCATATCTCTGGCCTTTGTCTTTAAGAGACAGGACGGTCCAAACATTAGTGCGCTTGCTTACAACTTAGGAGAACTAGGCTGATATTCCAACTCATTCATAGACTCCCAAAGTGCCCTTAAGGTCTTGCAGAAAAAAAAAAAAAAAAAAAAAGCAAGCAGATGGGATCTCTGGAGATCACAGAATCATAGAATCGTTTAGGTTGGAAAAGACCTTTAAGATCATCAAGTCCAACCATAAACCTAGCACTGCCAAGTCCACCACTAAACCATGTCCCTAAGCACCACATCTACATATCTTTTAAATACCTCCAGGAATGGTGACTCAACCACTTCCCTGGGCAGTCTGTTCCAATGCTTGACAACCCTTTTGGTGAAGAAATTTTTCCTAATACCCAATCTAAACCTCCCGTGGTGCAACTTGAGGCCTTTTCCTCTTGTCCTATTGCTTGTTACCTGGGAGAAGAGACCAACACCCACCTCACTACAGCCTCCTTTCAGGTAGTTGTAGAGAGCAATAAGGTCTCCCCTGAGCCTCCTTTTCTCCAGGCTAAACAACCCCATTTCCCTCAGTCCTGCTGGCCACACTTTTTCTGATGCAGGCCAGGATGCCCTTGGCCCTCTTGGCCACCTGGGCACACTGCTGGCTCATATTCAGCCGGCTGTCAACCAGCAACCCCAGGTCTTTTTCTGCCGGGCAGCTTTCCAGCCACTCTTCCCCAAGCCTGTAGTGCTGCGTGGGGTTGCTGTGACCCAAGTGCAGGACCTGGCACTTGGCCTTGTTGAACCTCATACAATTGGCATCAGTCCATTGATCCAGCCTGTCCATACGATCATCTTCCTGTACCCAGACAGTATGAAATAGGCCTAGACTGCCTTGAAAGTGCTTGTATACCCTCTTCTCTAAACTTGCAAAGGGTTTCGTAACAACCCACAATGCTCCAGCATCTAAGTATCTTTATAGCCAGTATTTCTGAGACCTGACCTATATATTCTTTGCTGCAAACATGGTATGTTGGGCCCCTTCATGCCTGCTCCTCATAAAGAAACCAACGCCGTTTGCCAAACTCACACTGATATTGTGCAATTGTGTGCACAATTGCTTGTGAAGAATTAGAATCCTGTGGTAGGAGGAAATCACAGGAGTATCTAAAACTGTGAAAATAACTAACCTCTGGGAAATGTGAACCTTAGTTGTAGGAAGCCTGCAGGCTCAGAACAGCACAGAACTGATAAGCTTTGGATGGAATTCTCTTACTGTAGAGGGCCTGTACAAAGACTAGTGCCTGGATGAAGTGCAATAAAAGGGGAGAACCTTGCTCTGCGTACCTGATTGTACCCTAGAAAGTTAAGCTAAAGAAGCTGGGAGTAAAGAGAGTATAAAAGCCCTGTGCAGGACAGTTTCAATACCTCAGAAAAGAAGACAAGAAAACCCACCGGCAGGACTCAAGTTTGGTTCAGCCCTGACTACCGCTGCTTACCAGAGACCACCCAGGGCCAGACTCCAAGCTACAGCAACAGTGCCCTCACCAGCCCAAACTGTTCTTACTGTGCTGTGGCTGACATTTAGATTTATCTATGTATTTTATGTCTTTTGTCTGGGTGAGCAGAGTGGTTTTTTGGGTTGGTACCCTATGTAAATTAGAATACGTGAATAAATTGGAAAGCTTATTTAATTATCCATGGACAAAGGAAGCACAACAGTTGTTTTGAACAGAAAAATCATTTTGTGAATGAATCAAACTCCAGTAAGAAAAGATGTTGCACCTGCAGTACACTTAGCCTGATGACTTCACCAAGTTTGCTACCCATTACCCATATTATAATCTTTAAAATATAATTAATTGGTCAGTTACATAATTCCAGCAGCACAGTAGGAGCAAAATGCATCTTGTTTCTGAGGTCAAATGCAGCAAGCTGGAATTTTGCCAGGGCAGGGAATGTCATGTTGCTAGATGAAAACAGTCTGTGCTTTAAGGCTTGAATCTGACTCTATGCTTTGTAAATATGCACTGGACCTGCATGACTGAGGAAAAAGAACCCACAAAATGCCTGTTTATCAGTTACAGCATGAGGGATTATGAGGAACTGAACTGGGACACAGTCCAGATGTCACTCCTCAGCGTAAGACATTTCACCAGCAGGTGAATAACTAGGCCAAAATCTGGTCCCATTTTTTTTTGTGGTTAAATGGCTTCTGGATACAACACTGATGGCTGTGCATCATGAAAGCTCTTCTTATGTTGTCTGTGATGACAGAAATGCCGATAGATACTTTAAATTCACAGAAAATCCATGGAAAATCCTGCAGTATTTCTCAATACTGTGACTATGCCCTGGTGAAGAAACAGGGTCAGAAATCTACCACTATATAAATCTGGTATGGAGGAACCATTAGGAAATATATGTCCTTCTGTAAATAAAATCATGTATGTACTAGCAGAGCTGCAATACAGTAGCTCTGTAAGTTTCTTTAGCAAGTTTTCATCTCTATTGCAGAGGTTAGCTGATGGCTGTAAATGATTTTAGGACACATCTAAGTCATTCGTATCTGCCAGGCTTGCTTATTTCTTTACCATTTTTTTAAAGTGTGTGGATTTCTTGCACACACGTAGACACACACACAGAGAGAAAAAAAGAAAGGCAGAGACAAGCCAGCCCCTCAGTTTAACCAGCAGATGCTGTACTCAGTTGTTTGCAGTTTAGTTGCTAGTGCTTCGTAGGTCTGAACCTGGGCCCTGTGTAAGTAAGGTTTTTCAGTTGTTTGCACAGCAAGAACTCCCACTGCAGTCACCAGGAGTGTGAGGTGCAAGGAACAAAGGACCCTGCCCTCTCAAAACATGGGGGAAGCAAACATCTGCGGGAAGACTTGGGAGAGGACCAAGACATGCAAGAACAGAGCAAAAAGCAAGAACAAGATGACGTAACTGCAGAATTTAGAGGGCTCAGGATTAAACCAGACCAACAACGGGAGCTGGAGACCTGCATACGACAAGATACTAATCTTGAAGCTTGGGCTTACATGTCTTCCTGTCCAGATGACACGGTCAAGTGCAGAAAACAGTTAATTATGTTAAAATAAAACAAAATAAAATAAAATACAGCCTTTTTTTTTTTTTCCTAGAAAGAGAACAAAACTCTGATCCCATCTTTATCAATAGAACTCTAAAACAAAAAGGTCTGGAATGAATTAAAAAAGGGATTAGTTTAACTGTGACAACTAGCTTTCTAACTGAGAACAAGTTTTAACCTACACATGGATATTGGCAATATTGCTAGTCATCTCCTAGCAATGATAGCAGCGACAGAGATGTTGCTTCAGTGCTGCCAGCAGCACCCTTATATGCAACTATAAGAAATTTGTCAGTGACTTCAATAGGCATGGTATTTCCCCTCCCTTCAAAACTGCACCAAAACGGTACTAGATTTCAGACTCTTTTGAGATGTGTAGACTAACATTTCATCCATGAAAATCAGCATGGATAGACTTTAGGTTTCTTTCCACTGTGAATGCAGTGAGAAATTCACCTATCCACCCCACCATTCGTGACCGACCCCAAAGCCTCCTTTGTTTTGACCTGTTCTGGTATGGAACAAGGTCCTGCTGTGAGCTGAAAGGCTCCCTTGCATGTGTTTCTGTGAGCCTTCTGCAAGGCAAGAAAGAAGATGCTCACTGAAAATGACCCTAATTCTAACCTAACTTGCATGAAAAAGAGCCTGCAGCTTGCACACAATGTTTCTGCTGTGCATAAGTAATTGTGAGACCAGGTATTGGCTATATATTTTGTGTGTGTATACGTGTGCAAGTGAATGCCTGTACGTGTGTGTATGTGTGTGGGGATATTCCTAGAATTTGTTTTGTTTTTAAAATGTCCTGGAAATTCAACTGAACTCTCACATGGAGTCAATTTAAAATAAAAGACTTGGCATGGCTTTACTTGTATATCTTTCTTATGCATTTGTCCAATCAAAATGATAATGTAGACAAACTGGACTGCAAAGTGTATTATTCAGCAATATCTCATTATTATGCAAAAAATCAGATATTCACAGCAACTGTCTCATCTATTTATTGTTTGGTTACTCATCTGGAAATTTTAATACTTTCTTCAGGGGCAGGGGCTGGCAATAAAAAAATAGATCTATATATCAAACCTTTAACTTCCAGCCATCATTGTGTGCCATAATACAGATGGAGTAGCTATCAGCTCTCTTTACCGTGTTGGTTTATTTACTTCAACTAAGAATAAAGATTTAAAGAGAATACAGTAACAAAGTCCACTGCGAGCTAAATTTTCATGTTCCAAAGTGGAAAAAACCTTGACACACGATTAAAAAAACCCCCAAAAGAATATAATCAATATGCAGCTATATGACTAATTAATATATTAAAACTATACACCCAACCTTAATAACCCTAAAACTTCTGTTTTTTCTGAGTACATTAGTGCATCTACTAAAACACATCAACAGGCCTGCATCTCTGTATGTGCAGGTCATATCATAGCTACAACAGTATTATCCAGAGATTTTGCTCCTTAGTTTAGTGAAACACTGAAGTACATGGCTCACTTCAAGCATCTGACTAGTCCTATTGAAATCTCCAGTAGGGCTACATATTATCTTTAAAAGGGTCACAGCCCCAAAACAGAGTTTGACACACAAGCATACAAAACTCTTGGGAAGCATCCATGTAACTTTCAGTCTTGTCACCAAATTCAGCATCTGCAATTGCAGCAACAAGAAAGCGGCTTTTGTAGACTGAGCTTATGAAAGCATTTTAACTGCCATCATGCCACTACAGCTTCATATACCACATAGAATCCTCTCCTGATATTATTAGTATCTTCTGAAAATGAATAGAGCTCGATCTTAAGGGTACAGCAAGTCTTTCTCCAGCCATATATACTTAGATCCTGCCATGACTCTCTCCTGTGGTATCCTATTACAATATTCTTTTGTTGCTACAGCGATTGAGACTTTTCAAAACACACAGTGGAACTCAGAAGCTCCAAGTTATTTCTCTATACATGTTCTAAATACCTTAACTCTGTCAATGTATTAGCAAATCATTTTTATCATACTGTTACTCATGTTCCTGAACTGCATACTTCATTCCTGAGTGTAGTGCCTCAGTGCTGTATTTGGCTCTGTGGGGACTGAATCCCCTCATTCCAACTGAACTGATTGCAGCAGGAGCTCTGTGCACTTGGAGCTCTTTGTAAGACTGGGATTTTATTGGGGGGAAAAAAAAAAAGCACACAACAGCTAGTGTGCTTCGACAATACACAAGTTTCCTACAGCTATGTGCAGTTTCTGCTCTCAGCCACTTTGCCACCACCACAAGAAGATAAGCCAGTCCTGCACAGACCCCACTTGCCTCTTGGGCTGCAACTGGTGGTTCTTGCTTGGTCTCAGACCAACAGGCTCCGGATGCCAACCTCCACCCACGCACTCAGCTCTAGCAATTGCCTCTGGTTTGCTCACTTGAACAGCAAGTCAACTAAATGAAGATGCATATTTATCAAATCACACACGCGTTTTTCCTCACAAAAGGTTACTTCTAGGATATGCATCAGCTTTCAATATCCCAGCCACATCGGTGGAATGGTTGTTAAAAACAGACTCACTGAGCGAGCCTTACAAGAAAGGAGAATGTACCTCCTGGCTGGCATATACGCCATTTTCACATTTTAGTTCAAATTTTCATTATTTGAATTATAATTTGCTTATAAAAATCATATTTTGAGAAAAATCAGATAAAGAAAACTTAATAAAAGAAATGTATGATTCAGGAAGAACTGCCAGATTAAAACAGAAAGTTAGATGGGAAACTGCTGCCACACACACTGCTTTTTAGCCACCTTGCCACAAAGAATCTGTTTCACCTGCAGCAGGACAGGTCTGAATGAAAGAAATAAAACTGCTTAAGTAATTCCCCTAGCTACATGCATATGGTTAAGATGATTGTCATCTCACGTCCACATACCAGGCTTTATTGTGATAGCTGACTTGGAATGACCATATACCTACAGAAGAATGAAAATTCTAGGAGGAGGCATAGAACGGTTTCAAGAAATGAGTCTGCATGAATACTAACCTATTCCAATGTAATTCAGATTTTCCCTGTTTATGTATTTGGAGCAAAAGAAAATTTAGTTTCTACTTACTGCTTTGTTTTGAGAATTAATTACTGTAGAATTTAGAACCTGAATAAAATCATAGTGAACACTAAGTACTTACTCCCTGCACCTCCAAGTAATATGAAATGAAGTGACCCCTATGCCTTTACAGATCCCCACTGAAATCAAACTCCTTGTTGCTACAGGCATTTGAACACATTGAATAATTTACAGGTTCCTAACTTTACTTTTTAAAATGAGACATGCTCCATACATTCCTTTCTGTTTGGAAAGCTGCTAACAGATTTGGCATGCTGGTAGAACCTAAACAAAGCATACAACGTCACAGAGTATTACAGTCTCTGTTAACATCACCAATTGCACACACTTCTGGCTGCTAAGCACTGCATTATTTTTTTTTAAATCTTCATTTTCTGTAGATTTCAATAAAATACCAAAGGATTTTTCATTTCCATAAACTATTTCTGGTTGGAGTGAGAAAACAGTAATCACTGAAATGTAACAATTAAAAGCCAGTTCTTCCAAGCTAATTCACAGCTGCCTTATTTGTTTGTTCTTGATGCTCTTCAATAGAAGTGATCAGTCAAGAAAGGATGCGCTTGCCTTTGGGAGTTACTTAGCTTGGCAGACAAGGGCTCTGGAAAACTCGTTGTACATCTTTAAAAAGAATCTAATGGCATTGCTTGAAACTGGTTGTGAAACACCAAATGATTGATGGGGTTATTATAATCTACTGCTTCTGTTTACCCCAAATTGATCTGAGTTACTTGTAAATTATTTAGCTGTTGGTGTTCACTACCCTGTCTCTATAGATGTGTCTGAGGTTGAGAATAAGTAGATCTCCTTTAACCTAGCTCCAAATAGGAAAAATTGACTGTCCTGATAGTAAGTTACTAATTTCTGCTCAGCACACCATATCTGAATTGTCAAATTTAGCCTCCCCTGTGAGTATTACCTTTCATGAAAGAAGAGGTGCAGTCCATTCAAAAGTATTACATTATCTTATTTGTGATGTCCTTCAAGAGCAATTCTTGATCTTTCAATAATGAATCCAGATGAATTTGAGACTAATTAAAGCCCCATTCAAACAAGTGCGTAAGTGTTCTGTTAAATCAATCCTGTAATTAGGAAACCACTTGTATTGGGTTTGTGAGGCAAGGTTTTGGTAGTGGTGGGGCTACAGGGGTAGCTTCTGTGAGAAGCTGCTAGAAGCTTCCCCTATGTCTGACAGAGCCAATGCCAGCCGGCTCCAAGATGGACCCACCGCTGGCCAAGGCCGAGCCCATTGGCGACGGTGGTAGCGCATCTGTGGTAACTTATTTAAGAAGGGGGAAAAACTGCTGTGCAACAGCAGCTGAGGAGAGGACTGAGAATATGTGAGGAACAACTCTGCAGACACCAAGGTCAGCGAAGGAGAAGGGGGAGGTGGTGCTCCAGGCACCGGAGCAGAGATTCCTCTGCAGCCTGTGGGGAAGACCATGGTGAGGCAGGCTGGTCCCCTGCAGCCCATGAAGGTCCATGGTGGAGCAGATATCCACCTGCAGCCCGGGGAGGACCCCACGCTGGAGCAGCTGGTTGTGCTCAAAGGAGGCTGTGACCTCATGGGAAGCCCACGCTGGAGCAGGCTCCTGGCAGGACCTGGGGCCCCGTGGACAGAGGAGCCCACGCTGGAGCAGGTTTGCTGGCAGGACTTGTGACCCTGCAGGGGACCCACACTGGAGCAGTCTGTTCCTGAAGGAGTCCACCCCGTGGAAAGGACCCATGCTGGAGCAGTTCGTGAAGAACTGCAGCCCATGGGAAGGACTCATCTTGGAGAAGTTCGTGGAGGACTGTTTCCCGTGGGAGGGACCCCACGCTGGAGCAGGGGAAGAGAGCGAGGGGGAAGGAGCAGCAGAGATGACGCGTGATGAACTGACTGCAACTCCCATTCCCCATCCCCCTGTGCTGCTCAGAGGGAGGAGGTAGAGAATTCAGGAGTGAAGTTGAGCCTGGGAAGAAGGGAGGAGTGGGGGGAAGGTGTTTTAAGATTTAGTTTTATGTCTCATTATCCTACTCTGATTTGACTGGCAATAAACTAAATTAATTTCCCCAAGTTGAGTCTGTTTTGCCCCTGACGGTAATTGGTGAGTGATCTCTCCCTGTCCTTGCCTCGACCCAGAAGCCTTTTGCTATATTTTCTCTCCTCTGTCCAGCTGAGGAGGGGAGTGATAGAGCGGCTTGGTGGGCACCCGGTGACCAGCCAAGGTCAACCCACCATACCACTTCACTACCACGTGTCATTTTCAGCATTAATACAAGACACAAAAGGAAAAATGTAGTTATGTGGGGGACTGCAGATGCCTATCACATATACATATTTCTGCCGATCACAGAAAGCTTGGGATAACTATTTTTGACATTCCAGACTTGTCAGAAGGCAGTCTGCATACTTATGTTTGTTTCATATGAGAGAAGCAGTTTACAAGCACATAGAGTTTACAATCTCTTTACTTTCAAACAAATGAGGTCATTTCTAGAGAATTCTTAAAATAGCTCTTTCATCCCTTGCTAAAGGGCTAAAGATTCCAAAAGAGGAACTCTTTGATTTACAACCTGAATCCAAAGTGGAAAGAACATAGCAAATTGCCTAGTTTGAAGTGATGGTAGCCAAACTGATCTTGAATTTTGCCACTGATGAATGAATTACTGTTGAAAAAGCAACAAAAAAATTAACCTTTTCCACAGGAATTTGGGAATGAGTTTTCCACAGCAGGTAATACATCACCTTGGGACTCTGACACCTGGAGAAGCTATGTTATAAAGCTTCTGATGTGTCAATTTTTTCAGGGAGCAAACTGTCTGAAACAAGGGGCATGAAGCTGTCACCAATAAATGCTGGTAGATAAAAGCTGTATATTAATTGAAAGAATTCCATCAATTATATTGATACAGAAACCAAACTATTATGTAAGGCTTGAACCATAATTTCAAAGACAATTCTAAAGCTTTAGTCTTAGATTTCAATTCCTAGGAGGTAACTCTCACCTCCAGTTCTCAGGTTCTCTCCAAAAAGGTATCCTGTTACAGGCTTTGTCCATCTCCCCATTACTGCCTTAATTAGAGTTCAATTTTACAGCTGAGGTTTACAACCAAATGGACAGACAGCTCCTTTGATCCCAAAATAGATTTTTGAGGCTAATTTTAGAATTACTAGTGTGCTTGGTTCCAGAGCTGGAAAGTCCATCAAGAAACTGTGAAGGGCTGCTCTCTCAGAACTAGAAGATTATCAGTCTAGAAGCCAAAGCATCGGGTTTGGCTAAGCTATTCTCTGTCTACCCTGCGTGAAGCTGAAATAACTACTGAGCCTAGCACAGGTACTGTCTGTCACAGAACTGGCAAAGCAGAAATCATTTGTTTGATACAACAATTGGTCACATTTTTACATGTATCTTCTTTCTATATCATTGCAAGTCAAAGAATAGGACAACTAATTTCTGGCCAGCAAAGGTTTAGAAATTTGAAAGTTTAAAGAAGAAGAATGCACATGCATCTCTCTCATCCATATGATATGCCCAAGTGCATATTCAGTGTGTAGGATGATCCAAACTACACCACCATTTTAGAATACGTTACAACAGGGAGGTGTGAGTAGTATTTCTATGCTAGCTTTCAACTAGCTCAAAAGTACCAGGAATAGTGTAATTTCACTATGTTGCAACAGAGAAAGCAGAGAGGAAAATTCCCCAAGTACTATTCTCCCATTCAAACTGCTGAAGATATGCAATAACTGCTGAAATTAACCTTTTATTAACTCTAAATAACTTGGCATGTAACCATGCTTTTTTGTTTATTTCTGCTTATAGATTCTGATCTGCTTAGTACCCATTTCGTAACCTAGCAGTACAACTTTTTAGCTGATTCTCCATGACAATTTGCGGAAAGGAAAACATTTGGGTTGCAATTTTCTTCATTCTGCCTACTCTTCTCTTTTGTGAGGGTTAAAAAAGCTGCAGGAGTCATGACCAACTTCTCTGATGATTAGATGTGCAAGTGTAAGATATGCTGCTGTTGAATTAGCCCCTTGGAGCAATGCTGTCTTCAAATACCTTTGATACACATGCTGTACATGGGTTCTTGGTTGCTGGTGCTGAGAACCTTATGTTAGTATGGCATTGTGCCCAGACAGAAGGCAGGCTAAACCCATTTCATTCACCCGTATACGTCAGACAGGGGCACTCATGGGAACTGTGCTGAGTCCTTTGGTTTCAATCCCTTTCCTCATACCAACAATGTCCCATTGGTTCCATAAGCTGCTTCATCACATGTGTTAACACTTCCATGCTAAAATAAGAATCTCTGACCCACGAAGAAAGCCAGACAGAGGGTTTGTAGGCACTGGTGGCTGCCAAAAAGACAGGTTGCAAGAAGGTGGACGCTTGGGAAACCTATTGAAACCAGATGGCTTGTCAAAACATATGCTATATAAGAGCACAGCCTGCAGGCACCGTGAGGAAGACAAGCCCATGGCAAATAACGGCATCAAGGAATGACTGAAGTCACACAGGAATCATTGCAACAAAAAGCAAAGTCTAAACTGTAGATTCACCCAAGGAAGTGCAGATGAGATTAAATTTGTTCCAAAGTGCATATTAAAATGAATTCCCCAAACAGGAGATCGAGAGAGATGCAACATTTGCATGCCAGCAAATAAATATTTTTCAACTTTCTAAAATCTGGCTCTATGTGGAATAAAACTGGTCACATATTATGAGCACAAGCTTTTTAACTAATTTTCACAGTAACTGAAGACTTTGCTTTCTATTACAAAATGTTAAATTCAGCTGTTGCCACAGAAGACCTCAGAGAAAACTAAGAAAAGGGTCCAGCATGAAATATTTAAACAAATCTTAAAAGTTAGATTGATGTCACATATACAGTATATTGGCCATTTCTTTTCATATCACACCTCAGATTAAATAGTGTGTAAACATGTAAAAATAGTTTGGATGCACTGAATGCATAGGGGCATGATTACTCCTCTCTTCATAGAATCATAGAATGGTTTGGGTTGGAAGGGCCTTTCACCAAGTTGCTTCCCATACATATCACTGGAAGTGGTTTCTGTGGTAGGAGATAACTACACAAATAACTGTATAGGACAGATATTCCTTTCAGAGGAAGCAACAATGAAGAAACAACACCAAAGAAACAGTGATGGTGGGACCAAAGGACAAGCATGAGCTGGATGAAACTACCTGCAAACAGTGAATTTAAAATAGAAAATTCCCATTTACTTCTGGCCAAGTACACCTCGGCTGGTGCACAAGTAGCAAACAACCAAACAGTGAGCTTGAAGGGAAGGACACAATACCATGTCAGATCTACAGGGAAAGAGGACACAAATGTACCAGCGTGACTGACCAGGAACACACCTTGCAGTTACATTTTATATGGACCCTGGAGGAAGATGACCTGGATAGATGGAATAGAATAGATGTCAAGACCAGCAACCTTTGCTATTTTCCTTCATAAATCCACTATCAACAGCCACCATGCTTCTTTTTAACCGAGCGGTTAGCTTGTCAGTTGATGCACATCCAATGACCATTTTTATTCCTTGGACTCTGGGAAGCCACAGAAGCCTCAAAACTGCCAAGAACAGGTAAATAACAAGAACAAAATAATAAACTCCAGCAGAAGGCAAAAGAGAAAGGGCACATACATGTCCAGATTTCATATGTGGGGCCAAGGACAAAGTAATTGAGAGGGGACAATTACCACGCTTTGCTTTTAAGAATCAGAGTCAAATGAATCATTTATCTCTACTGCTACTCCTGCTAGTAAGCTACTGGTGCTGCCACTACGAACAAATTCTTTCCAGGTAATAGTGTAACTGTAACACTGAGTTGTTGTGACCTGACCATTTTTGAGAAGCCAAAGCCACTTCAAAAGAACATACTAGGGACCCAGATAATTCTGCTCCTTTACCACTAACATAAAATGCCAAGTAAGTGAGATGTCCTGGGAAATGATCTACTTGTGTTTGTTTTCGAAATTACCAATACTACACCATCCTTTAACTTCATTCCTTCAAGACTGTCTTTCCTTTTCCTGTGTGTTGGCCCTTGCCTTCCTGCCAGAATCATAACTTCAACAGAACACAAACATTTTTCAAATTTCCCGGTGATAGCAAGGGTAGGTTGCTCTTTGTATATAATACTTAAATGAATTAAACCAACTCAAATGTGTGATCTCTCCAGACAAAGATGAAGGTTACATAGTTTAAGGATGAAATATAGACCATCCTCTACAAAACCACTGTGTTGCAGTTTAATTAAAAGAATTCATTAAAGTCATGCCCCATCCAAGGTAATTAGTATGCATAATTTATGCTTTGCCTAATACACAAGGGCAGTAGCCTGAATAATAAACTCAAGTTAACCTTAAGTGAAAGAGATTGAATGGTCAGATGTTTATTTAGCTCAGGTTTGCTCAAGAGCTAAGGTTAAAGAGGTGAAATTCTGTTATAGTTAATTAATTTCTTAAATTTTCTTCATAAAATGATGCCTACCCAGTAGGATGAAAGTTTTTTTTGTTGTTGTTTTTCTTTTCTTAAGGAAGGATACAAGTAAATGTCTCTTGTCCTCTTCAGTTACCAGAACACAGAATCTGTTATGACATTTGTGCAGTTTGCAGCAAGGATTTGGCTTGAAGGAAGGTTCCCCTGAAAATTTTCACCAAGTAGCAAATGTAGAAAAAGCCTCCAAAACAACAAGCCTCAAAGGTATAGCTTCACAATCCAAAGTCAGCAACTTCCACAGCACCCTGACCTATTGCTTTTCCACTACCTACTTCTTCCAGTTCCTGCCTCTCTCTCCAGATTGGTATCTCTTCAGTTGCATGGCCTCACTGCAAACGATATCAGGAATCTGATGTGACCAAGAAAGAACAAAACAACACAATACACCTTATTTTGATGCACTGCTTTCAGCAGGATTCAGTTCATAGTGTGCCTACATATGGCATCATGCCAGCATTACTGAGGGTGTCCACAAAAGGATCAATAGTCCCTTGAGCTGCTATTACTACTGAAGACTTTACTAACCTTGTTACAATCCATTGAGCATTAAGCAGCTGTGAGCATCTGTTCCACAGAGCAAAGTGAATCAGCTCCTTTATATACAAATTGTTAAATTGGAGCTATACTGCTATGCTCCTTCACGAGTGACACCCCTGCTAAGCCCCAGGGGACCTGCAGTTCAAGTCCTGAACAACACTACAGTGTCCTTGTGACACAGAGTTCTGCTCTCGTATGCATATGTCAAAGCCAGGCCTGTGACTTGTGGATCCTGTGAAAAGACACAGGGATGTCAGGCAGATTTGTGATAATAGGATCTCAGTGTTTGGGGATAGAGATATAACGCAGGCAAGAGAGCCAGATGTCTTAGAAAGGATTTGTCACTCTGGCAGAGGAATTGTAAAGTTTCGTGCCAGAAGACAAGGCCCCAAAGTCTTCTGGTAAGAGCAAGAAGACAGGTTTGACCAAAGATCTTTTTAGCTCCAGATCCTCTTTCAGACAGCAGCCAGTTAAGTATACTTAGGAAAAGCTATAGAACACAGGCAGGTAGTTATTGATATGTGGACTAAGGTGGGATAGCTGCTTCACAGGAACTATGTTCACATCTGCATTGACTTGCAGCACAAGTTCAGCTTTAAGGCACAGGGTGGGAGGCCAAGTGGGTTGGTGAGAGTGAAAAGATCTCATGGAGTGAGAGGAGGTAGAAGTAAAGCTGTAGGGCTCTGCAAGACCTTCAGTCCAAAGCTCTGAAAAATGTTCTATGTGCCACTTTTTCTTCCCTGAATATTTTCTTCTAACAGCAGGGCAGATGGGTTGGCTGAGGCCTGCCTATTCATCACTGGAAAACATCAGAAATGTTCATCCTTGTCAAAGGCCAGCTGAACCAATGTGCCTGAAATACAAATTTCAGTTTGATGGAAGAGAGTTCCCTTGCTCAGTAACTTATTAGCTGCTACACAGGTAGATAATTTCCCCCAGCTGTCTTTGTCTTGTCAACACGTTTGCCTTCTTGGCTCTCACACTTCTCCCTAGCCTCTACCCACACTAAGAGGCCTTCGCATTTCCAGCCTTCGAAAAAAAATCTGTGGTCGATTTGGTCATTGCTACTGTTGCCTGAGTGGGAAAACTCCTTGAAGTGCATGGGGTTTGGATTAGGCCTAATGCAGAACGCTGAATGCATGTTGTCCTTCCTTCAAACTTACACCTGGTTTCTGCTGCCTGGTATTATGTTCGTGTTCCAGCAACAGCACAAAACTAAAGGCATTTGTCTGAGGTAACACGTGAAGTCTGCAGCTGGAAGTGAAACCAGGTCTTTGTGCACTGTCCTATCCACATGCCAACTTCTTTCCTAAACAGACAAGCACGAGACTTTGTAGCTCTTAAATATAAAAGATTATGTAATCACCTCCATATGCTTTTTTATTTTTAGTTGCAAAACTAAGCCACTCTGAAGTATTATCTGCAGTAGGATTTTTGCTCCAAAATGCATGCATGATACTAAATCGAATGTTTGTTTTGTGGTCTGTATCACCAAATAATCCTTATTTGTTTTCCCTTGTATTCATTTGTATTAATAGCCAATAAGCAAACTTCCTCTACACGGTTAACTATTATTTAGGGAACCTACTCCACGGCTTTAAATGACAATCCAAGTGTTGGCTCAAACATCTCCCACTACCACGCTCACAGTAGGAATATGAATTAATAAGAGTTGTCCTGTAGAACTAATTGATGTAGTATGGAAGGCCAGGACTCAATCTTACTGAAAGTGCTGGCAAATGACAGGCTATATTTTGCTCTTAAGGAAATTGAATCTATATTGATTGAAATGAACTTACTAGAGCCAACAAAAATCTGCTTTCCTTTGGATCAGAATACTCCATTCACATGGGAGTCCCTCTAGCTTCTGCCAGTATCACTCAGGTAAGGCTTGGTCCCATAATCACTAAAAAAACAGGCTGCAGAAATCTGTGGCTATAAAGATTTAGTCAAGACTTCTGGAATATATAGTAATAGAGAAATGCCAGCCAGAAAAGTGCAGCAAATTTTAAAATAAATGTATTATTTGTGCTACATATTTCTGACCTTTTATTCTCTTTTCTGTAAATATTCAGGTAACTCAGACTACGTAAATTTTAATGAAGTCAAAATGGTGGAGGAAAAGAATTTTCAGCCACAGGTGCACATGGTTGCATAAATTCACCTGTATGAAGTTTTGCCATCGAAAAAAGAAACAGAAACACCGGAAGTGTCCAACTTCTAAGACCAATCACAATCACCTGACAAAACTCACATTTCTAATACTAAGTAGTGAACAATGGATACAAATGTCTCTTAGAATAATGATAGTACATTTATTTTTCCAAAATGCAAAAATTCTCAAGTAAGTTTGAAGAAGCATATTTGTGAAAATTTTTCTTGACAAAAAAAATGGTCAGAGGGCGAGCAAACTTTATAAAGTATAATCTAGTTTGCTGCTGTTAAACTGGAGTCCTGCTCAATACATCCAAATATACAAAGAGATCACTGCATTACAGAGAGAAATTCATTTCACTAGAGCCAAGGTTCAAACCACAGATGTTCCAATTTCATGAAATACTATTAAAACTAAAGGTAAATTTAAATAAATTTTCTCTTACTTCCATATAATAATAGAACACGTGAATTGTATATTACTCAGTAATACCCAAACTCAGAGTATGATCCAAAGTCAATTGTTCAGACATTCAGACTTTGGGGAAGCAACTAAATGGTTTAGCCAGCAAAATTATCCAACTGAAGAACAAAAGTAGAGCAATAGGTTTTCTACAATGAATCAGTATGGATGTCATAATTATACTGTTGAACCTTATTACGAACTGTAAGACATAAAACCATGACAGATTTTATTGATTTTATTATTAAGGTTTTTTTGATTGTTTCTAGCTTTGCAGCCAGATTTCCTCCTGAAAAATCAGAATAATTCCATTAATGTAGCTGTTTTCAAGCTATCTTTTTGTTGGAACATTTTTCCTGAGGTGCTTATGCCCTTAAAAGAGCATAAGGCTTCCCTTCAGAACCTGCCACCCCCTCCTACTCACCACAGCACTGCCATCTAGTTCACTCCCATTACTTTTAATAACGTGGCACGTGTCCAAAGCTTTATCAGTGTCAATTCTCTGGGCAGCTCAGTGTGTCAAAGGGTGCTCAATGTATTAAGCCACATACTTCTCTTTCTCGGAGTCTATTTTTAAGTTTAATTAAAAAAAGATGCACAAATAGAAGCAACTATGAATATAGTACTTATCCAACAGATTCCTTCAAGGCAGAGATGTAATAGCAGACACAGCTTCATTAAACTTACAAAATTACACTTCATCCTCTGATTTGTAGAATTCAAGTACGCTTATTTGAGTGCCTAACATCAAGTAAGTAAACAGACCAAGTGAGTATAATGCTTAGAGTGAAACTCCTGTATGTTCTTTCAGTATGTATCTGGAGCAACGCTATTTACAAATCCTGGCTAGAGTGAGTATGCAAGACACTTACATCAATCTTTATCCATTCCAATTACAAACAAAGGTAATATCACTGTCAAGCATACATTTAGCATTAGATGGCACGTATCTGGGCAGACCTGAGAAGCTGCAGAATAAATATTGATATATTAAAACAGAGTCTATTACTCACCTTCTGAATAAACCACTGATTTTAATTTACCTACAATTTTGCAGTAGCATCTTTCCAAAGAGGAAATTAGATTTTTACATATCATAGCAAATCACAAAGCTAAAATGTCAACTTCATATATCAAGCAATTACTTGTACTGTTTATTTTTGGGGAAAATTTTAACACATATTTACTTTGAAAGCCACATGGGTCCCTCCAAAATAAATAGGGGCTATAATTCTTGCCAAAAAAATCCACAGTTCCAGAGATCTACTCATCAATTTCCTGCAGCATTAATGAGGAAAGGCGCTGAGACAGTCATTCATACTGTCTTTATGATAAGACTAACCTACAGGGCAAATCAAGATTAAGGACAAAGGGAAGACAAGTGGATAGAATACAGAACTAGGGTTTTTTAATCCATCGCTTGAAATTTTTGTTTACCATCTTAAATTTAAATACTACACTCAAAGTACATATAAAAATTAAAGATATTCTCCAGACAAGGAACTACACAAAAGGAGGGGTGGAGTTATTTTTATCTTAAGATTTTTAATCTTGAAACACAGAAATTTATTTGGCTAGAGCTCGGAGGGGGGGCAAGAGGCCACATTACTCACCAGTTACTAAGAGCTTTTGAAATTGCTACAAGTTATCCTTATAAGAAGAATAAAGTTCAAGTTAAGAAAGACACGGTCAGAAGGTCACAGTAACCTGGCTCCCTAAGGACATACTTTGCCACTATCAAAGGCATGTAAACTTGCTCAAATCTCAGGAAACTCCTTCCAGAAATAACTGCACTCATACTCTTAACTACACCAGAATCATATTTCCATCGGAATATTTGGGGTTTTTTGGCTTCTGTGCTACTTGGAAAGGAACCAGCAACTTAGCCTACTTTAATGCACATGTCAGTCTTGAGGAGTCTTACATACATAAGACTAAAGGATTAGAAAGGATGTAGTAAGTTCACCCCCAGGTATCTGAGAACACAACTCCTTGCATAAACCATTAGATGCTCAAGGTGGGCATGCTTAATAAAATATGCAACCCTGCTGGCCTAAAGGACAATGCCAAACATAACCCTCTGTCATACACTTACTTCTTCTCTACTATAAAGAACACACCCATCATCCTGAGATCCAGACATTACTTTTTCAAACCTTGTGACATTTTAATTTTATTTACACTTCCTCTGTGTGTCTTTGCCAGGCTGAGAGTGTCTCTATTTCTAAAAGAGATGTATCAGCATTAGAAAATGACCAGCTTGCTGGACTTAGGCTATAGACACTGGAGATGGTTCTGCCAGTGCTAACCTTGGCACCAGAAGTTTTGGGGGATCAGTCCAGACGCATTCGGGCTGGCTGTTCACGACTCAGCTAAAGTCCAGAAACAGTACAGCAGTGTTGATGCTGGCCAAGCCAATGAGCCTGCCAAGGGTGTTTATCACTTCCCATCACTGCAAACCTGCCCTTAGCAGCTTACAACTTAGCAAATATACGTAATACTCCTGCAAAAAAAGTTTGGCTTCTGTTAACTATCAGGAGAGGCACACAGTTACATGGAGTTTTCTGTAGCAATAGCAATGATTTTTCATTTCAGTCATGGCACAACCCTTCTTGGACAAGAAAGCAGTCACACCCAGCATTGCATAAAAGGAGGTAATTATATTCTTATCCAAATTCTAAAGAAATTGAAGCAAATAGATATAATTCAAATTGCTCCCAGTGACATAAGCTTTTGTGAAGATGATGGTCAAATAACATCATCATGTCCTTTTATTCTTGGGCATGTATTTTAACTATTTTCTCTACCTTCTTTTTCTACTGCTTTCTGCTGCTTTTTCCTCCTCTGTTTCATAGACACCATCCCTGCCTCTCTCACATTCACTACTGCTGCTTCAATGGAAATAATAAGACAGAATTTACCACTAAGCCCCTCTAAATGTGCTACTAAGCCCTTCAAGTCCTAATTGATTTAGGAGGTTGGCCCAGCTGATAATGTTCTCTAATCCAGATGCTATATGTTTGACCTGATGGAACAAAAAAATCTTTGAAGAGATTTGAAATACTTCAATCAACTCTCAGGTTTCATTTGCTCTAACCCTAACCTTGGTGTATGTGCCTGCATCTCTCTCTGCCGTGCACTTTCTCACGCAGGAACGCAATGATACCCAGAGTGGTCTGTAGACCACCGCAGGCTTCTTTACAGTGTTCCTGGGGAGCTGTCTCCTTATGCCTACTCAGCAACATGACTATGCAGCACATTATTTTAACCCTTCTTTCCCTCTGTTTGCCTTACCTAACCAGGCAGAAGTGCTGCAAGTTACGGCTTGGTTTTCTCAAAGAATTTTAAAGTTCAATCTAAAACTCACTCCTCATTATTTTGGTTGCAGTTTGGTAAGACACCAGCCAGCATCAGGAACTATACAGCAGATTGCCAGCTGATAAGGCTTTTTCTCTGAGAGATGCTCATGCAGCTCCACTGCCAGGTTCTCATTATTCAAAAATATCCAAACCAAAAAATTCTCCCTTCCAGCCCTCCTTCTGGCCTAACCAGATGGCTGAAAACAAATAAATAAATAAATAAATCAGTGAGAAAGAAAAACAAAACCCAACCAAACTAAATCCATATTATTTTTTGCTTAGCAAATCACTGATAAAATCTCCTGCAAGGCCAAGGTCAAGTGGGCAAGTCTAGGCATAGATGACATTTGACACCTGCCAGCCTTGAAAGGGCAGGGTTAGGGCAGCTTGTGAGTAATGAACCTCAACTCCAGGAGTCCTGCCTGCTTATATGTAGAGGATGTGGAGGAGTGGGTCCCTTCAATACTTTGTTTCTTTATTTGGGAAAAGAAGTCCCAAGGGCAAGCCAGAGGGCTGTTTCAGAGCATAGGGGAGACCACAGGGAGTCCAAAAAAACCACTAATGCCTCTTGGGAGAAATATAAATGCTGACATATTGCCTTGCAGAGAGAGTATCAACAATATTAGCCTGGGTTTTTTCCTTCTGTTAAATGCATACAAGCACAGGGAGGTTGGGAAGTTGTAGGTTGCCACAAAAACACCCAGTATGTCCAGAGTCTGAAATACGATGACAGGGAGCTGACAGACAAAGCATATCGCAACTTATCAGCCAGACCCATTGTACCATCCACATCCAGTTTGTTTCCTTTCCCTAGCAAAAGACTATTTTATTCTAACTGCTGATACTGAATTTTGCTAGATTCTTGAAACTCGTTCAGAGTAGGCTCTGCTCAATGCTTTCAGTGCTAGAGAGGCTGGATAATACTCCATATTACTTGCTGACTTCTTATATTCCTGATGATGTAAAACATGAAATTGAGCCCAGTTCAGGTAACCCCAACTGTGCAGAAACTGCATCATTGACTAAATAGAAACACAAACTCTCAGATGCCCTGCATACTGAGCAAATTGTTTAAAAGGAGATAAGCTGGCACACATGTTAAGAAAGAAAAAATAATTTGTCTTGGATCTTTTTTATACAAAGACTTTTCTGCCAATAAGCACAATTGAAATCATGTAACTATAAAAAAAAAATTCAGACTGAGCCATATGATCCATAGGAATGTGAATTGGGGAAGCTGCTCCCTATAAAAGCCTGTATTTGGTTCCTTGTATGGAATTTCCACTGATGGAAGGCAAAAAGCCCCAGCTGAGGCTGGACTACACAGCTCTGGGCATGCAAACAACATTCATCAAAACTAAGGAAAATACTCCTGTGAGCTGCTGCAAAAACAGTGAAAGAAAAGCCAGGGCTTCTGGCAAGGCCACTGGCTGAGCAGGAGCTGTGCTATGAACAGCTCTGCACACTAAGCTTCCAGTTTGAAATCTTCACACGTCCCTGAAACAGCACATCTGATACCAGCAGGGTTTACTCAGCCCTCCGTCCTTCTGAGGGAGATAAATTCACTTCTGCACAATTTACTGACTGTCATTCTTTTGGACTAAAAAACCAAGTTCCTTTTCACTCTGAATGAACTTTAAAGATCTGGCACATCTCAGACACAAGGACTTGTCCAAGTGTCTTGGCTAAAATCTCTTCCCTTTCCACTACTGCAGTATTGCACATGCCAGCTAGATCCTGCCTTCCAGTTCAGTGTAGACAGCGTATCAGTGGGCTGTACATACACAGTCTGAAAAACACATCTGGAATCCTTCCAGAAGACAAGAGATCTGTATATGTTACTATCCTTACACAGTTCAGTTCATGGCACTCCTGTCAGATCCAGGGCTAAACACTCTCCTCTGATCCAGGGATGCCAAAGCTGAAGCACTGGACTCTGGCCACAGTCTGTTCTGGACCACAATGAATTGAAACCGAGGAGTGTCACATGGCTCATGACAACCCGTTATTCTCATCAGGACTCGATAACAATCCAGATCTTTCAGAGCTTCCAAACACACGCAAAATTGTGAAAGCAGCAAGCATTTTTATGTTTGACTGTTTGCTCTGTTCAATAATCAGGTGCCACCAAGCCCTACAGCAACTCCTTTGGCATCCTTCTCAGCGATTCCACCATGAAGCTCTGGGAACATTTCTGAGATGTGCCATTGTGGAGTGCCTCTAGATCTGTGAATAACTATTCAAAGCCACTCTTCTGGCTTTGCCGTGACTTTTGGGTGCCTTTCAAGAAAAACAAAAGACTTTCTCTAAAGCAAAATAAATCTGCTCTTTCACTACAAATAACTGTACTTTGCATGGAAGCAGAACAAAACTACAAAACAGAGACAGAAAAATCCATGGTTTTGATACTTGCAAGATTTTAACTGTATTTGTAATGAAAAGCTACGTTTCTGAGGCCGACTTTGCCATGATTATACCAAGAAAGGCTCAGGATTGTACTTGATACTTACTGAAGTGGGAAGCAGGTCTCTTCAGAGTGAGCTGCCGGCAAAGTAGGCCATTCCCTGGCACAGCAGACAGCCAGGGCTATCCCTAAGGCAGCCCACTCTGGCCATGCAAGAGCCACGAAAAGCCAGGCTTTCTGCTGTGACAGGGGAAAGAGGCCACAGGAGGCAGCAGTCCCTGCCAGAAATGGCAGCTTCCTCGGCCTTCTCCGCAGCTCACCTCAAGCGCTCTGTGCCAGCTGCACCTTTCTACCTTCCTGTAGCAAAGGCAACCTAACCCCAGCCATGTCACGTCCTCTCTTCCTCTTCAGGATGACAGCCTTGCACTAGTCCCAGGGACAAAAGTTACAAGACTAAAAGGACAAAGGAGAAGAATATTTAAGCCTTATAACCTCTGACCAGTTTCTGGCAGGTGGGTGTCAGAAGCTGGCTGTAGTTTTCTCTCTGGCCAAAGTGCTCAAAGATTAGGTGCGTATCGAAGCTGAATTTCGTTTTAGCCAGGGTGGTGGCTGCTCGGAATCAGAACTGAAGCACTTCGGTGAAACATCTTCTCACTAATCATCAATGGGCTTCAGCTCCAGGAGCAAAGCCGTACCAGCTTTTACATTTAAGCCACTTGGACAGAAACAGTTAAGACAGAAACATTTAAACAGTTTTGAGAAGGAAATTATCTATCCCATACAGGAATGAGGAGAAAAATCCGTTAGACACACTGAATAAAAACCCCTCCTGTAAACGTGCCTGTCCAGCCTACTAGTACAGTCACAGAAGTTACCAGCTCCTGCGGGAAAACAAAGAGCTGTACAGCTTTAACTAGCCCCAGTACTTTGCAAGAAGGTAGTAACTTCCCTTTGGGCGGCTGTGAAAAGGCCTTGTCTGCCTGATTTACACAGGTATGGCGTGAATGGCTCAGAGGCTGAGGCCTGCTCAGCCAAACACCCATGTGTGCATGAAATTAGAATGTCAACATTTGATTCATGCTGCCAGGCTGTGACTGTGAAACAAATTATGTCAGTGGGTGGCAATTGCAATATTAGTCTAAGCAGATAACATTTAGCTAAAAGGAGGGGCTCAGTTCACATTCTTCTCCCTACCATTTTAATATGTCAACATCATTAGACTTAGAAGGCCTGGAATTTTGTCAGAACGGAAAAAAATACGGAGGCAGACAAAGATATTATAGGTTGAGAGAGGGTTTACGATAAAGCACAAGGCAGCACAATCCAAATAAAGGTTCAGAAATTTCATTACTGCTCCTTACCACATACGTTCACTACACACAGTTCAGAGTCCTTATGTTTGGTCACACAGAGCCCCCCACCCTACTTAATGATTTTAAAAAACAGTGACTGAACATGGTGGAATGGAAGTGACAAACAGCATCACCTACAGTATGTTAAAAACTGCCTCTTTAGGGAAGCAGTGCCATTTACTAATTAATTTTTTATAAAGAAAGCCTTGGAAATGTTTGGCTTGAGCTATCAAACTTTTAAACACATGAAAATAAGGATCTAAATCTGGCTTCTTTTCAATTAAAAAGAAATACAAATTAGTTTTTTAGAAGACTGAAAGAAAAACAAGTTCTTCTAAGTTGCTCCTAGCATTTTCAAGTGCATTCCCATGAGATCAACAGTTTTTGAGATGAGAAGTCAATATTTTGTAGTAAATTAGATTTTAGAAAAAACCCCATATTTTAAACCAATACAGGATACCTAAGAGTAACTGTTTTTATTACAGAATTAATAAAGATATACACAAAACTCACCATGCTGTAAAAATGGAAAGCTATCCTAAGAAACAATAATGGTTATTTCTTATGGCTTTCTCAATTAATTCTCAACAAGCCCCTATGTATCAGAAGGCAATTTTACCAGAGAATCCATCATAATTCCAGCTCCATTTTATTTTCTCACTTGTTTTACCTAGCAAAATGGCAAAACATCAATTTAAAGTTTTATTCCACAGCAAACACCCATGTTGTTAAAGTTAATGCTGTGAAAAATCCAACTTGTAACAGTGAAATGTTTATAGAATCGGCCATTCATTTAGTTGTAGAACTAGGCAACAGCTATCAGCTTCCTAGTTAATGTTAAAAAAGACAGAGTTTTTAGGTGATTCTGCCAAAAATTAATTTATCAACTTTATCTTCCAGCATATAAAAACTAGCTTTATCTGAAAGCCATTAGGAGGGACTTGGCTTGTAGCCCCCTCCTCTACTCATCACCCTGTGCTACATATTCCAGAGCAGTCACATACCTGTATGTGTGCCTCCATCCCAGTTCAGTGGGCTGAACCACACCAGGTTCAGTACTGCTCTCGCTGAAGGCAATGAGAATTTCATCACTGGGTCAAATTCTCACTGCCTTCCTCACTTGAGAAATTTCATTGAAGTTAATGGGCCAAATTAATCACTGGCATAACTCCATTGACTTCCCTAAGGATCAATTTGATTCAAAAGGACTATTCTCTTCAGTAGACTAGGACTGGATGCACGGACTTCAATGGGAGCAAGATGGGGAACATAATGAGAAATCCAGATCATTTATTCTTCAGACTTTGCAAAGATTGATTTAAATTGACTTCAGAAAACACACATTGTAGTAAGACATGTACATGTGTGTGGCCCAGCTCTCATTTCACAAGCTCAAAATTCTTAAACTGTGTTGCCAGCGCAGCTACTATGTGGTATACCAGTAATTTCCAAAGCCCTGTTAAAGTTCTTATCATGCTTCTCCAGCAAACCATCTTTTAAAAAAATGTTTACGTGAAGGGACTATAAAGATTCAGACTAGAATATTTTGCCACTTGGAAAAAGCCAGACAGAAAATGCAGATATAACTGGCTCCCTTAATACAACTAAACTTATTTTACTTAATGCGACAGATGCTACGGTATGACCTTTACAAATAACAACAAAAAATGGAAAAACTTCACAGTAGCAGATTGCAATTTTCCTGCCATTTTACCTACTTCAGGGTACGTGTTTTTGGAATCTTTTCAAAGTGGAGGGTTTTTCATCCAAATCTTTCAAAATTGTCCAAATTGGCAAAAAAGGTTCAAAATTGCTTACTCTTTCTTTTTCTCTATGATATAAACTATTAAACTATTCTATTGAGTTTCCAAAGCCCTCAGAAAATAAATGTTTGCATTAAAAGTTACATCTTTGTCAACAAACAAACAAAACAATGGAAGTGTCTGTCTTCAGTTTAGCACACCACACGACACGACACCCACCCCCCCACCCCCCCAGTAATTAGTAAGGATAAAATAAGCACAACAAAACTGAAAAAAAATCCAAACCCCAAACCTAGGGAGTTTAAAATAATTTTTGTCTCTTTAGACTACCTTATGGTGAGGAAAAATGTCTGGGGAGAACACTGTAGCTCATTTTAAAAGTTCAGCTATTCACTCTGTATAGAAAAATAAGTGTAAACCATCAAACTTCTCCAAAGGTAATTTGGTAACAGTGCTTACAAAGAGGAAAGCAGAAAAGACAGCACTAAGACTGCAGGAAAGATTCTTTCTTTATGGTGTAGTGACAGCCTTGTAACTTCTCCATTATGATGGGAACCACAGCATAAAGATTGCATTATCATCTGTGGTTAACTGTCAAATGCATTTTAATGCTTTATTTGGGAGAGCTAAGTTAAAGACAAAACAATCCTCCTCTTCTTAATCTACCCATCTCTGAGAACGTAAATACAACTCATACTTGTGTGTCAGAATGTGGGGAGTTAACTGTATTCTTTCAGCTTCATGTAAATTCCTGAAGATCAGAGAGCTGAGTAAACAATATTTTGATGTAAACAGATTATCAACATGAGAGGAATGACCGTCTGGTCACCCGTGGGGGTTTATTCACTTAACACTTCCACCCCATAAAGACAATTGTGTGCAATCAATGCATATAGGGCCTTTCACTGGGTTGCTAAGTGATACGTAGTGTCAACAGAAAAATGTGTGATGTACAGAAGGGCTGCTGAACAGCCAAGAGAAAAAACCACACATGGATGATATTTTAAACTTAATTCAGTGCGTTATGAAGATTGTGACAGGCACAGTGGCTGACCAGAAAGCACTTCAAAAATTTGACTTTATAAAGTTGGATCTCCCATGTGTGTAAAGAGTTTAATTTGGTAACAAGTGAATCACAGTGCAGAACAGTAGCTGGTTCAAATAGGAAAAGCCAACCCAGCAGGGAAGCACTGAATATTCATTCTCTGGAAGGCACAGCAGTCATTTTACAATCCAGGCTTCAATATATGAGCAGATCGTTTGTCTAAGATTGTATATGCATTCTCTCATTTTCCTCATCTCTGGAAACTATTTTAGTAAAAGCCCAGAAGCTGTTTTCAACAGTTTCTTCAGAATTTCTAAAGAAAGGAAAGAAAGTTGAATGGCATCACATTGCCCCATACAACCATGAAAACCTGTTTTGTGGGACATTCTTGAAACCAACCCAGAAAGAAACCCTTAAGAGGTTTTGTATTTATTTACCCATTCTCTCCCCACCACCCACTTGATAGGTTTTATATTCAAATGCAAAATATAGCTGCCTTTGTTCTAAAGATTCAATCTGATTTTGGTTTGATTTACAGAACAAATCCTGAGAAATCCAATCTTTTGCCAAATTTTATTTTCTAATAGCTACACACAGTACACAGAAAACTTCCAATCCTCAAAGCTTTTCTAAATCACTTGTGATGATAGTTCAGCTTGCTGTCATGTTCAAAGGTGTCTGAGAGACCAAAAAGCTGACCAAATACGTTGCTTGCTGGATCACTAATGCTATTTTCTACAGAACGTATTTCTCAAACTTGCAAAATGTTTTTCTTACAAGATGTTAGTGAGCTCTGTGTTCCCCAGGCTGCTCCTGACAATACGTGGGCAACATGAGGCTCTGTGGTGACAAAAGTGATTTTGAGTGCATTAACCATAACTCAGCCATATGTATCAGACAGGCCTAGCTAAGCTTGTAAAACCCTGAGCTTTCAAAAAGCTAATTATTATTAATTTATAGAGGTTTTTTTCTTCAAAGGGATTTATATTTAACATATTTTGGGAGAATTTTACATGACCATGAAAACATTTTATTGAGAGAACCTTCTTCGGAAATGCTGCCTAGGTTCAGGTTAATGAAGATTGTAACCAGAGTTTCTGAGCTATAGGTAACTAAATGGTGACCTATTCAGGAGACTCAACTTCCCAAATGTATTTGTATACTTCAGGCCAGGACACACAAAGCAATACTAACTATAAATATGCACAAAGTTCCTCCAAACGCCACGGGGTAAGTTGAGTTCACACAGAAATACTTAATGTGCTATTGCTAATAATTATGTGGTTCCTATTTGAGTAATACCTACTAAGTAGGCACATGGCATATTTATTCTATGAAAAGACAGAAATTGGAGACTGTCTCTGCCCTGAAGAGCTTGCAAGGTAATTAGGCAAGCCAAGTGACAAAAGGATGTCTCAAGGAGGATCAGGACTTGACTCAGCATTCTTTAAAAGAAAATACAGAGGAGTCCTTCCACTGGAAGGCAGGAAAGTACTGACAAGAATGGAATCAACCTGTTCAAGAAAAGAAGGATAATTAGGTTTAGGATCATTTCAGTAAACCAGCTCCTAAACCAGTCAGGTTGCTGGATTTCTAAATTGAAAATATAACCAGTCAATAAAGAGTAGTTTGGAACTCCATCTTTGGAAACATACCTGGGTACGTGACAGTTTTGAGTATGGTAAAAATGAAGTTCCTTAAGCAATCAGCTTGTAGCTGAATTTGAATTAATAGGTTGGATCTGACTCTTAATAAAAGTAACTCATAGAACATTATTTCTTTTAATACTAAGATATGATTATTAACCTCAAAATAATCCAATAATTTATCAATAATAATAAAATTCAACCCCTGAGTCAGGAACTGTGTTTTATTTTCATCTTCGAAGAATTATCAGATTGCCTGTAAAATACGTATAAAAACATTTGTCTTCCACATAGGGAACTCCCATTCTGGTCAGAAAAGCTCTATACAAAAGCTAAAGTTAGAATATCTGCTTTATATACTGGAAAAAAAAATCCCCAACCAATCAATCCATCCCTCCTCTCCTCCCATATGCTGTGTTATTTTTTTGGTAACAATAATTTCAAAGAATTAGCCGGGAAAAAGAGGAAAAGGCACAACCCACAAGTATAGCAAAGCCTTCATGTCATTCACAGCAGTCACCTCAGCATAGCTAACAGAGCACTGCTCCAAAGAAAGAGTGAAGTAAATGGGACTGAGCACAGATTCTGCTGATAAGCTGCACCCAGTCTATGGAAACATTTCACAGGCTGGCAGCAAAGTAAATTCTTTTAAGGCACTGGCAAATTCTTGTACTACATGGAGCTGTGCAAGTCGTGCAAAACACCAGTCTGGATTTTGCTGGTTCCAGGCCCCTTGTGCTGTTTGACATGGAGGCAACATAGGATCCTACCTCTTTATGCCAATTCTTCAACAATAACAAGTCATAAATCAGAGCTGCTGGAAGAGGTGGCTCTAGATTACATCAGGGCCAGAATAATTTGGGAATAAATTAGCTATATCTTTAGCTCAGACAATGGTGGGATAAAATAGTTTTCCTTGGTTAACAATAGTACTCTGCAATATTAGGAAAAAAGTGTCTTTCTGTGTTTACTTATCACTGTCACATGACACATTTCAAGCTTTGTTTCAGAAGTCTGTGTCTAAGAGTTGCTTCACTAGACAACTCTTTCAGTCTTGGACCTCGGTATTTAAAGATACACACACAATCTACTTCATAACAGTTTATAATGCATGGAGTTGCAAGCTCTGTTCCAGCCTCATTCCTGAATCCCCATAAATTTTGACTCTAGTTTTCACACATTTCCATCTTTCTAGATGCTGTGTTAGAAAGCAACTCAATCAAAAGGAGGAAAGGATTCATTCTGCACTAAGCTCTGAAACATAGTGCAGAGAAGGCAGGTTATTCACAGAGGAAGGCTCAGAGGGGTAGGACTCTTGTAACATGTTCTCTGAACTCCAAGGACATAGGGATTTGTCTGCCATCAGTGAGAAGAGGACGTTATACCATGGAGATGCCATGTGAAACCAAAAATTGTATTTCTGGTGTTTTGCATTAAAGTTCCCAACATGGAATAAGCATTACTCAGTTAAAAATACTTTTTTCTAAGCAAAATATTTCATTTTTTAAAACAACATCAGAACATGCTCAACCATTATTTTCCTCTGGTGTATTTTTCCTGTTTTGTTACTGTAAAGGAAGATGAAACAGAGAGAAAAACAGAATAGCAAAGAAGTCTGAAATGACCATTTGTTTCTTTTAAAAACTTTTGGAAAAAATGGACACCAGGGGAATTTAATTCACTAAAATTATTCCTCAGTTTTTCATCAGTTTTAATCACTGTCTGAATGCCGTATCTGCTTTTAACTTTCACAAAAGCAAACTTGGTTCATTCTAGCAGTACACGAGCTAATGTGTTTAATGCTAAAGTAGACTCAGCTGTTCTTGGACAAGGCATGTTCAACTTAAGTTTGAAAAGAAGCAGATGACCCTGACAGCAACCCTAACGCATGTGAGCCATCAGTTTAATCTGCCTTTCCTTAGCTGAGAAGTGATCTCCTAAAAGTATGTTTTGGTTTATGTTATACAGCAAATTAAGGACTTGATTCTGCCTTTATTAGCAGATGTTTTGCTTTTGGCTAAAACACAACTAAAATGGGTCCAAAGTTACAAATTTATTTGGTTTATCCCCTGAGTCAGCATGTTGCTACTTCGAACACCTAAGTGTAGGTAATTGCATAGTCAAGTAGCGATCCATACAGGCTTTGTTGAAGTGTGAGATTGCACTGTGTTATCCAAGTTAATCTCAGCAACACCAATTGTAGTCTGAACTGCCCCCCCCTCCCCCGCCAATCAGAACATGAGAAAAGAGGCTCATTCCAAGCAGCTTGCTCTTTCTAACACAGAACATCTCTGATACAGCCTCAGGATCCCCAAAACTCAAAGAGCACAAGTTGTGAGTCTCAAAGGGCTTGTTTACCTGGAAAGGTCTGTCAAGAAAGGCTGGCTGCTGCTGCAGCTGTCGCAGCAACTCTGCCCCTGCATTGTCGCATACTCAAGGTCTCACCAGCACCTGGACTGTTGCTATTTTCACTTTCATTTTTTAAGCAAACTTGGACAAGGCTGCAGACTGCTCACAGAGCAGAGAATGGTTCTCAGCACCACTGCAGTTAAGGAGTTCGGGTTTAGTAGGCAAGATTAAACCTTGTAACTCCTCCACCCATCCTTCTCCATCCTCTTAACATACAAACCAAAAGGCTTACTTGCAGCTACGAGGAGCATTTCCCCAGCCCACACAGAAGGATGTGAACTTTGGCACCCTAGTTGCTTGGAGGAAATTTCCTAGAAGAGAATGGGGGTTTTGATCTATTTCCATTTAAGAGGAATTCAGCAATAAAATGCTCATTTTACCTTAAAGCACTGATGCAATTAAGTTCAGACTAGCTGAAATACTGGGCCAAACTCAGCAACATTGCGAGACAACATTGCTAGACAAGAGATGAGACTTAAGCTTGACATATATTAACAGGTAGCTTGAAAAGCTGGAGTAGAAATCTTGGGCACTGTAACTGTTTTTAGGGCTGACTGCAGCTGGTTAATATGGGAAACTAAGCAGTAACGGCTTGAGTGGAGGCGTCTCAGGGGAACGCTTGGCCAGCACTAGATTACAGCAACCAGTCTTGGGGAAATCTATCCTCAAAACATTCTCAACCCCCCTGTCATCGGAAACAAAGGAAATGTTCGCTACTAATTTCTGAGTGTATGGACAGATGAAAGGACTGTACAAGTGTGTTTCAACAATACTGAAAAGCTTTTCCATATAAAGTAGCCAATTTACTGTTATGGTTACACTTAAGTCAATTAAAATGTTTTATTTGCAAGGATTTGAATGTCTTACCTTCATTAACATTTAGCAGTAAATGGGAGAAAAAAGGTAAATAAAATATTATCTGGCTTTTTAAAGGTCATTCCAGCTTGATCATTATAAAAAGCTAGCAAGGAACACAGAATATGCCCCTTTGTGTGGATTTAATACAACTAGCCAGTGCAGAACAGTATCGGTAGAAGACAACAAACAAAAAGTCAGTGGCTAGAGAGTCTATAATGCTGGTGTTTAATACATGCTTAATTACAGCCACCCTTTGTTCATCCGACTTGCAATAATTTTCCTTTTTCCTTAAACCTCCCATCATAAATCACCCTCATCACAGAGCATTTAACTGATGCACCTATTCTTAGCACCTGCTTTTAAACAACCCTAGGCTAGCAATCCAAACTGATGAAATTACATACCTAATACTTTGCATGCCTTTACCAAAGGAATAGTCAGCCAGGTTCTGGAATCTGGGTCCTACCTAGGCTGGAGGGTGCTTAGGAGGGCAATCCCTCCATTGTAATTAGGCAGTTATTGCAGTGCCTTACTTCAAGAGCTTTCATATTTCTGTTTATTAAAAAGAATAACATGGTGCTCAAAATTCATTGTCACAAACTTTTTCTTAAATGAAGATTTTTATTATTTGTAAATAGATATAAAACTAATGATGCAGGAAGACCCTGTGTTTTTAATATATTAAAAAATTAGACTAGAAAAATAAGAAATATTTGTGCTCCTGTGGGCAAACATTTATTCAAACACACAGTTTACATGAAGCTTGCTTCTTTCCCTTTCTGTTTTACTACACCCCTGACTGCTGATACTGAAAGGAAAACAGAAATTCCCCCCAAACCACAGAATTACCATAGCAAAATGCCACTCAGTAGAATGTGGTGTTATTTTCCATCATATCATTGTCCTTGGTAAACAAAGGATGTATCTTCAATACAAAACTACAAATAAAAGCCCACAACAAACCAGTTCTTGTCTAACATAAGGGTTCAAATGCAATGTAGCTAGCAAGTTCAAATGCTGCAAATATACATTCTGAAAGTACACTGAAAACTAATCCCTCTACCCCCAAGGCCAGAGAAAAGTATTACCTTAAGAACCTTAAACTACAGTATCTGCGAGACTTTCATGAAGAGTTGACATAATCAGTCAAGAATCCTACAAGCAACTGAACATCCCAAATCACATCACAGAAACCAAGGAACGCAAGTTGCAATGAAATCCCCAGAGATCCAAGAAAGGTGCAGACCAACTGAATTTACACATGGGTATATACTAAACTTTTAATGAATATTTAGCTAAGGACACATTGCTCTGTCTAAATTAAATTTTCATAACCAGCAAATTTTGAACAGAATTTCCTTCATTTTCAAGAAAACTAAAACTCCCAGTAAATGTTAAATGCTTTAGTTTTTTGCAGTGGATACTTCATATTGTTTCATTGGCCAGCCGTATATTGTTCATATGCAAGAAAATGTATGGAATGCTATAATAATGAATATGTTAGAAGAATATTTTGATATTCTTTCTTTATTTCTTCTCCTTGGTTATCTTTTCTTCACACAGGTGTTACGACCTTTGTATATTTTACAAGGGAAAGAAAACAGTGATGTGCAGGAAGTATGTCATCTCACATTCCTCCCTCACTACAGGAAAGACATTGAGCTGCTGGAGTGTGTCCAGAGAAGGGCAACCAAGTTGGTGAGGGGCCTTGAGCACAAGTCTTATGAGGAGCGGCTGAGGGAACTGGGGTTGTTCAGTCTAGAAAAGAGGAGGCTGAGGGGAGACCTTATCGCTCTCTACAACTACCTGAAAGGGGGTTGTAGTGAGGTGGGTGTTGGTCTCTTCTGTCAGGTGTCTGGAGATAGGACAAGAGGAAATGGCCTCAAGTTGAGGCAAGGGAGATTTAGGTTAGATATTAGGAAAAATTTTTTTACTGAGAGGGTTGTCAGACATTGGAACGGGCTGCCCAGGGAAGTGGTTGAGTCACCATCCCTGGAGGTATTCAAAAAGCGAGTGGACAGGGTACTCCAGGGCATGGTTTAGGGGCCATGGTTAATGGTTGGACTTGATGATCTTGAAGGTCTTTTCCAACCAAAATGATTCTATGATTCTATGAATTCACCTTCCCCTGCTCTCTTCCACCAGAATACGCATGTGGGACATTAACACTTTGACTTCTGTATTTGTAGCATAATATAGATTATCTATCTACGGATAGTCATCTACGTTGATAACAATGTATTTCAATGCCTTCTGTGTAAAATCCATAGTGTCATACCACACACTAGAAGAATTTGGCAATAGTTTTCACTGAACATTAATTTTTATTTTTTAAATTATTAGCAAAAATATTATTTCAGTAGCCCAATAACATTTCATAAAGTTATGTCAAGCTTGGAAAATGGTATGCCTAGAGAAAAATATTTTAAAATAAAATTCAGGATTAAAATTCAATATTTTTTTAACATAAAAGATCCTTTTTTTTTTTTTTTTTTTAAGCATGGAGCCTTTTGTTTTTCTTTCCTTGATATGGAAACCTTTAATTTCAAATTTTTCACAACTGTATTCTAGAAGAATTAAAAAATAATCAAGGAATTTGAAAAATAAAATATTGGTTTTACTCAAAACTTTTTTTTTCTGAACTTCAGAACTCTAAGTGAACAAACCAAAAATAATAATTAGTAATGTGTCCAGCAACCACTAACAACTTAGTTTTTAGAACATCCTTGTGAGGCTGAGGGTAATTAAATGCTTACTCTTATTTCCACAGGAGTTGTGGTTGCGAGAAGCCAATAATTCAAAAGCAGGATTAACAGACACGGGTTTAAGAATATAACCTGAATCTCAGAAATCAAGCTTGAAGCCTTTCAGTTAAAACTTTCCTCTCTCTAAGCTACCGGACAGCACATATTGCATTATTAAAATAAATCTACATAGTATCATATATTTATATACAGCAAAATATACAACAAAATATAATTAAATTTTAGCATATTATTTTAAGTAAGCCCATCAGTGATCAAAGCTGCAAGAGTATCAGACCAACTTTGTGAATGCAGAACAATGCCTAAGCTACCACATGCAAAATGGGTCAGCATGAGTGCTCCCCTCAGGGAGCGGACAGAGGGCAGCTCCCGCAGATGGGAGATGGGCACCTGCTGAAAGAGCCGACCAACGTGCAGAAGAGCTGCGACCAAACGCCAGACTAGATGCATAGAATTTGGCTCAACGTAATTAGATTGCTTTAATAAAGCAAGAGCTGACCTGAACGTTTTAGTCAAGCTGAAGGTCACTTGTTAGAAGCAAGCAATAACGGATTCAGAAGTAACACAAAATAATACTGCCGAGGTAAAAAATAAAATAGGTTATTAGTTATCATGACTGAGATAAAGATTTCATCTAGTTCTACAATGATTGCCCCTACCACGGCACACACTGAAATGAAACGTGACTTTGAGGGCAAATGAGGCAGGAAAGCTCTTGGCTAGCCCCAAAGAAAGCCATTTTAAAACTGTATTTCACAAGCAGCTGGCTAGAAAATGTTTATCCAAGAGTACTGTAAGAACTGCTTTGGGTAAGGTTGACCATTACCTTGAGCCCACTTTCTTGGCTGGGTGTGGAGCACAAATAAAATATTTTTTCCTTTCTGCTGCTACTTATGGAATGTAAAACATATAGGAAATCTGGAGGTGAGGTTTTAATTGCTGATTTAGGAATAGCTGGTAATTAACTTACATTCCCTTCAGAATGTAGTTTTCTGTATGACCCAGTAACCAAGCAACAGGAAGAGTAACAATGCAAAAGTGTGATAATAAAGTGTTCTTTTTTTGATACAGAAATGATATTTTCAGGGTACTCATTATTTCTTATTCCATGCATAAATTTATTTCTGTCTAATACTGGAAAGGCCTGGACCAAAGAAGGGAATGGAGTTAACATTAAATAAATGGAAGAATTGGGAACAACATTATACCACATTGCAATGTGGCCTGCTGTTCAGTATTCATCAACAAAATCTTGCACATGCACCGGACACAGGCAGGAGGATCACTGTTCCTGTTGCTATGTTTTGCCAGTGGTGGCTTACACTCAACAGAGGAGAAACGCTTGGAGCTACATTGCTCCTTCTCTAACCCAGATAACCATGACCAAGCACCGACAAGATTTGAGTTCAAATCATACACACTAATAGAGACTTAAGGGACAAGTATGTATAACAATATCTTTCAATGTACCTACTAAGACTCATGGCCTAATCTATTACGCCTGCATGTGTCCTTCCCCCCGCATGACCATTCAGTGTACGCACTATCACCTTATCCTTTGGTACAGAGAAGTTTGTTTAGGTTGGCTCAGAAAGTGACCCTTCGAAAGCCAAATCCAGAATTCTGAGCACCACTGAAAGACCGGTGAAGAAAGACCATTTTGGCACAGAAACATCTGCAAACACGTTTCATACTGAGTGCGGGATGGTTTGTACAGCCCTTAGGAAGTGTTTTCTACTCTTTAATTTGAGGAGCTCTTTCTCAAGAGCTTTGCTATTAAAGGAACCAATTCCCAGCTTTCATGTGCTATGTCTTTAACAAGATGGGCCTAATCAAGTCTTCAAACATAAGAAAGATCAAAGACTGAATCTGTAATAAACCAAACGATATGTGTCTGGCATGTATTGACAAGGCTACACGGCTTTGGCTGTTCAGTTTCATTATTACTAACATTTATCATACAAAAATCTGGATGGCATACTAGAAGTTCCCTAACTTTCTACCAAAAATATTGTCAAACAGTAATAACACTTAACTTGACCTCAGTTTTACCTTCTTAATACCTGCAGTGATCTGCAAGCTCAAACAACACATCAGCACTTAGAAAAAAATTAAGCCTGTCATTAGCCCCCAGTAAATTTGCAGAACAATAATTTTAGGGTAAAAACTTTAACTATTCATCGACACTAACACAATATAGAAGGGCTATACAGCTCCCTTGATGAACTCTTTAAAGTGCCTTCTAAACATCAGTTAAGCCTGCCTCCCTTCCCTTGAGGTATGTCGCAGTTACTGGGGCCATTTTCTAGATAGGGCTCTGTCTAGGGTTTGAACTTAATTAAGCAGATTATTAGCTCAGAGATCTGATTCTTCTCTGCTCTAACTAATCAACAATGCTGCTTCCCAATTAAAGGAGCCTGCACAATCTCTTGCGTTGCCTGGCATATACAGTCTCAATAATTTTATTTTTTCTTTTTCTTCTTGTAATTGCCCTGGCTGTGCTTGTGCAACAGTTCTGTGGACTTGCGGCATATAAAGTAGAAGCATCAATCATCAATTTTGCTTAACTTTTAAATAATGGCTATAACAGATCAGATAAAAAAAAATCCTTAATCAAATTGATGATTAATAGAATCTGTGTTTATCTACTGTAAACAAGACTGTCCCTTTAAAGGTAGTAAGGAAGTAAGTAACAAAAATAAAAATAATATATATTAAAAAAAAAAATAAATCACACTTTACTATCACAACCATTTGCAAAATTTGAGTCTCAATTTGGTGCAATTGCATTTTATTTTTAAGGTCATCCTAGAAGACCTAGGTTATTTCCACAAGTATTTCACAGAAAATGTCACCACTTTTCCCCCTAACATAATACAAACCAAGTCCTACTACATTTGTGGGACTAATGACATTAACAGGACAACCTGCTTTGTGAATGTAGGCCTTCCTTTGAAAACAGGAGGAACATGAAGAAAAATAAAACTGTTTACACCCACAAGACGCTCTCATCTTACAGGAAGATAAAATGCTGAAAGCCATACAGAGCTGAAAAGTGACTCTGCTAGATGACCATAGCAGTTGGATTTCAGTTACGTGTTACTCAGCAATGGTTTCCACCCTCATATCTCACACTGGAGAGAGACCCTAGAGACAGAAGTCTTGTTGACTCAGAACTGTGAATCACGTTACAGTATGCGTGAAATACTTTGTGATCTGTATTTTATGTACCATGGATTACAATATTAGTGTCAGACAAATAAGAAAATACAATTAAGAAAAGGCATTCAAGATAAAAACTAATAGCAAATGATTCTACTGGTCCAGCATTTAAGGATCTTTCGAGCCTTCACTGAAGGAAACAAACATTTCAGTTATGAGGTTTACTAGTATCTTTGCATTTCAATTGTGTCACCCTGTTCTAATTGTTCTAATGACAACAGTCTCCTATGCTGTTTCTGAATAGTATGCCTTTTCATAGATAAAATAGCAAGGTTACTTTATCCCACATACTGTACGACTGCATAACCATTTGTTAGGTCCTGCCTTAAAGCCAATTCAACCTTTTTCTATCATCTCTCTTCAGCAGTGTCAAAGTTCTAGCAATCTAACTTTTTGCAGTTTCTTTTAACAGTGTATTCTGCCTTTTATAGCAAACTATCTGTCCACGGGTTATAAGAGCCTTTGCTCCTCAAATGTACTGTAACTGCCCTGCTAATTATCTGTCAAAATCCGTGTGGATTGGACAGAAACCAAACTGTCAAAGGGAATTGATCTAATCTCTCATTTTCAAATTTCTTACTGTGTGTCGTACATCAAAACATATCTTATTCTGGGACATCACAAAATGTTGGCACATGGGAGCAATCCAACGCAACGCCTCAGAAAGACTTTGAAAGCTTTTTATACTGGACAGCCACCTATTATTGAGTGAGAATAATTCAATAGGAATTTACTGGAATAGATATACACAGTGTTTTCACAGATGTCCTGGTATGTCTGTATCAGTGATTATTCCATTATTTGTCTATTTGCTTTTCCTTTCACACTGCAGTTCCTTTTCAATCCCCAGTAACAAGAGCTGTCCAGAAAAGGCTCAACCAGTTCTTTTTACTTACTTATTAACAGGTTATAGAGACAACAGCCAGAAATGGAGTCTAGCAGCCCTCAGTCTAGTGCAGTCACCATTTCCAGTGATCTTACAGTCTATAAGCAAGCCAGCAGAATTGGGAAGGAAAAACAGAATAGTAAAATTAAGCATGTATGTTATCATGGATGAACAAATTCTAATTTCCAATCAATTTTTTTTTTTTTGCCACTTGTTTAGTAACAGCTGACAAGAGAATCCTGCCAGCACTGCGGACTCAAGGAAGAGAGGGAACAGAGCAAACCTGTGTTACAAGGCAGTTGAAAATCCTTATATAAAATCTTTAGCACTTTCTAAACAGAGGATTCCAGTGTGCCTGTTCTTTAGCTCTTTGACAGCATGAGAGCAACATGCACTTCAGAAAACAAAGCAAGCTCCAAACTCTACCTGATTTGCAAGATGGTCCTAAATTCTGTTTTGGCCTAAGACAGGAACATAAATTAATCAATTTCTTTAGACAGATAACTATAAATATTTACTAATAAATATAGATATATAGATATATGAATATAAGCTAAAGAAAAATAACCTAAAAATACTATGATTAGGAGATTATGCAGTTCAATTTTCTCTTGAAGGAATCACTTTGTGCTCTACTACAAACAGGTGCATCTAAACACATTTAACAAACAACTTAATATAGAACTGCAATTGCCCTGGGAGGCTCAGGTCATGAAGGACAGTGATACAGCAAGCATGAAATTCAGATGCTCAAAAGGGCAGGGTGTCTGTCTGGTTTGGAACTCTGGAATTCTTTAGCAAAGAAGCTAGGGGTCAGATTTTTTTTTTTTTTTTGAAGGTGGTAAAAATGTAATTACACATCTAAATGGGACTTTAAAAAATGACTGGATACCTGGCAACTTTTGAAACCAAGACAGCATCTTCCTTATTGTATGGCCAATTAGACTTCATACTACCCACCCTCCGCCCAGGGTCGCTCAAGAGCCTCCCCTGTGATAAATCATATGGGATGAGGTCTTCCTGAGGAATTTGGCTAACAGACCAGAGAGGGGCACGAGGCAGCTATGCTACATATCCCATGGGCATCATGATGATGCTTCTGGTTTCCTGTCTCCCTCCACTTCAGTATGACATCCAAATATACACTATAAACTATTTTAAGCATCCCTCCTTATTACAAAAAGCCCACCTGCTTTCTACTCCAAATGCGAACTCACTTTTTGCTCGAGTCCAGTAAAGCAAAAGAGTATCAAGGACAGCCATTAGTTTTGGACATAGACTTTTTGATTGTGTAATGCCTCGCCACCTGGCTTAGAGCTTTACTGAGGAGCAGGTCAGGTCTATTCTCTCCCTAAAGCAGGTAATCTTCAGGATGTGGCCCATTCATGCACAGCTAAGATAGGTATTCACTCATTCTCCTGCATCGTTTTGCTCTTTACTCTCACATCCTGAGAAGGCCTGAAATAGACATTTGGCATTTCAAAAAGCTTTTCTTTTTAAGAAGAAAGAGCAGCAAACTAGACAAATGTTATTTCAAGCAAATAAAGATCCTCATTTTCTTTGGCTTCAGAATATTAGCAATCACTTGGACTCAAGAGTCATTCTGAGTGATGATGAGAATTTACTGTAGCTCCATAACTTGCTGCTCTTGCTAGAAGAGTTTACACAAACAATTTCAAAGCTTGACTGGAGAACCGGCCAGCATATCATTCTGGTCAATTATTTGCCATGCTAGAAATGCATCAGGATAATGACACAGTGAGGGATTGTAAGGCAATATTGTTTCCCCAGAAGCCTTTGTCTAACAAGGTAATTTATGACCTGTTCTGGAATCCAGTCTTTACAAAACCATAAATTCACACTTGTACTCGACTTCAAAGGGACCATTATCAGTAAAGGTGGCAGAAGGCATCAGACTGCTGCAAGCTAGATAAACAGATAAGTGAGACTTTCGTGGTTTTCTCCTCTAGGTCTACTAACAGGACAAAGGCACCTAAAGGTGCAGCTGCTCCTCGGCATTTGGCCCTGTTATTTGCAAAGTTCACCACTGAATGTGCTACTTCCCTTTTACAAGGTGAGGAAAGCCTTACTCACTCAAGTGCAAAAACTCACAGCACTAGCAGAGCTTTGAAAGCTCTCTCAATAGCCTATCAATGCTTACCTAGGAGCTGATGCTTTCCTATGAACACAATGACATATAAAGCAAAAACCAAGAAGAAACAACAAAAAACCCAGAGTCAGTGCTTTGCATGCTGAAGAAAAAGAAAGCCCTGCAGAGCAGCCAGCTTTAACTGATGTGTTTGTCCACAACTGGAAAACTTCTCGGGGCTGTTGCAGTGTTGCCCTCCCTGTAGCACTGGATAAGCAGTACATGTGTTTGCATTGGAGCTGCTAAGTTCAGCTGAACCCCTTCCCTGAAGGTGGGAGATCAGGGGCCTCTGGGGGGAGTGCTGCTGCTGCAAAAAAAGGCCAGATTTATACTCACTGCCTTTCAAACAAAAGCCTACCAATTTTGAGACAGTCATTCTTGTCACACTGGAAATTCACAGCCCCATACATTTGAAAACAATACTTGAATAATCCCATTTTACTGGAGCAACAAAAGGGTGGTAGGGAAAGCAGGCAGCTGTCCCAGGTGATTAACTGTTCTGGATACCACCAATCTGCCTGAGTAGCCACCCAGACAGCATGGGCTAGGTCACTAGCTGTTGGCAGAGAGCAGTGCCTTAGAAGTATTCCCTTGCTGACAGTTAAAACTCCCACCTACCCTTCCATCTCTTCTGGAGAGATTAATTAGTTAATGTTTGCGCAGTGTTATGAAGATCTAAAGAGCTGAGTGTGATCATGGGTGCTGACCAGAATTACTTCTAATAACTGTATTGGAAGTGAACATGGCATTGCTATGGAAAGGTGTGCGGGTACAGAACAAGCACCTTTTTTCTGGCCCTACTATCTAGCAGCAATAGTGCTCTCCAGTAGAGGAACAGAGACTCGGCACAGAAGTTGGACAGTGCAGGCTGCAGAGGAGATGAAGCACAGCATAAAGGGAGGGATTCAACTGAATAATGCCAACCTACAGAATATAAACTACTCTAACCCAGGCAGAGAACTGCAGATACTCTCCTGCTGATGGCCATTAATCTACTAATCATGTTTTTCATTTCAGATTCATGCAGAACTGTCTTCTAATTGAATTCAGTCCTCTCTGGGATGAGGCTGGAGGAGTTGTGCTCACTTAAGTTCTCTGCACTGAGAGAAGTTTAGGCCACTAGATTTGTACCCCTGGCACACAAAAATGCCTAGCAAAAATATTATATGTGATAAGATTATTGATGGATCCTGACTGAAGGGCTAGATGACAGGTTCAGTACAAGCAGCATTTGCTAAGCTCTGTGTTCTGGAAACCGGCCCTTAACCCTATTATTGTCCATGCTATAACTTCATCTTTTTAGTTGAAGTTATTAAGACATCAGTGGCAAAATTAGCTGGTGTCCTTTATACATTTCTTTGGCCTGGGTAGCTGAAGGAGCTTGCACTGTCTTCGCTCATGGACAAACTTTCTTCCTGGCACCAGATGTACACTAGAGACAATGTCCAACTACCTTTGAGGGCAATGAAAGTTTTGCTAGGAACTCAATATGCAGATTTAAATCTTTTGCTGATTCTCTTAATTTCTGCAGCCACTTCCGACACGCTGAAGAAAAACTACTTCTGCTTCTGCTTGAAACTCTAGTAAGGATTGCTTGTGTTTAACGGATAGTACTCTATTCTACCAGAAAAGATGCTGGACTTCATGGAGAGGCACCTTGCCAGCTCCTGGGGAACTCCAGTTTGCCACAGTGACATTGTTCCCCAAGATAAGATGCTGTCTTTAAGGGGTCAAAGTTTGCTGCAAAAGCATGATGGTTCTAATGTTTGATATTGCTGTTGAACAAAAAGAGTGTTTGAAAAATGTGCACATGCTGCAAGTTGGCGGGACCTGGTATTTTAGTCACAGCTTGTCACCAGCCAGCTGTGTCTGCAATGACTCTCAAAGATCAGTCACAAATTTCCCACTTCATAGTTTATTAAATAATAAAAAAAAAAAGTTATACTTTAAGTGAGCCAAAGCAGCTCTGGCATTAGAGAAAAAGCAAAGTGGTGGGTAGCTGCAAATGATGTTGAGTACAGGTATTCCAGTAACAATTACTAACTCCCTACATCACAAATAATGTTGCTCCGTGACTTCTACCTGACCTTAAAATACACACCATTCAGGAGGAAATCACTGCTGTTCTCAGAAGTATCCAACAAGTTTTAATACTTGCTCGATAGCCAGTCTAAGCAAGACATAGCGACTTGACCCCTTAATCTTCAAATAATAGCAAGAATTCCCAATTTATTAATCTAGGTTAATCTAGGAACTGTTTGTTATTTAACTGCTGGGGGGTGGGTGAGGGTGGGGTTGAAAAAAACCTCAACAAACCCCAAACTAGACCAGGAACACAGCCACATCCTCAGGATAAAGAACATTTTCTGTCCCGTCTCACTGTATACCTCACACTGCTCTTTCTTGAAAGGCTAACTCACCATCTGAGCCAACACTGATGCAGTAGAAAACCCCAATACTTGAAGCAAAGGAATGCTCATAGGTAACTGTAACAGCAGCCCTCGCTCTGCTTTGGCAACCCCACTGGAACTCCGCTCTTCATTTTTTTCCCTCTGCTTTCTTTATCCCAGAACCCTGAGCAGCAGAATAATCTTTGCTACTGCTAAGGCTGAGTGATAAACTACCTTCTTATGTACTCTCAGTTCCTGCTCCAGCAATGCAGAACACAGACTGTAGCGTCACAAAAGTTAGGTTATCAGATAACTCTATTTCTAGCACAAACGGATTAGTCCCAAGATAATACATGTACATATGTATACATATATATATATATATGCATGCTTGTGCTGGTTTTAGTGAATCAGTTCTATCCCGTCAGCTTTACATTTTATATCTTACATCCTCCAAGTCTGAAAATGTTTATTGCTATTTGCATATATGTTTTTAACATTGATAAGAACGCTGAATATTAAAGCTGGTCAGAACAATAGAAGAATTGCATTTTTTTTCCAAAATTTTAAAATTAGGACATCAAGTAGTTGGTTGACAAAAAGAGAAGAAAGGAAATGTAATTTTAAACAACCATTAACATTTATGAATTTTCCTTCATTTCCTTAAAAGCCTGCAATATACAGTTCACACTCCCAAAGAGATGGCTTCTCAACCCAAAGATCATATCTTGCTATTTGATTTGGAAAAAACCCACAAAAATCCCAAAACTTTATTATTTATCATTAATTTATTAAATTCTTGGAGAACTAGTTTTTTCCCAGCTGGTACTGCAGTTTGGACTTTAAAATCTATTTTAGGCCTTAATTTAAGTAAATAATTTGTCTCAGTTTAATACTAAACTATGGAACAGATATTTCTGTTTCTTATCCTATTGACTCATTTACAAACACTATGTTCACTTCAGAAGAGGACAGAAGCCTTCATTATCAGCCATCAAATTCTAAACCCAATACTTTTACTGTTTCAACAATAAAAAGTCCCACCTATCTCACTGGGAATAAAACTGAAGCAAAATCTTGTACTGTACATTTCCTGTCAGCCATAGTCTGCTACCATCCCTTGTCACAGATGACCATATTGCAACATTTTGTAGTTTAAAGGCTGAGTTTTTATAAGTATACTGTTCCAAACACCTTCCATGGTCCCCTCTGCTTCCCTGCTCACCCCACTCCCCAGATGACTTGTAAACTACAAGTCTTGCTCCACAGGTTCAGCCCCTGTTCCCCACATTCCATTACACTACTTGTCTTTCCAAGGTTGTTTCTTCCTTTTGTATGATTTATAATCTGGTCTGGAATTTCATACGTAAACTTAGGTCAGACTCACTCTTTCTATAGCCTTCTAACTGAAAGGTCTGGAAATTCTTTCCTGAAACAAGGGTAAAAAATATTGAAAAAATGTTGAAATAAAGGTTAAAAATATTAAAAGCAACATACCCATGAAAATGGAAAAATAAACAACAGCTCACAAACCATTTCATAAAACACTTTGAATCAAACTGTTATGTTTACAGATACTTCACAGACATTAGTTAAACCTCCCACCAGCCCAAAGAGGTATCATGGATCAGCTGTAGTACCAGCTGGGGGACCGGAGGAACAGCAATCAAGTGGCATGCCCTAAACTACAAAGCAGAACTATGTCAGAGGGAAAACGAGACCACCAAAGAGCTTGACCACTACAGTCCTGCACAAGCCACTGGAGCACGTGTCCTGTCTTACCTCCTAATACTTCTTCCCGAGGAAAGGGGAGCTGTACTAATTTTGTAATATTTCTGCCCAAGTTTCTTTGGAATATTGGATATATTTACAGATTTGTAAATGCTGAAGCTAGAATGAACTTCAGCCAAGCTCCTGCCTGGCCTCCTGCATAACAAAGACGAGAGCACCCCATCTATCAGCCTTTTGTAAGATGTAAAATTAGCAAAGGTTTCAACATAACCATGTCTCCATCTCCAGCCACCGAGTATCCATCCATCTTACTCATCATCCCAAACTGTGATGATATTGTGCCTTTTATAAAGCTACTACTCATGCTGAATTTTTCCATGCAACATCACTTCTTCACTCCATGGGTAAAAAAACAATGAAATTGAGACCTGCTTCCTGTCCTCTCAATCTCCGAAGTCTTTAGGGAAAATAAAGCTGCAGTGTTAACACTAATAAAATGAATGAGCCCTGAAAATTGAAAAGTGACATAAAAATCATACATTCTGTCAATTTATTGTTTGTCATTTGCCACTGGCCCAAGCTTATGATATAAATATAACTGATTTTTACTAGGCTTGCACTTCAAAATTAAACTCTTGGTGCAGGATATCCATTTTCAGTGGTGTTGCTGAGGAAAGGTGGGTAGGTACACTCATACGCAGACAGAGGAAAGACAGCTTGCTCCCAGCTTAATGCCATCAAATGTTTTCTAGCAGGTTTTACACGCACATGCTCCTTGCATGTGAAGTCTCACAACATGGGGGGAGAGGGAGTCCCTTTTCATTTCTGATGTGCTCTAGTGTAAAACCTTGGATTTGTATATAGGTTCTATTTTAAAGATATGAGAATTTTCTATTTATGCAAGTAAACTAAAGACATTTCATACCAGCAGATACTTCTTCTCATAAGCACACATCTCAAATTCACTCTGAGCTGACATACATAGAGCACTGATATGCAAACTGATGACTCCAAATATATTGCCACAATACTTTTTTGAATGAAGTATAAAAATCATATTAGTAGATATTAGTCCTTCCTAACTAGTATTTAGATATTAGGGTGACATCCAGTTCCTATATTTCCTCAGTGAGGCAAAACTTCTTACACAGCAGCCAAAATTTTGCTTGAGTAAAGCTTAAATCATTAAAACCCTAAGGAGAAACAACACACACCAAAGGCTTGTAAGAAACGTATCAGTCATTAACTGACAGCTCGTAGGAACTTACAATTGCCAGGGCAGGTTGGACTCTACTTGCCCACACAACAGGCCAACCTCAGCTGCTTTAAAGCAAGGAGCAAGAAATCTCACAATGGGGAGATAAGGGATAATCTATCCCTGCCATTGAGGTCTCATCCCATCTCCTCTCAGACACCCACCCTGCTGTTGGAAAGTGCTTTGGCTAAACCCAGTGTATTTAAGGTCATGCAAGTTGACACACATTGCCAGACTGTTCAGTCCAAGCGATCTAGTAGCAACAGGACAGACTCCAGGCATGCACACGGTTTGCTTCCTCATGCTGCAACTCACTAATCCTTGCCTTTGAAAACTCTCCATGAATGCTCAAACCCCATGAGCAGAAAGACTCCAAACAAGCCAGTACAGCCTCTCATCCTCATACCGTGCTGCATTTAAAAAGAAATTCCATAAACTACAGTTTAGTCTACTCAGTGAGATCAAATGCCCTTGAATATCACTGGTCTCTCAGCAAAAAATGGATTATTTAATTAACGAGTGAAATGTTTTGCTTTTAGTAATACATCTGGTATGATCCTTTTCTAAGGCAAAGGATCCTTTTCTAAGCCAGCAAATCCCAGGAAAGTTCAACAACAATTGAATGTATGTCTTATCACAAGCCATGTAGTCTTTGCTTTTCTTAGAGTCACTAGTTAACCTGATGTTTTCTTTTGCAATTTAGTATACAGTTGGTTTTTTTAAATTGATACAGGTTCTCACCTTTACCTACACAAAACAAAGTACATCCAATACTATGCAGCGGTTTGCACTGCTTTGCATCAAAAAGATTACCATTAAAAATGATTCTATGACAGACACTACCAGAGAAGTGAAGGGGGAAAGCCTGTCAAATGCTTTGAAGTGGTGGACTTCTGAGCATATAAATGGGGGGGGGAAGGGGGGGGGTAAGGAAGCCCTTTCTTACAAGCTCCCAAACTGCAAGTTCTAAATGTAAACAGACAGCATTCAAATGGCATTAGAATGGAAAAAACCAACCCTGAGCAGCACTGTTCTCCTGAAAGGAGTAGGGAATTTAAATCTGTTTTTCATGGTTAAAGAGAAAGAAGTTAGGCCTTCCCCTGGGAGCAGCTGTGATCTGATCACCACCAACAGATATAATACCAACATCCACAGAACTGCCATTAACAAGCCAATGCATCACTGCTTCCCACATCTTGTCTGTTAGCTTACCGAGCATAGGGGTTGCACTCTAAGTGCCTGAGTGCCACAAATCACTAGCTAAAATAGTTCTGCCTCTTCAAAGGGGAATGAAGAAGATTGGGGGGGGGGGGGAGGGAGGTGGTGCGCAAGAGGGAGGAGAGATGCTTAAAGTGATTTACGACCCCCCTTCGAGAACAAGCTAGACATGGGCAAAGTTTTTTGCACCTGGACCATTATGAGGCAACAAGGATGATCTCTCAAGGAGCAGAAGACATTCAAATGTACAAGTCAAAGACTAGAATGATTCAATCTTCCCTAGGGTCAGGCCAGCTTAAAGAAAAGAAAAATTCTGGGAAAAATATACATCTCTCTCTTTCACAGAGTAAAAGGGAAAGGAGATTAGAAAACAAGAGGTCTTGTGTATTCAAAGTGCTAATTCAGAACTTCTCTCTCTAAGGCACTCATGAAACATTTTAATTGTCTGACTTTGCATTCCAAAACCTTGTTTGCAACTCTTAATTGCAGGCAGCTTTGAACAAATAATTGAAATGCATGACTTGTGGGGCCTGCTTAAACAATTATAATGTGCTTTGCCAATAGGTGCTTTGTCCCATTCTCCTCCCCCCACCTTTTTCATAATGAAAATGAGCTAGCATGATATTTGGAGCAAAGTTAAAACCTTGCTAATTTGCAGCACTGAGATCTGGGACTGTGACAGTGGCCGTACCTGTACAACTGCTTATATCAGCAAAAAATGCATTAATAGTTCAACTGAATGCAAAGACGACCTTTTCATTTTCTGCTGAGAGCAACCCACTGGGAGATTCTTTTCTAAATACAAATCCTTCATATGTCTGTTAGTTTTGCATTTCCTAAGATTTATGGAGCGATTTTCCTGAAAATTCCCTTTGTATGATTTAAGCAGAGCCTCTCAAATATATACAATCTTTCCAAGCAGAGTTTGAAAAATAACTTGAATAAAACCATATCCTTTTCAGAAGACACAAATTGTTTTGGTATGGTGTAGTCAAAACTGTTCTAGGCAATTTACTGTGTTCCTAAAGCTGTAATAATCTACAAAACCGAGTGTATTAATGATGAATTCACATTTATCCTTATCCAGAAAACAGACGTCTGCTCATGCCTATCCCTGAATTTAAAAGCGCCCTGGTGAGAAAAGTGTAATTGGTTCAGGTCAGATTATTCAAAGTCATAACCTAAAATGGTCTTTTGTACTGCTGTTTTCACTCTATTGGAAAGTATCTTACCTGTTTATATCCGGATGTGATATATGATTCTCCTTTTCATGTCTGAACACATGGCATTTAATCCAGGTCTGGGAATGATTCAAGCTTATTTAAAACACCATCTTACCTCAGATACTTGTTGGTGCTGGGTGCAAACAGGACATAGGCTCTAAACTCGTTATTCAAATACTATTTTCACTTAAGTCTATTGAATTGTCAATGTGCTGACAAGCAGTGCTGAGAAACACACTTACCAATTGAGATTACTACATTTGCCAAAATCAGGACTGCATGTGTTTCAAGGAGGGAGGAGAGCAAATAATGAGGCGCTCGCTCCCCTTTTAACCCAATTTCCCCACATTTGGACTTTCAGCTGGGCACAGGCAGCTTGGACACATGATAATCATGGTCACTCAGCCTCCTTCACCTCCAGCACAGGTCCTGGCCTTGAGCAAACAGATCTGGAAACCCAAGTATTTAAGTTAAGAACATCAAATCTAATTTAATGAAAAAATTAAACTGTAACTGTAACTCAAATTTAATCAAAATCTAATCTAATCAAATTAGGCTACTAAGAGCTGTTCTAGCTGAAATCCAGAAGCTGGAAAAACTGCAAGAATTTTAAACAATACAGAGACATATAGCATCCAACCATCTGCCACTACAAGGTAAAGACCTTCTGTTACTATTGCTCCTAGCTAACACGCTAAGAAAACAGGAAAGCAGCTTTTTGTAGACCTAGTTTAATATTTCTTGCTTTAGAATCCACTGTGCAAGAAGACAACTATCTTGTTTTCCCACTGGTAATAAAAAGCATGAAAAAGATTCAGAACCCTGCAGGATTAGCCCATTACCATCTTCACAAATAAACGTCACTTTAGACTTTAGAAATGTAAGCAAGCTAGTTCGGGTTTTATCCCCAGTGCCACAATTCCAGTCTAAATAAATACCTTCTGAATATCTTGGCATAAGGAACCCACCCTATCTATAGCAAGAATAGGTATAACTTCCTTCATACAAGTAAAAAATTCACACATATGCATTAGCAAAATTTAAGCTGAAGTTTATAAATCACCATGCAAATTTATGGGGCCACATAACAGTTTTGTGATAATTATAATAAATGCAAGCTCTGGCAGGAGTTTAATAACTCATTCTGAAAATGCTTCCCATGTTCACTACCCATTTCATTGGCTACTCCCATCAATAACCCCACTAACATAAAAACAAGGTCAGCCAAGCAACAAAAAGCCTGAAAAAAGATGTTGAGAAGATCAAATTGTTACAAGCACACCAGGGCCTGATAATTCAGCTTCAGAGTGCAGACAATAACAGAAACAGAAAATGGCACAACTGGAACCCATTCTCCTAATAAAGTCAGTAATAGAACAAAACTAACCCACAGTTATTCACTCTGTGATTCTCACAATGTGTCATGCAATATGGGCCTGTCAATGTGGCATTTCATTTGTGGTTTAATCAGCCAACGTGGGGCACACTATGAACAAAGTAGCAATCGTCCCCCTCCCCAGTAAGTACCGTAATGGCATCATTTATGTAACAAACTCATCCTTCACCAGCATGGGATCTGGGTATTTGAGTTCTCTCTCAATACACAGCCAGTTCTCAGAGCCAGCTACACGAACATGCAACTCTGCAGCAAATCACAAGAGATGTTTTCATAAAAATTTGCCATTAGTCACTAGGCAAAGGGCTGTGACTTAAATTCAGAGTTTTACTGTGATGGACGTTGTATCAGTCAGTGAAAGCTGTCACTCAGAAACTAAGATTTAACATACGCTTTAGGAGAGAATCCAGGTGTGAGGTTCCTGGGTGGTGTAAGTCTATTGAGATAAATAGAGTTAATGCTAACAGAGGTCTTATCTCCATGTACTCAGTAAAGGAGTATTTCTGTATTTACTATCTGTATTTTAATACATTGCATTCAGATTGTGTTTTTGCATGGACAAACTAAAATGGGAATTCCTCTGTCCCAAGACAGCAGGACAGCCACACATACTAACATATAGCTTAGAAAGTACATTTCCATGGTAGGAGAAAAACTCACCGTAGTAAACTAGGCAAATAAAGGATTACATTACAGACCTATGATAGGAAACTACTATGTGGAAGTATTTTGTGAGAAGCAGCATGGCAATAATCTGTACTCTCAGATTCCCTTTCAAGGTCAGTCCCTGATCCCATGAATCAAGCCCACTTGAGGGGATTCCTGCTGACACCTAGAGCTGTGCATTCAGAAAGCACAGGCTGTACAGTTGCATGGACAAGAATTTTTTTCACTTAAGAAAAGCATTGTTTAAACATTAAGCTGGCTAAATATATTAAGGTGAAAGCGTAAAAACATTTACCATATGAATTGCTTGGTACAGACCCACATTTTGAAAATTGCTTAGTGGACAATTTCCTGTGAAATTACCACAATTCCACACAGGTAATTTAGTCTCACAGTTATATCCATGCATGCCATTTTGAGCATTTGGGCCTCCTGTTTCCTTGTCACTTCCTCCAAGCATTGATAAAGCACCTCATTGCCAAAGTTCAAGAGCATAACATGTAGAAGAGGGGACCACACCTGGCTAGACTTCGCTAGCTTCTTTTATGGAGAGAAAAAGAAAACCTGAGAGGGGATGGAGAAGAAAGAAAGGGACAGAATTCTATCTCTGCAGCTGCTCAGTGATGCAAAGTCTCTGGTTGAACTCAGAAGATGGGAGCAGCAGGGTTAAGCAAGCAGCTCTGGGAGTAGCAGAGCCAAAAAAGCTCAGCCAAAAATTAATCTGTCTCTCAAGATTTGAGTATCCCTCTGGATTCTCTGCCATCTAATAATGTTTGGAGCTTAATCCAAGTTCTTACTTGGAATTCGGAGCTTACTGACTAGTCCTTAGTGACAGTGTTATTAGGGTTTGTTTCCTGTATTCAAAAAGCGGACAGGACTTCAGCCTCCTAAGAACACTTCAGATTTGATGGTCATTGACACACAGATTCGAAATTTACTCGGGAAGATTAATACACTGACAGAAGAGGAAAGAATGACATATATTCACAGACAAAAAAAATCCTTATTTCCTTAGGAAACCAGACTAAAAGAAGAAAGGATAGCCAATCAGAGGTCATGTTGAAAGAGCTCTCTTCTCCAGTCAGCATGCATCCTCTGTCCACATTCTGCAGCCTTGATTATTGATGTAACTCAATATTAGTATCTCAGTGTAAATCTCCTGTTTGTCACAAATGCAACAACCCACCCATTACTATCAGTTAAGCTTTTCTATCAGGTGATAGGTTGGGCCACCACTGCATGCAACAGATTTTTCAGTAGGATTAGCTTGATTTAGGTTCAACATGTACAAGTAAATTAGTTATTCCAACAGAATCTGTATTGCTAATAAAATGACCACTGCATTAGTTTCAGTAAACCTGAACTCTAATTACAGTAAGACTCAAGAGCCTTCCTTCTGATTTGTAAGGTGCACATCAACCATACTTTTCTGTGCAAATATTTCACTTATCTTTTGTGCTTTCTCTAGTATTCCAGGTATCTAGTAGCCAGAATAGTTCCTCTGAGAAATGTCCGAATTCTGTCAAAAGCTTGTAATTACAAATGAAAAAAGAAATATTTTTATGGTACTGATGAAACATTGATCTAAAATAAATATGATTTTATGTCATCTAATATCTTAGAACAAGAAATAATAAAAAACTTGATTTATCTAAGAATTTAAACTAAGTTCTCTTCCAAGTAAAATTTTACATGACACACCAAAGAAATTTTAGAGGGTGAAAAAAAATAGGCATCTTTACATTAGAGCAAGATGATGTTTCAACTAGAAATTTTCAGGAAGCACAGTGGGATGACTTCAGCCTGAGAATTGTATTGCTGAAGAGTGAGTTTCAATAGAAACAATTAAATAAATCAATAACATATCTCCAAACCACAAGAAAAATTCATATCTTGATTTGGATTCACATATGTAGTGGGATACAATACATTTATGCCAAAGCAGATTTCTAAAACAATTTTATGTATGCAGCTGAAAAAAAAAAACCAAACCACTGTACCTTGCAAAATTACGTTGACAGAGCAGAAAAGAGAAGCAGGATGACAAGTGCAAGCAGAAAGCAAGCGATGGTCAGCTGACTGGCCTAATTGCCAGCCTTCTGTCCCATTCATGCATGCTATGGTTGTTTCAAAATGGCATGAATTGACAGTGCTCTTTTAAATTTCTCAAAAAATAGGTTTGGAATGAAAATGCCAACAGTTATTACAGCTCAGGTGCCTGAAGCAACAGAATTATTGCTGAGGTGCTTAAGTGGCATGTGATTTTCTGTTTTATTTTCATAGAGAAGTATGATTTTTGAAGTAACTGCTGCAATTGATGTGCAAATTTTGACACATTTATATGACAAGTGACTAGCCCAGTGGTACATCTGCAGATCAATAATAGTGCTTCTCAGTTACCTGACTAGCGGATGTTTGGAAGGAGAAGGAAAAGGTTTGCAATCAAGCCCAGCAGCAAAATGATTCCCAGAGGCTTTAGCTGTCTCCATTATTGAGCACCTGAACTGTTTTTATGGAACAAACTCAGATAGTATTGGCAATTCCCTGGTGTGAAAGGTTTGGGTGCATAAAAGCAGAAGTCAGAAATATACGGCTTCACTGATTTTAAAAGATTCACAGATGACCTAATAGTTTTCATGTTCCAATGGGACATGAATTTCAATTTAATTTAATATGCAACCCTAAGTATATCAGGAAAGTGGCTTTAGCTCCACCAAAATTCTCTAGAGATGTAAAGGCACTCACCTCAAACTGATTCTTCAAAGAACTGGCTACTTTAAAACAAAGGAATAGATATCTCAAGCCCCCTTAGACTTATTAGGAAACAAAGTACTGAAAAAATATATCATGAGCAAAAGCAGCAAGATACACCAGCCTTTTGACAATACTTCCTATTGTCCTGACTTTGGCAAATAGTTCCTATTTCTAGAGAAGCCTTCTGGAATATTGGAAGCCCAAAGAACGCCTGATACTTTGCACTGCAGAGTTTCTACTTTCTTCCTCATGGGTATCTTCCCCTGAAAGGCCAGAGAGAATGTAGAAACTTACAAGAAAATTCTTAATCCCAAGTGTTTTATTTGGTGGGTTTTTTTTAATTTTTCCTCTACAAAGGGAAGGAGGTAAAAATCTACGGAGATTGCAATGGGCTTCATATGTAAAATATCACACAATTTTCTCTGCTAACATTTTTTAAACACAGAAATTTACTGGTAAGTCTTGGCATGCCTCTGTGAAAAGCAGATATACAAACAACCACTGCAAAACTGTTATAAAATAAGACTATACCTAGTCTGATTGTTTTTCACAGAAGTGTTCCCTATCAAAAAATAAGTTTAATAAAAATTGAAGCATTTTAAATAAGTTTGTTCATCTCAACAATATGATTTGGTTTCATAAAATATAATTATGTTACCAAAATGAGAAAGGCTATACCTGTCAAAATATCTCATCAGAATAAAAGATGTCTTTTTTACTTAATCATTTACTGCAATTTCATTCCGGGGGGGGGGGGGGGGGGGGCGGAAGAGGTGAATCACGTCAGCTGGTGAAGAAGGTTTGAATACGAGTTTCTGGGAACTGCTGGCAAATGACTGGCTAAGTCATGAGAGGCACAATTACCGGGTGCTATAGTCAAGGCTATGACACAACAGGAATAAAAGGAGTCCACCTACTTCTGACTTGAGGAATACAGTGTTTATTCCCTTCTTGGAGATAATGAGCACAAGCACAGCTGAATTAGTCCTTTTAAATCTACCACTATACCTCTGAAACAGCACAGGGAGGGAAAGAGTTGAGCTGAAGGACAACAGGATGAACTTAAATGTAAAAAGTCACAATTTATTTGTCCCTAACTATAGTTCTATCCTACCTAGAAGCAGCACAGTAAATTCTCTTACTTTCCACTCAATAAAGTGCTTTGTAGAAGGGTTTTATAACATCACCTTCTAAGCCTGTTCATCTTTGTTGCTCCTCTGTCTTTAGGCTTTCTAGCACAACCTTTCCATATAAATTTATTAGGAAACAATTTATAGTGTTACCATCAATAATTCTTTCTGTACCATTGTAAATATGCACAAAGGTTTATAAAACTGATAAGGCAAGTTCCTGCCCCAAGGGCCTGTATTAGTTATTGAAGTCTTCATACTTATTACACTAATATACTTTAATGCAGATTTTTAAAATTAATTATTAAGAAAGATCAAAGTGAAACAAAGAGAAACACATTATCAAGAAACACCTGCTTACAGATCCTAAATAAGAATAAAAGACCAGTTTGTTTGGGCAATAGTGTCCAAAAATCCTTAGTTTTCAAGTAATACCTAAAGCATTATTACCTTTAGCTCAGTTATAATTTACTGGTAACAAAGTTCACAGCACCTGGAGCAAAATGTACTGTGCAATACAACTAAAACAAGGAGTTTCAAACCATCCACACAGAGAACTGGCATTCTGTCATCTCAGCATGAAAAGAAAGAAAAAGGGTTTCTCAAATTTGCTGTTATGAATAAGCCCCTCTTTCCCCCCTGCAATTCTTTAGCTCCTTGTATGCAGGCGGGACCCTGGACCAGCACATGAAAAACAGCAGGCTGGCACATCCTTCATGCTAGCTCCTTGTTCTTTTCAATTTACTATTTCATTTAAAAAACAAAGTCATGACAGTTGATGTGACAGCCTTGAAAACATGAGCCAAGAGCAAAAGACGGTAAGATCTGCCAGCATCTTGCAAAGCCTAACACATGGCTCTGAGTAGCCTGTACAGACTGTTTCTAAGAGTGCTATCTATCAATGACAACTTCGTTAAATATTTTGTTGACCATGAAAACATGGAAGACAAAGAAGATCCACATCAGAGAAAATTCCACAGGAGAGCTAGAGCCAATGCAATCACGCTGCGAACATGCAGTTAACCCACTTGACTGGTATGTACATGAGTGGAGTTCATCTTGCGGGAGAAAAATGACAACAATGTCTTGGGATAGGACAGACAGAAGGAATGAAACTGGGGTAAAGGGAGCTAATTTGTTGATGAGATGGGACAAGAACAGACCAGAGGGGTCATAAAGGAGGTAGCAATTCACAGGACGTGGGCAAGAGAAACTACTAGAGTTCCACTATTTCACAGCCCTTGCGTGGAATCAAAGATTCCTCGAAGGTTACCACTTCTCTGCTTTATGCTGCTTTGGCAAAAGTGCCTCTCACTTACCTGTCACAGAGAGAAACAGTTTACTACTGCCATCAGCTACAGTGTTAATGTAGTTAGCAGAGTCCTGTATGATGGATATAACCATGACAAGCAGATTACCGATTGACCATGGGTGAAGTAGGCTTAAAGAATTTCTGTTATCTCAGGATGCCACTAGAGAAAAAGTAGAAAAATCAGAGATGACATGACATATCAGAAAGACATGACATATAAAAACTGGTGCTGGTGAAATCATTCAGGCTTACAAAACCAAACCTTCAGAGGTTGTTTAGCACTGGGATAAAGACTGCCTAAACAGAACCTATTTAATTCCTCCTATGCATATGCATTTGAATCTTTCTTTCTTTATTTAACTATATGATCTGTACTTCTCTTACTTAAAAACATCTGGGTTGTGCTTTGAGTATTCTTGTCCACCAGACTAGCTACAGAAGTTGCAACTTCATTTCTTGCTGAAGTTGGAAAACATTAAAAAAAGAGTATTGGAAAAAATTAAATGAACAACTATTGATTAATGAATTTGAATTTGCTTTGGAAAACTGGATTTCATCCCCAAACACCGAGTTCCTTAGCAAAGTAAGATTAAATCAAACTTTGGAGAGATCCTTTTTCATAGCACACCCTTCACTTCTAGATTCATTATTTGAGATCTCAAAATCTTATTTGCTGAAATCTTCATTTGTGCCCAAAATCAATGGAAGTTGTGTCTGAATACCAACATGGTATTTAATGCTAAAGAGGATAAAAAATAAGATCTTTGCATCTTGAATTGTGCATGCAAACTTAGAGATTACTTTTTAACACTCTGTACCTCAACTAGCAATCTCTATAATGGGGTTAATCCTATTCATTCACTTCATAAAGGTGAAACCAATTTCATTAATGTTTGAGAAACTGAATAGCCCCCTGGGTGAATTAGTCATTCGCTTTTCAAAGGGAAGTTTGAAAAGCACGTACTAAATAAATGTGTCATGTTTGAATAAGGAAAATAAGCTATTAAAATACAAACATCATATATTCTGGGCCTGGAAAATGGCCAGGGTCTTGTGGAAAAATAAATACTGTCATAATACTCATGCACATATAAAGCTAGCACTACCTACCATAAAGGTAAGGAAAATCAGCATTCAGGGTTTGACTTAGCAAGCTTGGTCATGGGCTTTTAATGTAGCTTACTGTGTGTAAGCAGATTCATACAGATTGAAAACCTACACCTTGCTAATCACAGTTCTACCAATTTTCCTTCTGTATTCTCAGAAATAGCTTAGAAAAGAGAGTAATGCCTTGTGAGACAAGAAAAGATCATCTGGTGTGACAAACCTCTTTCTCCCATGTCTATTTAGTACAATTTCCTGTTTGGTCAGCATCCTTTAAAACCTTCTTCTGTGCGTGTCCATAAAATGCTGTGGTATCTTAATCTTATTTAAACCAGCTACTTACTTGTCTTTGCCTCTGAACTCCTCCCTAGCATTTACTACTCTTTGCATTACACAGTTCTTCCTGAATCACCTGCGTATATTTAATGTCATCCTTTCCGGCACCCTTAACCTTAAACTTGAACTTCTATCCAACAGAAGCACTATCTCAACCTTCCTCATACTCCATCGCTGTCAGCTCTAGCCAAAGCCCTGCCACTTATCCAAAAGTTACTGGAAATCCTAATTGCTCCCAAAAAGAAAAAACAAACAGATAACATGACAGGGTCAGTAAAACCCTTAGTGCCTACAAAGTAAGTTTTGCTTAGTTTTCTTTCTGAGACATGACATACACATAAAATAAACCAGGGGAAAAAATAAATTAGTAAGAGGCTACATCTGCTTATTACATCATCAAGCTTATGATATAGATGGCAGAATCCTTAACTTCCATCTGTCATACCAACAGGCACCCACAAAAGCAACAGTCAGAGCACGCAGGGTGGGAACACAGGTTATATTCCATCTCTATTCCTTGTAAACAACCAGCTTTCCTTCCAAGAACATGAGTTTTCCCCATTATTGCCTGGCAGGCTGAATCTCCAATATCATCACAGAATGATAGAATCGTTTAGGTTGGAAAAGACCTTTAAGATCATTGAGTCCAACCGTAAGCCTAACACTGCCAAGTCCACCACTAAACCATGGCCCTAAGCACCACATCTACATATCTTTTAAATACTTCCAGGGACGGTGACTCAACCACTTCCCTGAGCAGCCTGTTCCAATGCTTGACAACCCTTTTGGTGAAGAAATTTTTCCTAATACCCAATCTAAACCTCCCGTGGTGCAACTTGAGGCCTTTTCTTCTTGTCCTATTGCTTGTTACTTGGGAGAAGAGACCAACACCCACCTCACTACAACCTCCTTTCAGGTAGCTGTAGAGCAATACGGTCTCCCCTGAGCCTCCTTTTTGCCAGGCTAAATAATGCCAGTTCCCTCAGCTGCTTCTCATAAGACTTGTGCTCTAGACCCCTCACCAACTTGGTTGGTTGCCCTTCTTTGGACACGCTTCAGCACCTCAATGTCTTTGCTGCAGCAAGGGGCCCAAAACTGAACACAGTACTCGAGGTGCGGCCTCACCAGTGCCGAGTACAGGGGGACAATCACCTCCCTGCTCCTGCTGGCCACACTATTTCTGATACAGGCCAGGATGTTATTGGTCTTCCTGGCCACCTGGGCACACTGCCAGCTACATATTCAGCTGGCTGTCAACCAACACCCCCAGGTCTTTCTCTGCCAGGCAGCTTTCCAGCCACTCTTCCCCAAGCCTGTAGCGCTGCATGGGGTTGTTGTGCCCCAAGTGCAGGACCCGGCACTTGGCCTTGTTGAACCTCATACAATTGGCCTCGGCCCATCGATCCAGCCTGTCCAGATCCCTCTGTAGAGCCTTCCTACCCTCAAGCAGATCAACACTCACACCCAACTTGATGTCATCTGCAAACCTACTGAGGGTGCACTTGATCCCCTTGTCTAGATAGCTGATAAAGGTATTAAACAGAACTGGCCCCAGTACTGAGCCCTGGGGAACACCACTTGTGACCGGCCGCCAACTGGATTTAACTCCATTCACCACCACTCTTTGGGCCCGGCCATCCAGCCAGTTTTTTACTGAGCAAAGAGTACACCTGTCCAAGCCATGAGCAGCCAGTTTCTCCAGGAGAATGCTGTGGGAAACAGTGTCAAAGGCTTTACTAAAGTCCACATAAACAACATCCACAGCCTTTCCCTCATCCACTAAGTGGGTCACCTTGTCATAGAAGGAGATCAGGTTAGTCAAGCAGGACCTGCCCTTCATAAACGCATGCTGACTGGGCCTGATCACCTGGTTGTCCTGTACGGGCTGCATGATGGCACTCAAGATGATCTGCTCCATAACCTTCCCTGGCACTGAGGTCAGGCTGACCAGCCTATAGTTCCCCGGATCCTCCTTCCATCCCTTCTTGTAGATGGGCATCACATTTGCTAACCTCCAGTCAACTGGGACCTCCCCAGTTAGCCAGGATTGCTGATAAATGATTGAAAGTGACTTGGTGAGTGCTTCCACCAGCTCCCTCAGTACCCTTGGGTGGATCTCATCTGGCCCCATAGACTTGTGTGTGTCTAAGTGGTCTAGCAGGTCGCTTACCATTTCCCCTTGGATTATGGGGGCTTCGTTCTGTTCCCCATTCCTGTCTTCTAGCTCAGGGGGCTGGGTACCCAGAGAACAACTGGTCTTACTATTAAAGACTCAGGCAAAGGCACCATTAAGTACCTCACCTTTTTCCTCATCCTTTGTCACTATGTTTCCCCCTGCATCCAATAAAGGATGGAGATTCTCCTTAGCCTTCCTTCTGTTGCTAATGTATTTATAGAAACATTTTTTTATTGTCTTTTACAGCAGTAGCCAGATTAAGTAATACTTGGGCTTTGGCCCTTCTAATTTTCTCCCTGCATAACCTCACGACATCCTTGTAGTCCTCCTGAGTTGCCTGCCTCTTCTTCCAAATGTCATAAACTCTCTTTTTTTTTCCTGACTTCCAGCCAAAGCTCTCTGTTCAGCCAGGCTGGTTGTCCTCCCCACCAGTTCATCTTTTGGCATATTCGGATAGCCTGCTCCTGTGCCTTTAAGATTTCCCTTCTTGAAGAATGAAATCAATACTAAATGGGATAGGAACTGACTAATTTGGTAGGTCAGAAGGCAACAACGATTTCCAAGTTATGTATTTTTATGACTACCACATATGGACTCCCAAGTATACTAGTAAATAGACTCCCCCACTTCATCTCTTTATAACCTACAGGGAGGACAGAGAGCTGCCGCAGTGCTAGTGGTGTACAAGGAGACTGTGGTTTGTACGTACCAATGCCCAGAAGGGAACAGTACAACTGCAGTAGGGCTCATTGGTGTCAAACATCTCCCCGTTTACAACTTCATAGCCAGGAAGAATAAGCTAGATCTAGTGACTGTGGCAATGATGACCTAATGGATATCAGGGAAACACTAAATTCAGCAGCTAATGTTGAGATAAACATAAAAAGTCACACTGAAAGTGACCATGAATCTTCCTGCAGATTTCAGCAAGCTTTGGATCAGGCCATGTTAGAGCAACTGCCAAGCTCTGACTCTGGTGACCAATTTCAAGGCTCCTCTCCTTCATTTTATCAGTTGCGTTTTTCTCTGGCTCATGACCTCAGTAGCAAAAGCCAGGGTCCCCATCTGAGACACTCTGCTTTCACAGAAACACAAGATGTGACTAACTTAGTATGATAAGAAAAATACAAGACTCGAGTTATAATAGTCACACTTACTACCATGTAAGCCATTTCATTTAAAAATGAGCATAAAACTAAGTGCAGACAAGAATAACTTTCGTATCAGAAGACAAATATCACTGGTATAATAATAATGTAAAATTAAAATATTAGAATCAGCTAAACTTAGAAGATAGATAGCAAAATGAATAATATATGCAAGTACAATCCAGAGTTCTGTTTTATGCATACAAGGGGAATAATTAACTGATCTGGAAACATGTAAATGAGGGCTTAAAAGCATTTTCAAAACAGCACATCCAATTTCAGTTACACATGCAGAAGTTGCTACATTATAATAATTAGATTTTTTTTCACAAAAGATTTATTTATTTTGAATAGGAGTATTAAATATTATACTAATTACTAGTTATTTTACTTTGTACCCAGGGAAAAGGAATGAATATTCATTAATTCCTCAAGCTACCAAACCCCAACAGACCAGATAGATTCCAGCATAGCTACTGATAACTATGGAAAATGTTTGGTATAAAACCAGGCTCATTCCACAAATCATAGCTTCGGTCTTTTTCACATGTAAAATGCACTACGAGAAGCAACAGAACAACAAATAAAACCAGAATACATCAGTGTTTTTCCTTTTACTTTTTAAGTGTCTTTTTGTATAATGCCCTTGAGAAAGCTTTTTATTAGTATTATTTTGGGAATATTATATCCATTTGGCTGAGGTAGCAAAGGTAAAACTCAACGTATTCTGGAGATAAATAATAACCAAAACATCTTCCGCTTATTCGCCTGTTCGTTTTATTTTTTTTTTTTAATAATGGAAGAAGCTCTACTGGATTCCTGTCATCATCACAGCAACTGCAGGAAAGACACTTGTCAATCAGATACAAAGTGGTACATAATAAACACATACTTCTCAGTAGCATGTCAGGATAACCGTCTAGCTTAAAGACAAGAAACCCATTCAGATTCCATGCTTTATTTCTATTTGTTAAATTAAGACCAAAACTTTTCAGTGATGAATGATCTGGGAATTCATAACTTTTGGAATGCCCAAGTGGAGATACCATACAGGTGCTTTATTTTTCAGAGATTGGATACATGGTGATTTCTGAAACTAAGCCATTTCAGGGCATTTCCAAATGGCTGTACAACTCGAGCTCTGGAATTTATTTTAGAAGTAACAGGCTACCAGCTTGGCAAATGGCTGATTAAGATGAAGGGAATCAACCAGTCACCAGAATCAGAGCAACCATCAGGCTAAATCACTGCAGAGCTTGCTGCCTGCTGTCAGCCAGGGTTTGGGCTCTCTCCACATGTGCATGGACAACCCTTTCCAGGCTCCTCTAAAGACTAGCCATGCCTATCTAAAGATCTTTAGAATGGTCAAAGACAACGACAGAGAGAAACCATCTGCCTGTAAGTTAATTTGATATTTATGTTGTAATTCCCATTTGTGTTTTCATTCAAATCCAGAATAGTTGCAAACCAACTAGATTTATTTCTCAAACTAGACCTAAAAGTTACTGGAATTAGGTTGACTCTCTCGACAACGTCTCAATGGAAGGGATAAATTGTGCATGAGTTTGGGTGCTTTCTGTTACTCTAACAGAAACTATTTTGCTCTTCACTTTAAATTATCTTTATTTTACAGTTATATACAGTGCTAGATGAATTAACAAGCATAGTTCAGAATCTAATCACTGACATAATAGCCAACCCATTACTTTATATTATTTTTTTATTAAAACGTTACTGTTTCTTAAAACATCATTGCAAAAATATCCCCTCAAAATTCATCAACTACCTCCGCATATTTTTAAGAGGCCAAATTTTAAAAAGGAGTAAAAAAAGTGCCTTAAGAATTCTTACTTTAGCTGAAATTTAAGTATTTACACTTTGCACTTTGAAATCAGTCTACAACTTCATATTTAGATGCTCTCAAGGAAGGTTAAAATCTCTTATTTGGATACTCAGATTGATACAAACAGACATTAACCCCCCCCCCCCCCCGTTCCCTATACACAGGATCTGTATCTGTTCTGATCTAGTGATTTAGATACAAGGTTTACACAGCTTTGAAGAGTGTTTAATAATGTACCTAAAATACTTTGAGTAGCCCAAATCTGCTATAATTCTCTCATTTTACAATAACCCAAATTGTGTTCTTTCTTAAAGACACCTCACACTGCTTCCCCCCTTGTAATTACAGTGTAAAATAGCTTTTCTTCTATTGGCTGTTTGCACATTGCTTTCCTTGTACATGCACAAACCAGAATCTCTCCTGAGTTTAAAGAATGAACACCGTATCATCTGTTGAGGAATTAATTTATGTCATTTTATATACCCCACTGAAAACATGCATTGAAAAAAAATTAATTACCACATTAGAAGAATGTATGTATATACTAAAGCTAAAATTACATCAAGGCCCTTCAGAAGCACCAGCCTTCTGGAAACTGAATATGCCTATTTCAAGTCCAAAACTGGACTAACTCTTACCATGATGAAAAGAATGAGGGGTTTTTTTTTTTTATTTGTTTGTCTCACCCGAACTAACATCTAGAAATACAAACACATTAAATCCCAGGCATTAATCTCACATTTCACATGAAGTTACCAATTTATTTGAATCAACTCTAGTTCAGAGCAAAACATGGAAGCATACAATGTAGTGTCTAAAAACAAAATAAAAATGTATTGGGGCCTGATTACAGATGTGCATTAAAAGAAACTGATGCCAAATTCTTTACATCTTGGCATTATGCCTTCAAAGGCTAACACTCTAGGAATGGGGCGTATGGCCTGAATTAAACATTTAAATGAATGCTAAAGTTCTTTCCTGAACAAGAGGATATGTGAAGACTTGTATCATACAGTTAACCAACTAATTCAATTATTACTTTTTTTAAATTTCCTTGTTCTTTTATACTCACGAGATCAATTTATGGCACGCTGTGATTGGTAGGAAACAATACTATGACATAAAACGCATCATCAATATTTTAAAAACCTGTATGATATATCTATATGGATAAATAACAAAATAAACCAATTAAAACAAAGTCACTGAAATATAAATAATATAAAAAAGTATCATTCAGCAAGCTACTGAAATAAACTAATAATTAAGGTATTTACTATCAGTCTAAAACAATGCAGTCAGGATTGGGTTAAGTGAGCTGTGTGCATGTGGGAGGGATACACTGGTCAGAATTATCCTTTACTAATTTGAGATAGTACTATAAAACACGCACTGAAATATTTCAAAGAAAATGTTATTATATTAAATGTTACCTTTTTCTGCTACTCAAGTAATTAATTATTTAAACTGTTACGAGAGTCTAGATTCACACACTTGTAATGACTAGGAGGATATTTAAAATTCATTACAGTACATTAAACTTCCACTGATTAGTTAGCATCACTGCAAAATAAATAAATAGCGAATTTGCTTTGATCAGCAGAAATTCTGATAAAATCAGCAAAACACCAATTAAAATGTGAAAAATGTCACCTACTGTCATTATGCTAATGGAACTAAGACACATAGAGGAAACTGATTCAATGTTTATTTTCATATCAGCTGTGTCTTCAAACTGTAAATCATTACAGCTTTTACTTGCATCTCTTTCTCACAACCCCAGAATTAATTCTGTAGATGGATTTACTATGGACCACATCGTACTAGAACAGGCCATCCTATCATAAACAGAATAATAAGGTCTAGCTGCACTTCTATGAACTCCTGTTGGGAGGGGCAGTGGGGAGTAGCAATTCACTCAGAAATATGTGAACAGAGATGAAACTTGACATGTGGGATTTTTGCCTGAAACTTTGTTCTTTGGAAGCAGGTGGAAGGGAATGAAATGATTAAGTAGAGGTGCTATATTTACAGTTATACACATTTCTTATTTATCGAGTTCCTCAGCTTTGAGGCCCTAAGCCTGCAAATAACCACACAGTTGCTTATAAATCAGCCAGAATGCCTTGAAGACGTAGAAGGCAAAATCTCAGTAACTAGCCTGCAATTTTTAGCAACCCTGAATTTTATCAAATAAGGAGATTTCATAGAAATGAACAATTCTTATACCTACACAACCTTCTGACAACACCGGTGCTTCTATCTTACATACATAATCTTCAGCTGGAGTGATTGTTAGGTATCCAATTAAGACAATCTGGGTAAATCTTTTGGGCTCCTGGCTGTTTCAACTGAACACAGGCTGAACCTTTTGAGCACAGCTATGCATTGATTTGAACTACTGCATACTTCTATCACCTTAGAAGTCTTGATGGCTCTCACAAAAGAGAGCCACACCATGTATCCCATGTACCAGTTGCCCATAGTGGAGCATCAGGAACACGAAAGGAAAAACTGTGGCCTACTAGCGATAAAAGATGATTAGCATTTATTATCTCTCTCTGGGAGGTCATTTTGGCCAGACATCCTCTGGGTGAGCCAGTCCCCACTGTGAAGTGTTTCTTTATGTACACATGCCAGCTTCTTTGCAGTTTATTTGCCTTTTTAAACTCTGCATTGGGAAATTTTCATAGTACCTGGAATGGAAGCTGAGCAAAGAGTTTAGTACTTGATCCACTGTCATCACTCAGCCCCTTACTGATTACTGTCAGCAACAGCTGGCACTGGTTTAGAGGTGAATCATGGACTTGCAACCACAGAAAGACATAATTCTGGAATAAAATACCAGCTAACGTGGAATTAGAAAGCTCAGTCACAAACACATACTTCTCTTGGATCGCAAACACATACTTCTCTTGGAGTGTAGTTCCCGTGAGAGATTAAGTCTGAGTGCCCTTGCAAAACAGGATTCCTATATCGGAGGGACTTCAATGAAGGGAAACCAATGGTCTGGCACACGAGGAGAAAGAAAAAAATTAAAAAAAAAACCAAACAAACCATCTATCACAGGTATAAAGAAGTCAGCACAAAGATAAGAAGAGCTGGTGTGGCAGCTTAAGAGACATGAAGACAGAAAAGTCAGAGTTTATGTGCAAATGCAAAAGAAGGCAGAGTGCACAGCACCTTGAAGAAAAATATGAAAACTAACCTTGGAGTCAATGAAGGAATTAAACAGTAAAGACCTGTCAGTTATAGGGTATAGTTCTTGAAACAACCTCACAAGGTAATTTCTCTTCTCCCAGCTCTCATTGCCCTTCCCATGCTGACAAAATTTGCTCAGATGGCACAGCAGCAAAGAAAAACCACCACATAGCTTCCTGAGGTGTGAGTACAAAGACTTTGGCCCAAGGCTTGCTTTGTCTCACAACCTGCAACTGTGGCAGGCAAAAACATGAGCAAGCTAAGCAAGCTGATGGCTAAACACAGTACAGATACATACTGCCCTGCCACAGTCAGTATCAGGTTGCCCTGAGACTCTTAAGAAGTTCATTAATTTTGGTCTCATGAAAAACCAGTAGATGCCATAACAGTTCTTTAATTGGTATTTTTATTTCTACTGAAGGATCATAGTCTAAGAATAGATAGCCTGTATTCATGCTGTAAAACCCAGCTGCTGACCAGAATTGACAGGAATCAACTAGATATTTTTGGTTTATTTTTTCTTTTTAAGTGGCAAGGGAAGTAGGGTTTATTTGTGCAAATGCTTATTATCCAACACATTGTAATATCTGAACTAACTCTTCATGGTGGCCTAGGTCTATTTGAACATAAACAAGTGCACAAGAATGCCAAAAAAAGGAAACACTAAGATATTAATCTGTTTTTCCAGCTGTCAGTCTTCATGCTTGGTTTCCGGTCATCATAAGGAAGGGAAAGTGCAGTCACAGGATACAGATCATATACTCTAAAATGCACACCACATCATGGAGTCCCATCACCAGAACAAAACGTAGCTTTGAGTCATATGCAGCTACTTATTAATAGGTTTTGGGTAGAGTCAGGAAAAGGTGGAAAAGATTACATGTTTTCTGCTATGTGCTTTTTCTGTGTCCAGCATCTATAAGCCTCATGATAAAAACAGGCATATGACTTCTGTGACCAGTCCATGCCAGTATGAAATTTTGTAGATGATTATGTCAAAAAACAAGGAAGGAACTCAGTGTTTAGTGTCAACAATCAGAAGAAAATAACATTCTATGAGAAGAAGACAAAATTTCGCACCACATCCACAAAGCAGGTAACAAAAATTTACAGAATGTGAGGACCTGGCCTTACAGTTCTTACTGTGTCTGCATATATGATGTGCAAAGAACACATTAAAGCTAATGGTTCTGGGTGATCAAGAAATCCTCACAGCTGGTGGATCCCCACTTCTCTGAGAAAGCGCCATTTCAAGATAACAGAAGGATGCAAAATGCAGCACAGATTCTCAGTTACCGTATTTAACGTCCTTGGGTTTAAGTCAGCCCTTGAACACTATTTCCACGCAGAACTTGTAATTTATTAATTTGTGTTCTATGATGTTCATTGTTTATGAAACCTGCATCTTTCAAAACATTTTTCTCAACTATTGCAGTGTTTTCTAATATGCAGGAAAAGTAGGTACTCAAAATGAAATGTTACTCTGAAGTTCAGTAATTTGGGTGGAAAGTTACAGATACACTGGTAATCGTAAATGGTCTGAGGTTTGAATGATTTTTTCCACTCCAGTTAAATATATTGAGAAGTATATTCAAATAATTAAAAAGTGCTGGAAATAAGCAGTATTTGGAATTAATGGAAGCCATATATTCACCCTGTTGCATTCATTATTTTCAAATTATAGTTTCCACGGATTAAGAAATGCAGTGAAGTTAAAATGAAGCAATTTTGTTGCTAAATATTGTCATTTAGATTAAAACACATGTGTCTGTTGAATCCAAAAGCCAAACACTACTACTGCTGCTGCTTTTATTATTTGTAAAATCTAAAAGAAACTGCCAATAAGCAATGAGCAACAACTGGGAAAGCATTAAAAAAGAGAGAATAAAAGCCCCAATATCCCTGCCTCCCTGGGTAACTATTTTCTTAGATGGCATGGGTTGCCAGTCATATTATGTACACATCAAGAAAGTCACGTTATATTAATTGCACATTTCTAAATAGTTTAATAAGGGACTATACGTTATAGATGCTGTAACATATGGCTGAGAGTCCAAAAGGCTGAAAGGTTGCTCACAACCCTCTCTTATCCGTCAGCTACAGGCTAACACCCCTTATTTCAAATGCACAACTTTTACCATATTGGTAATACAGTAAATAATTTAAAACCTTTTCTAAGCCATTTTTAAGTTAATATGACTGATTGGAAGTAATAACTAAAGGAAGAATGGGAATTCTTGTCCTGCCAAGAGTTTCACAGGAGCTGGCTCATGCAAATGCACCGGTCTACAAACCCAAATATTGTTCTTCCAAATCCTCAAATCTGTATGGATTTCTGATCATTTCAAATTGGACCCTTTATCTGGGGCAAAGTTTATTTGAAGCAAACTACCACGCAATTTTACATCCTTCCTTTAAGGATATTTGACAAATTGTTGAATGCTAACAACCTTTGTTCACTGACCATGGAATAAAGGGTTGTCCAGACCAGAGTTGAAAAATCCTCATTTTTAAATATAGTATCACCATCAATCAACATACAAATGAACACTCATGGCTGAATTTTTAATTACATTAAAACCTCACTCGTTTCCTTTGAGGCACAGTTTCATCCCAACAACCCATGACAGACGGTAAAGTTTTATTGTGACCCGTTTTCCATTTCAAAAACTTCAGTGCATTTTAAAGGCAAACATATAAAATGCATTTTAAATTTATTTTCCTTCACACTTATATAGAATTTATATAAATGTCACCAACCAGGTCTTACCACATTTCTATGGTTCCATATAGACTTTGTCAATGTTTTTTTCATTCCATTCAATGAGCTATCATATTTTATATCAAATTTAAACAATTCAGCCAAGGTAAATACTTTTATGGGGTGTGGGCATATCTCCTAAATGACGTTGCCAAGTAAGTCATCATTATTAGCATTTTCCTATACTCTTTCCATGCTGTCCTACTTCGGCATAATCAGCAGCAGAAAGGAGACAAAAATACTTTAGAATAAAACCTCTTCTCCACTGCTTCGATGCAAAAAGTGAACATGAAATTCCAAAAGAGAATGCCCATTCCAAGGACCTCACCAGTGGCACAATATGAAATGACATCTGAAGAGTTCAACCATGGGGAAATTGAGGTGCTTACCTGGCTCAAGACTTCTGGGCTGAATTGTAACTGCGGTATTTTCCATTAATTGCCATTCATTGCTCTCCTCACAGCAGCTCCAAAACCAGTATGCTGTTAGTTAGCTAGAAAAGAAAAAAGAAAACAAAACTAAACTAAAATGAATTTTAAAAAGAGAGAGAGAGAAAGAAAAGAAAATGAGAAAAATCACCTATATATTTTACAAGTGAGAGGAATTTGTTAAAGCATTTATAAAGAAGTCATTTTCAGTAAGTACGTACTCAGAACACTATGAAATCTTTAAAGGGTATATGACTAACAAGTCAAGGAAACAAGTTTTCTTTTTACGCTACTTGGTTATCCTGTTTATTTCCTAATAGTTCTACATCCATAAAAGGCCAAAGGACTCTGACCTTGGCAAGCTAACTAAGCAAGAAAAGGCAATCATGTGTGCAAGGTTGTCACCTACACTACAAATTATGATAAAATATACCTCAGTATTGGAAAAAATAGCTGTATGTCTTCAGTGACATCCACTGTAGTACATTTAAGGATTTGAATAGGACAGCAATTTATTTTGCACTAAAATGTTTTATGGTTATCATAAAGCATTATGTCTTCAGAGACTGAAAGGTGATGTTTTTATGGACTGTTGCTTCTTGTTGCATTATCTTCACAGATCAAAAATTATCCCTCTTCCCCCCCCCTTTTTTTTCCAAGCACCCCCCTATTGCCCCGCTAATAAAAAGATGTTGCACAATGCTTCAGTCTGATAAAAAGGAAACTGTGTTAAACAAAGTGTACAAGGAACATATTTCTAACACAGAAGAGTTTTTACAATGAATTATTATCCAGCTAATTAGTGAAATAAATAATAATAATTGCCTGTCCCTCCTCATTAGACTCTTATAAAGAAAACGGAGCCCCAAAGCAGAGTTCTAGCTTTTGATTTGAAAAATTGGACCTTGTTAATTTTATTATCACTTTGCCAAAAAGCCAGTCCTCTTGCACAATGACAGGGTGGAAAAAATGACAGGCAGACAGATTGACTGATGTGCAAGATGTCCCATTTTTAGCTTAAGAATAGTTTTGAGGTAGTAACTGAGTAACCAGATGTGGTTAGTTTGCTCCTGATTTATCCCTTCTGAAGAGCCTGAACTACCAGTGAGGATTAGGTGGAACAAATATACAGTGTGTGCTTTTGACACGTTAATCTGATGGATTTCAGGCTTATCTAAGTCTATCTAAATTGTAGATAGTGTATAAATTGATTATGATCGAATATTATTAATATATCAAAGGCCCTTCCCCTTCATCACATGTTCTTCAGCCTTTGACCAATATCATGCTACCACATGGCTGACATTGGTCCATGCTTCTGTCACCTTTGGACTGTTCTCTTGTAGGCTACTTTTTTCCAGACATTCCTTAAAATTCCCCATTTTATGCAGAAATAGAGTGTCAAAGCCAGCACATCTAAACACATTACTTGATGCTGAAGGAATTTCACTGGCTTCTAATGAGGCAGTGAATTAGCCTTAAGGGGTCTAGTTTCAATTTGATGCGTGCATTAAACGGAGTTACGCACGTCACATAACTAATCAATTTATCTAGGCATTAATATAGCTCTCATCACTCTGGTTTCCAAGCACTTCAAAACAAGCCCACAGAGGCCTTCAGAGGATCATCACAGAGAACAGGCCCATAAGAACCTTTTGTTCACTGATATTACACATTTCCCCCTCTTGCCACCCAAGTACTAGCAACATCTTTGAGGCTCTTGGACATTGTTGTCCGAAGCCAGTAAGACAGAAAAATCAAGATACCCTACATAGCCCAAAAGAGATGAGACTAAAATACGGATAGGCTTTTAAGAACAAACACGGAATTTTTGTTTACTACTTTTAACACCACTCTTTGCCATAATCCCAGGGTGATCTATACAAAATGTCCTATACCTGTCCGAAGGTACATTCACAGAAGAAAAAAGGAGTCTCTCAGTTTTCCACTGAACTGCACTTGCATGGAGTCTCAAAATTCAAACCTCAGCGATTTAATCTATACACTCTTCTACCCACCTCCACAGCCACCCTAGCTAATCCCTTTCTGATATCTTCTCTTGTCTCCTCACCTGGCAGACTGCTGGCTCTAACTCCTCCCACCACGTTCCCTGCCCTTACAAGTCAGAGCCAGAGCTTCTCTTTCCCTCTGCAAGTACTGCATCAGCTTGGACGAACCTGGAGAGGCCTAATTTTTCACAAACTACCCTGAAAAGCCAGTTCATTGCCTTGTATTAATTCCAACATTTCCCTTTCAACAAAGTAAAGTTACATTCAGGCTCTACACATGAGGAATTTTTACCTGTTTGACATAAATAATTTTTTAGAGTAATCTAATTAAAACAGTGAGAACAGCTGAGTGGAATCCTAACAGTGGCTTAATTCAGCTCAGCATGCACCTGCTCTTTACCAGTGGGAGCACAGCTGAAATACACCTGGTAATGCGCTTTATATAAACTCTGCTCCCAATCCTTGACAGTAGTTTAGTTGCAAAATGTACTTTTGATATAGTTTACAGATCACTCAATTTCTACACCGCATATGTGAAATCAATGACATGATTGCTGCTTTTTCTTCACAGAAAACAGTGCATTGATATTATAATGGCCTTGTAACTAATTTCAGATAGGGAAGGCAGTACCAGAACAATTGCCATTTCATTTTATTTCTACCTTCTGCCACAAAATTTGGGGCAATGTGATAAATTAATACAATGGCCTGAATGTTGACACATTTACTTACCGAACGTAAACTGAAGGTCAATTTACGCCATGAACAAGATAGGTCAGATGACACCAGGGTTTTAAAGAGCCTCCTTCAGGCTGCAGCATTATAACACTGAAGCACTTCCTGAATGACCCAACGTTATTTCTTTGTATTGCTTTATATTCTTAGGCTTTCAGATATTAAGCTTCAATTTCCAATGTAAAAAGCAATAACCACAACCCCAAGATAGTCTTCTAACTTTTCCATCCTTCACTCATTTTTAACTGAAAATATCATATAAAGCTGCAGATTTTCACATGTGCTAGGTAAGGAAACTTACTTGCTGGCGGTGTTCCTAAGTCTTTCCTACCACAGGGTAAAAAATGACTCTTTTTGACTAATATAGGGAAGCATCATTTCAGGTTATATTACGAGAGGAATATTTACACTTCTCTAATTCCTTCGTTTCTTTGGCTATGCTTCCTAGTAGAGTAAGAATTCATTGTTTTTCTCATCTTTGTATTGCAGATAGCACGGGTTTTCTTTTGCCATTATAAAACACTCCTGGAGCAAATGCCATTGACGAACACACAGAACATCTAAATAACTTTCACTTCACAAACAGAAAAGTGTGATACATAGCACATAAACAACTGCTCCTCCCTAAGTTCTACCTTAAATGCTTTTTCAAGTTATAAACTACAGCATATTTTTCTAAGGTCTTTGTTTAATTCCTGACTAACACATCCCACAGATGACATGTAACGTGCTAGTTGGAACTGAGCAACAGCTAAGGTGGAGGTAAATACCCCTTCAACAAAAACCAAAAACTCTCTGGAAATTTTTCTCAAGGATTGTAGAATAAATGGCAGAGAAAGGGCCCGATCCCACTCACCAACAGATCTTACTGCCTTGTCTTCAGAGGAGGTAGGGCACAGCCATTCAGGCACTGCACACTGCCCAGATAGGAGACCCTTTCTCCAGTGCTTGTGGTCAGGCTGGTGCTGCCTGACAAGCCACTGCAAGGCCTGAGACAGGCTGCAGCTGGGAACGCAGCTCTGCCAGAACAGAGAGGATGCACCCACACAGCCGCGGCTGGGTCTGCTATAGCTGATGAGTCTGGATTAACTTGTAGGATCAAAGGAAAGTAACAACTGTTGCTGCAAAGCTTATTTGCCTCGATATATATGTTCAGAGATCAGTTTTCTTCTACTAGTAAGTTCCAAACATACAGCTGCTAACGTGTCCACACGAAGAGCATGTCCTACATTTATTTTTATTCCATGTACTTCAAACTGTATCTGGATAAAACATCAATATCCCTCATTCTCATACCAGGAGAACAGAATTTGAATTGAGCAAATAACATTTTTAGATACTTAAAAGCTCAGATAAAAACACTGAAAGAAACTCTGAGGTGTTCACAAATGCATCTATGTTCTCATTCCCCAGATATTGAACTTGGGCTCATTTCTGATACAAGCTTGTGAGATCAAGCTAAACTATACATTCCTGTTTGTTATTGTAATAATCACATTACTTTCATCTCTCTGTTCCAAGATAATTTAGTGCCAGTAGGAACAACCGTATCATCACACCACAGTACCACAGAAAGCTAATATATGCTATTTCATTTTTTAGAAATTCTGAATCCTCTTCATATAGAGCACACAATATGGTCTAGCAGTTTATATATCTGAAGTGAGCTGCTTTCCCAAATTATCTTGAGTCTGAGAGCTGTTCAGTTCTGCAGTCCTTCCTTTCCTTGATGCCATGTCATCTTCATTCAAAAGCTGATCCTTTGAAATATTCCTATCCTGACCGAAAGCATATCTGGAGGGTCTTGGTGAATACGTAAGTATTTAATATGCATTTATGTTTAATGAAGTTCTACATCTTTCAAAGATCCCATCCCACAAAAGTTTTCTCCAAATTAATGCTTTCCTACTGATCTCACAGATGTAGAGCTACTTAATTAAAAACAAACAACTCCCCCCCCCAACAAAAAAAACAAACAAACAAAAAAAAACCCCAAAAACCAACCCAAACCCCCGAAATCATACTGCACATCCCCACCAATATATACACAAAACCCACAAGGGAAAAAAAAACTCAAAAAGGAAAAAAAAAACCCAACCAAAACAAAACCAAAACCCCATAAAAAGCCCCAACACCACAAAACCACAGAATATAGAAGACTTAAACTGCTGCATTATGTCCTACTATGGGAGAAATTTCAAGCTGCAGTCCTCAATAAGTCCAGATGCTTGCAAAGAACCAAGAGCAACAATCAAGCTGCATGTGAGCAGCCCCATGTGTCCCATGCAATTCATGTGCAGTAAGAATGGGGGGGGGTGGAACAACCAAAAAAGAAAAAAAACCCCAATACATTACTCTATTCCTACCATCCTGCAATGCCCACATAAGTCCTCATCAATTTCAGTGGCAATATTATTGCCTTGTCATGAAAGAAAAGAAGAGAAAGCTCCTCACAAATAGAGTGCAAAGGAGATGCTGGAAGAAGCTGGAATTACAAAACATAAGTAAAAACTCTGAGCTTCTAAGTGGCCAGCTTGACCCAATCCAAGGGACACATCCATAATTTAAACAGTTCAAAACCAGAGCTTGTAGCAGCCAGTGTGAGGTCCTTCCCAACAGCCAGAAGAGCCTAGTTAGAAGGCAAGCCAGCTCAATTGCTGAAGTCTTCAGATCACACTCTGTCAGTTACAAATGTGAATAACTGTCCTATGTTCCTCAGCTACCTGTCAGGCAGTGATGTGTCTCTATTTATTGCACTGTGAGACCACACTCTTTCTTTGTCACCATCCACACGTTGTTAGTATGCAACATAACATGAGATTGTGTCCACACATCTCTACAAAGATAAAACCGTCAGAACAAAAACTTTTTGTAATGCTACTCTATTAGAGGGCGAGCCAAAGCTCATTAAAATCAATGGAAGTCTTTCTTCTTCACTGCAACAGGGGAGAGACATTTCCTCTCTAAATAATGTATGAAAAACATACCACAAAAAGACATGCATCACAAGAAGAAAACACTGTATCAAGGCAATCACAACCTATCCAACACCAGACAAACCACCTTCATTTTTAAGCATAGATTTGAATGAAAGTCATATTGCACACAAGCATCTATTTATTATATCAGTTGTAATCACACCTCTAAAGTGAAAAAAAACAAACCCCACAGCATGCATCAGCCTGTTTAGTTTGGGAGAAGGGCAGCTATTTTGTCTGTATCTTAAATGGAAGTGAAGCAGACCCCCCCTCCCTGAAACATTAACCATTTCAAAAGATCTCATTAAAAGGTTTCTCTGTTTTCACTGATTATTATGTAGTGACTACAAGAACACCTATAAATCTGATTGAATTAGGTTTTCAGGCCTTTATTCCAGATAATTTCTTCTCCCTATGTGGACTTTCTCAGGAAATGAGATTTAATGAGTCATAGTCCTTACTGATAATCACAGGAGAGCTCATTAGCTTTCTGTCAGATTTGTACCCACTATCTGCCCTCAATATGCTTGTGACTTACTAGAGCTAAATATGACACTACAGAGAAAGCAGATATACTCAGATGAAGCAATACAGTGGATTTGAAATACTATAGAGATAAATATTTCTCCTTAATTTATTTTGAGAACTTAAGGGAAAAAATCAACATGCCTTCTCTCCTTTCTTAACCTTCTTTTGCTATTGTGATGGCATCGCTGACAGCAAGACACACAGGATTAGAGAAAATTAAGAATGACATTTGAAGACTCCTTGCAGATACAGCAGCAGAGAACTAGCCTAAACAGTCCATAATACCAGGCTCTGGGGACTGGAACACATTCCTGTTCTAGCGTACAAAATTGTGGTTTACCACAATCCCGCAATATATTCAGGGTATCAGTGACAGATTAAGGCACAAGGCAGTGGAGGTGAACCTGCTTTTTGACCTGCCCCTCCCACATTTACAGCTCTCTATCTCCATTTCAAATACTTCTGATTGGGTTCTTACCTCTCAGCCCACCACCTGCACAGCCTACTGCCTCCTGGTTCTGCCTGAAGGGCATGGCTCTGAACTGGTCTGTGCAAAGGAACTCCTAAGCCCCATGGCTGTAGCACCGGGAAAGATGCTTCTGCTCTGCACACAATGTGCTGTGGAACAGCAGCATTCATCTGATAGATTGTGAGATATGAACGGCCTTAGTCTTTTTCCACCTACAGTTCACATTTCCCAAAAGGAGAGGAAAAGTAAAATTGTGATTCTTATTTCCCTTCTTGTTGTTCAGCTTGACAGGATGCTATTTCTTACAAAGGGCACATTGCAAGGTACTGGTCTAAGCCTGCTCTTCACAACTGGTCACTTTCTTAGGTAGAGTTTGCCTTTATCTCTCTCTGCAGCTTTCACATAACGTTATTTTTTAGTTGAAAAGAAAAAAGGAAGTACTTCTACTTCCTAGAAAACCGAAGATCACCCCACACTCACAATTTGCTTTCACAAAATACCTGCTTTCCAAACGTGTCTTAAGGACAGTCCAATAAGCAGGTACCAAACCCAGGAAGGTATTTTACCAGACTGTACTATGGTAAGTACTCACCTTTTCCAGGAAATCACCCATACCATAAAAAGAAAAAAGAAAAAAGAAAAAAGAAAAAAGAAAAAAGAAAAAAGAAAAAAGAAAAAAGAAAAAAGAAAAAAGAAAAAAGAAAAAAGAAAAAAGAAAAAAGAAAAAAGAAAAAAGAAAAATTACTTTCTCAAGTAATTCACTGTAGTGCCAGGACCCAAGGCAACAAGCACTCTTCTCAGTTAATAGGCAATAATATTTGGTTTTAACCCACTTCCCTCACCCATCCTTAACACAGCCACTCCAGTTTTTCAATCTATCATCTCTCCCCCACCGTATTCCTTACATTTTACATAGATACAGCAGTGGCTGCAAAGGGTCTGAACAGGCTGGCAGGAAGAGGAGGTCGTGTTGGGCATACGTGTGACACATACAAGAGTTGTCAGAGCAAAGGGAGTTTTACATTTCCTATTTCCAGAGCTCAGCAGAACTGCCATGTATCCCTCTCCTTAGAATTTTGCCAATCTCTGCATATTACAATGTTAACAAAGTTTATACAAATCATGGAAAAATTCTAAAAAAGTGTGTTTTTAAATGTATTGGTAAGCCTGTTGAGGTAAAGAAATGATGGCAGCAAAGTAACACCAGCAATGAATGTGACTACAACTTCCTAGCATGTTTACTCTAGCATAATCAACTACACCCCAGATTGAGGCAAATTATATTCCATCAGACAGGACAAAGATGAACCATAACAACCCATGACATTTTTAGCTACTTATTTCCCAAACTATTTTAGTGACCTGCTAATTCTCTATAAAGTGGGTTGTTAAGAAGCAGAAACTTTCAGTGAGTAACTGATTAAAGAAATATCAGAGACCGGTGAGAAAAAGACAAAGAAATGTGATCAAATATCTGATCCCACTCCTTTTTCATTCAGAATTATCTGTTCATATCTATCCTTTAACTTCATACTTGCACACTTCAGCACACATTCACTTTGTATCCACAGCACTCACAGGAACACATCATCTTAATTTTCTGTATGGGAAATAGGTGCGTGATTATTTTTGCTGCACCAGAAAGAAAAGTCAAATATGCAGCACCAGCTACTGCATCAGAAATTAGACCTTGTCTATGTTAGGCTTTCACACGGCTTCCATTCCAGTAATGTCTGAGCCCTTCCATTACCATAATACTTAGTAGTTGTCTTCACAACCATCCCATAAGGTAGGAAATATGTTTATTTTCTTTCTTGCAGATGAAAAAGCAAGGCAGAGCAATCTTCCCATGTTCACAAAGGAAGTTTATAAAGGAAAAGAAAAGGGGACCCGAGTCTTTTGTGTCCCAAGCTAGCATACTTTATCATGAACCAACCCTTCAAAGTGATCAGGTCATTTGAATGTAAATGCAACCAGCCAATTCTCCAACTAGGAACATGAGTGAAAGCAAAGAGCTGAAATAATCCAAATCTCTTTTATGCCTTAGAATTCATGGTGCTCTGCACTAAATCTCATTTCTCTCCAGCTTGAATAAACTTTTGATAAAAGTTTAAGCGATAATGAGATATACACCCATCTTTGGCTTTTCAAAGGAAACTACCTTGGTCACAATGTAGGTTGATGGTCAGAGCAACTAAGTGAGACCAGGAATTACAAATTCTGTCACTGCCGCAGGTCATACTTCTGAGCAAGCCAATTCACCTGTTTCATACTTTCCCTTACTATAAATGCAGGGGAGGAAACAACTTGTAAGAGATTGAGATAATCCAATGCAAACTATTTAAACAAGCTATAACTGCTCTCCATTTTGAAGGGGTAGTTTAGCTGTTTATTACCAGTTCAATAGGTTTCATGGATAAGTAGTAATTTTGCATGTCTGTTCTTTCCTATACCTGGGATCTCTCACCTCCTCAGAAGCTCCATGTTGAGATGGTATTTCTTCTCATTAAGAGCCTTTCCTGTGGGGGCCACTGAAGCTGCAAGTTCCCTACCACAGCACTTCCAGGTGACCAGGGAGCAGAGGGTCAGCTGCGCATAGCAACAGGTTGTGTTGACATCAGACTTTCAGGAAGATCCTGGACTATTTGTCTAATCAGACCAGTTGCACATTTATGTATTTTTTTAATCCGTCATTCGCACAGCAACATAAACAAGCAGCTTTTTATGCCATTATACAAGTTCTCTTTTCCGGGAAGTTAATGGTTTTAAAGTCTGAGACATTGCAACTAAGAATTGCAGGTGTAATTTCAGCTCAGGATGACTTCAGGGTTCTAGTGTCAGTCATTAATCACTGGAACTGCACTTTCTGGGTTTATGATTTTGACAAAATCCCTTCATTTGAATTATGGCCTTGTATTCAACACTAGGGCATGTATTATTCTATAAATAATTTTTAAATACAAAGAGAAACAACATGGAAAAAATAGAATCTGTGACTTAAAAGTCTAGTCCTCTTATGGCATAGGCAAACAGAATGCTCTTGACTTTAACCTATGGGTTCCACTTCATATGTGGTGTATTTTTCATACATCATGGGTTTTTATAAATTTGCTGTATAAAGCACTAGAGCTACATTGCCAGCAAAATATAAGGAAAACAAATATGTCAGGGTAATGATGCCAGGACAATTCCTTATTGAAGAAAGCAGTTTATTAATACCTTATTGCTACAAGCTAGATCTTATTATCATCTTGGGTCATTTAGAATCTTATTAGGTATTCTGATGGTGGATGAATAATCCTGTGATAAATTCTTTGCCATGTCCTTCACAGTTGTCATAGCAGGATCATAAACAGCATTTATAACAATCTAGCCTGGAGGAAAAGGCTTACAATGGTCTGTTTAACATGCAGGAAATATTCAGATCGGCCGTGTCTGGTTAGATTTGAGACCCACAGGAGAGATACCAAAGTTAAATGTAGCATGGGTTTCTCTGAAGATTAGCTTTAAAAAAGTCTTTGGGTCAGGGACGTAGGGACTAACGCCAATGATGTGGCCAAAAGCATCCTTCTTTCAAGAAAGCCAACTTGAATAAAAATGGTAGCTGCAAGATACTTTCTTACTGAAAAAACACATAAGGTTACTTGAGCCGCTACTTAAGAAGCATGGCTGAAATTATTTGCAACTGAATAGCTTGGAGCTCAGTCACCTACTTCAGTGATTATTATATGAAAAAATAGTGTATGCAGTCACATAGTGAAAAACATGCAGATTTTTGCAGAGCTATAGGATAACTTGCCTACACTGTACAACTTCTTGAACTCTTGCAAGCTCAGAACTGAGTTCTTTAGAACTGCTACAGAAGTAACATGGGTAAAGTAAATTCTAGAAAAAAAATATTAATTTACATTGCTTTGAGTGGGTATTAAAAAAAACCCCAACATAGTCTACACAGATAAACACAACCACCTCCCTATCACTGAGCACGATGAATTACTCGTACCTGTTGTCATTCAGTGTCACATTCCAAGGTATGATACCAGTTTCCTAAGTCTAAGTGCAGTAAGTGCATCTCAAACTACCACAACTTTTCAGAACATAAGTTATTTTTAAATGCTAATGGTGGTATAAATTAAAGCTTAGCCAAAACTAATCATGCAGGACCTGTCAGGCATGTTTTCAGGAGAGTGATAATAGAAATGGGTAGCTTACTGGAAGGGATTGTGCTGACAGATTTGAGTACACCCATGTATATACACAAACACTTTCTCCACAGTAGGTGATGTTGCTCTCTTGGCACAAGCAACTGAGACTATGGAAAGTGAACAGCAAAATTTGCTTTTCTTAGAAAAAGATGAATTGCCTCTTCCACTTGAATTTTAAATACACTAAATGAATGAGTTCTGTAGCTCTAATCCCTGAAACAGAGCTTGACTGTTGGAAAGCTAGTCTAAGTGTCCACAGCTGAGAAATGTGGAAATTGCATTCTGGGACATTGACTGCTTCAGTCATTTGGACACCTCGAATTAGAAAAACACCATGATATCCTGGGATTTGGTTGCAGCTGCAACTACCACCTACAAGAACCAATTTTGCAGACATCTATGTGTGCACTCAATCTTACTACCAACATACAGCTATGATACTTCTGAGGACAGTATATATATGGCAGTTAAGTTTAATGGGTGCAGATCACAGTCACCACATGAAGAACAAAGTACTGTCAATTGCTCAGAATTTGTTCCCAACTTTAAAAACAAACTGTCAATAATTCTAAAGTTGAAAATACATCTCAAAAAAGAAACCTTAAGCTAATCAGGCGAACCCTGAGAGGGGAAAGGGGCTAAGCTCACCAAATAAATTGTTACTTAGAGCAAATAGTTCTCAGACAGCTGCATTCTTTTATCTCCTGTACTATCCTGCTTTCCTCTAAGTTTTTGTTAGCTGACCGCAGATTCTTTGAGAGGTGTTGCTGTACCTTCTTAAGTAGTTTTTAGCACTTTGGGGATGTACCAGCAGAAATAAATAATAGCACCGTAATCACAAAGACAAAAGAAAACCAGCTTTGAATTAAGCAGTTAAATGAACAGATAGGAGCCTGCAGGAAAACATGCTATACAAAAGCTATAGGGCTTGATTTATTATTTAAGTTTAGCTAAAGTTGAGGCACACTTTTTTTCCCTTATGACTAAAATTGTTTTTCTAGCTTGTTCTTAGCACAAATCTAGTTGGGTTGAAGGAAAGCTCACTTGTAGCACTCAGGCTGCTGAAGTAGCACAACATCCATGTTACAATCATACTGCAATAATGATGGTATCTCAGATTTTCACATCTCTAAACCAATAGCAGACAGGATATGGGATTATACCACTAAAAAGAAATGTCATGGCATTTTTTTTTTAATAATAAAATTCAGTCTTTGCTCCTTCTTAAAAAGCCATGCTTTCTATTGATGAGCAAAGATTTTAACTTTTTTTTTCAATGTGAGATTTACATTGATAATCTTCCTTTTCAATTAAAAAAAGCATCTTAAGTATACTATCACTGTGCATAGAAATTTAAAAATTATTTACTTACTTTGTTAAAAAAACCACCAACAAACCTTTCCAGCTTTGCTTTGATACTGTGATAACTGTACAGCTGTAAAAAGAAGTACCACAGGGGAAGATGATTCCTATTTTGGATGCACTCAACCAGACTGAAAAAGCAGCAATGTAAAATGAATACCTTTTAAGATTGCAAGTTAACTGAAAGTCTTTGGAGGTTTAAAATTGTTCACATCATTCTATAAATGCACAAAATCCCTCCAAGGCAGCTCTCTTGATATAGTCACCTAAGAATATTAATTTACAAAAATCTCTCTGATATTAACACATTTCAAATCCTAGATATTCATAGGAGTTAGTCTTGCACTAAAAACTGAACTGTGACAAAAGAAAGTATCTGCTTCACAAGTTAAATTTCCCTTTGTCTCTAAACTTAAAAGAGGTAAAAAATGCTTATCTTAAAATAAGACTGCCTCTCTGCCTTCTGAGCATGTCTATACAGCTGTTTTGGACTGAAGCGAAATCTCTGCAGCATTATGCAGTCACACTTCTTCCACCTCACCTGCTCACGCACAATCTCTTTTCCTGCTGAAATCAATGGGACTTCTGCCTCTGATCCGGCCCCGTCTGAATCATACCAAATAATTTCTTATCAGTTTTATTGCTAGTACGAGAGCACACGTGGCCCAGCAAGACCATCTCTGGTTGATTTCATTGCATTTTTACAGTACTATGCAATATATGTTTCATATGCAATAAAATAGTCTAGTTTCTACAGATATTATCCAAACTAGCATTACTTAACAAACTTTATAGGTAGTTCTTAAATTGACATACTTTAGCTCCACTGGGCTGCTTTTAACACTAAACTCATGTGAACTTATTTTTAAAAAATGTACATTACTATATTCAGAATTTTTACCCATTGTTCAGCATTTTCATTCAGCTTGCAAAGCCGACCAACAGAAGTGTTCAGAGAGCTTTCACAAACAGTTTTCTACAAATCTGGCTGGGGAAGTTAATTTCTGTTAGGCTGCTTGCCCACAGCTTTTTGAACAAGTGATAGTGGTAAAAGGTGAAGATATAACCCATTGGCAAAGGCAATATACAACTCAGTATTAGCCCATTCACATAGAACAGAGCTTGCTTTCTTTAGTTCATTGCCACTGATTCACAACTCTGTAAATAGAGTTATAGCAGCTTGCTCTCAGGTAGGGTGATAACTATGACACAAGTGCCTTCCCTCTCTAGCCTGCTAATTCACCTCAAACCCAGCTCTCCACAGTATCTAGCAAACTGCTACCAGGCTCAGCAGGAACCATGAGAACAAAGTTTTTTCATGATCAGGCATCATCGACTCCCAGCTCAGAGGTTAAATGCCATTTCAGACTTTGGGAAATTATTTTTCAATTGGTACCTGTGACAAAGCCTTTATAACAGCAACACCGCAGAAAGAAATTAACATTTACCTCAACACAAAGGAACCTCTTCTTTGGTATACAGCAGTAGCATGCATTCCTGATTACAAGAAAGGAATCAAAGGATGCTTGCCAAGTCTGCTGGCTAAACTATGAGCCTAGCAGCTGAAGGTTTCATTTCCTTCCCAGATGCTAATGAGAAAGAGGGTGGGTCAGTGGCTCAGGGAAGAGAAACTGAGTCAGACTGGCCCACATTCTGATGCAGATGGTAGCAGCCCAAAGGGGACTGGGCTCCCTACTGTGGCTGCAGGCCAGGTGTTACCTGCAGTATGTGGAGTGAAGCTCAGTCAGCTGTGCCTGCCTTGCTGCAATCACAGCTTCAGGTGCACTGAGTAGACTCAGCATTTTTATGGATATGAACCCAACACTGGTTCCTGAGCAACTACAAGTCAGATTACACCTTCAGTGGGCAAAATGCCTTAGCATTATCATTCAGATGTGAAAAACCTGTAACACACCAACAGGGAAAGTGAGGACTGGATCAAATTAGCTCAGCTGTTCAGCAATACAAGCACCAAGTACCAAGCAGCAACAATACATGCCACAAATCTTTCCACAGTTGTACCTCACTGCCAAGATGCCATTGCACTTCTGTTTGACTTTGCTATTGAGCCAGAATGCATATGTTAGAGCAGTCTATAACAATGCAGAGTACCCTACATAGACACCGTATGTACTAGCTCCCAGCTAATTTGCGACAGATAAACAGTGTGCAAGACTGGCTACCAAATCACTTACAGCAAAACAGAAATATAGTAAAGACTACTGAAGGAAGAACAGATTCCGAGTAATTCCAAAAAGAAGAGACTTGCAAAGTTTCCCTTCTTTTTCCCAAATACCTGATACTTGGTTCTGTTTCCCCTTCTTAAGTCTCAATGAAACTCCCCCTTCCCACTCACTCCCCTGTAAACAGAAGTATTAGTTAACAGGTTTCCTAGGACCTGGCTTGGCACTCTCAGTGAAACACCTTTTTAATTTTCCTCACACACTGAGATTCATTTACAAAACCATTTCCATTGAGAGTGTTTGTTGTACACCATACATCAAGATGTGCCCCTGTGCACATTTCCCACTGTAAACCAGCAAGATGCCCAAATGGTAGCAATGCCCTTTTGCACCTTACTGGATATCTATGAATACCTGAACCAGCTCGTCCTTTGGCATCAGAGCCACTCAGCTGTGAGTAAGTAAATGCTTCTGGTGTACAAACCATTGATTAGATCAATTGCCTTTACAATTCTCTGTGTGTGAATGCTATATACATTCACTAACTGATTGTCTTAACTGTTTCCAATTAGAGCTTAAATGTCTAATTAACAAGAAATGGACAGAAATCTCCACTGTTGACTTTGGAGGACTACGACCAGTAACTCTACCTGTACAACACAATGAGATGAAGAGAGGAAGAAAGTGGAAATGAGATAATATCTAGACATAGATTTAGAATATCTAGACAGCATTAATGTGTGTATATATATAAATATGTGTATATATATGTAAATATATATAGCATGGGTTTAAATTCTCCTGGCTTATTTCTCAACACATAGTTTCTCCTAGAATGTACCATCACTGGTTTCTACTGATTTCTGCTTGATTTCTGTTGGCTTCTCCTAGAAAATACAATCACCTTTGAATATAAAGTAACTGTAAAATAAGAACCTATAACACTTCAATCCACAGTCATTTTTGCTACAATAATAATCTAACATATTCATGGTCCTCGTATGTAAGTGTTTGGAAGCATCCTTGTAAGCAAATAACATATGGACCAGACTACATTTTTCCTTTAAAAAGAATATATTATGCATTACTGATATTCCTCTTACAATGAATGAGATCGAGAAACAGCAGAATAACAAACTCTACAATGTAAACTTAGTGGATTCATTGCAAGTCTGAACGGTTCATCAATACAGATTATGAACTACTTGGATCGGCTTTAGAGCCAGTAGCTAAATACGCTGGTAAATACCTTGATCATGAACAGCAACAGCATTACTCTTCACTGTTCAAAGCAATTTTCACTTCTTGAGCAGGATTAGACTAAACAACTGCCCAGAGCTATACAAATAAATGCAGTTTGGTGCTACCTAAAACAGAAATCTGCTGAGAAAGACATCTGAAACTGGCAATAGATGCAGGCACTGCAAATAATTTCTCTGCATAGATGGATGATGCACCAGAGACCAGCTCTTATCATAAAAACTACAATAGCAGATGTCAGTGAAATAATATTTAGCAATGACAGGGACATTCTACAAAAGTCAATGAGGGAAAAAAAAATATCTTCTCAGGTACATGTGAATGTTGTTAATCATAATTAAGGCAAGTGTGACAGTTTCTTGGCAACAGACACTGAGTTCCCTTCCCTGATGAGAAAATCCTGCAGGAATACTCTCTCTTTCATTACATCAAGGCTGCAGTTCTTTACACTAATATCCTCCACTTGGAACACTCCAAGTCATAGGGAAACTTTTGTTTTGTTGATTGCTTTTTGGTGGATAATCACATGATGACCTCCACAAAAGAAAGGAGCAAGTTTCTCATTAGTAAAATAAGAAGAGCTTTAAAAGCTAGTAATATAAACAAGCACATATACTATTGTAGACAGGGGCAGGAGAGGGGGGACAAAAGAGAGATTCACAGCATCCAAGTTAGGGACCTAACACTATCCATACCCTCAAAGAAGATTCAGAGCACCAAGTGGAATAGCAAGGCATGACTAGCCTAAAAGCAGGAAGTGAATGATAGTCCCTCCGAACGTGTATTTTTACTTGCATAATATGGTATCTATAACACCTAACAATGAGCACCTATATGTAAATATTTCCAAGAAAGCAATTTATAGGTATGCTTACTATTGACCTTTCAGTAATTAGGGGATTGCCAATTCTTCAACAACAATAAAAAATTGATAATTTGGAGGGAAGGAAGCATTTTCAGAGAACTTTTTTTTTTTTTCCCCTCCTTTAAAACCCCCCTTTTTGATGGCAAGGTTTTGGCCAGCTGCAAGTTTTTCATTCAAAACAAGTCACTTGTTACCATGATTCATTAATTTTTTCATAAAAGGAAAAAAATGTTGATTAAAGAATATGGAACCATTTAAAGCATACACTATAAATGCATGTATTAGCTAAAAGGGTTGCAAAGAAACATGGCTATGATTCTAAAAGAAGGTGTAAATACCACAGAGAGTAAAGAAATCCCTTACAGTATGTATAATTACATTACTGATAATTATATCCCAGTAATGAGGAAATTACAGTAGAACACCAGCAAAGCCTCTCACAATAAATTGCACAAGTTTATGGAACAATCTCTTCAGGTAAGTGTGTGGAACTCCCTACATCATCTGAAAGACATAAAACACAGGAGATGAAACACATTCACAATGTGCTGTGGGGACAATACTGAGCTGGAAGGGAGATGGACTGGTCTTTTCCATGTCTCACTGCTATGCCATGAGCCTAGGAGTGGGGTTTAAAATCACCACCTCTGCTATCTTCCGATTTTGTTGTCTGTTCTGGCTGTATCTCATGCTAGTGAGATCCCATAGGGTTTAGCAATTAGCATGAGGAAAGCAGTATGATAATCAGAAGAAATTAATGGTTTAAAAACATAATCTTACACTTCCCCTGAGACTTGTTCCATGCAACTGGATTCTCAAAGAAAAGAAAAAAAAAAAGAACAGGTAATTGATTCTTATTAAGAAAATGATCTGCCACAAAATGCTATCCATATGAAAAAGATGTTAATTTTAAAGTGCTCTCAGAGTCAGTGTGAACCTAGTCTCTCACTAGCTTTCTAAGGAAGAGAGGCTAGGATCCTCATGCCACACTTCTCTTCTGCACCTGCTCAGAACAGCTGAGTACAACATGGGTCTTCAGGTGCTAACAACCAGCATCTGAAAAAGGGAGCAGGATGTGACAGTAAAATAGCAATCTCCAGGTTTTTGTCAGCAATGTCAATGAGAAAGTGGAGAAATGAGCATGCACTGCATGCTTTTCTCAGTCATTTGTGTGGAGAAGCTAGGACAGCTCATGTGTCATGGATATTAGCAAACTTCATAAGCTACAAATTGTATTTAACTGTGTCCAAAGCTGAATTTTTATACACTCCTTGGAAAAGACTGAGTTACAGACTTTATTCCCATGGTTAACTACACTATTAAACATGCGTGTTATTTATTCTGGCTTAATTTCCTCTTTCAATGAATTGATTAATAATGTAAAAAAGCAGTCACGTAAAGCAGAAACACCCCCCCCCCCCCCCAGTAAATGTCTGGTCTTACTGCGATGAGCATAGGAACTAAGTGGATCTCTTAGGGACTTTTCAAAAAAATTAAACAGATAGAAACACTCAACCACTTCAGTCCAAAATAATGCTTCACGTACTCAGTAAGACAATCCAGCTCTTAATTAAAATAGAAGACATTTTCAAGATCTCTGTTCAGGGTTGGAGGAAGTGTTTCATACATAGCATTTTGACAAGCTAGTACAGGTGCTTCAACTCCACATTTTCTTTATACAGTTTTATCTATACAATACAGGTGGTTATGGGGGCAGCATTTTTTTCTGTGAACTTGTTTATTGGTAGTGTCTGATCACACAGAACAGCCTTGCCTCAGACGTTTGCTCAAGTCAAAGAATAAGGCTGCATGCAAATTTTTGTTGCTCAGTTTAAAAAAATTCATAGCAAAAATTAACAATGTAGTGCATCTTCCCATAACTGAACATCAGCTCGCACAATAGAAAAACAATTTGGACGTCTATGTGAAACAGCACCACCTGGTGATCTTTGTCATAATGACAGTACGTCTTTCAATGGGTACTCAAAAAGTTACATTTTTCTCTTTTCTTCCAACATCGTAAGATAATAAGATTAAAAAAAGGTAGAGGACATCCCCAATCCTGAAAAGTTGTAGTTTAAAATTTATATAAAATGTAAAAAAGTTAACATTAATCTAAATGTCAAGACCCCAAAATATTGCAGACAATCTTAAGAGAGGTAACCTTTAAAGTGGAAAAGTAAATTAAATTCTGCATTAAGTCCTTCATTTTTCTGTTTTTCTCTTTGACTGAAGTTTTGAAGCAGTGAAGTCAGCCATCCACATCCACTAATTTTACAAAAGATAGGGTTAATTCCATTCAGGTCTTTGAAAATGTTCATTTATAACCCCTTTTGACCACAGCTGCATCCCTAGGAGCCATGAAAAGCAAGGCCTCCATCCCTTTGTGAAGTTCTGCATCTGAATTCTCCCCTGTGAATCTTTTCCCTGCCACAGAAATTTTGTCTTTCTCCAGACAAGGTCTCTCCCTAACTTTACACATCTTCCTCCATCAAAATACAACCTTCCACTCTTTTTCCCATCAGCCTAATCTTCCCTTCTACATGAAGTCATTGTCTCATGACTATTTTTCTCCAGGCAGCAAGCCGCATTCCTCTTGAACCACAACAGAAACAGATTATGTCATGAGGAAACAAGTTTTGTTGTGGTTTTTTGGGTTTTTTGTTTTTTTTTTAAAAAGAACCTTGTATTGTAGCACAGCAAGAACAAGTCACTTGGGGAAGGCAGATCAGGAGGATAGGAGACTGACCTCAGCAAGAGACTGATCAAACAAAACTGAAATCAGCCACCATCAAGAGACCAGTTTATCACTAGCCACAAAACCTCCCTTTTCATAGCAGTGAGACAAGCATTGACCTCCCTGCAGGAGAGGTGGTTGTTGGTGCTTCCTTGGGAGGCTCACACTGCTGTTCCTTCTGCTGGCTGAGACGTGAGGGCATGGACACAACACTTGCGTCAGAGCACGTACGCACTTTACCTGGGAAAGCTGAGCTGCAGATTAACCTAAAGAGGCCTAATTTGAAGGGATATCTCAGACATCAGGAATCTCTACACTTCTAAATAACAACAACAACAACTGATTTTTAAAACATATAGCTTACATTCTTCACAGACCTGGAGGCCCCTTACAGTCACAGGCTTGCAGCACCATTGTCCTTAATAGCTCCAAACAAAGCATCTTTAGTATCAGTCTGGGGAAAAAACCAGCAGAACTACCGTATTGAGAGAGATGTCAAAACAGTTCTTTTTCCCCAGGGACAGTCTGCCTGACTGCCCTGCTGGTTTTGTCATTTTGAGAGCTCAACACAACTCTATTAGGATAAATTTTGTCATAAGATAAATTGCATGCTCAAAATGCCTCCTGAAGTTTCAAAATCCACAATTAACAATTTCATATTCATAATGGTAAACATCAATACATCTTCCTCAGGAAGAAACTACCATTTGCATAAATTTAATGAGTACTTTAATACAGTGGTATTGTGGTAGCATACTCACGCCACTCTCTCTCTTGTGAAGTCTGACAATATTTGCTAGAAAAATACTAATGGGATTGTGGTTTCTTAAATTATTTTTACAGGCTCCACAAAACAACTAGATACGTTCATGATTACAGGAGAAACATACCTAACCCTCAGAGAGCGGTAACACAGACATTGCTCTTTTACATTTTATAAGGCTGGACGTTCAAGGCCAATGGAAACTCACATCACTTCTCCCTCCAGCATGAATTGTGTTGGTTTTTTTTCTTTTAATTTGTACTCTGCAACAGAATATTAACCTGCAGAAAAGCTACTAAAGGAGCCACTGCTTTTCCTATAAAAAAAGCAATCCCTTCTAAAATTCAACGTATTTAAAAGGAAAGCTAGATCCCAGGATGCAAATTTGTCAAATATCTTTTCCTGATGTCTAGTGCCATCTTTTGCATTTTGGCAAAAATACGAAACAGAAGAATATTCTCTTTGGTTTTGTTTAATTTCTCAGCACTGGATCCTTGTAGTATCTGCTTGAACTGAGTTAAGTTACTAGAAAGTTATCTGTGAGCTAGACTTCTTTTCCAAGCATTTGATGCCAAGTGTCAGTCAGCCCTCTGCCCTTAGAAGTAGATTCAGTAATAGAAACATAATAGCATGTGATTGTTTATGTGCTTGGATGGAAATAAAGGAGAAGGTCGTAGAGAACTCAGAGCTTGCAGAAGGTATGACTGATGCTCTCTTCTTTCAGAAAATACAGTAACTCTTCATGAAAGATTGCAGAAAGCATTTTGAAAGAGTATGCACAAGCAGGAAGAAAAATTCCACATGAGCTTTTATGGAACTGGAGATAACCACTTAGACCACAGATGATAAAGGTGCAAATGGAGTAGCACAGCTGGCAGTTTGATCCATTTTGTCCCAGACCATTATGATTATCTAATTATGCTCCCTGCATACACTAAATATTTCTGATCTGTAGCACAGCCACCTTGCCCTCTTATTTATAAAAAATATTTATAGCAGAGACATTCCAAGTCCAACTAACACTTATGTTATTAGAAATATTAATATTTGCTATTTCCTTTTATAAAGGAAGGATTAACACCAATATAAAAAAAAGAATGGCAATGAGCAGTTAAAATTGAAGTCTTTGATCCTCTGTCACATGACTCACCACGCCTAACTCCATAACACACTTCTCTGATTCTATTAAACAATTCCATAATTTGCAGACTGAAAGGGTGTTCAGTACTTTTTGAAATACAAGTCACCTCAAAGTGTACAAAACTGACCACAAAAAAGAATCAGTCAAAACTGCTAGCCACATCAGAAAACAGTAGGGAAGGCTTAATGTTTTTCTGAATTTCCAAGAAATATGCTATGGTGTGAAGAGATACAGAATTTCAAAGCAGCTGGTTCACTGGTAGAGCTAGGATTTCTGCACACGGGAAAAACAAGCGTAAAAGGAAATTTTCCATAACTGTATAAATGAACAGCATCCACCCTCCGAAAGGCAATATGCCGTTAGCTTCTGACACATAGATGCTGTATTATTATCAAGGATTTTTCTAAGTTGTGGCAACAGTAAGCAGCAATTTTTGGACTTCAAAATTAGAGACAGGCTGTGAAACACCCACTGTTCTCCAGCATTCTTTTACTTACCGTCTAGCTTGTATTTTTATTATGAATACGGTGTTCAACTTGTAATTTTCTAATCAACTGAAACAGCAAAATACTGATTAATCTAAATGATAACATAATTATAATGAAATCAGATGCGCCACTGATTGAAGACAGACGCAATCTGAATAGAGTGATTGGTGCCTCAAAAATGGCATTCTTGGAATAACAACAGGGAACCTAAAAGGATTTTTAATGCTAATGTTACAGCTGATAAGTACATCCTATGACATACAGCTATTTAGAAAGAGAGAAACAAGATTGGGGTGGAGTTTTCTGGTACAGAATCTCTTAGTTCTTTGCCTAAGAAGTCTCATGGATGAGGGAAAAATAACTCAGTAAAGGATTTTCCTTATTAAAATGTTTTGTCTACCTCTTTTTCCAAATCATTCCAACCACGTCTTCTATCAAGATCACTTGAAATTTCTGGGTTGTTTTCTGACCTGGTAAAGGAAATCTAGTTTCTCCCAAATAAACTTTTGGTCATCTAGAAAAAGAGACACATATATCTCAGGTAACTTCTGACTGATCTGGAAATCATAAAACTAAGTTAAAAATGGTGGGGAAGGCTTTTTAATTTTTTTTTTTTAACTGGTCCTGATTTAAGTTGGGTTTTCACAACTTCCAGCATTTCTCCTCATTCCGGGTATCTAATGACTTTTTCTTTTTTCTTATCATTTTTAAATGAGTAGTGATGTACTCAGGTGATGATTTAAGAAGTCATAGCATTCTTTAAAAAACAACTGAATAAAAGAAACCAACCAAAAACCTAGACTAGAATTAGGTGGCAATAAGATCACTAAAACTAGCAACATTGTAGTGTAAACTTTCAAAGAAATCAACATTTTTGTAGTTCTGGCCCTTCGTAGGTCTAGATTCCATGTTTTAAAAAAATACCAGCAACTAAACTTTAAAACAAATATAACTAAATTTTTAAGAGACTATGTTTAATCCAAACATAAGTCCTCTGTAAACTAACAGGGGAAAAAAAAAAACCCAAACCCCAAACAACTTATGCATTAAGTTGCTATTTTGAAAATGAGAGACTGAACATCACAGCTACAGAGCACAAGCCTAAGATCACAAAGCATTAAGACATGTGCATGCTCTGTTGCTGCAGTTCCACCCCATGTCCTGCTTCCAAGTGACACTGAATATGTCATTCTCCCTTCCTTATGTCCTAAGCTGTTTGATTCAGGCCATGGGCATGGGAAATGAATCTCACTCTACATTTGTTCACAGACACACACATTTTAATTGTGCCAGAAAAATGTTTGCAATGCAGGTACCATATCATAATGTCACAGAGTAAACTCCCCACCTCATTTATGTATTTCTTGTTTCCTCAACCAATTCCAACGTAAGTAATTTAATTCCCACTGCCTAAATTCCTTTTTTGGTAGCTGAATACCACGTCAGTGTCCACTACGTTACTCCAAAATCCAGAGTCAGTAACTGCACTGTCACAGAAATGAGAAAGGGACCCCAATTACAACTGTATGAGCACTTGAATGTTGCAACAGGCTTTTGATCCACCCTTTTATGTTGCTCATTACTCAAATTCCCTTAGGGCTTATCGGGGTTTTTTTGTTGTTTTTGGTTACTTCAGCTTCCATGCAGGTTTTAGAGATTCCTAAGCTTACATAACATCAGTTCAGATCTGATTCAAAGGTGTCTTATCTGATTGTATAAACAAAAGGCTGAAGCAATTTTAAATTTAACTTCTCTTTAAGTCTTATTACAGAGGAGTCTGTAAGAAGTACAGATAGGTCATTTTTCTAATATGATTGTTTCAAGTCAGCAAACTAAGCATGGTGATGATGCATTTTGAATTTGCTGCTCAAGCACATTTTATAGACACTTTCCAATGCTGGATAGTCCTGAAGAATTTTCACTGGTGAAGTAGACCAAACCAACTATTGTCCATCTGCTAGGTCATTTGCCTCTATAGCAAATTTTCAAGGTACAGATAACTTGCAAGCCATTGAATACTTACACCCAAACAGATTTTATTACAAGAAAGAAATATCTTGGGATTTCCTTTCTTCAGAATAATCACTGTCTGTAGCATTTGTTATCAGTAGCTAAAGTTCCACACCACACTTCCAGCCCACCCCCTTTTTCTCTTTAGAGCCTCTGTTATCACTAACAGAGCAATTTGTAATCAAATACAGGCTAATCATTCTGATACAACTGCATCATACTGAAGACTGCCTCATGTGAAACCTGAGTTTTCTGAACTTATCTTGTGTCTCCCATAACATGAAACAATTAAACATGTGCTGCATTAATTTTATTAATCTTTAATAGATGATAATTGGAATTAGCTCTCCAAAGGGAGGGTTTGAGTGTGTGTTTACCAACAGAAGAATGACAATGATTGATCAGAAACAAAACCAGAATGTTTAGTCTAATTACTTTGTTGGTTATCTGAATATAACTCACATTTTATTTAAAATTGTTTGTCTAGAAAAACAAGATTGCCACTGGAAACAAGAAATCCCTTAGCTTTCTTCTTTCCACTGGCAATCTGCTAACAGCAGCAAATTACATTCAAATTGCACATCAACTAGTATTAGTATTAATTGTAAACTACCTCAGTTCACTTAATTGTGGGCATAATGAAGTATTACAATTAGCCATAATATATTATTTAAATAAGAAATATCAATATTATTTAGAGCAGGTGCCAATTATGGCAGGCAGTGAAATATGCCACCAAAAAGAATTTCAATTAGAAATTCAAGTTCAGCAAAGACAAAGGTCCCCATCACTCTGGTAAAATGGCTAATGGCACTAATGTCCATCACCTCTGTGGGGGAAGAGAGGCTAACTTGGAGCTCACCTGCATTTTGCACTATGGATTTCACTGGAGTTCTGGAGAGGCATGTTATAGACACAGCTGCAGACTGCTGCAGAACAGGTTTATACAGCACTGTACAGGAGAAAGAGATCACTACATAAAACCACTAGGTTCAAGATGCTAGTGTACTGTTATTTGATCTTAAAATTACTTGGGTCAAAGTCTACATTTCGTATCTGTATAGTCACTACTGTTTTAAATTCTCTTTGCTTAAGAATATGATAAATAAAAAACATAGTTTCCAATGGATCTGGATGCAAAAACTCTAGGGCTAAATACTTACATGCCCCCTTTTCAGTAATTTAAAACTTGCAAGATTAATTTCTGGTTTCCCAGTTCTCTGCAATTTTTAGCAAAGTAGTAAAGGCTGAAGTTTAAATCCCCACTGATGTAAATTTGGATTAAAGATGCTTAGCTCTCCTAAAACAAATTTATCTAGTTTAGTGTTTCTACTCTCAGTTCTCTATCAGGATAAGGACATTCACTCAAAATACTCATGTCAAACTTACTGTCAGATAGCGTAACCCATGTTTTTGCCAAATACATTTGTCTTTCCAGTAAAGAAATTGCACCCAGCAGAACAGTATCTGTCAAAGTGGAAACAAGGTGCATCTATAAAGCGACCTAGACTAATTTATACTAGTTAAACTTTATACTAAAGACGACTTACGCTAGAGCTGCCAAAATCTAAGTTCTTTAGCTTTCATACATCCTTCCTGCTTCATATCTCAGTTTGTAAATTTATAAAGTAAATGTAGCAACACAAGGTTAGCAAAACATGAAAAATCTCAGGGGAAAAAGTCAAAATAACAAATATGTTCTGTGTATTCTGTGCTTCCCAGAAATGCTCCTGGGATATGCTGGACCCTAAAATTGGGGTTGTTAAATGAATGTTGCCAACAACAAAACATAGCATCAGTGATTCTTTTAATTTTCCAAGTATTCAAAAGCATTAGTCAGTTCCCGACATCACATTGCAATAACACAAAGTAAGGAAAAGATTTTGATTAGCTAGGAAAAGTTGAAGAGAAAAATTGCAAGCTGAAATATGCTGCAAGTATGCTCAAGTTTCAGCCACAGGCCCATGGTGATAGAACTTTTCTTGCTGTACATTAAGATAATTTCAGTATACTACAATTATGTGCCTAATTAAAATTAAGAAATTAGAACACAGTTAAAAGGAATGATATTTTGCTCACAGCTAATTTCATTAAAGTATTAATGAACAGGACTCATTTTATGGCTAGAGGGCAACTACTTTCTGCAAAGTACTTCCATGCTAGCTAATTTATTCATGCATGAAAAACAATCCAATGAGAAATGAGCGAGACGGGAACTGCTGGTCCTAATTAAAATATTTAAAACACCATGTCTATTCTGTTCCATCTAGCCAAAGACCTAAGCTAGGAGCCAGCATGATACCAATTAACATGGAACAAGCAAACACACAACACCCACAGATTCTGATTAAAGTGCATATTATTGCGCCATACAATATATTGTTCTACACATGTATGTAAATGTTTAATTAACCCATGTCTAAATCTCTGTAATGTTCAGAAATTGATACTTTAAATCCTAAACAAGTGACAATCAGACTGCATGATATTCCCTTTTATTTGTCACAATGCTTTCTCAGCAAACTCATTGGAGTCATCCTGCAATTCACGCAGTAAAGTATTTCTTAAGGGAGGGAGGGGAGGCAGAAGCATAGGAGGAAAAAGGAACAGGCAAAAGATTTTCTTCTCTGCATTTTAGATAGCAATGAGATTGCTGGTTGCCAAAGGCTTGGAAATGGAACGCAATGTTGGGTTAGCCTCAGGTAATACAATATTTTTCATTAATAATTGAAGGAAGAGCCTGGGACTAAACCCATTTGTCAGTCTTGGATGGCGGCAACAAAAACAAAATAAAAACGCTTCCTTTATAAACCAAAGAGCTGTTTGTGGGGGAAGAACCCAAGGGATGGTTCCCACTAGAGAAGAACACTGTAAAGGCTCAGAGAGAAGTTGGAGACTTGCAAACTTAGTAGAAAGCAGGATCAGAAAAAAACAGAAAATGCTCTAAACTTTACTTCACACATAGATGAGAAAAATCTGAGTTCAAGGAGACTTGAAAAAGCAGACATTTGCCTCAGTTTGCACCATCATAGGTCTTCCTTTTTGAAAAGTTTCTAGTGGTTCCCCCCCCCCCCCCAGTTAATCTTCAAGCATTTCATGAGAAATCCAGCTCCCCAAGAGGTTTTACTTCTGCTTTCTATTCTGTTCCCCTACAACACTCATATACCAGTTTCTTCATTAAATGCAGCAAATGCAAGAAATTAAACAGCCTTCTCTTGCTTTTTCTGGCTGACTGGGTAGACTTACTTCTGCCCTTCCCTAACTGACAAGATTTGCAACCTGTTGATGGAAGTGTCAAATAAAAAAGATCCCACAGTTACCAGAAATCCCACTAGAGCAGCTCTTATGAAAATTATTAAACCATGGAAATCTGTTAGCACAGCCAGTACTCATCCAAATTAATGTGTGCTCAGTCTTCCTGCACTGGCTGCAGAGTGGTGAGTTAGTAAGACAAGAGTGAGCTCACACACACTCTAACTCTTCCATTGTATCTTGTGCCCTGGACTGGGTCCTCACCCTTCTCTGATTCAAGGGAAAACACTGAGAGCTCTAATCCTCCAGAGACCCAGGGATGCAGATACACAGCCAGAAGAGAAACAGTCTGAGTCTGAGTCTGAGTCTGAGCCAGGAAGCTCAGAAAGACTGAGGGTTTGGAAGGCAGATGAAGCTGAATGCAGAGGACAGTGAAAGTGAAAGGCTGCAAGGAGCTTTTAAGGAAGATGTATAGGCCAAAAAACAATTCAAGTTGCTGGCAGAGGGACTGAAGGGAAGTGTCTGTAGGGGAAAAGAGCAAATAGAAGATCAGAGAAACAGAGAAGAACAGAAAAACAGCAAAGAAAACACAGTGTAAATCCAGTGGAAGCAGACATCCTTATGCCCATGCTTAACAAGAGACATGAGCACATCTTCCAGCTCAGGTGAATCAGGAGAACAGAAATACTAATGAAAGACCAGAATAATCACCCAGAAGGAAGTACTGAAATGAACTGTGATTGTGTTACAGTGCTGGGATACAAGTCTGACAGTTCAAATTCAGCTCATGGCTTTGCCTTACAATGTTAGGTAGCACATCTAAACTGCCCTATAAAAATGCCACCTGTGCTTCGACAGTACTAATTTGCAGTCAGGGAGTTATAACTTCCCATGAAACAGATTTGCACGAAAATCAGTAACAGCAGCCACCACTGCTGCTGCCGTTTACTGAAAGTGAGCCAGAGATGGCGGTCGCTTCACGTAGAGACTGTCTCATACAGCATTTGTCAAGTGCCTAACTCAGTTTCTCTTTACCAATCAGCTCAACTTGTCTAGGCTCTGCCATAATACAAATAATAGTAAGTGTGGGGTCACAATGGTACATCATGAATAAAATGGGCTGTAATCTCTTGGAAAGATTTCACTGCAGTTAAAAATCAGGCTTTTTAAGGACCTGCAGAAAATTACTCTTCCCTTTGGAATATCCCACTAAGAGGAACCTAATGAACAAACTTTACAGAATGAGATGTCTAGAGGATTTTTCTTTTCCTCCCAAGCAAGTTCATTCAAGTTTAAATCAGAATATATTTTAAATTTAAATGCTAATACTTACAAATGTCAAATTCCATCTTTTCCCTAAACACCAAAGGCAAAAGTTTGTGGGGAAGGGAGGAGCAAAGGAACAAAAGAAAAAGAGATATTAAGCAACTCAAAAAAGGACAAGAAACTACCTAGCACTATTAAAATCTCTAGGAACTCCTACCTTTTGAAATCTTTCTTTTAAAATTACAGTTAAATTTAAAAAGGGAAGATCCCCATCTTGCTTTCTACCTGTTTGTTTAGGATTTTGACAAAGTAACATTAAAAAAAAAAAAGCAACTTACATACTGCGTTATAAAACTTCACAGCCATGTCAACTTCAGCTACAACTTTTTCACATATACTGGCACAAACTGGGTCAAACCCATGCAGTGGTAGAAGAGCAGATAATGTAGGATATGATTTAGTAGTGATGGCAGTCTGGTGGCATTCCTCCTGGACTCAACACTGTACTACAAGTACACTTGCAAGGTGTTGAAAAGGCAAGAATATTAACAGGGAAGAAAGAAAGTGCGAGGGAAAGAGAGCACACAAGGGAAGAAAACGGATGCCTGGTGATAAAACCAAAGGGGATGAGAGGTGGAATCAAACAGAAATGGTAAGGCCAAAGAGATCCGAAAAGGAACAAAGAAAAGATGTTCATAAGGGAGGAATGTGGGGATTTAGGAAAGAAAAAGGAGATGAGTTTTAAAAGATAAAAAGAACACTCCACACAAATGAGAGGAGTGCTTAAACAGCCATAGGGAGTGCATACTGAAGCCAGGACAGTAGAACCATCTTAAAAATAAAATAAAATAAATTTCCTCTAATATCCCTAACCTTTGGATTTAAAGGCCAATCTCTGTTCAATCTCAGTTGCTATCAGTACTACCTACAGTGCCGTTGATCAAATTAGACATTCCAGTAAAACAAGGGTAATTTTATTGGCTTTTGTACACATTCCTTATGGCTGTTTAAGCACTCTTCACTGTTTTGCAAACCATTCTTTAGCCTGTAGTGTCTTCTGTGACAAAATAATCCCATAGCGTCCTGAAATGTCTTCAGTCTCCACGTATGTATCCTGGTCTATTCTACCAATTTAATCAGTGAGCTACATTGTATGTCCCACTCCAGCCTCTATCCACTGCTGAGTCTATCCCTGCCATGATAGCACAAACAAATCAGATTCAGGATCCAGCTTGGTGTACCAGGCAGAAAGATGACTTAAGGCTACCTCGGTCCATCCTCACTTTCTGTTATTCTTGCTCTCAGCACAGTACCTGGCCAAGTATATGTCTCAGGACCAACGCACAATTATTTTCAGACATCATCATTGTTGTAAGTTTATTGCCAGCTAATGTTGTTTCTCTTCGTCGGTATTTTTAATGCTGAACTGGAAAAACATACAAATAGGTCCCCTGGTTCCATACTCTAAAGCCTGGAAAAACACCTTTACAGCCCATAGGAGACTAAAAGTTGTTGTGGTTCTCCCCCCCCCCCCCCCCCCCCCCCGGACTCTTTTAAAACATTAGCTGCATATCACTGAGTGGTAATGCATTTGGGACCCTTGGAACTCTATACATTTAAGGTAAAATCATGTCTAATACTAAATAATTCTGCTGCCTGTCCTATTATACTTCACAAGGGATCCACTTAAAAAGATCTTGTGTCCCATGGTAACCACTGAGGGAATTTTGCTGCAAACTACTCCACATGGAAACAAGACTGCTCACTCAGCATGATTGGCAAGATCAGGACCAAAGAGAGCTCTGGGTTGGTATATTGGGTTTGTCTGGCAAGGTTTTGGTAGCGGGGGGCATTACAGCTTCAGTGAGAAGCTGCTGGAAGCTTCCCCTATGCCCGACAGAGCCAATACCAGCGTGGTCTAAGACGGACCCACCGCCGGCCAAGGCCGAGCCCATCAGCGATAGTGGTAGCACCTCCGTGATAACATATTTAAGAAGGAAAAAAAGTTGCAGGGCACACAGAAACGGCAGCCAGAGAGAGGAGTGAGAACATGTAAGAGAAACAACCCTGCAGACACCAAGGTCAGTGAAGAAGGAGGGGGAGGAGGTGCTCCAGGCGCCGGAGCAGAGATTCCCCTGCAGCCCATGGTGAAGACCATGGTGAGCCAGGTTGTCCCCCTGCAGTCCAGGGAGGTCCACAGTGGAGCAGATATCCACCTGCAGCCCAGGGAGGACTCCGCACCGGAGCGGGAGGATGGATCCGAAGGAGGCTGTGACCCCACGGGAAGCCCACGCTGGAGCAGGTTCCTGGCAGGACCTGCGGATCTGTGGAGAGAGGAGCCCACGGAGCAGGTTTTCTGGCAGGACTTGTGACCCCATGGGGGACCCATGCTGGAGCAGTCTGTGCCTGAAGGACTGCACGCCGTGGAAGGGACCCACGCTGGAGCAGTTCGTGAAGAACTGCAGCCCGTGGGAAGGACCCACGTTGGAGAAGTTCATGGAGGACTGTCTCCCCTGGGAGGGACCCCACACTGGAGCAGGGGAAGAGTGTGATGAGTCCTGCCCCTGAAGATGATGAAGCAGCAGAGATAATGTGTGATGAACTGACCATAAACCCCATTCCCCGTCCCCCTGCGCCACTGGGGGGACTAGGTAGAGAATCCGGGAGTGAAGTTGTGCCCGGGAAGAAGGGAGGGGTAGAGGGAAGGTGTTTTGAGATTTGGTTTTATCTCTCATTACCCTACTCTGGTTGATTGGTAATAAATTGAGTTAATTTTCCCCAAGTTGAGTCTGTTTTGCCCGTGACGGTAATTGGTGAGTGATCTCTCCTGTCCTTATCTTGACCCACGAGCCCTTTGTTATGTTTTTCTCTCCCCTGTCCAGCTGAGGTGGGGGGGGAGTGATAGAACAGCTTTGGTGGGCACCCGGCATCCAGGCAGGGTCAATCCACCTCAGTTGGTTTTTTTTTTTTCCTTGTTTTCTGATTCACCCTGTATAAGCAAGAGTGTGTACAAATACTCACAATATGCAATTGGCTTCATCAGTGTTGAAGAGCCTCTCTGTTATTCAAACAGCCCATATACCAAAAGCTTTCACCTTGTCTCCAACTCTGGTTGAAGTGAAGGAAGTTCTTCCAAAAAGTCTGTGGACTTTTTGTCAGTAAGGTATAGTCTCTTTGCAAAGACCTAATCTTTTCCTTGAGATTTGCAATGGAATTTGAATAGCCTCTGTATGCTGCATACAGGGATAAATGTCACCTCTCCAAATTAGTGGTGACAGACAAACCTCTAAAGAATATACCTCTATGGATTTTGTTACATCTTGGGGATTTTTAAAGACATTGCAGAGCCAGTGTTTATCCCAGATGCCCAATTTTCTGCACTCTCTAGAAGGAGAAAGTGCTTTCATTTGTGTTCTAAATTAAGCAGCGTAGGTTAATTTCAACATTCTGAAGTAGTGAGAGCAAAGAGCAAACTTCAAAGAAGACACCACATTTTTATGCATCTTTAGCCAGACAAACATTAGCCCTTTTCCCTAACTGAAGCAGCTATTCTAAAGAATGTTAACTTACTGTTTTCTAAATATGCAGATGTTCTGTTGTCATTGTTTCATAAAGTAATGAACTGCTTCTTAATATTTAATAAACCTTGCATGCTGTCCCCAGGCAGGGAGCACAGACTGTTGATAGCCAGCTACTAAATGTCCATTAAAATACAGTATTTCCCCTTAAAATGTGCTTAACAAACAAGTTATATCACCTGCAATGAAATGTGAATTGTTTCAGCCACAAAACTGAAATACTCTCATCCTACAAGAAACCTAGATAGGTAGCAGAGAAAGCTGGTACTTCCTGCACTCTAATCTGACTCAGATAAAAATCTTTACCCTGTGACAAATGTTTGTCACTAGTGCCATTCATCTCAGTCTGCTGTATGGCAAAATGACAGACCAAAGGATGATATAGTCAAAGAATGCTACAGAGAAGCTATTTATAAAGGTGCTTTTTGGGAATCTTGTTTATTGTCTCTTGTGTGCAATGCAAGTCATAACATATTGCAATAATGATCTTCACTAATTGGATACAGAAGTCATTAATACAGAACAATAACATTTGTACACTTTAGTACTGGCTTTTTATGTTCTAAAAGCAAAAACTAATGCTAATGAGATTTTATAGAAACGGGGAAAAACATTAAAGCAACTCGGACTGGACATTGCCCTTTGTGGTGCTGCCACACCAGAGGGGTCCACCTATGCATTGGATTCCGTGCTGGACTTTGCCAGATGGCCTTGAAAAGTGGAAGACATGTCAAAGTGCTGTGTAAGAAAGTGCTACGCAAAATGCAGGAAATTCCTAACTACTCTGCCTGATCAACACAGGTGTGCAAAGGCCACATCAACAGAGCTGTTATGTATCCACAGTTATTCAGTAAAATCATCTTTGTCACAAAGATGTCACAAAGTTGTCACAAAAAATCATCTGCTCACAAATATCCCTACTTTGCCAATACAGCTGTCATCAGTTTCAAATAAAAGAAAAAAGGTACATTAATATCAAAAGACAAAGATGAAGTCATCAGAAATGTATATGGAAGATAATTACTCCACCAAAGCCCAGTGTAGCTGGCAGACTTTGGCTTTGGCTTTATAGGAAACACAGAAATAGGCAAAGGATAAAAATGGTGCTTTTAATTGAAAAATTTTAGAGAGTCTTTAAAACTGATCTAAACTAGCTCTGTAAGAATTTTGTAGACTGAACTTTGGCTTTTTAGGCTGTACTTCTTGGTGTCTAATTGGTTCAATGCCTGAAGAGAAGGAACAAACACGATTAGAGAAAAGCACGCTGCCTTTTGGCATCAAGAACCTCTTTGAATCTTGAATATCCCTTAAAAGTGAATTGGATCCAGCTAGCTAGTCCAGTGCTTTTGAGTTACAGGAGCCTGAACGGGCTACATTTATTAATTTAAAAGGTTGCAATAATTATAGGGTCAATCTTGCCTAGATAAACGCACATGGAATACAAAAAAACCTCACATGTATTCCCTGCAAGAATGCAAACAAAAAGGGAAAAAGTTTGTACGAGACATTACTGATTTATTCTTCCACCAATCAATATATATTGACCCTTTTCTGCAGCAGTATGTGATCATATGAACCTGGGGTCATGTCAATATGCAAGCCCTAACTGACTAGGAAGCAAATTGGAAATAAAAACATGCTAAAAAGCTTTTACTCTGACATATCCATGAAACAAGCAACCATCACGCACTGCAAAGAAAAAGCATCTGCTAAAAAAATCCAAAATAATAATAAAGGTTTATATTTTGTATTTCTTGTCAAAGTACCACCATCCCTTATTTCTCATTAAGATTTTAACACATCTGTTTGTATAACGAAAAACCTAACTATAACTGTATGTTCTGAAAACAATCCTACTCTAATGAGCTATATTCAACCTGTGGAGCTTTTAAAGTTTTAAAAAGGTGCGCAACAGTAGCTTTCCTGTGATGTTCTCAGAGATGCAGTTTTGAAATCAGGATGCTATCTTTGCTCCTGGTATTTTTCTGATCAAGTGAATTAGAAATACAAGCATTTGAGTTATTCATAGGTAATACATTGCATGAGACTAGACATGGAGAGAGTTTGCATGTTTCTGGGGAAGGAAGAAAAAAAGGAAAAGCAAAGGTATTTTCTTCCCTTCCCATAAGCAAGAACACAGTTGTTCTGTATCTTTCAAGTGAGAGATCTAGTTTCTGATTTTATAAAGTAGCTTGAGTTGGACGAGCCAAAAGCCAGTGAACTTCAGATGCTGGGAAGAAATCATGGAATCAGGTATGTTAGTACTGAAAGCACAAAATTGCATAGTAGCTGGTAATTTTTTTTTTCTAAGTATTTAAAAACCATTAAAAAGATGAAGAACCTTTTTAGGAACTCAATTTTTATCATTCAGATATACTATGTCTGCTGGGGTACTAAGGCCTTGAATATCAGCAAGAAACTGATAGTTTTCCCCACCTGTGACCTTCTAGCAACTGCTGGATGAAAATGCCCAATCGGCCACGTTTGGTAGGCTGAGGTATGGTTCTCCATGTGATGAACTGCTGGGATCAGTAGTTCTCTTCTGTTATTGTCCTTGGGTAAGTCTGCTTATAAATAGGTAGGCATGGATAGTACTGCTCCATGCTTAAAGCCGAGGTCTAAAACCAGAAGATGTATCCACAATCAGAAACAAGAATTAGAACACAAGCCAAAGTTCAGGAAAGGTGTGCCATATCCCTGGGCTATGAGCAGCATCCAGCCAAGCAGGAAGGATGGATGATGCTGCTCTTGACAGCCCACTGCAAAGTGACTCTTCCAGTGTTTACTACGGTTTAATCAGGGAGGATGTAGATATAAACACAAATTTCTCATTCTGAATAAATGAACTGGAGCCAGACTACTGCATTGCTATATAATAAAAAGGTTTTGTTTCTCAGACAATTCACTGGGCTCCTCAAATGTTGCACCAAGCTCCTGACAAGAGATCACCTCCTGCGAGGCTGCTGTTGAGCCCCTGACCAACAGCAGCACTCAGTTTCCAAAGGGAATTTCTGCCATATAGATAACTAGACACACTTTTTTTTATACACTAAGGTTGACTGGGGCAGATTATGGAGGAAAGTAATTTCAACCTTTGAACTTTAGAAAACAAACACTTATCACACATCAAATTGCTTAGTAATTCAGAGACCTTGACACCTCAAAATCTTGAGCTTATAAAAGACTCCCACTCTGAGTAGATACTGTAATTAAGATAAATAATAAAGAATGGGGTATTGAGTAGAAGTTATAGCTTACGGTAGTAGGCAGAAAAAAATCCTGAAGACTAATATTAAAAGGTTGAATCATGTACAAGCATCAAATTTCTGAATTTCTTCAGCTTAATAATGATCTGCAAGTTCTTCAAGACAAACTCATTTGAAAGTTCCTAGCACTAGATGCCTCTCTGTCCTATATTTAGAATATTTCTAGCACAATATGTCTCAAAAAAATCCTGCTTACACAAAAAGGCTCGTACAGCAGGCTATGAAATTGTCTGTCCTAATGGTAGATTTCCATGACACTGTACTTCCAGCTATCTCAATATGTATGGGTACAATTAGGCAACACCTGTGAAGAAGGGTCTTCAAGGCAAAGAAAATAAACCCTAAACAGCCTGAATTGAATAATGAATGAGAAATTTTGAAGCTTCCAAGCAAACAGAATGGCTGACTGCCTGTGGAAAGCAGAATCTTGAATAAAGATGCCATTGGTGCAGCAGTCAGAATCTATCGTTTAAAGACCTTACACAGCACTCATTACACACAAAGAAGTCCATTGAAATTATATTGCTCAAGCTTACAGGAGTTCCTGGGTAAGGAATGCTGAATAGGGCCCTAGTGAGTCAGTGAGTTGTTAGTAGTGAACATCAGCCCTACTGCTCCTTAATCTACCTCTAGTAAAAAAACTCACCAAGAACAACTTTTCTTCTTGCCCTTGTGATGTGACTGAGTTTGATTTTAAGTCTACAAGTAGTTTTACTCATACCTATAAATTTGATCTTCTATCTAATAGTCAAAGACACTAGCCCAGTAGATTTTAAGAATCTTCACACAGACATCTTTGGTCTTCGTTATAGGTACCTATACTAACACTCTGCTGCTTGTGCTGTGGCTGCAATCGGATTTTGAAAGATCAATATATGTATCCCACATGACTGCAAGCACAACAGTTGAAGTAAGAGCACATATCTAAAAGAAAAGATTCTAAATTTCTAAAAGCATTTTATCACCTGCCTGGTTGTGATTTGGTAGCCTTAAGAATTTTAAAAATATAAAGCCTACTTTGTTTTATCCTTGACCTTAAAGTTTCATGAGGAAGTATCTGACTCTGCCAACACCCTTAAATGAAGATCATATTTCATTTTCATAAGAGTCCATATAGAGGTAGCTTAATTTTCCTACCACAATGTTATAGCTAATAAGCTCTTTCTCTTGAGGAACATCTGGGGAATATCATCTTCCAAAGTGGAAGATGTCTCAGAAATTAAAGAATTGCAAATGCTGATTGGCTGTTGATAATATTAGTTGTCAATAATTAATTTAAGAAGATATCTGATACTTTATTTAGAAAATAATTTATTCCTATAAACAATCATTAAAAATATACACATGCTGCATAAGCTGGAGATACCCTGAGTGATGATCCAAACAGTAAGCCTAACAGAAGAACATGTCAACATGCCTGTCATCAAAATAGCCCACTCCACCAGCCACAGATGCTGCATTCTTATTATAACTTGGATTAACTTAAAAAAAAATATATATATATAACCACTACTAGAATTTTAAGTAGAAAACAGCCTTTTTTTTTATTATTTTGATATCACAAAAACCATTAGAGACAACCTTCTCCCTCTGAACAAAAGGACTTTCTGTATGTACTGTAACTCTTTTCTCTGTGGGTTTGAAATTACACACAGTAGTGCCAAAGGTAAGTCATTTCTAGAGGTTTAATACATTTCTGAGGTTTTTTCTCTTTTTCTCCCTCTTGTGAAATATATTTGTGGCCCACAGCAATCACTTCAGACTTTTTAGACACGTCCGGATAGAGATAGATGACACAAGTAATCTACTTATCTTCCTTTTCCATCACCAATAAAAGTGACAGCCTGCCTAATTAGGCCTAATAAAGCAGCAGCCAAGAGAGGGGCTCAGCAGCGATCTAAAGAGAAATGGCATTGACCCACAGATACAGGTGCCGCCTTGAGGCAGTACTGGTATTGCTTTATCTTCAACACATTACATCTAGCTCATACCATATTCAAATGCAAGTAGCATGTTTTTCTCCTCAATTCTTAGATCAAGAACAAAAAAAAAAAAAAATCTCATCTAATCAAAAAAGGCACTGACAATTTTTCAGCCTCACATTAAAAGCAAAGAGTCATTCAGAACAGTGCACTCCATATTCTATTTTATAATATCACTTTAAGCTATTTCTTTGAATCACAGACATTTCTTTGTTAAGAAGGAAAATCAAAAATTCATCAGAAGAAGTTCTCAGGTTTTTTTTCCCCACCCCTTTTTTCCTTTCCCCCTCCCTCAAACAGGGCTATTGCATGGGGTTTTTAGCTGGAACCAACATTTATAGAAGTTAGGGATCCCTAAGCAATTATTAGCGGTGAGAGTTTGACACGCCTGAGAGTTGTCAACAACTGATTTTATTTAAAGTAGAAGGAAAGGGAAATAAACGGTGCTCTCAGCAAATTAATACACAGCCTTGCAAATTAAAGATGTAGTGTTTTTTAAACAAGGAAAAAAAGTGAACTTTGCATGAAACAGCATTTTAAGTATATCTTTGTAAAAATTATCAGATTGTCAAATGGCATGAAAGTAAACCAAGTCTGCAGCTACGTGTGATATTTCTACATTTGCTCAAAACAAAACAAAAAAAATCTTGGGTTTTTTGTCTGCAAGTATTCTTCATTCTTATTAGCCCAGACTGCCAAAGGCTGGTTTTGTTCAACTAGTACTTTTATACCACCACTTGCAGTACATTCCTTGCTAGTGAAAGGTTTGTACCAGGAGAGCTGAACACACAAAGGACTTTATTTCAAATTGTTATTCAAGTTTCTGTCTTTTCTGAATGAAGTGCAAAGGCTACAGTTCTCTGGTCCAGAAAGATTGTCTATGTTTTGTGTAACACCCCAAGTGCCCTACTTCAAATGCCAGCTTTAGTGTTACTTACTAATAACACCAGTGATTCCTGTCCTGACAATATTTGGGTTTGGTGTTCAAAATGGATGCATAGTATTGTGAGGGAAGCAATCTTCTTTCATTAGAGAACTATTGCTTTGAAAATATGCAGTACCAGTGTGTGGAACTGACTGTCACAAGATATCATCAAGACTAAGGCTACTGGAGGGGCAAAAAAAAAAAGGGGGGGGGAATAGAATATAACAATATCCAACTAACAAATTTTGGAAGGTAGCAGACCTCCTAGTTCAGGGCATTAACTAGTCTGTGAGCACCAAGAATTACTGAAAAACACCCTTACTTTTTTTTGTTGTTGTTACTTCATAATGGACCAAGTGATATGCACATTTGCTTACTAGTGACATTCTGGTTCAAATCCAAAAGACTTTAAATTTCATCAAAAGATTTCATTTTACCTCAACAGCCTTGATTCAGATCCTTTAAGATCACAGGAGAATAATGTTGTAGAAACTTAGAACACAGAAGAAGCTGACTGGTTGTGGATGAGTAGAAATAAGCACAGTGACATTTTCTGTCCTTTTTCCACCATGTAAAAATGACCCTTCAGCATACAAGGCACTGGATAATGAGACACAAGTGGGTGCCAAAGAGCAGTTTTATGTTTAACTAATAAAGCTTAACTTGTTGAAACAGTCCTTCTAAAGAAAGATTTAACTAATCCCATAGTTATTCTTTACATTTAAATTCTTAGCATAAAGCTAAACAAAATAATAAGCATTTTCCATGCAATCAGAACACGAAGGAAACATGGAAGATATGAATAAGAAGTCTGTGAAAAGCTTCTTGGGAACATACCTAAACCCACAGTTCAAGGGCTGATATATCAACAGGCACAAATTGCAGAAGGGCATACAGAAGAACTGGAATCCATTATTCTGATTTAACTGATTCTGATGAAACCCAATGTTCAGCCTAGAATTGTTAATATTCTACTTCTCATTCATCAGTATGATACCTTCACAACAGCTGATATCTTCTTGTCATTGTTTGAGGCAGTTTTTTTTTTAAAAGAAAAAGGCTTTCCCACTTTGCTGGTTCAATAAGACAAAGAATGACCAGAAATTCAGAACTCAGACCTCATCAAAATGTTAACTACCTTAGGAGCTGCAGAAAAGGCTGAAGAACCACTGCTATTTTTAACAGGTTTTTTTTCCCCCAATTCTATTAAAAACAGAATTAAATTTAAAAAAAATTGTAGCCAGCTCTAATAAGCCAAATGATGTGCAAGTTATGCTGAGCTGTAACATCAACAGATCTGTAATTGGAAACTAAAGCTAAGTAAGGGACAACAGTCTTTGCTGACACTTTTTTAACTAGCTGAGAACACAGGCATACTAACAGAACCACTTACATGTACTGGGAAAATAGGTCTGCCACCAAAAAAAATAATACCATCAACATGATGAACACAGAAAAAGCATAAAACCATGTGAATGATAAAACACATTTGCCCCACTGGTTAACACTAAGAAACTGCTGTGAGTTACTCAGTATGTTCAGCTTTGAAACCACTCAGGGAGGGGGAGAATTCCTGTTACGTCAGGCTCAATTACCAGAATCACTCGAGCTATTGTTAAAATCAGCTCTATTGCAATAAATAGTTGGAGGCCTCAGACTCCAACCTCAAAATGATCAGTTAAATTACCAAAAATGTATATCTAGGCTGAGCAAAAGGCAAAGGATTTGCTTGAAGAAAGCTCCCTGCAAAAACAAGAGCATCTTTCCTCTGCTTGTATATCCACCTTTTGTTTTTAGTGGCCACTGTTATCTCTGTTTCCTATTTTAAAGCAAGCATTTTGCACAGAAGCTCTGGAAAATTATCTAAAGGGATTGAGTGGAGGGGTTGTAGTGGTTCAGCAGCATAAATTTAGATCAGCTTAACAGAGAGAGAAAATAATCCCTCACCTTTAAATTCAAACTACCTCAAGAGTCAACCTGTCATCCCATAGTTAATCTCACTGGCTTAGGATTCTTCGCAAAAGAGGAGGATTGAGGAAAAAGAGGAGTAACCCACAGGTAATGTTTCTGCATAATCACAGGGAATAGGAATTAGCTTATTATATTTATTGCTTCTGTTTTCTCCACGTTATGGAGGAAGAGAGTTACTCCTGCTCCTTTTACATGATACTGAATTTGTTACTAAAGGGAGCCAGGACTTCTTCCGTAATGATGCGGAAACAGCCCAGAGCAGGCAAGCACAAAGTCAGCGTTGGTAGTTCCACAGGGCCCGAATAGCTGACAAAGGTAAATGATCCAATAGCCATCAGAAGGCAGAGGGTTTTGGATGATGAGGGCACCATTTTGGGTCACTTACTCTGAGAATCATAAATGCAGGGCACAGAATCAGTTATATATTTCTTACTACCTGCATGCCAACTGTGCTTACTAATAGTGCTGGTTTACAACATAAACAGCAAGACCTTTCCTAAACCTCATTTGAACAGACACCCACAGTATTGAGGGTGATTGTGCTGAGAGCAGAGGACAGATCCACCTCTGTACCAGCCCTTGATACTGTGGCATATGCTGGCTCAGCAGTGCTACCTCAGTCTGAATTGGTAGACTGACATAAAACCGTTAACCCTTAATGAAGTGAAATAATGTGATTTGCTGAAAATGCTGGGCCTTCTTTTTATTATTATTATTTGAAAAGAAGTAACAGATGTAGGTCAGCTTATGAACATAACAGATGAACAGCATTTCACTGCCTCGCACTGGTCAAAGCTAAAATGCTCTGTTGGGACTCTTCTACCTGCAAGTTTGCAACATGCAACATCTTGCTCATTTAAGACTATAGTTTCCACTTCAGCGCATTCATGATAGAAAGCTTGTCATTATATAAATTTATGGGCCAACTGGGCATAAACCCCCCCCCACATACATTGTCTTAGGTGTTTTAAGACTGCAAAGTTTTAGTTATCACTAACAAGCACAATTTAAATGAATCAGATCTTGACTAGCAATTTCTTGCTGCAGTGATATCCGCTTGTGAATGAGGCCATAGCTCTGGAAGTACAGTGAAGTTCACTGCCAGCTCCTGCATTAAGAAATGGAATTTTCCTGTACCAGCTTTCAAAGACACTGCAAAGCTTCCTGACTTGACTGAAACCTGATGAGGTTCTGCTCTCTTGAAGACCTGGCCCAAAAGATATCTCTTAACAAATTATAAGCCAAAGTTACCATATGAAGCTTAAAGTGGTTTGTTTGCTGATACCTTCCAAAGACACATCACTAATTTTAGTTGAACATAATCCTCAGCCTCTCCAGGAAGCTGTTGCTTTCTCATTTTTTAGTCCAAGGAATTATTCACATAAGAAAAATCTTGAAATTGAAGTTGTGAACTTTTGTAAGTAGGAAGGAAAAGAAAAAAGCTTTTTATCAACTCAATTCATTGAAAGATTTTTTTATTTGGGTCTCAGATTCACACTGCTTGATACCTAGGCAGAAAATTCCTTTGGCTTTGATTTTGGTAGATCCTGGTTAAAAATCAGAAGTCCATCTCCTACGAAATCCTGAAAGCACATGCTCATGGTTGAACATGTTACTAGTTCCACTGATGGCAAACACTTGTCCACCTAAAGTTAAGCAAATGTGCTTTGTTAGATTGGAAGAGGTCTAGATGGAACTGAGGAATAATGCCAAGTGGTTTTCTGCATGTCCTTGTCTCACCTACATCTCTCCTAAGTCTGTGTCTGCATCACCTCACCTCAAGCTGAGAAAGTACATAAGATATTGCCAAAGATAAAATTTAAGATAAGCTACTGTAGAAAGAATTCTAAAAAATTGTCCTATATTTTGTATCAAACATATCAAAATCCCATGTCATGTCCACAGAAATATACATTCTTCAAATGCCCTGTACACTTACTTACACTTTATGACCCTGTACCTCAGAGTTCAAGGGCATGAATATAAGAAGATACAAGGCTATACATTTACGAATCCATCATGTGTCCGCTTTTTTTTTTTTTTCTTCTCTCTTTTTGTGAGCGATTGGGCAGGTCGTCTAGAGAGGCAGATATTTGTAACAATGCCCTGAGGGTTAAATAATGATGTTGAGGGTGGGGGAGGAAGTTAGGCCAACCTGCATAGTTTCATATGGCCTTAGTGACCAGTATGGAGCTGATCACCACAGCTAATGATTACGCAGAGAAAAAAATTCCCCCAGTGCTCCGTAAGTAAATAGAAAATGCTAACCTTAGCATATTCAAAGGAGCATTTTAGCATGCAGTCATTAAGTTATCTCTTGGTTATTTATTTCTTCTGCTTGTTATTAGCTGTGTGAAGAATATTATTCTAATTATGTCAGCCCAATCAGCAGTATTGCATGTCCAGGCTCATTTCCATTAGTTTGAGCTTTGTCTTTCACACTGTGATACTAATTCAATGAGACATCAAACATTTAAATCGACCCAGGATGCCGAGGTCAGGCAGTTTTGCCCTTCCACTCTATTAGCACTCGAGTGTAATTGTGTTTGTCACTCCCCGCATGACTAATAGTATCAGGGTGACTATCAGAGCACAAATGAGCAATGCACTAATATATTATTTTGTTCTATAATATCAATATGTGTTTATTCAGTGGTTGTGTTAGCCAAGTTGAAATGTTCGCTTTAATATAGTAACCATAAACTGTTCACTTAAACAGGGGCACTCACTCATACAATTACTTTACAGCAATAGAATTTTTACTTTGCAGCAATAGAATTTTGCTTAAGTGAGAAAAATGAAAAAAACTCACAAAAAAAAAGCTTTCAGAGATGAAGCTTTGCAACCTCAATTTGGCCTAAAAGCATCAGTAAAACTATGCATAGTTCATACACAGAGCATATATAACAATTTGCAGTGTATAAATATAAATGTATTATGAGCTATATATAATCAGAGAGTGCATAAACCATTGAAGCAATTTAAAAGCAGTGTGCATCTTTAACAACAATTGCTAAAAACTTTAAAGCACCAGACCTTGAACTACAATATTTAGATACCCAAAGAAAAGGAAACGAAGGAATTTCCTTTACATCACTGCAGTGGTGCAATCCACTGTGGAATATCAGCATGTGGCTGACTTGAAAGACGCAGGTAATCACCAGCTGATGCTGTTCATGCACTTAAAGCACACATTTGCCTTAATAAATTCCTGAAAGGGAGACATGATTAATTACCTCAAAACTTACATGAACAGGGAAAAAGGAGGGAAAACCCACCAAAACAATATTAAAAAATTAATTATGAATTCAGCACATATGATAATTAGCAAATCTGATAATTTCAGAAAAATTTAAATTCGCTCTCCTCAGAGCAATAAAGCCTCTAAGTATTTTAAATGCTGCATCATTTCTTTAACAGATGGTTTCGGAATAACTAAAACTATCAATGTTCTTACGCATCTCCTTTTCTTGTTTAAGTTTCAAAACAAGGTAAAATTCATTCTTTATACTTTCTAGGGCAGAACTTGCACCAGCTTCACAGGAGGCTAGCTTTCACCTATAGCATTTATGCCTTTGCACTTTCATTCTCTAGTGCTGAAGAAAGAACACACAATGCCTTTTTGTGCCAGTTTTAAAAATGCCAACAGCCAAAAGTATTACTTCACACCAGCATTACATAATTAGCTCATTCAAGGTTTGAGGGGGAAGCTCTTTTTTTTTTTTAACTGAACAGACAAAACTTGCTTCTCCAAAGTATACAGTAGCTTTCAACATTTTTAATGCACTACATAATCTTCATAGAAGATAATTCAAACTTTTGTCATCTTAAATCACATCCATAAAAAAAACCTCAAACCACAAACCACACACAATTGGTCAACTCTGGGAGCCATCTGGCAAAATTTTGGGATGCTTTACTGACTGTCATTGTGTATATGCACCCCTGCCTTTAGGCAGGGTTTCAACATAAGACTTGAACATATGCTAAAGGTTACACTTATGTCTTAAAGTTTTACTGACTCCAATCAAGTATGTGAAGGTTTTGGTGACTCAAAATAAAAAAATTTGTTCATTTGATTGATTAGAGAGAACATGCTAAAAGCTCCCAGATTCAAAGATAGATTCTGAATATTAAGAGAGATGAAGGACCTCATCATCAATGTCTGCATGCTCCAGGAAAGTACACTGTGTTTAGATGTACAGTTGCCTGCTTCAGACATACAGCTTTAAGTGCAGATAAGGTTCTTCCCATGAAAATGTATTCCAGATCATATTGGGAATTGTTTTAGAAGGAAACGTTTGTCCTGTGACACTTACTAGACTAAGTAACTTCTGCAATTTCATATTGAATAAAACCCACTCAGTAAAATTCACTTCAGCCTGACAGGTTAGAACAAACAAAGCAAACAAACAAACCCACCTGACCCAATTCTTTTTCTTCTCAATTGGTTTTGTACTTCTTACTTTTCTTCAGCACGAGAAAAAAAAAAAAACCAACAAACCACACCACAAAATCTTCTGACTAGGGACCAGAGTACAGAGAATTAGAAAGGGCTTCAAGCTACAGGAATGCTACCTGAGCTGAACTTCTAGATGTTTGCACATCACTGAGCATCAGCATTCTGTACCCTCTTCACATTCTCAGCTTGTGATGAATCTGCACCAGACCGAATTTGGCATCATGCCCAGTCTATCTTATATATCTTCTCCAAATCATAAACTTCCTAAACTAATGCTTCCCTGTGCAAAGATATTGGGAAAAGGATAAATCTTCAGCCTTAGCAGGCTGTTTTAATTCATTGAACCTGTGTGTGTTAACCGAAAAAATGGTCCTTATAAATACAGATCAAAGAGACAAGTACATTTTAACCATTTTTATTGACCTTTCGCTATCTAAACATCCTCTCAGGAAAGCAAACACATCTAAATTCCCACCACATCACACTCGTCGTTTGTTTCCATTTCCAAGGGAATTGGAAAGTACGTTTGTTAACTTCCCTAATTTGTGCAGCACCATTCCTGTTCATTTACATCTCAGACAAAAATTATATTTTTATTTAATCTTCATGAGTTGCTCAAAAAACCGCCACACCTTACTACCTTTTATGGGATACATAACAGATAGGACAACTGCTTTCTAGCTTCTGTTAAGAGTAGAAGCCCAAAAGTATTTTCCACCCTGACACAGTCTTGGATGAATTTCTGAAAAGTATCTTTGTATTTCACTGATCCCTGTGCATTGAAGATGTGCTATATGCCACCAAGTGAAACTCAAGAGATGTATTTGTCTAAAGTATGTTCATTCCTCTACCATACAGATGCAGCCAATGTTTGTGTTCCTTTCTATGCCCTTCCCATTTAGGGTATTATCTATTTCTAATGAGCAAAATTAGCTTTCTTTGCTCTGAGTTTAACTTCAAAGACTTTTTTTGTCTATGACAAGCAATTGCTATATATGCTAGAGTTGGTGCATGCTTTTCTATCCAAATATTTATTTTGATAAAACGACAAGGAAAGTGTGGGTGGCAGAAAAAAATGCATTTTCTGCCCAACTAATTATATATGTATATACACACATATGTGAAGAGTAAATGTACTGTTTTGCATACTTTGTTTTTGCCTACCAATTCATGGTAATTACACCCATGTGTATTATATTTATTCCCATGAGTTCAACCCTCCCTTTTGACAAATCAAATGATTAAACATATACTTTACTTCTAACAAGACTCTACGCAACGCTAAACTGCTGCCATTTAGTTGCAAGAGCTTTGCTTTTTTTTATAAACACATTGCTTTCTTAAAAACAATGAAACGTCCATCTCTTCTTCTTCCCCCTGCCCCTTTCACTCATGCTTTGATAAGCAGCAGCTCTAAACAGACAGCATTCTGCTTCCTACTGGGAGAACATTACCCTTCATTTAGCAATGTAACTTCTATGTGGCAGCGGATGGACAACTGATTGCTTACAAGAAAGTTACACCAGCATTTTGAGGGTTATGCAGGCATCCCTAACTACATCCAGGGAAGGCTGAGAAGTAATTATCACATATGTAGTAAAACCACAGCACAAAAGAAACCATTGCCATTGGAAAGGTCTTACCTTACTAGAGAAGGCATCTCTGCAGATTCCACACCACAGACAGCAGGCAGCATAGGCAGCCTCAGAGGTTCCTGCCTAAGAAGTAAAATGGAAGGTTCATGACAGAACTTCCTCCTCGTGCAGGAATGTTTTTGTTGATTTCAGTTCAAGGTGCCATAAGATTGGTTACTAATCTTTAACCTTCTGACAAAGATTATTAGCTCAAGCAGCCATTTGACTGCTAGGTTAGCTAGAGTACTTGCATTCCAAGTCAGTGGTGCTTTGGTAAATAAGCTATTCTGCAAATGAGTCGTGCAAGTATTCCATGTTTGGAAACAGAGGCTTTTCAAGAAAACCCACTGTCACTCTAGACATAAACAAAAGAGTCTCAATAGTAAATTAAATGCCACTTCAAACTAAAACAATATGGCCCACTAGGAACAAGCTTATGGGCTGGTGCTTGAGCTAACAATGCAGATACTGTGAGCAACAAATACAAATGCTAGGAGGAGTGCTATGGTCCAACTCTTTCATCCACCAAATGAAATAAGGAAGTGTTTGCTCCTATCACAGATAATCAAAGCTAACATTGAAACAAAGCCTTGAGTTCCTTTGAAAATTCTTTATAAAGACTACAGTGGTTACAACTTAAAGTAAGAAAAAAAAATCTGTATGTTCTTCCTATTGATTTGTAAAACAGACTCTGTGTGTGAAGGGAGTTCACATACTTTAAACATTGTAAATTGGTAGAATATTTTGCTAGCCAAAGAATGAAAACTTAACTTCGGGCATTCATCCTGTTAGACCTTTCCTTCCAAGAACAGAACAAATGAGGGGGGTGGGGGGCGCTGGGTAGAATAGACAATTTAAGCATTCAAGTCCACTGTACTCCCTACTTTTTTTGCGAAGGAAAGTTTCCACATTCTCCTTTTTATACTTTCTCCCAGTTCCACACAGGGTAAGGGCCTGCAGATCCTTTATATCTTACTCATGACAAGTAAAAGATCAGCAGTTCAGTTGACGAAATAGTTCATAATAGTAGAGCAGCAGTTACAGTTGTCCAAGCACAAGCAGAACTGTTGAGTCTGCAACCCATCTGTGTCCTGTAGCGGGGTCAGGAGTCATACTATACACGATCCACTCCCAAATTCTACACGTTTTAGAAGAGGACATCTTTTAGATTTGGGGAAGACTACAGTTCATTTGAAGGATAAACACAGGTAAATGTTAGAGGAAAGTCAATGCAGTGCAGACAAATTGGGGGTGTTTTTAAAGTAGTAACACAGGAATTTAAAAGTCAGTAGTCTCAAATAATTTCCTTATTACAGTCCACTGAAAATCTCCATGTTTCAAATCCTTAACTAATAGTTTTCTGGTTAGTTTCTAGTGCAGATTAGAATCTATTAACATAAAATGCCACTTACTACAGCTTTGAAACACAGTATCTACAACTTTATATGTATCTCTCTAAGGTAGGACAGATTTACCTCCTTGAAGTGAAACACACAGGTGTGACACTTCAAAAGGATTTGCCTTTATTTACCAGACAAAATTACAGACACATCACATTTGCAGTAGTGGCCCTGATTCCACTTTATGTGAGATATGTTGTCCTTTTGTTTGCTGCTGACAAGCGTAAAGAGCCACTTTCACTGCAGATAATAATGGTTAATTTATCACACAGAGCAGTGGCTGACCTCTGTGCGTCCCTGGCCCTCCATCACCTTCACACCTGCTCAAGCTAATTGTTAGAGCCAAGTGTAAATGAAAATCAACTGGGCTAATAATGAATGGAGGCCATTACTTGCAACAGCACGTTGCTTTACAAAGGTTTATCAAGCTACGATATAACTAGTTCCTTAGTCACAGCTCCCTGTTTTATAAATGAGGATAAGGCAAACTCTTCAAGCCAAGAAAGAAAACCAGACAGTAAGGCAAAACACCTATGTTTGGCACTGTTTTTATAGACCCTTAGCACAGCAAATAATATACTGACATTAGAAAATGCAAGCCAGAAATCCCAGTTCATGAAGCAACAGTAGTAATTTTTAAATCCTGGAGCAGGGGAAAGAATTTCCCCTTTACCTATTTAACATGATACTCGTCTCCTAAGATTCATGGGTGCAAGTATACTAATTAATGAACAGGGAAACATAGGTGAAAATCCAACCCATAAGTCCCTCATAAATCATACCACAGACTTTCCCTGTAAAGAGCACAAGACAACCTAGCACTTCAAAAACTAAAATTTCAAGGAACATTACCTTGTATGTGCTCTTGCTCCAAATAGCTCTGAACAAAACCTAAAACCCCAAATAACTCGCTATATTTAGCGAATCCAAGCTCCTACATTTACATCCATTTATCTTCAGACAATAAGAAATGACAGTATGGAAGTATCCAACCACTTGGTCTCATAAATAAAAAATAATTGTAAAATTCAGGGGGTAGGTTGTCTATAACTTCAAAACTGAGAATATAGAGGATATAAATAATTATGTAAGAGCTACTAATGTCTCTTTAAGATCCACCTCTATAACTGTTTTCTCATACAAAAAGAATTGTCAGGCCATCAGTGGGTTTTATGTCTCTCCTCCAACCCCACCAATAGAAAAAAGTCAATAGTTACATTCAGAATCAAACAACAGATAAACAACTTGATAAAGTTTAAAAAAACCCAAACCAAATAAAATGCCACTTCCAGCTTCTCATCCATGTTCAGACTGTTTTTCAAGCAAAAACTTGGGACCTACAGAAAGTGAACATTGTGTAACAAGCTTTAAACACATCTAAACTGGGTCCTGTCGCCTTCAGTAATTTATTACAAGAAAAGCAAATACCTGTCTTTTCGTAAGACTCTTATTACTCCTCTGTGCACAACACCACAATTTTTATTTTTACCCATTTAAAAGGAACAAAGAGTATGTACTAAAATTGTCCATAATCTGGTAAAATAATTGTATTTATCCAATTGAATAATTTTTATTAAAAGCAAATGCATACTAGTTCTTCCCACAGAGTATCAAAAAGCAGAGCTACCGATCAATTCAAAACCACTTTTCCATAAAAAGTTAATAAAGAGAACGAAAACATGCATAATAGTTTCTACCATGTATACTGCATTAAGGATGTACTAGATGCTTTCAAATTAGTAAAATAAAGTGCTTTCTTGCATGAATCTGCAGGACAGAATCCAATATCAATAAAAACAAAGGAACTGCGAAGAGTTACTGAACATCAGATTGCTTGTGGCAGGGCAAAGGCTAAACAAAAATAGAAATGAAAACTTGAAGGTGTGACATTTCGATTTTGGACAGTATTTAAAAATCCAGTGAGGTCAGTAATACTGTTGAAATCGCATGCACACCATTCTGGGAGAAATCTGTCTGTATATATATGTATTTTACAGTTTCACACAGCTATCCAGATTCTCCAGATTTAATTAGTAAATTTGCTTGACTTACAGTTTTGCTCCCTATTATATTTTCTCTTGGTTTTACATTCTCATCAATACAAAGCCAGCACAGAGTTGTGTCATATGAGTTTGGCTCTATATTGCATTGCAAGACAAGGATAAAAGAAAATTCATCCAGTGTAACCTGTACACAGTCATAGCATATACAGTTTTGAATAGAGTTCATGGGATCTCATCACACTTAACAACATCTCAATGACATGCAAAACAAAAGCCCAAACTGATGTCCCATTTTCCTTAATGGGAAAATACTTTTCAAAATGTGCCAAGAGCCTTACATTTTCTTTCATAATTCATTTTGCACTCCTCATGGTCAGACTTGTTTAATGACACTTACAACATTGTATGCTACACTAACTAGTGCTAGTTATTCCAGTGCTTAGGGACCAAAATCTTGTTTGACATGAATGTACGGGGTGCAATACCTTAACGGAGCTGTACCCATTTACCCCAGAATATGCATGTGTGTTTATGAGTATCTGTAGTGAGCTATCTTTAGTCATTTCCAAGAGTACTGTTAAAGACTAAAGAAATGTAAGCACATGGAACTGTTGCTGATTTCCAGTGAAGGTTCTATGCCATTTCATATTACTTTCAGATGGGAGAGATTTGCAGAGCTGCCTTATCTGTTCCCCATGTCACAGAAAGAGGTAATTATCTGTTATGGTAAGTGGTAACAGATTGCTACCCAGGCTACTGTATGTATTCTCCAGCAGTTGTTCTTTTCCAGCCTTAGATATCCCATTCCTTTCCCACGTGTTGTCACAGTTACACATGCTCTCACTGTAATACCTAACATACATTTTCTATAATTTAGTTTAAACTCAGTATTCTTTGTTCAGTTTTAGCTGCCAATTGAAAAAAAAATTGCTATGAAAATGTTGAAGGAAGAAAATAAATTCTGCAGAAAGTTGCCAACAAACTTTAGCCCAGGCAAGCAGTACATAATGCCCCATCACCCCTGTGACCAGGCCTAAGGATTTTCCCCATTATATAGAAAGTGCTGAATCAGGATGCAAAGTCACTTGTGTACAAATAACGGGCACACACATTGTTTTCCAACATGTAGATCCCAAAACATTTTTCAGAGTAAGAACAGTTCCTTATAAAGAGAATTTAAGCTTTCTCATGATAGACTTGATTCTCTTGGTTACCATTTGAGCCTATTTAGAGGTAAATCCATAGACTCCAACAAGCCTATAAACCACATGCTGCAAAATATGAACTTCAGTTCATCACCATTTTCTCTGTAATTGTCATATTGACTGACTGACTAATGACATATTTGGCTAGGAGGCAGTGTACTTTCTTCCCATCCTCTCCCACCCCCCAAGATACATATATTGCTATCTGAAAGGGTATTCTGATTAAAAAAGTGCTTGAGGCCATCTCAGCAGCTATATCTACTCTCACCTCCTCCCCAGCTCAGTTGAAAACCATGATCTCTTCTCAGGGTTCTCCGTGTCCTCTGCTCATGCTATGGCAGCATTGCTGAGCATGGAGGAAAATTCTCAGTTCATCTATGGAACTAATTTTTCAGAGTTTTTTCCAGGAAGACACCCAGGCCAGATGAGGATCTGCGAGTAGAGCAGAAAAACTCTTCTGCACAAGTGCCCAGGGCACTTCAAACACTACAGCAAGCATTCCAGCTGTCTGTAATTTAAGAAAGGAAAATGTATGTGCCAGAACGAGGAAATCTGATGAAGCAATTACTATGCTCATACTAGCAAACATTTTGTATTATATTCCAAAAGCAAAATCATTCTGAATATAGAATCTGATTGTATTTTTAACTTTTATACCCGTTAAAACTTCAAAGTATTTTATGAACAGAAAATTTATGCTACATGTCCCATGAAGCTGTGCTAACCCTTTGGAGAACTAATCATCCCACTAAACAGAATTTTCCCTCTCAGTAATATTTAATACAGTAGAGAGCTTGATTGTGATAGCAAAAATACATTTAGTTTCCTAAAAGAGGAAAAACACTCAAGAAGTCCAGGCTTGAACAACTGTTCTCCTACACAAATTAAAAAGAGAACAAAGCTTAGAGCAAGGTTCCATTTAAATAGCATTGCATACTTCCGTGTTAGTGAAAAAATGTATACTTGCAAGACGGAAGCAAAACAATCATTTAGATTATATATCTCATAGAGATTCATGGTAGGTGTATTCAGTAAATCCAGTTAAGGAAGGCAGCCAAAAACAGTTGATGCGATCAGAATGCTCTACCCATCTATTAGGCATACAACATTTAAGAAAATTTACAAGCAATGACATTAACTAGTGTTCCCAGCCTTTACAATTTGTACAATGAACTCAGCCTTCAACAGACAGAATAATTATGCTAATAGAGGAAAAACTTTCCAAAAAAAAGGCAGCCAAATCTAAGAGACCTGTCAATGCCAGTGTCATCAGTGGAGTGATAACTAGTAAAGAGCGGATATCAAAGGCTGTCTTTTTCTTCCCCTCCATGCTCTGTTCTGTTTGAGCCCATGGTGGTCACAGCTCCTTTAACAATATTTATAATGAAGGAACAACGTTGGAGATGTCAAGCCTAATTATTCATAAAGGCTCCTCCTGCCCAGCTCTCCCCTTAGGCTAACTGTAAAAGTACCTGATTCCCAATTCTCAAACACAAAAGCGCACAGAGCTTGAAAGCTGAGCTGACTAATAAAGTTTGCATATCCCTAAGAACAAGAGCACACAATGAAGAAGAAAAGGAATGGCAAGATTAAACAAAAACAGTAAGCTTGGATGGGAAATAATAAAAATTTAAAGAGGCAAGAACTTAGATCCCCCCCATACTCCTGTTCATTTACATTTCAGCATGTCCTAAGAAGCATCTGTTTTATCTCCTGACTGCTGCATCAAGGTATAATATACACCACAAAACTTAAATCACATTTTGGAGATGGAATTATGAGAGGTTGTGAGCAATATAACTTCTAGGTCACTGAACTTCAACTCAGGAAGGATATAGAACAAGGGATAAGACTGCCCCAGCAAACAATTCTGGCTTACTGTTTCACTTTGGGGCCTTCATTGGTATTTAAAACACACAGAAATGTGGGAATGTCTTCAGACAAACAAGAAGCTAGGCTTACAATAGGACCATGAGCTAGATTTGCCTGCTGTAGAGCTTCGATGCATCTCTGAGCACATGACACACAATAGGGGCTTGGGGCTAGACTGTCATAGATTTTTCTTAATCACACAGGGTACTAAAAGAAAACAAGGCCGCCTTTGTCCCTCTGTTCTGCCTTGCTTACTTTATGACTGACTGCTGGAAAGGGTAGGGGTTACCTGCCCAGGACAAGCAAGTGGGCAGGAAGGAAAATGAAAGGAAGGAGTCCATGCTAGTCCAAGCAGCCAGCTAGTTGCAGAAAGATAAAACTCTTCACCAGCCCTTTCTTGAGGCTGATTAACACTACAGCCTTGCCTCACATTTTGAGAGGCCCGTCTAGTGAAAAGAGATACAGGAATCTTATAAGCTACCGCCTCCTGAGAAAAATCATGAAGTTTGGCTGCGCACAGCAAGTTGCTTACGGCAGGAAGCAATAATAACAAATACTTTATCTCAAGCAAGCTACAGGAATAACAAAGTACAGAATCATCCAACACAGAGTTTGAGCAAGATGCTGGGATGAACTTTCTAAATTGAAGGAACTGACATGGGATCCTCTCTCCAGAGTTCCCTTATTGGCATTTGCTTCCATGACAGAACAGTTCCAGTGTTCCAAAGTCACAAGCTGCCAACATGCGTACATCAGAACTGCTGACAGACTCACCTGGGTAGCAGAGCCACCAGGCACCAACATCTGAGACAACGTGTCCCTTGAAAGTGAGTCCAGTGAACTACACTTGTCCAATCTCTCTATCTGCAACTGCTATGGAAAGTGTACCTGTAAATAGTGAAAGGGAAAAAAAATTATTTTATTCCATCTTCAATAAAAATGGACTTTCCGTCACCTCACTTTCATAGACTGGAATAGTTAGGGATGCTGGGAACAAGCTATTTTTATATCAGCAGGGTAACACTTTCAAGAGACCTTCAAAACTGTATTTAAAGTGTGAACAAAATGGAAACAAGGAAACAGAAGGAAAAATATATTAAGAAGTAACATTTTAAAACAGCTGTAACAGTGGCAAATCCACTACTCTACTAGCATTTTTTTTTTTTTTTAAATCACACATGCACAATACAACCCTTTAAAAAGCAGTGACACAGAACTAGCATAGCTAGTTCAGCATACAAGGTAACGAAAATGTTACACAAAAGGCAATAGGGACACAACTGATCCAGGTATTTCCTTCAGAGCATTGAAGACCACCTACCCCACTCAGTAAAGACAAGCTATACTTACAGACAATCTAGAGTAATTGATCTATGTACAGACATGTCATCCCAGTGGGTGTGGCAGAACATACAAGTTACCACCAACCAGTTTACACATTGCTGAGAAAAGCATCTAGGTGTTATAAATCAATAAAACAGGTAGCAGTGACAAATTAAGCCACGTTAAAACTTGTAGCAACTGTGTAGGCTCTCTATATCATTCTAGAGAGACTGAAAAACATTTTTCATTAATAAATTCACATTAACCATAACAACTTCTGTAGACTGGAATAGTCCTTAGTAGCAGCAACAAAGGACGTGCTTGCTTAGTGCAACTGCAGACATTTTCCTTTTTGTGAAAGATTCCTGTGTGCTATGAAAGGAAGTGGGCAAGGCATATCTCAACTGATTTTGCCGACACACACACATACCCTTGCACATCTTTTGTTGGAAGGAGAAAAGGTGGGTAAAATTTCAGACTACCTCAGCCTCGACTAGGTTTTCTGTTATCCCTGTAGCTCAGGTTATCCCACCTCAGATGACAGAAAAGTCATAGTACTGTCTCTGGGACTCAGCAGTTTTGCCTTTACACCAGCATTGCACTGCTTTGATTTACTGTAAAACACACAAGGAGGAGGATGCTACTGTGGATGGTTTACCCACAGAGGGCATATTCTCTATTGTGATATGTAAGCCAGCATTGCAGAAAGGTCAAACAGAACCTTCCTTTGAAATCTGGTTCACTTAATTCTTTGTTTGCAAATGTGTCAGAAACAAACTGGCTTTATCTCCAATATATTTGAAAGATTTGTGCCTTTGAAATGTAACAGCTACCTAATTTCAGCCTTTCAAATTCTCCCTGTTGACTCCCCTACATGTAGTGGAAAATAAAAACCAGCAATTCATTTTCAATGAGATACTTTTTCTATCACAACCATGCTAACCTGATCTAAACAAGAGATGACTGCAGAAACAACTTAAGCATTGAGAAGTCCATAGAGCTTAGAAATGGGTGAAGCATCTCAATTATACATCTTCCAAATGAAAATATTTCTGTTCAAGGATCAAAATGACCCATTTCAAAATTGCCAGTTGTTGTATCTTGTCAACAGTTTTTCTTGAATTACAAGGGTATGACACACCTAGTTCCTGCAGGAATTATGGACCTTCGTCTAGCTAGCTAAATGGCTGTGTCATTAGTCAGTGACATGCATGTATTTACAATGTTACTGTCCTCCAGAAGAGTTACCTCGGCTCAATTTTATTCATGTATCTTTGCCATCTGGAAACATAACAGGACACATTCATCTCGACTGCCACCCTGATGACCTCAGTGTAATTCTACCAGGAACGTGTTTAGCCCAGTATTCATGATACATATCTCACATCTCCAGCTAGAGGGCAGTGCATGGAGTGATGAAGGAGATGAGGAACAATACCTGACTCAGCTCACTAGCCATGAGGGCATGGCCTTTTTACTAATTAGCATGATTTCAAAAATAATTGGCCTTCTTGACTATGCCACAGTACATCAGATGAAGTTGAGCGTGAGGAAAGCAGCGCAGTAAACTCATTACTGTTTACTCATTCACTGCCAAATTGTTAAAAGAGGTCATTTAAAAGGTCAAGAATGATACTACACTACATGAGAGCTTTAATCTGAACATATAAGAATAGGCAGCAACCTAATTATGAAACCAGAATTAATAGAGAGATGGTACAGAACAAGAAGATAAGCACAATACAGTCAGAGAGGAGTAATTAACCAAAATAGTCATATATCTTGGAACAAGTCAGCCTTACCTTTCTAGACATTGTAGCACACTGCACATCAATTTTGTAGTGTACCTCACTAGTCCACTAGCCATTCACCACACTGCTACCTGAATCTATTCACTACTTTAAGTCTCTGCAGCCCAGATAGAGATAAGATCACTAAAACCCCCTCTTTCCACATTCTGAGGCACCCTGCTGCAGTGCAGTATGAACTTGCAGCCCAGCCCTCCCAACTTGAGTCTTTAGACTCCTTCCATGGCTCACAACAGCCCTTCACAAACTCTCAGTCACGAGCTTTTGGTTTACAAATGAGTTTTTTAGGAGGCTCGCAGTAGATGTTAAGTACCTCATCCTTGGCCACGTTTTTAAACATAAGAGATAATAAATCTTCAGAAAAAATAATTACCTGGAAGTGACCCTTTACCCTAGAAGGATCCACAAGCCCAACTTCCATTTATGAAATAAACTTAAAAATCTCTTGCCATTCTACAACTTTCCACTGTTTTTCCAGGAGGGTCCTTAACAAGGCACTATCCAGTGAAAGCAGGAACTGCCTTTGTTGAATAGGATTCAGCTGCTTTTCCAGGTGGTTTGTATTTGAATAGATAGCCATTCCCATTTAATGATTTTTCAGTGTTAGATTCACACCCATCCCAGCTGCTTGGTCTCCACTCTATCTAAAGCTTGAAGACTGAAAGGATAATGTCTACACGCTCAAAAAGAGTTTGCAGCTCAGTAAAGGCACACACACAAAGTTCACGCACCCTAGGAAAACTTTATGGGATCTTCAGTCTGTCTTTTCAGGGAAGTTCTAAAGCTTGTGAACCAAACTCAGCTGCAGCTTAAGTCTTTATTCACTGTGTTTAACAACACATCTAGTAGGACAACAAATTTAAAGTAACACTATCACAATGACCATGTGCTGAAATATTTCTGTAAACAAATCTTGCTCAATCTCTCCCCTTGGTAAAGAAATGACAGGTGGGGAGGGAAGGAAGAATCATGTAAGCAAACTCCCCCACACCACCACCACCGTAAAAACATTAAACTTCTCTCCTCAAGAGCTCCTTGTCCCAGCTGTCAGGAGTTATTACCTGCCTTCAACATTCCAGCAAAGCAGCGACATTTTTGCAAGAGTGCTCATTAATCATCACATTGGAATTTCCCATTCTACCAAGAAAGTAGCACTTCTTTGCATCTGACTACCTAGAACATTTAATTGAATTCTCACTAATAGCTAAGGACGGAGCAGAAAACTCATGGAAAGCTTCAGTGGGGAAATGAAGTAGCTTTTTAAAAATCATTAATTTCCTGGCAAGTCACTGTTGGTAAACTTAGCTTTATGGCATCTGCAGCAAAACATGCAGACATACGTGACTGGAGGAGCCAGCTCTCCACTTCCTAAACCACACATTCAATTCACATTTAATAAGACAGTAATTGCACATTAAATACTCATTGATTACCTAAAATACAGTTATTAAGAAATAACAGTGATGTAACACATCTCTGTTAGATACTTGCATATCTATTACAAAGCTGTTAAACAGCAATAAATGTTTATCTAAAAAATTAGCATTCGGCTAACATAAAATACACATCCTATTAAATCCAAGTGAAATACACGTTGAAGACAATTAAAGCTCCTGTCTGCTTGCCTCAATTTTTCCAAGCAATACTGTTCTCCCTATGTCTGAAGTCACAGCACCAAACATTTGAATAGCAATCTTTTTCCTGAAAAGACTGAAGAAATTGTCAAGAAATCTTCAAGAAGAAATCTCAAGCCTTTCAAGAAATCCTTTTTAGAGCCTCATTTGCTTGGTGATGGCACATCACCCTTTGCAGCTCTGCTGCTCCTGACTCTGGGGCACACAGGAGGGCTCTTTCTACCATACTCCGTCCTTCAGTGCAGACAGGCTCCCAGGCAACTGGTTTCCATAGGCAGCAGGGCTGTGCTCGTGTTGCTGTTCTTGGGATTGCTTGATTGTATAAGGATACTCTGAAACTCTAAGAAGGAGGCAGCAAGTGGAAAAGTGGCTGTGAAGTTGATAGCAGCTGAGTTGAGGGTCTCAGAATTATAACTTTGGATGGAAAAGGAACTTGTGTATTACATCCTTATTTATGCATCAATAAGGAATGTACATGCCTCTGCTGAACAGGTACACACCCATGAGAGAAGCAGAAAAGGAGGTGATTTTCAACAACAAAAAAAAAACAATTGCAGTCTGTAGGGATAGAATTTACAGAAATAAAAATAAGTCTCCAGCCACATCTGGCCTGGATCAAAGACAATAGGCTTCTGACAAAGAGTTGGCAGGAGTCTGGCGAAAGGCACCAAAACCAGCGCCAAAAGGAAGAGACTGTGAAAATGGAGTATACAGACCCTGGTGACAAGGTCTCTACACAAATAGGAAATACTGAACTAACACACATACAAAACGGAAACTTCACTCTGACCATTTTCTTTAAGCTCAGAGAATTGCTTTTTATGTACAAAAGAGCTACTGGAACGAAATGAGGTATATTCTGTCCAGTGGGCACTCCCTGGAATCACATCTGAAGCACCTATGTAGGGCAGCATAATGAAACTTTATTTCTGCTGCTCACAATTCATCAATTTTCTGGGTAAGTCCAAAACTCCTACAGACTCACTGGCCTCCTGCTGCAGCAATTAATTCACTTTTCCTACTAAGCTGTTAATTAATTTTAAAAAGCCCTTGTTGTTGAGCAATGCATATACATCATTAACATCAGAGAACCCTTTTACTGCATTATCGTTTACTAAAACACAAACTCAGAAAAAGGAAATTGGAAAGAATGAAGGTTATAAAGCAAAAAAACAGAGATGGATCTGGAACATAGGCATACTCAGTCATGGAAATTCTGTTTGAAGCTTCACTGTCTGTTTTATTATGGATTCCATAGGCAGCTTCTAATTTAGTGCAGCTTTAACACTCCTGCTACATCAAAAATTCCCTCTGCTGAACTTTTGTAGAGGTTTTTGTGTTAGACAAGCACCAGTCCTTTCCAACTTCACAGTTTCCTAATTACGGTATTGCAGTTCTCATTTGTACTGTAAACCTGATCAGATTTAAAAAAAAAAAAAAAAAGTAGTAATTTATAACTGTTGGTAGTACTGTTTTTACTAGCTACTGCATTTACCCAGCGATACATAAAAGGTGTGCAATAGATGGTCAGTAACCAGCTTAGCAAATTGTTTCTAGGTATATTGCTGTGAAATGTGTATAATAGCACCTTCTGTGACAAATCACCATGTAAAAGCTTTGACCTTCAATTGCATTAATACTCATTTCTTTTAACCACATACTTTAAGAAAATTAAGATAAACAAATAACTCAATTACCAACAAATGAAGGGTAAAAACCTACAAGAAGTATTAACCCACTAACTGAACAGCTTTCAATAGCGAACTAACTCTAAATGACTAATAAAAGGCTGCCATTGATAAAACAACTCTGATTGATAAACAAGATAGATTTGTTTTTCTTCTTATATGTTTACAATAGCCACCTTCCCAACTACTTCTACAGAAGTGTTTCCCTTTTCTTTAACATATCGAGTTTACTGTAGACAACACAATTCATACCTTTTTCTAGTAACAGTGGCTCAGGGCCCCTCTGAAGCATTTGTTCTGCAAAGTGACATATTGTGACAAATCCAATGATAATGGGGAAATGTAGGAAATCTGACAGAAATACTTTGCTCCTCGTTTCCACTAATGAGAATAAAACAGTAAGAGAGACACCTATCAAAAAATTGCAGTAAGCAATTTATTTGGTTGAAACACAAGCAGTGCTTTTTCCTTCCCTGCTCCCTTTCTCTTACTTTGCTTAGAGCAGGCTTTTCATTTTTTTTCTTCATTTTGCTTTATATTGTCAACCAAGAACAGAGTTCCTGAGGAGACAAACAGGGGGTAAAGAAGACAAATCTGTCTCCTTTGTGTGAGAGCTGTAGGCCAGAGTTATCAACTCTTCTGCTATTCAAGACAGATTTGCATATCCAAGGCCACCCGAGGCAGAGAAGGCATTTGGAGTCTGATTTTTTTCCACAAGAACACATCAGGGAGCAAAGCAAAATAAGGAAACTCCGAAAAAGATCCTAGTAACTACTTAAAAAAAAAAAAAATCACAAAACTTTGTGGAGGGGAAAGAACTCCCATTCAAGAATTTCTGTCTTGAAAAAAAGACATTTTATACAAAATGGAATTTCCAAATATCCTTATTAATGAAACTTTATGAACAGCAACTTGGCACAAGAACTTCAGATTGGCATCCATGCTATTTCTGTCTATATCTTAATACAACACCACTATTCTGCACACAGGAATCAACGAAGATGGAGTAGCCAGCCTACAAAACAAGGTGGTTTACCTTCCCAGCAGTCTTGTACCTTAACTACAGTTTGGTGATAGGAAAAAAAAATAATCCAGACACAGATAAAAAGCCATTACAGTGGGTACATTATGCATTGACTCTACCATTAATACCTACTATTTGGAAATACTGGAGAAATGCCACTGGTAGGGGTAAGATTCCAGTACAGTCAATCCCTAATCACAATGCTCGTCTTCCTACAGATATAATACTGGAATTAACGGATCACATAATGTCAACATAGTGATTACAGAAACTACTTTTAGAAATGCTCTCAGGAAAATCACAATTAATACAAATATATTTAAGTTAAAGTTAACCATTTATCATGTGACATACATGATGCTATGGAGACAGTGTATACATTCAGTACTTTTATTGGCTAACAAGAATTACCAGCTAATTAGCTGCTAATCTCTTCTGCCATATAACTCATTTTCACACACACACTTGCTTTAATCTAATACAGAGCTACTTTTGGACTTGATTTTGCCATACTTCCTCACAAAAGCAATTTATAATGCAAAAAGCTGTCACCTATAATGTCATAGGAGTACTCTGGCAAATGAGGGTGCTATTAAACCTGAATAAAGAGAGCAGAATTTCATTCTACAATACACAGCCCAGAGACCCTAAGGTCCTGATTCTCATCCATTACCCATCCTGAATAGCTCTTAAAAAAAAATCTTCTTTACTTCATCAGAAGTGTATAAGTGAATAAGGTGTACCATAATTGCTTCTTGATCTAACAAATATTATCAACAACTATCTTAGCTAGACATGAAACACTACTCAACTGCCCAAAGACAAATTAAAAAATCTCTCATAATGTACCATAAGACAGCATGCTACAGAACAGTACTTAGCAAAATGTAATATACAAAGCCAAAATTTGTTTCAGCAATTAAAAATCAAAGTCCTGAGCCTAAAGATTTTAACCTGTGATTTGTCTAGTTCAAAAAGAATGGTTGTGGATGTAACCAATTTTCCTCAACATTTATCAGTAGCATCAGAAATTAAACACTTCATAGAAACTATTAGACCTAGTTGTATCCATATTGTACATTAGAGAATTCATATTCCATTAATTTATTTATTAATTTATTAATACATATTTTCCAAAGAAAGTGAGGAATTTACATTTGCTAAAATGGAATCTGAATTTAATCTTTACCCATGCTGTCAAAATTTCTCATGGATTTAGAAATGCAGTAGTTCAAGTGCAGGTTTTATGAGTGTTGACCACTTCCTGACATATAGAACACATCTCTACTCGCACCATATTGGTGTGCTCAGCTGCAAACACTGCATGCATAATAAAATCACAGTACTAGTCACACTGGCAATGGCTTCCACGTTTGAGCTAAATGGTACTAGATAGGTACAAAATCCATTTAAAAAAACTATTTCAAGTGAGCTGTTAATGCCTGTCGCTACATCTGAAGGAGAATATTGCACTTTCAGAATACTTACAGCAAGTTGGAAAAATCAGCTTCTAGAGGCCAAATGTACTTTGCTTCCTAATATATACAAGGCCTTTAAGTATAAAGAGTGTGCTAACATCTAGACAATAAGAACAGTTATGCTTTTAGTTCTAGTCTTTTGGTTCAACCCAATGAGCCAGTGTGGCCTGATTTTTTCAGTTCTAGAAGGTATGCAAGCCATTTTCCTTGTGCTTTCTCTGTACACAATTATTTTTCAGACACAAATACACATAAATAATGCACACAGAGAATCTGAAGCAATTATGCCCAGTTCTCTCCCCTGTCAGGAACTACCCCAAATTAAAAGTATCACACTAAACAGTCTCTGCATTTGATACACTAGATTTTACTTTAGTATGTCACTTACCATACACTGCTATCTCTCTGCGACATACTAACAGAATATGAGCTTTATTTTAATATATAAACTTTGCACATAGGTGGTGATCCCAGATTTTCAGGGCTAGATTTTACCCTTAACAATAACAAAATAAGCAGATTAAAATTAAAGTCCACGGTATAACTGCAGCAAACGTGGATTAAATTATCAAATATGAAAACAGATGTTACTGTGGTGAAAAACAGGATCTGTTGAAGAACAAGGCATACACTACAATTCAAAAGCTAGAGCAGTAGAGTTACGCGAGCCAATCCCCAAATCAGTTTGACTTTTTTAAAGAAACAAATACATTTTTTTCTTTTTATCTGCGTTTTGCATTTTTGGGTTTAATAGAGTATTAGGTCACATTTTTCATTTATTTCTCTATAATAGGAGTTCTGAAGGAGTGTATTAAAAAGAGCTCCCCTCCCCAACCAAACAAAACCCCTAAGAGTGTCTCAAAATCACTGATCCACATGGGCCAGAATTTGAAGAAAAGAAAGAAAACCACCACCAAATACTCAGCCATCCACCAAAACAAAAGTCATAGGTATTCACAGCCTGGCACACAATTTCCATGCTTTCCTATATGCAGAGAAATATTAGTACTGCCACAAATATTAATGTCAACATAAGATGAGAATTTTGCTGTGTGATGCGTTGGCTGGTAGCAAGTAAAACGGAAGAGCTACCTTCTCTGACCTTTCCATTGGCTGCTGTCACCAAGAGATAAAGGCTGCCAGACGCATGTATGCAAGAGGATGAGAAATCACAGCAGAACTTCAACCAGCTCAAGCTTTTCCTCACCTATTTATACAACACCACATTTCTTCTCATAATGGCATTTCTCACATGGCACATTAACTATTAATACAGTACTAAAATTAACCTATTCTCTTTTAGAAGCTCCACAGAATCGGTGTGACTGAAGTGAGACTCCTCCCTGGGTGCCCAGACTGGATTCCCCTAATCTATTTCCTGCCTTCAGGATAGCAGTTGCTAGAAGTGCAGTACATGGCCTGTAGCTCCTGTAACTAGCTAGAGGGCAAGGTAGAAATTAAAATCTAACAAGGGCACTACTCTGCAATCCTACAATGCATTCAAGACCAGCAAAACTAAAATTCATATCATTATCATAACTTTTTTAAACCTATGAAATTACTTCAAAGTATCTTCTAGGTCATCCGGGAAAGGTCTAAGCTCTATTCTTACTCCATCTGTTTCATAAGTATTATGACTTTCCAGGTATTAAAAACCTAATTTTAAATGGCAGAGAAAAAACATTCAGCAGTGAATCTTCGACAAGAATACTCAAGTCTCATGTCAGACTGCTCTGCAAGAAAAAGATAAGCAAAGAGCACATATATATAACACCTGCTCCACAAATACTTAGCATTCGTTTAGGATAAAGAATAGATCATAGTGCCAGATGGTAAAATTGCACAGGTGCCACAAGCCATACCCTTGGAAGTACACTGTCACAAAACAGACAATATTTAGAGGCAATTTGGCTCAGTTGCAAGTAACCCAGTTCTCGCTATAAATTAGAAGAAACCAGAGTTTACAGGTGTAATAATGAGATCTCACTAGTTTTGTTTCCATTTACTATGGTTAACTTTCAGAACAGTTGATTCTATAGCCCAGACCTTTACCAGTGGATTGCTTCCTTTCCAGGAAATCTGAGCTAGAGAAGAAGCTGCAGAACGTAGGTCCTGAAAGACTATGTATAGGCAATACCTGCCTTGGTTTGCTACGGGTCTCACTGCTGCAGCTTTTCTAGCCAGTCCTTCAAGGAAGAGAAGAACAATTATTTCACCCTTCCTGGCCTGGGGCAACCTGTAGTGATTAAGGCAATCAGTAGTTTAGCAGCTACAGGAAACTATGCAAAACAATCAACTACAAAATTTGACTTTTCTTTGAAAATGTGGCTGCTGAATACCACTGCAGTCAGTTATACGTCATAGGGTATACCTTCAGAAATACTAATTCTTCTTTTTTTCAGAACCGTTATGAAAATGGAACTGCGGCTTCTTAATCATTAAAGATCCTTTTGAAAAAGTTGCTAGAAAGCTACAATAACTAATTTAGCTATAAAAGAGCATACACAATAGACAAGGTTAAGTCTTATGATAACTCTCTGGTCAGGCTAATCTCAGTCAGTTCTTTCCCGTACGTTTTCAATACTGAATAGATTTCTTCCTGTTCAGCTTGTAATTGCTAGGATTGGTCAATTCTCTTATACCTTTTAAATACCAGTTCCTAAACTAAATACCACCCTTCTCAATGAAAGCAAGTCAAGTAATTGTTCATGCTGTTACACCATAATGGACATTTTTTCAGCTAATGTAAATCAGTATAGTCTGTAGTCCCACAGATTTACACCCATCCTGGATTTGGTATAACAATTAGTTTGCTATAATATTCCTGGTTTTGTCAAATGCTCTTAAAAACATTATCTCACCTAGACCTGCAAGCAAGAAGTTGGATAGAAAACTGACATGACAGCTGGAGGTTCTGAAATTCAGTCCAAAAATATCTTGTTCAAGAATTGGTGAAGTGGTACCATTTTCACTTCCATATGCCCCTTTAGTATATAAAAATGCAGGAACTTTAGCACTGTTTAATACAGTTTGAAAATATAATTAAAAGTATTATTTTTGAGCTAATGCAAAGACACAGTCTCCCTATTTCTTCCCACCCCAACCATATTTTTACAAGCATTTGCTCAACAGCAGCTGAATGTAGAATTGGGAGAGCTTGAGGAGAATTTGAAAATATATGTAAAATCAAAGTCATTCGGTTGTAATGTTACTTCAAATATTCAAATGTTCAAAGACAGTAACACAGCAGCAGAAAATTAACTTTTTTAAAATTCATGTCTTTTCTAAGCTCAAATGGATTAGCAGCAGATTTGAGGTAATTAATTATAATTACAAGTTTCCTAGGGAAACACGGCATAATAGACTCATTAACTGAAATGTTACATTTGTTCTGTGTTTGATTCTCAGATTATTTTAACACAGTGCAACATTTGTTAAAAGTTTTTTGGGCCAGACACCTTTACTTATGCTGAACAGTTGCTCCCTCCATGAGTAGCCCCAGCTGACTTCAAAGAAAACCCACTTGGGCCCTTAATTAGACATTTTCAGCCTACGAAGGTAAAATTTCTTCCTTCTCGGACAAATTCTGTGGTCTCTATTGAACATCAGTCAGTGGGAGCTTTTCTCTGGGAAGGACCATTGAATCTGGCCTCACAGTTACTTCCTGATAATCTCTTCACTCCTGAACAAAAGATACATCACCTAACCAAATACCTAACTAAATAGCACATGCTATTTAAGAATGCACAGTTTTGAAGTAGTATTAATAAAGGCCTCAATTATATTTTTAATTTTTCAACTATCTTCTGTTTGATGCTATTGCTAAGCAAAGGAATATTTTACATCCTCATTTCATTATGGAGACATAAATGTCATTGAACTCCTTATGAACCGAATACACAGAGAACTCACTGCAGCCATTAATACACCTAATACATAGAGAACTCCACATAGCTATTAATAAAGCTCCTCATACAAACCACAGCACTCACAGTCTAGACAATGCCAGGAACACGAAAGCTGCCTCTTGGTGCATGCAAAAGATCCCCACTTTGATACCCTTGTATCATTGTCCTCAGTTTGAAAATCAAGGGAAACCGATGATGCACCTGTCAAAGAAAGTAGCTGCAAAAATGAGGAACTGGCTAATTAAAAAAAGGAATGACTATTTATTTTACGGTCTTATGTGCACTCAGGAAGTTCTGACGCACAGAAGAGAAATTAAACAACTTTTCATTTTGTCTCTATGCTTTGAGAACCATGCCCAGTAAGATTACAGATAGGAGAGTGATAGGTCCAGCAGGGATTTCTACCAATTAAGCTTCTACACTCTGGGGGGGTAGAGGTGTTTTTTGAACCATGAGTTATTTTTGCACATATCATGGGCTGCAGTGTCTAGCCACAAAAGGGCTACATTAAGAGCAATGTTACAGGCTTTGCTCAGAGCTATCATGCTTTCCTGCAAGTCCAAACCTCTAAGAAGATTTCAGTGAGAGAACTGAGAATGCTCAGTTCTGTAATACTATCAAAAGGATGATCGGAGTGCTTCTACCTACCCAACCTTTACATTTTCACAATCAAGGAGAAAAGCAAAAAAAAAAAAAAAAAAAAAAGATTACAAAGTTTAATTAACAACAGATACAGCTAGATGATGCCAGATTTTGTTCCACTGCATACTTACTACTTTCTTCCATGTGCCACCTAGCATCCCTAGAAGCTACAACTCACAGTCTGTTAATACCTGTAGCTAAAACAGGGTTTTCAGATTACCACTTTTTTTTTTTTTTAAATCAAAGTCACTGTTTATAACTGTTCTACATGCAAATAACTGTAGTATTTTGGGTACCTCTATCATACAGTTGCTTCAGAAAACATCAGTTCAGGAAACAATGGAGTAAACTAATTTTGAGTCTGTATTTCACAGTATTATGAATGCCCCATTTTGTAGACTGACAATTCAAAGTCACACACATGCACACAGGATTCAACAAAGGTAGTTTTCATTTGATAGCTCTACAAGTCCACCAGACAACAGCAAAGGTATCAATTTATGTATCCACTGACAGTATGGTATAAATTATACAAGTGTGGCACCTATCTTGAATAGTCAAGTTCATCTTTAGAGGACTAGGATCATAAGGCAATCCATGTATTACCTTACTTTCTTCCCTGTATGGAGCGAAGACCTGTATTTGGCATAGCAACATTTTGGCTTAAGTTTTAAGCATATTCTGAAGCTCAGATGCTTTAGCAAAAAGTAAACTTCATGATAATATAAAAGCATGGTATTATAAGCATGTGCTTACATGATTTTTTAGAATCTGGTGTTACAGGCAAGACTGACATACAGGGTCAGTTTTTCAGCTTATCAAAACAGGAAAGACTAATGAAAGAAAAGGCAAAGCTACTTTGATGCAAAGCTATAGAAATGAGAATATACTCTATTGAAAGACTAATTGAAGCAAAAATTTACTGAAGATCATGAGACAGATTCAGACAGTTGCCTTTATTTCAAATTTCTGTGAGGAAAGCTGGTATGGAATCAGACACTTGAAAGGAAGGAAAAAAAGAATGGACAAAGGACCCTGCCTGAAACTGTCACATTTTTTTATCAAAACACATGGAAGAATTTATGAACAAAACTTTGATTTTAACCATTCATGTGCATTAGCCAGTTACAATTTTCCTTTCTCAGAAATGCATCCAAATTAGAAACGGGGGGGGAGGGGGAGATAATTAAACAGAATGTGTCTACATTTTCCATTTTTCACAAAATTCTCTACCTTTATTTTACTCTTTTTTAATGCTAACTGAAATCTTAAAAAGTAATTTAGTCTGTTGCTCAGCCTCAGAATAATTTTCTGGTAAAAATAAGCCGTGACCATTCATTTCCTATTTTCACTTCATGTAGGCTATCGAAATGTAGGCACACCTTGTTTTGCCTTCCTAAGGCCAGAAGGGGAACCTGCAAATCTCCTGGGATTCATATTTGGCCTGCTTCCTAAAGAACAAAAACTACTTCAGTCAGTCTCAGCACAGAGCTGTTTTACTACGTTGATACATAAAACTAGGCTTTCCTCCAGTTGAACAACAATAATTTGTTTTAGTTTGATAGGTCCTTCTAAATAATGGTGTCATCAGTAAACATCTGGCTTCTTCCTAGCAGATTAGGCCTCCAATGAGGAAACTGTGTTTATAATTCTAATTTGAAACACAGCACATTAATATGCTGATTCTCATAATGTTTGCCTTAACCTGTTTGGAGAAATTATGACTACAAATATCTTGTACAGAACACCTCTAAACTACCAGCTTGTACAAACAAGACAAGAGCCGACGCAGTCTCATACAGATGATTAGAACCATTTCAGAGGCAATCATGATTAGTGCTTTGGCTTGAAGCCATATTTTACACATAAACAAAGCATCTGTTTCTGAGTTCCTGTCCCAAGCTAATAGACCCACCTCCACTATTACTAATAAGCCCATTCAAGAGAGCCAGATGGCCTATCTGAAACAGCCCTGGCTTTTTCCTAAGCTAGGCAAACCAGAGCCATGGAACCAGAGTTGGCTCCAAATCATATTTCCTTGGGCTCTAGGAGCCAGTAAAACAACATGTAAACTGGCTCCACAAAAGAAGAATACAAATGCTGGTACCATCCATTATTTAGAATTGGTGTGAGGCCAACATCTGCCCCTCCAGATGATCCTTTCATGTAGGTACAATAAAGGAAGATGAAAAGTACAGTACACTTCTGCAGGAGTTGGTGTATTGCAATGCAGACTGTCACCATTCCTTGCGGGATTTTTTTGCAGACTTTGCAAATCCCTGCCTGCAGCCAAGCAGTACTGCTCAGCTGTCCTTGCTGTACATTGTATGTACTTGACAATTGGGTGGTTTTACATATTTAATAAAAGTGTCATATTTAATTAGTAGAACTCAGCTTTAAAAGGGATCTTGTGCTCCTTAGCAGCAACTGGAAGTGTTGAGCGCCAAGCAGAGCAGCGCTTGGCTGGTTCAGTTCTAAGATCTCTTTCTTTCCTGTGACCCAAGTTCTCATTTAACCAGTTCAGTTTCTAAGTAGATCGGAGTCAAGATGCTCCACAAGCCAAGGAGTTAATGCTGTGGGGAAACTCATAATTGACCTGGCCTAGGAAGAGTATTAGCGAGAAATCTCTTTATATTTTATTTAGAAGCAAACAGACAGGTGGCAGTTAGTGACAGGGCAAGATGGCCATTTAGGTCGCCTGCCCCATCAAACCACATGTATAAAGAGAACTTCATCTTCCCCCTTCCACTATGATGCACAGGGTGCTTTGTTTCACTATGCTGACAACTGAAGTTCAGCAGAGTGTATGCCTGCATGAACTATCAAAGAGAATTCCCTACACTAGGAGCAAATGAACTTCACTCTAAGAGCAGTAGCAGGTCACATCACCCCTGAAGAAGTAAGGAAGTTTTGCAGAGATAAAGTCCTTTCAGAACAGCACAGCCACAGTGAGCATGCTTCTTGTGTGCTACTATCCTGAAGCTACAGACAAAAAATCCTTTACTTCTGTCTCATGGGGATACCAGCAGATTTGCAAAGATATAAACCTCCCCAAACACAGCTATCTTCCCCCCACCTTGCCATCAGAGACAGAAAAATGAATCACTGTATGAGGGGAAAAAACCCTCATGGAAATGTGCTGAAACAATTGAGGCATGTCACTCCTCTTCATTAAAGGCAGGTTCCACAGTAGTTATTGAAGCTCTCTGGGACCTCTTGGGATAAAAGCCAGAATAGAAACGTGTAAAGTATTGTTCTTCATATACTCTCCCCACACTGCCAATCTTGTGAACTACGCACACAGGGCATTCCTTGATTTTAAAGGAAAGCCCTGAAGAACAGTCACATTTCACAGCCCAGATCAAGTGTGATCCTGAATCTGTGTCACTGTCCTCACTAGCAGCTGAAAACTCAGCTAGACTTTCCTTCGGAGCATAAAGGATTTAGTGAAAGGTGCGTAACCAGTATCGTTCTGCTACTGCAAGGATTTCAGCTGTTTTTCCTTGAAGGGATTATTTCAGTGGATGTAAGCAGGAGTATAAGACGTGAATAAAAAAAGCTCTGCATTCCTAGAAATGTAAGAATGCACTACCATATAAATATGGAAAGAATGACACACATGTTCCAGGTTTTCTCACTTCATATTTTCAATTCCACAACACTAGGCATTTTGGGTGGGGGGGGGGAAGAAGGGGTTTTTTTTGTTTTTCCCACTGAGGGGTAGAAAGAAGGGGTTAAGTAGAAAAAGGAAGAGGGGAAAAGTGATCAGAAGCAAAACCGAACCCCTTGTTTCAAGAGGAAAAGCAGGTTTGTGGTTCTTGCAAACTTCATGTATTTAACAAAATAAAATGCATAGCACTGATACGAAGCACTGTCTACACTAGGCATTACTGAGACTAGCATTTTCTTGCAGGCTTTACCAAATTAAGTTATTTGGAATAAATCTTTGGGATTAATTCTACCCTCTGAGAAAGTTGGTTTAACAAGACAATTGGGAATGAAGTCTTAATCCAACAAAACATCATGTGTCCTGAGCAGCCCCTTCCGAAAGACACTAATGAAATTACCAAAGTTTTTACAGTAACTCACAGCTGCAAGCCCACCTCAGTCTGCTACTTATGGGGGGAAAAAAAACCCAAACAAGCCCTCTGTCATCTCCATGGAGTATGAAATTCTCTATACCTCTACTGGACAATTACACTGTGACAAAGATGCTGCCCCCACACTCCTCTGCCGCAGCAGCTTTACAAAAGAGAATTCCCTCATGATGCCACTCGGTCTTTGCTTCCTCCAAGACTGATCATGAGATCTTATCAATTTCATTACAGCATAGGGATTATCAATCTAATGAAAAATCTCAATGTGATGCCATTTTTCACAGAAGCCTTCAAACGCTATTTCCACTATTAATCTATTTAATACGAGCATACTAGACATATCGTGTAACAGTGTGAAACATCCACTATCACTGCTTTTAACCTGAAGAGTTGAGATCTCTTTGCTTATTACTCCCCACCAAATGTTAATGCACAATTTATTTAATGCCTAGTTTTTGTGTGCTGAATTAGCTCACAACGCAGCTGAGTGTCCCTTGTAAGCAAGCGCTCCATTTGCACGTCAAGCATCCTAGTCTATTTAGTCCTATCCCAACTGCTTAATGTCTGAAACAGAAGCATCCACTACACTCTTCTTGATCTAAACAGCTAATTTAATACCCTTGGACAAAAGGCGCCTGGTGTTTTGGTAAGCTCCCATGGGCCTAACTATCACAAAGAAGGGATTGTTGAATACACACATAAAAAAAAGGAAGAGATAGGAGGCAGGCGGTCTGATCTTTATGACCCACTGATTATTCTATCACTAAGTAGAAGCATAAATCTAGCTCCTGACCTAACAAAATACTATTTTACTTCTCTTTACTCTATATTTTATCTTTTATAGCCAGTAAAACATTAAACATTACAAAAGGTTATGTTCTCACCAATATTTTCACTAAATGACAATAAATTCCAAGTTGAGCCAAGCAAAGGTTTCAGCAGCAGCTCTCCTGACAGTTGTTTGACACTCTTCCTGCAATTCACTCTGAATACACTAGTGCCACTAATACCAAGAAAGCCCATCTGGAAAATCTGACACTGAATTTGAATCAGTCTAATGACCCTCTTAATGATTTAATGGCAAATCTATACGCTAATATAAAGCTGTGCTCTTTTCCAATAATCTGGTATAGTATTTACTGTGGAAAGTAAAATTCCTTCCCTCACCCTGCCTTTTTGAACATCCCCAAACACCAGAATCAGTATCAGCCTTCTTAGCTGACCTCCCTGAGCTTTAGATCAAGGCTCTAGACTTGTTCTGTTTTTTATTCCACATGAATTAAGAGGCGAAAATAAAAAGAATTGTAGGGAAAAAAAAAAAGGAGAGAGATGAAGGGACTTCAGAAGGATCAGGAAGGGAGCAGACTAAATCTTTAATCCGCTGCAAAGCTAAGTACTCCAGTTACCTAGACTATATACGTACGAAAGACAGGCAGAGTGGAAAATGGGTCTGAAAAACTATATGCATTTTATGGTCCATTGATTTGGGAGAAAATGGCAGAGCATGCAGTCATTTTGAACTGGATACAGAAAAAACCCAGTCAGAACCACTGATCACCAAAATCCCAAAAGACTGAAGACAGGACAAAGAGCACTGGCAGGACAGACATCCCAGGACAGACAGAACAGTTCTCCTATCACAACACAAACTCCCCAATTGTTTCAGTCTAAAGGGTTCACTCAGTCACCAGCTGTTCTGTTTATTCCATGAAGCACTGTATATTGAATTGTGCATTCTCATCTCAGACGCCTGATCTCAAGTTTTCAGAGATTCACTATCGTCCTAGTGCAATGCAAGACCAAAATCTGCAGCTCAGACAACTGTGAAAGTACTTGCCCACCTGGGAAAATAAGCTCAGATACCTAGGCTATGAAAATTGGATCAAAGCTTCAAAACACACTTCCCAGGCAGGATTTGAGCTGAAACACAATCATTAATGGTCATCAGTCCTGAAGAACTGAACTTGGGAACTGAAAATATTAATGAATACAGCTCATCAGCTGTTGTAGTAGGTTTGCTATATCAGGAATTACTTAAGAATATTTTTTTTAATTTAAAAAGAAGAAATGAATCTCTAATTTAAAAGAGAAACTGAAGCACAGATAAGCTAAATGACAGATAATGTCACACAATAGATGAAGAACAACAGGGGAACTACAATCAGATAATTCTGTCCCACACAGTGTTTCTTTTTTAATTCTATCAATGAGTCCAAACTGCTGCCAGACTAATTAAACAGAGAACAGTATACCTTAGTAAGACTATTTTAAAACATGCGGTCATCATTACCCTGGGAAAATGTAGAAAATGTTAGAAAGCGTCTTGTTTGGGGGGGGAGAAGAGGACAGCTACACTTATAAAATACATTAACTACTGTCTTAATCCTGAATCAAGAGCATTTTCACAACCCAATTCATGTCTATTTATAATTGGTGATGACTCAAATGATCCTTTCAGTTACGATTTTTTCTGAAACAATGAGATTTTCTAGTGGCATTAGAACATGAGATGATGAAGACTAAGCTAAGAGACAAAGAAAATCTGGGATCAAACAGCCAGGACATCTGCAAGCCCAGTATCTGCCCTGTTTAAGAGAAACTCTGAACAAGGTCAATGGAGCACTGTTCTGGCTGAAGGGCCTGCAACACTTCAAAAATCTGGTAAATACCTGATATTAGGAGGCCGTCATACAATATGAGACTAAGACACTGAAAGGTATGTAGACACCTAATTCCCATTGCTAAAAATGACAGGTCTAGATCTTCAAAGACATTGGAGAGCCTAATACTCTGCATTGAATACTGAAGATACAGACTTGAATTTATAGATGACTCAAGACTTGAGCCGAGCATTTCACTTACTTGGACAGCTCAGGCAGGCTCTTACAGCTTAACAGACACATCACACCAGGGATCACAGTATTACTTTCCCATCTCTTGGATTTTGCTTGATAAATTACACACAACATTCCCTTTTCTTTCTAATATTTAATCAGAGCAAATAAATCTGTACATGTGAATTATCTGCTACTTACCCAACCTTATGTCCTTTTAAAATACACTTCTTGCACACAGAACCAAGAGAGGCATCTTTGCAGCTTATTCATCTAACATCAAGGTGCTTTCTGAGCTATGACCTACACTTATCTAACATACATGCAACACAATTCATTAAAACAAAAGAGAGAGAAAAGTAGATTGCAGCTTCTCTTTCTAGGTTCTGTGCTGCTGAGTCTGAGCTCAACTCATGCACACATGGTCAGCCTCTGAACAATTTGTCAGTTCATCAGTTACCTTACTGAAATTCATTACTTTGAGCCTTTTGGCTCCTACCCAGTTCCAATTACTTGTTTTAAAACACTGCATTAGCATCAATTACAGATACAGCACCTTATTTGTGAAATAACTGCACTTCTGATTTCTCTCCACCAGCCTGTCTTCTGTGGATGGCAATAAATGGTGGAGGGACGAAATAACTGAAAAAGTCAAATCCCACCTTATTAGTTTTTTATTTTCTTCTACATGACACACACAAACTAATACAGCTCATATCCAGGCAGGTTTTGAACTGACAGGCCAACCCCATTCTCCCAAAGTAAAATAAAATAGCCCAAGACAGAAGAGCAACAGAAAAAGGAGGAAAATGGTCCCATCTACGCACATTAAACACATAGCATGAGACCTGCACGTAATCAGAAAATAAAAAGCAGTTGATTTAGTAAGACTTTCTCCATTAAAAAAAAAAGGAAAAAAACCCAGTCTGCCACTGTCCCAGATGTAATTATACATCAGCCTCTTCTCACCTTGATTTACCCCAAAGATTTACTAAATAAAATCCTCTAATATAAAGGGTTTAAAAACAAACTATTAAAACCTGGAAATGTTGGGTGCATTTGCAATACACAAATTTGCAAGAGACCAGAAAAAAATCCTCATGTAATCCATCATTCGCAATAATAGCATTATGATGTAGTCACAACTGAGAACCACTATAGAGTACAATCTGTTTTCTGCTTTCCTACTTACAGGGAGAAACTTTCCTACAATGAGGAAGGAAATTCAGAACTAAGAGTTCACAGTAAAATCTAAAACACATCTAAAAAGCTCCTAACACCATTTTTTTTTTTGAATGGGGAGGAAAAAATAGAAGTGGGAAAGAATTTAGATCCCCTATTATTAATGTATTTATTGTACAATGCCAATTGTTGCTTTACTGATGTACTTAAATACATCATTGTTAATATATTTGTAATAAGTTAATAGCAGTACTGTCTCAGAAAAAAAAAATTAATTTACTATATAATCATAGGAAGCCTACAAAGTAATACTCATTTAATGTTTTTATTGCAAAGTATTTTAAAAAATATTTTTCCAAAATATTTACCCATCTTTAGTGCTTCATAAATCTAAAAGATTTTAGAAAGATTTTTGTTGTTGTTGCATTTGTTTTAAAATCAAATACTACTAAAGCTACTTTAAATAAAGCTTTCTCTTTCATGGAACATAACTTCAGAACATTTAGTAAATTCAATTTTCATAAGACAACCATTTTGGATCAGATAATCCATTCTGATTTCTACACATAAGTGATAAAATAGATTTAATGAGTATTCTTTCAATAATAATAATAAAAGCAGATTTTCAGATAAATTCTGTGTATGCTTAAAAATAGCCTCCACAAGTCGTAAAGCTTGTTTTCACCTTACAAGTAAACCATTAACCTGAAAATAAGTAGGTATAAACCAGCCAGATAAGGACACTTAGCAAAGGAGAGAAGAATATTGGCCAAATTACTTAGTAGCTATTCAGTCAGGAATTCACAAGCAACATACTCTGTTCCACATTTAACATACCTGCACATATTCCTTCCAGTCAACCTTCTTAAATAGTAAGATATGATTTTTTTTTTCTATTAAGCATTAAACAGGACCTTAAATACACCATACTAAAAAAGAAGTTCAATGAATATCTTCTTAAGACACTAAAAATGCATAAGCTGAACATAAACAAAGTCACCTCACATAACTAAAATTTTTTCTGTATTAAAATTTTAAAAACATTCCCCATTGTGAACACATCAGTCAGAGTGAGAAGGAAAGGAAGATTAATACACATGAATAAATGGAAATATCTCCTTTAGAAAAGCTGCTTTAATGGCACATGTATTTTATTGTAAGTAAAGACAGTGAAAATGCAAAGCATGTGCAATTGCTAGCAATTAAATTCTACAGTGCTAATATGAATATAGCAAAAGATATGGTGATGTATTTAATCTTCTACAGAGAAAATAAGAATGAGTACCTGTTTTAAATCAGGAAGCAGCAGATCATTTCAAGATCAAAACCACTTCCTGTTATAGAAAGGGGAGAAAATTCCTTTACAGTTATTGTCATTATTAATCCACTCTTTGAAAGGTTATTTATAGAAAACCTTTCAGTTTTGAAAATTCATAACATAATTAGAATATAAGAAATCATTTGGGTTGCCTAAGCCTAAAAAAGAGAAATTATAACATTTTGTTAAGTATTGCAGAAAACATAGCCAATTTTCTAGATACAGAAAAAATACTGGAAGATGAAACTGAATTTTTGACATGAAAGCTTAGAGTCAGGGAATGTAAATGTTTGGAGAGAGCAGAGTTCATAATATATAGGGAGATACATTAGGATTTTTTGTGTTTTGTTTTGTTTTGACTGCAAGAATACTTGACGCTTTCTCTGAGCTCCCTCTCGTGAGCAGTTGCTGACAGTGCACCAAAAGCATTGCCAACAGCAGGACTCGAGTAACATTATGAGTTGCAATTTCATATTAAGTTACTTATTTCTTAACGCATAGTGCCCCAAATGACCTGCAAATAGAAATGTTTGGTTGCAAAGATATTATCCAAATACAGTTATCTTTCCCTAGAAGGAACAGGATATAAATAGAAAGACACCCCACCTCCACCCCCCCAACCAAAACCCATAATCTGCTTCTCTACCTGGTGCTTCTGAAGAGCTCACCACCCATCATTGCAGTGAGACAAAATTACACTTGAGGAACAATCTTTACAAACAGTCATAGCAGTGTTCAGAGAGCAAGCATTACCCATTTTAGAAGTAAAATGATACATACCTTGTTAATATTAATGAAAAAGGTATTTTAAAAGCAAGCACTTAAAGAAAGCTTATATCTTGCAAGGAACCTTTTCTTTTACCAGGATGTAAATGTTGGCTTAAGTTTTGACTGAACTACAATTTATTTTAATTAAACCATTCTAAATCTGTTTCTCACTTGTAAGACATCTTGCATTACCTCTTATCAATGTACTGCAATAATAAACTGCTTGTTTTTATAAGATGTTTAGATGCTCTGCAAATGGAGTTACAAATTGCAGAAATAAGGATTTTTGCACCAAGGAACTAGCACACCCTAGTACAGGCCTGACAGCTATTCCACATTTGCAAGCATTTACTGACTTTATCTTACTCTGAATTAGACTGTTTAGACCCTGACTTAGACAAATTCCTCTGAAATTTGAGGAAGGGAATTCTGTACAAGGAACAGGAAAAGTCACCCTTATGCATACAACTGGAAACCACACCAAGGAAACTAACCACCTACAGCCATGCTAGAAACATCATTACTTTGTTAGTAGGTGTTTAAATTGATACTCGCCTAAAGGTACACTTCTTTAGCCCTATATTCCAATGTCTGTGTTACACAGCAGGTCTGATAGGAGACTAGTACAAATCCAATTAAACCCTACTACTGCTATTTGTTGTGTAATTTGGGATAGTCAAAGAAACAGTGCCAATTAAGTATAAAGTATCAAAGGAAAACTTTTCGTTGTTGCATGTGTTATTGGAATGGGAACTCTAAAGAGCAAACATGGTAAACTAAATCAAGATCTGACCTGAAAAAAACTGAAACTGGACCCTTTCTTCACACATTCTTGGGATAGCAAAGATCTGGAGAGGCAAATTTTAACTATTTTTTTTTCTTCTGAAGGTACATAGATAGGTAGAGTAACAGGCTAAATTATATCATCAACAACTGAAAGTTTATTTTTTTTAATCATGTGTTTAATTTTCCAGGTGGGGAATTATTAGTAAAAAGTTGCAACACTGCCAAGCTCCATTCTTCAAGGTATTCCTCACTTTCAAAGTCCCAGAGACTTGATTTTTGCAATACATATCCATAGACAGGGACCTACCTTGAACATTAGCGAGCCTGCAACCAAATGACAGGATCAACACCAAAGCCTGCAAATTTTTCCTATCTGGAACATCAGTAAGCCAGTAATACAAAAAAAGAGAAAGTTTATAAAAAAAATCATCAACAATGCCAACAACCAACTTTAATTACATTCTAGAAAGCTTCTAGATGTCACAGGAGACTAATTTGCTTTCTAGTCTACAGTCAGTGAAAATGGTCCTGGCCTTTGAAATCATGCTGGTTTATTTAACACTGCGTTGCTCCCAAAGAAAGACTGCCTGCAATTTTGAACATCCTGTAGCAGTGAGACAGAGCATGCTAACCATCAAATCCTAGTTGTTCATTCCACTGACTGGAAAAATGCCTGCCATTTGATTTCTTTTATAGGGCCCCATTTGAGCAAGCAAAGTTTATAGAGATGACTTACCTAATTAGGTTCAAAGAGTGATTTGCTATCTCAGCAATAGTTTTTAAATGTACAAATCTAGACAGAGAGGCATTTTGTAAACAGGTATGAATGACACTGCTCCATCAGGCATTAAATTGGAGCTGCTCCTGAAAAATAGTATGATTTGTGCATTTAAGTTACTGATATTTTATCAACTGCAGTGTTTTTACACCAAGTATTCCTTGTGGTGTAAAGCCAGTAGTATTTCAGCAAGATCTCTCACCCTTTTAATAGAAGCATGAAACAGGCTACTGTGTGCTTCTCATGTCTTTTTTGAAAGGTTGATTCAAAAAGTCTCAAAATTATCTCCAAGAAGTATATCAGCCTTTGAAATGGGGCTACAAACCAGGTAATGCCTGAGGGAAACACCTGATACTTGCAGGCAGTTTTATATTTCCAAAGGAACAACGGCTGTGAAAGGAAGAAATTATTTTCTCTTATGACAATTATTTCACATTTAGGTTACAGTTGTACCCAAGCCAAGGCCTCTGTGCTAGGCAGCGTGTGGATACACAAGCACCCAAAGAGCACTCAGGCTTGGCCCTTGCAGCAAGATGGCTGGTCCCCTCAGTCTTCGCGCGTGAGGGCCCCAAGGCAATGCTCAGAGCTGGAGAGAAAGCTCTGCTCTTTACACCTTTTTCCTAACACCTGGATATGACTTTCATACAGTAGTAGGAGATAATGTTACAGTAAGACAAGCGCATGCTACCGGGTGAGCTTATTTCACCGCGGCTACAACTAAAGACTGAAATACCTGTCACCACACGGAGGAAGACAGGAGCCCCGGCCGCCCAGCACAAGCGCAGGGGCACGACGAGGGCCTGCAACCCCCGTTAACGGCTCCTCGCTGTTTTGTGGGCGGTCCGAAGCCCCCCTCAGCCGGACACCAGCCCGCACCGTTCCCAAGACGCCGCGGAGGCTGACTGAAGCGCCGCGGCGGGCGACCAGCGCCTTCCGGAGGGCACCGCAGCCCCACCGCCGCTCCTTCGGCAGCCGCCGACCGCCGCGGCTGGGGACGGCCCCGGGCCCTGCTGGCCGCCAGGCAGGGAGCAAAGATAGCCCCTGCCTCCGCGCCCAAACCTGCTCTCAGGGGAGCGGGGAGGGCGGGAAGAGGAAAGGCGGGAAACTCCCTCCTCACTAAAATAAGCAGCACCCACTTCATTCCTCCCTGCTTCGCGGCCTGGTCCGACACATCTACCGCAGCGTGCCCCAGCTGCGGGACTTCTGAAGGAAACGCTTCTGTTACAGACAGACAGGCTGTTTTAAATGTTTAAGAGGGATTCACAACTATTCGCCCCTCGCACGCAAATGTTTCAGAGGGATTCAAAAGCGTTCACCCCTCGCACACAGGCAGGGAAAGGTGGGGCTCAGGTTTTAGTGTCACTTATTTGGGGAGAAAAAAGGAAAAAAAAAATAATCAAGAGAATGGGTTTGCTTCTGTTAAGAAATTGAATCATTGAACAGGGGAAGGGCTTTGAGGGAGGAAGATAAGGTTTCAGCCGCAAGCAGTGAACCCTGGGAGGAAAAAAACAACACAGAACATGGATGGCAAAGGCTAAATATATATCAATTGTTCACACAGTTTTCAAATTAAAGGTCTGAAAGACTTCAGGTTTGTTTATGTTTTATTAGAAACATCACACAGAGAGGCAGAGTCTCTCACAAGCACTTGTAACCTCATTTATCTTTGGAAGGTTAGTTTCTCTGGCTATGCACTGTTAGGATCTTTGGCAGAGCCAAGCAGAGTGCTGCTGCTGAGAGAAGCACACACAGCACCAGAAAGCATACTACATCAGTGCTCTTGCAGATATAAAGGCAAGTCAAGGTTAGCTAGGCAAGTCAATCTTTTCTAGGATTACAATAAAACGAAGAGCAAAAAAGGCATGTCTCTGGATTTGGGTTTCTTCCCTCACAGCTTTCAGTCCTCTCCACCACACAGGTTCAGCAGCGCCCTCTGATAATCCCCTTTTGTGTCTTGCTGTAAAGCAAGGGAAGAAAAATACAAAATACATGAGGAAACAGTCACAAAATATGAAAGTACACGCATTATATTCTAAAGCTGTGGGACAGACTATGTTTTGCAGTTGAAGCCTTGTCAGCCTGGAGGAGACTATCTAGACTGAGTTTTACTTATGTGTGAATTGAAATTATTTATCATTCTTGCAATACAAATGCAAGGCCAAGAAGGGAGAGAAATTTTGTTATGAAAAAGTAACTCAACAAAGGAAAGCTGAAGGACTCGATTCTGTTCCTTCTCACTGATCACCGCAAAAATCATACATGAAGTTCACTATTTTGAAAATTTGAATATAACCTAAAATTGACATCTTCAGGAAAAGATTCTGGCTTAAGATTTTGACTCAACTTCATCTACACAAGGAAGAATGTATCATATATTGTTGTGAGGGTGGTAGAAGACTAGTTTTTTAAACAGGTGCACCAGCTCTTTACCTATGCCCCAAGTTAAATAAAACCTAGCACCTATAGCTCCTGCCCAATCACAGAAATGGACAAAAATCACTCAAGCTGAAAAGCCTACTCCTTGAGCACTGAAATGAAGGGGAGCAGCAATTTAGAGGCTCTATTTTCACTCAGCAATCACAGAGCAGTTCTGTTTTTTCTTTTCTTTTGGTATGAGGATAGGGACAGGTGAACAGAATTTTCCTTCATAACACATCAGCTGATTGCACAAAGCCTACATACACCCTCAGGTGGCTGCCAGGAGTTGTACTAGCTGTAGACTGCAAAGTTAGAGGTGGGTTTTTTTAATAGCATATGGATAATAACGTATTATTCTCACTGCAGCCTCTAAAACACCTCCCATGAATTCTAACGGTACGATTAATCCAATGAAGACTGCTGCAAAGGTCCATACAATTGATATGAAAAGAAAGCTGAAAAACTTACCTGGATGAAATAATAGAGGGATTTTCCATATTTCCTCTTGAATTCACTCTTAATTTTCAGCATGTCAACCTCACAGCGGGAGACCATAATCCTGATCAGAACCTTGTCACGGGTTCCCTTGCCCTACAAAAGCAGAAACACATTTAGAACTGTAATAGCTGAAACGCGTAAAAGGCCACCATACCTGACTGTAAGATAGCAGACTACAGGCAACTGAGATGTAGCAATAAAAGATACAATGAATTAAATCTTCTAACTAAGGTCATTATTATGATCCAGGAATTTGAGCATCAACATACCCTTCTCATCAGCAGTGTTTGACCAACTTCCAGTCACAAATCTAGCTACTTAGACTGTAAGCAGCAGTTCTGGTTCACCAGGACATCTTCCTGGTATTGCCTAATGCCTGTCACTAGGTCTTTCTCTTTCATCCCTTTTCTTGAGAAAATGTTTTGAGGCAAATTTAGTGTCTTATTTTGGCATGTTAATAAGCAGCTTTTTCTGCTATCAGCTCTTGGTTACCTGCAAAAGATGTGTCTAACTTTGCTAATTATAATCAACTGATCTAATAAAGATGATTATTATGATTTTCCCGATACCAGATGCATCTGAATAGATGGTCTAGGCTTGTAACTGTTAAAGAATGCTTTTGAACAATACTAAGTCATTGTTAATTTATTCATCATGTCAGTCATCATATGAATACAAGTGCCTAAGGAATCAATATCTGATGAAACGATGGCAAGAAAAAAATTAGTAGAAAGAAAGAATAGTCTTCCCTACCTTCATGGAATCATACAGTCTGTCGGCAAAATACAGCTGCTTGTTCTGAATGCACTGGACTGGAGAGAGATAAGAATAGTTAAACATCCTGCCTATACATGGAAAAGCAGAACACAGAATCTTGCAGCCATTTTAAAGACATGATAAGTAGTCAAAATAAGGTTTTCAGCAAAAGTTTCTCCAAAAGGGGACATAGAGAAATTATTTTTACCTGAGTTGTTACTTAGAAGTTGTTTGGCTAAGCTTGTGATTGAACCACAAATCCTTACAATCTGAGAAAGTATTTCCCTCCATTGCTAGTATTGTTCCAGAATGCTAGCCCTCCTCCACATACACCACAATTCATTCTTCCACTTCTATAAGCAACCTCTTTTCTAAAAACACTCATTGTATGCTAATCCATGAGAAGTCTCCCTTTCAAGGCTGAGCTCTGTTTATTCTCCATTTGCATTACAGAGCTCTCAGTTCAACCTTAGTCTGAAATGGATTTTCCTCTTAAAGAATTTCCTTTGAAACTTGGCAACATCCTTGTCATCTTCATCTCATGCCACAATACCAGCCTTACACCTTATCTCCCCATTTCAGAGAATTCAGTGCCAAATCAGCTCTTTTATTAGCCTCTAGCATCCTCCACCGCTCATCTTCTCTCACACACACACAGTTCTCTCTCCAGCCTATGTCTACATCGAACACTTAATGTGTTCCAAACTTTTTGTTTGTTTGGGGAAACAAACATTAAGACTCTACATCAAACAAAAGTGGAACTATCAACAGATCACAAAACACATGCATTCTTATTTTCAACTGGAAAGCAAGGTTTGTATTTTGCAGAGGGCAAAAATATGCTACTTCTGAATACCTGTAATATCCTAAAATACACTGATGGATCCAATAATACCAGCACGTCCAGTTTAGTTCTCATCCAGCAACACAGAGGAAGCTGGGCTCTATCCTTATCATGATACACTGCAAGAACACTGAAAAGATCCTATCTAAAGATAGTCTTTACTTCAGGGTAACTCACCAAGATTAAGGAAGGCATTCTCCAGATCTCCTTTAACCTCCTTCTTGATGCTCTCCAACATATCATACGGGCTGTAGCTCTTGTACCTGTCAAACACTATCACAAGAAAGAAATCAGGTAAAATCAAAACCAGACCAAGAACTGGTAAAAGTAACCACCTAGATCAAAAACATAGACAGCAATGCAGAGACACGTGATTAAAAAAATATCTGTCCAAGTGCTTCTGAGCACTTTATCAAAGTACAGCCTAAGTTTGTCAGCTGATAGCAAAGTTCCCATGCTATGACCTTTTTGTTTTACTTGAACACCTCCATAATCTGGAAAAATACTGTATTAATTCTGTACTAGTATTTTTTGAAACAACAGTGATTTAGGCCCTGAAAAGAAAAGCCTTCAAATGGCTTTCCCATTTGCTTCTTACAGCAATGTCAGAGCTGCTTTTGAGAGTCTTCACTGTTAGATTTAAACACATGATATAGCTAAGCTTCCCTAAGACAGAGGGAAAAGCTAAAGGACTTCTCAAGGTCTCCTGCAGTCATATTTTCTAGATTTATAACATTTTTGTTCCTGGTGTATGTGACATATAATTGAGCACTGTTACACCTGTGTAAAAAAAGAGCTCTTTACACACATTCTAACTGAGAGATTAACACATCCACAGAAATAACTATATTTTTTGAAAAAATTAACAGCTTGGACACGAATTAAGATTTATGACATCTCCTATGTTTTATGAGTGCTTTTCACACTCATTTCAATCATATCTGGGACAAAATAGTTACCACTTTGGTATAACTTTCTCTTACAGGAAAAAAATAAATCTGTCTCTCGAATAGTACCTTTCTGCAGGTGGGGGACACTTCTCTCAGTCATAATGTTGATCCATTTAGGGACATCAGTTCCCTTTCTCTTCACACCAGCATCATAGAGCTCCTGGGGTTGGAATGAAAAGCAAAATCGTGAAAATCAGGAGTTACACAAGGAGCCATCACAAATGTATACTATTCCCTTACTAGAAAACAAGCCCTACTGGAACTGTGTCAGTGGGAGAAACACAAAAGGACACATGATTGGGCAGACCACCAGGACAAGATCTATGGATCTAAACTGAAACTAAGACTAATTACTTTGTATTTACCTCTATCTACAGGTTTTACTCTGTATTTAGCTCTGTTTACCTCAGCAGAGCTGCTCTTGACATGCAGATGTAATAAACAAGCATTAGCAGCCACTAAGTTCAATGATACTTCTCTCAATCTTACACAATTACTTGGCTGCAGCCCGTCTTCACAATGTTATGTGTTTCCTTTTGTTACAGGCTCTCTTTCTCAATATGCCTAAGGGAAATACCAGAGAGTTTCTGTATAGGTACTTGTGGGTAAGTAGCCTGTGAAAACTGATAACTGAAGGTATCAGGATCTTAAGCGGCAGACACCTTGACAGCATGCAAATATTACTGTGCAAGACAATCTGAAATATACACACCTACTTTCATAAATGCTTCTCATTCCCATAATATTTGTACTTTCAATATCCCCAAAAGCTTGATCAACTTTAGACATTTAATGGTCATTGCCAGCACTTACCCTAGCATCTTGGTCAATCAGCTCATAATCAATCACAGAGGTATCTTCACACCTTTTGCCCTTCAAACAAGGATAGCAGTATTTAGAAGAGGCTTAATAGACAGTAAGCAGTTTGCTATATGCATATTCTTTTCTCTTTGATTTTTTTAATCTGAATTTGCTAAATGAGTAACAGTATGCTCCACCCCATTAAGAAGCTGCTGCTATGAATGCTGCATTTCTGTCAAACTACTTTGCCCTTCAACATTTGAATATTTTTTTCCCCCAAAAGAGAGTGAAAATATAAGGAAATTTAAAAGTGAATTGGAAATCCAATTGTTTTACTGGCAGCCATCAGTCGGTTACCAAAGGGTAAGCACTTTAGGAAAAGTAGAACAATATGAACAGACCTACCTTCGCCAGGGCAACCATTAGCTTGCGGAAGTCACCAGATGTGTCTGATATAATGTCCTTTTCCAGCTCTGTCTTGTACACTAGAAAACAAAAAATTCTCAAGTAAATGTTGTCCTACAAATACTCCTTTACAGGAAAAACAGCTGTTAATTACTGTGTTTTATGCGCACAAACAGCTACAATCTAAGTTACCTGTGGAAGACAATGAAAACAAATGCATGCTTGCATACAACAAAAACAATGTTGCTACCAGCTAGTCATGAGAGTTCTCAAGCAATGAAAGTCTGTCATGGAAAGATAACAGGAAAGCCTGAGACTATTAAAAGGAAGGGAATTTTTTGTTTTTAAGCTCAATATCCTATTAGATCATTCTTAGCTACCAATGAATGTTTGCTTGTTTGATAAACATAGCATTTAGGCCGCCTCCACTGGTGGATTTATGACTGGATAACTGCAATTGCAAGTTTAATGTAAAAGACAAAAGCTGTTATGATAAATCAAAGGAATGCCGCCTGTGATTCTGGTCTGGTGTCTAAACATTTTCATTGCTTTCCAAGCGGTCATACTCTATATTACTACAAAATCACATTCTCTCTTCAACAGCAACCTAATCTACAGCAGCAACATTCTCTTTGCTGAGACATATTTTTTTTTTTCCAATACTGGCCATTAAGACTACATTGGTTTTGCTTGTCTTTTTTGACTTAGCCAGACCTTACCAGAACTGCTCGACAACTGTTAAGCACACAGCAGTTTTCTACATTTCAGTCTATTTGTGGTAAAACTCAGCTCTGAAGCTCAGGGAAACAGGCACTGGACAGCTGTGCTACTGAATTGCAATAAACCCAACCAGAATAGCCAATATAAAAATATAAGGTATATTAAAGGAAAAGTAATATTTTTTTGAGGATGGATCTTAGATCACTCTTAATCTACTTATAATCAACTAAGAATTATAGCTTCAATCAGATAACATGCTTTAGAAAAGCTGAAAAACAGAATACATGCTTTTATTTCATGTCTTTTCTGGCAAGTCTACCAAATAAACTTATAAGCATGCTTAAGTCACCTACTTATTACATAATTGATCCTAGAATCCATAAATCTAACATAATTAATTCTGTCACTACGCACAGAATTCATGTAGCTTACAAAAAAAACTCATTTAGACAGAACTTACATGAGTAGCAAATGTTCTCCAATTTGTTTGCTACCAAGCAACAAGATGAAACTATATAAACACACACAAATATCAAGGACATCAGTACAAAATACTATCTTATGTCCAACTGCCAGAGAATCAAAGCAGATGTTGTGTAAGCGACTCTAATAATCAAATTCACACTGAGGGGAACTTATCCAGCTAATTTAGTGTAAAAACATAGTACACTGAAACTTTCAAAGTAAACTTACTTTCTCTGTAGACTCTGTTAATTTCACTAAGCTCCTGATTTGTTCGTGAGCAGATGATTTCAATGAGTGTGTCTTCATCGGTTCCCAGACCCTGCAACACATGTATGATTCAGTTAGGTGCTAGAAATGAACAGGCATGCTTGAATGATTTAAAAATATTTTACAGACATCTCCTTTCTCCCACTCTAACAGTTTCACAACGATTCAGGGATATTTTTTGCTAACTGCACCTGAGAAACCCCAGATGGAGTATTTTTAGCTGCCAAATACTACTCCAATAGTTTTGAGATCCTGTAGATACCATCTCTGGGCAATGTGCATTTGCTGCGACTGTCTGTAACACTCAGTGGCCTCCCCACAGCGTAACTGGATGAGATCAACTTATCATGGTCCATGTGTGATTGTTTTCTGTCCATTAAGAGCACAGGAAGAAAATCTGATTCTTAGCACGCAGATGGGCAGCAATCAACTTGTTCTTTCCTGCTTGTCTTTCCCACCTCCAGCCATACAACTCCTCCACTATAAATGCAAAGCCAAGGATGACACCTTCATTAGCCTTGGCCTTGTCTCCAACTCAGCAAAGATTTAAGCATGTTCTGAACTTCTAGCTAATAAATAGCCCCTCTTGAATTGTCCATATTTTCCATGTACTTCACAATGCACAAATACAGATGAAACAATATTACTATTAGCTATATTAAGAAATTAAAATTTAATATGATGAATTAAATATTTAGATTTTAAAATTTTTTGAACAAGCTGAATGAATTGAGAGGTCTTATGTAATATTTCAAAGCTACTTTTGTGATCACAGTCAATGGAGAATCAGTACTTTGAACTAAGCTGCATTACTACTGTTTAAAAAAATAATATAGGTATTATCACTGTAACAAAATTACAAACCACACCAAAATGTATCAGCTATCAATTAAGCCTTATAGTAACTCAGGTACTCCAAAATAACATGGCTTGATCAATGTGCTCTAAACCTTGTTCAATTATTTTATATAGATAAACAGCCAAATTAAAAAAAAAAAAAAAAAATTAAAAATTGCCAACACCAATGCAATATTCTTGCTCCTGGAGAAAGACAGAAAACTCTGAAGGACAGGCTCAGAACAGAAGATTAACTTGGATGAGCTGAAGATGCTTCTCTCTCCAGTGACCACTGAGGATGCCTGGGTTACTAGTTAGTAAAGCCATTTGGCAGCCAGATGCCTCAATATTTTGAAAAGAAACTTTTCAAAAAATAGACTCCACCGGTGATTTTTTCATTCTGTTTTGTTACTTACTTACTAATGAATTATGTTCATACTAATCTCATTACCCTCATCTTCCAGCATCACCAGCACACAGAAAAAACACTCTTATGCCTCCTGTTAGGATGCTGTTTGTTAAGCCCATCTGTAACAGAATGTCATTTTGTATGTGGCAAAAATGGGCATGGCTTCCACAGGACTGCAAGAGGAGTCTGCTGGGTAACATCTCGGGAAAACTTCTCATGCTGCAGTCTTTCACATGTGGAAAATGGAGGAAATTATGTGGAAAACCACCCTCTTGGAAAAAGTGTCTCTATTGAAGGGGGGGGGGGGGGGGGGGGGGAAGAAAAGAAAAAGGAGACGACTAAACCCAAGCAATTTTATAAAAATGGCTCACAGCTAAGAGAATTAGGATAGCTTTCCACAGAGTGGTTCTAATAGGTATCTGGAGAAGAAATAAAGGCTAACAAAATTTAAGATTTTCTAAATATTTTTTAAGTATTTTGTAAGAATGTGTACCAGAAAAATAATTAACTCCTCAGTGAGAACTTTGCTTTACCCAACTTCGATTCCCATGTCATAGTTTATTATGCTGTATGTATCAAGTCAAACTTAAGCTCAGGCAAATTCAGATTAGACTAAGTGCTTGGGAGCTGAGAATAGCTGACCTATGGAGGGAATAGAATATTCTACATTTGTGGCTACTCTGAGGTAATGGCTTGGTCTTCAGGCTGTTAATACAGCATAAATGCTATATAAGTATATGGTCATCCTAAATATAATATAACAGATGTAAGACATTGAAAAAAAAAAAAAACCAACCCAACAAAAAAACCAAAACCGAACTGATCTGATTCACAGTAAATTATGGCTAGCCGCTACTTAAACCAGAAGAGGGCAGCATGTGATTACTCAAACAAGGGATTTGGCCCATAATTGAAGTTACCATCTCCATACTGGGTTGGTTTTTTGGGTTTGAGTTGGGTTTTTTTGGTGGGGTGGGGTGGTGGAAGGGGTGGTTTTGTTTGCTTGTTTGTTTTTTAACTCCTTTTCCATAGTCTGGAGAAATTAATTAATTTTTTTTTTGTCTTGTTCTGAATTTCAACAGACATATTTTAATACTTGTTTTTTAATTATTTAAAAAAAATTAACCTGATCAAGAACGTTCAGAATTGAAGTGATAATTATAAATACAAATTCCCAAACCTTCATTTGCTTAGAAAGGTGAATGCACTGGCATGAGCACCTCTCAAAGTCTTGTTTCAGCGGCCTACAGAGCGGGTATTTCTAAACCAGCAACCTATTCCACACTTGCCTGTGATTGTAGGGGACTGAACACAGTTATTCACTGCTGCACTTTTTCTCCAAAGACTGCTTTTGATGCCCCACCCTCCTCCTCTTTGTGTTCTACACAGAGGCAGGTCTGGTACAGGATGTTCTTTCAAGATCAGTAATACGACCCAGCAACTGGAAACTACTATTTAAGCCTATAAATGCTAGTAGAGGATTTAATAGCTCCAGCTAACAGCTGCTCTCTTAATGTTTTTTTCTACTATGAACCTGTATATTGTTTTTAAGAGCAGTCAGCAAAGCAGCAACCAGCCAGAGCAGCCTATCAGTTATTCCTGACCTGACGAAAATTATATATTTCCTTAAAGAGAGGATTTCATTACCAGTTTAAAAATCACATGGTTCCAGAATTTCTCTCATTTTGGATGCCTTGCAGCTGGATACTTAAAACCGTAGTACTAAAGAAAAATAATAATCAGTGGACATGTTTGAAAACTGTGCCCTTGGATATGAAGTCCATACTCATTCCTGAGACAGCAACATCAGACTAACATACTTAAATTTCAAAGCTCATTTACCTTCATGGCAGCTTTCAATTCAGAGGCATCATACTGTGCTGGCGTCTTCAGCAAGCCCAAGATCACTGCCTCCAAATGACCTGACAGAGCAGACTTGAGAGCTGCAGAAAGTTCCTGTAAAAAAGGAGGGATGAAGGAAGAAAAAAATTAAAGCTCACTTCTGATCTCCAGAGAATTCAGCCTGTAGTGCTTTAAGTCTCCAAGACTGCAACAGTGTTTCTTACACAATTGACTGACAATGAAACAGAACATAAAGAGCTTTTCTTTTTTGAAAGCGTAAGAAAGAAATTAGGGCAAAGAAATTTTTTGTCATCCTTTGAAAATAAGAAGAAATCCACTGGTGGCTGACAAAGTGCTGGGAAGCATGGTGCAGACACATCTGAACAGCTCTGCTCCAGTCTTGAAGCACTGACATCTTGTTGGAGCTAATAAGCACAGATGGATCTGAGTTTGACTCCCTGCAGTCAGTGCTTCTCCATCATACTCCCAAAGTTTTCCCAGTAGCACTGTATTATTTGTGGTTTTTGTATTACCCCAGCCCTTTACTAGCTGAGACATTGGAAAATTGACTGCACAGTTATTCCACTGTACAGGACCAGTTCCCAAAGAGCTAGCTGAAGAGAAAAAATTGTCCCCGAGCACAGAAAAATTATCCCTGTCTTCAAGGAAACTACCAGAAGAGTGTAGCCAAAGTCTCTATTGTTAATTGTCAGTCAATCCTAGAGAAAGAAACAGTCAGGTATGTTCACTTCACAGGATGCACACAAATGTGTAGCAAATAAAGTCAGAGGCATGTCCTCTTTTATGGTTTTCAGGTGCAACTTGAATGCTGATTATCAGCTTCATCATAGTGTAGCTACAAAATTGAAATCCCTGGGATCAAGTTTGGCATTCACGCAGATCAATGTATTCCCTAAGCTGAAGTTAAGTCTCTAGCATTCAGAAGAGAATTGCCGCATTTCAATTGCTGGTTTCTACACTAACAATTTGTAAGCTTGAGGGGCAGGGGAAAAGGGAGTAGAGAAAGTGACCTCAGCAAAATTGCAGAGAAGTTTGTACCAGATAAAGAGCCAAGGCACTTAGTTCGTTTCCAGAGTCACCCATTTAATCCAGGGCACTAATATATGCTAATACTGTATGCACTTACTGCATGGACTGACCAAGATAGTGAATGGGGGTTTTGGGCATCTAGCTGCTTTAGTCTGAAACATTTTAGTACAATAACTCTGTTTTGGATACAGTGTTCCATCATTTATTTGTGTGAAAACAGGTTCTTCAGACATCAGCTGAAACAGCAAAGATACTGCCATTTCTCTATAATACATTTTAGGACAATGCCATGACTTCCAATTAGATGAGTGAAGTTTTTGCAATCTTTGCACTTTGGTGTGAAGGCTGAAGGAAAATACAAATCACTGCAGTAGGATTTACCAAAATAACTTCAAAAACCACGTCAAACTGAACCAAGCACCTGCCCTCATATTAGCAGGCTTCTGGAGAAATAAGGTCTTCTCCCCCTGCCAGGAAAGCAGGGTCTCCACTCTGCCATTCTTTGCCATGGCTAGGAGCGCTCTAAGGGAGAAGCGGGAAACAGATAACTGATAGATATCATTAATCTATAAATAGCAAAGAGAAAATGTTTTTCTAAGTGTTCCAAATGAGCATCTGGATATTAGCAGTTCATTTCAAAGTTAGAGACTATTGGTGGCAGTTAGGACTGACCAGACACATACAAAGACACACATGCAGAACCCCCAGTATTCACTGGTAGCTCCATTAATGCTGGTGATGGGGAAAGATTGCATAGATCAAACACCGTTCCTCAAGATTACCAATAGTTTCCATTAGACACAGCTCAACTCAAAGGAATGAAAATAGAGGTAGATCTGCAACTGTTTAAAATTATAATGATCTCTTGAGAAATCCTGCAACACATAAAACAAGCAGCCTACTACAACACAACACATCGCCCAAAAAAACCATGAGATACTGTCCTTGGAAGATATACCTACATGTCTTTTCATATCCCACTTCCTCCTCTCTTGCCATTCACTTGTTTATTTCACTGAGTGGTTTCTACCGCAAATTTCCATTGTTTCTACAAACTTTTATTTTTTGGCACTTGTTAAACTTGATAAATTCAGTTTGCTCTTGGGTCACAGCAAGGAAAAAAGGTGAGAAAGAAACAGACGAAAAAAGTTTCAGATTTTCTTGACTGTGCATTTTTGTGGTCATGCAAAACATTTAACAAAGCTTTAAGCGACACATTTCACTACTAGGGTCCACTTATATGCACGATTCTCCCAGTGCCCACAGGGTGTGACCGCCAGGGTGCAGACGTGTGCACACACATGCATGCGTCCAACTTGGGCATGCTTCTGCATGTGCCTATATCAGCCAGCCATGCATAAAAGTTGGTGAATTTCCAAAATTTAACTCTAGATTTACATTTGGTTTCAGATGAGCATTCTGAGCTGCTATTGGAGGACTACCATTTGGGGTCTGGCAAACCTGAAAGAGACACACTCATTATAATCCTAATTCTATACAAGTTTCCTCTTTTTCATGGGTATAAAACTTCCATTAGGGTAAGATTCTCAAAACTTCCAAAGTCAAGAGAACAGCTCTTGCCTTCCAGATAGCAAGACTCATTATGCAGAATTCTGCACACATTTTACAGATTTCTCTCCATCAACAGCTCAGTATCTAAGATATTTCTGACAGGATAATATCTAGTGATAGTTCAACTCATTGTATCACTGCTCCACATCAGCATTCGTAGCACAACTGACTGCAGTCTTTTCTCATTTAAGCTAGCTCTGTGAACAGAAACAGAATACTTCCCTTATGCTGAGTTGTCTTAACAAAAAAAAAAAAACCAACCAAACACAAAAAACCCAATCCCCTAAAGCATCTCCCTTTTATCTTTTCCTTCAAACTGAGGCATTTCACGTTAATGCCTTCTCACTATTGTTTAGCATGTTTCACCAGGGAATCCTGTGGCTGGCTGGCTGACATGTCACCCATCGTGACTTCTGGAGGTGCTAGGAAACCACTGTCTCCAACAGATTTCGGTCCCAGTTGTGCATACTCAAAAAATCTGGAAGTTCCACCAGTCCTAAAATGTGACAGCATGGACAAAGTAGATGCATCTTCAATTTCAGTGAAAAGATAAAGCAAATAATACTTATCTTCTGTTTACACCCAGCTAACTGTGAAACACACAAGCCCTGAAAAATCTAACTGTCCACAAGAAAAATATTCAATACGTGGTATTTCTTCATATTTTGCTACCTTTTTGGTTCTCCTCTGATAAGCAAAAGCAATATCCTGCCTCTGTTCGTTGCTGCGGTTGGTCAGGATGTTGATGATGGTGACCTCATCCACACCTACAAAGACACAAGACAAAGAGTTAAAGAAGCTTTCTTGTTACTGTTCTCTTTGTATTACTACGTTCTTCGACACTCAAAACACAGCATATGTGCTGTCTGGAGCCAAGCCCAACAGCTCTCATTAGTTAGTATGTATCATGTCCTGGCCTTGGAGAAAGGGCAACCAATTACAGCCCAAATTTTTTATGTGATGCAGATCTTTACATACACAGGCATGTATACACCTCAATGAAGTCTAGTTTGTGATCAGCCTCGCTATTTCTGTTTTCTGCTTCACTTGTGTGTCTGTGTACTTGTGTTCAGTCACTCAGCATTCTGCAAAAAGTTGCTCTAGAACACAGGCTTTAAAACTGACATGAACTTGTACTTACTAAAGCTTGCCCTGTCATTTCGGTAGTGTTTTCAATTAAGGCTTCTTAATAAAGCAGTTATATTTTCTATTTAACCCATAGTCACTTAACAATCATTCCAAACATAAAAATGGGAAAGTAAACCAGTATATTTCATTCTCTCAGTGGCTCAGAAGACAGAAGGGGTTTTTGACACTGGAAGAATTACGTATGCGCTACTTTTTTTGAAATCATCACTCAAAGATCTATGCTAAGTTTTAACTAGCATGCCTAGAGGACTTGGATGCTCAAACTCCCAACCCATCTTTTAAGTAAGTGAACTACGTATCACTTAAGGTTTAGTTTTAAGTGAAGTTTTCCAAATCCGTGCACTTAAATACAACTGCAGGCTGAATGCAAGGAGATCATTGACACTTATTATAAACTAAAAGCCAAAGCATGCATCTAGGGTTAGATACTCTGGCTGTCAATATAACCTAATGCACACCACAGCATTAGATCCTGTAGGGGTCATCAATGCAGGTCAATGCATATGGAGAAAATATACCGGAAGTGGGATTTCCAGATGTTATTTCCTCGATATAGCTACTTGCTACTGTATGTTCTTTCCAATGAAGGCAGCATCTTGTCACTTTTTCACTTGCTCCTGCCTACTGCTACTGACTTGCACTTCAGATTCCCTCTCGTTTTCCCCACTTCACTTGCTGCTTTCAGACTGAATTCTCCTGAACTTGCATTCTTTGGACTGGCACAGCTCTTCCTCTGATCACAATTCTCATCTGCAGCTTGGTTTTGGCGACTCAAAAGATAGCCAAAAAAAAGCCAAACAAGCTGTATTGATATTCCCTTAACTAAGCATTAAAGTTATATTGAATACTTTCTCTTACTTTGACAGCTTATAGAAACACCCTTGCAGGAAGCCAGTCTCCATTACTCAAAGGAAAATGTTTAGAAATGCAAGCCCCCCTGCCACAAGGTAAAACAAAAGAATTGTTAGCAACATACAGAGCATCCAGGGGAAAAAAAGTTGGAGTAACAAATAAGAAAAACAGTGTGGCACACTTTGACACTGAATGTATCTGAACAGAACTGAAAAGGTCAGCCCAGGTGTACTTAATCAAATGGTAGATGGTTGAAATTTCCAAACACCTGGGTGAGGACACACTAGCTTGCTCAAGTAAAATCTCATTTTGAATTTAATTTTCTTACTCTGTTTAAAATAGCAAACACAACAATGTTTTTGTAGGACAATTACAATCTTTTTCTTGGAATGCTTTGTAAAAAGATTCAAGTGAAAGAATTTGAGTCCCCTTCCCCAATTCTCCAATGCATATTTGTGCTGTATCGCTGAATTCAGCCCCCGGGTAAAATGTCCGCTCCTATTTCATGTACATTATTGGTTAACCAAAGCTGTCTGAACATGCCATTCATACACAGGTGGAGAATAACAGCACAGCTGGAAGTAATGTCCAGATAATAAAGTCTTCCAAACAGAAGAGTTAGCATAGCTTATAAACGGACGGACAGAGGAGACAGCTAGAACAGCTCTCATTGTTATGCTCAAATATGAAGCTAACCTATAGCTATGCTGTGTAACCATTTGTTTTGGACTATTTCCAGACTGACTGGATGAAGCTTAGAAGAGGCAAAACTATCTCTAAATATTGCACGTCTAATACAGTGCATATTCTTCTGCAACAGAAAGATAATGTGTAACTAGTTATTTTTTCTGATGAGTTGCATGCCAGGTTTTAAGGCAATTGGGAGTCTCTAATCTAGAGGTCAGAACAAGCCCAGAGTTTTGACTCAGGTCTCCCCATTTACTGCAAGTATTATGAATAGCTTCTTTCCCATTTGCACACACATCAGCGTAAATGATGATTTTTTGATAAAAAACATAAAGTAAGGCCTGGATCAGCAGCTACTAGCAGGACTCAGATCCCTGCCAGAATCCATCTAAATTTATTTTCCTTATTACCCAAAGCAACCTCACAGCAACTTGAAACAAAGGACCACAACAGATATTATAAAATTAATCATATAAAGTGTGAATGTTGCAAAAGTCCTTTTAGCCCCTAGAGAATCTAAAATGATAAGTCAAATTCAAAATTCCTTTCTGCCTCTTCACCACATTTTTCATGATGAAATACTGCACTTGATAGCCTCACAACCTTAGCTCATGCTGAGGCAGACCTACCTCAGTGCTCTTATTCACACAAGCTTGGCCTGCAAAAGTCAAAAGGCCCTGGAAAGCATCATATGTCTTAGTTACAAATTTTGGTTTGAAAACTTGCTGACTGCACATTTCAGCCATAATCTACTCCTGCACATTTTAAAGTGTTCCCATTTTATAAAAGAAAACAAATTCTCCCAGTCCAGAAATGGCCACACACAGACAGACACACAGACATTGGGCCTTTCAGCTGTTGCAGGGCCACAGCATACGCCAATGTCTTAAGCTTTTTAATAAATTCTACATTTAAACCATTCTTGGCATTCAAAAAAGGCAAATGACATTTTCAAGTTTTATCACAATTGTGATAGATTTGAAGCCCACAAATGACTGCATCCAAGTTTCTTATTCGTATGTGTTGTGGATGGAAATATGAAGTTAACTCATTGCTCTGGCATTTAATGGAAAGTGCTTGTACTTCACACTTGGGAATCACGCTGCATGGACAGGATGCTGACTCATATCTGCTGAGGTGGGGTGGAGCAGGAGAGCAGCCCGAACATTTTTCTTTGCTGTTCACTAAGATCTCTGGAAGTTTCAGGGTAATGAAACAAAAGTTTATTTCCAAATTCATTCTGGATGGGCAGATTTTATCAGTGCATTTCTATCAATGGGCAACTGAAAATTTGATATTGTGGCTCAATTTTTTTTTTAAAACAAGAAAATTCCTTGCAGATGGAAATGTATTTGATGCAGGGCTGGAGGCATAACCTTAAAAAAAAGCCCTCTGATTAATAACAACTTTTCTTCTAAAAGAGGCAATCTGTTGCATTGGTTTAGGACACTGTACTTGAATTTCCATGGGCCAAAACAACGGCACCAGCATTGTTCTGAACAAAATGGATGATATGGACAGTCACTTAACTTTCTAGGATGAGATGAGAATAGAGCTGACATACTTTCATTTTGCAATAGCTGGCATACAGTAAATGAACTGAATGAATGTAAGTCTGTTCTCTTAAAATTCATTCTCAAAAGACAGGACAGACAGAATACTAGCAACTATTTCTGTCCTAACAGCACCTAGGTACTACAGAAATCATCATCAATCTACGTGAATAAATGAAACAGGATTGCAGCTGGCCTTAAATTATTAGTGGGACATGTATGTGACTAGCCCCTGTGAGACCTCAACACCATTGTGTATCTGGTACCAATACAGTGCTAGGACTATTTGACTAAGCTCGTGATCTGCAGTGTCTTATTTCCCTTGGCGTCAAAGGGTAAAATTTAGATAAAATAAGACCATAATTTCAGCTCTGCTATTTTGTTTAGCAAGAATTCACCAAACCCAAATCATGTTGCAATGAGATATTTCTCTACTGATACTATTAATGTTCTGAATATGTGACTGATGTAGTTTGGTGGATTTCAGGCACTATCAACCCTCACCAGCATGCCAGCAGATTTCCTCTAAACTTTTACTTCATAACATTAAAAACTCTGTTAAAAGTTATGGGCCTGTTGGCTGTACTATATAAACAGTGAATTCAATCTTACAGAAGACCCCTGTTATGTTTTACACCTCATCGTTGTTTTACCAATTTCTGGATATAATGAATTTATTACAGATGTATGTTCTAAGCATTTTCCTACAACAAACCTGTGTTTGAATTCTGCCAGTCATGGAATAAAAAAGTATACCATGAGACCTCAATAAAAGGTTGCAAGTAATTAACTACTCACAACCTAATCTGACAATAAAATTATTTAATGAAGTATTGGAGACACACAAAGTCACAATGCTAGGGAATAACTCTGAAGCAGAAAAGACACTTCAGCAATCTTCTTTCCTACAAAGAATTAAAAGGAAACCTAACATATGCTCTGTTAGTACTCTTCTAGTTAGTTTCTTCTATTTAGGCTTATATACTTGAGCTAATCTCAGGGCACAATGGAGCATTATACAGAAATTAAACAGCCTCTTGTCCTATAGAGCAAAAAGCCAACATTTACAAAGGACATGCTAAGACACCAGATGAACTCGCTACAGAAAAACCAAATAGCATAAAAATGGAACTGGCATAGCAATGACATTTATTACAAAAGGAACAAGCCAGAACTGTAACAAGTTATTTGCATTATGCAAACTCTAGGTTGAACTATTGCTAACTACAAACTAGCTTTATATCATCTAGAGCCATTTTTGCACATCTCCCTTTCCAGGCTGTTGGATACATATAAAACCCCTGCATTTAATTAAACTCCACTCAAAGCCCAGCAAAGGGCTGGGCAATGTATTTGTGCAGTATAGTTTTTGCAGATAGATCTAAGCCCCAATAAACACATCATGGTATTTCCCACAGATCCCACAATAGATAGATGGGTGAGGAATTAATCTGAAGAGTGTGAACAAATGCTGGAATATTTAGGTATTATATAGAGCAGAACAGTTAGACACTCTACCCCAGATCTTTGCCCTAAAACAAACATACAGCTGTTGTTTAGCCAGTAAAATAAGTTTTACCCATTTTACACACAATCACCAAAATGGAGATTCATGACTCCGATTCAGGAGTTTGCACTACTGGGAAACAGCTGGATAATCAATTAGATGATAACTGTTCAAAACTGTCCCACCCTGACTGCAAATACCATACTTGCCATTGTTTATGTGAAAATGCAGAAGGTATACCCAAACGGTTTTTCCCAGAGATAAGTCTCTATGGGATATAATTACCAGAGTAGTGCTATGAAGGATACAATCTGAAAGACTACTTCGATAATTGTGAAACACAGGCCCATTACAGCATGTAAAGACCTAGATTTTCAAAACAAAGAAAAGGCATGGGTTTCACAGACCAGGAGTCCTTTATCCTGTATAGAGTAAAGCCCCCCAAATGCTCAGTTGTTATGTCCATGGTTTTTTGAAACTGATCACCTCAACCACAAAAAAAGCTTGTGTATGTATTTATATGTTATATAACTCTCACTCTCTCACTGTCTTAGAAACAAGAGGAACAAGTCATATTACTCTTTACAATTCTATAACAACTTACATTGCTAATTTCTACCTTCTGCATAAAATGCAAACTAATTGCTAGAGAATCAGTGATACTTCCTAGGGAAAAGGTAGCTGCTGTGGGTATGCACTGTTAGTTCATTATGAGTGTTGTATTTTTAGCTCAAAAACTAAGAAGATATTTCCCAGAAATATTTTAAAATGTTTTCTTGCAGAATAATTTCCCTGTGTAGCTGTTTACATCACTGTAGAAAACCAATTTTTGTCTGGATAATTCAGAATTTTCATTTGGAAAAAAACCCACATATATTTTAGAGACTTCACATTTTAGCAAATTTTCTGAACTAGCAGATGCAAATATCCTGTAACCAAGCATTCGAAGTGCAAGGAAACAGTACATGGAAGAAAGGTCCTAACACACTTGTTCTTTATTTCCCCCAGGAGTACTTCCTTTGAGAGAGTCTTTATGGTGGAAGATTCAGTATTAAAACCATAAAGAGATTCTCCCCTTTAAAGCCACCTTCCCCAAAAAGCTCCTGGATAACAAGCTAATAAGCAGAGATAAGCTCAATCCTACAAACATGCAGGCCCATGAATAAGTTTCCCTCAAAGGATTGGGAATCATCTAACAAAAAGTTTCCATGCATCTTGAAACCAAACTCAGCAAACTGCTTGTCTTTGCTGGAAGAAAGTGAAAAAACGACATGAGCTTGACTATCCTGACTGGAAAAGGTTTTGTATTGCCTAGGATATTGCAACTTCCTTTTCCATTAATTAACAGCTTGAGTGCTAAAATGTGTAAATTTATACCTATCCTGAAAGTCTGACAGTATTTTTGACATGTTTTAGATTTGGCCTATAATCAGAGCTGTAAAAAAATTATTAAGTCTAGACAAAACTCTACATACTCACAAAGCATCTTCTGCCAAACACAATGACATTTACTCCTCTCTTGCAAGAGGATTTTTTTAAAATAAAAACAAATCACAAAATTATTCAAAATCAGAACTGAACCTACTTTACTGAGCAGACAAGGGATTTCTCCAGTTAAACTAAGAAATCTTGCGAAAGGAAGCCTCATGCTTCTTAGGGAGGGGCAATATTTTACATTTCATAGCAAGTCAAACATGTGCTTTGTTGGCACTGATAGAAGACTCTGTATTTCTCTCTAATGAGAAACTGTTTGGCTTTTAAATTTCTCCCTCTCCTGACACGTAGGCAAAAGACTTGACAGTTCCAGCTACACCCAGCTGTTGCTTCCCTGGCCTGGAGGAAGTCTGGAGAGCGTGGCACACCCTTTCTTTGTTACAGAGCAGGACAAGGACAGCGGATCACTGCCCCGGGGAGTACCACCAAGGTATTACTCCAGAGTTGTAGTTCATACTCCCTGTACTCCTGATTGTTTCAGTATACCAGGCTTTTCCATGCAGCTGCATCTCTCCCCTGCTCCATCACGGTCTCCTACCAGTCTGTGGAAGTGGTGGATCCTAGCACTGATATAAGGAGATGGAAGCCTGCCTGAGAGCCTGGCTCAGAGAAGCAGAGGACTCTCACATTGCTCTGCCCCTGAAATACTGCAACATCATTTCAGAAACTAGATCCTGTTGTTTCTAGGACTTTCTTTGACCCTAAATTAATACAAGATACATGAGCATTTAGTTCAAAACCCAGGAGAAAAATGTTCAAACCATCCCTATTCAGCTGTCTGGAGAGCTGAAAGGAAGAAGAAATGTCCAATCCAATAATCCAGCAGAAATCCATGATTCAGAGCTTGGTCCCAAATCACTGCCACAGAAGTTGACACTTCATTCTCAGTGGCAGTAAAGTAGTAGAATTTGAAGTACTCATGATTCAAGAGAAAAATGTGGACATTTTCAGTGATAACCTCAACAACTCTTGACTACAAACTTCAAAAGCATATTCAAAGCGCGCATTTACAGAGTTCAAAGTTTAACTTGGTCAAGATTTAATCAACGAGGTCTGAGAAATCAAATACGTCCTAAAATAGTGTCCTAGTTTCAGCTGGGATAGAGTTAACTGTCTTCCTAGGAGCTGGTATAGTGCTATGTTTTTGAGTTTGGTATGAGAAGAATGTTGATAACACTGATGTTTTCAGTTGTTGCTAAGTAATGTTTAGTCTAAAGTCAAGGATTTTTCAGCTTCTCATGCCCAGCCAGTGAGAAAGCTGGAGGGGCACAAGAAGTTGGCACAGGACACAGCCAGGGCAGCTGACCCAAAGTGGCCAAGGGGGTATTCCATACCATGTGACATCATGTCCAGTACATAAACTGGGGGGAGTGGGGGTGGGGGAATCGCCGCTCAGGGACTAACTGGGCATCGATTGGCGGCTGGTGAGCAATTGCACTGCGCATCATTTGTATATTCCAATCCTTTTATTATTACTATTGTCATTTTATTAGTATTATCATTATTAGTTTCTTCTTTTCTGTTCTATTAAGCTGTTCTTATCTCAACCCACGAGTTTTACTTCTTTTCCCGATTTTCTCCCCCATCCCACTGGGTTGGGGAAGGGAGTGAGTGAGCGGCTGCGTGGTGCTTAGTTGCTGGCTGGGGTTAAACCACAACAAATAGGTATCCTAGAGTAAGCATATTAAAATGTTGGTCATGAGACACAGTACCTTTTTTGTTTTGGTTTGGTTTTTTGCACACCAGCATTCTATCTTACAAATAGAATCAAAGCCACAGCCCATGTTCCTCACCTTTGGTCTTGATGGCTGTTTCCAGGGCTGTAGCATCCCGGTCAGCATCAAAATTTGAGTAGGCCTTAACTGTGGCATATGCACTTGGTGGGAGAGAATGCTAAAAGAAAAAGAAGAAAAAAACTCAAAGTTAAATCATGTAATCCTGTCCTCACTGCAGTTAATAAAACACATGCCTCTTGGTTAACTGGTATTTTGCCAAATTTTTAAATACAAGAACTACCATCATGTATCTGCAAAAATGGAATTCTGCTAAGAGCCACCGAACTCTGTTCTCCTGATATGTGTTGTCCAGAAATCCACTCACAGCCATGCTTATTACAACAAAGAATATATACAAATAGGTATTATATATTATCACAGCAAAAACCTAACACATTCCAAGTTTACTCACTAAACCTCAATCTTCTAAAATCTGGAGTTTTCTGGCTAGATATGAAGGAAATTGACTACTGAAAGCTAATTCAAAGAAACTTTATGTCTGAAGTATTTTAGAATAGAAGCCAATACTTTACTTTGGATTACAGGCTACAATTAAAAAAAAAAAAAGTAGAAGGAGATGGAAGATTAACAATGAGTAAGTCAGAGCAAGTTCTGTGCCCTATCTCATGGACTTTAAAGGTAACACCAAAAAAACCTTTTTAAGCCTATGGTTCTAGAAAGCAGAAGTTACTCTCAATCTCCTTTTGAAACTCTATGCCTACAGATACTTGGTTTAAGCAGCACGAGGCTAACAAAACCGAATGACATTTCAAATTACCTCTGCTAAGAATAAGAGGACTTGCAGGTTAAGTTCACTTAATAAACACTTGCAACATTTTAGAAGTTGCCAGATTTTATCAGCTGTTTATTATTGTTCTCTCCTGAGGATTATAGCTTTAAACAGGAGGTCACCAGAATAGAGATT